>NC_091287.1:181845656-183241656 GCF_032444005.1 Ranitomeya imitator
TATTTTCAACATTTTCGCCAAATTTTTTATTTTTTTCCCCAAATTTTACCACTTTCCAGAGTTATTTACGTATAAAGTGACAGTGGTCAGATTGAAAATATTGGCCTGGTCAGGCAGGTGAAAACTGGCTTCTGGGTGAAAGGGTTACGCATTAATGATGTTAGTTGCAATATATGACAAGGTATGTATTATGTACATTGATAAATGTACATAATATTTCTTTTGTTTGCTTGTTTGGTCCCCAAGTTCACCTTCACGTTGTGAGCTAGGCCATTGCTCCTTGTGTCTTGGATCATCCTGTTGTGTTGTAGTTTTCATGTTTGGCACTTCTCTCTCCAGTAGTTTGCTATCTGTTAGGATCTTGATGAACAGACTTGACTATTCCGCTGGTTAGAACCCACCCTGTCTGTAAATGCTAATGGTTTGTCATTAGCCCAAAGGCTTGTTTTTCTACACTGTTCCAAAGTGATTGTTAAGTGGGATTATAAAACCCCCTTATAGGCTAGTATTATTCGTCATACCTACAATAATTAGGGCCTTTTCCTAGAGTTATGTTACATATTTACTAATCCATTCCCGTGCTACATAGATTGTGCATTTTTGTAGTTTTAAGCTACTATTAGCTAAGATAAAAATGCTTGGAATGGCAGTTTCACTATTTTATTTTTTTTTACTAAATTTTAACGATTCTTAACCACATCTTTATTTTTTAATCAAGTCCTGTGTCTGCAGCGCTCTGCACTCATTTTATCTGCTCCAGCATTCATGTGCGTGCCCTAGTGATCACTATGTAACCAGAATGCTGACACTCCGATATGCGGCTCACGCAGGCATGCTTGGCTTTACAATTCTCTGTGTTCCATTGAAGTCGACGGAGCCCATAGAACTGTACAGATGCAGCGAGCAGTCAATGTGGTAAGCGGACCCAGGGCCAGACTGGCCATCTGGCAATTCTGGCAAATGCCAGAAGGGCCTGTCTGGTCGTGGGCCGCCTTGACTACTAAATTGTTAACAGAATCGGTGACCTCAAGATACACATACTGTTAAGAGTTGTGACAGAGCACAAAGTCGCTGACTCCATCACTTACCCCAGCAGGCCACGGGTATCATTAGAAATATTGGTATTGTAGTAAATCTTGCTTTCCTTCATCCGGGGTGATATTGCTAATATATCCCATCTGGTGCTTGGGGATGGGGACAACGTGGGCCTGCGTGATTTCAAATGCCAGGACTGAATTTCAGCCCCAGTCCGCACGTGAGCAGACCCCATCTTTTGAGAGGAAAATGCTCCTTTCTGAGCATGTGCAGAGCTCTGAAGAGTTCTGCACATGTCCTAGAAAAGGAGTCCTTGCTCCCACCATCGCACTCGACAAATTCAAAACTGCCTTATGCAGCGTAAACTACTTCTAAACTATATATTGGCTCCTTAATGACTAGAACTGATTTAATTATTAGGTGCACAGATGGGGTCCCAATCCAATGGAATATATAAATGGTGATCTGGCATTCATATTGGGTGCAGTTTATTCAATTAAGTTAGACTAATTTCACATTAGCGTCGGTACAGGGCCGTCGCGCTGCGTCGGCCCGACGTACCGACGCATACTGTGCAAACACCGCACAACGGGGGCAGCGGATGCATTTTTCCATCGCATCCACTGCCCCATTGTGAGTTGCGGGGAGGTGGGTGCGGAGTTCCGGCCGCGCATGCACCGTCAGAAATGGCGGACACAACGCAGCAAAAAACGTTACATGTAACTTTTATTGCTGCCGACGGTCCGCCACAACACGGCGCAACCGTCGCATGACTGTTGCGACATGTGTCAAAGCGTCGCAATGCGACGCTAATGTTAGTCAATGGAGAAAAAACGCATCCTGCAAGCAATTTTGCAGGACACGTTTTTTCTCCTAAAAGACGCATTGCGACGTGCAGTGCGCGACGCAAGTGTGAAAGTAGCCTAAGCGATGTATAAAAAGGGCACATCCGTCCAGGCGAACGTGTCACTTACTCCATATTGCACATCTCAGATTCGACTCATTCGTCTTATATTGTATATATCTGATAAAGGTCGGAGAGGTTGAAACGTCAACTTTGTTTATACACAGCTTTCTTATGTAATGAGAAGATATCCCAAAGACACATGATCATCAATAGGAACGGGACTAACGTCTAATGTCCCCCCACCCCCCACCCCATGAGATAGTATCAAGCTTTGGAGTACTCCGAGTAGTATGCACATGGCAAAGAAAAACCATAAACCACTAGTAGAATTAAAACAAGAATATTTATAGAAAAAATTCATTCAAAATGGTTAACTATGTAACCGTATGTCAAAATAAGGAAGATAGAGATCCACCAAACCAATCCAGAGTATCAAGCAATGCATGGTATATACTAAACCCATACAACCATCCCCCATATGTAGTAACAGGCGCCCAGTGGGCTAGTTTACGGGTTGTGATGTTTGCCTCATGCTTCTAGTGGGGGGTAAAGACTTGGGGGGGGGGGCTCTGCCAGCACTTCCCCAACTTGCGTTTCGGTTACAGCTTTCTCAAGGGGAGGGCATACTGTAACACTGTTAACTATTTTTAATGATTTTTTTTCTAATAAATATTCTTGTTTTAATTCTACTGGTGGTTTATGGTTACTCCAATTTTTCTGTATGTACAGCTTACTTCTGTGAATAAACGGCATCGGATTTGAGTGCTGGATTCCCATTTATATGTGTGGCAAATTAAAGTGGTTTTCTTAGAATTTTTTTCATTAATGTATTTCTTATTATTGCATTTCTTTGAATTTACAGCTTTGCATATAAAAGCACAGATTCCCAATCACAGTGTGTGAATTGATGCCCTCTGTTAAGAACGTTAAAGTCTTTTTCTGGATATATTAGCTTAATGGAGTTGTATTGTAGTATTTTACTTTTGTGTTTGCGCACATTAATGTGGCTAATCTGGTAGACATTATTAAAAGGACGCATCTGCCTTGTGTGGCGACATCTTGAAACCACAACTTTTTTGTGTCTGTGGTTAGGTAAACATTCCCACTCAGAGTATAGAGGATGAAAGCGCCCTCGCAGTCATGACCTAGGACGAGCTGCAGACAAACATCCTTTTTTTTGCATCTGACCCTGCAATAAAATGATGTTTTAGAATTAATTGATACAATGATTAATAATTGCAAGGATGGCACTACAGACGATTTGTGAAGTCTAAATGTCATGCCACAAATGTTTTGAAACCTTGCATGCAAACATGGAGGGCCTTTAGTGTTCATCTCTTGGAGTGGAAAGTAAGTTTTAAGCTTGGGGCTATTGTTGAGAGGAATTTGGCCTGATTAAGCCATTGATATCGCTGTAACATACCAAAAGTGCGCGCTTCTGAACTGTGCTGAAAAAGTTGTTTTCTATTTTTAAGTGACTTTTTCACCTTGATGAAAAAAATCAGATTGAAGGCACATTTACATGCAGCCATTAATGACCACAGACCGGCTATATGCAAGCCAACCTGCAGTCTTTTAAAGGGAACTTGTCACCAGGTTTTTGTCAATCTGAGCGCAGCATGATGTAGAAACAGAGACCCTGATTTCAGTGGTGTATCACTTATTGGGCTGTTTGCTGTACCTTGAAAAAATTACCGGAATATCAGTAGGAAATTATCACCAGAGGACTATTAAACCTACTGCCATGTAGTCCAGCCACGCCCCCACCACTGATTGGGAGCTTTCTGCCTATGCACAGTGTACACATAAAGCTGCCAATCAATGATGTGTGCAGGGCTATACAGAGTTCAGGGAGCAGGTAGATAAACTGTAATTTTATCAAAATTACAGCCAGCAGCCTAGTAAGTGATAAATTGCTGCATTCGGGGACTCTTCCCTACATCATGCTGCTCTCATAAGGGGTAGCAAAAACCTGATGAGATTCCTTTAACAGCACGCTTAGACAGGCTGACCAAACTTCTGTGTGCACAGAACAATTGTTGATGCGATCGTTCTGCGGTTATAGAACATCATGTCATCGGCAGCAAATCCATGTTACAAATCATTGCACCCTACGAATTGGCCTTCTGCTTGTTTCCTGATTGGTCACTTGCCCGTTTAGATGGCCTAACCCTCCTTTCCCAATGTTCAGCTCATCTGAATGGGTGTAAATGTAAGGTCACTCTTCGGATATACATAGGCCGCCTTGTCTAATGCAGTGTGCCAGGTACACTTAGATTACACAAAGTCTAACGTCTTCTGGATTTGTCATAAAAATCTAATTTCAGAAACTAGTATGAAGATGCTTTGAATTTCTTACATATTTCATCCTTTTGTGCATAAGTAGATATTTGAAATCCACAGCACTGGTCAATTTACGTTACGTATTTTCTTATTCGCAACAGTGTGACAATAATAATCAGCGGATTTTCTACATGAAAACCTGCTGTATATACTACCTCTAGGAAAATACCCTTATGTTCTCTTCTTCTACCTTTTGTAGTACAAGTGGTGGACTGTGTGGCAGCCTTTCCGAAACATGCTGATTTTGCCCTGTGATTCATTACCTTCCACACAATTCCTTCCTGTATACCCCATGTGACAAACACTGTCCTGCGCAGAGGCTTCATATGGCACCAATGGAGCCAGTGACGGGCTGCAGCGGTCACTAGGGCTATATGGCCAAGGTGGGGTATATGGGGAGTATCACACTGGAACAGTGAGGAGTAAAAAGATTGTCAGAAATGATTTCTTTATTTTAGTTACATAGTATTTGTGGCAATGGAGAAATGTTTCTGCAATGTACAAAGTCCCATAGGAATCTTTTCGGACACATGGACATCATAGCGGCAGCTCCTCCTGCCCTATCAGACCACTGCATTATCCTGGAATTCCTAACACTTTTTTTCCACCTTTCACCCCTCGACATTTTCTATTTTTTCTTTTTGTTTTCATTTCTTGTTCATTCATCCAACAGCCATAATTTTGTAAACATTTTTCCATCCACATAATCGTATGAGCGCTTGTTTCTCGTTGTGTAAATTGTACTTTTGAATGACATAATTAATTTGATCATGTGATGCACTAGAAAGCAGGAAAAAATGTGATTACCCAGATCAGTACGATTATACAGATACCAAACATGCCTAGTTTTTATTTTTATTTGTGCTGAAAATGTTTTTTTTTTTTGCTTGTCGCTAGTTTTCGAGACCCATAACGCTTGCTATTTTTGTGATGTGGGGGCTTATTTTTTGCGCCCTGAGCTGACATTTTTGCCGATTATCATTTTGGGATAGATGCAAGGCTTTGATCACATCTTATTGCATTTTATTTCCATATTGCGGCAGCCCAACACAACATAATTCTGGCATTTGGATTGCTTTTCTCATTACGCCATTTACCAATCTGATTTATTTTATATTTTGATGGATCTGACTTTTATGAACTCAGTGATACCAAATATGTTTTAGTTTTTATTTATTTTTTAATGGGGCAAAAACGGAGGTGATTTTAACTTTTTTATGATTTTTTTTTTCATATTTTTTATTTTAAGTGATTTAGTGTATGTAACAGTCTCCTTAGGGGACTTGAAGTTGCGACTGTTCACTTCTGCTATACATAGCTGTGCATCAACACTGCTATATATAACTAAAATCATGACCTGGCTTTCACAAGAGTATTGTAATGACAGGCACGGATGGGCTCCAGCAGACCCCTGGCTGTCATGGCAACTCATCGGCGACCTGCAAGCACATAATGAGCATACCAGTGGGCACGTGGAATGACATGCCCCTCTGCCATCGCGTGTTGGGCTACTTTCACACATCAGGTTTTCAGTGTCAGGCTAAATCCGGCGAATGTTGGAAAAACTGGATCCGGCGCAGATTGTGAAAAACTGATGCAACGTATCCGTTTTTTTGACAGATCCGGCTAGCCTATCTAGATTATTGGATAAAAAAAAAATTGAGCATGCTCAGTTTAAAAAAAAAGCGGATCAGGCCGCCGGATCCGCCTTTTTCCGTATCCGACACCTTCCGGCTCCCATAGACTTTCATTCTAGCAAACAGTCGGAAGCGCTTCAGGCTTTTTTCGCCGGAGACAAAAACATTGCAGTGGACATTTTTTTAAGAAACCGGAAGCGGCAGATTTGCCGGATCCAGCGAAAACCGGACGAAACGCAATGTCATCCGGTGCAATCTGGCACTAATACAAGTCTATGGGAAAAAACCTGATCCGGCGGCAACATTCGCCTGATCCGTTTTTTTTTTAAATTTAGCCGGATTTAGCCTGACGGTGAAAACCTGATGTGTGAAAGTAGCCTAAAATGCTGCTGTCAGAGATTAACAGTATCATTTAACCCTGCTGTTCTGTTGGTCAAAAATGACCGACTTTGAACTTCAATATTCTTTAAAATATTCAAGATGCGGCTCTGAAACCCGTGGCCGACCGACCCATCCTCATTTAAGTCAATCAACCACAAGTTTCAGAACCGCATCTTGAACACCCCAAAAAATACCAAAGTTCAAAGTAGGTCTCCCCAGACCGAACAGAACAGCAGGGTTAAAAGCACATGATGGCTGATTATATCAGCCATCATCTGCTAGGAAAATTGTGGGCTTGGCGTGTGAGCTTGCATCAATGTACAGTATCCATACCAGTATATCATGTGTTGGTAAAGGGTTAAACACTCACCCTCCCTCTAAAACCAAGGTAACCCAAAATTGCGCTAACCACCAAATTCCTTTTGTGGCCTAGGTGATGCACTATAGTATGCTATAGTATGTTCCAAAAGATTGAAAGAATTTAGAGGCTGTGGACTTCTTTGGCGTCCCGCATGGCATCCACCCCAGCAGCATTCACCTATGTGTGATTAAACGCCCTCCCTAACCAGCTCTGTATAACATGATTCAGTTCCATAGATGTTTTAAAAAAGCGTTTATAAAGGTCCCCGTTTCCTATGCTAATGAGGGCTTTGACTAGTTGATGAGGCATTAGCTCCCCAGGCTAGTCGGCTCTCTCTCCATGTTATCACACCCTTGTGGGCCTGATAACAATTCGCACAAGTGGCATCATTGCCAGCTATCCAAATCTAGTGCATGCACACCGCTCGTTCTGGCAGTGTCACTGCGTCTTCAGAGGCGCACTACGCATGATCGGAAGCCATCTTCTGAAATGAAAACTCAAGTTGTGACTTGACCACGCTTTCCTGTGTTGTGGAGCTGTACTTTAGACTTACCATTACTCTCCCCATGTTACTGTGGCAGCCATCTTTGAAATAAGAGGGAAGAAATGCTAATTTGAGCAGAGGAGGCAGAAGGAGGGCACCATAACAAATGTGTAGTACTTCTCATGCCCTGGTTGGTAAGCTGCTGTAAATGATGATGACCAACCACACAGAAACCTTAGAATACTGCCTATTATCTAAGGGCAACATATTTAATGGTCACTATACTACTAGCCAAATGGTGTCATATCTTGTGCGTTTGTGGCTAATAGCTCAACAGGCCTCACCCAATTATTCCGATCTTTTAAAGGGGTGTTCCGATTTTTAGTTGGGACAATCTGCCCTTTAGTGATCATCCCTGGGTCCAGCACTGAGTTTCCGTCGCTGCTCCTCGGATTTGTTATTGTGTCCCTGACTGACATCACATCGACAGCATGCAGCCAATAACGAAGCTCTGCCTGTGCTGACCGCATGGGCTGCTGAGCTCTCTGATTGGCTGCAGTGCCACTGCGTGACGTCAGTGCTGCATACAATAGCCTACAGTGGGAGCATCAGCAGAGACCATGCTCTGGACCCAGAGAGGGTGAGTAAGGCGCCCTTTTTTTTTTTCTATTAAGCAAACTGCAGCTGAGGGACAGGGGTTTTCCAAAACCAGGAAATCCCTTTTTAATAGAAGCATATTACAGTGACAGATTCCTGTTAACACAGGGTGTCGGGTGTAGGTACACATGGATATGAATATGTTTATTTTCCTTGTACATATGCTATTACATGACACCGCTATTGTGCAGTGCTTCTGTAGAGCTGTCAAGATATCTAAGGTGCAGTGAACTCTGTTTGTTGAAGGACTGCATTGTTTTACTGCTGTATTGAAGATTAAGAATGAACCATCTTTGTCCCTTTCTCATTTAATGAGAACCCAGGTATAAAATAGGAGGGAAGCATTCCTTCAGGGGATTAAGTTTTTGAAGTGACTCAGACACTTTGATCCTTTCCATCTGGAAGCCGGCTTGTTTTAGCTTGTTAAAATGAAGGCAGATTTACATCTACCTCTGTTTGTTTTCCTTTTTATAAATGTGAAACCCTACCCGTGGCCCACACAGAACTAAATGGTTGCAAACGGTTATTCATTCATTCCTGTAAAGACTGAATTCTTTGAAGTCTTTTCTTTATAGAACACTTCAAATATTTTTAAGAAACAACTCTTGACATCATACGCCTTTTCTGAAAGCAAAAAATAGCTTGTACGCAGGTAGTGCTGGGACCAAATGAGCATTCTAAACACATGAGGTACATCCTTCTATTGGTTATGGTCCAGTTCTGAAGTTCACGTGTCCATTGTAAACACTTTTGTCAGTGGACTGAGATTAGCTTGGGCACACAGATACGTCTGCTGACACGTACACTGTACGTTTCAAACTGTGATGCATGGTTGTGCTCTGACCTCTTTCTATCGTGGTAAGAAATAATATTTCTGTCAATTTGTGCTACAATAGCTCTTTTGTGGGATTAGACCAAACATGCAAGCCTTCACTAGTTGCATGCATCCTTGAGCCTTGGACATCTATGACATGGTTGTCAGTTAACCAGTTATGCTTCCTTGGACCATCTTTGTTAGGTACTTCCCACTGGATGCTAGTAGCCTCCCGCATGACCTGTCGTCTGGAGATGCTGTGACTACTTGGACCCAAGTGCATAGTAAGCTGTATAGCTGATCAATTAGCCTTTCAGTGATCCTGAATCTTTACAATAAAGTATTGCAATAAGAAACCAAGCCTCAGAGGTGATTTACTTACTTTTGTGGGAAAATGATATCACTCCGGTCTCCCTAATCTGTCTTTACTGTTGATGATAAGTGGCAGTCAGACCTATGTGCCTCCTCCAATCTCCCCCTAAAATAGACAGAATCCCCTGTACCCTGCACACTGGCATTCGCGGACACCCCTGAGCAGAGAACTGAAATGCAGCTCTGAAGATTGACATGGAGTTCTAAGTTTGGATTCACAGTTCGCAACTAGCGCTACTTTTCGCCATTTTAAGGTTTGTGTGGGACCAGCAGGAACGATCTGACATCGCTTACTAAAATTCACTAAATAACTATTTTGCAGAATTAAGAAAACTCTCACATGTCATATACTGCAACTAGCCTGCATATCATTGTCTGACCCTTTAACCCCTACCTGATCGGTACCATTTTTGTTTTTACTCTTTAGTTTGTTCCTCTTTCTTTCAAGAGCCATTATTTTTATTTTCCATAGACCTAGCTCTGTGAGGGCTTATTGTTTTGTGGAACAAGTTGTAATTTTGTATGACACCATTCATTTTACGATATAATGGCCTAAGGAGCAAGAATATATTCCAGGTGGGATGAAATGGTGAAAAATACTCTCTTCTGTCATTGTCTTTTGGGTTTCATTTTTACTAAGCTTGGTGTTAGAAAATCATGGTTAGATAAACATTAATCAGATTCCTGACTGGACCCTTTTCCCCAATGTGCCGTGATGCATCTGACATGGCTGCAAAAGTGGTACCGATATGTCTGCCCCTGGGCCTGCTATGAAAAGAGAAATCTACTCTAGTGGGAGGTCCATCATCATTCAAGCTTTTCAGGCATTTTGTGGGTCTTTCATGCTGAAAAAGTATATGGGGCAATAAAGACACATAAAATTATACACATTATCCGGGACATTGTTTAGGCCTCAGGCCTGCTGTAAAGTCTGTATGGCATTCAAAACTCCGCAACAATTCTGTGAAAATAATGGGAAAAATATTGTGAAAAGCATGTCTGAGCAAAGCTGTACCAGGTGAAGTACAGTATATGAACTAGCGGCTTGTTGTCTAGTTTTTATATTTTTATAGGTTTATTGCGCAGCTTAGAATCTCTAACGTGATTGGACCTTCCATAAAGACGTTCTACAAAATGAGAGCGGCCAAAGGGCCAATCTAGTATGAAACCACACTGAGGAACCATGGCTGCTGACTTATGTCCTATACGAAAACTGGAAACAATTGTAGATGAGAGAAGCAGAATTTTATAGTGGAATTGTGTATACACCACTTGGAAAGTTTTCAATTTAGAATCAAATGAGAAAAACATTAAGTTAGGAAAATATTTCATAAGAAGTATCAATTCACTAAAGCGATCTGAAAAATGTACCCATAAAACTGAAAATGTGAAATAACACATTTTTTACAAGCTTTTGTAACATTTTTATAGAGCTTCATGAACCTCTTCTGAACATCTGTGAAATAAATTGAAGTCCTCGGTTTTCTGTTCCCCTGGTGTCTATGCAGATTAAAAAGGGAAAAATGTATTTGATGAAATCTAACTTGTCCTTAATCAGTAGCCTATTCCTGGCGTCTGACCATTGCCAGCCCCCATAGTGCCTGCGGGACCCCATGTCAAATCTTCCCACAACATCTGCTCCTTCTCCATGCTGTATGACACCTCCTGGAAACAATTAATAGTGAGCTTTATATAAGTTTCTAGCTAGCCATCAGTCACTGGCTACCACAAATGTTTGCTATGTCTGGTCTCCTCACACAGGGTAAATAGGCTCCTGGTGACTGTGGTAATATTGCGATTTAGGTTCAGGCGGTTGCTGGCTTTAACTTGTCCAGTCCGTCAGTGTAATACTGACTCTATACACAAGATCTTTCCGAGTTTGATGGAAATATAGGAGCACTTTACCGTTCTTCCAGCTTTAGCAGGCAGCATATCTGAACTTACTCTCTGACTATTGCTTATTAACTAAAGATGTGAAAAATATTTCATAACACTATGGTTCTTCCAGCCATATAATCAGACTGTTATGAAGGAAACAAATGGTAATTGACCCAAAATTTCAGCCAGCGAGTCATCAGTTCTTAAATGTAAGGCCCCAAATATCCATGAAGTGCTAAATAAGTGTGAAACCAAGTGTAGTTAGTTTTAAAGAAGTGATTAATTTTTTTATATTAACAATTTTAAGAAAAAAATGTCTACATTGTTTGTTATTTTTTGGGGAAAATTTCAAATGTTATGCATTTAGTGGTATTCCTAAGTTTGACAGTGGTCACCTATCTATCGGATATGGGATGACTTCTAATTCCTGGGACCCCCATCAATCCAGAGAGCTGGGGCTCTGAAGATCCCCATGTGATGGGAACGGTGGTCGATGATGCGCATTGCCACTTCATTCACTCTTATGGGAAAATGAATGAAATGGCTGTGCGCATGATCGACCCACCACTCCTTTCACAGGTTCTCGGAATTAGAGGGGATCCCAGCAGTCAATCCCCCAGTGATCAGTAAGTTATAAGTTATCCCCTATCCAATGTATAAGGGTATGTGCTCACAGTCAGTAGTTGGCACATGTTCGCTGCGTCCAAAGTGTTGCCGGCTTTTGAACACCGTTGAATCCACATATGTTCATTGAACTGTGCGGAATCACCACGTCCAATGCATTGTACGGTGATATCTCGCGGAGACGGAGCGTCTCTGCAGAATAAATTGCTGTAATATTTGGATGCTGCAGGTCGGATGCTGTACGCAGCGTCCAATCCACAGCGTTTACTGACCGTGGGAACGTACTCTTAAGGACAACTTTACATACTTGAGAATACAAGGGGTGAGGCTCTATTTATACAAGATTAATTTTATATAACCCACCCACAACTATTCTATACCAGATATATTGTGAAATGGTTGCATGTAAATAGGATTTGTTGAGGTTCTTGTATTTTTTGAAGTGGAAAGGAAATGGCGCAGACTGTATTAATGTTGCTTTATAAGAAAAAAGAAAATTTTTAGTCAGCTCACCATCCTTGTCTCACTCCAGTAGTCTGTCCGTCAGCCAGGGTCGCGGCTCGGCAGCCACAGCAGCAAAATCCAAAAAATGTGTCTGACCCGGCGATGAAGCTTCCGCTCTACTTTCAGAGGTCTTATATGTATAAAACTTCCATTTTATTGAAGAATAGTAGAACAAGTGGTTTTCCCATGAAGAAAGTATGTTTTAATGAATACATAATAATCTCCACAATTGGATGTGTGTAAATGTTTCTGTGCTGAGATAATCTTCTACATGTGCCCCTGCAGTGTACTGTGTAATGGCCGTGTCTGACTGTTCAGGGACATGGTCTGATCATATCACAGCTCCTGGGCAGGGGAGGAAGCAAAAGAATATACAGACAGGACAGCATGGTGTCACAGCTGATTCTTTCTGTGATCTAAAACATTTCCCTGCCTGTTTCTGCGAAATAAAATCTTTTTAAAAAGAATCAGCTGTGACCCTGTGCTGTCCTATCTGTGTTTGCTTTTGCTTCCTCCCCTGACCAGGAGCTGTGATATGATCAGACCATGTCCCTGCATGGTCAGACACAGCCATTGCACAACACAAAGCAAGGGCACATTAAGGACTCGTTCACAGGAGTGTATACATCGGATGAGTGCCATCTAATGTTTTATTGAATAGCACTGAATGATATACTATGGGGCTGTGCAGATCTGTGATTTGTTTCTCATGCCAATTTAGCATGAGAAAATATTGCAATGTGCTGCGAGTTGCTACGTTAATTGGATCACACTCGCCCATTCAAAACTATAGATACTTGGAAAACATTGGACTGCGCTTGGATGACATACGAGTGCAGTCTGATTTCCAAAGACTCATACAATGGAGCAGATGGAGAAATCTTGTTCTTCATCTTCTCCTAGCCTGTGCTAAAATTCTGTGAGAATCTGACCACACTAAACTGACACTCAGCTCAAATTCTGATCACAGTGTCGTTTGCATATTCAATCCAATTCTCTTCCATGCGAGAATCTAAGCTCATGTGACCCTGGCCTAATAAAGATTATCTCCACACAGGAACATTTTCTAACATATCCAATTGTGGAACTTTGTTTTTATTCCAAGATCTACTGATTGTTCATGAGATAACCCATTTAAGGTTAGAATCTTAAGGTAGCTTTACACTAAACGACTTACCAACGATCACGACCAGCGATACGACCTGGCCGTGATCGTTGGTAAGTCGTTGTGTGGTCGCTGGGGAGCTGTCACACAGACAGCTCTCTCCAGCGACCAACGATCAGGGGAAAGACTTCGGCATCGTTGAAACTGTCTTCAACGATGCCAAAGTCCCCCTGCAGCACCCGGGTAACCAGGGTAAACATCGGGTTACTAAGGGCCGTGCTTAGTAACCCGATATTTACCCTGGTTACCATTGTAAAAGTAAAAAAAAAAAAAAAAACACTACATACTCGCATTCTGATGTCTGTCACGTTCCCAGCCGGCCGTCCACAGGGTTAAAACTGCTTTCGGCAGGAGCGCTGCTAATGCACATGCTGCTGCCGAGAGCTTTGCCTGCACTGTGTCAGCGTCGGCAGTAACAGCATGTGCTCTGCTTTACGGCCGGCGCTGACAGTCATTGCATCTCGGCAGCAGCGCGTGCATTAGCAGCGCTCCTGCCGAAAGCAGTTTTAACCCTGTGGACGCCGGCGGGGGACGTGGCAGACATCAGAATGTGAGTATGTACTGTTTTTTTTTTTTTTACTTTTACAATGGTAAACAGGGTAAATATCGGGTTACTAAGCGCGGCCCTGCACTTAGTAACCCGATATTTACCCTGGTTACAAGTGAACACATCGCTGGATCGGCGTCACACACGCCGATCCAGCGATGACAGCGGGTGACCAGCGACCAAAAAATGGTCCTGATCATTCCCCAACGACCAACGATCTCCCAGCAGGGGCCTGATTGTTGATCGCTGTCACACATAACGAGATCGTTAGCGGGATCGTTGCTATGTCACCAAAAGCGTGACGCTGCAACGATATCGTTAACGATATCGTTATGTGTTATATAGAAGAAAATGCAGCAGCACTCACCGAAGGTTGCGTGGTCCGAAATCTTTATTGAAGACACTTACAGTGAAGATAACATGCTGACGGCACGGGGGAGCAGGAAAGACGAGGAGGTGAGCAGGGAAAGACAACGGCCGTTTCGCGCCTACGGCAGCGCTTCAACGGGTCTCAGGTGTTGGGAAGTGACGTGAGCAAGATAATAGGTGAGTGAAACACAAAACCCACCCTCCTCACGCCCCCAATCACAAACACCTGATAAAGTACAATAGCCATGACGATAGCATATGCGAAACATATAAAAACAAGTAGCAAACGGCTGACAAACCGAAATACATTTTAAAACAAAATATTGGCTGAAAAATCTGTACAAACATAATCCTTGAGGTACAATATTAATACTTGGGAAGAGGAAGGAGAAATACCTCAAAATAACAACAGCATACTGATGGTATAAAACATCCAACAGGCAACGTAACCTATAATTTCAAAAAGAAAAAGGGACATACTGACCAATAACATGATTTTATACAGGGATCACAAGAACACGGCCATATCGACCCTATCATTTAATCCTGCAGACCCAGTGGCCTGGGTACGAATGATCCATCTAGCTTCTTGTCCCAACAATAGCTTGTGTAGATCACCCCCTCTTGCGGGTAACTTAACTCTTTCTATCCCTGCAAAGGAAAGTACTGATGGATCTCCATCATGTACCTCCCTTACATGGTTAATAAGTCTGGGTACCCCCTTGCCTGTCCGAACAGACTTGACATGTTCCCTGAAGCGTATGAACAACTGGCGAATGGTCTTCCCCACGTAAAATCGTTTACAGGGGCAGAAAACCACATATACCATGTAATCCGTTTTGCATGTTGTGAATTGCTGGATAGTATGTTTGACGGGACCCACCTGTATATTCCGCCCTGTAATATGGTGTGCGCAAAAATTACACTGACCACAACGAAAATTCCCTCTCGTGGCAGATTGCTCTAACCATCTAACTTGAGGATCTGGCATGTAATTACGCACCAACACATCCCTGATGCGTGTGCAATCTGCCCCGAGAGGGAATTTTCGTTGTGGCCAGTGTAATTTTTGCGCACACCATATTACCAGGCTACAGGGTCTGCAGGATTAAATTATAGGGTCGATATGGCCGTGTTCTTGTGATCCCTGTATAAAATCATGTTATTGGTCAGTATGTCCCTTTTTCTTTTTGAAATTATAGGTTACGTTGCCTGTTGGATGTTTAATACCGTCAGTATGCTGTTGTTATTTTGAGGTATTTATCCTTCCTCTTCCCAAGTATTAATATTGTACCTCTAGGATTATGTTTGTACAGATTTTTCAGCCAAGATTTTGTTTTAAAATGTATTTCAGTTTGTCAGCCGTTTGCTACTTGTTTTTATATGTTTCGCATATGCTATCGTCATGTCTATTGTACTTTATCAGGTGTTTGTGATTGGGGGCGTGAGGAGGGTGGGTTTTGTGTTTCACTCACCTATTATCTTGCTCACGTCACTTCCCAACACCTGAGACCCGTTGAAGCGCTGCCGTAGGCGCGAAACGGCCGTTGTCTTTCCTTGCTCACCTCCTCGTCTTTCCTGCTGCCCCGTGCCGTCAGCATTATATCTTCACTGTAAGTGTCTTCAATAAAGATTTCGGACCACGCAACCTTCGGTGAGTGCTGCCGCATTTTCTTCTATATACCATGGATCTGTTATTTGTTTTCATGCGAGCACCGCCGATGTGAGGATCGGGCTCTCCTTTCCCACCACGCGTTCATTGTGGCTGGCATTTATAGCGCCTGTGCATCTTTACTGTTTTCTTGGATGGATATCGTTATGTGTGACTCCAGCTTTATGTGCAGTTTTTATGGCAGTTTCTGATGCAGGTTTTTTAGCTAAATTCAGAAGTAGAATCAATGGTAATGGTGAGATACAAATAAACAAAAAACCAAAAGATAGTCAGCTCACCTGAATATCGGCTATTCCTCATCCTGCACGGAAAAGTTGAGCACTCAGTGCACAGAAAAATCGATGAATCCAGCAGGAATGTAATACAATCAGTGAAATTATTTCTTCATTTTTTTTTAAAAAAAGGAAAGGGTTATATCCTATGGTACACCACTTGTAAATAAGTTATAATTTCTTACAGCATTATGCACACATGGCAGCGTTTTTCTGACGTCTTAATCATGGTGAGTCCATAGTGAGACTAAACCGTTCTTATACAAATAAAAGGCTGCTTTTTCTTCCTGCTAGATGTACTTCTAGGTTTGCCTTGAAAAACTCCATTAACGGCATGTGTTTCCAGACTAAAGATACTTCATCTAGTTGTTGGCCAAACACTGTTCCTTCTGATGTCCTAAACACATGCACTCTAGGCAAGGCCGAGCCTACAGTCGCTCTAAATAGCTGAGAGTAGAAGTGTCTGGCAGCATCTTATCTTTCATGATTATAAAAGGATCAGGCAAGGTACCGTCACATTAAGCGACGCTGCAGCGATCTAGACAACGATGTCGATCGCTGCAGCGTCGCTGTTTGGTCGCTGGAGAGCTGTCACACAGACAGCTCTCCAGCGACCAACGATGCCGAAGTCCCCGGGTAACCAGGGTAAACATCAGGTTACTAAGCGCAGGGCCGCGCTTAGTAACCCGATGTTTACCCTGGTCACCATTGTAAAAGTAAAAAAAAACACTACATACTTACATTCCGGTGTCTGGTCACGTCCCTCGCCTTCAGCTTCCCGCACTGACTAAGCGCCGGCCGTAAAGCACAGTGGTGACGTCACCGCTGTGCTTTGCTTTACGGCCGGCCGGCGCTCAGAGTCAGTGCGGGAAGCTGAAGGCGAGGGACGTGACCAGACACCGGAATGTAAGTATGTAGTGTTTTTTTTTTTTACATTTACAATGGTAACCAGGGTAAACATCGGGTTACTAAGCGCGGCCCTGCGCTTAGTAACTCGATGTTTACCCTGGTTACCAGTGAAGACATCGCTGAATCGGCGTCACACACGCCGATCCAGCAATGTCAGCGGGTGATCCAGCGACGAAATAAAGTCCTGGACTTTCCCCAGCGACCAACGATCTCCCAGCAGGGACCTGATCGTTGGTCGCTGTCACGCATAACGATTTCGTTAACGATATCATTGCTACGTCACAAAAAGCAACGATATCGTTAACGATATCGTTATGTGTGACGGTACCTTTACAGCGAATCGTTCAGCACGCGTTCATTCCCCAAACTATTTATATGTGCATGCAACTCGCTCAGGCAAGTTCAGCAATACCTTACACGGCCAGTCCCTTCCTCTATTACAGAGAAATCCGTGTTTAAATTGATATCCTAATGAAGCTGTAACTCTGAAGCCTCTGTCACACCAGCTCTATTCCCTGCCCAGCGTTTCCTTCTCCTGATTGACTGACAGTCTCTATGCTGTGTGACTTAAGGCACAAGGAGGCTGCGCTGGGCAGGGAATAGAGCTGGAGTGACAGAGGCTTCCGATCTACCATATCTATTGCAGATCAATTCCAACGCTGATTTCCCAGTAATGCAGGAACAGACTGGACATTTTAAAGATATTGCTGAACTTATGTTCAGAAGAGCTACATGTGTACTTGTATATAAATACTTGTATATACAGTAAATAGATAGATTTGTGTTTGTCACGAGAAATCATGCTGACAGATTCCCTTTTAAATAGTGCTCCATCATTTTTTTGCTTTTATGCTACATATTAAAGAATAATGTCTAGGCTTTTGTTTATGTCTTTGTTTACCTGTTTTAGCGACATATAATATCATTTGTGATTTTCTGCCTTCTTTATTTCTTTTCCCCATCTTACATGGTTCTCTAAACTAAAATGCTACATTTTAAATCCAATAGTCCAATCGCTGTTTCCCCCAACATCTGCCGTTAGTAGAAAGTTGAGACCTCCCTCTGCACATTAAGGCTATGTGCACACGTTGCGGATTTGCCTCTGAAATTTTTTGTGCTGATTCTGCATCTCTTGGCAGAAAACGCAGGTGCATTTTTTTATGTGTTTTTTGCGCATTTTTGGTGCGTTTTTTATGCGTTTTTGTATGCATTTTTGAAAGCGAAATAAAGATGTATTATTGAGCAAAAAAAAAAATTGTGATGTCATTTCTTGTCCGACCTCCTCTTTTACATTTGTCCAACCCACACTCCATTACACACAGATAGGTAGATAGACAGATAGATAGATCTATAGATAGATCTATGTATCTATAGATACAGTGGGGCAAAAAAGTATTTAGTCAGTCAGCAATAGTGCAAGTTCCACCACTTAAAAAGATGAGAGGCGTCTGTAATTTACATCATAGGTAGACCTCAACTATGGGAGACAAACTGAGAAAAAAAATCCAGAAAATCACATTGTCTGTTTTTTTTATCATTTTTTTTGCATATTATGGTGGAAAATAAGTATTTGGTCAGAAACAAACAATCAAGATTTCTGGCTCTCACAGACCTGTAACTTCTTCTTTAAGAGTCTCCTCTTTCCTCCACTCATTACCTGTAGTAATGGCACCTGTTTAAACTTGTTATCAGTATAAAAAGACACCTGTGCACACCCTCAAACAGTCTGACTCCAAACTCCACTATGGTGAAGACCAAAGAGCTGTCAAAGGACACCAGAAACAAAATTGTAGCCCTGCACCAGGCTGGGAAGACTGAATCTGCAATAGCCAACCAGCTTGGAGTGAAGAAATCAACAGTGGGAGCAATAATTAGAAAATGGAAGACATACAAGACCACTGATAATCTCCCTCGATCTGGTGCTCCACGCAAAATCCCACCCCGTGGGGTCAGAATGATCACAAGAACGGTGAGCAAAAATCCCAGAACCACGCGGGGGGACCTACTGAATGAACTGCAGAGAGCTGGGACCAATGTAAAAAGGCCTACCATAAGTAACACACTACGCCACCATGGACTCAGATCCTGCAGTGCCAGACGTGTCCCACTGCTTAAGCCAGTACATGTCCGGGCCCGTCTGAAGTTTGCTAGAGAGCATTTGGATGATCCAGAGGAGTTTTGGGAGAATGTCCTATGGTCTGATGAAACCAAACTGGAACTGTTTGGTAGAAACACAACTTGTCGTGTTTGGAGGAAAAAGAATACGGAGTTGCATCCATCAAACACCATACCTACTGTAAAGCATGGTGGTGGAAACATCATGCTTTGGGGCTGTTTCTCTGCAAAGGGGCCAGGACGACTGATCCGGGTACATGAAAGAATGAATGGGGCCATGTATCGTGAGATTTTGAGTGCAAACCTCCTTCCATCAGCAAGGGCATTGAAGATGAAACGTGGATGGGTCTTTCAACATGACAATGATCCAAAGCACACCGCCAGGGCAACGAAGGAGTGGCTTCGTAAGAAGCATTTCAAGGTCCTGGAGTGGCCTAGCCAGTCTCCAGATCTCATCCCTATAGAAAACCTTTGGAGGGAGTTGAAAGTCCGTGTTGCCAAGCGAAAAGCCAAAAACATCACTGCTCTAGAGGAGATCTGCATGGAGGAATGGGCCAACATACCAACAACAGTGTGTGGCAACCTTGTGAAGACTTACAGAAAACGGTTGGCCCCCTTCATTGCCAACAAAGGATATATTACAAAGTATTGAGATGAAATTTTGTTTCTGACCAAATACTTATTTTCCACCATAATATGCAAATAAAATGTTAAAAAAAACAGACAATGTGATTTTCTGGATTTTTTTTTCTCAGTTTGTCTCCCATAGTTGAGGTCTACCTATGATGTAAATTACAGACGCCTCTCATCTTTTTAAGTGGTGGAACTTGTACTATTGCTGACTGACTAAATACTTTTTTGCCCCACTGTATATGTATAAATAGATATATGGATAGTTAGGCTACTTTCACACCAGTTTTCTTCCGTCAGGCAGGATCCGGCGAATTTTTGAAAAAAAAAAAAAAACGGATCCGTTGCAATTAGTGAAAAACTGATGTAACTGATCCGTTTTTTAGAGAGAGCGAACAGAAAATGTGCATGATTTGAATGGAAAAGTGCATGAAAAACTGGATTCCGAGGCCGGATTCATCATTTCTCATCTCAGTTTCATACGTTTTTCGCCGGACAAAAAAAACGTTCCTCTGTAAGATTTCTCCATCCTCCGGAAACAGCTTTTTTGATGGATCCGGCAAAAAACGGATGAAACATGTGGCCATTAGGCGCAATCCGGCGCTAATACAACTCTGAGAAAAAAACGGATCCTTTTTTTCTTTCAAAACTCGCCAGATTGTGTCTGACGGCAAAAACCTGATGTGTGAAAGTAGCCAGATAGTTATATCTATGTATCTATAGATATAACTATCTATAAATATATCTATAGATTGATATAGCCATAGTTATATATATAGATATATCCATAGATATCCATGTATAGATATATAGATTTATCCATAGATATATAATAGCAAGGCCAATGTTGATTAATGAACATGTTTAATTAAAAAAAAAAAAAAAACGGGGAAAAAAATGGCTCCAAGGCAAATTTCTGCGCCAGAGGGGGAAAGCCGGGGGCCAATATTTGTAGCCTGGGAAGGGGGTAATACCCATTGCCCCTTCCTAGGCTATGAATATCAGCCCGCAGCTGTCTGAGTAGCCTTTACTGGCTATTAAAATAGGGGACCCCCCAAAAAAATCATGTGGAGTCCCCCTATATTTTATAGTCAGAAAGGCTACGCAGACAGCTGCATGCTGATAATCATAGCCTAGAGAGGAGCCATGGATATTTCCCCCCCCCCCACCCGGCTACAAATACCAGCCCCCAGCTGCCCCAGAAATGGCGCATCTGTAAGATACACCAATTCCGGCACTTAGCCCCTCTCTTCCCACTCCCCTGTAGCGGTGGGATATGGGGTAATAAGGGGTTAATTTCACTAGAAAAATTAAGGAAAAGGTACATGCACATAGCAGGCCACATTGTCCACACACGCAGGCTCAGGAGGGACAGTATCTACCCGTTTGTCCATATACCTCTAGTTCAAATTGCTGATTATGCTGTGATCTGGTGTTCAGCAATGTCTCCTACTGTATATGTGTGCTCTGCTGCTGTAAATCTGTATATACTTGTTATATCCAGCCTAGGGATACCTCTTTTGGGTATTTTACCCTTTATTTATGCATCTGTATCGACGTAAAGCATCCTTTAAGGATTTTTAATTGTTTTTATGTGTGCTCTTTTCGTTCTGTAATAAAGCTTTTTTGATATCTTGATTAGTTTGGGTGATCCTTGCTATGTGCATGTACCTTTTCTTCAATTTTTCTAGTTCATGTTAGTTCATGTTGCTGACATGCTGTAGGTGATCCCCAGCATATGTATTGAAACTGTATTATATAGTATTGCTAGTAGATGGTGCCCGCTCAATGGTTTGTAAGGGGTTAATGTCACCTTGCTAATGTAAGGTGACATTAAGCCCGGTTAGCAATGGGGAGGCGTCAATAAGACGCCTATCCATTACTAATCCTATAGTAGTGAAAGAATTATAAAAAAAAAAAAAAGACACAGCCAGAAAAAAGTATTTTGATATTCTTAATTTCACCATACTTGCCATACTCGATCGCCTGCAAAAAATTAAAAATAATTATCCAACCGTATACTCACTTTCCACCGTAGTCCAATTAATAACGAGTGTCCCACGACGATCTCCCCTATAGAATAGTGACTTCGGGTGATGTCACTGCTCTATAGGGCCTCCCAGTGACACACTGACAGGAGACAATGGCTCCTGCAGTGCATCACTGAAGAGGTTACCTGAGTTCATTGGTCTCACTTTATGGCAAAGCTGCGTGGGAATTTTCCCACACAACAGTGCCACAAATGAGAGTAAGGACTATTTCTCACAGGCGGAGGGATACAGTGTGGAAGGATACTTTCCGTCATTGTATCGTCACAGCCCCTGGAGAGCATTCGCATCAGCTGATATAGCTGCTCTCCACGGGAGATTGTTGTGGGACACTCGTATTAATTGGATTTCTGCGGATCAGGGAGTATATTGTTTGTTTATTATTTTAATATTTTTTTGCAGGTGAGCAAGGGCTTCTGGGATCAAGGTGATGGTGAGTATGTACTCTGTGTTGTGTATATGTACTGTATGTCTGTATGTGTTGTATGTACTTGTTATAGGTTGTATGTACTGTATGTTTGTATGTGTTATTTTTTTTTTTACATTCAACACATTAGCCGGATGATGGGACTACTACTGTCCCAACATTGGCTAATGTGTCAATCACTGTCACTGTAGCAGACATAGCCTGATGGGACTTGTAGTCCCATCAGACGATGCCTACACACACACGCACACACGCAGACCCCCGACAGCCCCGCACAGACCCACTGACAGCCCGCAGACCCCGTATGCACACAGACTCCGCCCACACACTCCCTCCTCCCGATGTGCAGCGTTTCATCCGCAGATCTTTTTTACATCTGCGGTTTTGCTGCGGATGTGCCCAATGCAATTCAATGCGTGCAGAAACGCTGCAGATCCGCACAAAGAATATATATGCTGCAGAAAAAACAATGCTGCGTTTCTGCGCGTTTTTTTCCGCAGCATGTGCACAGCGGATTGGGTTTTCCATAGGTTTACAGGGTACTGTAAACCTCATGGGAAACTGCTGCAGATCTGCAGCGTCAAAAACGCTGCGGATCCACGGTAAAATCCGCAACGTGTGAACATGGCCTAAATAGCAGTAAGTCTCATCAGAGTCGGCAGATTCAGCAAGCAATACTTGATTATTAAATAAATGAAAATTTTTGTTATCCGATTTGATTTCAGGAAGTTAAAATCATTAAGAAATGGCTCATTTCATGAAGCTGACATCTTTTGAAAATATGTAGAACAGTGTAATCTGTGTGTGACCATCTCTGGTTTCTATGGCCACATTTTCGGGTCTGTACTACATCACTGTAACTCCGTGTAATCACATTGCACTGATGGCATGCAGTCATATATCTGTGAAATGCTTACATTTTGTGCTGACTTGAATAATTTTTTTAGTTAGTTTACAAAAATTACATTTGTGACATACAGTTCTCTTTATTGCTATTTGTATGTTGCTATTTTAAATATTGAGAAACTGAAGGGAATTGTGATTTATTACTTTTTCCTTGAAGCTGCGGAATATCCATCTATTGTAGTGACCCTTCTTGCCACGGCAGGATTGAAATTCATGTGTAGTCCAAACTCCCAGAGGTTTTCTAACCAGGGGGCCTCGCTCATCATAAAGAACCCTTTCAGTTGTCACTTAATTGAAGTTTTCTTTTTGGGCTTCATATAAGTAAGGGTCAGAGTAGGGCACTTCACTGTGTCTATGAAGAAGAAATAGAAAAGCGGGTCTGTGCTGCTGAAAATCCTAATTCCAACGTTTTAGCCTCTCCCACCTGAATAGAATGACTGTGTCCGGGGCGAGGATGAGGTGTGCGCTGACTCCATGTCGGTTAGCTTTTGAGCGATCTTTTTTCCACATTGTAAGTTGTAACCTGGTCTTTCAGGCAGCTGCTTTCTGCTTGCAGGACTGTGTACCTTTGTGAAGCGTTGCCATTGTTAGTGACGTTTTGTAGCCTCACACAATTGTAAAACCTATCTTATTATTCTGGTTCTATGCGGTGGCATAACCAGATTGCATGCTTGACGTGTAAGGGGAGGAATTCTGTGTCAACTGAGTGATCGCATTGTGTTTTTTGCTCTGGGTGGTTGTAATGTACCAGGGCTAAAGTCCACACTGTGCAATCACAATACAATCCCTTCATTCTGGTAATTGCACTGGGTAAGAGACCAGACTGAGCGTAAATTGAATTAAATGGTCTTTAGCCCGTATCTGCAGAGAAAGAAGGTCAATGAAAGTAATCTGATATGTATTGGAAATCTGCACATATGAAATGTTTATTTAGATTGTTTTCTTATTTGTTATACTGTTCAATATTCTTTATATCTTCAGCCCTGCCAGCTCTTCTCGTCTGAATCCCCACCACAGCAAAACGGGATTTGGACGTATGCGCTAAAGGGGGGCCTAGCCTATAATGTCTCCGACAAAGCGAACGTAGGCTCTGCTGTGCATAATTTTTGAGCGCATACGCCTACTGGAGACGGACACTGAGGCGCAGTCTGCTACTGGCACTAATCCCATGTTGCAGGGGGTTCTGACATTGGGCCTGACAAATCCATTGAACGGGTGCTGAAGGATTTAAAAGAGACTTCATAAATGTATCTACTCTTACAAAAACCCTAAATATTTTGGGCTGTCCAGTTGGGCTAGAATGGATAGTGCTGCTCATTTTGCTATAAATCTTTAAATTTTCCTCTGGCTAGGAGCTTCTTAGAATAGCCCAAAAATACCCGCACCTCCAAGACTGTAAATCCTTGCTCCATATTGTTTATTGCATGGGATGATTTATAAGTTGGGGCCTCTGGAAAGCCAAAGTCTCAATTTGTTAATTTTTGTGCTAATCATTTTGTCAAAGTTCCTTACTGCAACGCATCTCTGCAAATAGTCCAGCTTTGTAAGTTTTCTATTAAGATGATTATTTATCTTGCGTTCAGAAGCTTGCATTAACTATTGTGTTGTGTTTGTGTCTTGTTTTGCAGCCAGAAGATATTGCTGCAAGCTCTCACACTTTTAAGCAGAAGTATTCTAGGAAGTCAAAGCCTTGTTCAGTCTGCAAGCAACCTGTGAGTGAGCAGGGAATATCATGCCGAGGTATTAATCACCATTTGTTTGTCCTGTAAAGTCGTTCTCATTAGGCAGTAAAACCCTTTCTAGCGTGTGTGCATATGCCTGGCTACATGTGATCGACGGGATCTATTAATGAGAACAATGAAGAATTGTCATTCCACAATATGTGTTGTGTGGGCAATATATAACTAAAGAATCTTAGCTGCATTCCACAATGGAGTCAATGATTTTTCAGTTATGTTTAACTACGACTGATTGCTTGATCCTGATTTAAAGGGATCCTTTCTACGTAGTCATCTGTTAGCTGGAAAGTTTAGGAGTACAAATCTTTTTGTTGTACAGATTTTGCAATTAGACTGTCGGACCATGGCCTTTAGAAGACGGCCTATCGGCTTCTAAGTACTGTAGGACCCACCCAAATTTTATGTGCACAGAACAATTGCTGATGCGGTTGTTCTGTGCTCATAGAATATCATGGTTATCGACAGCACATCTCATGTTTAGACAGGATGATGTGCTTGTGAGAATAATGATTTTATCAACATGAACTATTCAATCACCTGAAGAATGAGAATTTTGCTCACGTGTCAGATGATTGCCAGCTTATTTACACAAGCCCATTATCGGCAAACACAAGCATTCTAACAAATACCCTTTCACAATTATTGACTTATCTAATTGAGCCCTAAAGGTACCGTCACACACAACTATTTCGTTAACAATATCGTTGCTTTTTGTGACGTAGCAACGATATTGTTAACGAAATCGTTATGCGTGACAGCGACCAACGATCAGGCCCCTGCTGGGTGAGCGTTGGTCACTGCGAATGATCAGGACCTTTATTTGGTCGCTGATCACCCGCTGTCATCGCTGGATCGGCGTGTGTGACGCCGATCCAGTGATGTGTTCACTGGTAACCAGGGTAAATATCGGGTTACTAAGCGCAGGGCTGCGCTTAGTAACCCGATGTTTACCCTGGTTACCATTGTAAATGTAAAAAAAAAACAAGCGCAGGGCCGCGCTTAGTAACCCGATGTTTACCCTGGTTACCATTGTAAATGTAAAAAAAAAAAAAAACAAAACACTACATACTTACATTCCGGTGTCTGTCACGTCCCCCGGCGTCAGCTTCCCTGCACTGTCAGCGCCTGCCGGCCGTAATGCAGAGCACAGAGGTGATGTCACCGCTCTGCTTTACGGCCGGCGCTTACACAGTGCAGGGAAGCTGACGCCGGGGGACGTGACAGACACCGGAATGTAAGTATGTAGTGTGTTTTTTTTTTTTTTTTTTTACATTTACAATGGTAACCAGGGTAAACATCGGGTTACTAAGCGCGGCCCTGCGCTTAGTAACCTGATGTTTACCCTGGTTACCCGGGGACTTCGGCATCGTTGGTCGCTGGAGAGCTGTCTGTGTGACAGCTCTCCAGCGACCACACAACGACTTACCAACAATCACGGCCAGGTCGTATCGCTGGTCGTGATCGTTGGTAAATCGTTTAGTGTAACGGTACCTTTAGTCTGTTACAGTGTATTTAAGGGGTTTTCTGGGCTTAATACAATAGAAAAATCAGGCTGTGTACAATCATTCTCGAAACATGCATGTTATTTTTATTTTCAATATTTAACTCCCATTTAGCACCCTGCTGCCACACTTGTGGTCTGTTATCGTTTACATTCTGATCTTCCTGCTAAAGGTACCGTCACACTAGACGATATCGCTAGCGATCCGTGACGTTGCAGCATCCTGGCTAGCGATATCGTCTAGTGTGACAGGCAGCAGCGATCAGGCCCCTGCTGTGATGTCGCTGGTCGGGGAAGAAAGTCCAGAACTTTGTTTCGTCGCTGGATCTCCCGCTGACATCACTGAATCGGCGTGTGTGACACCGATTCAGCGATGTCTTCGCTGGTAACCAGGGTAAACATTGGGTTACTAAGCGCAGGGCCACGCTTAGTAACCCGATGTTTACCCTGGTTACCATCGTTAAAGTAAAAAAAACAACCACTACATACTTACCTACCGCTGTCTGTCCCCGGCGCTGTGCTTCTCTGTTCTGGCTGTGAGCACAGCGGCCGGAAAGCAGAGCGGTGATGTCACCGCTCTGCTTTCCGGCTGCCCGGCGCTCACAGCCAGAGCAGAGAAGCACAGCGCCGGGGACAGACAGCGGTAGGTAAGTATGTAGTGGTTGTTTTTTTTACTTTAACGATGGTAACCAGGGTAAACATCGGGTTACTAAGCGCGGCCCTGCGCTTAGTAACCCGATGTTTACCCTGGTTACCGGCATCGTTGGTCGCTGGAGAGCGGTCTGTGTGACAGCTCTCCAGCGACCAAACAGCGACGCTGCAGCGATCCGGATCGTTGTCTGTATCGCTGCAGCGTCGCTAAGTGTGACGGTACCTTAACTCAAGTATTCCCACTCTCAGTGCCTGCACAATCCAATTGCAAAGCACCCTCCTGAGACTACTATGCAGTCTCAAGATAGGAAAAGCTATCCACAACATTTGTCCTAGTCTGCAGTGGTGCCGAACCTGGGAATAGGAGCTGCCATAGGCAATCTTGTGACTGAAAGGACACAACAGGATTTATACCAGATAGTCTGGATCACATTATGTGGGCAGCTAGGAAAAGTAGGAGGCACTAGTATCTGCTCTTGGGGAATGCTGCCACTATAAAAACCGTCAAGATACAGGTCTAGCCACATTTCCCTCGTGATCAAGCTAGGTGAAATGTGTGTTGGGGTGGTTCATCACACTGTATGGTTATTCTGGCTAGAATTTTCCATTTTTGATAATCGGGGTACTAGTAGCAAAGCAATGTTCAGTGCTCGGTGACTGATTTAGGGGGTTCAATACTTACCTTATAGAACCTTAGGCTGGTGATGTATTTTTATATTTCTTCCCACTCGTTCTGCTAGTCACCTCTTTTAGTGATGCTATATACACATAAAAAATAACCTGTGCAGTCTGGAGTATCTAGCTTTATAATCTCCTGTATATGCATTATTAATATTACGCACCCCTTTAATGATTTTTTTTTTGCATAATTCTCCTAATTTTTTGTATTATTGTCCTCCACTAATAAAGAAAAGGTCAATTTGCATACATTTCAGTTGACTGAACTGTTTTTTTTATGTATAGCTCAGGAACAGAGCAGATTTTTAATAAGTAAATTATGACGTTTTCTAATTTCTGATAAGCTTTCCAATGCTTGAATAATACATGTGCTAGAAAACCCCATTCAATATATGTGAAATGTATCATCCTAGTGTCCTGACACTTTAGATCACACATGATTGTCTACACTAGATACAATTGTTGGGAACATTCAGCAGCGCTAGCATCTAGAAAGATTTTAGTCTTTGGATGTTTGCAAGAATGCTCATTATTGACTTATAGAATTGTTCCTTCCAATCAGTGGCACTGGAGTTCCCATTCTCTTCCCTCTGAAGAGGCTATTTACATTGACCACAAAGAGTGAAAAAGTTATGACGCATTAGGCCCCTTTCACATTGCGTTCATCCCCACTTTCAGTGGTCCCGTTGGGGCCGAGTGTCCAGTAGGTGTATACATCCTAAAATGAGGCACGACAGAGAACACGTTGATGATGTCAGCAACATTTTAATCAATGGCCCCGTCGGTGCATATGCCCGAATCGCGTTTTGTAGAGGGAGGGGGGTTCAGACGTAAGCCCCAACGAGACTACTGAATGTGGGATAAAGAGCTGTAATTCACCCTTACACCACATGGTCTTTTAGAATATGCACAGCTTGTCATTATCAAATGATTAAAGGAGTTGCCCGGGATAGAATTTTTTTTTTTTTGTATTAATTATGTACCGTAATTATTTTTAGAAAGGCTGGGAATGTGTTGTTTTTTTTTTTTTTATCTATAATGCTCCCTGCCAGTGTGACATGAGATTCATCTAGCTGATCATGTGCTGCCTACTCACATGACCACTGCAGCCAATCACTAGCCTCACAGCCTTGGGCCACTACTTGCACACATCCACTTCTGAGGAATGTTTGGTTGGGAAGGTTATGTGGCTAGCAGTAATGGGATTAGCTACTGGGAAATAAATGGAGACTGGCTGTGACTACTATAGTGTTGGCTGCATTTACAAAATATGTCATGGACAGCCTCAAATATAATGGGTAAAGTGCATTAAGTTGAGAAATCTTAAAAAAATGATTTCTTCTATAAAATGACTGATGGCTAAGCAGTGTAAGACTGTAAAATGTAGTCTATTCTTAATAACTAGCAATATTAACCTAATATTATATTTATTTTCTTCTAAGTGTGCAAGTATGTCTGTCACAAGAGATGTGAAGTAAAGGTAAGTGTGCACGCACTTATAGTTCATCTCTATGTATCCGTAGCTGAGGTTCAATTACAGACTTTGCAGAACGCTCAGCTGCAGCCACTTTACCACCAGACGCCCAGACAATGCCTTCCTATTACCGTATATAGAGTATAAGCCGACCCGAGTATAAGCCGAGACCCCTAATTTTGCCACAAAAACCTGGGAAAACTTAATGACTCGAGTATAAGCCTAGGGTGGGAAATGCAGCAGCTACTGGTAAATGTCAAAAATAAAAATGGATACCAATAAAAGTAAAATTAATTGAGATATCAGTAGGTTAAATGTTTTTGAATATCCATATTGAATCAGGAGCACCATATAATGCTCCATAAAGTTCATGATGGGCCCCATAAGATGCTTCATACAAAATACGCCCCATATAATGCTCCTTAAAGTTCATAATGGGCTCCAAAAGATGCTCCATAATAAAATATGCCCCATATACTGCTGCACAAAGGTTGATTATGGCCCCATAAGATGCTCCATAGAAAACATGCCCCATATAATGCTGCATAAAGGTTGATTATGGCCCCATAAGGTGCTCCATAGAAACATTTGCGCCATATGCTGCTGCTGCAGTAAAAAAAAAAAGACATACTCCCCTTTTGTCCTGAGCAGGCCGGAACACCGGCACTTGCGATATTCACCTGTCCCCGTTCCACCACCTCGCTCCGCTCTGTCTTTTGTCTCTCTGCAGTGACTGAACGTCACAGCCAGAGGAAGCGGAAGACGGAGCGTCGCGCGGCGATGGAACGGGGACAGGTGAATATCGCATGGCTCACCCTCTCCCGTTATACTCACCCTCCCAGCGTGGTCCCTGGCAGCTTCTCCGATGCGATGGTCTCTGGCGCCGATAGTTTGTTCCTGTGTTAAGTGGTCACTGGTACCGTTCATTAAAGTAATGAATATGCGCTCTACCCCTATGGGAGTGGAGTCACATCCATATTCATTACTTTGATGAGCGGTACCACGTGACCGCTGAACACAGGAAGAGCTGCGGGCGCCAGAGAAGCAGGGATATGCAGAGACACGCCGAGAGCAGGTGAGTATGATGTGACAGCTACCACTCCCCCTCCCCCGCCGACCCCCTGGGACAATGACTCTAGTATAAGCCGAGAGGGGCACTTTCAGCCTAAAAAAATGGGCTGAAAATCTCGGCTTATACTCGAGTATATGCAGTATTTATTTTATATATTGTATCTTATGATGGTTTTAAGTAAAAAAAAAAAAGTACGATAAGGACCATATACCGTATATACTCGAGTATAAGCCGACCCGAGTATAAGCCGACCCCCCTAATTTTGCCACAAAAAACTGGGAAAACTTATTGACTCGAGTATAAGCCTAGGGTGGAAATGCAGCATTTACCGGTGAATTTCAAAAATAAAAATAGATAATTCTTGCCCCATAGCTGTGCCATATAGTGCTCTGCATGTTCATTATTGCCCCATAGCTGTGCCATATAGTGCTCTGCACCGTTCATTATTGCCCCATAGCTCTGCCATATAGTGCTCTGCACCGTTCATATTGCCCCATAGCTCTGCCATATAGTGCTCTGCACCGTTCATATTGCCCCATAGCTCTGCCATATAGTGCTCTGCACCGTTCATATTTCCCCATAGCTCTGCCATATAGTGCTCTGCACCGTTCATATTGCCCCATAGCTCTGCCATATAGTGCTCTGCACCGTTCATATTGCCCCATAGCTCTGCCATATAGTGCTCTGCACGTTCATATTTCCCCATAGCTGTGCCCCATATAGTGCTCTGCACTGTTCATATTTCCCCATAGCTGCCATATAGTGCTCTGCACTGTTCATTATTTCCCCATAGATGCTCCACAGATGCCATTGCTACTGCTGCTGCTGCAATAAAAAAAAAAAAAACGCCATACTCACCTCTCTTGCTTGCAGCTCCCAGCGTCCGGTCCCGGCGTCTCTCCGCACTGACTGATCAGGCAGAGGGCGCCGCGCACACTATATGAGTCATCGCGCCCCCTGACCTGCACAGTCAGAGCGGATAGACGCCGGGAAGATTGAGCGGCGCCCGGCGGCTGGAACGGGGACAGGTAAATATGACATACTTACCTGGTCCCGGCGTCCGGCTCCTTCTCCCGGACAGCTGGTCTTCGGTGCTGCAGCCTCTTCTTCTATCAGCGGTCACCGGCACCGCTGATTAGAGAAATGAATATGTGGCTCCACCCCTATGGGAGGTGGAGCCGCTTATTCATTTCTCTAATCAGCGGTCCCACGTGACCGCTGAACAGTGGAAGAACTGCAGCACCGAAGACCGTGGGACGGCAGAGGGAGCGCCAGGATCGCTGGAAGCAGGTAAGTATGCCTCAGCGCCCTCACCCGCCAACCCTGCCGCCCACCTTGACTCGAGTATAAGCCGAGAGGGGCACTTTCAGCCCAAAAATTTGGGCTGAAAATCTCGGCTTATACTCGAGTATATACGGTATTTGTCAAGCATGTAAGCTAGGATGGAAAAGTGAAAAGATGTATGTAAGGTTATGGTCAGGGGAGATAAGGTGGTCAATGGTCTTCTTCAGTTTTCATGCATGCACTCCAAATAATGAGTGCTGCTGTGAATAGTCATGTACATAGTGCACAGTTTAGTAGGGCTTTGTCAATTTATTCACAACAAGGGCGATATTTCCATGGACTCCAGGTGTTTCCCTTGTTATGGAGGTTTCCAATCGCCATACAAGATGTTTAGAAGATGCCAAATGACATGTTTTCCTTCTGGCTGTCAGTTATAAACTGGACTAAGGACAGGAACTACACTGCTCAAAAAAATAAACGTAACACTCAAATAACACATTCTAGATATCACTGAATAAAATATTATAGTTGCAAGTCTTTATTCATTCCATAGTGGAATGCGTTGAGAACAATAAAACATAAAAATGATCAATGTAAATCAAAATTAATATCCCATGGAGGTCTGGATTTGAAATGATACTCAAAAACAAAGTGGAAAATCAAATTACAGGCTGATCCAACTTCAGTGGAAATGCCTCAAGGCAATGGAATGATGCTCAGTAGTATGTGTGGTTTCCATGTTCCTGCATGACCTCCCTACAATGCAGTGTTTTTTCAGTACTATGGCAGGTCATGAAAAACTGTTTTCCATGGTGCTCGGCTCTATAGTACTGTCTAGTGTTTTTTCTTCACTATTTAAAAAAGGAAGACCTAAGCTGTTGTTTAAAGGGAACCTGTCAGCAGGATTGTGCTCAGTAACCTGCACACAGTGTCCCGTCAGCGCCCTTATACTGATTAAAATGATACCTGGGGTGATCAATCTCCTGGTTGTTGTTAATCTTTTTCAGTTTTGTGTTAATGATATGCTCGTGCTTGAGAGCGGGCCTGGAGAGGGGGTCTTTATGTGAGGCTCTGATTAGGTATTCATAATGCAGACTGCTGACAGGTCACTGATTCCTCACTGACTTGCCCCCTAGTTTACATAATGTGGTTGATGTTATCCTGACATAAAAAAAAAAAATTTTTGAAATTTTTTCCTGTGCAGTAGTTATCCGATAGCGGCTTTTGTGCCAGCAGTGCTATCTTTGTAGAGAAAAAAAATCCTCCTCCAAGATGGCGCCAACGCATGCGCAGTAGCAGCTATCAGATCACCTCTATATACACTGATAGCTGCTACTGTGCAGGCTTCATTTTCAAATTGATTTTTTTTATCAGGATAACCTCAACCATATTAATATACACATTACACATGCGAATATGCTGCAGCGCAGGAGCCACGGCTGGTGTCTGCCTGCGGAAGTTTTTTTTTTCAGTATGTAATCATCAACATTAACAGCAATAAACACTTGAAATAGTTCACTCTATAATGACTCTATATAATATGAGATTCACTTTTTGTATTGAAGAACTGAAATAAATTAACTTTTTGATAATCTAATTTTGTGAAAAGCACTTTATATTCATTATGTAAACTAGAGGGCAGGTCAGTGAGGGATCAGTGACCTGTCAGCAGTCTGCTTTATGAATACCTAATCAGAGCCCCACATGAAGACCCCCCCCCCACACAGGTTGCCCCGAAGCACAGGCATATCATTAACTCAGAACTGAAAATAAAGATTACTTTTTGAACATGGCAAGTTACATTTAAAGGGAACCTGTCAGCAGGGCAGACAGTGTCAGGTCAGCGCTGTTATACTGATTAAAACAATACGCTAATTGATGAAATCCGTCTTCTGGTGGTTGTTTAAAGGGAACCTGTCACCCCAAAATCGAAGATGAGCTAAGCCCACCAGCATCAGGGGCTTATCTACAGCATTCTGGAATGCAGTAGATAAGCCCCCGATGTATCCTGAAAGATGCAAAAGATGTCAAAAAGGCATAATATGTGCAGGGATGTTGTTTTAGAGCAGGAGGGTCTGATCAAATTGATAATTGATTTTTGTGGTAAAATTTACAGTAAAACTTGTATTTTATTAATTGACATCCCTGGTGTTCATATTCATGTGTTCAGTGGGCAGTCCTACTACTCAGTGATTAGATGTATGACTGTGCATGCAGAGATAGCCGTCTATCATGGAGTAGGACCGCCCACTGGACTCCTATGCATAGTCACCAGGGATTTCAATGAATAAAATGCATGGTTTACTGAATCTTTTTCAACAAACCTAATATATCTATCACGCCGTAAACGGCGATAAAGGGGCAGGATGGCGTATCGGGACCCGCACCTGTCCCTGACTCTATAAAGGGGCCCTGACTTGCCCTTATCTCAGGGGTACCTATAATGGTTAGGAGGCCTGAGCCGCCAGCGTATCCCTGTCTCCTGTGTAGACCCTCTCAGTGGCCCCCTCTCCCCCTCCACCTCAGCCCCCCCCCAAAAAAAAAGGAGGACTGCACAAAATTAGCAAAACGACAAATTGACAGGGAATACAGACAAAGTAACTTAAATAGCAAACACCCTGAAAACTCACACAACCACAGAGGAAACACTGAGTAGGAAAAAAGGGGGGGAAGAACAAGGAGATAAAACAGGTTTAACATGCAACCAGATAAGCAGAGAACAAGTAGATAAACCTCCCAGCTCCAACACCACGCTCCTTCACACTCCAAGCCAGGCAGCTGAACTCATCACTGACAACAGTTGTAGTCAAAGCTAGGTCTATATAGAGGATGAGATTCCAAAATCCAATTCAGCTGAGAGACCAAGCTCTCAGCAACTTCGGCAACAAGGTTAAGTCCTGCACTGCTGGCACAAGGCAGCCAGGTCAGAATTCAGGAGAAGAGCTTCTGTTCACTGTGTGTGAACGAGGCCCAGAGCGCTGCGGTTCTCTGAAGCCTCTTAGTCACGGTAGCCCCGTGACAATATCATTCTGCTCTACTTGTACCATGTTGTCTACAGATCGGACTGCATGTACCATGTGAGTTTCCCTTTTAAAGGGACTCTGTCACCTGAATTTGGCGGGACTGGTTTTGGGTCATATGGGCGGAGTTTTCGGGTGTTTGATTCACCCTTTCCTTACCCGCTGGCTGCATGCTGGCTGCAATATTGGATTGAAGTTCATTCTCTGTCCTCCATAGTACACGCCTGCGCAATGCAATCTTGCCTTGTGCAGGCGTGTACTATGGAGGACAGAGAATGAACTTCAATCCAATATTGCAGCCAGCATGCAGCCAGCGGGTAAGGAAAGGGTGAATCAAACACCCGAAAACTCCGCCCATATGACCCAAAACCAGTCCTGCCAAATTCAGGTGACAGGTTCCCTTTAAACAGGTTTTACCTGGAACTAGTGAATTAAAATCCTGATTTAGTTTGACTAGGAGTAAAAGCAAGTCTGTATCTCCACTGCTATTCCTCAACGCACACAATTGTGGTTACTGCAGTGACATAAACACCCTGCCTTATAGCTTTTTCTTAAGGCCCCTTCACATTAAGCGACGCTACAGCGATACAGACAACGATCCGGATCGCTGCAGCCAGTACAGGAGGAGTGCAGAGCACAGCGCCGGGGACAGACAGCGGTAGGTAAGTATGTAGTGTTTTTATTTTTTTTTACTTTTACGCTGGTAACCAGGGTAAACATCGGGTTACTAAGCGCGGCCCTGCGCTTAGTTACCCGATGTTTACCCTGGTTACCAGTGAAGACATCGCTGGATCGGTGTCACACACGCCGATCCAGCGATGTCCACGGGAGATCCAGCGACGAAATAAAGTTCTGGACTTTGTTCAGCGACCAACGATCTCCCAGCAGGGGCCTGATCGTTGGTCGCTGTCACACATAACGATTTCCTTAACGATATCGTTGCTACGTCACAAAAAGCAACTATATCGTTAACTATATCGTTAACGATATCGTTATGTGTGAAGGTACCTTTACCCTAAAGCAGGCAGGCTAGACACAGACATCTGTTTCCATTCAGTGTTAGGTGCTGTGGATTGATTCCAGATCCTGGCTGTACCGGAGCTAGTGGTTTTGGTAAGCTGAGGCTGATTGTTCACAAGGCCAAATTATTTAGAATAAATAGCACTCAGTGTATCATGTTTCATGGCAGAAGTTTCTACTAGGAAGGAAAGTAGAAATCTGACCTGCTGAACGCCATTGCATCAGATTGATGGAGGTAGGCAAAGCAGCCTAATAAAAATAGTAGGATTTAATCGTTAGTCTTGGATGCAGCATGGCATTGTGTAATGTAACTGTGCTCTATATAGAAGTCAAAAGAGCAGTATTAAGATAAGGAGTTCCTTTTTCTACAATAATTTTTAGGTATGCTTTTGTTTTTTTGTTTTTCTTATTTAGGTAGTGACTCCATGTTCTCTTCCGTTAAATTACGAGTTGGTAAGTGCATATTTATAATAATAATAATAGTAATAATTTATTATTAAACAGAAAACCTTTGGGATATTTATTCACAATTCTATTACCTATAAAGATTAAATTAATGAAGAAAGCCGTTTCAGTAAGAACAATGGTGCTACATACAACTGCACACATCTGTGTGGACATGCTACAACAGTGACATGTGGTTAAGTTATAATATTGCGAAATTATTATGACTCAAATGTGATCTTAAAGAGAACCTTCCACAAATTATAGCGTAATAAACTGTACATTCCTTCACATAATACCAGGAATGTAGATACAAATGTTTTTTTTCTCAACTACACTTTTCCTATTCTTCAACTGGGCATTTAATTTATTTCAGCTCTGGGGACATGTACTCTAAACAATCATAAAAAGAGATGTAGGACGCCCACAGTTCTGACCAAAATGAAAAGCTCATAGAGTAGGCCACAAATGTACAAGTAGTCACAAGACTTCATCTGTCTCATGTGACCATGCCCTTGACACCTCCCTAACTGCGCCAGCAGTATACTTACCGCTCATAGGTCTGCCATCCTCAGCCACTCCAGCGACACTCCTCACTCTGTACTTACCTCTCATAGGTCTGCCATCCTCAGCCACTCCAGCGACACTCCTCACTCTGTACTTACCTCTCATAGGTCTGCCATCCTCAGCCACTCCTGTGACACTCCTCACTCTGTACTTACCTCTCTTAGGTCTGCCATCCTCTGCCACTCCAGCGACACTCCTCACTCTGTACTTACCTCTCATAGGTCTGCCATCCTCAGCCACTCCAGCGACACTCCTCACTCTGTACTTACCTTGCTTAGGTCTGCCATCCTCAGCCACTCCAGCGACACTCCTCACTCTGTACTTACCTGTCATAGGTCTGCCATCCTCAGCGACTCCCACAACACTCCTCACTCTGTACTTACCTGTCATAGGTCTGCCATCCTCAGCCACTGCCGCAACACTCCTCACTGTACTTACCTGTCATAGGTCTGCCATCCTCAGCCACTCCCGCGACACTCCTCACTCTGTATTACCTGTCATAGGTCTGCCATCATCAGCTGATCCCGTGACACTCCTCACTCTGTACTTTCCTGGCATAGGTCTGCTATCATCAGCCACTCCCGCGACACTTCTCACTCTGTACTTACCTGTCATAGGTCTGCCATCCTCAGCGACTCCCACGACACTCCTCACTCTGTACTTTCCTGTCATAGGTCTGCCATCATCAGCCACTCCCGCGACACTCCTCACTCTGTACTTACCTATCATAGGTCTGCCATCATCAGTGACTCCCACGACACTCCTCACTCTGTACTTACCTATCATAGGTCTGCCATCATCAGTGACTCCCACGACACTCCTCACTCTGTTCTTACCTGTCATAGGTCTGCCGTCATTAGGCACTCCCGTGACACTCCTCACTCTGTACTTACCTATCATAGGTCTGCCATCATCAGCTTATCCCACGACACTCCTCACTTTCTATTTACCTGTCATAGGTCTGCCATCATTAGGCACTCCCGTGACACTCTTCACTCTGTACTTAGCTGTCATATTGTTGGACAACATGGATTAGTAGTTTATTAGTTTGAGGATTGTAATTGAATACCTGAGACCACTCAATAGTGATTATGATGATGATAAAAGTAGCACTCTTGGTTGCTGCAGCTAAGAATAATGATGTGCTATGCACAAGTCTGTTTTTTTCAGCTGGATTTATGATATTCCACATCTACTGATACTGCTTATGTGACTAATAGATGATTATTACTCTTGCCGTGTACGCCACTAATCATTGCAAGGTTTGCAAACCTGGGCTATCCAAACCTTCATGTGAGGCAAACGAGAGTGGGGGAGGTCTGCCCGGACCCTGGTATTCGGCACTGTATGGTTTCCACATCTGGGAATGATAAATTCCAAACCTTTTATAGATGAATCTTTAGAATGTTCTGCAATGTTTATCTCAGCACTTACAGTATGTGATTGAGCTTGCATTATTTTTTCCAAATTTATGTTGGTATTTCTCTGTTTATTTCTGACCTTTATTTGTGAATGTGACGCTAATAGGTTGCCCATTAATCTAACTGTAAACTGCCTATTATCGAACTCTGTGTACCACTTCTCACTATTTTCTCTATTGCCAGCTATGATGTTCAAATATCTGCAATTGGACTTAGTAGAATACAGTTAAATCCATATATATTTGGACAGAGACAACATTTTTCTAATTTTGGTTATAGACATTACCACAATGAATTTTAAACAAAACAATTCAGATGGAGTTGAAGTTCAGACTTTCAGCTTTTATTTGAGGGTATCCACATTAAAATTGGATGAAAGGTTTAGGAGTTTCAGCTCATTAACATGTTCCACCCTGTTTTTAAAAGGTCCAAAAGTAATTGGACAGATTAAATAATTTTAATTAAAATGTTTATTTCTAGTACTTGGTTGAAAACCCTTTGTTGGCAATGACTGCTTGAAGTCTTGAACTCATGGACATCACCAGATGCTGTTTTTCCTCCTTTTTGATGCTCTGCCAGGCCTTCACTGCGGTGGTTTTCAGTTGCTGTTTGTTTGTGGGCCTTTCTGTCTGAAGTTTAGTCTTTAACAAGTGAAATGCATGCTCAATTGAGTTAATATCATGTGACTGACTTGGCCATTCAAGAATATTCCACTTCTTTGCTTTAATAAACTCCTGGGTTGCTTTGGCTTTATGTTTTGGGTCATTGTCCATCTGAAGTATGAAACGACGACCAATCAGTTTTGCTGCATTTGGCTGGATCTGAGCACACAGTATGGCTCTGAATACCTCAGAATTCATTCGGCTGCTTCTGTCCTGTGTCACATCATCAATAAACACTAGTGACCCAGTGCCACTGGCAGCCATGCATGCCCAAGGCATCACACTGCCTCCGCCGTGTTCTACCGATGATGTGGTATGGTTTGGATCATGAGCTGTACCACGCCTTCGCCATACTTTTCTCTTTCCATCATTCTGGTAGAGGTTGATCTTGGTTTCATCTGTCCAAAGAATGTTCTTCCAGAACTGTGCTATCTAGCCTTTTTATTCTTGATGCTTATGAGTGGTTTGCCCCGTGCAGTGAACCCTCTGTATTTAATTTTCATGCAGTCTTCTCTTAAGGCTATGTGCACACGTTCAGGAATTCATGCAGAAAATTCCTGTGAAAATCCAGACATTTTTGCCAGATTTCCGCATGAAATCCGCATGCGTTTTTTTTGCGCGGTTTTGACGCGTTTTTTGCGCGTTTTTTTCCGGATATTTCCCAATGCATTAGACAGTGGGAAAACCGCGAAAAAAACGCAAAATTAATGAGCAGGTTCATTATTTTTCCGCAATGCGTTTTTCATGCGGAAAAACGCACATCATGTGCACAGAAGTTGCGGATTTCATTAAAAATGATAGGATGCTTAATGTATGCAGATTATTTGCGGTTTTATAGCGTTTTTATAGCGCAAAAACGCTAAAAAAACGCAAATAATCTGCAACGTGTGCACATAGCCTTATGGTAGATTTGGATATTGATACGCCTACATCCTGGAGAGTGTTACAACACCTATACAAAAACACCCTCTCGGCCAGCAGAGGGCATACCTCTAGGCCTAAACATATGAACCTATAGAGCAGCACGTGGCTATGGAACAATGACAAATGTCGAAGGGATCTAATTATCCATGGTTTCTAAATAAGGAAATTATAGCCAGAAATCCACGCCAACAAATAGAGGTATCAGAAATAATCAATATACATTTATTGTAATATCAAATACATGTCAAAAATAATGCATACACAAAATATATAGACAAAAAATGGTGGATAGGGAGCGACAACTAAAAGATGTCCAGTATACACAGATGGTGAAAAGTGGTACTGGAACAGGACACAAGAAATCCGAAAAAGGGCCCTGCTACAGCAACGCACTGGCAAATGCTATGTGGTCATGATGGAATTGATCATTAATGAATATAAATAATATAAACAAGAAGTTCATAACAAGGTATACTATCGATCAATAGAAGTTTAGTCAGTAAGAAGTTTTAGTCAGTCAGTGGGGAATAATCCCTAAGTCTAACCAAAAAGACCAGAAGCACATGACAAGCCCAGGCAACCAAGATATGTGTGCGCCGTTCATAATGGTCCAGAATTACCTTGGGACATGTTGTCATGAGATGTCGGCGTGCTGGCAGCATGGAAGGCCTAGACGCGCGTTTCACCGTCGTGGCTTTGTCAGGAGGCGTATATCTTGGAGAGTGTTGTTCACTTGGTTGGCTGTTGTGAAGGCGTTTCTCTTCACCATGGAGATTATTCTGCGAACATCCACCACTGTTGTCTTCTGTGGGCGCCCAGGTCTTTTTTCATTGATGAGTTCACCAGTGCTTGCTTTCTTTCTCAAGATGTACCAAACTGTGGATTTTGCCACTCCTAATATTGTAGCAATTTCTCGGATTTTTTTTTCCTGTTTTCGCAGCTTAAGGATGGCTTGTTTCACCTGCATGGAGAGATCCTTTGACCGCATGTTTAGTTCATAATAATAATAATTTTATTTATATAGCGCCAACATATTCCGCAGCGCTTTACAAATTATAGAGGGGACTTGTACCGACAATAGACATTACAGCATAACAGAAATCACAGTTCAAAATAGATACCAAGAGGAATGAGGGCCCTGCTCGCAAGCATACAAACTATGAGGAAAAGGGGAGACACGAGAGGTGGATGGTAACAATTGCTTTAGCTATTCGGACCAGCCATAGTGTAAGGCTCGGGTGTTCATCTAAAGCTGCATGAACCAGTTAACTGCCTAAGTATGTAACAGTACAGACACAGAAGGCTATTAACTGCATAAAGTGTATGAGAACATGATACGAGGAACTTTTTTTTTTTTTTATGATAGGCCACACAGGGATCGTTTGGCCTACTGCCTCAACACATTAACCTATCTGAACAAATGAGTTTTTAGGGCACGCTTAAAACTGTGTGGATTGGGGATTAATCGTATTAACCTAGGTAGTGCATTCCAAAGAATCGGTGCAGCACGTGTGAAGTCTTGGAGACGGGAATGGGAGGTTCTGATTATTGAGGACGCTAACCTGTGGTCATCAGCGGAGCGGAGGGCACGGGTAGGGTGGTAGACTGAGACCAGAGAGGAGATGTAGGGTGGTGCTGAGCCATGGAGTGCTTTGTGGATGAGGGTAGTCGTTTTGTACTGGATTCTGGAGTGGATGGGTAGCCAGTGTAATGACTGGCACAAGGTAGAGGCATCGGTGTAACGGTTGGTGAGGAATATGATCCTGGCTGCAGCATTCAGGACAGATTGGAGCAGGGAGAGTTTGGTAAGAGGGAGGCCGATTAGTAGAGAGTTACAATAGTCCAGACGAGAATGAATAAGTGAAACAGTAAGAGTTTTTGCAGAGTCGAAAGTAAGAAAAGGGCGAATTCTAGAAATGTTTTTGAGGTGCAGATAAGAAGAGCGAGCCAGTGATCGGATGTGGGGGGTGAATGAAAGCTCGGAATCAAGGATGACCCCAAGGCAGCTGGCATGTTGCTTTGGAATAATGGTGGAACCGCACACGGAGATGGCAATGTCAGGCAAAGGTAGGTTAGTAGAGGGAGAAAACACGAGGAGTTCAGTTTTTGACAGGTTCAGTTTCAGATAGAGGGAGGACATGATGTTAGAGACAGCGGTTAGACAATCACTGGTGTTTTCTAAAAAGGTCGGCGTGATAACAAGAGAAGAGGTGTATAATTGCGTGTCGTCAGCATAGAGATGGTTCTGGAAACCAAATCTACTTATTGTTTGTCCAATAGGGGCAGTATACAAAGAGAAGAGGAGGGGGCCTAGGACTGATCCTTGAGGAACTCCAACAGTAAGGGGAAGGTGAGAGGAGAAGGAACCGGCAAAACATACAGTGAAGGATCGGTCAGAGAGATAGGAGGAGAACCAGGAGAGAACGGTGTCCTTGAGGCCGATGGAGCGGAGCATATTGAGGAGGAGCTGATGATCCACAGTATCGAATGCTGCGGAGAGATCCAAGAGAATTAGCATGGAGTAGTGACCATTAGATTTAGCTGTTAGTACGTCATTAGAGACTTTAGTGAGGGCAGTTTCAGTAGAGTGTAAAGAGCGGAAACCAGATTGAAGAGGGTCTAGAAGAGGGTTATCTGAGAGATAGCGGGTAAGACGGGAGTGGACCAGGCGTTCGAGGAGTTTAGAGATGAAGGGAAGATTAGAGACAGGTCTATAGTTAGCGGCACAGTTTTGGTCGAGGGATGGTTTTTTAAGTAATGGATGTATGATGGCACGCTTAAATGAGGAGGGAAAAATATCGGAAGTGAGAGAAAGGTTGAATATTTTTGTTAGGTGAGAGGTGACAGCCGGGGAAAGGGACTGGAGGAGATTTCACAGCAAAACCTTCTAAATGCAAGCATCACACCTCAAGTCAACTCCAGGCCTTTTATCTGCTTAATTGAGAACGAAGGGATTGCCCACACCTGTCCATAAAATAGCCTTGGAGTCAATTGTCCAATTACTTTTGGTCCCTTTAAAAACAGGGTGGCACATGTTAAGGAGCTGAAACTCCTAAACCCTTCATCCAATTTTAATGTGGATACCCTGAAATGAAAGCTGAAAGTCTGAACTTCAATTGCATCATTTAAAATTCATTGTAGTAATGTCTATAACCAAATTAGAAAAATGTTGTCTCTGTCCAAATACGGTATATATGGACTTAATTGTGCAGCTGACAAACCTGAAGGAAGTTAAAGATGTATTGTATTCTCACAGTCTAGTGACCCATATATATATTAACTGTATTGGCATAAAAGCCATTGATTACTCCGCCACAGGCCAAATGGCTAATGACCCGCTCCTCTTACTCAACTGTTATGAGATGGTCCTCTTCCTCTTGTACCAAACTTATGTCCTTTTGTTACCCATTGTATATCACTGTGCTCCTTTTATTTTCCATTGCAGCCTAACAAGCTTGATGCCTGCACAAGTCATGTGACTGAATTGGTAGGTATCCATTTTACCCAAATCTAATTTTAGGGTTTTTTCCCCAAGTTCAGAAATGTGTAAAATAGTGAAGTGCTTGTAAAAACAAACAACTTTGCTATTTAACCTTTGTTGAAAATCCTCATATGAGTATGTGTTTACAATATCTTTTTCAGGTGGATTCTGAAAAAAACTATCAGAGAATGCTTAAAAGAATGATGTGCATTTTTATATTAAAGCGACTTACTGCCATATGCTCGGGCTTTAAATGTTTCTTAACCACTTCAGGTATCTAAAAATGCCAAAAAGTTAAGTGACTTGTCCATTCCTCTAGTATCTTCCGCTCGGAATACGATCTGTACTTTACAATAGAAGTCATTGGGAAAGCTCAAAAGATGCCATACACTTTTTTGGAGCAATTTGCCATCATTTTTTGATTAAAAAAAAAAAAAAAATGCTGGACGTTTCTTCATTATTCAATGGAGTGATGAAAAAGCGACTTTGACAAAAGAAATGACAAGACATAAAAAAAAAACTACTGGTGGCTAAAGTCATAAGAAAAGCGGTCAGAAACAAAAAGTAGATTCTCCGGTGAAACATCCTGAAGTGAGTAAAACTTGAAGTTTTTCACAAAAACATTAAACCCAGGAATAATAGCTCATAGCAGACCAGACTACAGAGAAATGGAGCCACGACCAACTAGTTTCACCACACAGCCTTAACCATGGTCAACCAACTTTTTAATGTTTTTGTAAGGAGACAGCAGGCACGTAGGATGCAGTAATGGAACGTAGTCAGAGGAAGAGTTAACGGGATTTAATTCTACAGTGAATACTCCATGCAGGGAGAAGTAGAGGGAAATTTAGAGGGAATACAAATTACTGTAACTTGGAACACGGTAGTAAAACAAGTAACTAAGACAATGCGTTCAGAAGAAATAGACTTATCAATCCAACTCAGTCCTCAGTGTATTCCCTGGGTGCAAACGGTGACACCAAGGCAATGGCACGGTGAAAATTCGGCGTGGTCCTGGAGAAGATGGCATCTTGGGTCTTGTTGTGGGCGATGTTTCCTTGTGGTCCTGATGCCGACTTTGGGTCCGGAAGAAGGAGTTCACAAGGTAATGTCTGTTTAGAAGCTTATCAGGATAAAGTTCACAACGGGTGATACAAATCTCTTGTCTGCGTGGGTGCGAGGCTATGTCCCGTGCGCGGGCCCTTTGTCTCAGTCAGAGGTGTCAATGGTGTCATCTGTGTCAGCTATATCGGTACAAGGCTCTGACGACAGTCTCCGTTTATCCTGTGGCCTTCAAATCTTAAGCCTGGTCTTGCACGATACTCCGCGTTAGGAGCCTCTACTCTGACCTCTTGCACGCTGCATGTACCCGCCGTAACTGTCAGATTACTCACACACTGCAGTTCCCTCAGCTTAACTACACCCCCTTTTCTCAACTGCCGGGAATGGTCCGGGGCCTTAAGCTTTCCCCCCTGCAACATAGGTGACAGCTCCAACATTTTCAGACCTGTTACAGAGGAAGCACGCCTAGCTGCTTTATTTTATGAAATAAACTACAAGTTTTTCCTCCACTTGGGACGTTTTGTTGAAGAATCTACTTTTTTTTTGGTCTACTTGCTGCTGCCGTAGCCTGTGTGGCTACGTGCGCTGTTCCTTCTCCTGGCACAGGTGTTTTCAGAGTTTCCTGAAGAGTCTTTTGCTTGATAAACTCATTGGGTTCGACTGAGTTTACAAAACTTGTGTGTACGTTGCCTAATACTCAAGCATGGAGGGATTGCGTACTTTACAGGTTACTGGCCGCACTTCAGTCTCAAAGTGGCCGCTTACGTAGGTATAGAGTGAGAGCCTGCAAGCGGCACCATGCTTTGCAATCTGCCTGTGCGACTCCAAAGCTGGCAATATAGTTGTATCCGACCAGCGTCCATCTTATACTTTTCCCATGTTGAAGAGGCCAAGTTGTCTCTTCAGGCCACCTGGCAGGAGGCTCATTTCGGGTCAGAACTGTCAGTCTTCAGGAGTACTCCTGAACATATATTGGAGAACTCCTCTTTGAAGGGTTTTCTGGGATAACCAAAGCTAGCCATGCAAATGCCATGAGTGTGCTTTATGGCACTTCTGTAGAAACATTTGCACTTGTGTACTATCTATGACCACCGAGAATGACGCAGTAAAAACAGAGCACCTTACATGTTCCCACAGACTATACACCAGGGGTGCACTACTGCGTGGTCCAAAGGCCATATTTTCAGAATGCATAATTTAAAGAAGTGACATAGTGTGGAAGGAGCAGACACGTAGATTGTAACAGTACTTCCTGACTTGTACCACGGCAATGGGGCTGGAAGTTAGATACGTGCGGTAGACAAATGATAAATCATTTACCATGGTATTGTGGATGTAAACTCTCACAAAGCCTAGGGAAGGGGGTCTCCAGAAACTGATGAATACACTGAAATTAGACAGATGTTCAAAAATGCCAAGAAGACAGACTTAAAAGACAGAATTCCAACCATGTTTTCGGACAAAACCACCTTGTATTTTACTAATTCTAATGTACAACCGCCCTCTGCTGGTGGGAAAGAATAACTGTTGAAGTGCAGTGTATATTAGAATGCCTCCACAAGTCATCATAAAATGACCTACTGTTTCTGAAAGGTATTTGTTAAATTTATTTTGAAAAAATGTTTTGATCATGCTACATTTGCTATATTTCCATACAAGGCTGCCACTGGGAATTTCAGGGCCCCATACTGGCAAAACTTTCAGTCCCCCGTGAAATTCTGTCCCGCCTCCACCCCTCGAACCTTCCACAATCCCACCACCCACTCTTGGGAAAAACTCCACTTCTGTGCCACCTCCTCACCAATCAGATATTAACAAATCCCATCGAACACCATATCACACATATAGCCATCAGCTTTTGTTTGGGCCAAAAGATTTTTTAAGCCTCCACCATGACAAGGTAGACTCTTTTGGTCGGGCCCTACTCTACTCTAACCTATTATACATTTCTTAAATTATCCAATACTTTTTTAGGTATATTTTTATTTATATTTCTTTAAGGGAATGTGTTATATACATTTTTTTAAATGACCAATAATACCACGTAAAAGGAACAAATACCGTACCACTATGGCCGGACCACAAATTACCACCACATAGTGACTGAATAATACTACACACAATGGACTAGTACCGTCAGACCATGACCAGATCACATATTACCACCACATAGTATCCTAATACCATGTACGAGGAACAAATACTGCCACATCATGACCAGACCACATTTTACCACCCCAACGTGGTGGCTCAACAGTTAGCACTGTTGCTTTGCAGTGCTGGGGTCCTAGGTTCAAATCCCTCCAAGAACATCATCTGCAAGGAGTTTGTATGTTCTCCCCATGTTTGCGTTGGTTTCCTCCCACATTCCAAAGACATACTGATAGGGAATCTTTATTGTGAACCACAATGGGGATAATGGTGATGATGTCTGTAAAATACTGTGGTAATAATGGCGCTGTATAAATGAGAAAAATAAATAAACATAGTGACTGAATAATACTTATTAACCGAATAATATCATGTTCAAGGAACAAATACCGCTACACCTTGACCTGACCACATATTACCACCACATAGTGACTGAATACTACAATACTGATCATCAATAAAAAATCATTACACTAATATCACCATAAGTGCCGTTATACACATGAGCTCTGTATATAGTGTAAGTGTACAGGTAATACACTGACTCACTAGTGATGCCTTTAGCTGAAGTCTTAAGGTACTGTTACACTAAACTATTTACGAATGATCACGACCAGCGATACGACCTGGCCGTGATCGTTGGTAAGTCGTTGTGTGGTCGTTGGGGAGCTCACACAGACAGCTCTCTCCAGCGACCAACGATCCGGGGAAAGACTTCGGCATCGTTGAAACTGTCTTCAACGATGCCGAAGTCCCCGGGTAACCAGGGTAAACATCGGGTTACTAAGTGCAGGACTGCGCTTAGTAACCCGATATTTACCCTTGTCACCATTGTAAAAGTAAAAAAAACCAAAACACTACATACTCACATTCCGATGTCTGTCACGTCCCCCGGCAGTATGATACCACTTTTCATGAGTGAAGCTAAGCAGATATAGACTGAATATTTTTTTTTACTTACCATCTAGCATGACTAGCCGCTTTTGGCTGGCAAAAATGTTTGTTTTTACTGAATAGGCACTAATGCTGTGTTTGTCTATTTCTGTCATATCATACTATGTATATTTTACTTTGATAGGAATCCAACAGCTTTTCTAAAAGTTCCTCTTCGGACAAATTGTCTCAGTAAGTCCTTTAAACCTATTTTTGTGTGGTGCTTGTGAGCTTTTGTGTTCTGCTTCGAACTTTGAGGTTCTTTATTTCTTAACTTCACTTGTTGAAATGAAATTGCAGCTTTCCTATGTCGCCTGTTCTTCGTTTCATCTTTGAATCATATTTACATAACGTCCATAGGGCAGAATATGGTATTGAACACTTGTACATTCTTTTGTTATTGATTTTTCCATGCTTTAAAATCTCTCTTCCCCGTTTCTGACTATCGTCTTCTCTGTTCATACAGCTGCATTGTGTAAGCAGCGTGCAGGTATCTCTCCTCTGTGCTGTATGCACAAGGTTCATCATCAGGGTGCTCATACGGTTGATGAATATAGAGCAGCAGAAAGCAAAGACAGGACATACTGCTGTTTTTTAGCTCACTTCTAAGTGAAAATGTAGCAGGAAATATTAACGAATATTAGCTTGGTTGACTATCCTTAAAGGTTTGTTTTCAAGATCTTGTGCGCATCGCTTTCCTGCTTTTCAGCTTTCTGCTTGATGGGGGATAGTGCGCTCCTGAACGAGTGATTAACAGTGTGGAACCATGGCATTGTTTCACTGCTGGTTTGAACTGTCCACTCTCTCGTGCTGCCAGCAAAGATAGCTTTGCCTTTGCAGCACTGGAACAGCACAGGGGCACTGAAGATGGCAGGATTGCAAGAGTGCACTTCTTTGCCTGGGAAACAGTCCACCACTGACAAATTGCAGGGGTGGCCAGTAACCTAGGAAACGAGTCAGATGCCACTAGTTCTACAAAACATTAGTAGTTAGTATAAACCGTGGTAGGTTGCATGCAAACACCTTATTTTCTTAATCTACCTATAGACCATATAGACTGATGTCTCTAAATGTATGGTCTCTGTAAAGAATGTTTAAATCCCATAGTTTTCTCCCAACACATTTTATGGATCCAGAGTTTCCTCACGGGACCTTGAGATCCAGAAGTGGATAAAGATGATGTCTGGCCCTGGTTGTTGCACTGTGTGTCTACTATGAGCACCAGATGTGGCTTGCCACCATTTGCTTGCTGACTCCTGGAGATGTGCAGTTCAGCCAGGAGTGCTGTTCAAAGTAGGTAGACAGTGTTACAACATCCTTCTGACCCTTGAGGGCCCTTGATGTCCCCTGGCGAACCCTTAGAGGGAAAACAAGTTGGGTAGATAAGTTTTAGAAATGTACCCATACTTTACAGGGACTGTAATGTTCGTGACATTGATCTCAAGATGTTGTCTAAACCCTGGTGAGGAAAACATGGTGGTTAATTATTATATTTTGGAACACACCACTATTATCTACTTGTATCTAGTGGTATCTACTGCTCACTCTGCAGACAGCCCAGGGCAGAGCAATGCCAGTAAGGATGAGCCAAGGACGAGCAGAGGTGAGCTTCGGTATCCCAACTACAGTGCCAAACTCTGCGGCTATGTAGGGCCCTTTATTTCTATAGAGGCAATTACAGGGACTTGGTAGGTTTAATCATTCACCCTTTTTCCCCCTTTTTGTTTGCATTTATCTAACTGTACCTTTAATGCTTTGACCACTTGCAGGCCTCTTCTACCAACCTATTTTGGCTACGTAGTGTTGGGATCCCTTAGGTGTGCTTTTTGACTTTATGGTATTTATAAGTTTGTGTACCACATAGTACATTTTAACAGGTATATAGTGAACCATTTGTTTTTAGTATAAGACATTTAGGGCTTGTGCACACGAGTGTGAAAATCGGACGTGTTCTCTCCCATAAATGCCCTCGTGTTCCTCTGTCTGTGAAAAAAATCACAGCATGTTGCGATTTCACATCAAAATTAGATGAGACTCACACATTCAAATCTCTGGTTGTGAGACAAAAATTGGGTGGGCAATATGGCACCTGATTTTTATGGATGCCTTATTGTTATGTATATGTTGGGATAAGGTCACTGTCATGACCAGAATAGCCAGTGTTGTGAGCCAGATTACACACAAACACACTAATGTATCTGCCCATTGTGTAATTGAGTATCATGTATACATAGTTATGAGGTTTATTTTTTTTCTCCCCAGAAACTTGGATTTTGATCGAATCATGGAAGAAGGTTATGAGCTTGACCTCACCTTTATAACGGAGCGCATTATATCAGTATCGTTCCCAAGTGGCTGCTCAGATGAAAATTATCTTCATAATCTCCAAGATGTGACGCGAATGCTGAAATCAAAACATGGGAACAATTATTTGGTAAATGGCTAGAAAATAGATAGATAGATATAACTGATGTATGGGAAAGCCACATTAATGTCTAGGGCAGCACGTGGCTCAGTGGTTAGCACTGTTGCTGTGCAGTGCTGGGTTCAAATCCCACCAAGGACAACATCAGCAAGAAGTTTGTGTGGGTTTCCTCCGGGTTCTCTGCCTCCTACCACACGCCAAAAACATACTGATAGAGAATTTAGATTGAGCCCCAATGGGGACAGCCATGATGATGTCCGTAAAGCGCTGCGGAATATGATAGTGCTATATTAGTAAAGTTTAATAAGTAAATAATTATAATATTGCCCAGTTCATCTGAACTAGACAACCATTTATTGTAGCGGCTATGAGCATGTTCACCATGGAGTTTTTGCAGCTTGTTTTTTCTGCAGCCCAAAGCTTCATTTTTGGCTGTAAAACCGTTGCTTTTTTTGCTGCGGTTTTCAGGCAGATTACATATTAATAAAGTTTTGTCTGCATTACATGTTAATAAAGTTGGTTTTAGTCACCAAAAACATTGCAGGACCACAGCAGAAATGTTATGCTGTGTTTTTTGGAGCTTTTTGCACTTTTTCATGGCTTTCTGTGGATGGAAAAAAACACTGCTAAAACCCTGAATGATTTCACATGCTGCAAATTAAAAAAAAAAAAATGCTTCAGTGATCAAATTCAGTCAGTAAAAAAAGCTGTGTGCGGCTGTGGTTTCTGAAATCTCTTTTGCTGATACTTGAAAATGCAAATCCCTGTGATCATTCCTTTTTAGATGCAGACTAACGAGCAGATCTAATTTGATGCAGGTGTTATCTTTGGGTATGAAAATTTACAGGGTTATTCCATAATTTTTTCCTCAGAATTTTTGCTCTTGATTTCTTTTAGTGTTTCTTAAAGCCAGAAAGTTGTCATTTGAAATGAGTTTTGTGCCATGTCTGTGATCTGATTTTTCTCTACAAAATTAAACAACTGAATGAACATCCTCTGAGGCCGGTGATGACATCATTTTTGCCGGGGGTTATAGTAGGCTGTTGATCACCTGATGAATGGGCAACCACTTTTTCATCCGATGAAATAGTAAACATTCTCAGTGGTGCATCGTCCTGTGTAAACTTGTGGCAGCATAGGCGCACTGAGGGATGTGTGACAGTTCAGAAGGCGGCGTTTACTGTGGTGTGCCGGTGTAAGAATGCAATGGAACATAGCCGGGTCAGAAAATACTTACTGATCGGTGCTTGCTTAGTGCAGTCGGTTGGACTGGTCTCTGAATAGGTTCCAGTGTTTTATAGAATCAGAGAATATTACAATTGGAAGGGTCCTCCTGGGTCATCTGGTCCAACCCCCTGCTCAAAGCAGGATTCACTAAATCATCCCAGACAGATGTCTGTCCAGCCTCTGTTTGAAGACTTCTGTTGAAGGAGAACTCACCACCTCTCGTGGCAGCCTGTTCCACTCATTCATACATTGCTTTAATGATGGCCATCATCTATCTTTACAGTGATACATGTGCATTAACATTTTTTTTTTTTGTACAGGTTTTGAATCTTTCAGAAAAACGCTATGATCTTTCTAAACTTAACACTAAGGTATTTAATATGATCTTTATATTCTGTCTGCATTGATTACCTATTTATTGGGAGTGGTTAGAATATAATTGTCTTTGAAGATACTGTATCACTTTTTTAATTTTATTTCTAAACGTTTTCTTAATGGGGATCTGTCATAGGATTAACCTCCCCGAATTGCATATATGGGCGTGCAGATTTGAAATATAAGCCTAATGATACTTTTGCCTCCCGAGGTTTTTTGTCCACCAACACCTGCCTCCCAGGCTGACCGCTGACCGATGTATAGTTTTCTTGCCTGATGTCACACAGACAGTGACCTATCAAGCTAAATAGGCTGGGGCTGGGAAATAACCTCAGGAGGCAGTGGCTCAGTGAGTGCTCTGTCATGCCCAGAGCACTTATCCTCTCATTTGCATATACATGAAAATGCCAATTAGTCTGGAATGCAGCAACAGATATAAAATATAAAGTTATCAATGGATTTACATTTCAAAGACCTGCATGTCCATATATGTGGTTTGGACAGGTTGATGCCATGATCTCAGCAGCTTGGTGGATGATGTGTCAGAGCTGTTGGTTTACAGATGTCTATATGCTCCTGTGGCTAGACATGGTTATGGCATCATATGTATTGCACATCTACATGCACTCCGGTTGTTTTCTGATATGCTAACATTTTTCATCAAAAATATTTTATTAAAAAAAAGCAAAATTTGCATTTTCTGAATATATTGTTTTAGACCCAGATGCTTGATGCCAAAAAGCTGACTAGTGGGCATTCAACTACTACTCCGTGACACCCATCAGTCACTATAGCTGTACTGATTTTACTTTAGTCAAAATACCATCAACCTAATGGTGGGCTATAAAATGGGGTACATGCCAACATATTAGGTAATTGCATTTCCCTGTGGTCTGGTTCCTAGCAGCAAGCTAAAAGCTATGAAGGAGGATCCTTTTTTTTTACCATTGTCTTACACGGACTGGAAGGGTTGTATTTTTCATAAAGCGTCAAAATCCGTGAGTGTGTTTAGACGTTAGTAAAGTCCTCTGCTTACAAGAACACCACTCTGTGTTGCTGTCTATCTGGTTTGTTTGCCATTTTTATGTGCTGGTTAATTCATCATACTGTGTGTAACTAATGGAGTACATGAATCTTTCTTTTCATTGTTGATGTAGGTAATGGACATGGGGTGGCCTGATCTACATGCTCCCCCATTAGATAAAATGTGTACTATTTGCAAGGCGATGGAATCATGGCTGAACAGTGACCCTCTACATGTTGTGGTTATTCATAGCAGAGTAAGTTAATGAGTTTATTATTGCTTTTTAACTTGTGTAATTTTTCATTAAAGTCTTGTATCTGTTCTCTCTGCGCATAGGTTACTATATAGTAAAACATGCACAGGTCTGTGCTTCATGCTCTGTATTTCAGATATAAAGCCAAACCCCCAGTACTTCTGCAGCTGAACCAAAGGTAGATCCCGAAGTCCTGTAATGACATTCCAGTAGAACTGCGGCAGATCCTGGTGTTATTGCAGTGATTTTAGTTACTAAAACACCGCAGCATTGTGTCCTGTGGAGGCTGATCAGGTCTCTGGGTCCCTGCCGCTATATATTCAGTGCCCAAATCTGGCTTTGATCTTAAACTGGTGAACCCCTGTCTGTATACAGTGTTAGGACTCAATTCACTATTCACATGTCAGTTGTAATACCTGAATGCCCCTGCACTTCTACTAAATTAAAATGTTAAATTAAAATGTTTTCCTTAAAGGGAACCTGTCACCACTTTTCTGTCCTACCAGCTAAAAATATAATTTTATTCAGTGTCAGCTATGCATCTAAATACTTCTGTAACCCCCTGACTTCCCATGTATCACCCATATAAAGCTTTTATATTTCTCCCGCGATGTATGCTAATGGGCTCCGTCCGGTCCGATGGGCGTGGCTTCGGTTCACTCACTCCACCCCTCTCCTCGGCTGCTGCACGCATTCCTTGATGTGGATGACGCAGATCACTGCGAGATATCACGCCCGCGCAGTCAAATGGTTTCTCACGATGTGAACTTCTGCTTTTCGGCTTTGCCTGCAGTTGGGCAAAGCATACTGCGCACATGCGAGAAGCCATTTGACTGCGCAGGCGCGATATCTCGCAGTGATCTGCGTCATCCACGTCAAGGAATGCGTGCAGCAGCCGAGGAGAGGGGTGGAGTGAGCGAACCGAAGCCACGCCCATCGGACCGGACGGACCCTATTAGCATACATCGCGGGAGAAATATAAAAGCTTTATATGGGTGATACATGGGAAGTCAGGCGGTTACAGAAGTATTTAGATGCATAGCTGACACTGAATAAAATGATATTTTTAGCTGGTAGGACAAAAAAGTGGTGACAGGTTCCCTTTAAGATGCTGTTGGTTTGGTTCAGTACGATCTTTGGGGATTTGGATATTATATCCAAAATTGTTTTCAAAACATTTTATTGAATTTTATTTAAACAGACAAAATCAATTGGAGGGGGTGGGAGGCAGGGGAGGGGGGGGGGGAAGGGAGGGGAGGGAAAATGAGGGATAATGAAATAATAAACAAATAGTACAATCATACATATTGTTGATATCGTAAGTGTTTAAAGAAAACACTAAACATCTTGGTGAGAACCTAGAAAGGAAATTAGAGCAAGTTGGAAACATGCAAGAAATTTTAACAGAATAATGGTTAAATGAAGCATAAACTTGTATAAAGGTACCGTCACACTAGACGATATCGCTAGCGATCCGTGACGTTGCAGCGTCCTCGCTAGCGATATCGTCCAGTGTGACAGGCAGCAGCGATCAGGCCCCTGCTGTGCTGTCGCTGGTCGGGGAAGAAAGTCCAGAACTTTATTTCGTCGCTGGACTCCCCGCAGACATCGCTGAATCGGCGTGTGTGACACCGATTCAGCGATGTCTTCACTGGTAACTAGGGTAAACATCGGGTAACTAAGCGCAGGGCCGCGCTTAGTAACCCGATGTTTACCCTGGTTACCATCCTAAAAGTAAAAAAAAAACAAACAGTACATACTTACCTACCGCTGTCTGTCCTCCAGCGCTGTGCTCTGCACTCCTCCTGTACTGGCTGTGAGCGTCGGTCAGCCGGAAAGCAGAGCGGTGACGTCACCGCTCTGCTTTCCGGCCGCTGTGCTCACAGCCAGTACAGGAGGAGTGCAGAGCACAGCGCTGGAGGACAGACGGCTGTAGGTAAGTATGTAGTGTTTGGTTTTTTTTTACTTTTAGGATGGTAACCAGGGTAAACATCGGGTTACTAAGCGCTTAGTTACCCGATGTTTACCCTGGTTACCGGCATCGTTGGTCGCTGGAGAGCGGTCTGTGTGACAGCTCTCCAGCGACCAAACAGCGACGCTGCAGCGATCCGGATCGTTGTCGGTATCGCTGCAGCGTCGCTAAGTGTGACGGTACCTTTACAGTTCAAGTAATCGGGGTAGGGAATATTTGATCCCATCTTGACCATTTTTTCGAGAATTTTATGACCTGGTTGTTTGATATTGCAAATTGAGATTCATGTGATCTATGTTGGGAAACTTTTTGTATTATATCTTTTGTAGATGGTATTATATCCAAAATTGAAACAGTTAGGTTGTGGCTAGATGGCGACTTTGATAACAACAAAAGTTACATGGTCAAAGATTGCTATGTGCCGCTGTTATATCATAGTGTAATGTGAGTGACTGGAGTCAGATCGTTATCCTTCCCTTCGTCCCCCATGATAAATGTCTGCAATAAGCACATTTCACAAAGTCTAACTGGTTCTGACTTTTAGACACCAGTCTCTTACCTTCACACTTAGCGACGCTGCTGCGATACCGACAACGATGTCGATTGCTGCAGCGTCGCTGTTTGGTCGCTGGAGAGCTGTCACACAGACAGCTCTCCTGCAACCAACGATGCTGGTAACCAGGGTAAACATCGGGTTACTAAGCGCAGGGCCGCGCTTAGTAACCCGATGTTTACCCTGGTTACCAGCATAAAAGTAAAAAAAACAAACACTACATACTTACCTACCGCTGTCTGTCCCCGGCGCTCTGCTTCTCTGCACTCCTCCTGCACTGACTGTGAGCACAGCGGCCGGAAAGCAGAGCGGTGACGGCCGGGGACAGACAGCGGTAGGTAAGTATGTAGTGTTTGTTTTTTTTACTTTTACGCTGGTAACCAGGGTAAACATCGGGTTACTAAGCGCGGACCTGCGCTTAATAACCCGATGTTTACCCTGGTTACCAGTGAAGACATCGCTGAATCGACGTCACACACGCCGATTCAGCGATGTCTGCAGGGACTCCAGCGACGAAATAAAGTTCTGGACTTTCCTCAGCGACCAACGATCTCCCAGCAGGGGCCTGATCGTTGGTCGCTGTCACACATAACGATTTCCTTAACGATATCGTTGCTACGTCACAAAAAGCAACGATATCGTTGACGATATCGTTATGTGTGAAGGTACCTTTAGAGTAAAATCTGTTTCTCGTAGTCTCCATTGTGTGACACAGAACCGTGGGGGTAGTCTGCTGCCATCTGGAGGGTGATACTTTTATAGACTATACCTCGCCTGCTGGAGCCAGACTTCCTCAGTTTTGTGAGAAATCAGTAGGTGGCGAAAAAAGAATTAACGCAAGAAGAAACATAACTGTACCCCAAACTGGGCAATCAAGGGAAAATCTATTTTTTTGCTAGTCTTATTGGCAGACACAAACATAAGACTTCCTAAAGCCGTCTCCAGGGTAGGATAGTAATGCATTTCATACCGTTACCACCTGGTCTTCCAAGTGGAGTGCACCCTAATCCTAAATGGGGCCACTCTGGCCTTTTGCTCTATAAGCCTGGGTAATATTAGATTTAATCCAGACGGCAATGGTTGCTCTAGAAGAGGCTTGACCAGTACGAGGGCCATGTCGTATAACAAACAAGGAATCAGACAGCCTAAATGAGGCAGTAGCTGACAAATAATATATTATGGTTCTAACAACATCCAAGCTGTGCAGAGCCTTCTCCCTAGGATGAGATGTTGCAGGACAAAAGGAAGGTAAAACAATATCTTCATTAAGGTGAAAATTCATAACCACCTTCAGGAGAAAAGATGGAACTGGCCTCAACAGAGCTGTAAGCTTAAGAACCCAAGATTCCAAAGGGGCCTGATAGGGTGGCTTAACATGTACCACCCCCTGAAGAAAAGGCTTAACCTAGTGCTAAATCCCTCTGAAACAGAATAGCCAGGGAGGAATCCAAAACCTTGAGGGAGTTAAGCGACAGCCCTCATTCCAATCCGGACTGCAAAAAGGAGAGCAGCTCTGGCAAGAAAAAAACTTGGTAAAGTACTGTAACATAGTAACATAGTTATTAAGGTTGAAGGAAGACTTTAATTCCATCTAGTTCAACCCATAGCCTAATCTAACATGTCCTAACATGTTGATCCAGAGGAAGGCAAAAAAAAATCCATGTGGCAAATGGTAAGCTCCACTTTGGGGAAAAAATTCCTTCCCGACTCCACATACGGCAATCAGACTAGTTCCCTGGATCAACGCCCTATCAAGGAATCTAGTGTATATACCCTGCAACATTATACTTTTCAAGAAAGGTATCCAATCCCCTCTTAAATTTAAGTAATGAATCACTCAATACAACATCATACGGCAGAGAGTTCCATAGTCGCACTGCTCTTACAGTAAAGAACCCGCGTCTGTTATTATGCCTAAACCTTCTTTCCTCCAGACGTAGAGGATGCCCCCTTGTCCCTGTCTTAGGTCTATGATTAAAAAGATCATCAGAAAGGTCTTTGTACGGTCCCCTCATATATTTATACATTAAAATAAGATCACCCCTTAGTCTTCGTTTTTCCAAACTAAATAGCCCCAAATGTAATAACATATCTTGGTATTGCAGACCCCCCAGTCCTCTAGTAACCTTGGTCGCTCTTCTCTGCACCCGCTCCAGTTCAGCTATGTCTTTCTTATACACCGGAGACCAGAACTGTACAGAGTATTCTAAGTGTGGTCAAACTAGTGACTTGTATAGAGGTAAAATTATGTTCTCCTCATGAGCATCTATGCCTCTTTTAATGCATCCCATTATTTTATTTGCCTTAGTAGCAGCTGCCTAACACTGGCTACTGAACATGAGTTTGTCATCCACCCATACACCCAGGTCTTTCTCATTGAAGGTTTTGCCCAGAGTTTTAGAATTAAGTGCATAGTTATACATCTTATTGCTTCTACCCAAGTGCATGACCTTACATTTATCCCCATTAAAGCTCATTTGCCATTTATCAGCCCAAGCTTCTAGTTTGCATAAATCATCCTGTAATATAAAATTGTCCTCCTCTGTATTGATTACCCTGCAGAGTTTAGTGTCATCTGCAAATATTGAAATTCTGCTCTGAATGCCCCCTGCAAGGTCATTAATAAATATGTTAAAAAGAAGAGGGCCCAATACTGACCCCTGTGGTACCCCACTGCTAACCGCGACCCAGTCCGAGTGTGCTCCATTAATAACCACCCTTTGTTTCCGATCTCTGAGCCAGCTCTTAACCCACTTACACATATTTTCCCCTATCCCCATTATTCTCATTTTATATATCAACCTTTTGTGTGGCACCGTATCAAAAGCTTTTGAGAAGTCCATATACACTACGTCTACTGGGTTCCCTTGGTCCTGTCCGGAAATTACCTCTTCATAGAAATTTATCAGATTAGTCTGACATGAACGGTCCCTAGTAAACCCGTGCTGATACTGGGTCATGAGGTTATTCCTCTTCAGATACTCCAGTATAGCATCCCTTAGAATGCCATCCAGGATTTTACCCACAGTAGAGGATAAGCTTACTGGCCTATAATTACAGAGTTCAGTTTTTGTCCCCTTCTTGAATATTGGCACCACATTTGCTATACGCCAATCCTGTGGTAAAGAACCTGTTAATATGGAGTCTTTAAAGATTAAAAATAATGGTCTATCAATGACTGTACTTAATTCCTGCAGTACTCGGGGGTGTATCCCATCCGGGCCCGGAGATTTGTCAATTTTAGTGATTTTTAGACGACGCCGCACTTCCTGCTGGGTTAAGCAGGTGACATTTAATGGGGAATTTTTATCACTAGTCATTTTGTCTGCCATGGGATTTTCTTGTGTAAATACTGATGAAAAAAAGTCATTTAGCATATTGGCTTTTCCCTCATCCTCATCCACCATTTCACCCAGACTATTTTTAAGGGGGCCAACATTATCATTTTTTAGTTTCTTACTATTTACGTAGTTAAATAATGTTTTGGGATTATTTTTACTCTCTCTGGCAATGAGCCTCTCTGTCTCAATCTTTGCTGCCTTGATTTGCTTTTTACAGAATTTATTTAATTTTTTGTATTTATTTTATGCCCCATCACTACCTACTTCCTTTAATTCTCTAAATACTTTCAGCTCTATTTATCCATATTGGTTTCCTCCTATACCTAGTATGTTTATTCCCATACGGTGTATATTGTGCACAGGTCCTATTCAGGATGCTAATAAATGTCTCCCATTTTCTTTGTGTATTTTTATGTCTCAGGATATCGTCCTAGTTTATTGCACCAAGATCCTCTCTCATCCGTTGAAAATTTGCCTTCCTGAAGTTTAGTGTCCGTGTAACCCCTCTACTACACATCTTATTAAAGGATAAATGAAAACTTATTATTTTGTGATCACTATTCCCTAAGTGACCCCCAACCCTTATATTTGATATGCGGTCTGGCCTGTTGGTTAATATTAGGTCTAGCAGTGCCCCCTTTCTTGTTAGGTCCTGAACCAGTTATGTAAGGTAATTGTCTCTCATAGTTGTCAAAAACCGATTACCTTTGCTGGAACTGTAGATTTCCGTTCCCCAATCTATTACAGGGTAGTTGAAGTCCCCCATAATAATGACTTCCCCTTGAGTCGCAGCTTCATCTATTTGCTTTATGAGGATATTCTCCATTGCTTCCATTATTTTTGGAGATTTATAACAAACCCCTATCAGTAATTAATTTATTATTTTTTCCCCCTCCCCTTATCTCCACCCACAGGGACTCTACATTTTCATTAGATTCACCTATATTATCACGCCGGATGGGTTTTAAGGACGATTTTGCATATAGAACCCCCCCCCCCTTCTTTGCCTATCCATTCGGTCATTTCTGAACAGACTATAACCCTGCAAGTTAACAGCCCAGTCATGGCTCTCATCCAGCCATGTTTCAGATATCCCTACCATGTCATAATTATGCTCCAACAACATTAGTTCTAATTCATCCATTTTGTTGGTAAGGCTTCTGGCATTAGTATACATGCACTTGATGTTCCTCTCTGTACCTCTATTCTTTCTTAAATTATTAACTGTTCTAACCTCACCCCCCATGCCACCGCCACCCCCTCTTCCTTATTTGTGCCCAGGTCTCTATCTGCACTATCTTCCCCTCCTATAAAATGAATACTCTCCCCCCAATCCCTAGTTTACACTCCTCCAACCTTCTAGCCATTTTCTCCCCCAACACAGCTGCACCCTCCCCATTGAGGTGCAGCCCGTCCCTAGCGTAGAGCCTGTAGCCAAGTCAGCCCAGTTCTGCAGGAACCCAAACCACTCCTTCCTACACCAATTCTTGAGCCACTTATTAACCTCCCTAATCTCCCGTTGCCTCTCTGGCGTGGCACGTGGTACAGGCAGTATTTCGGAAAATACTACGTTGGAGGTCCTTGCTTTCAGCTTGCAGCCTAATTCCCTGAAATCATCTTTAAGGACCTTCCACCTACCTCTAACTTTGTAATTTCTGCCAATGTGCACCATGACCGCTGGTCCTCACTAGCCCCTCCCAGTAATCTGTAAACCCGATCAGCGATGTGCCGGACTCGAGCGCCAGGTAGGCAGCACACCGTTCGACGATTCCTGTCTTTGTGACAGATTGCCCTATCTGTTCCCCTAATAATTGAGTCCCCCACTACCAGCACCTGTCTGGCCTGCCCTGCTCTCCTATTTCCCTCCTTACTGGAGCAGTCATTCCTCCGGCTTTCAGAGGACATGCCTTGCTGCAGCAGTGCTACCCCTGTACTGGCACCCCCCTCATCTGCCAACTTAGCAAACTTATTGGGGTGTGCCAGATCAGGACTAGCCTCCCTGGCACTCTTCCCTTTACCCGGCCTTCTAAGGCTGCCGTCACACTAGCAGTATTTGGTCAGTATTTTACATCAGTATTCCTCAGCCAAAACCAGGAGTGGAGCAATTAGAGGAAAAGTATAATAGAACCATATGCACCACTTCTGCATTTATCACCTACTCCTGGTTTTGGCTTGCAAATACTGACCAAATACTGCTAGTGTGACGGCAGCCTAACTGTCACCCAGCTTGCTACTTCACCGTCCTGCAGCTCCATCCTACCACCCCCCGCCTCATCTATCCCATTGAGCGTCTGCTCAGTGAGCAGAAGACTCCTTTCCATGTTGTCAATGGATCTGTGTTGCCAGCTGCACATTTAGATCCAGAATCTGGGCTTCCAAATGTACAACGAGCTCACATCTCACACAGCAGTATGCACCCTCGACCGGCTAATCAAGGACTGCATACATGTGGCAAGATGTGCACTGGATGGCATTAACAAGTGGAGCACATTTCCAAGTGGGGATTGCACCAGACAGAACCGTTAAATAAAAAAACAAATGCAAAGTATTAATAAAATACAGACAGCAATTCAGTAATTCCTCCCTTGGAAACTCCCTGAATCCAAAGTCACTAAATCACAAGTCACACTTACCGCCGTTCGCACTTACGTTCAGGTCACACTCGCTAAGCTGAAGATTTAAAGAATATTTTTTTTTTCTTTTTCCCCTCAGCTGCAATCCACCTTGCTGATCAATGCACTTCCAAAAAGGACTTGAGCCCCAAACAGCTGCCCCTTATAAACCTCTAATTATAAGCCCTCACCCTAAGTTAACCCATTGTGAATATAGCTACTCCCAATTCAGCAATTCACACCAATTCACACAGGTATTTGTTAAAGGCTTTCCAAATACCTCTTCACTGAATCACAAGTCACACTTACCGCCGATCACACTTACGCTCAGGTCACACTCAGCTCGTTCACACTCGCTAAGCTAAAGATTTAAAGAATTTTTTTTTCTTTTTCCCCTCAGCTGCAATCCACCTTGCTGTTCAATGCACTTCCAAAAAGTAAGACTCACACCAGTGAAAATAAGTCCTCCAAGTGTGATGAGAGGCTCGCAATGAGGGTGGCTTCTGAACTCTAATCATAGTCTGGATGACTGTTTCGGACAGATCTGTTTTCAAAATCACGGCTTCTACAGCTGTACTGCCTATCTGAGTGCCTGTAAATTTGGTTGGAAGAATGATCATTCGGGCAAAATGTCCCTAGCGGTCCAGAAGAGCCAATGGGAGATCCACAAGGAGACTGATAACATTCTAATTCCCAGCCCTCCTAAGCCAATCTGGAGTAATGAGAATAACTGGAACATATTCTGTCCTGCTCTTTTTGAGAAGTCTGGGTAGAAGTAGTAGAGGTGGAAAGAGATATAAGGCAGAGTGAACTGGGACAAAGAGATTACTAAGGCATCGACTGCAATTGCCTGTGGCAGTGCCGGACAGGGACTATAAAATTCAGCCCTGGCATTTGAAGTTACACAGGCCCACTTGTCACATGGTGACTGTATAATATCTTTGTACACTTGTAGGTTGCAAGATATGGGGTGAGTGTAACACGACTATATAACATATAATTACAGCTGTATCCAGCATTACAGCTCAGTCCTATTTATTGCTTTGAGTTGCAGTACCAAGAATTGAAAAACCGCTACTTTACCTACTTAACTGGATCTCGTAGATAATGAAGGAATTGAGATGACCAAAGGCTATGGAACCTCATTCTGATGCTCCATAAACTTTGCCTACAGCCACTTTTAGTTCCGCTGCGCATCACGACACCCGGTGACTCTGAAGAGCGGTGACATCAGTAACATCACTGCTCTTCGGATATTCCGGGTCTTGTGCTGAGCTCGGCGACTGTGAAGAGCGGTACTGTTACTACAGTCACCGCTCTTCGGAGTTGCTGGATCTCGCCATGTCTGGGCTAATAGTGGGGGTGTCTGATAGACACCTCTCCATTACTTACACCAGGGATTGATAGCAGCTGACATTACGCAGCTGACATCAACCCTAAAAAGCATTACACATACCAGAATTAAATGCTCTGGCGGCTGGGAAAAGCAGTAGAGTTAGCGCTATTCCCAGGCACCGGGTGCTAACTACAACTGTCATCATCCTTGCCTCATCTCCCTGCGAAGCATTTCTGCTGTATTTACATGCGCTGATCTCAGGCCACTAAACGAGTGTGATCGACAATACTGAAGTCATTCACTTGGTTCCCTTCCCCATGACGGCACCTAACGTGAGAGATGGTCCCAGCCCCCCCCAGGAACAGGAAACCTGCATAGGAGATTAAAGATGGGGGCGGCACCTCTCTCCCCAGTTTAGTTTCCTTTTTCTGCGGGGAACCTGCGATGTCGACCCAGAGGGATCGCTCTCTGGAGGTGCCAGTCCGGAGACCGAGGCCCGCGGTGGGAGCAGCTGGCAGCGTATGCGGCCGCATTACTCACAGGTGCTGCAGTAATGGCGTCCTTCCCGCTGGGTGCTCCCCGATGTCCGCTCCTGGCCGGAGCAGAGGCGTGTCCCATCACTAGGCTGGCACTGGGGTGAATGGGAGTACTTCCGGGTTCGACCGGAGGTAGCGTCACACGCCGAGTAGAGCGCTGTGCTGACACTCCCGGGAGGGAGGAAGTTCAGGGGCGCTGACACCGCTCTCTCCTCTATACTATATTAAGAGGCAAGGCATAAGCAGCAGTGCCAATAGCCTCTCCAAACATGGCAGACCCGACTGCGAAATCGCCGGTGCCAGTGGACGTTCCACAGACCCCCGTGGTACTAAAGGTTTCGGTGGGTGAGTGCCTTTGTAAGGCAAATAACATGTCAGTAACTCAGTATCTCTGTATTATATTGTGCAGGAGAGGAATGTTACGGCCAAGCAGAAAAACAAAGTCTGCGCACTCTGTGATAAAGCTCTCCCTAAAACTTATGACAAACGGATCTGTCGTTTATGTATAGAAAAGACTGTGGCCTAGGAGTCCTCATCATTATTCCAAAATATAAAGGCTATCCTTAGGGATGAAGTAAAAATCACAGTAAAGGAGCAAATGAAACAGCATGGGTTACATAGCTCTGAAAATCTACCTCCTAAAACTGCCCAAACCTCTGACATGGAATCAGAAGGCGAACCAGGGGAATTGCCATCTGATGATGATTCAGACTTAGACTCTTCATCAACAATTCCTAAGACTGGTAGTAAAAATAAATCAAATCCCTACTCATCTACAGTACCAATGTCTCCCTTTCGGGGTGTCAGTGGCTCCCAGAATCTTTACGAAGATAATTTCAGAGATAGCGGCGTTGGTAAGAAAGGAAAATATCTTACTAATACCCTATCTAGACGACTTTCTCCTTGTAGCGGACAGCCAGGAAGAATGCGTAATGGCAGTTTCAAAAGTACGAGACCTATTGACCAAATTAGGGTGGTTGATCAATTTAATAAAATCAAAGATGCTTCCAGTCCAGATACAGGAATTCCTGGGAATTCAACTGGACTCAATCAAGCAAATATGTATCTTTCCGGACAGGAAAATCAACACCATAAAACAAAAAATAAATCAAACACAATCAGGCCGGCCCATCTCGTTAAGAGAAGCCATGTCCCTTCTGGGGATGTTGACAGCCACAATCCCAGCGGTTCGGTGGGCACAATTGCATTCAAGGGACCTACAAGTGCGGGACTCTTTAGATTGGTGGCTAAAAATAGAAAATTTAAAAAACGGGGTGCCATAGTCAGTCCAAAATCCAGTGGTGCTAACCGCGGATGCGAGCCCTCTCGGCTGGGGGAGGCACATTTGGAGGATCAGATTCTGCAAGGCAGATGGGATCCTCAGATGAAGTCCGCATCCTCCAACCTAAAGGAGCTAACAGCAGTAAGTTTAGCAGTTCTGCAGACAGAAGAGATTATCAAAGGGGAAACACCTAGTGGTCTTGTCCGACAACAGCACGGCAGTCTCCTACATAAATCGTCAAGGAGGAACAAGGTCAAGATCAAGGTCAAGAAGAAACCAAAAGACTGTTTTCTTGGGCAGAAAATCACCTCCTATCATTGACAAGTATACATCTGAAAGGAACAAACAACCTTGTCGCAGACTTCTTGAGCAGGCATATACTACATCAGAAAGAATGGTCTCTAAATCAGGAAATTTTTTGGGAAATCTGTGCCCTTTGGGGTATCCCACAGATAGACCTCTTTGCCACAAAACAAAACCGGAAGGTAGAAAGGTTCTATTCCCTGAACCCACGAGAGAACCCAGAAGGAGTGGATGCGCTGTTACACTAATGGAACTTCCATCTGGTCTACGCATTTCCCCCAATTCCGCTAATACCGATAGTGTTGAAGAAAATCTGTAAGGATGGGACACGAATAATACTGATCGCACCCTTCTGGCCGAAGAGGGCCTGGTTCACCTGGCTCAGGCGTATGTCCCTATCGGACCCATGGATCCTTCCAGATGTGCCAAATCTACTACACCAGGGTCCAGTGTTCCATCCTCAAGTACACAGTCTACATCTCACTGCCTGGAACTTGAGAGGGGGCTTCTTCTAGCAAAGGGTTTCTCAGCTCCATTAGATTCTACTCTGCTATCCAGCAGGAAAAAACTACATCCAGTAAATACCAAAAAATCTGGGAAAAATTTCTAGAGTTCTCAGGCCGACGCCTATCAACCACCACTCAGAAAGTCCCAATAAGGGAAGTCTTAGAGCTTCTCCAAAAAGTTCTGGAACGGGGGTTACCTACCAGCACCCTGAAGGTGCAAGTTTCAGCGCTTGGCGCCTTATTTGATCAAAAATTGGCTGATCACCCCTGGGTGTACAGGTTCATCCGAGCCTCCTTCACAGTCAGACCATTTAAACCTCGGCCAAATGTTGCTACCTGGGATCTAAATTTAGTGCTCCAGGCCATAACTTCTCCTCCTTTTGAGCCTCCTAACTCCATATCAGAAAAAACTCTTAACCCTAAAAACGGTTCTCCTGGTTGCCCTGACGTCGGCCCGACGCATTAGTGAGATCCAGGCTATCTCTATTGATCCTCCATACACTACAATTCTGGAGGGCATAGTAATAAAAAACAACAACCCGGCCTTCTTACCAAAGGTCAATTCAAAATTCCATAGGGACCAGGAGATAGTTTTACCCTCATTTTGTTCCAATCCAAAATCCCAGGGAGAACAAACCTTTCATTGCCTTTATGGCTGTCTAAGAGCTGCAAGACATGCGGCGACACAAACATATTTTTCGAGCACGCTACAATACTCGATTAGGACACGAACCTGCTCGGATAACGCCTTCTTTGAGCACGCTCGCTCATCACTAGTAGTGACTCATTTGGTGTATTATTTCTACCTGGATGCAGTCTCCTTTTTCTGTACAGGGTGCTATATGCCCGTCAGAAAGAGGCCAAGACATTAAGGCAATCATCCTGTGTAATGTAGCCTACAGACCTATTTTAGTATGAGGAATATTCCTGCTAACATTCAAAACAAAGGTTCTCATTCCATTTTGATGTCATCTGTCAGGTTATACTTCTGGAAGACATAAGAATGCCATATGTTTCCATAACCCATACCACTGGCTTGTGTAATGCACATATAATAGTGGAATGGCCTTTGGTGTTCTGTATGCCCTAAGCTTCATGACTCATAAAAAGCAATATACTTCTTTAAAAAGAAGACATTGGATTGTTAACCATTTACACTTTGTGTTAATACCCACAAATGTCGTTACCTATCCAAATCATTTGACTGTCTATGTTCCTTCTCTTCAGGGTGGAAAAGGAAGGATTGGAGTAGTGATATCATCATATATGCACTTTACTAATGTATCTGCAAGGTAAATATCCATAAATGCATGTATTTTCAGTGTTTTATTATGCCTACATTAGAAGGCTGTTCCTGTCGTCTTGATTGCATAAAGCATTTTTGTAAATACAAGCAACTTTGCAATTTATTTATTTAAACTAGATGGTGGCCCGATTCTAACGCATCGGGTATTCTAGAATATGCATGTCCACGTAGTATATTGCCCAGCCACATAGTATATTGCCCAGTCACGTAGTATATTGGCCAGCACAGAGCCACGTAGTATAGAGACTTAAAAAAAAAAATTAAACATATACTCACCTATAGCCCGTTGAAGTCCTGCTATACTCACCATCCGCCGCCTTTCTCGCTCCTCGCCACGCTCCCTGGATCGCTCCATTGCAAGCGGCAGCTTCCGGTGCCAGGGCTGGTGTGAGCAGGACCTATGATGACGTTGCGGTCACATGACCGTGATGTCACGGCAGGTCCTTGTCGCACACCAGCCCTGGGATGGGACCGACCGGAAGCTGCCGCTTGCAGTGGAGCGGTCCTGGGAGCGTGGCGAGGAGCGAGAAAGGCGGCGGAGGGTGAGTATAGCGGGTTTTTTGTTTTATTTATTATTTTTAACATGACATATTTTTACTATTGATGCCGCCTAGGCAGCATCAATAGTAAATAGTTGGGGACACACAGGGTTAATAGCAGCGGTTACACCGCGGGCCGTTACCGCTGCCATTAACCCTGTGTGAGTGGAGGGGATTACGGAGTGGGCGCCGGGCAGTGAGTGCAGGGGAGTAGAGGAGGGACTAATCGGACTGTGGCCGTCGCTGATTGGTCGCGGCAGCCATGACAGGCAGCTGCCGAGACCAATCAGCAAATGAATAACCGTGACAGAAGGACAGACAGACGGAAGTACACCTTAGACAATTATGTATATAGATGTAGCCTTGTTCTTCAATTACCTTTTCCTTTATTTTATTATTAGAAGGAATCTGTCAGCATGTTTTTGCCTCCTATTCTTAGAAGCATACTTTAGACACAGATATCCTGATTCCAGTCATGAATTGGTTAGTGAGCTGCTTGCAGTTGTTCTGATACAATCACAGTCTGTAGATTCTAATGTGAGGACTAGTTGACCTGCTGCCATGTAGTCCTCCATATCCATGAGCTCTGTATAACCCTATCCCCACTTTTCTGCCTATGCAAAGTGTACACAGAAAGCTGCCAGTCAGTTGTTAGCGTTATACAGAGCTCAGGATTTAGAGAACTGCTAGATCTGCAGCAGATAAAGCTGTCATTTTATCAAAACTGCAGCAAGCCGACAGTAAGTGGCACATCACTGGAGTCATGGCCTCTGCCCCATATTATACTGCTCTTGGATGGGGTAGCAAAATCTCGGTGACTTATATATTTATCAAAGGAAGCATCCACTGCTGCTGTCTAGAACCAGGAAGCAGTGGGCGAGCATGCAGAGTGTTTACAAGTTCTTTGGTGCTGAGCTTGTAAGTACTGCACTGAAGCTGGCCGAGATCGATGGGGTGCCGGGTTAGCTCCAGATCCCATAAAGCTTTGGTCCCAGAATGCTTTCAGTTATGCAGAGGAAAAGCTGCCCGATATGAAAGCATCAGAGCACGTACAGTGCAGGATAGCAGCGCAATTATGCAGCTGACTTGAACAGTCAATCAAACAGCAGTGCCCAGCAGTCAGGAAGTGGCGAGGCTGGGGAGCAGTGCGCTCCATGTTTGGTCCAATTATACATTTCTTCTGAGTGGCTCTGTGGTAGGAACTGGCAGCACATAACAGACACCTGTGTTGCATCCATGTACTGTCCGTTACATGCTTGACGTTGGATAGCCGACATCTCATTCAGATCACCTATTTTCCCGAGCATCCCATAAGCTTGCACATGTGCACCGCTATTCCATTGGGTAAAGATGGACACTTCTTACTTTCTTGTACATAAAAGGGTTAGACGTGTTAAATTGACATACCGTACTTGTTACTTGTTTTGCTGGATATTAGATTCTGTGGGACAGTCCGAGTCCAAATGAGATGGAAGAAATAGCTGGGATTTCTAGTGTTAAGTGCCTCATACCCTTGTGAAAATGACCATACCAAGACGTGCCTCACTAAAATCCACAGTATTGCCACGAATCCCTGACACTCCTGTATAGTTTGTTATTGATAAAGGCCAAATGCGCACGAAACGTTTTGCATTGACTACCTACATTAAAAGTAAAAAAAAAAATCATCCTTCAGTTGAGTGCCTAGTTTATTTTGTATTAGTTCATGGTGTGGGATCCTACTACGGCACCATCCTTGGGCTACTTTCACGCTAGCGTCAGATTCGGCCCGTCGCAATGCGTCGGGCCGAGATTCCGACGCTAGCGTTTGATGCGCTGCACAACGGAGGCAGTGGATGCATTTCTCCGGCGCATCCGCTGCCCCATTGTGAGGTGGGGGCGGAGTTCCGGCTGCACATGCGCGGTCGGAAAAAGCGGTCCGTCGGCAGCAAAAAAAACGTTACATTTAAAGTTTTTTGCTCCCGGCGGTCCGCCAAAACACGGCGCAACCATCACACGACGGTTTGCGACGTGTGTCAATTCGTCGCAATGCGTCGGCAATGTTACTCTATGGGGCAAAAACGCATCCTGCAAACAACTTTGCAGGATGCGTTTTTTCCCCTAAACGATGCATTGTGACGTATTGAAAACAACGCTAGTGTGAAAGTAGTCTTAGTAGTTCACATGGTTCTCTATTAGTACTATCTCCTCAGTGCAAGACCTATGAAAGCCCGCATAGAGCTTGCTAAAAAATACATGAAGGACTTCCAGACTATGAGAAATAAGATTATCTGGTCTGATGAGATGAAGATAGACCTTTTTGGTCATAATTCTAAGCAGTATGTGTGGAGAAAACCAGGCACTGCTCATCAGCTGCCCAATACAATCCCAACAGTGAAACATGGTGGTGGCAGCATCATGCTATGAGGATGTTTTTCAGCTGCAGGGACAGGACGACTGGATGTCATTGAAGGAAACATGAATGTGGCCAAGACTCATGGCTGTACTAGCTCAAAAGGCTGCTTCTACTCAATACTGAGCAAAGGGTCTGAATACTTATGACCATGTGATATTTCAGTTTGTTTTTTTAAAATTTGCAAATATTTCTACATTTCTGTTTTTTTTCAGTCAAGATGGGGTGCAGAGTGTACATTAAAGAGAAAAAAATTTAATTTTTTGAATTTACCAAATGGCTGCAATGAAACAGAGTGAAAAATTTAAAGGGGCCGGAATACTTTACCTACCCACTGTAACTTTTAGTTTCTTTATAAATGTCTGAATTTTCTGGGATTAATTACGGTACTTAATTTGTTTTCTTTTAAAAATGCGCAGTAACTTATTCCTTCGTAAATGTTCCTGTCTCTTTTCAGCGCTGACCAAGCTCTAGATCGTTTTGCCATGAAGAAGTTTTTTGATGATAAACTATCATTACTTATGCAGCCATCTCAAATAAGGTGGGTGTTTTTGTGATGTAGCAGATGTGATCATGTAACCTCAAAGTGCGCATCAATGCAATATATTAATATGTATTCTAAAAAGACTTCACGTCTTTGTATGCTTAGACTTTAAATGCTTTATCCTTATCTAGATAACCAATTTTGATTTCCCGCTGTTTGACTAAGGCAGGGTTCACATTAGCTTATAGCATCCAATGTGATATGGAAATGACACGCTGTTAAAACTCTGCTGCAACCGTGAGCCAGGAGTCATTCTACTGTGCTCCGGTCAGCTTGCATGTGTGAATCACAGCACAGGTGAGGAAAAGTCTCCATCTCCTCCATTGCCTGTCTCTGCATGTATCTGACTGCACTCAGATGACATCCGAGAGCAGTCCAATGTTTTGCACACACCCATTGACTTGTATGTGTGTGTGCCGTGCAATATCGGCTGCCACTTGCAGCATGCTGCAATTATTTTTCTCACGGCGTTTCGGCATGAGATAAAATTCACAGATCTGCTCTGCCTCATTCAACAACACTGGGCAGGGTGCAATGATAGATTGTCTTGCATTGCACTCCTTTATATTATACGCCAGTGTGAGCGAGCCTTAATAATGGAACTGTGAAGGCTGCAGCCCATCAGCTGATGCTGATAGACTGCAGTGATCACGTGACTTAACCAGTGTCACAAGATTGCTCATGGACACTACTCGGAGTGGAGGAGCAGCAGTGGCGGTAGGAGGGAAGTATCTTTATTTTATTTTGTTTGTATTCATTCAAAACGTTGGACCATTCAAAAGGGTTTGTTTAGAAGTGGTCATCTCCTTTAGGCTCCTTTTCTAAACCGGACATCTGTAAAATATCACATTTGTAAGTACACAGTGGAAAGCAAGAATAATTTTGGTATTAATCTCTTTCAAATATTTATTTGCCAATTTTTTGGGAGACTTATGAGTATCTGTTATAATTGGAAGAGTCAAGTTTTACCAAATACACCAAATGAAAAAAAGTATCCAAATGTGTGATATACATTGCTATATCTGTAGGATAAATATGCATGACTCGTGTTAATAATATGCCATTTTCCTTTGTTAGATATGTCAATTTTCTGAATGGACTGCTATCAGGGATGGAAAAGATGAATGCAACCCCTCTGTTTTTGCATTACGTCATTCTCCATGGTATTCCTAATTTTGATGCAGGTGGATGTGAGTACCTAAATCGTCACTACTGTTTCAACAAACTTTTAATAAATTAACTACAAAATAATAAAACAAACTTTATGATCCATTTTATCAGACAAATCTGCTCCTATCTCCAGTTATAAGCTACTTCTAGCCCACTCCTGGACGTCCTGAATTTGTTATATACTCTGAAGTGCTGCTCCAATCCGACTTGGTCAAAGAATACTGCAGTCTATGGGAGGGGAGGAAAGAGTGAGGGACACTCCGAATATGGAGAGACCGGTTAGACACCGGAAAATCGAGTATCAACTTTCAGCGAATGCATTTCAGTTCAATGCTGGATTAACAGCCACACTGCTCACTACTGTTGTATAATGTCTTCCACGATACTATTCACCCACTAGGTCAGAGACTACTGCAAAATTATAGATGGAGCCTGCAGAGGTGAAATAGGCAGGATGCAAGTCATACAACGACCAGAAATGGTGTTATTCCGCCTGTTCACACGGCAGCATATTCCGAAATGTTCTACAACCGCCAGGTTCTGTAAAAGATTATAAGCAGTCATTTGTGGACAATAGATGAGAAAATATCTGAAAGTTTAGTACAAGTAAAGTTAGAACATACAGTTTACAAATTTCCTAAAGATTGCTTTAAACACTACTCCAGCGTTAACCCCATCACGACATATGACATAAACTTGCATCATTTGTCACGTCCCTTCTTTTTCCTGGCACATGACAGCTGATTTAATCCAGTAAATCAGTAATCTAGTAAAAAGGGGAAAGAAAAGTTTTAAAAAAAATATGGAAAAAAAATAAAACAAAACGCAAGCTCATATCTCTTTCCTTTTGCCCCATTAAAAAGAAAACAAAAAAAATACACATATGGTATCTTTAATTATACAGAAAGGTCCAAGACTGTTATTTTAGGCACTTCAACAGATACACATATTACACTTCGAACCAAATAATGGGTCAAGTACTGAAGAGATCCATAATAAAAATTAGACTTTATAATTCATTAAAACATGATAATAAAATAAGCAGAGATGTCACAAAAAGGGACGCTAAGAGGTGTCACTCAGAGTACTGTATAATATATATACTTGTAGTTATTTGCACTATCAAAAAAATGCCATAGGGAGCCATAGATTAATGGGATAAATCAGGTAATGTACACTGACATAATCACTGCACTATTGGATCATAATTGACTCACTATTGTTACCGTATGTTATTCCTTACTATAAACAGTAAAAACCATGGGACTCTCCACTCTACTGGTGCTATGTTATAGGTGTGTAAACTCGGGGCTGCCCTCTTAACTTAATATCTACAACAGTGTGACAGCAGCCCTGAATGCTAAATTACCCCCAGCATCACGGCGAGACACGGTGAGACCGATGGAAATAAAGTGCTTGGTGACTTAATTCATTTACCTGGTAGGGGTTAAGTTAAGAAGGCTCCGTTATCTGAGGTCACCTCGGCGTCCACCCACCCCCATGCGCGTTTTGCTGCCAGCTTCTTCTGGGGGCAACTTGTGCGTGTAATGTAAGGCTGAGGACACCAATTCTCCACATCACGCCATTTTGAATGTTTTCGAACAGCAGTGTACTACAATAAAAAAACACCTGTAAAGTCGAAGCCAACTTTCTAAATCCATAATCTACGATATTTCTCATCACCAGACAGAGCAGAACCACAGAATACTCTCTATAAATTAACTTGGGCAGGTCTTTTTAAATTTGTGATTTGCGATATCTGTATTTAATATGTACCAACAAGCGCCATCTTGACCGGCAGAATACGCTAAGGCGTTAGTGTAACATGCCGTACAGCTCTTCTGATCGCTCATCGTATCCATCTGTGTCCCTTAGTGTTGGTAGTGTATACATCTGTTTGGTAATCTAGAGGGGGGAGTAGACCTTCTTGTATCCCCTGACAAATCCTCTGACATACAACATGTGTTCAGTCACGCTGAGAGCTGCCCAGTTGCAGTTATGTGTTTGTGTTCAGCCATACGCCGAGCCATCAGCTGTCACTGTCGGCAGTGTTACAGCTGGCCGTCTGTCGCTAAGGAGCAGACACAGTAAACTGTTCATTATCTCTGGATGTATCTGAGAATCTGCTGCTTTTTGTTACAGTTCAAACAGAATATCTTTTGTTATTTCAACGAACTTTGCGTAAGTCAGTAATACAAGTGAAGATAAGAAACTTATTTCCTATAACTGAAAATTTCCACTTTCTCAAATCGTCAATCACTAAATGTGCACTTACATTCACTGATTATCGTGAATGAGAGTTTCTAGGTTGAAAAGTATAGGGTTAAAAAAAAAATATATAAGTATAGGTTAAAAAAAGCTTACATAAAAATCATTATTCTCAGCAGCATATTCTCCTGTGTAAACAGGACACGTGCTGCCGAGGACCATGACAATCTACGTGCACACAACAATCTATTGCTAATGGGAAGTGCTCTCGGCTTGTCTAAGCAGGCAGGTATGACTACCTATCGGCAAACACAGCCAATTGGCAGTCAAAGTGTAAGCCCACCTTTATTCTCCTCCGCTATTCCCCTCATGCTATGTGCAATAATTATTACTTTCAGTTCACTAATGAACTGTCTTGAGGGAGCAGAAATCAGAGAGGTTCACTGAGGATCAGGTTTGGGCTGGTGTCCATTGAAGTGCTGTTGAACTATGTAGAGGTGAGGGGGAGGAAGCGGCTCCATTTTGTAAACTTAGGCTTGTTTCATATTTGCGTTTTTTGCCATTGCGTTTTTGTGCAAAAAAATGCATGCGTTTTTTTCCCTATACTTAACATTAAAAATGCATGCGTTTTTTTTTGCCGCAAAAAAACATATTGCTGTCTATGTAAACGCATGCGTTTTTAAGCACATGCGTTTGCATGCGTTTTTAAACGCATGCCTTTTAATAGAAAAACGCAAGAATAAACACTGATAAGCCACCCCCCAACCCTAACCCTAAGGGATCCTAACCCTAAGGATCCCTAGGGTTAGGGTTAGGATCCCTAGGGTTAGGGTTAGGATCCCTAGGGTTAGGGTTAGGATCCCTAAGGTTACTAAGGGATCCTAACCCTAACCCTAGCTATTTCTGTTTATAGTGGGTTTTCTAGTTGATTTTGATGATTAGCAGCTGTCACACACTTCTCATCATGCGTTTCAAAAATGCAAACGCAGGAAAAAACGCATGTAAACACGTCAAAACGCCGCGTTTGTTTTAACACATCAAAAAACGCATGCGTCTAAAAAACGCAGCGTTTAAACGCGTTTAAACGCGTTTTTTTCACCACATGCATATGCGTTTAAAACGTTGCGTTTTTAAACGTTAATGTGAAACCAGCCTTACACTGTAAGCTTATATTGTCTCTGTACACGGCAGGATGTGTGTGTGCTTTATGGTAGCTGCGATGATAGTAATATGTCATTATCTGGGGATACATTCCCGTTCAGCATGAATGTGCCATTATACCGCAACATACACCCTTACACTCTTTACATTAATGTTACATTTTTGTTGTTGCAGTATGTCGACCTTTCATAAAAATCTACCAGGCAATGCAACCTGTGTATACATCAGGAATATAGTAAGTAATTTCTGTCTTAAATACTCCAGAATAACAAGGTTAATGTAGATGGTATTTGAGGTCTGTGGAATTTTTTTTATATTGTTTGTGACTTTTACCATTTGTCATTTAATTTTTTTTTAAAAAGAGAGAAATCTTCAAATGCCATGTACTGAAGTACTTGCTCATTTAGTTACAATAGACGCTTCTTTGTGTTCAGACTCCCAGCGTGGGTTTGTTTTTCCTCTTAACTCTTAGAATTTTCAGCTCCGCATTTTCCAAATTTTAAATATACCGTAGATTGTATAAATGTATAATTTATACATTTCCCTATGTATTTCTATAGGTAAATGACTATCATTATTATCCATAGTTTGGAGGCAGGGGTGGGAATTACCTTTGCTCTATCAGTCATAATGGTTTTTATATTTTATTATCTGAAAAATGATACAAACATTGTAGGCATTTTAACCATCTTCACAGTTGTGAAATGTTAATAGCGAAAGTGTTATCACCCCAAAGTTGTGATGTCTCATCAGCTAAGGCTTTGCAGTTCTTATAAACCCCCGTAAAACCGCTTTGGTCAGTTGGAGAAGCTGCAGCAGACTATACATTTTCATTGCAGAGGCCCCTCTGTCACTTGGACAACTCGCTTATCAATGTCCCCATGATTCTACATGAAATCAGACATAAAAATGTATATTAACCTACTGGAGGGGCAAAGCTCGTGCACCCTCTGTACCCTTCTGATCTCCTGACATAAACAATGTCCTGTTAGCTTTGCAGTCAGCAGCATGTTCGTCACATTGTTTGTCAGGAGGCCACAGTATACCCAGGACTCAGGGCATCCATCTGGAAGGTAACTATGTTTTTTGAAACTATGCAGCATCTTGGGGATTTTAATAAAGGGTTGTCTAGTAGTGGATATCCCTTGTAAGGAGAGGAGCACTCTATGATCATCATGTACCATAAAAGGGCACATGAAAAGGGTTGCACCAATTAAGGCTGTATTTTAACATGCAAATTTTAAATAAAGCTAGACGTTGGTCATAACAAAAAAGAAATATATTAAGGGGCTAATCCTTTTAACCCCTTCATAACCCCTTTTTGTGTTGGCCACAATCTTGGTAATTTAGCGGTCAAAAGCAACAATGGCATGTGGATGGTTGACAGAGGGAGGACACTCCATCTTTCACCCAATCAGCACCCCCTGCTGTATTCTGATTCTGACAAAACCTCCAATGGAGCAATAAACTGTAATGTTAAAGGGAACCTGTCACCCCGTTTTTTGAGATTGAGATATAAATACTGTTAAATAGGGCCTGCGCTGTGTGTTACTATAGTGTATGTAGTGTACCCCGATTCCCCACCTATGCTGAGAAATACATTACCAAAGTCGCCGTTTTCGCCTGTCAATCAGGCTGGTCAGGTCGGGTGGGCGTGGTGACATCGCTCTTTTCTTCCCCAGCTTTCCGTTGGTGGCGTAGTGGTGTGCGCATGTCCAGAGTTCCGAATCCCCTGCGCGCACGTGAAGCAAAAGCGCGCGTTCTGCGCTATTGCCCCTGTCATCGGTGGGGGCGGCCATCTTCCTGGGGCCGCGCGTGCGCAGATCGAGTGCTCTGCTGCAGGGGGCTTCAGGAAAATGGCCGCGGGATGCCGCGCGTGCGCATTAGAGATCGCGGCGGCCATTTTCCCAAAGCCGAGATGCAAACTCGGCTTTGGGAAAATGGCCGCCGCGATCTCTAATGCGCACGCGCGGCATCCCGCGGCCATTTTCCTGAAGCCCCGTGCAGCAGAGCACTCGATCTGCGCACACGCGGCCCCAGGAAGATGGCCGCCCCCACCGATGACAGGGGCAATAGCGCAGAACGCGCGCTTTTGCTTCACGTGCGCGCAGGGTATTCGGAACTCTGGACATGCGCACACCACTACGCCACCAACGGAAAGCTGGGGAAGAAAAGAGCGATGTCACCACGCCCATCTGACCAGACCAGCCTGATTGACAGGCGAAAACGGCGACTTTGGTAATGTGTTTCTCAGCATAGGTTGGGAATCGGGGTACACTACATACACTATAGTAACACACAGCGCAGGCCCTATTTAACAGTATTTATATCTCAATCTCAAAAAAAGGGGTGACAGGTTCCCTTTAAGGATTCCATTTGAATTCCATGTGGCCTTTTTTGCTGCGGTTTCCCATCTTGTTAGGCATGCACAAAAGTGTGGTTCACCATTGTTTTGTGAATGCCTAAAAAAGATTGGAGATTGCTGGAAGGGAGACTATATGGAATCCAAAGGGACTCACATGCTTCCTACATCTAATAGCCCTCTGTGTCTGTACTGTTACATACTTAGGCTGAAAACCAGTTTATGAAGCTTTATATGAACACCCGATTCTTACACTATGGCTGGTCCGAACAACGAAAGCAATTGTTTACCATCCAACTTTCGTGTCTCCCATTTTCCTCGTAGACTGTAAGCTTGCGAGCTGGGCCCTCATTCCTCTTGATATCGGTTTTGATCTATGTCTAGATGACATTTTGCTGATCTGGCAGGAACCTAAGAAACAACTACAAGAATTCATGTCATCTCTGAATGTGAATGATCTTAACATCTTTGTGACCTATAAGTATGATGGGGACATGATAGATTTCTTAGATGTTAAACTTAAGCGGAATAGCCAGGGTGAGATACAAACAGATATATTCCGTAAGTCTACCTCCACCAACATGCTTCTGCACGCCACTTCCTCCCATCCTGGTCATATGATCCAATCTATCCCCACTGGACAATTTCTGCGTCTTCGCAGACTCTGTTCGACGGATAATGATTTTATGATACAAGCCAAAGATTTGAGACATCGATTGATTGAATGGGGTTATAGCAACCGTAAAATAAAGAAGGCCTTTAATAGGCCAAGACACGCTCTATTATACGGGGCAAAGGATAACAAAGATCAGGATATTGTTCGCTTTGTGACCAGTTTCCACTCTCATTTTCCACACATGAGAAGGGCATTAGAGAGGTCCTGGCATATTCTAAGGGCCGACCCCATCATCTCGAGGTTTTTACCGGAGAAGGCATCTGTTACAGCTAGGCGGTCTAGGAATCTATGAGACCATTTGGTCCATAGTCATTATGTAGGGGAACCTAGAACTACTTTTCTTGAAGCACCGGTAGATAGGTGTGGATGAGTCCCCTGTGGTCGATATGTGGCTTGCCCCAATATTGATCGTTGCGATACCTTTACAAACTCAAGTGGCTCTCGACAGTTTGAGATTAGGAAAAGAATCTCGTGCACGGACAAAAATGTGATTTACTATGCGGTATGTCCGTGCAATAAAATATATGGGGGCTTGACCACATGGCAGCTGAAGGTGCGTATTAGGGAGCATGTTCGTGGTATTGCGGCTGCAGCGACCCAGGTGGGACACATCCACGCTGAAGACCCTTCCACGCCATTTTAAAGAGTATCACAATTGTGACCGGAGTCTCCTTAGGGTTCGTGCGATCGATAAATTGGAGGTTGGTATCTGGGGTGGTGGAACCTCAAATAGACTAGCACAGATGGAGTTCAGGTGGATTTGGACTCTTCATACAGTCCATCCATCTGGACTCAATGAAAATATAAGCTTTGGCCCATTTCTATGAATTGTGTCCCATCTCTCCGTATACCTGTGACCATGGTTCTTGTTGCACATTGAAATGTCACCTGGTATGTGTATATGTTTTTAATTAATTCTTTTATTATTTTTTTAACAGTAGTAGTTATTACTTTATAAGCGTATTACAGTTTGGCCCCTTATCTTTATGTGGTTTGATCATCAGCGCCATTTGCCATCCTACTTCATATTATGTCCAGCTACTGAAAGTATGATATAATGGAGAATGAATTTAATATGTGCTTTAATGGACTATTGGACCCAATGGCTTGAAGAACAGAAACTATGCCTCTACTAAATATCAGAAGTTAATGTCACTGGTGTTCTTGTTTATATTGCTATAAGTATTGTGTTATTGTTATTAGGTGATTCGGTTCTAATATGTAGCGGGTGACGCTCGTATGATTCCCAGCACTGAGACATGACGTTCCTGACCTGTACGCGCGCATCTGCCTTCCTCCGCTACACCGGGTGGCTTTCAGCATCTCATCATAGATGGTGGTGTCCTACAGGACCTGCCGTCACGTTACATGACGCCGCCCGGCGTCGCGGTTGGCATGGAGATGTGCGTGTCATTCTAGGAAGAGGAACGTCACTTCTGGTCATGTGGGACGCTGATCCAAGCCGCAATAGTGGCGGTAAGAGTATAAATAAGATCCACATTAGTGAGATGCAAACCCCCTGAGGAAGGAAGGTCCGAAACGTGCGTCGGGGCGGACGCGCTGGAACTGATCCATGCTATATCTCCTGAACTGCCGGTAACTATTGTTATTTATTATACTGTGTGCACTTAGCCTGCCTGTTGATTTTTGGACATGGTTTAGACTAATGAATTATTATGGCCCGGTGTTCTTGAGGGATATGATGGAGGTAATAGACGATTGAATATACTTGGTATGACATATTATTGTGATTTACGGTTGGATTAATATTGATACCTCCTAGACACTGGTTTAGGTCCTAGTGTGGCCACATTTTTGCATTTTACTTATGTGACAAATTTTGTGTGACTATTCCCCCTTACCCTTGTTTTCTGTGTTTTTAATAATAAAATTTATTCTTTTATACTAAGATACACCTGAGTATCATCTGTTTTGTAGTTATGGATATGTGTTTGTGATGATGGGTCACAATAGTCCGCTATATTTATACACATGATTGTGTGGACCTAATTGGGGTTAAGTATTATAACATGTGTTGCTGTTATATAAGGCTGTATTATCAAATTAGCACTAATAGAAGCTTCAATTTATTCTGCAAAAAAACAAACATCCATTTTTAATCTGACAAAGGAAAAATAGGGAGTATGTATGTTACTAGTAACCCGATGGTACTGGAAAAGCAACATGGCTGAAAGAAAAGTCCTTCAAGACCATCATTCCCAAATCCATGTAAAAATGAACTCATTGAATAACATTGCACAGGCTCATTGAATAAAAGTGCCCAGTACGCTGTCCGAGTCTTACTCAGACAGCACACATCCGTACAATACGCTTGTCTGGGCGAGCCTGAAGACACAGTACACATGCTTCATTGCTCATTAGGACCAGCGAGAACAGCCCAAAACAGGAGTCCTTCCTCATGATATATATGAATGGTTAATAGAACTTTTGAACCAAAAATCCATGTATGATGCAAATCTTAAAAGTATATGCAATTGGTATTGCCATAGTCATACCTGTTTGATTAACATATTAAAAGTTATGGTTGTTTTCCGTTAAACCCACCCCACTCCCTTACAAAAAAGGAATCAAAAACAATAAAGATCAGTAAAGTTACAATACCACCCAATCCCTCCAAATAGACTTGAACATTTACTTTATAAACACGTATCTATGTAGATTACTTATGCATTGTGCCTTGGAGATGTCACTTATAAAACCTCCAGTAAAGATTCTAATAGAAGCGTCCATGGCCCTCACATCTACATACATTTAGTAATGTCATTTGTATATTTGCTTTTATACAAAGTTCTGTACCACATGTGTTATAACATGATACTCCTCAGTCTTCCACTGTGTCTGCCATTTACTCCAGAGAATATTCACAGGCTTCTCCTTTGTTTCGCCATGTCTACTGTGTCGGCCTAAAAAAACACGTCTCCTTCCAGAAGTGCATACAGTCCATGCAGCATGCAAACCCATTTCTGTTGCCGCACTCAGTCAGTACTGTGGTTGCCCTTGTAGCTGGCAAAATGAAGGTAGTGCGAAGTTCTTCGGGAAAGGGAAGCGTTTTCTTCTGAGCTGGCACATGCATCTTGCAGGATGAGAGCGAGCGTGTCTACATGCACACCTTACCAAGGGAGCAGCCTGGGACTATTCTCTGGTGGGAATATCCTGAAAGGGTGATGGCTATCATTTCATCTCTTTGAATTACTTTTTATTGTACCTTACACAAAAACTAGACATTTCTATATTTGTGGAACCCAGATACTTCTATTAAAAAGTGTTAGTTTTAGAAATTATTTGTAGCTCCGAGTCATACTATGTAGATAATTTTGTACATTTACTATATGTGTAACGGTATTGGGACACATCTTTAATCATTGCTTTCGGATTTTTTCATTCAGCCACTGTCACACAGGTGTGTAAAATCAAACATCCAATCATGCATTCTTCCTAATATTTGGAAAAGAATGGCTTGTTGTAGAGGGCTCACTGAATTTGAGTGTGGCACGTGATGGAACAAGTCAGTTTGGGAAATTTCTTACCTTCTAAGTATTCCAATATCAATTGTAAGGCTGGCCATACACTTTAGATGGCTGACGGCCTAACGATGCTTTAGCCAATCATTTGGTTAATCGCTATCTCAGCTGACTCTGCCATACACAGGAGCGCCAACAGTCAGCCTGCGCGTCTATACACATTAGACAGTTGGCCAAACCTGTCAATAATTGTTGAGTTCAGCCAACATTAGTCTAATGTGTATGGGGGTCTTAAAGGGAATCTGTCACCGCATTTGACCGATCTAAACTATTAATATGGGCACAGGTTATAGACTTTGAGGAGAGTGATGCCTGTGTATCTCTCATATCAAGTGCCTTGTTGTGGATGAATCATCTTTAATCACTTTATATAAATTACCTCTTCCAGGCTCAGGGGAGGACGCTGCCTGGAATAGAATTCTGCCCCCAGAGCTTATTTTACATGAAGGGGCTGTTACCATTGTGATGTGTGGTGGCCGTCCTCTCCTCTCCTGATCTCACTGCAGAGCTGTGTGTGATTATACCGGACACATCTGCAGGTTCCTCACAGCTTCAGCTTCCATCTCACAGGCAGACAGGGCTGTAACATTGCTACAATACAGCCGAGCTCAGAGAGAAGCTGAAAATGTGTTTGCAAGAAGACAAGGTTAATTTCTCCAGTTCTGTTACGTGTCTCACTGATATCTCCCCCTTCATTTATAATCTCTGGAGGCAGAGTTATGTTCCAGGCAGCGTCCTCCCCAGAGCCTGGAAGAGGTAATTAATATAAAGTGATTAAAGATGATTTCTCAACAACAAGGCATCAGATTTGAGACATGGAAGGAGAACTGTTTTCAGCACTATAAAACCTGTATGCCCATATTAATAGTTTAGGTCAAATTTGGTGACATATTTCTTAAAGAACAATTATTGGAAGGTTGAAGCATTTAGGAACTCCAGAAGCCAGTCGTGAAGTGGCAGTAAAGTTATAGCAGGGTTGTTGAGTACTCGGGCACATAGTGCATGAAATTCACCAATGCCTTCCTTGCTTACTCAATGACTGCAGAGCTCCAAAACGCCTCTAACATTAGCATCAGCACAAAAACTCTGCCTAGGGAATTTCATGGCATTGGTTTCTATGGCCAAGCAGGTTTATGCAAACCTTACATCACCAAGCACAATGTAAAGTTTTGGATGAAGTGACTTAAAGCATGCCACCCCTTTTACCAGAGGAAATGGATTCTTTGGAGTGGTAAATCGCTGTTCTAGCAGTTTGATGAATGTGTCTGGGTTTTGGAAAATGCCAGGAGAACATTACCTTCCTAATTGCATTGTGCCAACTCTTAAAAAGTTTATGGAGAAGAGATATTTCAGGGCATGGTGTAGGCCTCTTAATCTCAATGAAGGGTAATAATAATCGGGTAATCCGCTTAGTTCCATTGAAGAAAAGCTGTTTCCGCATACCACCATATTTTGGACAATTATATGTCAAACTGTTCCCACAAAGGTGGAAGCAAAGGTTTTTTCTGTTCTGCAATGACTATGTACTAGTTCAAAAAGTAAGGTCCATAAAGGCATGTGTGTGTGAGTTTAGTGTGTAAAATCTTGACTGATCTACACGAAGCCGTGTGTCAACCCCAGGAAACTCTTTATGGGATGGACTAGACTGGAGATTGAGACACAGGCCTCCAAAGTGCTCTTCTGGATTAATGGGCCAAAATTCACAAAGACATTCTCCAAAATTTAGTGGAAAGACTTCCCAGTGTGCGGGAGCTGTTTTAGCTGCAAAGATGGGACCAACTCCTTATTAATGCCTATGGATTTAGAATGGGATGTCCTAAAATCTCTTGTAGGTGTCCCAATATTTTTATACATTTATAAATGCCCCAAATTTAATTGAAAATGAAAACAGAAACATCTGAAAAATGTAACACCATGCAAAAACAAGCCCTCTTTTATCTGTTTTGGGTCTATTGAAAAATAATGTTATGGCTTTCCGAATTTGGTAATGGATAGAAAACTTGCTGGAGTTAAAGGGAATGGTTCACTTATGTCTTTACATAAATTTTTAAATAAAACTAGATATTGGTACTTTTTTCTAGTTTTTGTAATCTGTTCTTATATTCATGACTATTGGTACAGCTATCTTCTCCAATTCACAGCTTAAAACAACCCAGGCAGAAAACAACCCATTGATATTTGTGTTTTCTCTTTTAATCATTGATTACTGCTTTTTACAATTCGTTGGGAGAATTTGAGTGGAAATGAGAAATATCTCTGAGGTGATTTTTTTTTTTTCTTATCATTTCTTTCAGTAATGTGGGACCGGAAAATCAAAACAGATTAAGTATTGCTGTTGAGCCTGCTCAAATTATCAAGGGGGACATTATGGTGAGTGTATGTAAATGTCAATTTTCTGTGAAGATTTCAATTTAAGGCTTAAAGGGAATTGTCCAAAGACACGAACACACTGCCGAGTCATCAATATAAAATTGTGACATGTAAGTCACTGTAGTCATTGTTTGACTCTGAAGCCAAAAAAGATCTTGAGATAGCATATGATGAAAGATTGGGATTGAGTTTGGCCGTACTTATATTTGTGTTGGAAGCATAGTTGCTAATTCCTTCACATATCAAAGTAAGGCCAAATTCAAATGGCCGTATGAAAAATCGGGCAAACCACAGACCTGAAATGCTCAAACTGCTTGTCCACATCGCTGAGGAGTGCATGAACTGCCATCTATTGCATGCACTATATTTGTCCAAAATGGTGCACGCTGTGATTTTTGAAGCTCTGCATGAAAAAATATTCACGTCATGCACAAGGACAAAAAGAAACAATAGTCTGGATGAGCCCTAAGAGAGAAATGGAGGCACAAAGACACATGGTAGGGGAAATGCTGCTGTCTAATAAGTATTAATCTGAAGTCACATCTGCACTGCCCAGTACTACCATATAATGTCCTCCATATTGCAGCTTCTTCTAAGGATGTGTTGCAGAGAGTTGGAATGTTTCATGTCTTTTTGTACTGTGTGTGGGTACATCACAGCAGCTAACCTTCACCTACTAGCTCAGAGACAACTGAAAAGTGTTGATTGGACCCGTTGAGAGGAAAGCTGGTAGAAATTGCAACAAACGGGTCATGTATGTGTGTAATTACATGTATTACCAGAAACCTTGCTTTCCCTCCATAAAAACACAAGACAATTATTCTGAGATGTCATGGAAGCTTTTAGGAGAGATACCAGCGTAGGGTGGATTTTGATCTGCGCTGCCGATTTACAATGCAATCCAACAGTTAGGATCTCAGGATAAAGTCGTCTATTATCAACAACAATAAATCACTTCAACCTGAGATCCCAATTGTTGGATTGCATTGTAAATCTGCAGCGCAGATCAAAATCCACCCTACCCTGATAAATCTAAAAAAAAAACACTTGTGGATATTGCAGCAGCTGACATCTTCCCTTCATTAGTGGTTGTGTCACACACAACTCCATCAGGTGAGCAAAAGTCTGTTACACCCGCACTATTTTACTTGGGTAAGACCCTATTGTGCTTTGCATTTTTTTTTTTTTTTTATCTTGAAGGCTTTTAGAGCTTTTCCATCTTACGGTATGTTTTTTTTCTCACCAGTTTTTATTGTGTTTTATATAAGCTTACTTAAATATCATCGTTCTCCGCAGCACATCGTCTTGTGTAAACAGAACATGTGCTGCTGAGAACAAAAATATTTTATGTGTACAGACTAATCTATCATTCTGTGTGCATTGTATGTCCGGTTGGCCTGTCTAATTAGGCTATTAAATGACTGCCGATCGGTTGTTAAAAGCCGCAAATGTAAATGGGTTATAAAGGTTATGATGGCTAAATATGTGAGGCTTGTCCAAAATACTTCATAAAGGACAAAGCAAGTTGTGAAACATCAAATACATTCCATCAAAGAATTCTGTTATCAGGAGGAGGAAGAGGACAAATATCTTATAAGCTTTATCACATTCACAACACATTCAGGTTTTATCTAAATAATTTCAAAGATGTCCTCTGAAAGTATGGTAAATGTGATAAAGAGCGTCACTACAATCAAGAGCCCTAAAGCCTTTGGGTGTATGAAGCCGAATACATAGGAAACTGCTCATCACACCCAATACAGCAATAAATGATACCTCTCCATAGAGGTTTCCATGTGGAGTTGTTTATTGCCCAAAAATTGGTCTTTTCAGTTTGGAAAAAGTAATTGTATTTTTTTTTTCTTGTGACTCATGCTGTTGAATACTTTAATTGAAATTGTCTTGCAGACACTCCTAAAATCCAGAGAAAACTAGTAGGTTCTCATTAATCATGAATCTGTTTAATATGTGCAATATATAAGAAAGAGGAATCATGGAATAAATTTAATTTTGCAGTTTGTTCCTTTTACTTTGACAGGTCAAATGTTACCACAAGAAATATCGTTCTCTAACCCGCGATGTCATTTTCAGGCTGCAGTTCCATTCAGGGGCTGTTCATAGTCATCGACTAATTTTTAGAAAAGAAGAGTTAGATCACGCAAATAAAGGTGAGGTCATTTCCTTTACAGCTTCCGTTACAGCTTTAGTTTTTATCAGGAAGAGTAATTGTGACTGAATGGTCATCTGACAACTATTACAGGGGTATTCTACTACTCTGATAATGATGACCAATCCGCTTGGTGAGAATCATACATATGGTACCCCTACCGATCATCTGTTACCAGCTGAAGCAATAAGCATCACCGCTCCATCAAAATAATTAGTGGACACTGCAGAGTTCGGTAGATCAGCTCCTGTGCAATAGATGTTCTGGTCAGTACACCATTCACATCTGGCAGCTAGCCATGGCTGATATCAGCTGCATGATTTGGGTATGGGTTGTCAGACCAAAGTAGAAAAACCCTTTAGGCATTTAGACCTGCTACCTTGTATTCCAGACAACGCACTTTCCTATTGACCTCTGAACTGAGCATGAATGCAAATGATGGTTTTTATTGGGAGACAGAGGGCTGAGGCATTAACGATGAAATTCAAAAGGGTGCGCCATAATTCTATGTGAAGACCCATGTATTGTTGAGAAGTTCATAATGCGTTAAAATCTAAATCGGAGTGCAAAAAAATAAGGAAAAAAAGGCATTTTTTTTTTTAATAATGTTCTTTAGTTTGATTGTGCAAACATGATTCATCCATCTCCTAATAAAACCACATTTATGTTTGATAATGTGAATGACATTTTCAGGATGCATTTATTTGGATGCGTTATTTTATAAAATGTTTTTCTTTTTTTCTCTCATATATAATAGATGATCGATTTCCCGAATTTGGAAAAATTGAACTAGTGTTTTCAGGATCTCCAGAAAAAATTGTTGGTAGGTATTGTTCATCCCACTTATATCGGAATTTACTCTGCTTTTTTTCTGCAATCTTTTTGGCCTTCGGCCAGATACTCTGGAGGTCTTAACCCCTTAAGCCCCAAGGGTGGTTTGCACGTTAATGACCGGGCCAATTTTTACAATTCTGACCACTGTCCCTTTATGAGGTTATAACTCTGGAACGCTTCAACGGATCCTGGCGATTCTGACATTGTTTTCTCGTGACATATTGTACGTCATGTTAGTGGTAAAATTTCTTCGATATAACTTGCGTTTATTTGTGAAAAAAACGGAAATTTGGCGAAAATTTTGCAATTTTACAACTTTTAATTTTTATGCGCTTAAATGGCAGAGATATGTCATGTAAAATAATTATTAAGTAACATATCCCACATGTCTACTTTACATCAGCACAATTTTGGAACCAAAATTTTTTTTCTTAGGGAGTTATAAGGGTTAAAAGTTGACCAGCAATTTCTCATTTTTACAACACCAATATTTTTTAGGGACCACATCACATTTGAAGTCATTTTGAGGGGTCTATATGATAGAAAATAACCAAGTGTGACACCATTCTAATAACGGCACCCCTCATGGTGCTCAAAACCACATTCAAGAAGTTTATTAACCCTTCAGGTGTTTTACAGGAATTTTTGGGCGCACAGGAGAGCTCGGAAGGGAAGGAGCACTGTTTTACTTTTTCAATGCAGAATTGGCTGGAATTGAGATCGGACGCCATGTTGCGTTCGGAGAGCCCTGATGTGCCTAAACAGTGGAAACCCCCAATTCTAACTGAAACCCTAATCCTAAAACACACCACGAACCCTAATCCCAACAGTAACCCTAACCACTCCTCTAACCCAGACACACCCCTAACCCTAATCCCAGCCATAGCCCTAACCACACCCCTAACCCTGACACACCCCTAACCCTAATCCCAACCGTAAATGTAATCAAAACCCTAACCATAACTTTAGCCCCAACCCTAACTTTAGCCCCAACCCTAGCCCTAGCCCTAACCCTAATAGGAAAATGGAAATAAATACATTTTTTTAATTTTTTTATGTTTCCCTAACTAAGGAGGTGATGAAGGGGGGTTTGATTTACTTTTATAGCGGGTTTTCTAGCGGATTTTTATGATTGGCAGCCATCACACACTAAAAGACGCTTTTTATTGCAAAAGATATTTTTTGCGTTACCACATTTTGAGACCTATAATTTTTCCATATTTTGGTCCACAGAGTCATGTGAGGTCTTGTTTTTTGCGGGACGAGTTGACGTTTTTATTGATAACATTTTCAGGCACGTGACATTTTTTGATCGCTTTTTTAACCAGCTATTCATGAATTTCTTTTGGGGGGGGGGGCATTTATACCGTTCCGCGTTTGGTAAAATGGATAAAGCAGTTTTATTCTTCGGATCAGTACCATTACAGCGATACCTCATTTACATCATTTTTTTATGTTTTGGCGCTTTTTATATGATAAAAACTATTTTACAGAAATTTGTTTTTAATTTTTTTTATGGTGTTTACTGAAGGGGTTAACTAGTGGGCCAGTTTTATAGGTCGGGTCGTTACGGACGCGGCGATACGAAATATGTGTACTTTTATTGTTTTGGGGGGTTTTTTTGATAAAGAAATGTATTTATGGGAACAATATATATATATTTTTTCTTTATTTAGGATTTTTTTTTTTTTTTTTTTACACATCTAAAAAATTTTTTTTTTTACTTTGTCCCAGGGGGGACATCACTGTATAGTGACAGGTCGCTGATCTAACACTTTGCAGAGCACTGTGTCAGATCAGCGATCTGGTGTGCCCTGCTGCAGGCTTACAGGCGCCTGCTCTGGACCCGGAAGTACTCCCTGCAGGACCCGGAAGTAGCCCCGCGGCCATTTTGGATCCGGGGCCTGCAGGGAGGAGACGCTCGGTACAAGGTGAGCACATCGCCTTGTACCGATCGTTTCAGGGAAGCCCGCAGGGAGCTTCCTCCCTGCGCGATGCTTCCCTATGCCCCTGGAACACTGTGATCACGGGGGTTAATGTGACGGGAGCGGTTCGTGACCACTCCTAGCACATAGTGCCGGATGTCAGCTGTGATAGTCAGCTGACACCCGGCCGCGATCAGCTGCGCTCCCCCCGTGAGCGCGGCCGATCGCATATGACGTACTATCCCGTCACTGGGAATTAAGTCCCAGGTCACCTTGACGGGATAGTGCGTCATATGGGATTAAGGCAGGGTCGGACTGGCCATCGGGCAGTTCTGGCAAATGCCAGAAGGGCCGATGGCAGTAGTGGGCCGCTCGAGTGTGCAGCTGTCGGCACACTCCCCCCGCTGTCGGCACACTCCCGGCCCCACATTCAACTGTACCGGCGTCATAGACGCCGGTACAGTTGAATGCAATGATGGGGAGAGAGCGTCTTCTGTCGCTCCCTCTCCCATCATTCCCCGCTCTGGCTGACACTTACACTGCGGGTGCGCGATGACGTTCTATGGGGCTGGGCTGCATTACATTCTATGGGGCTGTGCTGCATTACATTCTATGGGGACTGGCTGCATTACATTCTATGCAAAAATGCATTTAAATAACACAGAGTTTTTAGTAATACTGTTTTTTGATCAAAGAATAGCACAAAAGCCATCCCACCTCGTCACGGTAACTCTGATCGGGACAGTCCTAAACCGGGGTGTGGCCTCCCTGTTTCTGAGCTAGAAACTATATAAGGCTTCCCTAGTCTGGTGTTTCACTGTTTGGGCTCAGTCCTTTCATCTGCCCTTATTCACACTGAGGTCAACATTGACACATGGTAAGGTTTTAATATTAGATAGTTTAGGACTGTCCCGATCAGAGTTACCGTGACGAGGTGGGATGGCTTTTGTGCTATTTTTTTTTATCAAAAACCAGTATTACTAAAAACTCTGTGTTATTTAAATACATTTTTGCTTTTTTTACTTAGTTATATCAGGGTTTTCATTTACTTTTTTCTCTTGTAGGTTTTAATGTTTTGTGGCCATTTTGAACATGTGTTTTACCTCTGCATGTATACCAACTTAAGTTAAGCTCAATTTTGTGTTTTTTGTTTTTTTTTATTCTATGGGGCTGTGCTGCATTACATTCAATGGGGACTGGCTGCATTACATTCTATGGGGACTGGCTGCATTACATTCTATGGGGGCTGAGCAGTAATGCTATAATTATATGTTATATAGTCGTGTTACACTCCCCTCACTTCTTGTAACCTACAAGTGTACAAAGATATTATACAGTCACCATGTGACAAGTGGGCCTGTGTGACTTCAAATGCCGGGGCTGAATTTTAGTCCCAGTCCGGCCCTGGATTAAGGGGTTAAAGCATTTACATGTTTTGTTGCAGTTTCCATAGCAAGCGAGACAAAAATGACAAAAATATCCAGGGTAACAAAATGAAAAATCTTGTATTCATTATACTTATTGCATCACTCAAAATTGAGGAACACAGTACATTGTATGTACTGATACACTTTATAATAAACAAATCCAACAATAAACTGAATGCGCCAAGAAAGATGTCAGGAGTCTATAATTGTTACATATTATTTCCTCTCCTATTGTGTTGGTGATGGTGTTTGGTAAGTGTACAGTTTGTTTTTGTTTCAGGCACTGATCTCCTTTTCACTAAAAAAAAGTAAGATGTTTCAAGGTCCATAAGAGGAGCTACAGAGCTCAGCATAAATGAGTACACCCAATTTGAAAAGTAAAATTTTAATTAATATCTTGCTGAACACAAGAACAGTTTCCACAATTTTGACAAGATTGCGTTTCATAGAACATTTCTGGTAATATATAACTTGAAAGTAAGGTTTATAATATGACTTGAATTTCAAAATATTAAGTTTTACTAAAATTAGTTAATGCAAAACTGTATGCACCCCACATCAAAAACTACTGCAGCTAGTATTTTGTGTGACCTCTGTGATTGTTTAGGACAGCACCAAGTTTTCTATACATGGAATAAGCCTGTTGGCAGCATATTACACAATCTGTCTGTTTCCATTCTTCAAGAATGAACTCTTTTAGAACTTGGATGCTGGATTGAGCGTGATGTTCAACTTGTGTCCTTAGAATTCCCCATAGGTGTTCACTTGGGTTCAGACAGGAGACAAACTTGGTCACTGAATCACTTTCACCTTGTTCTTCAGAAATAGAACAAGTGTGTTTTGAATCATTGTCATGTTGGAAAAGTTCTTGTCTACCAAGGGTACTGAGTTGTGGTAGCATCTGTCAGTGTACTAAGGTGGGCAACCATTCATCTGAATGGCCACCATGGAGTTCTGAATTTCCTTTGCATTGTACTTTACTTCTCACACACAACGTAAAGTCATATTGACCGAAACCTGAAAACCTTTTCTACAGGCTCTGACAACTTTCAGAACAATCAAGGAGTAACCATTGACTACAATACTTGCGATCCTTTGATACGCTGGGATTCCTATGAAAATACAAGTCTGAATGGAGAAGGTTAGTAAGAAAACCTGGATTTCTGAATAATACAGTAACCTGGAATTGTTCTTTAGCTTTGCTAATCATTCATTCCTGTTATATACAGACTTGTAAGGATGTGTTTCATCTTATTAGTTGTCTACTCTTTAATGAAGTGAGCAGCATGAATGTAGGTGAAAACATGGACATTCCTTGCCTCTATGGGAGGTTTAATGTGTTGCGATACCAATGGGAGATATGGGTTTCATAATTTGTTTTTCTTGTGCATAGTAGTGGTACCATATCTAAAGTCTTAAAGCTGATTTTTCCAGAAGATGCATTTAGCAGCTCATTGCCCTGCAGTGGCCATTGTAGGTGTAATTAAGTATTTTGTGTTTATTTTGTATATCAAAAGCAGTTTATGAGAGAGAAAGTTAATATGTGCTTTCCACATTGACTCATAGAGGAGGTCTCAAGTATGCCTTTAAGGCATGTTCACATATTATGTTTTTTCTGGACATTTTTTGCTGTGTAAAATGCAACATGTTACTGTCCAAGCAAAGGTGAGTGAGATTTCTAAAATCTTAAGCACATGTTACCAGTACTTTTTTTTTCTTGCAGAATTGAAGAAATTTCATATCTGCAGCATGTCAATACTTTAAGGGTATGTTTCCATGTTCAGGATGGCCGGCGGTTTGGACGGAGCGGCAAAATCGCTCTGCCCAAAGCTCCGCCCCCTTCTGGGTTCGCGATGATGCCGGATGTGTTCATTGCACACATCTGGTATCATCGCACCCCACACATAAGGCCCTGTGTTATACCTTGCGGCGGCGCAGCGTCGCCGCAAGGTAAACGGACATGCTGCGATCTAAAAAGACGCTCGCATGTCCGGAATCGCAGGGCCGCCGGATGCGTGTTACCACGCATAGTGGAGACGGGATTTCATTAAATCCCCTCCACTATGCTGTAACATCTGGACGCTGCGTGTTTGACACTGCGTATCTATGCAGCGTCAAACACGCAGCGTTTTCTGAACGTGGAAACATACCCTCAGTGTTTTCATGCATTGTAATGAATCATAAAAAATGAAAAGAAAAAAAAAAACGTATCAAAAGAGCAAGCAAAAATGTGTGTTTTTTTTATACAGATGCAGAAATGTCTGCAGCAAATACCTAACATTTTCACGTACCCTTAGAGAAACAGTGACTTTTATGAAAAGGAATGTGTCAGGACAATTTTATTACTGGAACTAATGGTATGGATACATAGGTCCTCGTTCATTACAACACACACTGTATACACTGTATTAACCCAGTGTACCAGTGCGTCAGCCTGAAAGTGCACTGTGAGTACATCAGCACACGCTGCATGCACTTACTGACTAATTTGCATGTGTCTTCAATGCTTTCTTTTCTTAGTGATAGGACGTTGGAACAGGTATACTTTTTGTAAAACAAACAAACAAGAGGTGCCGCGCTGCACAAAGGCTATAGCTGTATGGTGAGTGAGTTCCAATGTCCTACCTCACAGACGGAGGCTGACAAATGTCCTGGGTTAGAAGGTGGCTGCCACAGAACTGTATCCTCCGAAGTGTGAGAGGTCTGCGGCGTCAGCAGTACATAACTGAAAAGGGAGCGTCCTCCCGTAGTGCAATAGTCCCCGCTACGCTCGCCGCTAAAGATCCCGGCTGGCCGCCTCGGCCGATGGCGCCGCCGAACAGTAGCGAAACGAAAAGGGGGCGTGGCTAAACGGTGACGTCACCAGTCCATAAGACGGACACAAACAAGGGCCAATCCCGACGCGTTTCGAGGGTAACGACCCTCTTCCTCAAGGTATAATTTTTATTGGTGCACTAAGCCATACAACGCCATATTGTATCATTCTGGAAGATTACCTTTAACCCCTTCCCGACATTCACTGTACATGTGTGCCTCAAGTCGGTAATGGATGTTTGGAGCAGATTCAGAAGCTAAGCAGCAAATGGAATCGAACTCTGCTCACTGCTGTTAGTTCTATAATCTCTGACCGCGTCATTTAAAGGGAGCATGTCATGTAAAAAACCTTCTGCAGTTATGGGGGGGTTAATCTACATGATAATAGAATTCTGAAGTAAATTCTCTTTCTTTCTACTGGAAGCTTCCGACTCAGTCATACGGGTAGGTTGGTGCAGCTTGACCACTCAGTACATAGAGAGCAGTAGCAGTAACCAGGCCCCCAGCACCGATTGACAGGTGACTGCAGTGCCCCGTGGCTGAAAGCTTGAGTCTGCCGAGAGGAGTAAAGTGAATTTCCCCCTGGCAGCATGGCTCTCTGTGCAGGTGCCAGGCAGGTTCAGAACTCTATTAACCTGCAGATTAACACCATTAGGTTAATGTTTTTTTTTTCACATGGCAGGTTCTCTTTAAAGTGTTTGAACTGATACAATTGTGAGATGCCAATGTTTTGCCTTGGCTGTCAGGGGGTTTTCTAAATATCGCCATGTCTGCAATGATTGTGCTCCGTTAAAAAAAATAAAATATATATATATATATATATATATATACATACATACATACATACATACATACATACATACATACATACATACATACACACATACACACATACACACATACACACATACACACACACACTAGATGGTGGCCCGATTCTAACGCATCGAGTATTCTAGATGTTTACGTAGTATATTGCACAGCCTACGTAGTATATTGCCCAGTGTCGTAGTATATTGCACAGTGACGTAGTATACAGCACAGTCACATAGTATATTGCCCAGCTACGTATGTAACAGGTTAAAAAATAAACATATACTCACCTTCCGAGGGCCCCTTGTAGTCCTGTCACCTGTGTACGGTGCACGCGGCAGCTTCTGGTCCCAGGGTTGGTATGAGCGCAGGACCTGTCATGACGTCGCGGTCACATGACCGTAACGTCATGTCAGGTCCTTCTCGCATAGCATCCTTAGCACCAGAACCTGCCGCTTGCACTGCCGAGGACATCGCGACGTCGGAGGGTGAGAATAACATTTTTTTTTTAATTTATTATTGTTATTATTATTATTATTTATTTGTAACATTAGATCTTTTTACTATTGAGGTTGCATAGGCAGCATCAATAGTAAAAAAAAAAAGTTGGTCACACAGGGTTAATAGCGTTACACCGTGCTCCGGTAATGCTGGCATTAACCCTGTTTGAGGGCTGACTGGATGACTGGAGGGGAGTATGGAGCGGGCACTGACTGCAGGGAGGAAAGAGAGGCCATATTGCCGCCGGACTGTGGCCGTCGCTGATTGGTCGTGGAATCAGCGACTTGGATTCCATGACAGACAGAGGCCGCGACCAATGAATATCTGTGACAGAAGGACAGGCAGACAGAAAGACTGAAGTGACCCTTAGACAAATATATATATACACATACATACAAATATATATATACACATACATACATATAATATATATATATATATATATATATATATATATATATATATATATATATATATATATATATATATATATAATATATATAATTAGCTGAAGAGCCCGGCATGCCCAGGCATAGTGACAAACTGTGGTTAGTTATAACAAGTTAGGCCATGTTCACACGTTCCTGATTTCCCTGCTGTTTTTTCTGCACTAAAAACCGCAGCTCTTGGCAGAAAACGCAGGTGCGTTTTTTGGTGCGTTTTTTAATGCGGTTTTTAGTGCGGTTTTTTATGCAGTTTTCTCTGCAGAGTCTGTGTTTTCTAGGAAGTTTTTTTTAGGGTTAAAATGGCTGAAAATACCCTACCCCTAACCCTACCCCTAACCCTACCCCTAACCCTACCCCTAACCCTACCCCTAACCCTAACCCTAGTTTTAACTGTAGTGGGGGGGAAAAAAAAATAAATTCTCTATTTTATTATTGTTACTACCTATGGGGGTGATAAGGGGGGGGGGGGGGGGTCATTTACTTTTTTTTTTATTTTGATCACTGTGAGGTTATCACAGTGATCAAAATGTGCCTGGAACGAATCTGCCGGCCGGCAGATTCGGCGGGCGCACTGCGTATGCGCCCGCCATTTTGGAAGATGGCGGCTCCCAGGGAGAAGACTGACACCGGGAGGCCCGGTAAGTATAAGGGGGGTGAGATGAGGGCACGGGGGGGAAGGGGGGCGTCGGAGCACGGGGGGGTGGCATCGGAGCATGGGGGGGTGGGATTGGGGAACGGGGGGACAGCCACACTCCGCCCACGCACTTCCTGCTGCAGCGGTCCTGCACCACAAACCGCAGAAAACCCGCAGATTTTTTTCGTCTGCGGGTTTTACTGCGGGTTTGACCCTCACAATGGAGGTCAATGGGTGCAGAACCGCTGCAGTTCCGCACAAAGAAGTGACATGGTCCTTCTTTTTTACCGCAGCTATTCAGCGCGGCTTTTTTAGTGAATTTCCGCAATGTGCGCACAGCGGTTCCTGTTTTCCATAGGGTACATTGTACTGTACCCTGCATGGAAAACAGCTGCGGACCTGCAGCGGCAAAATCGCGGCGGTTCCGCAGTAAAAAACGCATTGTGTGAACATGGCCTTATAGAGATTCTATTGCACTTGAAAACATTTCACATCATTTATTCAGCACTGCAGATTTGCAACACAAATTAACTAAATGATTACCCAACTATTGATAGTATTTTATTTTCAACTCATTCAAGAGCTTTTTGGTAAACAACATTTTTGGTTTTTCCTTCCCGTGCAAAGATGAACAGATTTCCCACATCATCCCATCAGCCAGAGCCACAGACTACTACCCCTAATGTCCCAATCATCCCATCAGAGCCACTGGATTACTACCCCTAATATCCCACATCATCCCGTCAGAGCCAACAGGTTACTACTCCTAATATCCCACATAATCCCATCAACCAGTGCAACTGGACTGCTACCCCTAATATCCCAATCATCCCATCGGCCAGAGCCACCGGACTACTACCCCTAATTTCCCACATCATCCCGTCAGAGCCAGCAGGTTTCTACCCCTAATATTCCACATAATCCCATCAGCCAGTGCCACAGACTACTACCCCTAATATCCCACATCATCCCGTCAGAGCCAGCAGGTTTCTACCCCTAATATTCCACATAATCCCATCAGCCAGTGCAACTGGACTGCTACCCCTAATATCCCAATCATACCATCGGCCAGAGCCACCGGACTACTAACCCTAATATCCCACATCATTCCGTCAGAGCCACCAGATTACTACCCCTAATATTCCACATAATCCCATCAGCCAGAGCCACAGACTACTACCCCTAATATCCCACATCATCCCGTCAGAGCCAGCATTGTCAGGTTGGCGCTGTTACACCGAGAAATCCATCTTGTGTTTCTTTTTTTAATCTGTGTTTGAAGTTTTAAGCTAATGAGATGCTTCATGCCAAAGAGAAGTTCCTGATTCTGGGCTCCTCCTTGCAGTTTGTGTCAGATGGTGGTCTGTGTCAGAACGGTAATAAATTGTATTATTTCCAGTTTTACAGAAGGACGATAACACCATAGAAATGATAAGAATAATAGGCCTCAGTTGCCACAAGTTCCTGCAAGTAAACTGTTGCTCATAGCAACCAATCACAGCTCCGCTTCTTTTAAACAGCTCTGGTAAAATGAAAGATGCTTGGTGATTGGTTGGGGCTATGTGGAGTGGGCATGGCTGATAAACACACACACACACACACACACACACACACACTTATTTATTTATCTAATATATAAAGCTGAATGTGTGTGTGTGTATGTCCGGGATTGGCATCTGCACCGTCGCAGCTACAGCCACAAAATTTTGCACAGTCACACGTCTGGACCCCGAGAGCGTCATAGGCTATATTGTGAAGCGAAATTTTAACCCTGCGCGTTCCAATTCACCAAACAATTTTGCCCCTATCTGCATAATGGGGAAAAAAGTGAAAGGAAAAGTGTTGGAGGCAAATTGACAGCTGCCAGATGTGAACAAGGGGGACTTAAAGAGTGAGAGCGATGGCGCCAAAGAGTATATACCGTACATTTGCTAAGGTGGGGCCCCGACATGGGGACTCACCACACACGGGGATATGAACACACACACAAAATGCGCCACACACTACCACGTGCTTGAACACATATTACCCTCAGCACACATTTCACCACACATACATCAACCTCGCCACATAAAAGTCGAAACACAAAAGTCACCGCTCAAAACTCGCCACGCGCAAAACTCGCCACATGCAAAAACTAGGCTCACGCAAAACTTGCCACAAGTGCAAAACTCACCTCATGGAAAACTCGCCACACGCAAAACTTGCACACGCGGAAAAATTGCCACATGCACAAAAGTTGCAACACATGCAAAAGTTGCCTCACACAAAACTTGCACATACTCAAAAGGCACCACACATAAAAATCACCACGCGCAAAACTCGCCATGCCCAAAACTTGCTGCACACAACTTTTTACACTAACCTGTCACATGCAACTCGACACACAAAAAGTTGCTACACGCATGTTGCCACACAAAACTCATCTCACAAAAGTCGCTACATGCATGTCGCCACACGCAACTCAACACACACAACTTGACAAACGAAACTCGCCCTAAAACACACACAAGTCTGGTATTATCCTTCAAAATACTGCCAGGGGGAGGGCTTCCTGTTGGCTGGGGATTTCAGGCTGCCAATTTAGCTTACAAATACTGAGGTAAAAATACTGAGCAAATAACGTGTGAGCGAGGTCTAATACAGGAGGAGATGACACACAGGTATATACTATATACAGGGGAGATGACACACAGATATATACTATATACAGGAGGAGATGACATACAGGTATATACTATATATAGAAGGAGATGACATACAGGTATATACTATATATAGGAGGAGATGACATACAGGTTTATACTATATACAGGGGAGATGACACACAGCAGGTATATACTATATACAGGGGAGATGACATACAGGTATATACTATATACAGGAGATGACATACAGGTGTATACTATATATAAGGGAGATGACAAACATGTATATACTGAGGTGAAAATGAGAGGTGTGAGGTGAAAATGAAAAGGAGTGAGGGAAAATAGTGGAGTGATCGGAAAATGACAGATGTGAGGTTGAAATGACAAGTGTTGGGTGGGAATGAGAGGAGTGAGGGAGAAAATGAGAGATGTGAGGGAGAAAATGAGAGATGTGAGGGGGAAAATGAGAGGCGTGATGGGAAAATAAGAGAAGTGAGGTGCTATAACTAACCACAGATATTTACTATGCCCAGGCAACGCCGGGCTCTTCAGCTAGTCTACTATATAATTGTTTAAGGGTCACTTCCGTCTGTCTGTCTGTCTGTCACGGATATTCATTGGTCGTGGCCTCTGTCCTGGAAATTCAAGTCGCTGTAATGTTAAAAATAATAAAAAAACAAAAAACCTGCTATACTCACCCTCCGTTGTCCGCTGAGCTGCTCGCGCCTGCCGCCATCTTCCGTTCCCAGCGATGCATTGCGAAATTACCCAGAAGACTTAGCGGTCTCGCGAGACCGCTAATTCATCTGGGTAATTTCGCAATGCATCCTGGGAACGGAAGATGGCGGCAGCCGCGTGCCTATCGCTGGAGCTCCGCTGGATCCCAGGAGGTGAGTATGTAACTATTTTTTATTTTAATTATTTTTTTAACAGGGATATGGTGCCCACATTGCTGTATGCTACGTGGGCTGTGTTACATACTGCGTGGCTCTGTGCTGTATACCACATAGGCAGTGTTATATACTCCGTGGGCTGTGCAATATACTACGTCGCTGGGCAATATACTACGTGGCTGGGCAATATACTACGTAGCTGGGCAATATACTACGTGACTGGGCAATATACTACGTGGCTGGGCAATATACTACGTGGCTGGGCAATATACTACGTGGCTGGGCAATATACTACGTAGCTGGGCAATATACTACGTAGCTGGGCAATATACTACGTGGCTGGGCAATATACTACGTGGCTGGGCAATATACTACGTGGCTGGGCAATATACTACGTGGCTGGGCAATATACTACGTGGCTGGGCAATATACTACGTGGCTGGGCAATATACTATGTGACTGGCAATATACTACGTGGCTGGGCAATATACTACGTGACTGGGCAATATACTACGTGACTGGGCAATATACTACCTAGCTGGGCTGTATACTACGTGGCTCTGTGCTGTATACTACGTGGCTCTGTGCTATATACTACGTGGCTTTGTGCTGTATACTACGTGACTGGGCAATATACTACGTGGCTCTGTGCTATATACTACGTGGCTTTGTGCTGTATACTACGTGACTGGGCAATATACTACGTGGCTCTGTGCTGTATAATACGTCGCTGGGCAATATACTACGGGACTGGGCAATATACTACGTGGCTGGGCAATATATGTGACTGGCAATATACTACGTGGCTGGGCAATATACTACGTGACTGGGCAATATACTACGTGACTGGGCAATATACTACCTAGCTGGGCTGTATACTACGTGGCTCTGTGCTGTATACTACGTGGCTCTGTGCTATATACTACGTGGCTTTGTGCTGTATACTACGTGACTGGGCAATATACTACGTGGCTCTGTGCTATATACTACGTGGCTTTGTGCTGTATACTACGTGACTGGGCAATATACTACGTGGCTCTGTGCTGTATAATACGTCGCTGGGCAATATACTACGGGACTGGGCAATATACTACGTGGCTGGGCAATATACTACGTGACTGGGCAATATACTATGTGGCTGGGCAATATACTACGTAGTTGGGCAATATACTACGTGGCTGGGCAATATACTACGTAGCTGGGCAATATACTACGTAGCTGGGCAATATACTACGTAGCTGGGCAATATATTAGGTGGCTGGGCAATATACTACGTGACTGGGCAATATACTACGTAGCTGGGCAATATACTACGTGTCTGCTGTATACTACGTCGCTGTACAATATACTATGTCGCTGGGCAATATACTACAGCAGAGGTCCCCAACTCCAGTCCTCAAGGCCCACCAACAGGTCATGTTTTCAGGATTTCCTTTGCATTGCACAGGTGATGCAATTATTACCTGGGCAAGACTAAGGAAATCCTGAAAACATGACCTGTTGGTGGGCCTTGAGGACTGGAGTTGGGGACCTCTGTACTACAGGGCTGGGCAATATATTACGTGGCTGGGCAATATACTACGTGACTGCTGTATACTACGTCGCTGTACAATATACTACGTCGCTGGGCAATATACTACAGGGCTGGGCAATATACTACGTGTCTGTGCTGTATACTACGTCGCTGTGCAACATACTATGTAGCTGGGCAATATGCTACGTGACTGGGCAGTATACTACGTGGCTGGGCAATATACTACGTGGGCTGTGCAATATACTACGTGGACATGCATATTCTAGAATACCCGATGCGTTAGAATCGGGCAACCATCTAGTCTACTATATAATTGTCTAAGGGTCACTTCCGTCTGTCTGTCTGTCACAGATATTCATTGGTCGCGGCCTCTGTCTGTCATGGAAATCCAAGTCGCTGATTGGTCGTGGCAAAACGGCTACGACCAATCAGCGACGGGCACAGTCCGGAAGAAAATGGCCGCTCCTTCCTCCCCGCAGTCAGTGCCCGGCGCCCACATACTCCCCTCCGGTCAGCGCTCACACAGGGTTAATGACAGCGTTGACCGCGGTGTAACGCACTCCATTAACGCTGCTATTAACCCTCTATGACCAACTTTTTACTATTCATGGGCCTATGTAGCATGAATAGTAAAAAGATCTAATGTTAAAAAATCGTTATATACTCACCGTCCCTCGGATCCACAACAGGCCTTTCCCGCTCGCGATGCTCCGGTAACCGGTCCATGCTGCGATCTCGCGAGATGATGACGTAGCGGTCTCGCGAGACCGCTACGTCATTATCTCGCGAGACCGCAATGCACTCTTCAGACCGGAGCGCGCGAGGACCATTGGTAACAGGCCGCTTCGATCGGGAGGCTCTGGAAGGTGAGTATGTAACTATTTTTTATTTTAATTGCTTTTTTTAACAGGGATATGGTGCATACTACGTGACTGGCCAATATACTACGTGACTGGGCACTATACTACGTGTCTGTGCTGTATACTTCGTGACTGGGTAATATACTATGTGGCTGGGCACTATACTATGTGGCTGGGCACTATACTATGTGGCTGGGCACTATACTATGTGGCTGGGCACTATACTATGTGGCTGGGCACTATACTATGTGGCTGGGCACTATACTATGTGGCTGGGCACTATACTATGTGGCTGGGCACTATACTATGTGGCTGGGCACTATACTATGTGGCTGGGCACTATACTATGTGGCTGGGCACTATGCTATGTGGCTGGGCACTATGCTATGTGGCTGGGCACTATGCTATGTGGCTGGGCACTATGCTATGTGGCTGGGCACTATGCTATGTGGCTGGGCACTATGCTATGTGGCTGGGCACTATGCTATGTGGCTGGGCACTATGCTATGTGGCTGGGCACTATGCTATGTGGCTGGGCACTATGCTATGTGGCTGGGCACTATACTATGTGGCTGGGCACTATACTATGTGGCTGGGCACTATACTATGTGGCTGGGCACTATACTATGTGGCTGGGCACTATACTATGTGGCTGGGCACTATACTATGTGGCTGGGCACTATACTATGTGGCTGGGCACTATACTATGTGGCTGGGCACTATACTATGTGGCTGGGCACTATACTATGTGGCTGGGCACTATACTATGTGGCTGGGCACTATACTATGTGGCTGGGCACTATACTATGTGGCTGGGCACTATACTATGTGGCTGGGCACTATACTATGTGGCTGGGCACTATACTATGTGGCTGGGCACTATACTATGTGGCTGGGCACTATACTATGTGGCTGGGCACTATACTATGTGGCTGGGCACAATACTATGTGGCTGGGCACTATACTATGTGGCTGGGCACTATACTATGTGGCTGGGCACTATACTATGTGGCTGGGCACTATACTATGTGGCTGGGCACTATACTATGTGGCTGGGCACTATACTATGTGGCTGGGCACTATACTATGTGGCTGGGCACTATACTATGTGGCTGGGCACTATACTATGTGGCTGGGCACTATACTATGTGGCTGGGCACTATACTATGTGGCTGGGCACTATACTATGTGGCTGGGCACTATACTATGTGGCTGGGCACTATACTATGTGGCTGGGCACTATACTATGTGGCTGGGCACTATACTATGTGGCTGGGCACTATACTATGTGGCTGGGCACTATACTATGTGGCTGGGCACTATACTATGTGGCTGGGCACTATACTATGTGGCTGGGCACTATACTATGTGGCTGGGCACTATACTATGTGGCTGGGCACTATACTATGTGGCTGGGCACTATACTATGTGGCTGGGCACTATACTATGTGGCTGGGCACTATACTACGTGGCTGGGCACTATACTCCATGATTAGGCAATATACTACGTGGACATGCATATTCTAGAACAGAGGTCCCCAACTCCAGTCCTCAAAGCCCACCAACAGGTCATGTTTTCAGGATTTCCTTTGCATTGCACAGGTGATGCAATTCTTACCTGGGCAAGACTAAGGAAATCCTGAAAACATGACATGTTGGTGGGCCTTGAGGACTGGAGTTGGGGACCCCTGTTCTAGAATACCCGATGCGTTCGAATCGGGCCACCATGTAGTATATACAGAACAGACCAAAAGTTTGGACACCCCTTCTCATTTAAAGATTTTTCTGTATTTTCATGGCTATGAAAATTGTACATTCACACTGAAGGCATCAAAACTATGAATTAACACATGTGGAATTATATACTTAACAAAAAAGTGTGAAACAACTGAAATTATGTCTTATAGTCTAGGTTCTTCAAAGTAGCCACCTTTTGCTTTGATGACTGCTTTGCACACTCTTGGCATTCTCTTGATGAGCTTCAAGAAGTAGTCACCTGGAATGGTTTTCACTTCACAGGTGTGCCCTGTCAGGTTTAATAAGTGGGATTTCTTGCCTTCTAAATGGTGTTGGGACCATCAGTTGTGTTGTGCAGAAGTCTGGTGAATACACAGCTGATAGTCCTACTGAATAGACTGTTAGAATTTGTATTATGGCAAAAAAAAGTAGCTAACTAAAGAAAAACGAGTGGCCATCATTAGTTTAAGAAATGAAGGTCAGTCAGTCCGAAAAATTGGGAAAACTTTAAAAGTGTCCCCAAGTGCAGTGGCAAAAACCATCAAGCGCTACAAAGAAACTGGCTCACATGAGGACCGCCCCAGGAAAGGAAGACCAAGCGTCACCTCTGCTTCTGAGGATAAGTTTATCCGAGTCACCATGCTCAGAAATCGCAGGTTAACAGCAGCTCAGATTAGAGCCCAAGTCAATGCCGCAGAGTTCTAGCAGCAGACACATCTCTACAACAACTTTGTGCAGCAGGCCTTCATGGTAAAATAGCTGTTAGGAAACCACTGCTAAGGACAGGCAACAAGCAGAAGAAACTTGTTTGGGCTAAAGAACACAAGGAATGGACATTAGACCAGTGGAAATCTGTGCTTTGGTCTGATGAGTCCAAATTTGAGATCTTTGGTTCCAACCACTGTGTCTTTTTGCGAAGCAGAAAAATCTTTAAATGAGGTGTTGCCAAAGTCCAAACTTTTGGTCTGTACTGTACTGTGTATAATACATATATGCACTGCTAAAAAAAGAGGAACACTTAATCAATAGAATATAACTCCAAGTAAATCAAACTTCTGTGAAATCAAACTGTCAACTTAGGAAGCAACACTGTTTGACAATCAATTTCATATGCTGTTGTGCAAATGGAATAGTCAACAGATGGAAATTATTGGCAATTATCAAGACAAACTTGAATGTTGGTTGTGCTTTCACACTTGTAACATGAGACTGACTCTAGAACCCACACGAGTGGCTCAGGTAGTGCAGCTCATCCAGGATGGCACATCATTGCGAGCTGTGGCAAAAAGGTTTACTTTGTCTGTCAGCGTAGTGTTCAGAGGCTGGAGGCGCTACCAGGAGACAGCCCAGTACACCAGGAGACATGGATGGGGCCGTAGTAGGGCAACAACCCAGCAGCAGAACCGCTACCTCAGCCTTTGTGCAAGGAGAAGCACTTTCAGAGCCCTGCAAAATGACCTCCAGCAGGCCACAAATGTGAATGTGTCTGCACAAACGGTTAGAAACCGATTCTGTCACGGAGTTACCGCAACAGAGCTGTACCAGAAGACCGCAGCTTCTGATGGCTCCTGCTCCACCGCTGAGAAGAAGCACTTCTCCAGTATATTAAATATGTTTGTTTGCTTTCAACAGGACGGGTTAATCGGCCATGAGGTAATTCCTGGTAATTCTGGAGAGCTGGAGGAGTTTATTGTGCGACAGTTGTTTGGTTTGTACACTTGAAAACTCTTCATCCATACCTGCTTTATTTTCTTCCCCCGTCCTTCACACCCTGGTGTATACCTCTGTTATTTGTGAGAGTATATTTGTGAGTGGAATCTTCTTTTACCCTTGTCTTTATTTCCCTGTCTGTCGGGTTTGTGTACTGCGGTACACGGTAGCACCCCTCTTCCCCGGGTGGGGGAAGGGGACAGACGCAGGGCTGCTGTTAGGAGACAAGGCAAGGGCGGAGGCCCCGGCATCCTCGCCATCTGAGGTATCCCGGGGAACAGGGCGAGTTAGGGCGCCTCCTAGAGCTAGGGCCAGGAAAGGTGCTCCTGGTCCCAGTTTACTCGCCAGTCCAATCGTGACAGATTCCATGAGGATGGTCTGAGTGCCCAACGTCCACAGATGGGGGTTGTGCTCACAGCCCAACACTGTGCATTCGCCACTGGCGCCCTGTGCTCTTCACAGATGACAGCAAGTTCACATTGAGCACATGTGACAGATGTGACAGAGTCTGGAGATGCCGTGGAGAGCTATCTGCTGCCTGCAACATCCTTCAGCATGACCGGTTTGGCAGTGGGTTAGTAATGGTGTGGGGTGGAATTTCTTTGGAGAGCCGCACAGCCCTCCATGTGCTCGCCAGAGGTAGCCTGACTGCCATTAGGTACCGAGATAAGATCCTCAGAACCCTTGTGAGACCATATGCTGGTGCTGTTTGCACTGGGTTCCTCGTAAAGCAGGACAGTGCCAGACCTCATGTGGCTGGAGTGTGTCAGCAGTTCCTGCAAGATGAAGGCATTGAAGCTATGGACTGGCCAGCCCGTTCCCCAGACCTGAATCAGATTGAACACATCTGGGACATCATGTCTCGCACCATCTACCATTGTCACATTGCACCATAGACTGTCCAGGAGTTGGCGGATGCTTTAGTCCAGGTTTGAGAGGAGATCCCTCAGGAGACCATCTGCTGCCTCATCAGGAGCATGCCTAGGCGTTGTAGGGAGGTCATACAGGCACATGGAGGCAACACACACTACTGAGCATCTTTTCCTTGTCTTGAGGCATTTCCACTGAAGTTGTATCAGCCTGTAATTTGATTTTCCAGTTTGACTTTGAGGGTTTGTGCACACGTTCAGGTTTTTTCGCGGTTTTTCACGATAAAAACACGATAAAATCGCATTAGAAACTGCAGACATATGCATCCTATCATTTAGAATGCATTCTGCAATTTTTGTGCACATGATGTGTTTTTTTTCCGGGAAAAAAACGCATCGCGGTACAAAAAAGCAGCATGTTCATTCATTTTGCGTTTTTTCGCATTTTTCCCGCTATTCTATGCATTTGGAAAAAACGCAAGAAAAAACGCATCAAAAACGTGCAAAAAAACCACATCAAAAACGCAAAAAAAAAAACGCATGCGGATTTCTGGCAGAAATTTCAAGTTTTTGTCAGGAAAATTTCTGCCAGAAATCCTGACGTGTGCACATAGCCATTCCAAATCCAGACCTCCATGGAATTTTAATTTTGATTTACGTTGATCATTTTTATGTTTTATTGTTCTCAACACATTCTACTATGTAAAGAATAAACATTTGCAACTGACATATTTCATTCAGTGATATCTAGGATGTGGTATTTTAGTGTTGCCTTTATTTTTTTTGAGCGATAGATAGATAGATGGATAGATAGATAGATAGATAGATAGATAGATAGATAGATAGATGCACAGGGTGGGCCATGTATATGGATACACCTTAAATAAAATGGGAATGGTTGGCAATATCCGCTTCCTGTTTGTGGAATATTAGTATATGGGAGGGGGGAAACTTTTCAAGATGGGTGGTGACCATGGCGGCCCTTTTTAAGTTGGCCATTTTGGATCCAACTTCATGGGGAAGTGGGTCATGTGACACATCAAACGTATTGAGAATTTCACAAGAAAAACAATGATGTGCTTAGTTTTAACGTACCGTATATACTCGAGTATAAGCTGAGATTTTCAGCCCATTTTTTTGGGCTGAAAGTCCCCCTCGGAGGGGGAGCGGGGGCTGTCTAATTATACTCACCTGCTCCTGGTGCGGTCCCTGCACGTGTTTTCCCCGGCGCTGACAGCTTCTTCCTGTACTGAGCGGTCACATGGTACCGCTCATTACAGTAATGAATATGCGGCTCCACCTCCCATAGAGGTGGAGCCGAATATTTATATTTGTAATGAGCGGAAAAGGTGACCGCTCAGTACAGGAAGAAGCTGCTGGCGCCAGAGAACAGACGTGCAGGGACCGCACCAGGAGTAGGTGAGTATAACGGGAAGGGGAGTGCTGCGCGATATTCACCTGCTCCTCATTCCGGCGCCGCGCCATCTTCAGCTGTGACGCTCAGGTCAGAGGGCGCGGTGACGTGGTTAGTGCGTGCCCTCTGCTTGAACATCAGTGCAGGAGACGCTGAAGATGGACGGCGCCGGAACAAGGAGCAGGTGAATATTGAAAGTACCGGGGGCCCGAGCGATGGAGAGGTGAGTATGTGATTTTTTAAATTTTTTTTCTCGCAGCAACAGAAAATGGGGCAAGTGTCTGTATGGAGCATCTATGGGGCCATAACGTTTGTGCAGCACTGTATGGGGCCATAACATTTGTGCAGCACTATATGGGGCCATAATGTTTGTGCAGCGCTATATGGGGCAAGTGTCTGTATGGGGCCATGATCAACGTTTGTGCAGCATTATATTGGGCAAATGTGTCTATGGAGCATCTTATGGGGCCATTATTAACCTTTATGCAGGATTATATGGGGCATATTTTAATATGGAGCATCTTATGGGGCCCATCATAAACTTTATGGAGCATTATATGGGGCTCCTGATTCAATATGGATATTCAAAAACACTTAACCTACTGATGTCTCAATTAATTTTACTTTTATTGGTATCTATTTTTATTTTTGAAATTTACCAGTAGCTGCTGCATTTCCCACCCTAGGCTTATACTCGAGTCATTAAGTTTTCCCAGTTTTTTGTGGCAAAATTAGGGGGGTCGGCTTTTACTCGGGTCAGCTTATACTCGAGTATATACGGTAACGTTATTCTTTCATGAGTTATTTACAAGTTTCTCTTTGGTACAGCCATTGACATGTCGCACAGGTTAACACGTGAGTAGCGGATAGAAATTGTATTGATGTCTGGTGAATGCAGTACCCGGGTCATTGCAGCAGATTTCTTTGCAAGACACCCTACGCAAGAAAATTGTTACCATTCCCATGTTATTTAGGTGTATCCATATAAATAAGCCCACCCAAAAAAGTTTGCTTCATCACTGAACATAATGTTCTGTGTAAACTGAGGGTCCTGTTACAATTTTTGTTTTACCCATTCTGAAAATTCAACCTGCCGATCTGGGTCATCCCCGTTGAGATGCTGCAGCAGCTGGATTTTGTAAGGGTGCCATTTATGAGTAGCTAATATCCTCCAAAGGTATGTTCGACTGATGCCAGATCGGCGAGCTGAATTTGCAGAATGGGTGAACAAAAATTTAGTCCAGGTCTGGGAGAAGATCCCTCAGGAGACCATCCGCCGCCTTATTGGGAGCATGCCCAGGCATTGTAGGGAGGTCCTACAGGCACATGGAGGCAACATACACAAAACTGAACTCATTTCCTTATCTTGAGGCATTTCCACTGAAGTTGGATCAGCCTGTAATTTAATTTTCCACGTTGATTTTGAGCATTATTGCAAATACACGTGTCTGCGAATTGCGATACTGATTTGGCGCTTATCCCAAATCATATTGCAAGACTCGTTAAAGGGTTGATTGTGACTTGTTGGATCGCTACTTCCAACAGGTGGCGCTATAGAGTTCAAGTCCTCTTTTTGTCTGCAGAGGCAATTTGCATATTACATTTCCCAGAGGAGCATTGCACAGCGAATTAGTCTCCTTACCTTGACAAGCCAGAGCTGGTATGTCACTCTCCACAAGGAGAAACCTTGCCCCTTAGACCTCTTTTGTTCTATAAACTACTGACAACATGTCTCCGAAGTTTCAAGCAATAGATTTTGTATTTATTTTCTGAAAATAAGAAATGGTCAAAATAACAAAAAAATGCAATGCTTGCAGACCTCAAATAATGCAAAAAAAACCAAACAAACAGGAGGTTCATAATCGTTTAGAAAACAAGGATACTAATGTTTTAACTCTGGAAGAGTTCAGAAATTAATATTTTGTGGATTAACCATGATTTTTAATCACAGCTTTCATGCGTCTTGGCATGCTTTCCACCGGTGTTACACATCTTTTAGGTGGCCTTCTGCCACTCCTGGTACGAAAATGTAATCAGTCAGTTCTTCTTTGCTTGATGGCTTGTGACTATCCATCTTCCTTTTGATTATATTCCAGAGGTTTTCAATGGGGTTCAGGTCTGGAAATAGGGCTGGCCATGACAGGGATTTGATGTGGTGGTTCTTCATCCACACCTTGATTGACCTAGCTGTGTGGCATGGTGCATTGTCCTGCTGGAAAAACCAGTCCTCAGAGTTAGGGGACATTGCCTGAGCAGAAGGTATTAACTGTTTTTCCAGGATAACCTTGCATGCGACTTGATTCATACGTCCTTTTCAAAGATTAACCTGCCCAAAAATGTTAATGATCCCCTATTCCGTCATTAAAAATGAAGATCTAAAACAAATAAGCATGTTGGGTATATCCACATCCATAAAAGTCTTATCTATCAAAACATAAAATTAACCAGATAAGTAAAAGCTTTAAAGAGAAAAAAATTGAAACGCCAGAATTGCGGTTTTTTTTTCTTACTTCATCTCCTCAAAAAAATGCAATTAGAAGTGATCAACATATATTTTACCCACTAAAATAATATTACCGTATTTTCCTGACCATAAGACGCACTTTTTTCCTCCAAATTTGAGAGGAAAGTGTGGGTGCGTCTTATGGTAGGGATGTAACGTGGGGAGGGGGCAGCAGCAAGTGGGATTGCACTGGGAGGCAGGAGGCAGAAAAATGTCCCTGCTGGGCTTCAGGAATCAGCAGGAAACCACATGGTCCCGATCATTAAAGTGCAGTGAATATTCATTAGCTGCTTCCCCGCCCACCTGTCAGCAGTGAGCTGGGAGCAGCACATGAATACTCCTTCACAGGGACACACATGGTTTCCCCAGTGCTGGATTCCTGCAGCAGCTGGAGAGATCTGTGTGTCTGGTGGAGGAGGCAGCAGCAGGGGCCAGAGGGGACAAGATCCCTGCATACCTGCCTGCCAGGGCTGTGCTGGATGGATGCTGAGTGCTCCAGCACAAGGACCTGTGTGATGTCATGAAGAGGGCGGGCTGGAGCATCACATGGCAGCACAGAGCCCGCCCTCTTCTGATGTCATCACAGGTCCTGCAGACACCACACTACAATCTGCAAGCTTCCTCCTGTGCTGTGGAGAGGCAACAAGAGGGAGCGCTCTGTGGTGTCATGGGATGGGATGCTCCAGCATTTTACCTCACCACAGTGTGGCTGGCTGCTGCAATTAAAAGGTTAGTCACTACAACACACAATAAAGCACTCTGCCACTTCTGTGGTGCACTATAACTCCCAGCATGCCATATGTTCTGCAGGACATGCTGGGAGTTATAGTTCTCCCAATGGGATTTCAAAGCAGCACTCCAGTATTATTTTTCAGTTCTGTAGTGGTGCTTTAAATTTAAGCGCTGTGCCCCCATTCTTATACTCACCCTCCAGCATCTTCATACAGTACTTTACAGACACCACACTGGTCCCACAGCTTCTAACATAATGACATACTATTATATATAACAACACATATAATAGTATGTTTATGTTATTAAATATTTTACTACCTTTTTTGCTTCAAATATTTTTTTCCCTATTTTCCACCTCTAAAACCTGGGTGCGTCTTATAGTCCGAAAAATACGGTAATACTAGACAGGTTTGTTGTTTCTTGTAGTTGTATTGACGTAGGGAATAAAAATAGCAAATTATTTTTACCATATCTAGAACACAGTTAAAATAAGATGTAAACTACATCGGAAATGCCAGTTACGTTTTCTTTTTTTTTTTTGCAATTTCACCGCACTTGGATTATTCTTCTCATTTTCTACATTTTGTGGCATTGTGTTTTTCTCATTGTACATTGTGTGGTATGGTGTCAATCAAAACTGCAAAATGTCCCACAAAAAACAAGACCTCAAATGGCTGTCAGGAAAAAAATTAAAAAAGTTATGGCTTTTAGAAAATGAGTAAAAAATTATATCATAAAAAATCATCCACTCTTTTAAAGGGGTTGTTCACTGCTCAGATAACTCATTCTGAATTCCTATGTTTCCTCCCAGTATGATGATTACACATAGGCCACATTCACACGTTCAGTATTTTACAGTGTTTGTAAGGCAAAATCAGGAGTAAATGAGAAATGCAGAATTGGTACATGTACTTTTCTTCTGATTGTTCTACTACTGATTTTGTCTTATAAATACTGAAGGAGGGAAAGTGACCTTATATTCACCTCATATGACGTTCCACCTGTGTTGGCACTGGCCCTCTCAGGGATTGTGTGACATTGTCATGCCATCCCTATGACCAATCCGCACTGGCTTCACGCTCTTTTCCTTCAGACAAATCACGACATCCACAGGAAGTGAGAAAGCAACAACAAAGAATTACATCCTTGTCAGTGGATAATGAAGCCAGCGCTGATTGGTGCAGGGATCGCATGACATTGTCATTCCCGGGAGAGCCAGTGCTGACATGGAATGGCACCGGAGGTGAGTATAAGTGTTATTATTTTACTGGAGTGAAAGATAGAAATTCAGAACCAGTTGTCGGAGTAGTGGAACCTCTTCCCCTCTTCTTATTACCATGAATCCAAGAGTAAAGTCATCCGTGGACCCCATGGCAGTGTTAGGAACTGTCTTTATGCTAAAACCCTTACACACCCTTTGGCTATGTACAGCAGTATTCTTTTCCTCCTTTGCTCTTGTATTGTGTCTCACTTTGCCGAGTGGTTTCTTGTTACCTATGCACTACCTCTATAATTTATCCCATGTTTGTTTATATGCTTCATGTAAGAATGATCAGAATGTGATGGATGGTTGACTCTATCTTAATTGCATGTATAAACATGAGACCAAGGAGATTACAACTTTGAATAACAAGATTCCAATCCACATTTGGCACCAGTCTTTAGGAGCTGCCAAAGCAGTGGCTGAATAAAGAAAAGTATAGGGATAAATCTTGTCTAAATTGTATGGTGAAAGAGCTTATTGAATGCATTGACATTTTAGACAGGTTTTTTTGACAGCTGTGTAGAGCAAAAAGATTTGCCGACTATACAAGATAAGATTAACTAATAGATAAGAGGAAAGGATGGTGAGGGTTGTGAATATAATTAACTATTGAACCTGTTCTACACCTGGGTGGCTAGCATTTTTATTGGTACTTTTACACAGTGCCTTCAATAAAATGGTGCTGGAGATGGCTGTATGGGCATGGATATCGCAGGATGTGCATGCATTGACTCCGGCGCCATTTTATTTAAGAATTGTATTACAATGACAACATGGTAGTGTGCATAAGCCGACCATAGGGATAATGGCAACGGCCGGCCCGTGCAGACTTCTAAGTTGTTGCACATCCCTCAATATCCAGCGGCATTTTGTTAAAGACACACTGCAAATTCGTATACACAGTGGCTTCAATAAAATGGTGCCGTAGTGCGATATGTGCACTCGCTAACTCCAGGGCCCACTGCTCAGGTGCCGCCCAACCCAGCTACAAACAAGGATGCATCCATTGTTGAATATAAGATGGCAACTTGTAATTAAAGCATGATGTCTCAACTGGACCACCCCTTTTATTAAACACAATCACCTTGGCTGCCACCTAAAGGTCCAGCTGCCCCCCCCCCCCCACCCCCCATGCAATATTATTTTTCACACCTACTGAAGTTGTTTTTGATGTGAGAGAGCCAACTCTCTTTGGTCAGGCTAATAGAAAGTAGTATTGTGTAATAAACTCTGAAATCTATACTGCCTTGCTAGAATGATACGTGATTGGGTTGTTGAGACCCCTTTGGTTTATGGCATTAGTGTTGGAGTCCTTTAAAAGAATCTACTCTTGATTACTACAGTCAGTGTGGCTGGATTCACAGGATCCTGGTCCATCGTTCATGTCCATGATGTGTTGCTACTGAATCGGAGCCATGAGAACCGCCACTTGCTTGACTGCACCCACAGCTCTTCTTTTGATGAGACAATCTGGCGTAACATCATTGTTGCAGTGTGATGGCAAACCAGGCTAGCTATTCCAAATAATAGCTGCAGATGTCTGATGTCTGTATTGTTCCACCTCTACCAATGATCTTTGTAATTGAGATGCTCTTACTGTCTGATTTGAAAGAAGGGTAGTTACAGTTGTTTAAAGGGACACGGTCCGCACAGAATGACTGCTGAAACCAAGTAGCAGCACTTGGTGCACCTTGGTGTGGCCAAACAGTTAAATAGTGCACCTTCCAACCGGTTTGTTTTCCCTCTATCCGCGCCCCTCCTCTATTTTAATTGACCACTTTGGCTTTAAAGAGCTAGACATGTGAAAAGATAGATGGAAGATAAATAGGTGGGAAGGTTCACTAAACTGCTTGGCCGTGCCAAGGTGCATCGAGCACTTGGTGTGGACAGTTATTCTGTGTTGACTGGTTCCCCTTAAAGGATGACATTGAATGGCAAATGCCGCCCCCTCAACCTCTCCCATTACTGTGACCACGACCACTTTTATAACGATGGTCATACACCAGACTCTACCAATGTGATGGTATAAGGCCTCTATAATACTAAATGCTGAAGTAGCTAGAAAAGACGGGTCCAGGTTGCTTCTGGTTTTATAGCATCCCTGACATCTATAATTAGACTCCCTGTTATATTTGTGTCCTTTTATTTATCAGCCTTTATCACACACTGGCAACATTTTCCATTAATTGCTGAATGAAATTTGCATGTTTTGTTTCTGAGTCTGATTAAATATATGGAATAAGACCAGTCACGGAGGAGTTCGGTCACAACATACGGTGAAACTACAAGTGTGAGTGCAATTATACTGATAATGGAAAGTACCCCTCTCATCAGTTTGAAACCTCGTTTTGGATAGAGAAAATGTATTCTTATTCCATATTTTATAGATAGTAAATAAATCTATAGATCTGCAGTATGTATATACCATATATGTATAGAAGTCTGCAGTATCTGAGGTGTGAATTATTGTGTTCTGGAGCATCTAAGAGCAGTGAGTTGTGATATTTACATTATACAAATATTTATAGATATTCGATAGTGCAATAAAAAATATTGTATGAACTACATGGCAAGCCGAAGTGTTGTGTGTGATGGCGCCCAGTAGTTTAAGGCTGTGTGCACACGATGCAGATTTGGTGCAGAATTTTCTGCATAAAATCTGCACTAAATCTGCATCTCCTGGCAGAATCCGCATGTGCGTTTTTTATGCGTTTTTTGTGCGTTTTTTTTGCATTTTTGTGCGTTTTTTGTGCAGATTTTACCAATGGATTTCTATTATGGAGGGGTGCAGAAACGCTGCAGAACTGCACAAAAGAAGTGACATGCACTTCTTTGAAATCTGCAGCGTTTCTGCGCAGATTTTTCTGCACCATGTGCACAGCTTTTTTTTTTTTTTCACATTACATTGTACTGTAAATCACAGTGCAGTTCTGCAGCGTTTCTGCTGCAGAAAAATCTGCTGCAGTTCTGCACTAAATCTGCATCGTGTGCACATACCCTAAGTGTTTTTGAACATCCATATTGAATCAGGAGCCCCATATAATGCTCCATACAGTTTATGATGGGCTCCATAAGATGCTCCATATTAAAATATGCCCCATATAATGCTCCACAAATGTGGATTATGGCCCCATAAGATGCTCCATACAGATAATTGTCCCATATAATGCTGCACATGGCCCCATAAGATGCGCCATACAGATATTTTCCCCATATAATGCTGCACATGGCCACATAAGATGCCCCATACAGATAACTGCCCCATATAATGCTGCACATGGCCACATAAGATGCCCCATACAGATATTTGCCCCCATATAATGCTGCACATGGCCACATAAGATGCTCCATACAGATAATAGCCCCATATAATGCTCTACAAATGTTGATTATGACCCCATAAGATGCTCCATACAGACATTTGCCCCGTATAATGCTCTACAAATGTTGATTATGGCCCCATAAGATGCTCCATACAGATATTTGCCCCATATCATGCTGCACATGGCCACATAAGATGCTCCATACAGATATTTGCCCCATATAATGCTGCACATGGCCACATAAGATGCCCCATACAGATATTTGCCCCCATATCATGCTGCACATGGCCCCATACAGATGCCCCATACAGATATTTGCCCTCATATAATGCTGCACATGGCCACACAAGATGCCCCATACAGATATTTGCCCCCATATCATGCTGCACATGGCCCCATACAGATGCCCCATACAGATATTTGCCCTCATATAATGCTGCACATGGCCACACAAGATGCTCCATACAGATATTTGCCCCATATGCTGTTGCTGCGATAAAAAAAATAAAAAAATTACATACATCTCCAGCCCCCAGCACTTGCTATAGTCACCTGCTCCCCGTTCCACCGCTGACCGCCGCTGTGTCTTCCGCATCCTCTGCACCGGCCACCGATGTTCAGGAAGAGGGCAGCGCGCACACTAATCGAGTCACCGCGCCCTCTGACCTGAGCGTCATTGCGGAAGACACAGCGGCGCCGACGGTGGAACGAGGAGCAGGTGAATATTGCTCACTGCCCCCGTCATACTCACCTGTTCGCCGTCGCTGCACGTCTGTTCCCCGGCTCCGCATTTTCTTCCTGTAGTGAGCGGTCACCGTTACCGCTCATTACAGTAATGAATATGAACATATTCATTACTGTAATGAGCGGTACCATGTGACCGCTCACTACAGGAAGAAGCTGCAGTGCTGGGGAAACGGACCTGAAGGGACCGCGCCAGCCCCCGCTCCCCCTCCCCTGCCGACCCCTGGGTATGACTCGAGTATAAGCAGAGAGGGGGACTTTCAGCCCAAAAAAGTGGGCTGAAAATCTCGGCTTATATACAGTAAGTTTTTTTTTTGCTTCTGCAACATTGCAGTAAAATGCAATAAAGAGAGATCAATCCAAGTATCGTACCCAGAGTGGTATCAATAAAAATGTTAACTCAGTGTGCAAAAAATAAGCTAGCCCAGACCCACATCATGAAAAATGAGAACGATAATGCTCAATTAAAATGCTGAAATTTTTTTTTGACAAATTTCTGAATGTTTTCATTCAAAAAATAGATGTTTGGTATCTGCGTACTCATACTCGCCTGGGGAATCTTACTGCCTGGTCATCTTTACCATGTAGTGAATATGGTCTGTAAAAAATTGCAAAAAAACTGTTGTGAAATTGCACTTTTCTTGTAATTTCTCCACACTTGGATTTTTTTCTCCTATTTTCCCAGTACACTATGCAGCAGAATGAATGGAAAATTAAAAAAAAAGTTAAAATTTTTGGAAGAGGGGGAAAAAAACAAACAAAAACAAAATACAGAAAATTGCCTGGAGGTGAAGGGAGTCAACTCATGTAAATGTGATGGGTGAAGTGCGGTCACCACTTTAATTAATTATTTTTTTAATGATAACAATTAAAACACTTTTTTTTCTGAGATAGATAGCGTAAAGCAGCGCGTAGCCAAATGCCAACGGTCGAGCTCCACGAGGCAAGTCTGCAGCCAAACCTTTTCCTCGCTTCCTTTTCTTTTTCTCAGATCTGCTGCTGGGAATTGACATTCTACAAGGAAATAACGATATAATAACATAAAAGCAAAAGGGGAGGGCGGGATTAGCACCTCCGACACCCAGACAAGGGTAAGAGATGTACCCGAGCTCCGATCCGCCTTATAACAGTAGAGGAAGGAGAAGGATCACAAAGAGGGATACAGTTGGCCCACTGTACAGGATTGGACCAACAACAAAAGTAGAAAAAAAGGAAAGGTAGTACAGAGGAGCAAGGATAAAAGGGGCAAATAATAGAAGGGGCGCTGTAATCAGTGGTACTATCCTTAATTAGAGCAGTGCTATCCAATTTCCTCACAATAGAGGACTTTTATCAAGGCATACTAGTCTAGGAAACAAGGATGGGTTAGCTCAGGATTTCATTGTCGTATCATATTGTATCATCTGCAGTGCCACTGTATCCTCTAAAATATATTTTACAAGTTTGATTTATGACTGGCTCCTTTCAGTGTATGTCATAGAAAATCAAACAGACCATGGATAAAGGGAATGTATTTAAGATATTACAGTTCCTTATAGCGTGACTGATATGTTATGTGGAATGCTGATTCGTCTGCTTCCAAATTTACCATGCATTCCACCTCATGATGGGAGGAAGTTGTGATTCTCCCACTAATAAGGAAAGGCAAGATAATAGACGCCTTTTCCTTCCGTGCTTGAACTGTCAGAGAATTATGGATTTCTGAGATGAGGTGCTTATACACATTGCTGCAGTCACATTTATTTTCTTACCACCTCTTATTTGGCTGCAGTTGCTGTAAATAATTGCACAGGTTTATTATTCTGTTTTCTTGAGAAATAAACAACTAAAATATACATATAAAATATTCATAAAGCCAAGCTAGGAGAGTTTCTCAATGGGGTTGGGGCTACATGGCGACTTTTTATAAGTTTGCAGGTCTCACAGCTAAAAATTGCTATATGTATAAATCGCAGCACATCACAAAGTAATGGAGTGACGCCTAGGTTACCATGACAAACAAGTTAACACATCGCGATCTGTTGCCACACGATCTGTGTCATGACAAAAGTCACTGTGAATAACAAAAAGCAAATAGAGCTCCAATGCATAGATATTGTTGATTTTAAATTATCGTGCTTGTAGTGTTCTTTTGATTCTCCCCCAAAAAGTTCAATCATCCATGTAAGAGGTGCACAACATTTTTTGGTCCAACATTGTCATACTGAACCCATCCAAAGGGCTGCCAAAATGTTTAAAGGGGTGCCTATATTAAAGGGAACCTGTCACCAGGTTTGGCCGATATGAGTTACGGCCACCGCCTTTCAGGGCTTATGTACAGCATTCTATAATGATGTCGCAGGTCCTGGTCCGACTCCTCCGATCTGCTTGCGATGGCGTCCTCCTGCTTTCTTCATGTGGATGACGTATCCAAGCGTCATCCACACTGGCTCCCCGGCATCGCGCTCCTGTGCTCCAGGTATACTTATCTACCCTGTTGAGGGCAGAGAAAAGTACTGCAGTTGGCAGGCATCGGGAAAGGTCAGAGAAGTCCAGCGCCTGTGCACTGCAGGAATTTGCTCTGCACTCAACAGGGCAGATAAGTATGGCTGCACAGGAGCATGATGCCTGGGAGCCTGTGAATCAAGCAGGAGGGCGGCATCACAAGAAGATGGGAGGCACCAGAACAAGACCTGCAACACCCATCAGACCAGACCGCCCCAGGTGAGTATAATAAAAGTTATTTTTCTTCTCTTGCACGTCGGATTGGAGGCTTATCTACAGTATTATAGAATGCTTGTAGATAAGCACTGAAAGGCAGTGGCCGTAACTCATATCGGCCAAACCTGGTGACCGATTCCCTTTAATACATCACCAGAACCATCATCAGTACATTAATACATCAGAACTAAGTGTTCAGCATTTGAGAAAGATTTGGAGAGTTTCTGCTTCCAAAAAATCAATGTGAATACACCCAAACTTACATTGAGGTTTTTTTTAAACAAAACACAACCAAATCTACCTCATAATCTCATAACTAAGTTTTGAGGATTTTTCAGTTTTAGCATGAAGCACATTATGAACTGCTACATGATCAGAACCACAGTTAGTACATGAATGCAGTGCCAGAACCAGTATCATGAATGCATCACTAAGCTTAGTACAGTGATTAATTGCAGTTTCAAATCAACCATAAATTAATTTGTGTCATGTGAACTTGCAACTCCCAGTTAGTCCTTAATAATGGTAAGGAAATACTGGGAGTTTTTGTTACTAGTCATTAGACTGTGGATCATACAGAAACCACAGCACTGATGAGACGTAGTCAGTATCACAAAAAAACATTTATATCCATGTACCTTTTTATAGGTGACATCTTTTCTGATTGAATTCAATCCCATTTCTTTTGACGCCAACCCTTTTGTCATAGTACTGACGCCATGATGAAATTCCACGCCCAGAGCTAGTCTATCTAGACTTCCCTCTTCTCCGGCCTACAGCATGACTTCATGACCTGGTGTCCTTAAAAATAAAAGTATCCTTATACTGCTCCATAAATAAAATAACTCCCAGTCTTTACCCCTGAATAAACAATTCCCCCCCCCCCCACTCTACCCCACTTCGTAATGTCTACCACACACACTGACCCTCTCTGTAATTTCCCCCTCCAACTGCCTCTCTCCATAATAATCCTCCACAGCAGTCCATCAAAACCAAAATGCTAATTGAACCTCTATAGACGTATGTAGGGAACATAGATTTTACTAGTTTGGTTTCCAGAAACAAATATTTTTATTGAATGTGTACCTTTTGTGTGGAAAAGTGCTATGTTCACTGGTACACCTTCTCAATTTGCATACTGTGCACTTTCTCATATCTTGATTGACCACATTCAAAGCCGAAATCAATAAGTTGGTCTTCACCTCCGCAATGACGCTGCAGTCGCATTGATCGTCAGCTCTTGTCTGCAATACAGTTCCAAGCGGCGGCCGAATATGTAAGCCAACGATGAGAGCCTGTAATGACACTGTGTGAGCGTGGTTGTAGTATCGTGGTTGTAGTATCCTTGCAGACCTGATTAAGTACAGGCAGCATTTGCTTGAGCACTGTTAATTAATATTTATTAGTTCTCTGTATGCAAATTGAGAAGTGTACTGAGCCCTTGGCCATGTCAAGTGTGCATTGAAGCCCTCCATTTGCATTCAAGATAAGTATTTTTTTCTGGCAACTAAACCACTCAAATTTTCGGGCAGCATAAACCGTTCTTAGTTCCACATTTAAAAGCCCCTTTAATAGTGTTTGAAATATGCCCCTCGTGGCTGTTGATTACTGGCTTGGGGCGACTAGGTGCAATGATGCTCTTGAGAGTTGGTGTTCTCCGGTACGTTATCTCAGGATTTCTTGGGAGGATTTTACTGAGGAGAGGGTCATCAAGTAGGTTGTACCAATTTTTCTGAAAAGCCTTGCGGATTTCCTTATGTTGATTGCTATATTGAGTTATAAAATTCATGCAAAATTTATTATCAGTAGTATTTTTAACATTTTTCTCTAAAAACGTTGTCTGTTCCAGTTTCATAGAATTTTTATAGGCATATTTTACCAAATGTGAAGGATATTTCTGGGTTAAAATGTTTTTTCTGAGAATAGCAAACTGGTGTTTAAAATCAGTATCATTGGTACAGTTCCTTCTGATACAGCGAAATTGATTGTTCGGGTATTTTTCAGCCATTTAGGATAGTGCCCACTACTGAAGTGGATATAGCTATTAGAGTCTACTTTCTTAATGGTTTTGCTACATTATTTTCTATGAAAAGAGTGACATCTAAAAAGTTGATACTAAAAGCATCATAAAAGTGAGTAAAACAGATACCCCAGTTATTATTGTTCATTTGTTGGATAAAATCATTAATATTGTTTTCTGTATTGTCCCAAATAAAAATTAGGTCATCAATAAATCTCTTCTAAAATACAATATATTTTTGCCAGATTTCATTAAAAACAAATCTCTTCAAAAAACCCCATGAAAAGCTTTGCAAACGTAGGCGCTACTTTCGAGGCCATTGCAGTCCCATTTGTTTGATGGTAAAACTCATTTTCAAACGTAAAATAATTATTCTTTAATATAAATTCTAGTCCTTTAGCTAAACAGTTTTTTTTGTAAAATAGAGAGTCTCTCATCAAAATTAAGAAAGTGATAAAAACACAGTAGTCCCACATCATGTGGGATATTGGAATATAGTGATGCAACGTCCATTGTTAAAAAAACATAACTGGCTTTCCAAGGGATATTTTGTAGGAGCGCCAGTAGATGAGAGGAGTCTCGAAGATGACTCTTGAGGTTAAAAACCTGTATTAGCATGGTTCTATCAATGTATTCTGCCAAATTTGAAGTTAATGAGTTGATTCCGGAATTATGCCGCCATCCAGCCTGACATCCAGAAAGAGCAGAGCTTGTAGATGACCACCGGAGATAACTTGGTCTCCAGCGGTCACCTGCACTGCAGTACTCACGATCAGCTGACCGTGAGAACTTCTCAAGTGACCAGAGATAACTACGGCGGTCATGTGCATGACAGTTCTCGCGGACAGCTCAGCTCATCGCGAGAACTGCAGTGGACGTGAAGTTTCGGCTGTGTCACAAGGTAAGACATTATTTAAATTAGTTCACATACAGAGCAAGCTGCATTTTCGCACTTACTACGTATATGACTATTAAGATAATGCAGTTTTACTGCATCTAATGATAGACTATGGCTATGGGTAATTTACGCTGCAGAGACTGAGCGTCTCCGCATCGTAAACAAACATGCTGCGGTCTGGAAAGACGCTCCGCATGTCGGTTTATGCAGGGATAACACGGTTGTTTCTGAACGCATAGCGGAGATGGGATTTCATAAAATCCCATCCACTGTGCTGTAACATCTGGCCGCTGCGGCTTGGACCCTGAAGATGTGCGCAGCTTTTACTTAAATAGAACCTGCCTGACAAAGTGAAGTAGACCAAAAGGTCTTCTAAAGCAAGACATTCATGCCGCGATCCAAAGAAATCTGGACCAATGAGAAATAAAGTAATTAAAGGGAACCTGTCACCCCGAAAATCGCGGGTGAGGTAATCCCACCGGCATCAGGGGCTTATCTGCAGCATTCTGTAATGTTGTAGATAAGCCCCCGATGTTACCTGAAAAAGACGTTATATTATACTCACCCAGGGGCGGTCCCGCTGCTGGTCAGGTCGGATGGGCGTCTCCGGTCCGCTGCGGCGCCTCCTATCTTCTTTCCATGACGTCCTCTTCTGATCTTCAGCCACGGCTCCGGCGCAGGCGTACTTTGCTCTGCCCTGTTGAGGGCAGACAAAGTACTGCAGTGCGCAGGCGCCGGGCCTCTGACCTTTCCGGCGCCTGCGCACTGCAGTACTATCCTCTGCCCTCAAGAGGGCAGAGCAAAGTACGCCTGCGCCGGAGCCGTGGCTGAAGATCAGAAGAGGACGTCATGGAAAGAAGATAGGAGGCGCCGCAGCGGACCGGAGACACCCATCCGACCTGACCAGCAGCGGGACCGCCCCTGGGTGAGTATAATCTAACGTCTTTTTCTCCTTTTTCAGGTAACATCAGGGGCTTATCTACAGCATTACAGAATGCTGTACATAAGCCCCTGATGCCGGTGGGATTACCTCACCCGCGATTTTCGGGGTGACAGGTTCCCTTTAAGATCTATCAGTATGGAAAAGGTTTTAAAACCATTTCTAAAGCTTTGGGACTCCAGCAAACCACAATGAGAGCCATTATTTACAAAAGGCGAAAATATGGAACAGTGGTGAACCTTTCCAGGAGTGGCCGGCCGACCAAATTTACCCCCAAGAGTTCAGCATCGACTTATCCAAGAGGTCACAAAAGATCCCACAACAACATCCAAAGAACTGCAGGCCTCACTGGCCTCAATTAAGGTCAGTGATCATAACTCCACCATAAGAAAGCGACTGGGCAAAAATGGCCTGCATGGCAGTGTTTCAAGACGTAAACCACTGCTGAGAAATAAGAACATAAAGACTTGTCTCCATTTTGCCAGAAAAGCATACTGATTATCCCCAAGACTTTTAGTAGAATACTCTGTGGATTGACGAGACAAAAGTAGAATTTTTTGGAAGGTGTATGTGCCATTGCATCTGGCATAGAAGTAGCATGGTATGTCAGAAAAGGAGCATCATACCCACTGTAAGATATGGTGGTAGTGTGATGGTCTGTGTCTGTTTTGCTGTTTCAGAACCTGGAAGACTTGCTGTGGTAAATAGAACCATGAATTCTGCTGTCTTCCACAAAATCCTGAAGGCGAATGTCTGGTCATCTGTTTGTGACCTCGATCTGAAGCACACTTGGATTACACAGCAGGACAATGATCCAAAACTCACCAGCAAGTCCACCTCTGAATGGCTTAAGAAAAACAAAATTAAGACTTTGAAGTGGACTAGTCAAAGTCCTAATCTTAATCCGGTTGAGATGCTGTGGCATGACTGTAAAAAGGTGTTTCATGCTCGGAAACCCAGCAATGTGTTTGAACTACAACAATTCTGCAAAGATGAGTAGTCCAGAAATCCTTCAGAGCATTGTAAAAGACTCATTCACAGCACTTGATTGCGGTTGTTGCGGCTTAGGGTGGCCCAATCAGGTAGGGGCAATCACTCTTTCACACAGGGACCTGTAGGTTTGGATTTCTTTTTTTTGCCCTTAATAATAAAGACCTTCATTTACATACTGCATTTTGTGTTTACTTTTGCTTTCTTTGTCTATTATTTACATTTGTTTGGTGATCTGGAACATTTAAGCGTGACAAACATACAAAAGAATAGGAAATCCGGAAGGAGCAAACACTTTTTCACACAAATACGGTATATGTCCCTGAATGTATTCCGTGCATACATTCTCCGTCCCACTGCCCCAATTCTTCTCTTACATGGACAGCTGAGTAATGACTGCTAGGAATTTGTTTCTTCCCTCAGCTTCTAATGCATGGCCCCCATGCACAAGAAAAAAAGATGTGAGGAATTACGTGATTCTACTGACATAGGACACATTGGTGCAAGGTCTGCTTTTTTCATCATCTTTCAATGCGATGTGACAGAAAACAAAAATTATGTATATTGGGTGCAGTGATTGATTTGAAACTAGGTTATGTATTTTTTTTTTAGTGTGTAGTTTCACACTCCTCATCTTTAGGCCATTAAAGCCAACACCAAGAAAGGAAAGTCTTTGAATTATGGAAATTGTAGGATCGATAGACATTTTAAGAATATGCAAATTATGAAAAAAATATAAACAAAAATTTCAAAACCTCTTGATTTACTCAGTATAGTGTACGAGTGCCACATGCAGAAATACACACACTTGCACACCTCTTGACATGCTATCAGTGCGGTCATTAATGGTTGTCTGAGGATTGTTCTGCCATTTGTACACACAAATCACCAAGATCTACTCCTGGCAGCTCCCTTTGCAATTCCCAACAGTAGACAAGTCTGCAGACTGGGCAGGTCATGGTAACATGTTTAGGCATTTCAGGCTGCTCATAGGCGCGCAAGCAACATGCGGCCTAGTGCTGTGTAGAAAAACTGGTACTGAGAAAAAAATAAAAAAATATTTCACATCTATATTGCTTTAAAAGTTGTCTGTGTCCAGGTTTTTGTCACTTAATCCAGGAGCATAATAATGTAAAGAAAGAGACCCCAATTTCCAGTGCTGTGTCACTGGGCTGTTTGAGGTAGTTTTGATTTTTATGAGCAGAAATATCACTAGAAGACTAGTAAACCTCCTGTCATCTACTCCATGTTCATGAGCTCTGTTTAACCCCTGCCACCACCCCTAATTGGCAGCTTTCAGCCTACAAATAGTGCACACAGAAAGCTGCCAATTGTGGGGATGCTTTAGGGAAGGGTTATATACTGAGTTCAGCATTGAGAAAACTGGTAGATCTGCAATAGATAAAACTGTGATTTTATGAAAACTACATCAAGCAACCCAGTAAGTGATAAAGCACCAGAATCAGGGTCTCTGTCTTTACATCATTCTGCTCTCAGATGTTGTAGCCAAAACCTGATGACTGCTTCATTTTAAAGGGTTAGGAAATTTTCTAAACACTATTTTGAGTGCTTTCATGGAGTGCAGATTTTAAAATGGGGTAATTTGGGAAATGGTTTCTAATTTGTAGAAAAACCCTTAATAACTAAATTGGTGTTTAAAATTATTTCTGACCATTTCTTGAAAATTTGAAAAATCGATGCAAAATTTACCTGTTCATTGAAGAAATGATGCCAAAATCTTATTGTAAAGGTTCCCGAATAGGTATTTTGGTAAAACCATCTGTTTAAGAAGAAATTTTAAAAGTGAAAAAACTGCACATTTTTCAGTCTCATATTTTTCCTATTTAATAAACTCAACACACATCGACTTAAAGGGAACCTGTCACCCCCCCAGGCGTTTGTAACTAAAAGAGCCATCTTGTGCAGCACTAATGCTGCATTCTGACAAGGTGGCTTTTATTTCTGGCACTGCTGAAATAATCGTTTTTCAAATTTGTCCCTCATACCTTGAAATCGTTGTGGGAGCAGGTCTTTCCCCCCTAACACAGACGCCTCACATCCGTCACTCAGGGCCTCCGGGTGCCGCCTCCTCTTCCTTCATTAGCATCCCTGGCTCCTGCGCTGTAAGTTCGAAGGGCAGCGCAACTGCGCATGCCCGAAAAAAAAAAACAGGGCAGGCGCTGGAGACGCTAATGAAGGAAGAGGAGCCGGCGCGCAGAGGCTATGAGTGACGGCTATGGTGCCTCTGTTAGGAGGGAAAGACCAGCAAAAGTACATGTGGGGATTCCCTAGCCACCAGGCAACCCCCACATGTCCTTATGCTGGCTAACAGATGTAAATCATTCAGCTGCGGCAAGAAAAACTAAATCTCCGAGCACTTAAAAATACTCGGAGGACACCCGAGCATGCTCGAGAAATCTAGAGTAGCGAGTATATTCGCTCATCACTACATATAATGCTAAAATGTATATACGTAACAGGACAGATAATCCCGAAAATACATGGAAACTCTCCTACCCATGTCCCAACGTGTGGTTTACTGATGCTTCGTCAGGGGTATAATGTCAGGTGACCCCTGATGAAACTTAAATGAAACGCACGCTGAGTTGTTGGTGGGTGAGTATGTATTTTCTTCATTCTGTCCTGTTATTTATATTTAGATATATGTTATCTATATTAAATGTAAAGAACATGCCTACAACTGTGAACATTTGGTTTTATTTTTGTTGTGAAGTAAACAACAAATAGGACAAAATAACTGAAAACTTAAAGGGAAGGTGCCATCAAAAAAAATTTTTTTCAGAAATTGTAAAAATGTAAAGAATTAATGATTACATTTTCTTAAAAAATATTATCATTTGTTTATAATTTAGTAAAATATGAAAAATAATTTGAAAAGTTTTGGAATTTCCACTTTTAAACACTAGGGGGAGCAGCTGCTGAAATTTCAGAAAAACCTAGTGTACAACTAGCTCACATTACTGCACTGCAGTAATTATGGGCGGAGTCTGCTGACCTGTGTGATGTCTCCTCTCCTCCCCTTCTGGGTGTTTGCTAAGGGATTAGAGAGGATGATATTCAGGAACCCAGTGAGCAGCCATTTTGTTGGTGACTGCAGAGTATGGCTGCCGTCACACTATCAGTATTTGGTCAGTATTTTACCTCAGTATTTGTAAGCAAAAACCAGGAGTGGAACAAATAGAGGAAAAGTATAATAGAAACAGGTCACCACTTCTGTATTTATCACCCACTCCTGGTTTTGGCTACAAATACTGAGGTAAAATACTGACCAAATACTGATAGTGTGAAGGCAGCCTTATACTGCCAAGTAGACAGTCACCGAGAATGGCAGGCAGCAAGGATTCTGGGAGATATGTGGTGGAGGGAGCAGGGTGACAGCAGCACAGAGTATTTCAGGAGAGCAGTATGCTGGTCTATGGGGGCCCCCTGTTTGGTGCGTGGAGCAGCCAGTGATTTACATAGAGTGCTGTCTTTTATACACATGGATGGACCGTCTGCTCCACAGAAATCCAGGAAACATTTCTGCGGATTGATGGCCTGGTCTGATCCAGACTTTGCATGCAGACCCCATTCCCCTCCTCAGATCCTGTCTTCTCCATCCTGTCCTGGCGATGTGTGAAAGCGAGGCGACAGGCGAAGTACGGGGTGACGCTGGGAAGGAAATGTAGCCATATAATAACGATAAAAATGAGACCCCTCTCTTCAGCTGCCTCTCCAGCCTTCCCCTGACTGCACCTAACTGGAGGTCATGCTGCCCCCTCTATTACCCCAGACCCGCGTGCAGGTGCTCAGCCAGAACCACCATAGAATGGGTCCGCTTTCTGAAGATAATACTGCCATAGTGTTCTCACATAATACCGCCATATAGATCACACACAATACTATCAAATAGATCACACAATACTGTCATACAGTTCTCACATAATACCACCATATAGATCACACATAATACCGCCAGTGTTCTCACATACCACCATATTCTTCTCACATAATACCGCCATATAGATCACCCATAATGCCGCCACATAGATCTCACATGTATTGTAAATAAAGACTAGGCCAGAATAAAGTCCTTTATTAATCTTTTTTATACCATACCGAACGCATAATCCTCGACTCCCTCATCTCCCACAACAAAAGTAATAAACCACAATGGGGAAAGACACGCAGGGGGGAGAGGAGTGCATAGGAGAGGATTAGATACTGACTGCTGCGCCGTGTATCTAATCCTATCTTGTGTGATACTGTACACAGGACAGGATTAGCTACACAGGACTAGATTAGCTACACAGGACAGAGGTAGCAGTGGTAGATGGTATATAGAGGCAGGCAGCAGTGGTAGATGGTATATAGAGGCAGGCAGCAGTGGTAGGTGGTATACAGAGGCAGGTGGCGGTGCTATACAGAGGCAGGTAGCGGTGCTATACAGAGGCAGGTAGCGGTGCTATACAGAGGCAGGCAGCAGTGGTAGATGGTATATAGAGGCAGGCAGCAGTGTTAGGTGGCATACAGAGGCAGGTAGCGGTGGTATACAGAGGCAGGTAGCAGTGGTATACAGAGGCAGGTAGCGGTGGTAGGTGGTATATAGAGGCTGGTAGCAGTGGTAGGTGGTATATAGGGGCTGGTAGCAGTGGTAGGTGGTATATAGGGGATGGTAGCAGTGGTATATAGGGGCTGGTAGCAGTGGTATATAGGAGCAGGTAGCAGTGGTATATAGGAGCAGGTAGCAGTGGTATATAGGAGCAGGTAGCAGTGGTATATAGGAGCAGGTAGCAGTGGTATATAGGGGCAGGTAGCAGTGGTATATAGGGGCTGGTAGCAGTGGTATATAGGGACTGGTAGCAGTGGTATATAGGGACTGGTAGCAGTGGTATTTAGGGGCTGGTAGCAGTGGTATATAGGGGCTGGTAGCAGTGGTATATAGGGACTGGTAGCAGTGGTATATAGGCGCTGGTAGCAGTGGTATATAGGGGCTGGTAGCAGTGGTATATAGGGGCTGGTAGCAGTGGTATATAGGGACTGGTAGCAGTGGTATATAGGGGCTGGTAGAAGTGGTAGATGCATAAGAAAATAAAAACCCTGTACTTACCTTCAGTCCTCTTCCAGGAAGTGCTGAGTCATGTTCAGCGCAGAGCAGTGTGACGATCTCCCTGCTCTGAACAGGGCGGCAGTGAGCAGTGATTGCAGCCTGTGCTGTAATACTAAGTACAGGCTGCAATCACAGCTCCTGGCTGCAGATACTCACCCTGAACCTCGCTCCCAGCAGCAGCTTCTCCCTGGCAGCTCCTGCTATGATCGCACACACTGAGCTGTGTGTGCGATGACAGAGGAAAAAAACAAAATGGCCGCGATCTCCTCTCACAGCTGTGACGTAGCAGCCCAGTGGGCGTGCCCAAGTCACAGCTGAGAGGCAGGAGGAGCGGTCGGAGCCCGACTGTTGGCTCCTATGCCCATGGCTGCCGTAAGTGAGGTGTGCAAGTGTCGTGCCCAGACACTTACACCCACACTAATGAAAATGGCGGCCTCCAGTGGCAAAAGTAAAAATGAATAAATAAAAAAGTATTAAAGTAGTACATTTACTTTTGTATTAAAAATAATTGATTATATAATCAATAATTATTAATACAAAAACTAAAATCACGGCACCCTCCCTTTAAGTGTGCATTACAGCTGCAAGTATCTTTGGATAAGTCTTGCCGCTGGGATTTTTGCCCATTACTCAAGACAAAACTGATGCAACTCTTTCAAGTTAGATGGTTTTCTCTGGCGAGCATCAATCTTCATGTGCGACCACAGATTCTCAATTGGATTAAGGTCTGGGCTTTGACTAGGCAACTCCAAAAACATTTACACGTTTCACCTTAAACCACTCGAGCATTGCTTTAGCAGTATGCTTTGGGTGAACCTCAGTCCAAGTCTCAAATCAATGACAGACTGAAACAGGTTTTGCTCAAGAGTATCCCTGTGTTCACATCATTCATCTTCCCCTCTTCTATTTTCCCTGCCACTGCTGCTCAAAAACATCCTCACAGCATGATTCTTCTACTATGTTTAACTGTGGGGATGGTGTTCTTGGGGTGATGAGCTGGGTTGGTTTGGCACCAGACATAGCGTTTACCTTTTGTGGCCAAAAAGTTCAATTTTGGTCTCATCTGACCACAACACCTTCCTAGATACATTTGAGGAGTCTCCCACAAGTCTTTTGGCAACCTCAAAACAAACCTTTCATTTTTTTGTGTAAGTAAAGGTGTCTTTTTCTCCCACTGTTCCATAAAGGCCACCTCTATGGAGTGTATGGCTTATTGTGATCATATGGACAAATACTCCAGTCTCTGTTTGGGAACTCTGCAGCTCCTTCAGTTATATCTTTGGTCTCAGTGCTGCCTGTTTGATTAGTGACCTCCTTGCCCAGGTTCATATATTGTTCCCCTCTGAATAGGCTATTTGCATATTTAAATTTCCAGGATAGCATTGCATGAAGCTTCCTTCTCCAAGGAGAAATGTTACCCATTTGACCACTTTTCAGATGCTTCTCACGCATACAAGCCAGTTTTGCTTTTCTCTGATGAGAAGTAAACCCACCAAAATACATATCTGCAAACGAAGTTTCTATTTTGGCAAAGCTCTAGGGTCGATATTGATTTTTAGGATTGGTACATCCAGCAGGTGTCACTAGAGCTTCTGTCCTCTTCGTCTCTGGAGACTCCATTTGTATTTTTTTTTTTTTTACCTTGGAATACTTTACTTCATCCTTAGAAATTTATATGATAGGCTGGAAGCATTTCATGGTGACATTTTACAGTCTCCTGGATGATCACCTACTCTGAAGAAGTGGGTACACATTCTGAAATGAGTAAAAAATAGAAATTAACTTTATTCTCTTCATCCATTTATGATTCTTCTTGATCAGAAATGGCCAGAGCAGAGCCGCCCCCCTCCCCCATGGCGTAGGCGGAGGACAGCATGACAATGGGTTGGTGGGTGGGGCGAAGGTAATGAAGGGGGTGGCTTTGTTGTTATAGTACTTAGGGTTAGGGGTGAGGCCTCTTCAGTTCCCGCTCTCTGGGTACAAGAACTGTGTCTCTTACCATGTCCGCAGTTGACAGGATCCTGGAGAGCTTTAGGGCCGAGGCAGCATCTCACCCTCAAGGCTGGCTGGAGGAGCAGGTGGCTGGCATCATCAGTGGCAGCGCGGGGTCAGCAGCTCCATCTTCATCCCCGGTATGGCGGTCCCGGCGGACTAGGCCCCCTAGCGTTTATCCCCTGATTTGGCTCCCCGGGCCCCCCACAGGTGCAGGAGCCCCTCCAGGGACCCTCCAGGCCGGGCGCCGGTATGGTCCAGGGCCAGGAGGCCCTGGACTGGGAGGAATCCTACTGCCAGGCGGTGTCCGTCGGCAGCTGCTAGGCCTTTGCCTCGCAGCGATGTGGGGGCGGAGTCAGTGCGTGCCAGGCAGCGTCTGTGGCCTGATGTGTCGGGAGGCCACGGCGGCGATGTTCCTGTCGCTACGGCCTGCCTCAGCACCGTCGGCTACCATGGCAGGATATGAGGTCGGTCCTGGGGCGGGCGGCTTGGGGCTTCATGAAGTCGGGCTGGCTCCTTCTACTGCGGCAGGGTGTTCTGCTCCAAGGGATCCTGGCAGAGTGGCAACTTCTTCTCTCGGGTGTGCTGCTGATCGGGGCCTGTACGCTGCAGGGGCATCTTCGCAGGCACGGCCACATATTGAAAGTCCGCATCCTGTCCCAGTTTTCTCTACGCTGGAGGCATTCCAAGGAGTAGAGTATTTGGCTACATTTTAAGGATCACGCCAGCGATCACCAATGGATGGGTTGGGTCAAGATTTCTCGTACAGAGGCATAGGGATCCCGGTATTTCGGCTGGTGGGCGCACAGCTCCCTCGCGCCTGGGGAGTATTCGTCCATGTCTGGTCTGTCTCCATGAATTTTATCTTCACCTGTTTTTAGTGGTAGTTTAAATATGGCAGGCGTCGCAGGTGATATTGAGAGTGTAGGGGTTCGTGAGATTTTAGCTAATGTACGGGATTTGTTGGCAAGATTGGATCGTGGTATAGTTGAGCAGAGGCATTTGGCAGCATGGGTATGTCCACAAGTGGGGGCTGTTGGTTCAGAAGAGGTGACGATGTTGCCGGTGGAACCCGTCTCCGTATCGGTACAGATGGACAAAGAAATGGAATGTAGGATCCATTAAGGGGCAGCACGGTGTCGCAGTGGTTAGCACAGCAGCCTTGCTGCGCTGGAGTCCTGGGTTCCAACCCCACCAAGGACAACATCTGCAAAGAGTTTGTACAGGTCCTTCTCAAAAAATTAGCATATAGTGTTAAATTTCATTATTTACCATAATGTAATGATTACAATTAAACTTTCATATATTATAGATTCATTATCCACCAACTGAAATTTGTCAGGTCTTTTATTGTTTTAATACTGATGATTTTGGCATACAACTCCTGATAATCCAAAAAACCTGTCTCAATAAATTAGCATATCAAGAAAAGGTTCTCTAAACGACCTATTACCCTAATCTTCTGAATCAACTAATTAACTCTAAACACATGCAAAAGATACCTGAGGCTTTTATAAACTCCCTGCCTGGTTCATTACTCAAAACCCCCATCATGGGTAAGACTAGCGACCTGACAGATGTCAAGAAGGCCATCATTGACACCCTCAAGCAAGAGGGTAAGACCCAGAAAGAAATTTCTCAACAAATGGGCTGTTCCCAGAGTGCTGTATCAAGGCACCTCAATGGTAAGTCTGTTGGAAGGAAACAATGTGGCAGAAAACGCTGTACAACGAGAAGAGGAGACCGGACCCTGAGGAAGATTGTGGAGAAGGACCGATTCCAGACCTTGGGGAACCTGAGGAAGCAGTGGACTGAGTCTGGTGTGGAAACATCCAGAGCCACCGTGCACAGGCGTGTGCAGGAAATGGGCTACAGGTGCCGCATTCCCCAGGTAAAGCCACTTTTGAGCTACAGAGAAGCAGCACTGGACTGTTGCTAAGTGGTCCCAAGTACTTTTTTTCTGATGAAAGCAAATTTTGCATGTCATTCGGAAATCAAGGTGCCAGAGTCTGGAGGAAGACTGGGGAGAAGGAAATGCCAAAATGCCTGAAGTCCAGTGTCAAGTACCCACAGTCAGTGATGGTGTGGGGTGCCATGTCAGCTGCTGGTGTTGGTCCACTGTGTTTCATCAAGGGCAGGGTCAATGCAGCTAGCTATCAGGAGATTTTGGAGCACTTCATGCTTCCATCGGCTGAAATGCTTTATGGAGATGAAGATTTCATTTTTCAGCACGACCTGGCACCTGCTCACAGTGCCAAAACCACTGGTAAATGGTTTACTGACCATGGTATTACTGTGCTCAATTGGCCTGCCAACTCTCCTGACCTGAACCCCATAGAGAATCTGTGGGATATTGTGAAGAGAAAGTTGAGAGACGCAAGACCCAACACTCTGGATGAGCTTAAGGCCGCTATTGAAGCATCCTGGGCCTCCATAACATCTCAGCAGTGTCACAGGCTGATTGCCTCCATGCCACGCCGCATTGAAGCAGTCATTTCTGCCAAAGGATTCCCGACCAAGTATTGAGTGCATAACTGAACATTATTATTTGTTGGTTTTTTTGTTTGTTATTAAAAAACACTTTTATTTGATTGGATGGGTGAAATATGCTAATTTATTGAGACAGGTATTTTGGGTTATCAGGAGTTGTATGCCAAAATCATCAGTATTAAAACAATAAAAGACCTGACAAATTTCAGTTGGTGGATAATGAATCTATAATATATGAAAGTTTAATTGTAATCATTACATTATGGTAAATAATGAAATTTAACACTATATGCTAATTTTTTGAGAAGGACCTGTATGTTCTCTCCATGTTTGCGTGTGTTTCCTCCGGGTACTCCGGTTTCCTCCCACATTCCAAAGACCTACTGATAGGCAATTTAGTGGCGGTGGTGTATCGTCCCCCGGGCCCCTCCCATCAGTTCCTGGATCACTTTGCCACCTAGCTCTCACATTTTCTCTCCTGTGACATCCCCACCCTCATCATAGGAGACTTCAACATCCCCATTGCTTTTCCCCTCTCCCCATCTACTCACATTTTATCTCCACCGGGCGGCACGGTGGCGCAGTGGTTAGCACTGCAGCCTTGCAGCGCTGGAGTCCTGGGTTCAAACCCCACCAAGGACAACATCTGCAAAGAGTTTGTATGTTCTCTCCATGTTTGCGTGGGATTCCTCCGGGTACTCCGGTTTCTTCCCACATTCCAAAGACATACTGATAGGGAATTTAAGTTGTGAGTCCCATCGGTGACAACGATGATAATGTGTGTAAAGCACTGCGGAATATGTTAGCGCTATATAAAAATAAAGATTATTATTATTATTTAGACGATGGGGCTCATGGTGAGGTCTATGTGTGTTTTGAAGGTCCGTTGGGGGCGCATCTTAAAAAGGAGGTCAGGGAAAAGATTTTAGAAGATGAGTAAGCAACCAGCAAACGTGTGACATACGTCCACACTAAACAACGCCCTCTGGGGAAAACGGATGCCTTCAGCTATGGAGGGTTACCAATATTAAAACTTAACTTTTAATAACCATATACTAAAACATTAGAACCCAACAAATAAACACATAGACAAATGTGAAGTGCTCAAAATAACCAGTGCTCAAAATAAAAGAATGGAACGGTCTCACCACTCAGGACGGACACATGGATATGGTCAGTATTTCAGCCAGTGAGGCTATGAGGAGTAATAGTCCAGGGGAAAGGTCAACAGGTTGGGGCACATAGATGCTGTCTACCCTGTAACCCCTGTGTAACTCCTGTCCTTACAAGGACAGGCCCCAAATGGGCCCTGCTATGGACAACCACCAGATGTATGTAAGTGGACAATTTTTCCTCTTCTCCCTACGCGTTTCATCACCGATGAAGGAGACTCATCAGGGGAGTATAAATAGGTAAGTGTGCTACAAGGCACAGAAGTCCAAGCAAAAAGAGATCAATATATGAAGTCCGTATTTTAAAGTCCAGCATGGGTCCCGCAGTGGCTGAGTACCCAGAAGCGAGGTATGGCTCTGTGTCTGCAGTCCAAAGTGTGTCCTCACTTACACCCCCACAGAAATGACCTTATATTGGAATACAGGTCACCTCCCCTTAATCATCCATACTACGTAATTGGCTAGCATAACAATAAAAGTAAGTGAACTACTTACACAGCATGTATCCCCGGTAACTGGCGGTACACAGGCAGCCGCCATATTGAATATCCCACCTCCGTACTACGCATAAAAAGCGTGCTCCAACATGTGGACCGCAATGCCGCCATACTGTGGGCGTGTATCAAATCTAATGAGGCGGCACAGATAGTACGCGGACTTCCGCGCATGCGCAGAGGGAGTGCGCTCCAAAGTTGTATGGCGGTACGAGTACCTGGGAGGGATACATAGTCGCCATGTTATGGGCGTAACTAAGGACGTAATGAGTCAGCATCACATAGTATGACCCACTTCCGTACATGCGCTGTTAACGTGCGCTCCAGTCCCAGAAAGTACACGAAGAGTGCGCTCAGTAATGTGGAGCGCAGCGTCGCCATATTGTGGGCGTGTAAGATGACGTACTTGAGCGGCGCCAAATTGTATGCCCAACTATAGTGCATGTGCTGTAGACGTGTGTTCCAAAAATGGAACGCACTAACGCCATGTTGGGGGCGTCTATTGCGATGTACTACAACTACGCCCAGAATAGATAAAAAGTAGACGTGACAGCAAGCGCAGCACGAGGATAAAGCAGAGGCCCAACTAGACACAATATTGTAAGAATTGCTAAACGATCATAATAGCGATATACTGGCACATACTATAAGAGTGTACCATAACCACTAAAGTGCGTGTATAAGGGCACCCCATTAGAGAGTCATAACCCAGTGGGCGATGTACGGAGAAGAAAAAGGGGGGGGAAGGTATATAATGCGGGCACTGAATGGTGGTAATAAATCCTACATATCCCAACTAGATAAATAGTGGGAGAAGTACCTAAACCAACAATCATGTCCAACCCACAAAATAGATGGATTGGAGCTGGGAAGTAGTGCCCGACACAAACAGACCAGAATAGGTGGGAAAACCGTATCAAAATAAAGAAGTTGGATTCTAAGAGTGGTGAAGTTACACCCCTATTCCATAGTGCTATAAATCCAATAATAGGTAACGCACTGAATTAGGAAACACGGGGTGTCACCAGAAGGGGGTCAAAACAGTGGTCAAATCCCCAATGGTCACAATGGACCTATAATAAATTCTGCTTTCCTTGGCTGGAAAAATGATTAGCACCCAGATCAGAACTCTATAATACAGATGCCTATTGGCCCACAGAGAGAAAGGAAGGCGGGGGGGGGAGGAGAGCGATAAAAGAAAACCAGAGAAACTGCACAAGATTGACAAACAAAATAATATTAAAGGAAACAACCAAAATTCAATTGTTCATTCAGTCCTCTCGGATCACATGTATCAAGTAGGAAAATCCACTTGGCCTCCCTCTGGAGGAGCATCTTATCTAGGTCGCCACCCCTCGGTGGCATGCGGACTTTATCAATTCCCATAAATGAGAGGCCCTTGGTGCTGCCCCCATGAGTCCCGTTCACGTGTCTGGCAATGGGGGTATCTCTCCGATTACGTATGTCACCAAGGTGCTCCCCCACCCGTCTCCTGAATTCACAAATGGTTTTTCCAATATACCTTTGACCACATATGCACAGGGCCCTATAGATCACCCCGGTGGTTTTACAATTGATAAATTCCTTAATCTTGTACAATTGTTGGGTGTGTTCATCAAAAAAGCCCTTACCAGGCCTTATAAATTCACAGGCTACACAGGTTCCACATTTATAGCATCCAGCTGGTCTAACTGGCAGCCAGGTTTCCTTTCTCGGGGGGTTAAAGTGGCTATGTACAAGTCTATCGCCCAGGGTTTTACATCTACAATATGTAATACTCGGTCTAGCATCCACCACGTCCTTGAGGTCCTCATCCATGCCCAGGATGCCCCAATGTTCTTGCAGGATCTTTTTGACAGAGCTAGCCCCATTGTCAAAGGTACAAATAAGTCTTGTCTCATGAGTGGTACTCTCTTCCCTCTCCAAGGGGACAAGAAGAGACCCTCTGTTCTGTCTGTTGGCATGTCGGAAGGCCTCCCTGAGTACCCAATCGGGGTACCCCCTAGCCAGGAATCTCTGTCTAAGATCATCCGCCTTGTTTTTAAAATCTCTTTGGTTAGAACAATTACGGCGTAGTCTAAGGTACTGGCCCTTTGGGGGTCTTGAGGGGGTAGGGATGATGACTATCCCATCGCAGCAAAGAGTTGGTCGCGGTGGGCTTGCGATACACTGTGGTCTCCAGCGAATCCCCCTTCTCTGACTTAGAGATCAGGATGTCCAAGAAAGGCAACCTGTGATCTCAAAGGTGAACCTAAGACCCAAATCATTCATGTTCAGAGATGTAACAAACTGGCAGAAGGTGTCTTTCGTGCCCCTCCAGAGTACAAAAATATCGTCAATATACCTGACCCATAGATCTACAAAGGTCAGGTATGTTTCATAACTCTCGGAGAAGGCAATGCTGTCCTCCCACCAGCACAGGAACAAATTTGCGTACGTGGGGGCACAAGGGCTCACCATTGCAGTGCCCCTGAGCTGGTGGAAGATCCTGCCATCGAAGCAGAAGAAGTTATGCAGCACAAAGTCTAGAAGGCTGACAATTCATTATGGGCCCTATATTGGCACCCCCTTGTGTTGAGGAAGTATTGCACCCCCCGAATCCCAAAGTCGTGTGGGATTGAGGAGTACAGGGCCTCAACATCAATACTGGCCAACAGGGTACCCGGTTCCAGAGAGATGCCTTCTAGCCTATAAAGCAGGTCCATGGTGTCCCTTATGTACGAGGGGAGAGCAGTCACAAATGGTCTCAAGACTTTATCAATATATACACTTGCATTTTGCCCGATACTTCCTATGCCCGACACAATGGGCCTGCCCTTCAGGGGGTCAAGGCCCTTGTGAACTTTCGGTAGGGCATAGAAAGTTGGCATAATGGGATGGCAGGGTAACATAAACAGATATTCATCCTCACTAATCAGTTTTTCAACTTTAGCTTTTGTTAAGATGGACCCAAGAGACGATAAGCACTTAGTGGTTGGATTTTGTGACACCACAGTATACGTCGTGCGATCATTCAGTAGGGACATACACATGTTCTTGTATTTTTCCACCCCTAGAACCACCACATTCCCCCCTTTATCGGATGGTTTGAAGACCAGTGACTCATCCGTTTCCAACCCCCGAAGGGCAACCATCTGTTCTCTGTTCAAGTTATGTCTGGATTGATTCTGCGCCAGTACCTTGATGTCACTCGTACACAAATTTAAAAAGACATCAATTGCAGACAGGTCCCCCCCAACAGGTGCCATTTTCTTGCTGGTATTTTTTAATTGGGTAAAGGGCCCCTGTCCCATATCGGTCATAGGTGAGGTCTCCAGATCCGCCAGCAACTGTACATCTTGTAATAGCTCAGAGGGAATATTAAGATCACAACATAATTTATTTTCTTTCTGTTTAAAGAATTTGTGCCATTTCAGTTTTCTAACAAACAAATTTAGGTCCTTGATCATATCGAAGGGAGAGAAGTCAGAACTGGGAACAAAGGATAATCCCTTGGATAGAACCGACATTTCTACCGCAGTCAGCTGTCTATCAGATAGATTTAAAATCTGTGACTCTCCTCCCTGTTGAAGAGATTGCGATTGTGACTGCGGAGTTGGTATGGTCGGTCTAAAAAACGGATCTTTGAAGTGAGGTCTGATACCTATCACCTCTGCGATAAATAGAAGATGAGTATATCTAAATTTTTTATCTGCTTCCTTTGGAAAAATTTAGTTTGGATAAGGGGAAAATGAAGATAGTAAAAAAGCAGAGGAAGAAAAGCAGAGGTGGCGTTTAATTCCCCAGACTTTTATCCATTGGCTTCAGGCCTTTGCAATTTTGGCTAGTGTTATTGGGGAAAAAGCGCCAGAGAATTGCTCTGGGTTATTTTGTTATATGGACGCCATCGGTGAGGCTCATAGGGTATATGGAGGGCAGGCGTGGCTCAGGTATGATGAGCAATTTAGACAGAGGAAAGCCATTCGTCCAGCTCTTAGATGGGATCAAAAGGATATCGGGCTATGGTTACTGGTTATGGCGCAGTACAAGTTTGACCATTCCTTTCAGGGGGGGGGGGGGCGGAGGTTACGGCCAAGCTAATCAGTCCAGTGGGGCGGGGTCAGCAGGTCAATCGGGTCAATCAGGGGGGCACAAATTGGGCTTATGCTGGCAGTTCAATGACGGCCAGTGCAAGTTCGGGGCCAACTGCAAATTCAAGCATCTTTGCTCTCATTGCAGTAGCTTCTCTCATGGGGCAGCAAAATGCTTGAAAAAAGCCAAGTCAAAATTGGGGGCCATTAATACCGATGGGGGAGACTCCGGTGAAGCTGGAAAGGATGGCTCCTTATCTAAGTAGATATCCTGATAGAGAAAAGGCGGAGTTGTTGTTACGGGGTTTTAATGAAAGTTTCGTTATTCCGGCCACTCCTTTTGTTCCCCGTGTTTTTAAAAATTTGCGGTCGGCAGTGTTGTACGGGGGGATGGTCTCTGAAAAATTGGGTAAGGAGGTGGCATTGGGTCGCATGGCTGGCCCCTTTGCTTTGCTGCCATTTGAAGATTGTTTTTTCCCCGCTGGATGTAGTTCCTAAGAAGGAAGCCGTAAAATTTTGTTTGATTTTCCATCTGTCTTATCTTTGGGGGTTTTCTATCAATGATGGTATTGCCCCTGAGCTCTGCTCTGTGGTTTATGCGTCCTTTGATAAAGCCGTTTTTGGGTTTGTAAGTTTGACAAAGGGGCCCTCTTGGCTAAGATGGATTTTGTGGCAGCGTTTCGGTTGTTGCCGGTTCATCCAAACAGTGTTAAACTTTTGGGTTGCTTTTGGAATGAGGGTTTTTTGTGGATAGGTGTTTGCCGATGCGTTGTTCTCAATCGTGCGCCCTGTTTGAGGCTTTTAGTTCCTTTTTCGAATGGGTGGTTAGGGAGGTCTCGGGTTGCGACTCCGTAATTCACTATTTGGACCACTTTTTGTGCTTTGGCCCTGCTGGGTCTGATCGTTGTCATAGGATATTGCGAGCAATCGAGTGGGTGGTGGATTGTTTTGGTGTTCCTTTGGCTCCCGGTGAAACCGAGGGCCCGAGCATGTGTTTAAGTTTCTTGGGCATTGTCATCGATACGGAACAGTGGGAGTTTAAATTGCCTGAAGAAAAGGTGGTCGGGTTACGGGAAGAAGTGGCCTGGGCTCGTCGTTTGAAGAAATTGTCATTGCGCGATCTTCAGTCGTTGCTGGGAAAGCTTAATTTCTCTTGTCGTGTCATGCTGATGGGGAGAGTCTTTTCAAGGAAGTTGGCCTGTGCCTTGGCTGGAGTTCGGGCTCCTCAGCATTTTATCCGGTTGTCGGCAGAGTTGAAGGAGGATTTGACTGTTTGGAGTACCTTTTTGGAGAATTATAATGGTCGTTCTTTGCTTATGAAGGATGTGGTTGACACTGATTCATTGGAATTGTTTACAGACGCGGCGGGAGAGAGCGGCTTTGGAGCATATATTAGGGGCCAGTGGTGTGTGGCAAAATGGCCGGTAGCGTGGGTTTCGTCTGGACTGGTTCCAAATATTGTGCTGTTGGAGATCTTTCCTATTTTAGTGGCAGTACAGTTGTGGAAACAGGAATTTCGTGACAGGCGTGTTCGTTTTAACTGTGAGAATATGGGGGTAGTATGCGCAATCAATGGGCTGACCGCATCATCACTGCCTGTAGTGCGTGTGCTGAGACAGTTGGTTTTGTCATGTTTCGGCGTCTCATGTGTCGGGTGTACGTAATTCCATTGCTGATTCTCTTTCTCGTTTTCAGTTCGATAGTTTTCGGTCGTTGGCTCCAGAAGCAGAGGTCATCGGCTTGGAATGCCCTGCGGAACTTTGGCTTGTGATATCCTGGACACCGAGGAGTTGCCGTGAGGCATTTTGAGTTGGAAAAAGGGGAAGGTGCCTTTTGGTTGGCTGACGGGGTTCATTTAAATGCGGTGGGTAGTGATTTTTGGGCACTTGGTTTACAAGAAGGTGTTGAAAGGGCCATATCGTTTCATTTTGGTGGGGTCTCAGGCCTTTGAGGGGTTCAAAGGTCCTCGTTGTGGTGGCTGGGGGGAGTCTTTGGAGGTGGTGGAAATTTGGATGGGGGATCCATTGGCATATGGCTCCTCTGTTTTTGGAGTTCAACATGTTTTGGATCTGGTGAATTGTGGAGGGCAGTTCGGGTGGTCGGATCCTGTGAACAGTGAACCTTCTGGGTTTTTGGTGCTCCCGAGCCAGTGTGGTAGCAGCTGGGAGTAAATTGGTTTTATGTTATGTTCACGTTATGCTTTGTTAATCACCAGATTCCTGGGAGCGTCAAGGACTCCTCCTAGTAAGAAAAGTTAATGTAGTGTATTTTCAATGTGTTCTGGTTTATGTTAAATAAAGGCTGCTGTGGCCTATAATATTCCAAAGAAATTGTTGTCCATGTTTTTATTTGGGATAATTGTATGTATCACTGGGTTATCGGTTGTAGGAGTTGGGTATGGTTATCCCCCCTTACCCCATTTCCTCGACAATACCAAGGTCATGGGAGCACAGCCATGTTGGCTGTTTTTCTTCTAGTAATAAGGGTACGTTCACACTGGGCGTTTTTGCTGCTATATTTTTTCTGCAGCAAAACCTGATTTCTTGGCAGGAATGAAGCTGCCGCAAAAGCGCAGGTTTAGGTGCGTTTTTGGGGCTAACTTGTGTCTTTGTGCATGCTAATAAAGTTGAGTTGCTGTGCAAAAAGGCTGCAAATAATGATACCTGTGTTTTTTGCAGCACTTTTTTCAAGACCCATTCAAGCCAATGGGTGAAAAACGCTGCCAAAACGGTGAAAGTGACATACTCTATGTCCAAAAAACCAGCAACTCACAAAATCCTGATGACAAAAAAACAATGTGTGTGCATGAGATTTCTGAAATCTCAAAGGCTTTGCTGGTACTGTTAAAAGCAGCTGAAAATTGGCATAAAAAATGCAGCAAAAACGCTCAGTGTGAACTTACCCTAATTCTGAGACTTTACAGCCTCCTGTGCACACGTGATGCCTAAGGCTGGGGTCACATTGTGTTTCGGGTGTCCGTTTAACGGACTACGTTACACCACTGCATAACGCGGTGTAACGTAGTCCGTTAACACCCCCATTGCTAGTAATGGCGAACGCATCGCTAGCGCGCGCCCACGTTGGGCGTGCGCTAGCGATGTGCCGTCATTTGAGTGATGGACCCGAGACGCTGGCTGCAGCGTTTCCGGGTCCGTCACTGCTAGCGCAGATGGAGCTAGCAGAAGCTCCATCTGCGCTAGCGTGATGTAGCGCAGGCACTTGTGCTAGCAGCAGCCCGTTAGTGTATGTGCTGAACAGGCTGCCGCTAACGCAATGTGACCCTAGCCTTATAGAAATTTGCCTTTTGTTAGAATAATAATACGATCCCCACTACGGTACTGTATAAAATAACAATTGTATTAAATATCTTTTAATAACAATAAAAACATATGAATTACTACGTAAAGAGAAAGGTGCAAATCCTCAATGAAGAGGGACTATTTGCCTGAGTTAAGCACAACAAGACCAGGCCAAAGAAATTAAACAATAAACCGCTAAATATCGGTGGGAGGACAAACTGGTAAATTCTGACATATCCTGGTTACATTAGGCTCTCAAAGAGTCTCCATATAAATACCAATAGGTTGTCAGTACCCCCAATGGGGGGATGCATGAGATCATGCCATAATTCTCACCCGCCTACCACGTGCAACAAAACATAGCGGTATAGTATAGAGGTATATTACCTATTTGTGGACCTGGTGTGCACTCCTCGGCGTCCCTCTGCCCTGTGTATATACTTTTGTTAGTAGATAGCTTAAGGACAAAGTTTTTGAGCCCTGCGTTGTTGCATTGCATACTTCTTTCCCAGGGTCAAGAGACAAAGCTGTTTTCTGTTTACTTCTACAGTCCATTCTATTTAGAAGAAGAAACACATGTAATTGTGTCTTATTATACAGTGGGATAGGTCTCCTCTTGGGATGTTATGCTGAATTTCTTCTAATTTTGGCTTTAGTAATAAACTGCAGCTGCTCGGATGACTCCACCTCTGAGTTTTCCAGATTTTCGTTTTAGTTTTAGAAATGGACTGTGAAAAAATAAATATATTTGTAAATTTAATTTTTATAAACCTATATTAGAGAACTGTCCCTTTTTTAACACCTTTGATTGGACACACTGACGATAGTACTGTATATAGTGACCAGACATTTGATAGAAATGCAGCAAAAATGACAAACAGTACAGTTCTTTGATTGCAGTATATCACATTATTTTGTCAATCTCCATTATTTGTGCCATCAGTTGTAATGACATGAAGCTTGGTCTATCACAGTACTTTACCCCTGCAGAACACAGGTGGAGGTCGCCTGGACCTGGCAATGCTACAGTGCTGAACTTCATTTTGTTTAGACAAATAATAGTTTACTTTAGCCCTGAGATTGTAAATACAGACAAAATTCATATATTAGATTATTCTTCAATTCCTTATACATAATTTCAGAGTGACACAACCTTTTCATATACATTTTTTTTTATTTACATAAATATTTTGAAAAATGTTTAAAGGGAATCTGTCACCAGTTTGTTGCCACCTTATCTGAAATTTGCAAAATATAGACTATGACCCTGATTCCAGCGATGTCACTACTGAGTTGCTTGCTGAAATTTTGATAAAATCGCAGTTTACCAGCAAGAGATTTTCACTAGTAAATCTGCTGCTATCCAGTACTCCATATTCATGAGCTATGTAAACCCACCCACTAATTAAAGTAGCTGCAAAGAAGAAAGTAGTCCGCACCTCCTGCACACGTTGAACCACAGACACACACAATATAACGGCTGATTAAATGTTGCTACTAGCCCCAACGAAATCCGGGTGCTCAATCAAGAAAAAAAGATATGTCCAAGCAAAAAAGGAAAAGAAGAGCCCTCACCATTCGTAAAAAATCCAGTCTATTATTGTGACATACACGTCAACAGCAGGGTGACGACGGCCGTTTCGCGCCACCGCGCTTCTACGGGTCTTAAAAGCAGAGCAAAGTACTGCAGTGCGCAGCCGCCGGGGAAGGTCAGAGAGGCCTGGCACATGTGCACTGCAGTACTTTGCTCTGCCCTCAACAGAGCAGACAAAGTACGCCTGCGCCAGAGCTGCAGCATGAAGACAGGAAGAGGACGTCATCGTAAGAAGATGGGAGGCCCGAACCGGACCGCCCACCCAGGTGAGTATAATCTAACCTCTTTTTCTCATCTTTCAGGTTACATCGGGGGCTTATCTACAGCATTCCAGAATGTTGTAGATAAGCCCCTGATGCCGATGGGGGCTTAGCTCACCTTCCATTTTGGGGGTAACAGGTTCCCTTTAAGTGGAAAAATATTATTCCATTTAGCCAGTACAAGCGCATTTACAAGAATGACACGTTTGCTTCTGATTTTAAATTGCAGATTTGAATCCTCAATGACCGGTTCAAAAAGAGAGAGGGGGGATCCCACACATATTGAAATGGCAGCATACAAAAGAGCCCTTCCCTCGGCCAAAATGACTGTTTAATACTTACACCACTCGAGAATTTTTTTTTTTTTTTTTAAATCTTACCTCTGGATTGGTGTCACTAATCTATTTTCCCTGACTCTTGTAATATACTTACCAGCCACCACCTTCATCTTTTATTGGTGCCGCTGTGGTCGGTCTCCAGCAGGTTGTGACCTGCCAGATCGCTCCAGTGTTTGCTGGGTGAGATGGAAGTTACTACTCAAGGTAAGTCTATGAGAGCCAGAAAGAGGATCTCGTAGACTCACATTGAGAACTTGTGACCTTGTTACCTCTGGCTTCCGGTCTGTCAGAAGCTGTGGTTATAAGATGACGGCACAGGTCCGGAGCGGCGCTGATAACAGATGAAGATTGTGGCTGGTAAGTATACTACTAAGGTCAGGGAACTTAGATTAGTGGCACCACTCCAGTGCTGAAATATAAAAACGGCAGGACTGCAGCTTTAACTTCATAACCACTTACCCCACTGCACATAACAGTACCTCTGCTAACATTAATATATTTTACTGCCTGATCCTTACCTGAAGGCTTTTATTCACACTTCTCTAGTAGTGAACTTTAAATGGACTCCTTCCGTAAAAAAAAAAAATATTTGGCCCCTAGTCATCTACTATTTAAACCAGGGGTTTAAATAGGCTGCATGCGGCCCCTGAGATTGCTGCTTGCGTCTCACAGGCACTGTAGACTCCTTGATGATCGTGGCCCGGTCCAGGGGCTGCCAACGTTTATTTCAGGTGACTATTCATCCTTGGGCACACGTTCTAATTAAATACATTGCCGCACAGAAACAAGCACTCTGCACAGCAATACTTATGCCAGCCATTCAGAGGCCAGCAGCTGACATCTGCGTGCCGGCTTATGACATCGTTACCATTCGCCGGCATGCCATGTCAGCTTCTGGCATTGGTATTGCTGTGCAGAGAATTGCCCCTTTTTGCAGGGCCTACAGGCCGCATGTGCAGAAAGGACCCTGAGGGAGCAGAGAACAGGTGAGAAGAATCTTTTTTTTTTTTCTGCCTTTTATGTGTATGTGAAGAACGGCACAATAGGGAACATTAATAAAATATGGGGACCAGGATGGGGCATTACTATAAGAAGGAGACCAGGATGGGGCATTACTATAAGAAGGGGACCAGGATGGGACATTACTATAAGAAGGGAGCCAAAATGGGGCATTACTATAAGAAGGGGACCAGGATGGGGCATTAATATAAGAAGGGGACCAGGATGGGGCATTGATATAAGAAGGGAACCAAAATGGTGCATTACTATAAGAACAGGACCAGGATGGGGCATTAATATGACAGGACCCAGAATGGGGCATGAGTATAAGAAGGGGACCAGGATGGGGTATTAATATAAAAAGGGGACCAGGATGGGGGCATTACTGTATGAAGGGGACCAGGATGGGGCATTAATATAAGAAGGGAACCAGAATGGGGCATTACTATAAGAAGGGGACCAGGATGGGGCATTAATATAAATGGGGTTGGGACCTTCAGTTGTGTTGTGCAGAAGTCTGGTGGATACACAGCTGATAGTCCTACTGAATAGACTGTTAGAATTTGTATTATGGCAAGAAAAAAGCAGATATGTAAAGAAAAACAAGTGGCCATCATTACTTTAAGAAATGAAGGTCAGTCAGTCCTAAAAATTGGGAAAACTTTGAAAGTGTCCCCAAGTGCAGTGGCAAAAACCATCAAGCACTACAAAGAACTGGCTCACATGAGGACCGCCCCAGGAAAGGAAGACCAAGAGTCACCTCTGCTTCTGAGGATAAGTTTATCCGAGTCACCAGCCTCAGAAATCGTAGGTTAACAGCAGCTCAGATTAGAGACCAGGTCAATGCCACACAGAGTTCTAGCAGCAGACACATCTCTACAACAACTGTTAAGAGGAGACTTTGTGCAGCAGGCCTTCATGGTAAAATAGCTGCTAGGAAACTACTGCTAAGGACAGGCAACAAGCAGAAGAGACTTGTTTTGGCTAAAGAACACAAGGAATGGACCTTAGACCTGTGGAAATCTGTGCTTTGGTCTGATGAGTCCAAATTTGAGATCTTTGGTTCCAACCACCGTGTCTTTGTGCGACGCAGAAAAGGTGAACAGATCCTAACATGCCTGGTTCCTACCGTGAAGCATGGAGGAGGAGGTGTGATGGTGTGGGGGTGCTTCGCTGGTGACACTGTTGGTGATTTATTAAAAATGAAGGCATACTGATTCAGCATGGCTACCACAGCATCTTGCAGCGGCATGCTATTCCATCCGGTTTGCGTTTAGTTGGACCATCATTTATTTTTCAACAGGACAATGACCCCAAACACATCTCCAGGCTGTGCAAGGGCTATTTGACCAAGAAGGAGAGTGATGGGGTGCTACGCCAGATGACCTGGCCTCCACAGTCACCAGACCTGAACCCAATCGAGGTGGTTTGGGGTGAGCTGGACTGTAGCGTGAAGGCAAAAGGGCCAACAAGTGCTAAGCATCTCTGGGAACTCCTTCAAGATTGTTGGAAGACCATTCGCGGTGACTACCTCTTGAAGCTGATCAAGAGAATGCCAAGAGTGTGCAAAGCAGTCATCAAAGCAAAAGGTGGCTTGAAGAACCTAGAATATATGACACATTTTCAGTTGTTTCACACTTTTTTGTTAAGTATATAATTCCACATGTGTTAATTCATAGTTTTGATGCCTTCAGTGTAAATGTACAATTTTCATAGTCATAAAAATACAGAAAAATCTTTAAATGAGGTGGGTCCAAACTTTTGGTCTGTACTGTGTGTTTGTGTGGGTGTATATATATATATATACTAGCTATTGAACCCGTTCTACGCCCGGGTGGCTAGCATCCATATTGGTATATGGTCTCCATGCTGGTATGTGCTGCTCCATCCTGCGTCTCCATCCTGTCATGAGCTGCTCCATCCTGCGTCCCCATCCTGACATGTGCTGCACCCATCCTGCACCCCCATGCTGACATGTGCTGCTCCCATCCTGCACCCCCATTCTGACATGTGCTGCTCCATCCTGCGTCCCCATCCTGTCATGTCTGCACCCATCCTGCGCCCCCATCCTGCCATGTGTTGCACCCATCTTGCGCCCCCATTGTGACATGTGCTGCTCCCATCCTGCGCCCCCATTCTGACATGTTCTGCACCCATCCTGCGCCTCCATTCTGACATGTTCTGCACCCATCCTGCGCCTCCATTCTGTCATTTGCTGCTCCCATCCTGTCATGTGCTGCTCCCATCCTGTGCCCCTGTTCTGTCATGTGCTGCTCCCATCCTGCGCCCCTGTTCTGTCATGTGCTGCTCCCATCCTGCGCCCCCGTTCTGTCATGTGCTGCTCCCATCCTGCGCCCCCGTTCTGTCATGTGCTGCTCCCATCCTACGCCCGTTTTGTCATGTGCTGCTGCCATCGTGCGCCCGTTCTGTCATGTGCTGTTCCCATCCTGCGTCCCCGTTCTGTCATGTGGTGCTCCCATCCTGTGCCCCCGTTCTTTCATGTGCTGCTCCCATCCTGCGCCCCTGTTCTGTCATGTGCTGCTCCCATCCAGCGCCCGTTCTGTCATGTCCTGCTGCCATCCTGCACCCCCGTTCTGTCATGTGCTGCTGCCATCCTGCGCCCCCGTTCTGTCATGTGCTGCTCCCATCCTGCGCCCCTGTTCTGTAATGTGCTGCTCCCATCCTGCGCCCGTTCTGTCATGTGATGCTGCCATCCTGTGCCCCCGTTCGGTCATGTGATGCTCCCATCTTGCGCCCCCGTTCTGTCATGTGCTGCTCCCATCCTGCGCCCCTGTTCTGTCATGTGCTGCTCCCATCATGCGCCCCTGTTCTGTCATGTGCTGCTCCCATCCTGCGCCCCCGTTCTGTCATGTGCTGCTGCCATCCTGCGCCCCCGTTCTGTCATGTGCTGCTGCCATCCTGCGCCCCCGTTCTGTCATGTGCTGCTGCCATCCTGCGCCCCCGTTCTGTCATGTGCTGCTCCCATCCTGCGCCCCTGTTCTGTCATGTGCTACTCCCATCCTGCGCCCGTTCTGTCATGTGCTGCTGCCATCCTGCGCCCCCGTTCTGTCAAGTGCTGCTCCCATCCTGCGCCCCCGTTCTGTCATGTGCTGCTCCCATCCTGCGCCCGTTCTGTCATGTCCTGCTGCCATCCTGCGCCCCCGTTCTGTCATGTGCTGCTCCCATCCTGCACCCGTTTTGTCATGTGCTGCTGCCATCGTGCGCCCGTTCTGTCATGTGGTGCTCCCATCCTGCGCCCCTGTTCTGTCATGTGCTGCTCCCATCCTGCGCCCCCGTTCTGTCATGTGCTGCTCCCATCCTGCGCCCCTGTTCTGTCATGTGCTGCTGCCATCCTGCGCCCCCGTTCTGTCATGTGCTGCTGCCATCCTGCGCCCCCGTTCTGTCATGTGCTGCTCCCATCATGCGCCCCCGTTCTGTCATGTGCTGCTGCCATCCTGCGCCCCCGTTCTGTCATGTGCTGCTCCCATCCTGCGCCCCCGTTCTGTCATGTGCTGCTCCCATCCTGCGCCCCCGTTCTGTCATGTGCTGCTGCCATCCTGCGCCCCCGTTCTGTCATGTGCTGCTCCCATCCTGCGCCCCCGTTCTGTCATGTGCTGCTCCCATCCTGCGCCCCCGTTCTGTCATGTGCTGCTGCCATCCTGCGCCCGTTCTGTCATGTGCTGCTGCCATCCTGCGCCCCCATTCTGTCATGTGCTGCTCCCATCATGCGCCCCCGTTCTGTCATGTGCTGCTGCCATCCTGCGCCCCCGTTCTGTCATGTGCTGCTGCCATCCTGCGCCCCCGTTCTGTCATGTGCTGCTCCCATCCTGCGCCCCCGTTCTGTCATGTGCTGCTGCCATCCTGCGCCCCTGTTCTGTCATGTGCTGCTGCCATCCTGCGCCCCCGTTCTGTCATGTGCTGCTGCCATCCTGCGCCCCCGTTCTGTCATGTGCTGCTCCCATCCTGCGCCCCCGTTCTGTCATGTGCTACTCCCATCCTGCGCCCGTTCTGTCATGTGCTGCTCCCATCCTGCGCCCCCGTTCTGTCATGTGCTGCTCCCATCCTGCGCCCGTTCTGTCATGTCCTGCTGCCATCCTGCGCCCCCGTTCTGTCATGTGCTGCTCCCATCCTGCACCCGTTTTGTCATGTGCTGCTGCCATCGTGCGCCCGTTCTGTCATGTGGTGCTCCCATCCTGCGCCCCTGTTCTGTCATGTGCTGCTCCCATCCTGCGCCCCCGTTCTGTCATGTGCTGCTCCCATCCTGCGCCCCTGTTCTGTCATGTGCTGCTGCCATCCTGCGCCCCCGTTCTGTCATGTGCTGCTCCCATCCTGCGCCCCTGTTCTGTCATGTGCTACTCCCATCCTGCGCCCGTTCTGTCATGTGCTGCTGCCATCCTGCGCCCCCGTTCTGTCAAGTGCTGCTCCCATCCTGCGCCCCCGTTCTGTCATGTGCTGCTCCCATCCTGCGCCCGTTCTGTCATGTCCTGCTGCCATCCTGCGCCCCCGTTCTGTCATGTGCTGCTCCCATCCTGCACCCGTTTTGTCATGTGCTGCTGCCATCGTGCGCCCGTTCTGTCATGTGGTGCTCCCATCCTGCGCCCCTGTTCTGTCATGTGCTGCTCCCATCCTGCGCCCCTGTTCTGTCATGTGCTGCTGCCATCCTGCGCCCCCGTTCTGTCATGTGCTGCTGCCATCCTGCGCCCCCGTTCTGTCATGTGCTGCTCCCATCATGCGCCCCCGTTCTGTCATGTGCTGCTGCCATCCTGTGCCCCCGTTCTGTCATGTGCTGCTCCCATCCTGCGCCCCCGTTCTGTCATGTGCTGCTCCCATCCTGCGCCCCCGTTCTGTCATGTGCTGCTGCCATCCTGCGCCCCCGTTCTGTCATGTGCTGCTCCCATCCTGCGCCCCCGTTCTGTCATGTGCTGCTCCCATCCTGCGCCCCCGTTCTGTCATGTGCTGCTGCCATCCTGCGCCCGTTCTGTCATGTGCTGCTGCCATCCTGCGCCCCCATTCTGTCATGTGCTGCTCCCATCATGCGCCCCCGTTCTGTCATGTGCTGCTGCCATCCTGCGCCCCCGTTCTGTCATGTGCTGCTGCCATCCTGCGCCCCCGTTCTGTCATGTGCTGCTCCCATCCTGCGCCCCCGTTCTGTCATGTGCTGCTGCCATCCTGCGCCCCTGTTCTGTCATGTGCTGCTGCCATCCTGCGCCCCCGTTCTGTCATGTGCTGCTGCCATCCTGCGCCCCCGTTCTGTCATGTGCTGCTCCCATCCTGCGCCCCCGTTCTGTCATGTGCTACTCCCATCCTGCGCCCGTTCTGTCATGTGCTGCTGCCATCCTGCGCCCCCGTTCTGTCAAGTGCTGCTCCCATCCTGCGCCCCCGTTCTGTCATGTGCTGCTCCCATCCTGCGCCCGTTCTGTCATGTCCTGCTGCCATCCTGCGCCCCCGTTCTGTCATGTGCTGCTCCCATCCTGCACCCGTTTTGTCATGTGCTGCTGCCATCGTGCGCCCGTTCTGTCATGTGGTGCTCCCATCCTGCGCCCCTGTTCTGTCATGTGCTGCTCCCATCCTGCGCCCCCGTTCTGTCATGTGCTGCTCCCATCCTGCGCCCCTGTTCTGTCATGTGCTGCTGCCATCCTGCGCCCCCGTTCTGTCATGTGCTGCTGCCATCCTGCGCCCCCGTTCTGTCACGTGCTGCTCCCATCATGCGCCCCCGTTCTGTCATGTGCTGCTGCCATCCTGCGCCCCCGTTCTGTCATGTGCTGCTCCCATCCTGCGCCCCTGTTCTGTCATGTGCTGCTCCCATCCTGCGCCCCCGTTCTGTCATGTGCTGCTGCCATCCTGCGCCCGTTCTGTCATGTGCTGCTGCCATCCTGTGCCCGTTCTGTCATGTGCTGCTCCCATCCTGCGCCACCATTGAATTATATGCCCCCCATAAGATGCTCCATTATATATGCCCCGTATGCTGCTGCCATATATATATAAAAAAAAAAAAAAATACCATACTCGCCTATCGTCGCTGGGCGCCGAGTGCTGGGGGGCCTGAGCAGGCGGGGACACCGGCGCGCTGTGGGGGTCAGGTGCCGGAGTCACCGCTAGCTCAGGCCCCCAGCACTTGCTATACTCACCAGTCTGTCCCGTTCCAGCACTGCGCGCCGCCATCTTCCGGCTCCTCTGGCTGTGACTGTGTTCAGTCAGAGGGCGGCGCCAGCGCGCATTAAGCGCGTCATCGCGCCCTCTGAACTGGGAACGTCACAGCAGAGGACCCGGGAGACGGAGCCGCACGCAGCGCTGGAACGGGGGACAGGTGAATATACTTACCCTCCTGGCGGTCCCTGACTCTCCGGTGGAGATCGCGGTGTGCGTTCAGTGTTTACGCATACCGCGAGCTCCTGGGAGCGTCACTCTGTGAGGCCCAGACTGCGCTTGCGCAGTCTATAAAGGCTTCGGACAGAGTGACGCTCCCAGCGTTATATATATAAATTCTAAATACATATTGATAGACCGGGGTATTAACATGCATGTCATGTAACCCCGGACTCCCTATACCCACTCCATGAAATTCATATGGAAAAAGGAGGACAAGGAGCATCCACAGGGAATATAAATGTAAAAAGGTAACTTTATTGATGCAAATATAAAAGTTAAAAAAAAAATCTTTCCGTAACATGTCACATAACACAATATTTCCAATCCAATGCAGAAAAAGCAATCCACCCTTATCACCCCATGAAGTAAGCGATGAAAAAATATATATAATATGCACTAGGTGAGCATATGTAAAAATGATAATGCAGTAGCGTGGCACCAGATTCCTATGTAGGAATAAATGTATCAGGCATCCCAGGTTGCCACAACATGTTGTTGAAAATAGGCTTACCGGTGGATGGGTGGAAAGGGGGGAAGCCGGATAGGTGCCACGCTACTGCATTATCCTTTTTGGGTAGGCTCACCTGGTGCATATTATATATATTTTTTCATCGCTTGCTTCATGGGGTGATAAGGGTGGATTCCTTTTTCTGCATTGGATTGGAAATATTGTGTTATGTGACATGTTACTGAAAGATTTTTTAACTTTTGTATTTGGATTAATAAAGTTACCTTTTTACATTGATATTCCCTGTGAATGCTCATTGTCCCCCCTTTTCCATATATAGATATATATAGAATGTATATTTTTATATATAGATTGTATGTTGTATGTGCTATTGACACCATATGTATATATCAGTTGAGGAAGGAGCCAGTAAAGCTCAAAACCGCAGTGTTCAACATGTATTTTAGTTTCTTTTAGGAAACTTGTAAGCACTAGTAATACATTTTATCTATTTTCTATACCTTGGTCACACATTTTTCCTACAAGAGCTCTTGTCCACCTATTGCAATCAGGTACATTAAAGGGGATATCCTGGACTTTTAAAAAAAAAAAATGTGCGTAAGCACTAATAGACAGATAGTTGCTACCTATTTGCCTCTGTTGTGCCTGATGTCATTTTCCGTTGAGACTTCCGTTGGTGTCACATCTACAGAGCAGCTGTTTCTTTTCCTGTTGTCAGGACGAGACTACTGTTGTCATGCTGATTGACAGCTGGCTCTCCGCTGCCTAATTGGGGGAACTGTCTGTCAATCAGCATGTCGTCAGTAGTCCTACCCTGTCTACAGGAAGAGAAACCTGTGCTCTGCTGACAGGAAGCAGCTGAATCTCTGACAGGAGCGGTCAGTGACCGGCGCTGGGTACAACAGTTAGGTAGTTGCCTCTGTTAGCAACTGCATGCCTGTTAGTGCTTAGGCACTTGGGTTTTTTTTAAAGTCCTGGATATCTCCTTTTAAGCTTCAGTGCCTTTTTAGCTGATTTTTTTTTTCCCCTTCTTTATTGGATCACCTAGTCAATCTAATGGGTGAGTTACATATTCTTCTCAACAGTGAAATGTAGTGAGTGTGGGTTTATCAACGAAAACTCCCATCTATTTCCAAATCACAGTAATGGAGCACAAAGTGATAAAAGTGGCACACACATTACTAAAGCAGCTGTAAACATGCAAATCCATATGATGGACAGGGGTGCTTGGTTTTACTTTAATCATATACAGTTGTATTTTTATTACGCTTTCATTCGTGTTCAATTGTCACTCCTTTTACTAACTGATTTCCCAGGTAAACATGTTAGACTTTCTGTATGTTGCCATTGGGCAGTGTACTTCAGGTCCCCTGGCATTTCTCCATATTCCCTGTCTGTCACCTGTATCTAATTGACAGGCACTCTCCCCTCACCCATCAGTCAATTACAGGAGGTAGGCAGAGCGGGCAGAAGAGCTACAAGTGCTATGTGCCACCCAAAAGCACGTGCAGCTCATTTGCATTCAAATTTAATGTTTGATTGTAGAAATCTATTTCTGAGGAATCCATGTATGGAGATAATCCGAATGAAACCCCCTGTACATATAGGCCATTAGTTTGAGGTATAAAATTCTCATACCAAGTTTGCTTTAAGATGCGCATGACATACGTACGCCTCGTTTGAGCATTTTGAAGCAGTGATTGTGATATCACAAAATGGAAATGTTTGTGGGCTCTTTGTGGTAAGAGACAGCTGTTTGTAAGACAAATTATATATTTCTGTGTAAATGTCTGTTCTTTTGTGCTGTGTCTAAAGTTGGGATGTTTGCATTCTTCCTATAAAATACATACAACATGCGTGCGAGGACATGATACGTGGGACAAAGGATGCTGGATTCTCTAAATGAATGTTTGAGGCTTATTACTTTTCAAGTGCACACTCAATCAAGAAGAGGGCTACATCTTTGGATCTGAAAAGAGACAGAGAGGCTAGCTTGTTGAGGTCAAAGTTCACATCTTGAGTGACCACAGTAGCCCATTAGAGGAGGTCACTAATGAAGACTTATGAGAACTGTTACAACTGGAACCAGCACAACATTCTTCCATGCATTCTTTAGTAGAATGACACTTAAAAGGAAGTCTGCAAATCCTCGGCGCACACCACAGATTACAAGCTGTGTTTTATGTAATTATATGCTTTGTCTACTAAATTCTTTAGATATTAGCCTAGTATTTGATATTTGTTTCTTAGCAGAATTTTCTGTAGTTACAATACATCAAACCACTCGGCATCTGAATGAGGGGAAAATGAGGTCATTTCCTATTCCTATTTGTTACATGATGCTGGACAGACATGTATACACAAAGGAGCAGGGATGGAATCTGCAGTGGAGTAAGCAGTGAAGTCCGGTCTGCAGTCTGTCAGCACATAGCAGAGGAGATCGGAACCACTGTCCATCCGGTCACTTATCTCTGCATTCATTGTACTGTATGGACAACCACAAGAGTTAGGGTATGTGCACACGTTGCGGATTCTCTGCGGATCCGCAGCGTTTTTTGAGGTGCAGAAACGCTGCAGATCCGTAATTGATTTACAGTACAATGTAAATCAATGAGAAAAAAAAAATGCTGTGCACACTTTGCGGAAAATCCGCTGCGGAAACGCTGCGGTTTAAAAGAAGTAGCATGTCACTTCTTTTTTGTGAATCTGCAGCGTTTTTGTACACATTCCATTATAGAAAACCCTAGGGGTAAAAAATGCAGCAAAAACGCACAAAAAATGCTGCGGAACCGCACAAAAAACACGGCAAATCCGCAGGTGCGTTTTCTGCCAGGAGAGGCAGAATCCGCACCAGAAATTCCTGAGGCTAATCCGCAACGTGTGCACATAGCCTAAGGCTGGTTTCACATTTGCGTTTAAATCCGCAGCGTTTAAAACGCATCCGCAAGTCGTGAAAAAAACGCATGTAAACGCATACAAACGCTGTGTTTTTTAGACGCATGCGTTGTCGCATGTGGTTAAAAAACCGCTGCGTTTGTACGCGTTTACGTGCGTTTTTTCCTGCGTTTGCGCTTTTGGTACGCATGATGAGAAATTTCACAACAGAAAAATCAAGATCCAGACACCGCCAATGGGACTACAGAGGGCGTGTATTATGATGAAACGCGGAACGGTATGAATGGCCCCACAAAGGAAATTCATGAATAGCTGGTTTTTGTTCATTCTCCTTCACAAAAATCGGAATAAAAAGCAATCAAAAATGTCACATGCCCAAAAATGTTACCAATAAAAATGTCAACTCGTCCCGCAAAAAACAAGATCTCACATGACTCTGTGGACGAAAATATGGAAAAATTGTAGCTCTCAAAATGTGGTAACGCAAAAAATATTTTTTGGAATAAAAAGCGTCTGTGTGTGACAGCTGCCAATCATAAAAATCCACTAGAAAACCCGCTATGAATAGAAATCAAACCCCCTTCATCAACTCCTTAGTTAGGGAAAAATTAAAAAAAATGTATTTATTTCCATTTTCCCGTTAGGGCTAGGGTTAGGGTTTGGATCCCTTTATCACCTTGATGGTGGGGGGTGGCTTATCAGTGTCTAGACTTGTTTTTCTCTATTGAAACGCATGAGTTCAAAAACGCAACCAAACGCATGTGCTTAAAAACGCATGCGTTTACATAGACAGCAATGCGTTTTTTTTACGCAAACCGTGCGCAATCGAACGCATGCGTTTCCTGGCGGCAAATAGACGCCTCTAGAAATTACTACATGTTGCATTTCCGCGCCAAGCCACAAGCGACAAAAAGACGCATGTGTCGTCAAACGCGGCAAAACGCGAACAAAAAAAAAACCGCATGCGTTTTTAATGTTAAATATAGAAAAACACGATGCATGCGTTTATATGCGGTACAAACGCTGCGGCAAAAAACGCAAATGTGAAACCAGCCTAAGAAGTAAAGGGAGAGTTCACCTTCCTTTTTTACTTTTTTTCTTTGAATATTGTGCAAAAAACTCTTCCATATAGAGTAGAGAACCACAAACACTGCAACCTGCACACAAATAACATATAGAAATATTGTGATGTGACTTTAAGCCAAGCATTTTTATTTGGCCTAATTTCTACTTTTTACCAGAATCCAAGTTTTCAGCTACATTTACGGAAGAATGTAAATTCCTTGTCATGGTTTTACAAATTGATCCAGTTTTTCCAGCAGCCTGTACACTGCCCCAGGAGAGAAGACTCAGAGGGCTTTGCCTGCTGCAGGCCAGCAGCGGGGACTCGAATTCCCTTCTCCAGCATTGTATGTTTGCTGCTGTTTGGGAGGAATTCTGATCATTCTTGTGTCTAGAGGAATTGCAGTTCCACAAAGCAGTGTTTTCTAGTGTGTGTTAGTATTTCTGTAATCCTGGCTAACAAATGGGTGGGATACAGGTGATGGGGAGAGCAGTGGTGAGAGAACACCTCCTGAATGCTGTGAGGAGTTGGCTATTAGGGTTGACAGTACCTCTCTGCAGCTTTCTTTAAATTCCAGAGGCAGCTTTCCTGCTCTGGCTGCCCCCTATCCGGCCCCTACACTACATTTTGAGCATAAAGTTTTTAGTGTTTCCTTTTTTCCCTTTTATGCTGAAGTGTAAAAAAAGAAAAAAAAATAATAATCAAAGAAAACAAACCTACATAAGCATCTATAGCAGAAAAAAATAAATGCTAGTGGGAGCAAAAAAATGCAATTTAATAAAAATACGAAATTGTATAATTAAAAGTTACCAAATCAGTGCAGCAACCACCAGAATAGGACCATGTGAAATAAATCACGGACAATCGGGAATTACCAAGAGGACAAAAAGAAAAGAAAACAACCAACCAAAAGTCCAAAAATAGAAATGTAATACTTTATTAAATAATGCGAACAAGATTAAAAACAGTAATGGGAGCCAAAAGGACAATGTATGTAATAACAATTTCAATTGTGAGGCCGCACATTCGTTACAACACTGAATACATACAGTATAGACCAAAAGTTTGGACACACCTTCTCATTTAAAGATTTTTCTGTATTTTCATGACTATGAAAATTGTACATTCACACTGAAGGCATCAAAACTATGAACTGACACATGTGAAATTATATATACTATGTGGCTGGGCAATATAGTACGTGGCCGGGCAATATACTACGTGGCTGGGCAATATACTACGTGGCTGGCCAATATACTACGTGGGCTGTGCAATATACTACGTGACTGGGCAATATACTATGTCGCTGGGCAATATACTACGTGGCTGGGCAATATACTACGTGGATATGCATATTCTAGATTACCCGATGCGTTAGAATCGGGCCACCATCTAGTCTACTATATAATTGTCTACGGGTCACTTCCGTCTGTCCTTCTGTCTCTCTTTCACGGATATTCATTGGTTGCGGCCTCTGTCTGTCATGGAATCCAAGTCGCTGATTGGTCGTGGCAAAACGACCACGACCATTGCCATGACCAATCAGCGACAGGCGCAGTCCGGCGGCAACATGGCCGCTCCTTCCTCCCCGCAGTCAGTGCCTGCTCCGTACTCCCCTCCAGTCAGCGCTCACACAGGTTTAATGGCAGCGCTAATGGACCACGTTATGCCGCGGTGTAACGCACTCCATTAACGCTGCTATTAACCCTGTGTGACCAACTTTTTTACTATTGAGGCTGCCTATGCAGCCTCAATAGTAAAAAGATCTAATGTTAAAAATAATAATAATAAAAAAAAATCATCATATACTCACATTCTGGCGCCTTTCCCGCTCCTCTCGACGCTCCGGTAACCGCTACATGCAAGCGGCAGGTTTCGGTGGCAAGGATGGTATGCGACAAGGACCTGCCATGATGTCATGGTCATGTGACCATGACGTCATCGCAGGTCCTGCGAGAAAGACCTGCCATGACGTCACGGTCATGTGACCGCGACGTCATCACAGGTCCTGCACCCATACCATCCCTGGGACCGGAAGCTGCCGCGTGCACCGCACACAGGGCCAGGACTTCAACGGAGGGTGAGTATGTTTATTTTTTATTTTAATTCTGTATACTTCGTGGCTCTGTGCTGTATACTACGTGGCTGGGAAATATACTACGTGGCTGGGCAATATACTACGTGGACATGCATATTCTAGATTACCCGATGCGTTAGAATGATCTAAAAAGTGCAGCCCCTCTCATACCAGGATGGCGTGCCAACCCATCATCATCTATATCAGACAGAGCCGTTATTGTGGACTTCCCGTTGTAGTATATATGTGGGGTTTTTGGTAAAAATCACATTTTTAATTTCAGGTCCCTCTTTTGGCATTCATGCAGCCAGTAGAAAAGGGTTTGTACATTTCTATTCCAGTATACATGTCGATACTTTGTTTTCCTAACTACAGACATGAATGAGCAAAATAAATAATACAAACATGCCTGTAAGGTGTGAAAGGCTACATCCGTCTGCTAGCACCCAGAACATCTAGATTGAGATGATTAAATTCAGAAAACAATATTAACTGATTAATCCAAGCAAATAGCCGTCAGTTTGGCTACGGGAAACATAACTGACTAGTGTATAGGTTGTATATAGTTTTCTGTCTGGGGTTAGGGTAACATTTTACCTCATGTTTAAAAAAAAAAAAAAATGTATGTTTTGGGATAAGCTGTAAAATCATAGACAAGGCGGCTGGGCAGTTATATGGTTAAATGACATATCTGGCAGAGGTGGAGTCTGCCTGAATGAAATGCTTACAGGCAGCTCACTTTCACATTTCTCCTGGCCTCCCTCACCTCCCCCTTTCTCCTTTTTTTTGTTCCGAGTTCCTATTTCAGTGAATGTGAAGGTTTTTCTTCTCTCCTCCTTCATGTTTACTTCTTTATTCGGTCAGAGCCCTTTCTGTGCATCGTCTGTTATGTACAGTTATTAAAAGCAGCAGTGTGCGCTGTACTTTTCCACATTTCTTCAGTCATCTTGGAAGGTAAGAAGCTTTTCTGCTCTTCAGGGTTGAAAGCATTTTGTAGGATTCATTGGGGAGCGGTGTGGAGAACAGAGCGAAGAAAAGGGATATATGCAGGCAGGGGTGAAATATGTGCTGCAGGAAGGGCTGCGTACACGAAATACTGTGTACAGTTCAGCCTTGGACGTGTTTGCCTAGCTGGCTTGTGTCTGACTGTTTTCACAAGTGGTGAATGGCTGGAAAGGGGATAGCTGTGGGACGTCAACGAAGTTCTGAGTGAAAGAAAGGGATTTTACTCCAAGCTGTGCTTCAGGTATCTGGGTTTCAAGACCGGAAACGTCAGGAACCAATTGAAGGTTTTAAGTGGGCGCGTAAGTTTGTTTTCATGTATGACTTTTTGTTCTTTTAGCACCGTTTGTGTGTTGCACACCGAAACGTTTCTTTTTGTTGTTTCACATGGCCAGGTATCATATCTTACAAGGTAAGCGTTCTAGGACAGTCTTCCGCGAACTGCCTGCATTGGTATACAGTGGGTCTTCCAGAAGTTACTTTGTTTTGCGGGTTTTATTCGGAATTGAAATGCTTTGGTTTTTACATATATTTTAGTTAATTGATCTTTTATAGCTTAAATTGGGAGAGCAAGAAATATGGCTTCAAAGTGTCTAGGAAGGTTTGTCTCCAACAATTGTTGCAGGGAATAGCCTAACATACAAAGTATAACATAACCTTTCAAGAAGTTTTATTACTATTTTAATTTGGTTGTTTTGGTGGTTGCCATAAGCATTTAAGGTAGAAAAAGCTTTGCTTCTAAAGTGCGGCTTTCCACTGCTTAAAACTGCCATTGTAAATCATTGACAGAGTTTTAAGTTTGATGTTTTAATGACTTACAACATTCCTGGAGGTCATAACTCCCTTTCTGCTTACATGTCACCATTGGAATTTAAGTAAAGAGGGGAACATGGCCACCTTGTCCTAAGTGGTGCAGGCTGCTCAGCTGCTGTGCCCAAGAGTCCTCATCAGAAGCATAGCATCTCCTACTTTTCAGATGCTTTCATGAACACATATGTGATCACTGTTGCATTATACATTACTTACCATTTCTGTGTGAAGTCTGAGTACTGCCCACTCTAGAAACTTCAAAATATTGTTTACTGCAAAAAAGAAAACCACTAATAACCAGTTATAATTCAGGCAAGCTTTATGCAATGCCCCCTTTCATGGAGACCACGTTTAAATTCCTGATGTCTCCACTGTATCTCTCCATCTCTTTCCTGTTCTTTCTCCTTTTCTATTCTCCTCAGTTATTGATTATACAGTAAATTATACAGACGTATAAGTAATTGGGCCTTAGGGAATTTCCATTTACCCTTGGGGTACATTTTATACCATCAATTCTGAGAAAACCTTTTCAAAGATCAGTTTCTTTATACGTCCGTTGTGAAGTGTAATGATGGACATTGTGATGACCATTTTAGAATAAAGTAGCTAATTGCCACCCCAATAGTAATGTATGCATGGATTTTTACAAAATGTCATTGTACTTGCATATATTTCTTTATCAGCCTATTTACTATAGATATCAGGTAAGTATACAGATAAGATTGCAGGAATGTGCAGTTGTGGTCCTTTAGATGTGGCAGCTCAGTTGCTTTGTAGGCATATTTGATTGTGACCATTTTGATAAGCGACTACAGTCACACCTATGTTAGACTGTTTACATGAAATATATCTGTAACTTTATTTCTGCAGGCTATACAGATTAATGCCGTCCAGAACCACAGATTATCTAATATGTACTGGGACCATTCAACTAACCCCAAACATACCGTATATACTCGCGTATTGGCCAACCCGAGTATAAGCTGAGGCACGTAACTTTACCACAAAAAACTGGGAAAACGTATTGACTCGAGAATAAGCCAGGCTTGCATTGTCGCCTCATCCCCATCCTGGTATGCATCGTCTCCTCATCCCCATTCTTGTCTGCATGGCTCCTTATTCCCATCCTTGTATGCATGGCTCCTTATTCCCATCCTTGTATGCATGGCTCCTTATTCCCATCCTTTTATGCATGGCTCCTTATTCCTATCCTTGTTTGTGTGGCTCCTTATTCCCATCCTTGTGTGTATGGCTCCTTATTCCCATACTTGTATGCATGGCTCTTTATTCCCATCCTTGTATACATGGCTCCTTATTCCCATCGTTGTTTGTATGGCTCCTTATTCCCATCATTGTGTGCATGGTTCCTTATCCCAATCCATGCATGCATGGCTCCTTATCCCCATCTTTGTATACATGGTTCTTCATTCCTATCCTTGCATGTGAGACCCCCATGAAAAAAGCATAAAAAAAACAAAAACATCCTACTTATCTTCCCTTCGCGCTCTCGCAGCATCTCGTTCCGGTGCCAGCAGCTCCTGTGGCCGAGTGATCATGTACCTCACTCATAAAGGGAATGAATATTCACCTCTCTCCACGCCTATGGCAGTGGAGAGAGGTAAATATTCATTACCTTAATGAGCAAGCATCTGTGATGGCTCTTCAGCAGCCAGCACAGGCATTAGCCGCAGGTGCCGGCTTGTGCCTCCTGTCACACGCTGCACCACCGCTCCCCCTCCCCCGCCGTCTTCTGGGACAATGACTCGTGTATAAGCCGAGGGGGGTGTTTTTGTCATAAAAAAATGTGCAGAAAAACTCTGCTTATACACAAGTATAAAGATATCAAAAACTAAAAAGGGGCACCCAATAAATGAATTATATATGTGTATACATAAAAGAAAATTCTTATATATGTAAAAAGGCCACAAAAAGGTAAATCCGATAAAAAGCCTTTATTTATAATATGGCAACATAAGCACAAAAGTGCAAGTGCTTGGGGGATAAATACACACAGGTAGACAAGTACAATATACGATATAAAAATATATATATGGAAACGGTCCTTTTACCTTTTTCCCATTAAAATGTAGCAAAATTTGCAAATTAAGTATCAGGCACATATAAAATAATTCCAGGGAAGAATGGAGTACGTTTGCTTTAGCAACTTTTTTAATAAGTCGTAGTTGATGTATCAGCAGCAAAGATACATAGAGTAGGTTCCAACAAAGGCTCAAAGTAAAGGAGGATTTTAGGGCAATTCAAATACCGGCCTTAAAAAAAAAAAAAATAAAGAAATAAAAGACTAGACAAAATGAAGGCAAAAATAAATCAGACCAGGATAAATTGCCACCAGAGTGGTTGGCCAACTGCCAACTCCCATCACCCCTTCATGACTCACTGACGCTCAGCTTAAGCTTCATTAAAATAAATAGAAAACAAAAAGCATAAGCTTGGGAAAAAAAAAAAAACATTTCTTAAGCTCTGGATTATAATTTATTGTTATAGCGCCATTTATTCCATGGCGCTTTACATGTGAGGAGGGGTATACATAATAAAAACAAGTACAATAATCTTAAACAATACAAGTCACAACTGGTACAGGAGGAAAGAGGACCCTGCCCGCGAAGGCTCACAATCTATAAGGGATGGGTTAGAATACAGTAGGCGAGGGTAGAGCTGGTCATGCAGCGGTTTGGTCGATCGGTGATTACTGCAGGTTATAGGCTTGTCGGAAGAGGTGGGTCTTCAGGCTCTTTTTGAAGGTGTCGATGGTAGGCGAGAGTCTGATGTGTTGTGGTAGAGGGTTCCAGAGTAGGGGTGATACGCGAGAGAAATCTTGTATACGATTGTGGGAAGAGGAGATAAGAAGGGAGTAGAGAAGGAGATCTTGTGAGGATCGGAGGTTGCGTGTAGGTAAGTATCGGGAGACGAGGTCACAGATGTATGGAGGAGACAGGTTGTGGATGGTTAGGGTTTTGTACTGGAGTCTCTGGGTAATGGGGAGCCAGTGAAGGGATTGACAGAGGGGAGAAGCTGGGGAATAGCGGGGGGACAGGTGGATTAGTCGGGCAGCAGAGTTTAGATGGATGGATCAAGGAACCTACCACACAACAACACATGATGAAAATACACTACAATTGCTGCATAAAAAGATGGTGTACTTAATCTGTTTGGCACTTACACTTTTTGCATTGTGCAGTTGCTCTATATGCAAAGGAGTCACCGCTCTACACTAATCATGTTGGTGCACAGCTACAGAAAGCAGAGCAATGTTGGCTTGTCACTTTGCTGTATCTGTAGGTACATTCAATCCATGTGTTAGAAATATTATTCACAAAAGAATCACTATATACAGCCAAAATAAAAGTGCTAAATACCTGTGTGACACAGGTAAATGCAAAATAAATGCAATGTCAAACAAGAAAAATAGTATATATCAAAGGAAATTATATATAGAAGTGATATGTAGCTAAGGCTGGTTTTTCACTTGCCGTTTTTTTTTTCGGTCCATTTTTGTGGCCCCAATGCATTTCTATGGGGCCGCAAAAATTCGGAGGTACGCCGTAAGGCCGTGAGGGCCGTATTTACGGCCGTGAAAAAATATCGAGCTAGCTCGATATATTTCACGGCTTACGGACACGGGCCCCATTGAAAATCAATGGGGGCCGCAAAAACAACGGAAGGTTGTTTTTGCGGTGCGCCGTCCCTTCCGGTTTTGCGGACCGCCATTTTTTCCCCAATACTTTTGCGTGGAAACATACCCTTACTTCCCTGTTTCTAGTCTTATGTTTACCAGTTGCAGCAGCATCTGACTGAGCAGAAGTCTGACATAATGATCCCAAGCTCTCAATGCTAGTCTGTGGGAGCCTCGTTCTGGCTCCTATAGACTTACATTGAGCTGTGACCTCCAGATCACTCCAGCAAACAAGGCTGAAATCTTTCATTGGTGCCATTCTCATGGCGGGTTCACTGCTTTGCACAGAGAACCTTTCTTCTATCATTTCTTCACAATTTTCAGAGTCTCTCAGCAATCCAAGGTCAGAATCTTGACTGAATAGTTATAGTTTGATGTGGATTGCACTTACCAATACAAATTTGAGTTTGTATCTTTGAGTGCCAAGTTGTTAACATAATTCTGCATTAGAGGTAGCACTTTCTTTTCAGGATTGCCTTCTTGTAGTCAATATTGCCATTTTGTATTACCTATCTTCTACAACGTCACCTTAGTTGCATTGTTTAGGTCTGTTCCTTACTTGGTTTTAAGCCTCTTAAACTTAAGCTGTTTCTGATTTAGTAAAGGACTGTTTCTACCTACATACACCATGTTCCAAATTATTATGCAAATTATATTTTTCTCTGATTTTTCCTAAATGGTCGGTGCAAATGACTGTCAGTCTAATAAAATTCATCACCCGTTAGAGCATACATCGAATTTTATTGAAGAAACCTTGCAATGATAACAGCATAATCTCCAAAATGAATAAAACCTCAAAATGCACTGTTCCAAATTATTAGGCACAGTAGAATTTCTAAACCTTTGATATGTTTTAAAGAACTGAAAATGCTCATTTGTGGAATTTGCAGCATTATAAGGTCACATTCACTGAACAAAAAAACTATTTAACTCTAAAACATCCTAACAGGCCAAATTACATGTTAACATAGGACCCCTTCTTTAATATCACCTTCACAATTCTTGCATCCATTTAACTTGTGAGATTTGGAGAGTTTCTGCTTGTATTTCTTTGCATGAAGTCAGAATAGCCTCCCAGAGCCGCTGTTTTGATGTGAACTGCCTCCCACCCTCATAGATCTTTTGCTTGATGATACTCCAAAGGTTGCGGTCAGAGGAAGATGGTGGCCACACCATGAGTTTATCTCCTTTTATGCCCACAGCAGCCAATGACTCAGAGGGATTCTTTGCAGCATGAGATGGTGCATTGTCATGCATGAAGATGATTTTGCTCCTGAAGGCACGTTTCTGCTTTTTATACCATGGAAGAAAGTTGTCAGTCAGAAACTCTATATACTTTGCAGAGGTCATTTTCACACCTTCAGGAACCTTAAAGGGGCCTACCAGCTGTTTCCCCGTGATTCCGGTCGCCCGAAATGACTCATCCACCTCCTTGCTGTCGTCCCAGCCTTGCTGGGACATAGTGGCCATCCACCAACCATCCACTACTCAATCCATCTGGACCATCCAGGGTTGCTCGACTCTCATCAGTAAACAAGACTGTTTGAAAATTAGTCTTCATGTATGTTTGGGACCACTGCAACCGTTTCTGCTTGTAAAAACTGTTTAGGGGTGGCCGAATAGTAGGTTTATGCACCACAGCAAGCCTATGGATGATCCTACACCTTGAGGTTCGAGGGACTCCAGAGGCACCAGCAGCTTCAAATATCTGTTTGCTGCTTTGTAATGGTATTTTGACAGCTGCTATCTTAATCCAATGAATTTGTCTGGCAGAAACCTTCCTCATTATGCTTATATCTGCATGAACTCTGTCTGTGCTCTGTTTCAGTCACAAATCTCTTCACAGTATGATGATCACTCTTAAGTTTTCGTGAAATATCTAATGTTTTCATCCCTTCACATAGGCATTGCACTATTTGATGCTTTTCGGCAGCAGAGAGATTCTTTTTCTTTCCCATGTTACTTGAAAACTGTGGCCTGCTTAATTATGTGGAACATCATTTTTAAAGGGAACCTGTCAACCCCCCCACAGACGGGCAGCGCTCACTGCGCCTGCCCCAGGCATGACAAAAGAGCGCAGGCGCCGGCAGATTTCAAAATAGCGCTAAGGATGCGGCGCCCGGCGCCAAGAACACTTGAGTGATGGCTGTGAGGCGTCTGCTGCCAGGACTGAAGACAGGTGTTTCAGACAAATTACAAAACAGATTATTTCTGCATTTACAGCACCAATAACTAAAAGAGCCACCTTATCAGAATGCAGCATTACTGCTGCACAAGCTAGCTCTTTTAGTTTCAAATCGCCTGGGTGGTGGTGGTGGTGGTGGTGTTGGGGGGGGGGGGACTGGTGAGGTGGGGGAGTTGACAGGTTCCCTTTAAGTAGCTTTCCTTTAATTAGAATCACCTGGAAAACTAATTATCACATGTGTTTAAGATTGGTTTCAGTGATCCATTGAGCCTTGAGACACACAACCATCCATGAATTTATTTGAAAAACAAAACAATTAAATCTTTGACACTTACAGGTAAATCCAATTTGCATAATAATTTGTAACACGGTGTATGAAAATGATGGTCCTTAGTCACCTGTTGGTATATATGGTTACTTGTAGATTGTGAGCCCTCGCGTGCAGGGTCCTCTCTCCTCCTGTACCAGCCGTGACTTGTATCGTTTAGGATTATTGTACTTTGTTATGTACTAGAAATAGGCCCGATGCCATCACATCAGGAGTGCGGTGAAATTAACATCTGTTTATGCTTAGTGATGCTGACAGGAGCAGCGGACATGTCTCACACTGTTTGCGCTTTCCAACATATCTGTTCTATATCATTTCTCTGCATTTTTGTATTTTTGCGCCGGCGCAAGTGAAACTGCCACGGTGCCTTATGGGATTCGGGGACAGCGGCCGGAAGTCCCAGCTGGTGGTTATTATATAGGATACCCCTCCTCACTTGCTTGTTCATTGGATGAACTGAAGCCTGTTTACACTGAAAGATTACACATCATTCAGAGATCCAGTGAATGCTAACAGAACCCCATCTGTGTGTATAGGTCTACTATCCCACAATACCTTCTCAAGCAATATTAGCACTTCTCTTAATTCTTCCACCCCACGCTGACCTTGTCTTAGTCTACACAGCAAAGCTCACAATGGGTAGCAAAAATACAAGTGAAGAAAGCTTTTTGTGTGTGCTCAAGTGGTCAGTACAAAAACGTAAATATTTTAAAATGGTGGAAATAATAATAAAAAAAAACTATTAGAAGTGGCCACATTTTTAGGAAAGGAGTGTGCGCTTAGAAGCCCTTTTCTATCACGCTCACAAGCACTGCTCTGTAGGTGGCTGGATCTGGCCAGCTTCAGTGCCCATGAGCTCCTCTGCTGCAGAGGTAAAACTTCTGCCTTCAGCACGGCACAGTGCATCATTTGAGCCAATGACATAACCATGACGCTGGTCTGAACAATCGGCCATCATGACTGTGCCTGCTGCTGGCAAGCAGTGAGACAGGAGGCAGAGCACCGGAGCGCTCCTGACGGGAGAGATTGCGTTTAACTGTTTAAAAGAAATGTAATTTGTCATCTTCTGATACATTAAAGGGTTTGTCCAGTTAAGACAATGTTATGTAAAGTTGTATTACTTAGAAAGTGATAAAGCATTGCAATATAATATTATTACAATAAAATCTTTCCAGTCCTCCCAGTTAATTGCTTGAGTTTTTGTTTCGTATGGATACGAGTCGACCTATATGCTTGCTAGTGGAGCATGCACAGTTAGCCTCTCACATACTTTGTAAAAGCCTTATGAACATGTTTCTGCTGCTGAGCATATTGCGATGGTTGCCTCTGAACCAAGAGAGCAGCTGAGAGCTGCCATGGTGAACCAGCTCAACTAAATAAATGCAGGGCTTGAAAATAAGAGCGATATTGCAAAGGCTGCATGAAGGGGTGAATTACCCTGCACGATACAGCTCAGATTGACATACAAAGCAAGATCAGATCCTATCAGGGAAGAAATAAAAAGCGTTTGGTAACCGGAACTACCCCTATCAGTTTTGGTAATCAGTGACTTGTAGATGACACGCACCGTGAAGACGTGATGGCTGACTAATAGTGCTGCCAAAGCAGACAGCCATGTACACACACCACAGTTTACCTTTAAATTATGTAGCTTGATTTGACTTAATTTCATTAGTTTTTAAACAGCTTAATAACTACACCATGTCTGGAGTTCAACACACTTTCCTAGTCCTTCACCCCATGATCAGCATTATTCACCAGACATGTCAACTCTTAGAATTGTGAACAGAAATGTCTCTTTGCTGAGAAGTCAGATAGCACATGGTTGCCTGATTGATGCCATCCATGCTTTAATAATGAATAGACCATGTGTACTCTAAATTGAAGTTGACAGTTGCAGGTTCACTAATTTGTAGATACCCAGTACTTAGTAGTTGTGTTTTCAACCAGTCAATCAAAGTAAACAAGAATTATTAGTGAACAAGCCATTCATTTGTGATTTTACTGTATTAGTCTTGGCTTTTCCCTTTTCTTCTTGTGAATTCTATAAATGTTATAAATAGTTTTACAGATAATGCTGTGTGCCTTCATTATTAAAAGCATGTTAAAAATACAATATGTAGCCTTGTCTTAACATGGAAACAGTAACCAGATGGGTGCAAGATGCAATGATTTGAACTTCCAGTTGAAGCAATTATTGAAATTGAGTCCAAAGCTGTTTATGAAGATCTGTTTCTTTGTACATTCAGTTTAGTAGTGGTTAGCTTGTTTCAGCTGTCCGCAACATTTATTTCTAAAACAAAAAGGCTGCAGGAAACAGTCTGTTTTTCTTCTTTGAAAGCTGTGATCAGTATGTTTATAGCTTTCTAGTTGTGCATTAAGTAATTGTTTGCATATGTTATAATAGAATTGAGAAATTGGGTATCGGCAAAGTTGAGATTGACCCAACAGGAATAAGGCCGGGATTATACTACCCGACTGCCGAAGATAAAGTACCACCGATCGGTGGTCATTTAATAGCCTCTTTATACAGGCAAACCACATTAAATATATGCACAGATAGTTAATAGATTGTCCAGTGCACATACAATATCATTTTTCTCAGCATTCATTGCAGGTCCTGTTTACACAGGATGATGTGCTGCCGGGGACGATGATCTTTTAAGCCGACCAAAAGATCATTTCGCTTATTCTTCAGGTGATCGACAGCCTGTTTATACTACTCGGTTATCAGGAACCAAGCGTTCTTGAAGACCTATCTGTTCTGAGAAAAATGCAAGAAGTGGCAGTGGATGAAATTCTAAGACGTTTCTTAAGTGCATGTCGTCAACAAACAAGTTGATTTACAAGGACTCAGGTTTTAGTTTAACTTTTGAGTTTGGGATGTACCAACTATGAGAGGAAATAGAGGGATGATTCTATACAGCATCGGAATGATAAATGAAGTCTTGAGCTTAGGTCTATAATATTTAGGGTGGTCTCATCAATTCACCTGTTTTGTCTAGTCTATCTTGTCCATTTAATTCAATTGGAGAATTGATTTTATTTTTCTTGTTACTTTCCTAGACAGATTCACAACCATGGTGAATCGTTTCATAAATGCATGCCAGCGAGCAGAGATTCTGAGACCCGAATCATATGAAAACGTTCCTCCCTTCAACCAAGAGTCTGAACTTAACTTGAAAATGACTATTGCTATTTATCATAGAATAATAAGATGAATTGTGTATTCTGCAGACAAGCTGAAGGAAGATGACATAGCTGTTTATAAAAGGTTAATCTACTAAAAGAAAGACATAGCTACATCTAAAGGGTTAACGGGAGGCTCTTGCAGTAGATAAACCACCAATAACAGGCTGTAGGATTGACCTGTTCTGCTGTTTCCTCCTCCTGCACCTTCTCTATATATATATATATATATAGGGAAGAATCTGATTATTCCACACATATAACTAACATGAAGTAAAGACACTCTCTTCTATTGTTTATATGCTGCACTCTCCCAGGCTCACCCCTCACAATGGCATCTACTAGCTCAGAACCAGGAACCATCGCGCAGCTGTCAAGTAGCGAGACTCCCTATTAGAGCCGACTTCAGTCCACTTCTCACATGGCCATATTTCAGCGAGGTTTAGATTGTCTTTTCCTTCATGAGGTTTCCCAGGAGGTGATAATTTCTCTTTAAGGATGCTTGATCATGATAATCATGTAGAGTAAATGCACCCCAAATTGTTTCAATTGTAGTTATTAATTAACTGTTTAGTGTTCGTTTATTCAAAGCAAGGATTGTTGTAAAGTGTTTTTTCAAAGATATGCCATGGATAGATCAGAAAGAGAGAACTAAAAGCCTACAAGTTGTAGGCCAGGAAAAACGTTATATTCCTGGTGAAGTAAACAATGACTCTACTTATTTAGTAACTGCAAATCCTGAAACTCTTATGAAAATTAACATATCACTAACAAATGAATTGAAATGCTCACTTTTACTAATGACATTTATTTTTTTACTTTTTACAGTGCCTCACACCCAAGGGCCTCTTGATGGAAGTTTGTATGCTAAAGTAAGAAAGAAAAGTATTTCAGATGGATCTGTTACAGTTATTGACCCTGAAGTTCCCATGACAAGCAGTCCCGACCATAGTGATCACACTTTATCTGTAAGTAGTGATTCTGGACACTCTACTGCTTCTGTTAGAACAGAAAGAACAGAAGAGAAGCTTGGATCGAGAACCAAACGAGGGTTGAGTTCAAAAGAAAAGGAAGAACTGGACCAACTTCTAAGTGGGTTTGGGGTAAATAACCCAACAAGCTCACAGAAGGATATGACCGATGTTCAAAACAAGCTTAGTGGGACGCGCCATATAGTACCTGCCCAAATTCATGTAAATGGAAACTTAAAACTCAAAGAAAGGGAAACTGATATTTTAGATGACGAAATGCCAAATCATGATTTACACAGTGTGGACAGCATAGGCACTTTATCATCTTCAGAAGGCCAACACTCTAATAATCTTGGCAATTTTAGCTGCCATAAGAGCAGTCAAAATTCTTTACTGTCTGATGGCTTTTGCAGTAACACTGGAGATGAACATGGCCATAATTTAGTGCCTGACTTGGGTATTAGCATTGACCATTTGTATGAAAGATCTTACACTATCCATGAGCCAAAGCAAGTTCAACAGCCAACAGCACAACCTCCTCCTTATGTACAGAGCAATTACTCTACTCAAACTTGGGTACGTCAGCAACAAATGGTCAGTTCACAGCAATACACCTTTAGTACTGATAATGAAGGTCGTTTCATTATGCATACATCACCGGATGCCTCCTCATCTAACGTACCTGAGATATCGAAAGGGTCTTCTGTATCTAACACAGGGTTTAATCACAGAGATGAAGTGCAAAGAAGCACGGCAAACTCCTCTCAGGACATCGCTCCTGAAGTTACCAGGCAGCCATTATCGACACCGCTAACACCAAATGGAATTGAAGTAAGGAGTGAAGACACACCATCTTCTCCAACATTGGATATTGACCAGTCAATTGAGCAGCTCAATAAATTAATATTAGAGTTAGATCCAACGTTTGAACCAATTCCAACTCGGATGAATTCTAGTACAGCAAATGCAAGCTTACTGGCTCCTGACGTGGACAACAGTGGCCTCCACACTCCTTTAGAGGCAGAAAAACGACGAAGGCTATTTCAAGGAGGTAAGAAAGTAGCTGTGCTTTAAAAGGGTTGTTGCTTAATCATTGGGTAACAAAAATATGCAGTCATTGCCCAAAGTGTTGGCACCCTTGAAACTGTTCCAGAAATTGAAGCATTTCTTCTTGAAAATTATTGCAATTACACACTTTTTATACACATTCTTATTTCCTTTGTGTGTATTGGAACAACACAAAGAAAAAAACTAAGAACGAAAGGCAAATAGGACATCATTTCACGCAAAGTTCCAAAAATGATCTGGACAAAATTGTTGGTACCCTCAACTTAATATTTAGTTGCACACTCTTTCAAATAAATAACTGCAATCAATCATTTCCTATAACAATCAACAAGCTTCTTACACCTCTCAGCTAGAATTTTGAACCACTCTTCTTTTGCAAACTGCTCCAGGTCTCTCATATTTGAAGGGTACCTTCTCCCAACAGCAATTTTAATATCTCTGTACAGGTGTTCAATGGGATTTAGATCCGGACTCATTGATGGCTATTTCAGAACTCTCCAGCACTTTGTTTCCATTCATTTCTGAGTGAACCTTGAAGAATGGGGTCATTGTCCTGCTGATAGACCTATGACATAGGATGCAAAACCAGTCCTATTGGGTCTCTTGTCATAGCGTTTATTTTCATTGAAATGTTGATTCACAGGACAGCTAAAGCCTACAGAGGCTTACTGAAGCCTACAGGACAGCTTGAATTTCTTTGGAACTTGTTTGGGGCTGCTTATACACCATCCAGAATACCCTATGTTGCAACCTTTTATCAGTGTTTCTCTGCTGTCCACGTTCAGGGAGAATTGACCTACAGTGCCATGGGTTGTAAACATCTTGATTATGTTGCTCACCATGGACAAAGTAACATACATAAAGATCTCTGGAAATGGACTTGTAACCTTCAGATTGTTGATATTTTTCAACAATTTCGGTTCTCAAGTCCTCAGACATTTCTCTTCTCCTCTTTCTGTTCTCTTTGCTTAAGGCCCCGTCACACTTAGCGACGCTAAAGCGATCCCGACAACGATACGACCTGTCAGGGATCGTTGCTGCGTCGCTATGTGGTCGCTGGTGAGATGTCAAACTGTGAGATCTCCCCAACGACGCAGCAGCGATGCGGCGACCTGTACAACGATGTCACATGGCAGCTGTTTCATGACGATTAACAGACCTCAATGAGGGACGTCCTGTCATGAGGTCGTTGGTAAGGTGTCAAACACAGCGATGTGTGCTACCCAGCGGGATCTCAACGATCAAAAAAAGGTCCAGGCCATTACGACACGACCAGCGATCTCACAGCAGGGGCCTGATCGCTGCTACGTGTCACACATAGCGAGATCGCTACTGAGGTCGCTGTTGCGTCACAAAACTTGTGACTCAGCAGCGATCTCGCTAGCGATCTCGCTTTGTGACGGGGGCTTTAGTGTGGCACACAGACACACAATGCAGAGATTGTCAACTTCTCCTTTTTTGTCTGATTTCAGGCATGATTTTCAGTGTTTTGTTTTTTTTTTTTGCCTGCAATTTTGGAAAGGTGCCAACAATTTTATCCAACCCATTTTTAGGGTTTTGTGTTAAATTATGTCCAAATTGTTTTTGTGTTTTTTTTTTTTTTTGTGTTCCAATACACACAAAGGAAATAAACATGTATATAACGAAATATGTCTAATTGCAATAATTTTCTAAGAAAAATACTTTGTTTTCTGGAACAATTTCAGTGATGCCAACCCTTTTGGTCATGACTGTAATGTTACCATATTATTTGTCTTTTAATAACATTTTTAGGTAAAGGATGTTAAAGGGAAAGTTGCATCTCCGCCTTTCACTACTGAAATGAGAATAACTCTGTCATGAAGTAGTGTAGATAAACAGCTATACTACATCATTTCTGTGACTCATTTCCACGGGAGTTATAGCAACAATATTTTCATAGCTCCACCTGTAGTAGTCAAATCTAGAAGAAGTTTCATTTCAGCCTTGAAAGATTGAGTTGAGAATAGCCCCCTTCATTTCTACAAATTTATTCTTGGTTTGCTCTACATGTTCAACATTCTTGGGGAAAGGTTATAAAAATTAGGATGCTTTGGAAAATTATGCATCCTTGCCTTGCATATTGATATGTTGGACATGTGTGACAGTTTTCGATTTTATATACATTATTATGGTGTAATTAAAGGAAACCTGCCACCCCCAAAACACTATTTTCCCGCAGATATAGTAGTAATCTGCAGGTCAATGGCAATTAAATCATGTCTGGCAATATTATTAGTGCATCAGCTATAGGGAGAAATTGAAGTTGTGTTCTCCCTGCAGCCGCTCGCTTCCATTCCTAAAGGCAGTGCAGGGAGCTATAACAGTCACCACTCACTTTACATTGAGAGCTCTATAATTCCTCCACTGCAAGATGATTGATAGTCAGTTCTGCACACTAAAGAGCAGGCTGTAAATCGGTGTGCCTAGGCGATTACAGCACAGTGATTAACTGTTAATAAAATTATTATTATTATTTCTATAGCACCGACATATTCCGCAGCACTTTCCATTGTAGAGGGGACTCGTACAGACAGTAGACATTAGAGCATAACAATAAACACATAGATCAAAACAGATACCAAGAGGAATGAGGGCCCTGCTCGCAAGCTTACAATCTATGAGGAAAAAGGGGAGACATGAAAGGTGGATGGTAATAATTGCTATCATTGTTCCGACCAGCCATAGTTTAAGAATCGGGTGTTCATGTTATGCTGCATGAACCGGTTATCAGCCTTAGTATGTAAAAGTACAAACACAGAGGGCTATTAAATGCATAAAGCATGTGAGAACATGATACGAGGAACCTGGGTATGGTAAAAATTTTGAATGGGCAACACAGGGATAGTTAAATTAATGCGTTGAGACAGTAAGTCAGTCAGAAGAAATGCGTTTTTAGGGCACTCTTAAAACTGTGGTTATTGGGGATTAATCGAATTAGGTAGTGCATTCCAAAAAATTTGCGCAGTACGTGAAAAGTCTTGGAGACCAGAGTCGGAGGTTCTGATTATTGAGGATGTAGGGTGGGAGACAGACGAGGGAGGAGATGTAGGGTGGTGCTGAGCCATGGAGTGCTTTGTGGGTGAGGGTAAAAACTTTATACTGGATTCTGGAGTGGATGGGTAACCAGTGTAATGACTGGCACAAGGTAGAAGCATCGGTGTAGCGATTGGTAAGGAATATGATCCTGGCTGCAGCATTCAAGACAGATTGGAGAGGGGATAGTTTAGTAAGAGGGAGACCGATTAGTAGAGAGATACAATAGTCCGGACGAGAATGAATAAGAAAAACAGTAATAGTCAAAAGCAAGAAACTGTCGCATTCTAGAAATGTTTTTGAGGTTCAGATAACAAGAGCGAGCCAGTGATCAGATATGGGGGAGAATCAAAGCTCAGAATAAAGTATGACCCAAAGACAGCAGGCATGTTGCTGGGGACTAATGGTGGAACCAAACACAGAAATGGCAATGTCGGGCATAGGTAGGTTAGTAGAGGGAGGAAACACAAGAAGTTCAGTTTGACAGATTCAGTTTCAGATAGAGGAAGGACATGATGTTAGAGACAGCGGTAAGACATTCACTGGTGTTTTCTAAAAAGGCAGGCGTGATGTCAGGAGAAGTGTATAATTGGGTGTCATCAGCATAGAGATGGTACTGGAAACCAAATCTACTGATTGTTTGTCCAATAGAGGCAGTATATAAAGAGAAGAGGAGGGGGCCGAGGACTGGTCTTTGAGGAACCCCAATAGTAAAGGGAAGATGAGAGGAGGAGGAGGAGGAGCCAGCAAAAGATACAGTGAAGGAGCGGTCAGAGAGATAGGAGGAGAACCAGATGAGAATGGTGTCCTTGAGGCCGATGGAGTGGAGCATAGTTAGGAGGAGCTGATGATCCACAGTGTTGAAAGCTGCAGAGAGATCCAGGACAATTAGCATGGAGTAGTGACCATTGGATTTAGCTGTTAGTAGATTATTAGAGGCTTTAGTGTGGGCAGTTTCTGTAGAGTGTAAAGAGCAGAAACGGTATTGAAAAGAGTCAAGAAGAGAGTTTTCTGAGAGATAGCGGATAAGACAGAAGTGGAACAGGTGTTAGAGAAGTTTAGAGATGAAGGGAAGATTAGAGGCAGGTCTATGGTTAGTGGCGCAGTTTTGGTCAAGGGAAGGTTTTTTAAGTAATGGATGTATGATGGCATGTTAAATGAGGAGGGAAAGATACCGGGAGAGAGAGGTTGAATATTTTTGGTGAGTGATGACAGCAGGGAAAAGGGACTGGAGGAGATGTCACGGAATAGTGTCACTGGTGCAAGTAGTAGGACGAGAAGATACAAGGAGCCTGATTACTTCTTCTGTGACTGGTTCAAAGAGTGAGCTAGATGCAGTGGGGAAAAACACTGCATGGCTGCAGAATATGTTGGTGCTATATAAATAAAATGATTATTATTATGGTATGAGGGGATTGGGAGAAAATTTCCTGTCGGATATGGTCAGTTTTTTTCTTTGAAATAATTGGCCAGATCGTCGGCATGGAGATCCGTGGTTGGGGCCTGCACTCTTGGGTTGAGTAGGGAATGAAAAATGTCAGAGACGTTTAGGGTTATTGGATAGTGAGGTGATGAAATAGGTTTGTTTGGAGAGGTGAAAGGCAATGTATGTTTTAAGCATAAACTTATAATGGCTGAAATCTTTGGGTAGATTGGATTTTCTCCACAGACGTTCGGCACACCAGGAGCACCGCTGTAGGAAACGTGTTTTCAGCATGTGCCAGGGTTGTCGCTGCCTGTGCCGAGTTGTTCTATTTATAGAAGGTGCAATTTCATCCAGGGCACTTTGCAGTGTTTCATTGTAATGCTGTTGCGCAGAATCAGGACATGAGCGGGAGGAGATAGGGGCCAATGATGACTTCAAGTTCCTCATAAGTTTTTGGGTGTTAATGGTCTGTATATAAGTATCGAAAGTGGGGAGACTTGAGTGGGATGGCAGTTCTTGATAGAGAATGAAAGAAGGTTTTGGTCAGAGAGCGGGAAAGATGAGTTAGTAAAATCATACACTGAGCAAAGTCGGGAGAAGACCAATTTGAGGGAGTTTCCGTCTTCATGCGTAGGAGAGTTAGTAAGCTGCGAAAGGCCGAAAGAGGAGGTTTGAGATAATACCGTATATACTCGAGTATAAGCCGAGATTTTCAGCCCATTTTTTGGGGCTGAAAGTCCCCCTCTCGGCTTATACTCGAGTCATATACCCGGGTGTCAGCAGGGGAGGGGGAGCGGGGGCTGTGTAATCATACTTACCTGCTCCCAGCGCGGTCCCTGCAGTCCCTGGCTTCTCCGGCGCTGCAGATTCTTCCTGCACTGAGCGGTCACATGGCACCGCTCATTACAGAAATGAATAGGCAGCTCCACCCCCATAGGGGAGGAGCCGCATATTCATTGCTGTAAATGATCGGTGCCATGTGACCGCTCAATTACAGGAAGAAGCTGCAGCGCCGGAGAAGCCAGGGACTGCAGGGACCGCGCCGCAGCAGGTAAGGGGAGCGCAGCGCTATAATTACCTGCTCCTCGCTCCGGCTCCGTCTGCAGCGTCCTCTAGCAATGACGCTCAGGTTAGAGGGCGCTGTGACGTAGTCAGTGCGCGCCCTCTGCTGAGCGTCAGTGCTGGAGACGGAGCCGCAGAGGAGCAGGTAATTATTGAAAGCGCCGGCGTCCTGAGTAGAGAGGTGAGTATGTGATTTTTTTTTTTTTTTATGGCAGCACCAGCAGCATTCTACGGAGCACCTATGGGGCCATAAAGGTGCAGAGCATATAAGGGGCACAGCATTATAAGGAGCACCTATGGGGCCATAAAGGTGCAGAGCATATAAGGGGCACAGCATTATAAGGAGCACCTATGGGGCCATAAAGGTGCAGAGCATATATGGGGCACAGCATTATAAGGAGCACCTATGGGGCCATAAAGGTGCAGAGCATATAAGGGGCACAGCATTATAAGGAGCATCTATGGGGCCATAAAGGTGCAGAGCATATATGGGGCACAGCATTATAAGGAGCACCTATGGGGCCATAAAGGTGCAGAGCATATATGGGGCACAGCATTATAAGGAGCACCTATGGGGCCATAAAGGTGCAGAGCATATATGGGGCACAGCATTATAAGGAGCACCTATGGGGCCATAAAGGTGCAGAGCATATATGGGGCACAGCATTATAAGGAGCACCTATGGGGCCATAAAGGTGCAGAGCATATATGGGGCACAGCATTATAAGGAGCACCTATGGGGCCATAATCAAAGGTGCAGAGCATATATGGCACAGCATTATAAGGAGCATCTATGGGGCCATAATCAAAGGTGCAGAGCATATATGGCACAGCATTATAAGGAGCATCTATGGGGCCATAATCAACGGTGCAGAGCATTCTATATAGCACAGTTGTATATGGAGCATCTATGGGGCAATAATGAACGGTATGGAGCATCTATTTTTATTTTTGAAATTCACCGGTAAATACTGCATTTTCTACCCTAGGCTTATACTCGAGTCAATAAGTTTTCCCAGTTTTTTGTGGCAAAATTAGGGGGGTCGGCTTATACTCGGGTCGGCTTATACTCGAGTATATACGGTAATCTTTATTTTTATATAGCGCCAAGATATTCCGCAGTGCTTTACATTTTGCACACATTATCATCACTGTCCCCCGATGTGGCTCACAATCTAAATTCCCTGTCAGTATGTCTTTGGAATGTGGGAGGAAACCGGAGTGCCCGGAGGAAACCCACACAAACACGGAGAGAACATACAAACTCTTTGCAGATGTTGTCCTTGGTGGGGTTTGAACCCAGGACTCCAGCGCTGCAAGGCTGCAGTGCTAACCACTGCGCCACTGTGCCGCCCGGTGGAGATAAAATGTGAGTAGCAGATGGGGAGAGGGGAAAAGCAATGGGGATGTTGAAGTCTCCCATGATGAGGGTGGGGATGTCACAGGAGAGAAAATGTGGGAGCTAGGTGGCAAAGTGATTCAGGAACTGATGGGAGGGGCCCAGGGGATACACCACCGCCACTCGCATGGAGAAGAGAATGTAGAGTCTGACAGCATGGACCTCCAAAATAGGGAAGGCATGCAGGGAATATTAATGAGATTTGAGGGGTTTCTGAGTATAGCAGTTGAGGGGTTTGACTTACTATAACATGAGAGGCTGGGGTTAGGAGAGATATCTCTTGTGATTAGGAGGAGGATAGAAAGAGTGAGCAGATGGTTAAGTAATTTGTGAGAGCGTCTCTTGTGTTGGATGGTGGGAATGAATGGATCTGTGCAGTTTAGCAATGTGAAAAGAGCGTGAGTGCTATACGTAGGAGAGGAGAGGACTGAGGGGCCGATATAGATGGAATGTAAAGAGTTAATGCACAGATGGTGGATGTGAGTGAATGCAGCAACCAGGATATAAATTATACAAATGCATATGGTGAAAACTTGATGCAATCCAAATGTACTGGGAATACGTTTGTTTGAATGTCTTACCTGACTCCTGCCCTGTCTAACTGCCATGTTTAACTGCAAGGTACTTTGATAAATGTACCATACTTAATTTCCTGCATCGCCTCAATAACTGGAAATGAGCAGCTGCAGGGAGAAAATAGCTTCATTTTCCCTGTTCCAGCAAACCTGCCACACATGATTTAATTGCTATTTACCTGCAAGTTACCACTGTTATCTGTAGGTATATAGAGGTTTTTGGAGGTGACAGGTTCCTTTTGATTTTCTCATGGTAGACACTTTTGTAGTAAGCCTGCAAGGCATGATTTAAATGATCTTTACCAGAAGATTATCACAATATCCTCTATATACGGTTAAAGAGTATTTTTGGAGGTGACAGGTTCCCTTTATCATATCATACCCACTTATTTCTATCTGATTAGGCAGCAGACCTTGTATGCATCCACTAATCTTATGTAGTGTAATGTGAATACGATATTAAAGCAAACCTGTCAGCAGGATTTTGCTAAGTAAACTACAGGCATTGTCAGGTTCCCAGTGTTAAACTGGTTAAAATGATACCTGGGGTGAAGAAATCAGTCTTGTGGTTCTTGTGTTCAGTGACGTTTTCAGCTAATGATAAGCCTGTTCTCCGGGGCAAGACTGTAGGCAGAATCTTTCTGCTCTAAGCCAGAGAAACCAAGGAAAGACCGGCTCAGACCTGAGCCGTATTCTTGCTGGTTGGGAGGTGATCAAATACTTATTTCATGGAATAAAATGCAATTTCATTATTTAAAAATCATACAATATGATTTTCTGTTTTTATTTTTGGTTTCTGTCTCTCACAATTGAAGTGTACCTATGATAAAAAATTGCAGACCTCTTCATTCTTTGTGGGTAGAAAATCTTGCAAAATCGGCAATGTATCAAATACTTATTTTCCCCACTGTATGTGGTTTTCAGATGTTGCACAATGCCTCAATGTTATTTGTGTTGTTATGGCAGACATGCAACGAGTTGCATTAAATTAAACGAGTGTTGCCTTCAGAAACTCAGATTATACAAATCTCGAGAAATATACCTGCCAGCTGGCATCTTTTAAATACATTAGAGCTAAAGTTTGCCTTTTTGCATTTCATCATTTAACAGGAATTTGTTTTTAATATCCCATGTGAGAGCAGCATGATGTAGGGGCAGAATTCCAATTCTAGCCATGTAATTAAATGTCTTCTTGCTGCAGTATTGGTAAAATCACAGTTTTCTCTGCTGCAGATCTAGCAGTTGTCTGAATGCTGAACTCTGTATAACTGTGCATAGGCAGAAAGCTGCCATTCATACAGAGTTAATAAATATTGAGGACTACATGGCATCAGTTTTACGAGTCCTCTAGTGATAAAATCACTGTTTTATCAGAAGATTATCAAAACTACAGCAAGCAGCCAAGTAAGTGTCACACAGCTGGAATCTGGGTCTCTCTCTCTGATATTATGCTGTTGTTAGATTAGGTGTCTTTTGACCGCTTCCCTTTAGGCTATGTGCACACGTAGGAAATGTGGTGCAGAATTTTCTGCACTAAATCTGCATCTGCAGATTTGATGCAGTTTCTGTGCAGTTTCTATGCAGTTTCTGTGCAGTTTCTGTGCAGTTTCTGTGCAGTTTCTGTGCAGTTTCTGTGCAGTTTTTGTGCAGTTTCTATGCAGTTTCTGTGCAGATTCTATGCAGTTTCTGTGCAGTTTCTGTGCAGTACAATGTAAATCAATGAGAAAAGAAAAAAGCTGTGCACATGGTGCAGAAAAATCTGCGCAGAAACGCTGCAGAACTGCACAAAAGAAGCGACGTGCACTTCTTTGAAATCTGCAGCGTTTCTGCGCAGATTTTTCTGCACCATGTGCACAGCTTTTTTCTTTTCTCATTGACTTACATTGTACTGTAAATCACAGTGCAGTTCTGCAGCGTTTCTGCAGCAGAAAAATCTGCTGCAGTTCTGCACTAAATCTGCATCGTGTGCACATACCCTTAAAGACTGATGTCAATCTAAATTGCTATGCACAAAAATACAAAGTCAAAACCTCAACAGAAACAGCACATGCGTACACAGACAACACAGGCTCTTAAAGTGAACAGGTCATGTTAAAAAGCGCTACTAGCCTCCCATCAGTGCCTGTTTTAGGCAAAGTGGGGCCCTGGGCAAAAATTTAAAATGAGGCACAATATGCGAATAAATTGCACCATCACACAGAAATATTTTGGTTGTATTTACATGCGCTGAGTTCAGGCCGTTAAACGAGTGTGATCAACAATATTGAGTTTGTTTGACGCTTGTTTCCCAACCTCCTTACCCCGGCTGAGGATGAATGACTTACGTCATCAGCAGCACATCTGCAGCCTACATCGGGCGATGTGCTGCTGAGTGCAATGATTTTTGTTCCGGCATAAACAATCACTCGATGAATAGGCAGCATTTTGCTTGGTTTAGTGTAATACACCCCACAGTACTCCACCTAGTATAATGCACCCCATAGTCCACCACATAGTATAATGAACCCCATCGTCCTACATATAGTGTAATACACACCCCATAGTGCTCCATATAGTATAATATACACTCCCTTAGTCCTCCATATAGTATAATACACACCCATAGTCCTCCATGTATTGCAATGCACTCCCCTTAGTATAATACACCTCATCGTCTTCCAAATAGTATAATGCACACCCCATAGTCCTCCATATAGTATAATGCACTCCCTATATTCTTCCATATAGTATAATACACCACCATAGTCCTCCATGTAGTACAATGCACTCCCCATAATATAATACACTTCATAGTCCTCCATATAGTATAATACATCACCGTAGTCCTCCATGTAGTACAATGCATTCCCCATAGTATAATACACCTCATAGTCCTCCATACAGTATAATGCAAACCCCATAGTCCGCCATATAGTATAATGCACACCCCATAGTCCTCCATGTAGTATAATGCACTCCCTATAGTTCTCCATATAGTATATTACACCCCATAGTCCTCCATGTAGTACAGTGCACTCCCCATCATATAATACACCCCACAGTCTTCCATATATTACAATACACATATATAATGTAATATTCTTCTCACAGTCCTCCATGTAATACAATGCAGTCCCCATAGTATAATGCACCCCATATTTCTTCATATAGTATAATGCATTCCCCATAGTCATCGATACAATATAATGCAGGTCCCATATAGTACATATAATATAGTATAATGCACTGCCCATAGTCCTCGATAAGAGTATAATGCAGCCACACCATAGAATATAATGCAGCCCTCCTTATATAGTATAATGCAGCCCCCTTTATAGAATATAATGTAGCCCCCATCATAGAATATAATGTAGCCCCCCTCATAGGGTATAATGCAGGCCCCATAGAATATAATGCAGCCCCCATGCAGTGCCCTCATAGAGTATGATGCAGAGCCCCCATATAGTATAATGCAGCCCCTCATAGGGTATAATGCAGCCACCATGTAGTATAATGCAGCCCCCATATGGTAAAATGTAGCCGCCCCATAGAATATAATGCAGCCCTTTCATAGCGTATAATGCACCCTCCTCATCTACTATATAATTATCTAAGGGTCACTTCCGTCTTTCTGTCCTTCTGTCTGTCTGTCACGGATATTCATTGGTCGCGGCCTCTGTCTGTCATGGAAATCCAAGTTGCTGATTGGTCGTCGCAAAACGCCCATGACCATTGCAACGACCAATCAGCGACGGGCACAGTCCGGCGGCAACATGGCCGCTCCTTCCTCCCCACAGTCAGTGCCCGCTCCATACTCCCCTCCAGTCAGCCCTCACACAGGGTTAATGCCAGCGTTACCGGACCGCGGTGTAACGCACTCCGGTAACGCAGCTATTAACCCTGTGTGACCAACTTTTTACTATTGATGCTGCGTATGCAGCATCAATAGTAAAAAGATCTAATATTACAAATAATGATAATAAAAAAAGGTTATTCTCACCCTCCGACGCTCCGACGTCGCGCTCTGTCCTCGGCAGTGCAAGCGGCAGGTTCCGGTGCCAAGGATGCTATGCGAGAAGGACCTGCCATGACGTCACGGTCATGTGACCGCGACGTCATCACAGGTCCTGCGCTCATACCAACCCTGGGACCGGAAGCTGCCGCGTGCACCGTACATAGGCGCCAGGACTGCCTTCGGAAGGTGAGTATATGTTTATTTTTTATTTTACGTCACTGGGCAATATACTACGTGGCTGACCAATGTACTACATACTACGTGGCTGGGCAATATACTACGTGGCTGGGCAATATACTACATGGCTGGGCAATATACTACATACTACGTGGCTGGGCAATATACTACGTGACTGGGCAATATACTACGTGGCTGGGCAATATACTATGTTAATGGGCAATATACTATGTTAATGGGCAATATACTACGTGTCTGGGCAATATACTACATGACTGGGTAATATACTACATGGCTGGGCAATATTCTACATACTACGTGGCTGGGCAATATACTACGTGACTGGGCAATATACTACGTGGCTGGGCAATATACTACGTCACTGGGCAATACACTACGTGGACATGCATATTCTAGAATACCCGATGCATTAGAATCGGGCCACCATCTAGTAGAGTATAATGCAGAGCCCCCATATAGTATAATACAGCCCCCTCATAGAATATAATGCAGCACCCACGTAGAATACAATGCAATCCTACAGTATTATGGCCACCACGTACTCACCCACTTATATATAACTAGGTGGTGGCCCGATTCTAACGCATCGGGTATTCTAGAATATGCATGTCCACGTAGTATATTGCACAGCCCACGTAGTATATTGCCCAGCTACGTAGTATATTGGCCAGTCACGTAGTATATTGGCCAGTCGCGTAGTATATTGGCCAGTCGCGTAGTATATTGGCCAGTCGCGTAGTATATTGGCCAGTCGCGTAGTATATTGGCCAGTCGCGTAGTATATTGGCCAGTCGCGTAGTATATTGGCCAGTCGCGTAGTATATTGGCCAGTCGCGTAGTATATTGGCCAGTCGCGTAGTATATTGGCCAGTCGCGTAGTATATAGCCCAGTCGCGTAGTATATTGCCAGCCACGTAGTTTATTGCCCAGCTACGTAGTATATTGCCCAGCGACGTAGTATACAGCACAGAGCCACGTGGTATATTGCCCAGTCACGTAGTATATAACAGTGGCCACGTAATATCTAGCACAGCCCACACAGTACACGACACAGCCCACATAGTATGTAGCACTGGCAAGGTAGTATATAGCAGCCATGCGGTATATAACACAGCCCACGTAGTATATAGCAGTGTGGGCATCATATCCCTGTTAAAAAAAAAAAAAAAAATAGTTCTACACTCACCAGCTGGGATCCAATCCAGCGAAGCTGTCCCGATGTGCGCGTGGCTGCCGCCATCTTCCGTTCCCAGGATGCATTGCAAAATTACCGCGAGACCGCTAAGTCTTCTGGGTAATTTCGCAATGCATCGCTGGGAACGGAAGATGGCGGCAGGCGCGAGCGGCTCTGCGGACTACGGAGGGTGAGTATAGCAGGTTTTTTTTTAATTATTATTATTATTTTTAACATTACATTTTTTTACTATTGATGCTGCATAGGCAGCATCAATAGTAAAAAGTTGGGGACACTCAGGGTTAATAGCGGCGGTAACAGAGTGCGTTACCGGCGGCATAACGCGGTCTGTTACCGCCGGCATTAACCTTGTGTGAGCGGTGACCGGAGGGGAGTATGCAGGCATCGGGCAGTGACTGCGGGGAGTAAGGAGCAGCCATTTTCTTCCGGACTGTGCCCGTCGCTGATTGGTCGTGGCTGTTTTACCACGACAAATCAGCGACTTGGATTCCATGACAGACAGAGGCCGCGACCAATGAATATCCGTGACAGACAGAAGGACAGACATAAAGACGGAAGTGACCCTTAGACAATTATATAGTAGATAACAAAAAATACAATACTCGCCTCTCTCTCGTTCCCCCACTGCTCCATGCTCTGAAGAGCATCTCAGTAGCTCCACTGCCCGGCATACAGCATGGTGCGTGTCATCGCACACCCGCTGTGTCATAGGCAGAGGGGAATGATGGGGGAGGGAACGTCATCTGTCGCGCTCTCCTCCATATTGCTTTCAACTATAATGGGAGGACTGAAGTGCATTTGCATCAATTTTTGCAACTTTAAAATCGCAAATGATGAATCAGTCAGAAGCATCTGGAAAGCCTCCACTTCAATGATATATATAGAAAAGAAAAAACATCAGGAGAGAACATATAAAATAGAATTCAGAAATGGCACAAACACAATGATGAATATGGCACAAGCAAATAAGGGTGAAACACTAAAAACTCTAGAAGAAACAGATGGAAATGCAATAATGAATTGGCCCCTTCGTTTTATTAACCAAGATGTTTCCACATGTTCATAGATGCTTAATGCATGATTAATTGTGTATATGCCGATCTTCGCAGACAGATGTGAAATGACTCGTTGTAAGATTTACTGTTCTATTGATTTTCATTATGTACTGTATATTCAAGATCAATTCACATAGTGAGCTTGAAGGAATGTTCTTGAGAAACTCGTCTGCTAAAAGCATTGCCTTTCTAATTGAAAAGCACTGTTCATTCTTCTTAATGGAACATTTTTGTTGTCTCAAGAGTATTCTTATACATCTGCAGCCCAGGTTTCAAAGTGAGTGGGAGCAGGGAACACTCGCTTTAAATCTGAGGTCTAGAAGTAGCTGGGTTCAATCCAGAAGTTCATCTTTGTTCCTACACCGAATGAAGTCTGTTAGCCAAATCACTTACCTCAATGAACAGAAAACCTTTTCTAGGACATTGTTCTCCACTTTAGTGTTTGATTTCAGCAGTCATCTTTTACGATCAGCATATATCTCAGCATATATCAGGTAATAGAGGTTTAGCTTTTGCCTTCAAATGATTTAGTTTATGGATGGTATAATACGGTGTGAAAAACACATACAACAACAAATTCTAGTGTTTGTTCTTTCAGGGTCACAGAACAGCTCATTATCCAGAGCAAGAAAGCTGAGTTTTGGGCAGTATGACAATGATGCCTCAGATCCACAGTGTACCCGGTATGAATGGAAGGGGTCTCCAGAGCAAGACTCTACACACAGGTCATTTGCTGCCGTGGGGCATTCCCAGTCTAAACAGGTATGGTCTTCACAAGAAAGGATGCAAACTGAAAAGTTTTTAGTAACATGGGTAAGGTGTCTGGCCACAATGTTGGGGCAAAATTCACATGACCGTGATATAACCATGTTGTCGCCATGAATCACGTATCTATGAGAAGCTTGTGTTAGACAATATGGCAGCCATTACAACTGTTGAGCGCCTCTAATTGGTGAATTGTATGCATTTTTTTAATTTTTTTCCATGTTTGCGTGGTTATCTTACCAAATTCCAAACAGCAATAGTAATAGGTAAATGACTTCCTTGGTGTACAACCAGTGGTCATCTGGGACCGGGGACTAAACAGCCTACTTCTCTTAACTAGATCACGTCCCAGTGGACCAACGCTAGTGATTGGACTTGTATTACATATTGATTAACAAAGCTTCTTTAAAAGTAATGCTATCCTACTGCACCATGTATGAGCTGGCTGACCAATTTCCCTTACTTTTAATACAGTATATTTGGCTGAAGATGTTATCTGTTGTGATCATATAGTTTTTTTTATCACATTGTGACAGCTTACTGACTCTTCACATTCCACTTTCCATTAGGACATGGAGGCAGTGGTTCTTCACCTTTGCATCCAGATCTCCAGTAATGCTGTCTAGAGTTCAATTTCCCCTGCTAGCCGAGATATAGCAGAGGGAATGTTGAGATATAGCAGAGGGAATGTCGAGATATAGCAGAGAGAATGCCGAGATATGGCAGAGGGAATGTCGAGATATGGCAGAGGGAATGTCGAGATATGGCAGAGGGAATGTCGAGATATGGCAGAGGGAATGTCGAGATATAGCAGAGGGAATGTCGAGATATGGCAGAGGGAATGTCGAGATATGGCAGAGGGAATGTCGAGATATAGCAGAGGGAATATCGAGAAATAGCAGAGAGAATGTCGAGATATAGCAGAGGGAATGTCGCGATATAGCAGAGGGAATGTCGCGATATGGCAGAGGGAATGCCGACATATAGCAGAGGGAATGTCGAGACATAGCAGAGGGAACGTCAAGACATAGCAGAGGGAATGTCGCGATATAGCAGAGGGAATGTCGCGATGTAGTAGAGGGAATGTCGCGATGTAGCAGAGGGAATGTCGCGATACAGCAGAGGGAATGTCGTGATATAGCAGAGAAAATGTCGAGACAGCAGAGGGAATGTTGAGATATAGCAGAGGGAACGTCAAGACATAGAGGGAATGTCGCGAGATAGCAGAGGGAATGTCGCGAGATAGCAGAGGGAACGTCGAGACATAGCAGAGGGAACGTCGAGACATAGCAGAGGGAACGTCGCGAGATAGCGGGAATGTCGAGACATAGCAGAGGGAATGTCGAGACATAGCAGAGGGAATGTTGAAACATAGCAGAGGGAATGTCGCAATATAGCAGAGGGAACGTCGAGACATAGCAGAGGGAATGTCGAGATATAGCAGAGGGAACGTCGAGACATAGCAGAGGGAACGTCGCGAGATAGCAGAGGGAATGTCGAGACATAGCAGAGGGAATGTCGAGACATAGCAGAGGGAATGTTGAAACATAGCAGAGGGAATGTCGCAATATAGCAGAGGGAATGTCAAGACATAGCAGAGGGAATATCGAGACATAGAGGGAATGTCGAGATATAGCAGAGAGAATGTCGCGATATAGCAGAGGGAATGTCGCGACATAGCAGAGGGAATATCGAGACATAGCAGAGGGAATGTCAAGACGTAGCAGAGGGAATGTCGAGACATAGCAGAGGGAATGTCCGAGTGCTGTCAGTGTTTGCAGTGCGCAGTTAACTCTTTACATGCTGTGATCAAGTGATCGTTGTATGTAAAGAGTGTCAGAGAGAGATCGCTTTTTTTTATTACTCCATCAGCAACCCACAGCATGATTGTGAGATGCTGATAGTTGCTATGGCAACTGAGAGGGCTCACTATGGCTTCTAGGTCTGCCATATATCAAAGCTTAATAGATAGTCTGCTAGATTAAAGGCGAATATAACTGATAAAAAGGTATGCCATTTAAAGTGTGGTACAAAATAAAAATACGGTACCTTTTTTGTCTTTTCAAAGTGATTTTTTGATTCAACAGTTGTAAAACATAAAAATTGTTTGAAATTGGGTAACTCTCTAATGGCACTGACCTGAACTATAAAATGATATCTTTATTTGTACAGAGAACACAAAAAAGAAAAACTGAAAGCCAGAGTTGCATTTTTTTTGTTCATCCCCCTACAAAAGTATAACTAAAAAGTGATCAAAAAGTCATATGCATCCAGAAATGGAGTAAGTAAGAACTGCAGCTTGTCCTGAAACATAAGCCCTCACAATTATGTCCCAGCCGCAGAAGTGTTCACTACTTTTTCTAAAAAGAAAAAAAACTCTCAATAAATTTGGTAGTCTCATTATTGTATCTACCTGTGGAAAGTGACATGTTAATTCTACTGATTGTCTTATTATGCAGAATTACTGATGTTTGTTAATTCCACCACCCAAAAAGTGTGAGAAAGTGATCAAAATGTCCCCAAAATAGTTCTAAAATGACATCTGTTTATTTAGACCTCATTCAGCTCCATAGCTGGAAAAATGTTAAACTTATGACTCTCAGAACATGGTGGTGACACAAAAACAAACAATTTTTTTCACAGTAAAGCAGTAAACCATGAATAAAACTATGTCAATTTGGTGTCACCATAATTGTATTGATCCTTTATTTTTGCAGCACATGAAAAGTGAAAAACTTAATTTAAAAAAACTGATTTTTTTTTTTCTATTTCTTCCCTTAAAGGATTACTAAAAGTTAGGTATTCTATTTTCTGTACCCCAAAATGTTGCCACTGACAAATGCAAGTCCCCTTTAGGGACGCTAATGTTAACATTTTACATTTTTTTCTATAGGAGACATTTTCCAGCTACCAGGGTGATGTTGATGAATTAGATGGCATTTTCAATGGTTCAAAAAATGGTGGTGAAGTTGTGCCACCTACACCAGCTTTCCCTATTTCCCCAGAAACCCCTTACGGTGAGCATAACGTTTCATTGATTCATTAGTACACGCTGAAATTACTTCTAAGGAGACTATAGCTGTGAAAATGACTGTGTTCTCTGTTTTTGTTTCAGTGCGCACTCCCCCAAATTATTCTCAGACGATTCAGGAGGCAGGGCTCCAGTTCTACAGTCCTTCGGATATGTACACAGCAGGGCATGGTAAGAAAGCCCATACCTTGGAATAGTATAAAGGTGACAGTGCGGAATGCTAGAGATGAGCAGATCTGGCAAGGTTCCAAGTCGCCAAATCGCACTCTCCCGTCCGCCGTCCAGTCCTCCTCTTTTTTTCTTCCTCTATTCTTGTCTAGCTTATTTCTTCAACCTCTACAATCCATGGTGCAGCTTCTGGCTCTACCAGGTCTTGATGTGATGTAAATCTGAGGCCTGAAGCTAGAACCTGGGGTGTAGAGGGCTGAAATGGATACGTGCAGTAGGGGATGGGAAAAAGCTGTAGCACTGAAGCTGATTGGTGAGAAGTGAGCAGTGGGGTGAGTATTATTATTATTATTATTATTATACATTTTTATAGCGCCATTTATTCCATGGCGCTTTACATGTGAATACGGGGCAAATATAGACAAATACATTAAACATGAGCAGATAACAAGGCACACGAGTACATAAGGAGGGAGGACCCTGCCCGCGAGGGCTCACAGTCTGCAGGGGGTGGGTGAGGATACACTAGGAGAGGGAAGAGCTGGCTGTGCGGCTGTTCAGTAGGTTGAGGATCACTGCAGGCTGTAGGCTTGTCGGAAGAGATGAGTCTTCAGGTTCTTTTTGAAGGTTTCTATGGTAGGCGCGAGTCTGATGTGTTGGGGTAGAGAGTTCCAGAGTATGGGGGAAGCACGGGAGAAGTCTTGGATGCGGTTATGGGAAGAAGAGATGAGAGGGGAGTAGAGAAGGAGGTCTTGGGAGGATCGGAGGTTGCGTGTAGGTAGGTACCGGGAGACCATGTCACAGATGTATGGAGGAGACAGGTTGTGGATGGCTTTGTATGTCAGTGTGAGGGTTTTGAACTGGAGTCTCTGGGCGATAGGAAGCCAGTGAAGGGCTTGGCACAGGGGAGAGGCTGGGGAATAGCGGGGGGACAGGTGGATTAGTCGGGCAGCAGAGTGTAGGATGGATTGGAGTGGTGCCAGAGTGCTAGAGGGGAGTCCAGAGAGTAGGAGGTTGCAGTAGTCGAGGCGGGAGATGATAAGGGCATGCACTAGCGTTTTTGCAGTGTTGCGGTCAAGGAAAGCACGGATCCGGGAAATATTTTTGAGTTTGAGACGACAGGAGGAGGCAAGGGCTTGGATATGTGGCTTGAAAGAGAGGGCAGAGTCGAGGATCACCCCGAGGCACCGGGCGAGTGGGACTGGGGATAGTGAGCAGCCATTGACATTGATGGATAGGTCTGGTGGAGGGGTAGAGTGAGATGGGGGAAAGATGATGAATTCTGTTTTGTCCATGTTCAGTTGTAGAAAGCGAGCAGAAAAGAAGGCTGAAATGGCAGACAGACAGTGCGGGATTTTGGTAAGCAAGGAGGAGAGGTCAGGTCCGGAGAGGTAGATCTGCGTGTCATCAGCGTAGAGATGGTACTGCATACCGTGGGATTCTATGAGCTGTCCCAGGCCGAAAGTGTAGATGGAGAAGAGTAGGGGTCCTAGAACAGAGCCTTGAGGAACACCGACTGACAAGGGGCGAAGTGAGGAGGTGGTGTGGGGGAGGGAGACACTGAATGTTCGGTCTGTTAGATATGACGAGATCCAGGAAAGGGCCAAGTCTGTGATGCCAAGGGATGAGAGGATTTGTAGCAAAAGGGAGTGGTCAACAGTGTCAAAGGCAGAAGACAAGTCCAGGAGAAGGAGGACAGAGTAGTGTCGCTTGCTCCTGGCAGTTAGTAGGTCATTGGTGACTTTAGTTAGGGCAGTTTCAGTTGAGTGATGGGAACGGAAGCCTGATTGTAACCGATCAAAGAGGGAGCAGGAGGAGAAGTGGGAGGACAGTTCAAGATGGACGTGTTGCTCCAGCAATTTGGAGGCATAAGGGAGAAGAGATATTGGGCGATAGCTAGACACAGAGGATGGGTTGAGGGAGGGCTTTTTGAGGATGGGTGTGATCTTGGCATGCTTGAAGGATGAGGGAAAGACACCTGTTGTGAGTGAGAGGTTGAAGAGGTGCGTTAGGGTTGGGATGAAGACCGTGGAAAGGTTAGGGATGAGGTGGGATGGGAGCGGGTCAAGCGTGCAGGTGGTGAGGTGTGATCTTGACAGGAGGGTGGAGAGCTGATCTTCTGTCATGGTGGAGAAGCTAGTTTTTGAGGAGCAGGGTTGAGCAGCTAAGAGGAGCAGTGGGCGCTGTGGGCCAAAGCTTTCTCTGATCGTATCGATCTTCTGTTTAAAGAAAGAGGCAAAGTCATCAGCAGAAATGAGGGGGGAGGGAGGAGGTGCGGGGGGACGGAGTAGAGAATTGAAAGTGTTGAAAAGCTGTTTAGGGTTGTGGGACAGGGAGGATATGAGGGATGAGAAGTAAGTTTGTTTTGCGGCAGTGAGCGCAGACTTGAAGCTGGCGAGGGACTGCTTGTATGCAGTGAAGTGGTCGGCAGAGTGGGATCGCTTCCATCTCCGCTCAGCAATCCTGGAAGCCCGTCTCAGTTCTTTGGTCAGGCTGGTCAGCCAGGGCTGCCTGTTAATTGTACGAGTTTTACTATGCATGAGTGGGGCGGCCGAATCGAGTGTTGTTGTTATTGTGGTGTTATAAAAAGTGGCAGCAGCATCTGTGTCGTGAAGGGAAGCTATGTCTGTGAGAGGGAGAAGGGACTCAGAGAGTGATTGTAAGTTGAGATGTTTGAGATTTCTGCGAGGGTGAGTGAGTTTGTGGAGTGGGGGTTGCACACTAGGAGAGGAGAGGGACGAGAATGTCAGTAGGTTGTGGTCAGACAGGGGGAGGGGTGTGTTAGTGAGATTAGTAAGGGAGCAGAGGCGGGTGAAGATGAGGTCCAGCGTGTGGCCATCTTTGTGAGTGGCCTCAGAGGACCATTGAGTGAGGCCAAAGGAGGCAGTCAGTGATAAAAGTTTAGAGGTAGCTGAGGTAAAAGTGTCAATGGGGACATTGAAATCACCCATGATGATAGTGGGGATGTCAACAGAGAGGAAATGAAGTAGCCAGGTGGTGAAGTGGTCGAGAAAGGTGGAGATGGCTAGTTCTGGGGGGCGGTAGATGACAGCCAGCTGGAGGTTGGAGGGGGAATAGATGCGGACAGAGTGCACCTCAAACGAGGGAAGAGTAGCGGAGGGTGGTAGCGGGATTGGAGTGAAGGAGCAGGTGTCGGACAGGAGCAAGCCAACTCCTCCACCGCGTTTGTTGCTGGGGCGAGGGGTGTGAGAGAGGTGGAATCCGCCATAGGAGAGCGCAGCTGGAGAGGCTGAGTCAGAGGGGGTGAGCCAGGTTTCGGTGAGGCCGAGGAGAGTTTGTTGGTGATGAAGAGGTCATGGATAAATGTCAGTTTGTTGCAGACGGAGCGCGCGTTCCATAGTGCTCCAAGTAGGGGGAGCGGGGGAGTGGGGGGCTGGATGAATGGGTATGAGGTTGTCGTGGTTTTTTTTTTTACTTTAAACTTTAAACTTCTTTAAGCAGTTTGCCTGGCTCTCTGCAAGTCAACAATGTGGTGGCCTCAGCTGCCTGCCAGGTTGCTGAATACATGCACAGTGAGTGGTAACAAAAATCTGTATTTTTGAGAATCTCTATTTTTTTTTTTTTTTTTTTTATATATACAATTCCAGTAACCTTCAATTCCACTTGGATAAATTCCTTTCTAGTCTGTCTGTGATACTGCTAAGGAACCCGTACCTGCAATCATGAGCAGCTCCCTGAACTACAAAGTGTGCCATGGAGGGGTATCCTTCCTCTGACTTATTTTTTTAATGTGTTAAGTGAATGAAATTTGTTCTGGTGACACATGGACTTTAAAGTTAAATATTTCTTTAAATGTCTTGACGAAAGGTAATTTGTTTAAACCCTCTCAAAAAATCTATTGACGGCGCTCCACTAAGTGCAGTCTACAGCATATTCAGAGTTTTGCCTATGCAAAAATTCTAAGTGCAGTGGGGCAGATTTACTACACCAGTCTAAAAAAAAAAAAAAAAAAGGAAAAAAGAGAATTGGATTAGGTGACTACAAGTGTATTAACAACATATGCCACTTATAGGAGTTATAAAGGACTTGTTTTTATCCTGTAGGGCTAAGAATTTCTCTGCAGGTAGTTGCTAAATACCTGGCTGTTCTGCCCTGTGATGATTTCTTGCATTGGCAGTGTGCGCTGTTGATGGGGCGTTACTGCCAACGTCATGTTGATTGGCAGACTACTTCTACAGTTTGACAACCGACACCTTGCTGCCTATCAGCATGATGTAGAGAGTGACGCCCCATCAACAGAGCGAAGTGGAAAAAAGGAGCTGCTCTGTCAACAAGAATATTGCAGAAAGCAGGAGAATCACCAGCGGGGGCGGTCCACAACTGGATGAGATCATTGCAGGGCAGAACAAGTAGGTAGTTAGCAACTATCTGCTGGTAACTTCTTAGCCGTACAAGAAAAAAAAGCCGCAAAGCCCTGAATAACCCCTTTCATACTTTTGATGCACTTTTAGACTGTCTTAAGGTCATGAAATGAAATCGACACTTTTTTTTTAAAAAGCAGGTGCAATTATGTTCAAAAAATCTGCATAAAGGTTGTTTACCGCACACTTTGTTAAACTTTCCAAATAGATAATAATAATAATAATAATAATCTTTATTTATATAGCGCCAACATATTCCACAGCGCTTTACAGTTTAACAGTTTCAAACACAAAAGTCATAAGTAACAACGTTAACAATACAATAATTAAAGCAAAATAAGACGACCCTGCTCGTGAGAGCTTACAATCTACAATGAGGTGGGGGAGATACAAAGTACAGGTGTGTATTTACAATGATGTATTTACAATGATGGTCCAGCCATCTTCAGGGGTTGGGGAATAGATGGGGATAGTGAATGGGCTACACACACACAAACATAACATAACTTTGATTAGTGAACGTGATAGGCCGCTCTGAACAAATGTGTTTTGAGCGAGCGCCTAAAACTATGCAAATTATGGATGGTCCTAATATCTTGGGTAGAGCATTCCAGAGGATTGGCGCAAAATAGATGCATAATAGATGCATACTTGTTAACTTTTTGGGACCTGGTTTACATTCAAAACTAGAGGAAACTATGGGCTAATATGGGTATGTGTTTAATTATGAGCCTGGCAGCTGTGCATTGCATTCCATGTGTATATGGGACCTCGGTCTTCAGTAGCTTCACACACACTAACATCACATCAAATACTTTACAACAAATAACATCTTAGGAATAAAAAGCTCAATATCCTGAGTGTAATTTTAAAATACAAGAAGCAGTTCACATGTAAGCTGTTTGCATGAATAGTCAAATAGTTGAAACCAGAAGATTGAATACACTATATAAGACACACATGCATGTTTTTCTCAATATCTGACATGAATTCAGAATAAACCTTTCCTGTTTCAGGATTACAATAATTATTAATATTTGCCAAATGCCAGAATAATGAGAGAGAGAGAATGTTTTAAGGCATTTTTATTACTTACTGCAAAGTCAAAAGTTTACATACATTTCATCAGTACGGTATTTGGTACCATTGCCCTTAAACTGAATGACCTGGGTCAAACGTTTGAGATATCCTTCCACAAGCTTCTCACAATAGTTGGTCGGAATTTGGGCCCATTCCTCCCAAGAAAACTGGTGTAACTGATCCAGATTTGTAGGTTAAAGGAAAAAAAAGGTCAGTGTGTACTATGTGCTGGATATCAGTTGTATGGCTTTTTAACATTTTGAATGAAAAGTTAATTTTTACCCTTCCCGATCCATTGGACTTTCTCTACATTTTAGATTTGTAGGTTGCCTTGCTCACACCTGCCTTTGCAGCTTTGCACATAAATTTTCAATAGGATTGAGATCAGGGCTTTGTGATGGCCGCTCCAAAACATTGACATTGTTATCCTTAAGCCACTGTGTTACCATTTTGGCAGTATGCTTCAGGTCACTGTCCATTTGGCACAGTATTGCCACATAATCATCTTTTCTCGTAATGCCATCTATTTTGTGAAGTGCCCCACTCCCTCCTGCAGCAAAACAACCGCTAAGCATGATACTGCCATCCCTGTGCTTCACAGTTGGGGATAGTGTTCTTCGGCTTCCAAGCTTCTCCCTTTTTCCTCCAAACGTAACAATGGTCATTATGCCCAAAAGTTAAATTTTATTTTCATCAGACCACAGGACATGTGTCCAACAATTTAAGGTTTTTGTTCCCATTTGCATTTGTAAACATTAATCTGGCTTTTTATGTTTCTTTTGGAGTAATGGCTTCTTCCTGACAGAGTGGCATTTCAGCCCTTGTTGATACAGTACTCATTTCACTATGGATATTGACACAATCTTAGCAGCTTCCGCCATCATCTTCACAAGGTCTTTTGCTTTTGTCCTTGGGTTGATATACACATGTCGGACCAAAGCACATTGATCTCTGGGACACCAAACCTGTCTCCTTCCTGAGCGGTATGATGGCTGGACATTCCCATCTTTTTTGTAATTGCGTATAATTGTTTGTCACAGATGAACGAGTCACCTTCAGCTAGACTTGTGCAAGTCCACAATTCCATTCCTGATATCTTGCCTTATTTTTGAGACTTTCCCATGATGCTACACAAAGAAGCCGTGTGTTTCAGGTGTACATTAAAATACATTCACAGGTATGTCTCTAATTAACTCAAATGCTTTCAAAAGTTTCCAAACACATGACCTCATCATATGATTCAGAATTGTTTAAAGGCATAGTAATCTTAATGTGTAAACTTTTGACTTTGCAGTAAGTAATGAAAATGCCTTAAAACATTCTCTCTCTCTCTCTTTCTCTCTCGTGAAAGGTTTATTCTGATTTCATGTCAGATATTGATAAAAACATGCATATGTGTCTTTTTATAAAGTGTATGTACACTTCTTGTTTCAGCTCTATATGCACACATTCCCCCAGCACACAGTATGTTCACACAGCGCAGATTGGCGTATGTGTATTAATAAGCGGTTCCATGGCCCAGTGATATGATGTCACTGCTGCACATCTTGGGAAGTTGTGTCTGGGAGATGTAGTGTGTGGATCATTACTCAATCAGTACATACAAGAAGTAATTTAGCCTTCCAATTTATTTTCTCCTGTCCGTGTCCGCTCATTTTGTTACCAGTGGCTTCCGAATGCCCCTATAAGTTACTGCACGACTCCATTATCTATTGGGTTTGCCTTCCTTAATGCATTTAGTGATTGCAATGGGCCGCCCTCATTATTGCTACTTCTGTACATAAGGGTATATGTACTTATTATCCTGACCCTTTCAATCCTGGCTCTGTGCTTGTACTGGTGCTTGGTTTCTTTTCCCTTGTTCTATACACTTAACGGACCTTATAAATATATTTGTGCCTTACAAGCTGAAGTCTCTCCATTTCCCCCCCACATCCTTTTTGCTACATTGCTTCCCTAAAGTTGACAAAAGAACAATCCATGGAGGAAATGTATTGTCAGACACCACCAAGTGTTTTCCTGGACGTTAACCACTTAAATAATGGCCCCTGACTCGTTTCTGGTTTTATTTTGACTAAAGCATCTATAGTTGTAAAGTTCACAAGATGCGTGGCATTAGCTTGGTAAAGCATCCAAATGTTCAGCTTATTAACATGACCATAATATTGGATTGATATGTTATAGTTCGGCCAGCTTTATAACAGGGGTACTTATGGCTGAACCTTATATTCATAGTGTTACAATTGCAACAAATGTATGTATTTATAGTGGTGGGCAACTAGAGGCCATATGTGGCCCTAAGACCCTTACCCTATGGCCTTTAACTCCCACAATGTAGTGAGTTGACCACTACTTGTTTATGATGGGAGTTATCCTTTGTAACAAGCTGCATACATTCTTTTTTAATTAACAGGGTTATCTAGGAGTAAAGACCATGGCTCCCTTCAGGCTCCCCTTCATTGACATGAATGGGGCATAGTTGCAATACTACACATAACCTGTGGACAGGTGTGGCACGGGTTTTCTATTCTTTTGTCCTAATAAAAGTAATTGCCTTAGTAAGAAACCTTATATAACCTGCTCACTATATGGATATAGGCCTGCGATTGTATTAGTTGTAATGGGAACATTGTATCTGTATAAAAATTTTCATTATACGCCATAAAGTGCCTTGTGTTTTAAATGATATCTGACTGTATTTATTTATTTTTTTATCTGAAAGTCTAACAATATGTCAGGATAGAGAGAAAAAAAGGAAATCTCCAGCGTGAAACTTGGATAAAAGTTCAATTTATTTAGACAAATCCATTAAAATCCTTATTTCATAGTGGTACAGCAAATGATGGGGTACATGATACGACCAACACGTTTTGACCTGTTATGGTATGGTATATGGTCAGAGCAGCAAAACATATATAGAAAAAATTAAACGCAACAGATGCAGCAATTGGAATCAAACAAAAATAAATAAATAAATAAAAATGGTACCCTAGTGAAAAGTCCCAACATTGGGACACACAATTGACCTACAATGATTCATTGAAAAACGTAGTGTCAGGATGAAATCCAAGCAATATTTGATAAGCTTTGGCATAATGGCATATTATAAGGACAGTGTCACCTCTATGTTAATGCCCCACTGTGCTCAGCAGAACAGACCAGGTCATGCACATATATATATTGCCATCATGTTATGAATTCGGATGAAGGATGTGGCCTTTGCCCCGCAGCTCAGTCAGCGCATTGGTAAATGTGGAATGGGAGCATGAGAAACAATGTGCTGTGTGTATCTGAGCTGGTTGGGAGCAGGACTGTGAGATGAGAAAAAGGGATTGAGGCGGAGATCTCGGCTGGCCATGACCGCATACAGCAGCTCTACACAATTGCTGAATTCTTTTCCGGCTGGCTGGTGTAAACTCCTCTGCTGGGCTTAACTCTGACTTTATTACAGAGAAGCTTGTACTACCCTCGCCCTTTTAATAGCTGATTAGATGAATATCCTTTGCTAGAATGTTTGTTTCTAAACGGTCAGTGGGAGGAGGAAATCCAAGAAACTTGACTATGAAGTGGAACAGATCATCAGCAGGAGCCTTCTCTGCCTGCACAGCCGCTTATTGAGCTTTAGGACTCCTGTGACTTTTATTCTTGAGGGAAAGTAACGGATTTGCTAAATTCTTTCCTGGAAGTCTGTTTTGGTTTTGTCCCCATTTGCTGATCTGCACATGCCATGTCTGCATCCTTTGGTAGGTTTGCGTCCTTGCACTTCCTTCACGCTGTCTTGGGGATTGATTGCATTCCTGCAGAATGTGAAATGTCTGTGATGGATGTGTGTGTCTGTGGACTGTTTCAATGAAGCAGGCTCTGATGGATATGAAATGTCTCTGCTGATTGTGAAGTATTAAGCGTACTCTGAAAGTAACATGTAGAATCCAGGTATTGTGTCTCATCTGTCTAAGCTCTTACATTTGATCAATCTCTCCATTGTTGGATATAAGGCTTCTTTCACACTAGCGTCGGAATCTCCCCGTCGCAATGCGTCGGGGAGAGATTCCGACGCTAGCGTTTAACGCTTTGCACAATGGGTGCAGCGGATGCATTTTTCCGGCACATCCGCTGCCCCATTGTAAGGTGCGGGGAGGTGGGGGCGGAGTTCCGGCCGCGCATGCGCGGTCGGAAAAAGCGGTCCGTCGGGAGAAAAAAACGTTACATGTAGGGTTTTCTTTTCCCGACGGTCCGCCAAAGCACGACGCATCCGTCGCAAGACGGATGCGAAGTGTGCAAATCCGTCGCAAATGCGTCGCCAATAGAAGTCTATGGGGAAAAAATGCATCCTGCAAGCACTTTTGCAGGATGCGTTTTTTCTGCAAAACGACGCATTGTGACGGATTTACAAAAAACGCTAGTGCGAAAGTACCCTAAGACTACGTTGCAGAATTGCTGGTGACAGAAATGGTTTATTTTGCTGGTGGATGTTAAAAATTTGAACATTACAAAGTTCTAGTATCTGTGTATTTTATAATCTAACACATTGCTGTCTTGAACCGTGTTTTTATCTGGGGAATACTCTTGAACTTGACTTTTTCTTTTCTAGCAAAACCGTTTCCATATGTGATAGTGTATTGTAGCAAAAAGCCACATAGCTGAAGGACACTGCTCAACAGCTGCTACAAAGAAGCTTTATTTGTGGTGGGGAGGGCCAGAAGTCCAGACGTCCTTTCACCCAGGCAACTGTAGGAGATGCCCTAACAGCTGACCGCATTCCAGAAAGGAGCAGACCCCACTAAAGTCAGCAGGCTTTATAGATGACCTCTAATCCAAGGAATTACTGGCTAGAGATTAAAACTAGATCTGTGAAATGAGAAAACAATATTCAGATCTCCATTCACTATAATGCATACAAATGTAACCACAAATAGTGCTGGTAACATTTTATTGTAAATATAAAAAGATGGGTTGGGTTAAAGGGGTTGTCCATTTTTGGGTTCATATTCTCTTAAACGTTTTTGCATGTATTTTGGGCTTAAAAAAAAATCATTTTTGTAGTTAAGATTCTGAAGCATTGTTTTGCTTTTCAGGCACTTTGCTGCCCTGGACATTCAACTGTGATGTGGTCATAAATCAGCTGATGGGAGCTCAGAAAAAAGAGACAAGACTTAGAAGCTCTCCTGTCAGACCATCACGACCATCTCACTGACTCTGTTTACTCATTGTGCAGCCAAGTAATAGACAGCAACAAAGCAGCTATAGAGGGCAAATGGTGCAATATTTATAATTAAACCCAACTGCTAAAATGATTTTTAGCCCTAAATACATGCATTTAATTAAAAATATGCCCAAAAGTGGACAACCCATGTTTCTGGATTGTCATTGGCCCTGACTGTTCAGCAAACAATAACTTCCCCATCATTGTGAGTATCAATTGGCAGAATGCCTCAGGAAAAAACTATAACCATATACCATGTGTGAATGTATGTATATAGATAGAGAGATATATCTATAGCTAGAGAGAGATAGAGATAGAGAGGTGTATATAGATATATGTATGTGTGAAATATATATAATATTACATTAGTATAGGGCTCAAAGAACAATGTATTTTCTATACTTTTCTACAGTCGATATAGTAGGATCTCACAGGTTTGAGTTTTTAACTTGACTTCTAGAAGACGTCCTTAGTTTTGTTTTCACTTAGAATAAGATCACCTACAAACAACAGTTGAACAAAAAGTAACTAGAGACATGACTTTTCTTGTGCTGAATAATAACATTTGTGTGTTACTTAAAGAGGTTGCCTGTTATGCTCCCGCCTGCCTCGCTGCTTGTGTCTTATACTTACCACGCTGCGGCGTCCCGGCGCATCCCTGTTCGCTCCAGGCACGTTCCTGCTCGCTCCCTGTCTTCTGCCCTTCCTGCTCGCTCGGCTCCTGGTCATCCTCGGGTGCGCACACGCAGTGGGGTCGGTGGCGCACGCGCACATTCTCCTCGCTGATCCCGGGCCACTCACTCTGGTAAGCTCTGTGCTCTGGAGGACTTCCACCCGGAAGCTATTCCTCCGTCCTCCTTATCAGGCCACTTCTCCCTGGCGTTGCCTGATTGTCATGTGAGTTTCCATGTAACACTGGCCCCACGTAGTCTTGTTGCTCCGTTCGCTGCCTGCTTGTGTCGGCTGCCTTGCTGTACTTTCGTTCCCTTGTGTTTTCCCTCCGCCTTCCTGTTACCTGTTTCCCTTTCCTTTTTCCCTTCCAGTGCCTGCCAACCTGTGTCTCCTGTTTTGTTCCTTACTGCCTTGCCTTCGTCGTGTCAACCAGTCTGCGCTCCGAATCCCACCTGTCTGGTTCCCAGTAGCCTCCGTTACCCCCTGGTCCGTGTTTCCTTCATTTCATCCTGCCTGCAGTTTGTATCACTCTCTGTGTCGGATATTCCTGCCTTCTTTACCATTTACGTCTGCATCTCAGTCCCGTCGGTCTCTCTGGTGCTCCTTCTGTTGTTACTTGTTTCTCCACTCTGTCCGTATTTCTGTGCTCCAGCCGTGTTACTCTCTTTCCCGCACTTCTTCTTCAGGTACTAGCTGCCACGGCAGTAGTCTTCCTTGAGCCTGCCCCGAACGCTCTCTGTATAGGGGGTGGTCCACCGGGTCCACTCGCCCTTGGGGGGTTCGATGTTGCGGTCTAGCGGGTCCACCTTTTGGAGTTCCTCTAGCGTTCTCACATTGCCCACTACTTTTATATTGATGACCTATCCTTTGGATAGGTCACCAATGTCTGATCGGTCGGGGTCCGACACCTGGAACCCTCACTGATCAGCTGTTACCAGTGTCGACAGCGGCCACCGGTAGGAAGTACTCATTTGCAGAGCTGCTCCATCTTCTGGTAGTGTCTGGGGATTGGGACTGCACATCTGCCTCCTCTTCAGATCAATAGAAGGTGGATGTATAATACCCTGAGGCGGCCACTACAAATAGATGGAGCAGCTCGGCTCGACTTCCTGCCTATAGTCGACACCGATAACAGCCGATAGGCAGTGGTGCCAAGTGTCGGACCCGCACTGATCAGACATTGATGACCTATTCTATGGATAGGTTATCAACTTAAAACAGTAGTTGACAGCCTCTTTAATCACTGTCATTCATGTGACCTATATAGCAATAATATACAGCCATAGATACAGAGAAACTTACCAATGCAGCTGATTTTCTGGTTGTGTAAGTATTAAGTCTCATGTGCAGATCTAGGCAACAATTCATCAAAGCAATTTGATCACAATTGCTTTGAAAAATCGCAAAATCTTTGTGTAACTCTCATCTTGACTCTCATCTTATTAATGAGGAGCTGTGGTGTTCCCTACTCCAGAAATCTCATTCCAGTCAGAGACTGAAGTAAAATTTTTGGCAAGTCGTTTGGAGACATGCACCTCTTCATAAATCTGGAGCGTCTGACCTCTTCATGAATCAGGAGTGTCTGACTCCACCACAGCCCCATATGAAGACCGGTATGATAAATTCTCTGGTCTTGGTGAATAGAGGCCTTAATCTTTTAGTTTTAGATTTCTATAACCAGAAAACCGCAATTAGCACTATAAAGGAAAGTTACCTTTGGTAGGTTAGAGTGTTTGCACTTTTGTCACATAGATGTAAAAAAAAAGGCTAGAAAAAGAAGCATAATAATGTTGCGGCAACCCTGCGTAACCGGACGTGCGGTTCGTCTTTCCAGACTGTAGCATGTCAATTTATCTTGCAGAGATGCTCAATCTCCACAAGATATATATATCACAGTCCAATGTATAGCATGCAGTGATTTTGCATTTTTCAGTGAACACATGCGGAATCACCGCGCATACAAAAGCCGGCAGCACTTTGGACGGAGCGGACATTCAAAGCGCTGCCATGTCCTGAACGTGGAAACATACCCTTAAAGTATGGATTTAATTAGGATTAAAGCTTCTGTACCATTAGTTTGAGGTTTGAATGAATATATATATATAACCAGTCAAAAGTTTGGACACACCTGTTCGTGCAATGGTTTTCCTTGTTCTTATTGGAAGGTCATGTTTTAGATTCAAACTGAGAACATGAAAACTATGGAAAAACACATATTGAAGCAAAACAGAATATATGTCAAACCTTAGATTCCTCAAAATACCCCCTTGTACACTGGTATCAGCTTTACACCTTCTCAAGCATGTTCTCTAGCATCTTCATTTGGTAGTCACCTGGAATTGCTTTCCAACAGTCTTGCAGGAGTTTTAAGACGTGCTGACCATTTGTTTATGTCGCATTCACTGTGGTCAAATCCATCCCAAATGATCTCAATTGGGTTTAGATTGGGTAGTTGTGGAGGCCGTGTCATCGTAAGCAGCACTCCATCCTTCTCCTTGGTAATATAGTACTTGCATGACATATGGGATTGCATATCTCTGCAGAATGCTGCTGTAGCCATGCTAGGTAAATTTGCGTTGAAATTTGACTGAAACAACAACCATGTCTAGCAAAACATAATAACAAGTTCCCCTTCATGCTTCACTGGGGCACCACGAATGTAGAGATGTTGCACTCACCATTTATGCTATTAACTAAGACATGGCAGTTGGTACTAAAAATATCACATTTTGATTGATCAGACCACAGTACAATTTTGCGTAGAGTGCTCCTTAAAAAGTAAAAAAATATTTTACTATTTTTCAGCCTGGTTAGAGATTTAGTAGTAACATTTTTCACTCTTTATCCATTTAATAAGGATTTAATTTTTAGAAATAAGTTGCATTTGGTTAACAAAGGTTCTAAGTTATAATCTGTAGTTTAGATTATAGTATTTTTAGCAGGGTACATGTTTTCACACTTGTGAGAGCTGACATGGAAAGTTTCATATCTGCTTTACGTGCAGGCTGATAATATGTTGGATTTAAATGGAACATCAGGATAGAAACAGCCACCACTTTATTATGCAAGACTAAATTATTGTTGACATTTTCCTGATGTATAAGGTCATGAAGGAAACATGTAAGCAGGATTTATCACTATAAAGTAAAGGTATGGTCATAATGGCGTTATTACACTGATTAAATGTATACCTTTGATTAAGAAATCCGATCAGAGGTTCAATTTTAATCATGGTTTTAAGTTTTCCCCTTTGGCCCCTCTGCCTGTCTCCTGTGTTTCTACAGGTCACTAATTATTCAATGACCTGCCACCATTTTGAAATTTTGCGCCACCGCTGCCGCCTTTGGTTGGGAGGCGGGTGCGCAGTATACGATTCCAATTCTGGTCTTCAATAAAATGGAGCTGACGCTTGTGCAGATCGAGATATGAAAAACATGACATAAAGCGGACCTTTGACCAAGTTAAAAATGAAATCTGACACTGTCAATGATAGTGGTGCAAAATGTTAAAATGGAGACCGGTCATTGAGTAATCAGTGACCTGTAAAAGCACAGGAGGCAGGCAGAGGGGCCAGAATAAGACCCCCCCAAAGGCTTGCCCTGATGCACAGAAGGCATCAGAAGAAGAAAGCTTAAAACCATGATTGAAAAAAACTCTTATTGCATTCCTTCAACAAAGGTATCATTTGAATCAGTGTAATAGCGCAATTATGGCCATACTTTTTCTTTAATAATAAATATAAATCTCCATTGTTGACGGAAAAAGCATGTTGATTGCCACTAGTCTAAGATTTCAGAAGTTATGTTGATTGTCATCTTAATGTTATGTTTGTGTTTTTGTGAAAAGTGTCCATGTTGAAAGATTGTCCTTTTCCTTCATGTGGCTATACGACCTGGAACAACACACAAGGATGGGAACATGTATTTGCACCTGTAATGTGATAGAATAGAATAAAGAACCCTGCAGATCTAAAGGGATTCATGGGGGTTACTCATTAATGTGCAAAAATATTTGGCGCATGATTCAGTGAATAGGATTTCTAAATGTACGGTAATCATTTTTCTATGCATGAACGCAGCAGCTCCAATTCAATGTTTATGGGAGTAAGGGGGACGGCTGAGGAAGTCTAGTAGTAGATAATCGCATATTGCTTTAAGATCTTTCTTTATGATCACAAATAAATATGATGGTAGTGCCCCATTAAGTCAGGTAAGGAGTGTTAGGTTCCTAAGCAGCAGAGCGCCTGGAATCTGCGGAATGTGACTGTATAACGGAGAATGTTCTTGCTTTGAGTGGCCTCTAAGTATGTGCATGTACATCGGGTGATGGGGGAGAAAAGTGATTGGAATGATGCTAATTGCACATTCTTATTTGTATTTAGTGTGCCAAGATATCCAATTCTGGTCTATGCATATTTACAGTCCAGTGTTCCCATTAGCATGGTATAGCAGTGCCTGTCTCACAAATGCCTCCGCTTATGTGGCTCATGCATGTCAGATTGGTCTCAGTTGAATACTCATTTGACAGAAAGCGGTCTCATCCGACATCTCAAAACAAATGCGTACTCAAGTTGCTGCAGCGTACTTGTTTTCTGCATAGAAAGAGGGCAAAGCCGCTTCTGGGCATCTTTTGGTGTCCGCTTATCTCCAGAGAAAACAAAGGAACTGGACGCTGAAATTCAAAGAGCCCAATCATATTCTCCCTCGACATCATCTCTTGGGAAAGAGCCTTGTAGCCTCCATACACACATTAAATTGTCAGCTAGATTGTCGTATTTTATGCCAATGTTTATTGAGTGCCTTAAAGGCAAGATTATTGATGGCCTACAGTATGAGGCTATTAATGGCCATTATTATTACATAGGTGGAGGCTGACTATAGGAGGCCCCTTCTGGTCAGCTTTCTGAACAGGCGTCAGCGCTTGTGCAAGCAGTAGCCTCTTGTTTTACATTTTGCTGTCCATTTATTTCCAGCAGTGCAGAGTATTGCACTGTTGTCTCATTGAGATGAATGAAACTGTAAGAGGACCTTTCACCAAGTTAAAATTGTGCAGATTTTGGTCTTATTATATTCCTGCTCTTCCCTTGACTAACCCATTTTTGTTGTACATCCGCCATATGGTTGCAGAGATATGCGGCTTGATATTTAGTTCTAATTCCTATGCTCTGTGCAAGGGGCAAGTCTCACAGGATTCTCTGGAGTATGTCTGTAGGCTGCTCTGTGTAAAAAAAAACAAAAAAAAAAAGACAACCCTGTGATCAACACCCCTTGAAAAGACCATCAAAATCACCACCAAATAAAAAGGCCCATAATTCTGGAATCATATTGTGGATTTAGAAAAATAAGAAAGAAATACTCTGGAACACTATGGAAGTGAGGGTAAAAGCTGCCCACGTCGTTGGACTTGCTGACAGGACCTCTTTAAATATAGTACTGTGATAATTCTCCAAAAGTCAGCCGCCCCTATTCTACATTTTTGTGTGCTGGACTTTCAATTCATTTTCTGTATTGGCTAAGTTTTATTGATTTTTTTTTTTTGTGAAGACCACCCTTCCCGAAGACCATTTTTACTTCAATTTTAGGTGACTGCCTCAGAAAAAGTCCCAGTGTATTTTATGTAAATGTGTATATTTCTTGTACGTGGCTTCTGCATCTTAGGAGCTTTGTGCTTGCTTTAGGCATGAATTACAGTGAAGGCCTCAAGCAGAGAATCCTCCCTTCTGAGAATCCCATTGATGCAAACTCTGTGTTCTTCATGACTGAATTAGAAAGATCTTCAGTACAAAGGACCGCATCTCCTGCAGCCAGAGAAGAAAGGTGTGTTTTATTATACATCATGTGCTACAAATAATGTAAGCTATACAAAATGGAGGTCTGATTTTTTTTCTCTTTTGCTAATTATTTAGATTCGGTAGGGTCCATCTCAGCAATGTCTGTGGTGTGGAGCAATTCATGGACATGCTAATTGCAGAAACCACCCTACCACATAATTACACAATTCCTTAATTTCAGAAGCTTGACTTTTGGATAGCAGGGTTGTCCTATATATTGGCTACATGTATGGAAGTTGTACGTTAGCAACATTGTTTTATCATTTGTTTTAGAATATTCAGTCTTTTTTTTTCTTTTAGTGGCATTTCAGGAGTTGACAGTCTATGGATGGAAAATGCATCAAAGCCCGTACTCTCTTATCAGTCTTCATTGAAGAACAGAAATAGGTCACTAGTAAGTGACTTGCAATCATCAGAGTTCCTGAGCTCGGAAAGATCAATATTGACCCCGGACTCTTCCCCTGGGCATCAGTTTCTTACATTAAGTGCTTCAGGACACACTGATCCCCAAGAGCACCCTGCCACCAGAAGTGCCCAAGCTTTTTTGAACTTCGACAGTCATACTATTGTCAGCAATAATCCTCAATTGGATGAAAAACAGGTATCATTTCTCTCAAGTACAAACGGTTCTCCAAAAACCACAAGAACAGTGCTCTCATTGGACAGTCATAACTCCCAAAACCAAGGAAGTCCAGTCTTACAACATGTAGTAAAAAATCTCCATTCACAGCCACCTCTTCCTGAGAAAAAAAGAATTTCTGAAGGGGAGCGTTCGTTTGGCTCAGTCTCTCCTTCTTCCAGTGGATTTTCAAGTCCGCACAGTGGCAGTACAATCAGCATTCCATTTCCCAATGTGCTCCCTGATTTTTCTAAGGTTTTAAGTGATTCTCCTATCCAAGGTAAGATCTTTTTGGAGTAGTATTTTAAAAAAAAATGTCCTTACTCTTTTACCGAACTGCAACACATGATTACATAAACATATACACATTGTATGTTTCTTCAAGCAAATACTGTACTTAAAGGGAATCCAACACCAGGTTTATGTAATCTTGGTGTGACGGGGTTACTGCAATCGAGAGGAGCCAGAAGATTGCGGCGTCTGATTGCTCCTGCGCCGAAAAGAAGTACTTCACCTTCTTTTTAAATGGTGTTTATTTCTTTTGGCAGAACAGGGGTTAATCGGCCGTTTTGGGAGCTCTGGGAGTCTGAGCTCTCGGCTGAGCTCGGTTAGCCACTCCTATCCTATATATCATCTGGGTCCTGACTGAAACACATAGTCAGAGCTAGCTTATGATGCATTGCTGGGAGGAGTGGTGTTTTGGTGTTTATATGAGAAGGTGTATGGTGGGTTTATCCGTGACTGTTTGGGTTAGTAAGTGTGATAATTCCCTTTCCTTCTCCTTCCCATCCTCCACTCCCCTGTGCATTCCTCTGTTATATATGAGGAAATATTTGTATGCCTGGCATTTTCAGTTACCCTCGTTCATGTTGCCTTGTTTGTCAGGTTGGTGTACTGCGGTGCATTGTAACTCCCTTCTTCCCTGGGTGGGGGAAGGAAGCAGACGGAGGGCCGATCCAGGAGATAAGGCAAGGGTGGAGGCCCTGGCATCTTAACCTTCGGCAGTATCCTCGGGAATAGGGCAAGATAGGGGCGCCCCCTAGTGTTAGAGACAGGGAAGGAGCTCTTGGTCCCTGGTCACCTGACAGCGGACACTTAGTGATGTCACTTGCTGGGCTGCATGCTGTCATTTTGATACAATCACAGTTTTCTCTTCTGCAGATCTAGCAGTGCTCAGAATGCTGATCCCTGTATAACACAGCCTCCACCACTTATTGGAAACTTTCTGCGTACATTGACAGACAGCTGCTAATCAGTTTTGGGCCAGGGTTATAGCTGATGAGCATGAGTCCTCTAGTGATAATCTCCTGCTGATAAAACACTGATTTTATGGAAATGGCAACATATGGTCCACTTAGATCACTCAACAAAAACCTGCTGACAAGTTTCCTTTTAATATTGTTTTGCATTCTATCAAGTTTTAAGAAAGGAAGATGGACATATCGTATTCCCTTGGCCCTGCCACTCTGGTAGAACTCCAAACGCCATAAACTCCGGTAAATTATTATTATACCATAACAGAGAAAAACTGGTCAGACATGTAACCCCACGAATTTGTTTAAATCTACCCCAGAGCTTACGTATCAGAAATATAGTTGGATACATTTTCCCAAGCGCACCCAAGGATCCATCTTCTAAGCACTGTATCACTGGATATCTTTTCGTTACCTCCTCCATCAGATGCTGTACCGCACTGGAAGATGCCTTATGCGCCCAGCCCTTTAAATTTTGGCACTGGGCTGCAAGAAAATATATTTCAGGGTTGGGCAAAGCCAATCCTCCATCTTCCTTGGGTCGCTGAAGTGTCTCCAATCTGATAAGAGGATGCTCTTTCCCCCATACTAGACTCCTGAATAAGGAGTTAATCTGCTGAAATTTCCCACTTGCTATCCAAATAGGCGCATTGTGAAGAACATATAATATCTTACTGAAAAAGAGAGCCGTGCACACCACTATTTGAGATGCCAGGGTAGGTTCCCACACTGTTAGTAATAATAATAAGAAACTCGGCACTCAACTTGAATTAATCAATCTGGTAATTTAGTATGATTCACTGTAGTAGTCAAAAAACGTTTGTCTGGCATCAGACCTTCTTCAGTTACAAGTTGCAGTGTTTCTTTTGGTTCGATAGTGCCAATAGATGCAGTAGCAGATCACTGGATCCAGGGGACTGTGTATCCTGGAATAAGAGATAAGGTAATGGAGCCTGTTCGCTAGTATTTGAAGCATGTGACGTGTCGCGGTGGCTTGGAGAGGACTAGCGGCCGACACCGCGGCACGTCACATGCTTCAAATACTAGGGAACAGGCTCCATTACCTTATATCTTATTCCAGGATACACAGTCCCCTGGATCCAGTGATCTGCTACTGCATCTATTGGCACTATCGAACCAATAGAAACACTGCAACTTGTAACTGAAGAAGGTCTGATGCAAGACCGAAACTTTTTTTTGACTACTACAGTGAATCATATTAAAATACCAGATTTATGACTTTAAGTTGAGTGCCGGTTTCTTATTATCATATAATATCTTAGGCATCAGAACCATTTTAATGAGATTGACTCGGCCCACTACTGACAAATGTAATTTAATCCAAGCACCCACCTTCGCCTTAAGAGCCCCCAGAACAGGAGTCAGATTCTTATGCAGATAGTCTGTAAGCGGCGTAGAGATCCATATCCCCAAATATTTAAAATGATCTATTACCTTAAGTTGCCCTCCATCTATGGACTCACTCACCTCATCCCCTACATCGTCAACTTTAAATAAAATTGACTTACTCCAATTTATTGTCAACCCTGATAAAGAGCCAAATCTCTAAATAAGCCCAATGACATTTCCCAAGGAAGCAATTGGATCACCCAAAAACAGTAGTATATCGTCCACGTATAGCGCTATCTTTTCTTCTGTTGACCCATACTTGAAACCAGAGACCTCAGCAGACTGTCGAATTTTGGCAGCCAACAATTCCACAGCCAAAGCAAACAAAAGAGGGGAGAGTAGACACCCCTGTCTTGTCCCTCTATGTAGCTTTACAGTGTGAGATAGCTCTCCGGTCACCCTAATACTAGCCTCTGGTTGCGCATACAGCAGCTGAATCCAGGACACACACTGTTTGGGCTTTGGCTCACAGTTTAAGACCTGCCACAAATATCCCCATTCTACACTTTCAAATGCCTTGTGGGCATCTAAGGATGCGGTAGCCCTCTGACCATGGTTGTCGGCCCTCAGCTGCACATTCATAAAAAGCCTTCTCAGATTAACTGCTGTAGATCTGTCAGGCATAAAACCAGATTGATCTGAATGTACCAGCTTGGAGATAACACTCGATAGTCGGGTCGCCAACACCCTAGCCAGAAGCTTGACATCCATTGTGAGCAAAGAAATTGGACGGTATGACTCAGGTTACCGTAAATCTTTATCCTCCTTCGGAATTAACCACTATTGTGGCTTCTCTCATAAAATCTTGCAAAATCCCTCTACTCTTAGCTTCCTCCAAAACCATCCTTAATCTAGGCACTAACACTTCCCCCATACTTTTGTAAACTTCAGCAGGCAACACGTCCACTCCTGGCGCCTTTCCGTTTGCCATAGACTGTAATGCCCGACACAACTCCTCATCTGTGATAGGTGCCTCTAAACTTTCCCTATCATCATCATCCAACCTAGGCAACTCAAGTCCCTCTAAAATTGCCACTGTGTCTCCCACCGATGCATCCACACGGGAGGAGTATAGTTCTGCGTAAAATTCAGTGAAGACCTTGGCCCATCTACCACTGCTTTCTCTGCCTGCTTTGCCCGCCGTTTACATCTACTGATATCTCTAAACAGCAACCCTCTCAAATACGCTTTCATAGCTTCCCATATAGTGAGAATATCCAGACTCCCATCATTAAACACAAAAAATTCCTCCCCCTCCCGCTTTATGTTGTCCAGATCCATACTATGCAACCAATTAGGGTGAATCTTCCACTCTCTCCTGCTTATGGCTTGTGTCCCCATCGATCAAAACTCCACCTCAATTGGACTATGATCTGAGAGAGCCCTTGATAGACACAATGGTAGGAGACGTGTGGTATCTAACAGTCGATTGCCAAGAGCCATATCTATTCTAGATAGGGTATCATGAGCCGGTGAATAACAAGAATACCCCCTCTCCCCAACATGTCTTACTCCATAAATCAATCATACCAATTTCCCGAACATAGGTACCAAACGCAGTAATGTGACCTTCAGACCTATTCTGAATATTTTTATTTCTGTCCCAAAAATCATCACACATATTATTGAGGTCTCCAATAATTAAAAGCGGTATCGAGCCCTCACGTCCAACCAGCTCCAACACTTCTCTAATTTTCTTGCTGGAATAGAGAGGCGGAATGTACACCGCCGCTACACAACAGCACTCCATACATTTTACATTTCACCACCACATATTGACCGTCCGCGTCAACATACCCTTCCACTTCCTCATAACGCACACCCGCGGGAACCAGTACTGACACTCCCCTTGAATACGTAGAGAAAGTAGAATGATATGCTTTATGTATCCAGCGCCTACATAGCACATCAACCCTCTCACGCACCAGGTGTGTCTCCAGCAGACATATCATAGAGACCCTTTGATCTCGAGCATACTGTAAGCTCGCCGTCCGTCTGGTCTTATCCGCTAGGCCTCTCACATTTCAACTCAATATTTTGATATGGTCCCCCATCATGCCACTCATCATTCTTCAAAATATTTTCATTCCGGAGTACGAGCTGTCTAAGCCCCCCCTCCCAACCTTTCAACTTTCAGCTCCCAACCCTAACCCTCCCACAACTAAAGATTCTTCCTCTCATCAAGAGCGGTGCTCCTCTGCCCATTGCAAACACTCTTCCTTGGTTTACCCTCGCCTCCCGCCACCATAAAGAACCTGAACTCTTTACAATTATCAAAAACATTCCAGCGCATATAACAAAGGAAAGAAATTACAAAACATCATTGCAGTACACCGTTTAAGCCCTTCTCCTCCCCCTCCCTCCATATTAACTATTACTGCACCATCTGGCCAATCAATCAAAATGGCTAAGCTCAACACCTCAAAAGTTGAAAATAGCCCAATTATTAAGCAGGTACCATATATACTCGAGTATAAGCCGAGATTTTCAGCCCACTTTTTTGGGCTGAAAGTAACCATCTCTGCTTATACTCGAGTCATACGCAGGGGTCGTCAGGGGAGGGGGAGCGGAGCTGTGTAATAATACTCATCTGCTCCTGGTGCGGTCCCTGCACGTCTTTTCCCCTGCGCCGGCAGCTTGTTCCTGTAGTGAGCAACCACATGGTACCGCTCATTATTTCATTAATGAATATGGACCCGACTCCAATAGGGGTGGAGCCGCATATTCATTACTGTAATGAGCAGTACCATGTGACCGCTCACTACAGGAAGAAGCTGCCGGTGCCGGGGAACAGACGTGCAGGGACCGCGCCAGGAGCAGGTGAGTATAACACAGTGCGCTATATTCACCTGCTCCCCGGTCCACCGTCGGCGCCGCTGCGTCTTCCGCTCCCTCTGCAGAGACGCTCAGGTCAGAGGGCGCGATGATGTGATTAGTGTGTGCGCCGCCCTCTGCCTCAGCGTCAGTGCACATGACGGAGAAGACACAGCGGCTGTGGAGCGCGGAGCAGGTGAATATAGCAAGTGCCGGGGGCCTGAGAGGTGAGTATGTGATTTTTTTTTTTTTTTTTTTTAACCGCAGCAACAGCATATGGGGCAACTGTCTGTATGGAGCATCTTATGGGGCCATGTGCAGCGTTATATGGGGGCAAATATCTCTATGGAGCATCTTATGGGGCCATGTGCAGCATTATATGGGGCAAATATCTGTATGGAGCATCTTACGGGGCCCATGAATGACAAAAAAAAAAGTATGACGGCACCAGGATGAGTGGTTATTGATGGTAGTTGATATAGGCAAACGAGCTGCAAAAAATCAATGTTTCATGCGGCACGCAGACAAACCGTGGATTAGAATCTCATAGTGGTGCACAACCAAGCAGCAAGTCATATAAGGGCGTCCAGAGAGAAAAAAGAAAAAAGTTGGCACCCACCCAGCGATGAAAGTAGAAAAGTCCTTTATTTATCCATACAATGGGATGCGGACATGCCTGTAGGGCTGCAGTACAAACGGTCACCTGGACCCGTTGAAGCGCAGTCCGCGCGAAACGGCCGTCGTCCGGTTCCCTCCTCACACCCTCTCGTTTGTACTGCAGCCCTACAGGCATGTTCGCATCCCATTGTATGGATAAATAAAGGACTTTTCTACTTTCATCGCTGGGTGAGTGCCAACTTTTTTCTTTTTTCTCTCTGGACGCCCATCTTATGGGGCCATGTGCAGCATTATATGGGGCAATTATCTGTATGGAGCATCTTATGGGGCCATGTGCAGCATTATATGGGGGCAAATATCTCTGGAGCATCTTATGGGGCCATGTGCAGCATTATATGGGGCAAATATCTGTATGGAGCATCTTATGGGTCCATGTGCAGCATTATATGGGGTAAATATCTGTATGGAGCATCTTATGGGTCTATGTGCAGCATTATATGGGGCAAATATCTGTATGGGGCTATGTGCAGCATTATATGGGGCAAATATCTCTTTGGGGCATCTTATGGGGCCATAATCCACATTTGTGGAACATTATACGGGGCAAATGTGTCTATGGAGCATCTTATGGGGTCATAATCAACATTTGTGCAGCATTATATGGGGCATATTTTAATATGGACCATCTTATGGAGCCCATCATAAACTGTACGGAGCATTATATGGGGCGTATTTTGTATGGCTTGATAAGAAAGAGAGGGGGCACCACAGATTCCAAGGGATCCAACCAGGTCTATATAATATGAACCATTTCAAAAAAGAAGAGAAAGAAATAGACCAAAAATCGGGGATCACCGGAGGCACGGATCAAGTAAAAAAAGGCAAATTTTATTCAAAAGTGTATAAACGGACACAGAAAACCACATAGAGCACACATTAAAAACATTTAAAACATTGGTCATCCATGTGACCTATACATGGTACACTTAGGCCGAAAATAGAGCCATCCCCCTGTATGAACCAACTCCCCAGTATCAATAGATGACAAATATAAAGAAAATCCTAACTATTACCGAGTGTGATGTCTATGTGAACAGCACCTTATTTTATCATACAAAAAATATATTGAAAAAGAGAGCTAAATGGCAAGTACACAAATAGTCATATAGCTACCACATTCAGCATATGTCACAATGACTTGTAAGGAGATCCACAATGCCTAGATGCACCATGTTATAGTGAAGGCAGTATCCATGGTGCAAACACATAAAAAAAAAAAAAAAAAAGAGTCATCTAGACATGAACCCCAATTGCCATAGAAATGAATAAAGATACATATGGAGGTGCAGATAACCAGCCCAGCTGAGGGCACAATCAGGTTCAAAGACTAATAAATCTATTAGCAGAGTAAGTACGAGACTCAATGTGCCAAAGCTGCAGAGACTCCCATGCTGAAGAGGCATGCACACAGTTACCAAAGCCTCTGGGGCTAGATGACCAATGCTCAATCACGGCATGTAAAATAGAGCCAAGGGCTGCTGGACACACTCAGGACCACCTGGGGAGTGGAGACAGGGGGTACGCTGACCCGACGCGTGTCGCCACACTCAGTGGCTTCGTCTGAGTGTGGCGACACGCGTCGGGTCAGCGTACCCCCTGTCCAGCAGCCCTTGGCTCTATTTTACATGCCGTGATTGAGCTTTGGTCATCTAGCCCCAGAGGCTTTGGTAACTGTGTGCATGCCTCTTCAGCATGGGAGTCTCTGCAGCTTTGGCACATTGAGTCTCGTACTTACTCTGCTAATAGATTTATTAGTCTTTGAACCTGATTGTGCCCTCAGCTGGGCTGGTTATCTGCACCTCCATATGTATCTTTATTCATTTCTATGGCAATTGGGGTTCATGTCTAGATGACTCTTTTTTTTTTTTTTTTTTTTTTATGTGTTTGCACCATGGATACTGCCTTCACTATAACATGGTGCATCTAGGCATTGTGGATCTCCTTACAAGTCATTGTGACATATGCTGAATGTGGTAGCTATATGACTATTTGTGTACTTGCCATTTAGCTCTCTTTTTCAATATATTTTTTGTATGATAAAATAAGGTGCTGTTCACATAGACATCACACTCGGTAATAGTTAGGATTTTCTTTATATTTGTCATCTATTGATACTGGGGAGTTGGTTCATACAGGGGGATGGCTCTATTTTGGGCCTAAGTGTACCATGTATAGGTCACATGGATGACCAATGTTTTAAATGTTTTTAATGTGTGCTCTATGTGGTTTTCTGTGTCCGTTTATACACTTTTGAATAAAATTTGCCTTTTTTTACTTGATCCGTGCCTCCGGTGATCCCCGATTTTTGGTCTATTTCTTTCTCTTCTTTTTTGAAATGGCGTATTTTGTATGGATCATCTTATGGGGCCATCATCCACCCTAGGCCTATACTCGAATCATTAAGTTTTCCTATTTTTTTGTGGCAAAATTAGGGGGGTTGGCTTATACTTGGGTCGGCTTATACTCAAGTATATACGGTATATTATATAAACAGTTCTCCTCCTCCAGAAACAAAGAAATAACACGTATCTGGGTCTCCATGGATTTTCAGTCTCTCTTAGCTTTTAATTTCTTAGCATTAATGTCAATGCACTGGGTAGTGTCCTCTGGTGTCAGAAAAAAATGAATTTTGTCAAAGGCCACCACTCTTAGCTCCCCGGGAAACAACATAGAATATTGCGCCCCAGCTCCCTCAGTCGTCTCTTGACACCAGTAAACTTCATTCTGTTTTAGGACCGCAGCAGAATAATCCGGGTAAATGGCAATCCTCTGTCCTCCAACCGTGAGATCCTCCATTTCTCTGGCCTTTCTGAGAACAATGTCCCTGTCTCTATAGTTCAGTATTTTGGCCAGCATGGTACGGGGATTAGCCCCAGGGGCAGGGGGCTGCGGCGGGACCCTATGAGCTCTCTCAACAGCAAAAACTTTTGCCAACACCTCGACCCCAATTTTCTCTCTCCGCTAACTTTCAATAAGCTCAGTAGGGTTTCTCCCCTCTGTTTTTCAGGCAGACCCACTATACGGAGGTTGTTTCTTCTGGATCTATTTTCTAGGTCCTCATTTTTTGCAGCCAGTTCTGATATCAATTGAGCAAGCTTTTTCTCCACCTTTTGCAGCTTTTACTACATGATCTTCCACAGTGCTCACCCTCTGTTCCACTACACCCATGCGTCTGTCCATCTTTTGTAGGGCAGTGTTTATCTGTGTAGTTCCCCCCTTAACCTCCTGTATCTGGAGGGTTAAGGCATTTAAAGGGAACCTGTCAACCCCCCCCCCCCAGGCGTTTGTAACTAAAAGAGCCACCTTGTGCAGCACTAATGCTGCATTTTGACAAGGTGGCTCTTTTAGTTATGCTCCCTGCACATGCTGAAATAAACCTTTATAAAAAGTGCCCCCTCATACCGTGAAACCGTCCCGGAGGAGGGACTTTCCTTCCTAATCAGACACAACACACTACGGGCCCGTGCGCGCCGGGTGCCGCCTCCTCTTGCAGCATTATCGTCCCCGGCGCCTGTGCATTAAGTTTTTTTCGGGCATGCGCAACTGCGCTGCCCTTCGTACTTACAACGCAGGCGCCGGGGACAATAAGGCAGCAAGAGGAGGCGGCGCCCGACACGCACAGGCCCGTAGTGCCGGCTGTGCTGCATCTGATTAGGAAGGAAAGTCGCTCCTCTGGGACGGTTTCACGGTATGAGGGGGCACTTTTTATAAACGTTTATTTCAGCATGTGCAGGGAGCATAACTAAAAGAGCCACCTTGTCAGAATGCAGCATTTGTGCTGCACAAGGTGGATCTTTTAGTTACAAACGCCTGAGGGGGGGTAACAGGTTCCCTTTAAAGATTGTTTATATGAGGAGACTAATGCAAAAACATCCCTCAGGGTCGGCTCTCCTTCCGACATCCCTGCTACCACCGCCATATTGCTTTCCCCTGCCCCTTCTGTATCTCATTCTACTCTGCAGAGATCGCTTCCTCCTCCTCCTTATCAGATCCATCTCCGGTAAGTGTCTTTGCCTCTTCCGCTTCTTCCACCCGGGCAAACTGTTTAAGCTTTGCAGCAACCTCCATGCACCACTGACATGCGGCGTTAGCTTTATCGGCGTCTTCTCTAGCTGCGGCGCCATCTTGGATAGCTCCTGCATCCCCAGCACCCGCGTCTCTCTGTCTCCGTCGGGTCATCTCCTCCTTTCCCCAGCCTCCAAATCAGCACTGCTCCGCTCCCAGGACCCTCGGCCAGCAGGTATGGCACAATTTAGACCCCACAGCGGTGTCTGCACAGGAGTTTATCGGTAATAGCAGTGGCAGCGCTCTTCTATGTGTCCGCTCACATGGCCACCTAGGACACGCACTTAAAGGGACTCTGTCACCTGAATTTGGCGGGACTGGTTTTGGGTCATATGGGCGGAGTTTTCGGGTGTTTGATTCACCCTTTCCTTACCCGCTGGCTGCATGCTGGCTGCAATATTGGATTGAAGTTCATTCTCTGTCCTCCATAGTACACGCCTGCACAAGACAATCTTGCCTTGCGCAGGCGTGTACTATGGAGGACAGAGAATGAACTTAAATCCAATATTGCAGCCAGCATGCAGCCAGCGGGTAAGGAGAGGGTGAATCAAACACCCGAAAACTCCGCCCATATGACCCAAAACCAGTCCCGCCAAATTCAGGTGACAGAGTCCCTTTAAGCACAATTTTTACTAAAACTGCATAATAAATATAATCACTGGTGTTATAACGAGGGTAGGCTCTTTACACCTTCCCAGTTCCCAACACCTAAGGATGAGCGGATGAGGGTTGCTAAAATTGACTTTTTTTAAAGGCGTAAATCAATACATAAAGATCAAACTGAGGCCACGTTTAAATGTGCAGTATTTGGTCAGTGTTTCACATCAGTATTTGTAAGCCAAAACCAGGAATGAATGAAAAATGCAGAAGTGGTTCATGTGTTTTCTTCTCACTCTTTCACTCCTGTTTTGCCTTACAAATACTGATGTAAAATACTGACCATATGAACGTGGTCTCTACCTGAGAATCTACTCAAAATTTGTTTCTAAATTAATCACCATTTGCGCTTGGTGGGAAAGCAAAATTAAGGGGAGAAGTCTGGATACATGATTGTAAATTCCAGGTTGATTAAAAATGGGGAAGATTTGTTTAAAAGTGTCTGAAAGAAAAATTGTCTTTTTTTCCCCGTAGTAGCCAATCATGGAGTTGTTTCATTTTACCAGAGCAGCTTAAAGGGAACCTGCCACCCCTCCCTCCCCCCCAGGTGTTTGTGACTAAAAGAGCCATCTTGTGCAGCACTAATGCTGCATTCTGACAAGGTGGCTCTTTTAATTTTTGTACCTGCCACTGCTGAATGAATCGTTTATCAAATTTGTCCCTCATACCTTGAAATCGCCCGGGGGGCAGGTTTTTCCCCCCTAACAGACGTACCACATCCGTCACTCAGGGCCTCTGCGCGCCGGGCGCTGCCTCCTCTTCCTTCATTAGCATCTTCAAATTTGGGTGTAGAATAAGACACAAGATTGCAAGTAAAAGTATGTGCACACATTTAGTATTTTTAAGCACATTTTCCTCCTGTAACAACCACAGTGTTGCCAGGAAGAGCACTGCATCAAATATGCATGTTTTTGCATGCATTTTGTATGTTTTTTTTTTTTTTCTTTTATTCTATATTTTTTCCCTCTACCACCCTCTCATACATTTGAGTTCGTTAATGCTGCAAAAACAATTAAAGAATTGACTTGTCGCAGATTTGGAAAAAATGCTTTGATGGTTCAAAACTGGAAGAAAAAACTGAATGGCGGCATGTAGATGAGATTCCAGAAATCTCATTCACTTTGCCATTACTGTAAAATGCAGGGGTTTTTTCTACTGTAAAAAAAAGTGTGGGGAAAAAATTGCAAAAACGCAGCAAGAGTCACCTGTTACGTATTTGCAGTTTTTTTCCTGAGTAAGCCCTAACAATCGTCATACTATGAGCTTTGTTCTTTTATTCTCCACATCCTTAGCCTGAGTTCTGATTACCATACATCTCCTATATAGTAACATAAAAATGGAAATGATGGCACCAGATGGATCTTATTGTCCCGCAATACAGATATGTACCTAGCAAGTCCAAGTATAAATAATTACATTTTGTTTTTTAATTACATGAACTCTTTGTTAGGCTATTTGTTTTTTTTTTTGCAAAAATATTTTTGTTTGGACAAGATCTTCATTTATCCAAAATTGAGTTCTCCCAATTCCCTTCTCACGGTCGGTGTTCTCCCTGCTGCCTGCAGCCGTGACTGCTGTGTGTACTGTCTGCATGCTCCTGTGTCCCCGCTATGGCTATGTAAAATAAGGGAGATTTGGAGGTCTGTTACAGGAAACTAGAGCTCCAAAATATATGGAAACCATGATATAGGATAAATCCCTATCTTTCCATTTGTCATCCCTAAAATACACGATCATCAATGGAAAAAGGTTCAGATGCTTCGTGTCTTGCATACTGTCATGCAGAAAGTACTGTCTACATAAACCATACCGAATGAACATGGCACACACATTATCATACAGTTGCATTTTCATGTTAGAAATCCAATGCTGACCCCATATGTCTTCTGTCGACTTGTAGTGTGAGCTGCCGCGGATCTGCTCGAGAATTAACCTCGTCAATAATACTTGGCTTTTCTATGTGAAATCTGCAGTTTTCTGTCACATAAATGAGATTTGTGCGATCGTCGTATTTGTTATCTATTCTGGTACCAATCCATGTGAACATAGCCAAAGAATATGAACAATCCTAGTTTCTAACTTTACTATTTGTTAAAAGTCATTAGAAAATTTATTGTTGAATTACTGATAAAACTCAAGTGGAGACGCAGCCTAACAGTCTGGGAAACCCTTTTTCTGTTCCTGAGATTGATGTGCCTTCCCATTGCATCATCTATGAAGCATTATAATATTATGTCAATTTTTGTCCTGCAGATCATTCGGCAGACAAACACATGACTGTAAAGTTTGTGCAGGACACGTCCAAGTTCTGGTACAAACCTGATATTTCAAGAGAACAAGGTATGTTTATTTCGCTGTTTAGGTTTCCATCAGCTATGGTTGTGGCCAGGAGTCTCCAGACATTTAGGAATTGCACATATAAAAACTGTTCAGCCACGCTCTAATTGTACATCTAGTAAAGCTGGTGAAGATGATCAGTCAGACATTGTATCCTTTGTGTATATTAACAATTCAAAAATCAACATGTCAGGCTTGAAGGAATCATCAGGAACTAAGGGTACCGTCACACAGTGCAATTTTCATCGCTACAACGGTACGATCCGTGACGTTCCAGCATCGTAACAATATCGCTCCAGCGTCGTAGACTGCTGTCACACTTTGCAATCTACGACGCTGGAGCGATAATTTCATGACGTATGTGCGATGTAGAAGCCGTTGGTTACTATGCGCACATCGTATACGATATATGTTACACCATGCGATCATGCCGCCACAGCGGGACACTAGACGACGAAAGAAAGTTTCAAACGATCTGCTACGACGTACGATTCTCAGCGGGGTCCCTGATCGCAGGAGCGTGTCAGACACTGCGATATCGTAACTATATCGCTCGAACGTCATGAATCGTGCCGTCGTAGCGATGAAAATTGCACTGTGTGACGGTACCCTTAGGCAAAGGCTAAAATGGAAAACAATGATTTTTACATATGTCAGTAATTAACTTTAGATAAAAAAATCTCTGTTGGGTTATGTTCATACAGCGCCTTTCAGACACTGAAGCAGCCGCTAAGTTTTCCAAGGCAAAGCTGCTTCAGGAAAAATACCGGCAGTTGTTTTCCTGAAGTGTCTTCACCGCTGGTTTTGCCTCCATTCTTTCTGTGCCAGTGTCTCTTCCTGTATGTTGTGACGTATAGAGAGCACGTGGCTTGCAAGTGCATGTGTCAGCAAGATCAACCCCCAAATATACGCATATAATGGAAATGTACATTGACACTTTTATATTTTCTATGTGTTGCTTCATTCCCGAGAAATCAACCCTTTATTTGCATATGAATTAAAATGCCAATGACTTAAGGGGCCACTTAACTATCCTCTGCCACAGCCTCTTTGGTTGGATTGATAGCTCACTGTTTGATTTCCTTGCTGAGGTCACACAGACATTCAAGCTAAAGAGGTGGTGATGCAGAAACAGAAGGTATAAGGCTAGGTTCAGATTGCGTTAGTGCAATCCGTTTAGCGCCTAGCGCTAGCGGATTGCGCTAACGCAATGTGTTTTAAAGCGGTCGCGTTAAACACCCCCGCTCTCGCAGATCTCCGATCTGCGAGAGCGGGGAACGGACCGCGGGCGCGCCTCGGACGCTGCAAGCAGCGTCCGCGGCGCGCCAGAAAACACCGGCACGTCGCTAGTGCGTGCCGAAAATGGCACGCGCTAGTGATGCGCGTCCCCATTGCTGTTAATGGGCGCGCTAACGGACGCGTTGCACGGCGTTAATTTCGCCGTACAACGCTGTCCGTTAGCGCGGTCCCATTAACGCAATGGGAACCTAGCCTTAAGGTGTCGATAGATTTACATTTTAGACCTCCATACGGTTGGAAGGGGAATTTGATATTACAAACAGATATATGTGACAGTCTGCACTCATTAATTTCCATGTCTACTGATGTGCAGTTTTCCTCTCCTAGTAATATATGCTAGATGGGAGGTCTTTGTGTACCCAGGATACTGCTGTCTTCATTGGCTTAATGTGCTTTTTGGTTTGTTGTTTTCTCTGACGTTCCAAACAGTATAGATGCTCTGTCCCCTGTACACTGGTGATATTTGTAAAACCCCCCTCGCTGCTGCTATCCCTAAGGCCACGGTCACACATTCAGTATTTGGTCAGTATTTTACATCAATATTTGTAAGCCAAAACCAGGAGTGAGTGATAATACAAAAGTGGTGATGTGTTTCTATTATACTTTTCCTGTGATTGTTCCTCTACTGGTGTTAGATTACAAATACTGATGTAAAATACTGACCAAATACTGAACATGTGAACGTGGCCAAACACTGAGAGAAGGGAGGAGCGCAGAGAGAGCCTCAAAACGGAGCAAAGGCTCTGAACATCTTGTAACGCTTTTGCAAAGGACTTCCAAATGCAGTGCAGCAGCAGTTAGGACTATTTACAATTTGTTTTACTTTGCATTTAGGAAGCAAAAATGAATAATAAAAACCAATCTGTGCAAAGGTGTGAAAAGATCAAGCAGTTGCCCAAAGTTTCAAATGATCTTACTGATTAGACAGTTATTCATAGTATAGTATCACACATTGTCAGATATATGATCATTTGTCTCTAATTTTTGAATGATGATTTATTAAATTATAAAAAACGTTATCTTCTGAAAAGTGCAGTAATTTGGAGAAATAACTATGGCTGCAGTACATGGACAATTCTATATACACCTATTCAGGGTCTGAAGATATTTCAGATCTGTCTTCATGGGAAGTAATGACGTTATTGTATATACGCTTCCTGTGGTTTTGCACAAATATCTATATGATGTTCAATATAAAATAGCCAGTTCAGCCAAATTCTTTTAACATTGAAAATTATAGGAGTACCAGAAACAATCTGCTTGCAAACAAAAAATCATTTAATGTATGTTTAAAAGCAAGTGTACTTCAGGAATGGGCAAAAATGAAATCCTGGTGGGGAAAAAAAGGAAGGTCCTGCTTTTCCCTCGTCCATGTACAATGCCATCTGTAGTCTATGCACTGTGCGTGGCATGGCACAATCTATATGTGGCATGGCACAATCTATATGTGGCATGGCACAGATAACAGTCAGGTCATTCCATACAATTCCTTTAATACAATTACAAAATCCATCATTTTTGTGGCCATGCTACTGTGGCTGGTACGGTAATTATTCTACATTAGTCTGGTAGATAACGTAACCGTGCATACGTGGAGCCATTTCTAGAAGCTTGGCCGTGTGAGATGAATAAGTGCTTTCTGAGATTCAGGAACTTGCTGTTTTGCTTGGCTCTGCTACAATCAATCTGAAACGTCTTTCCTCAGAGCTGCTTACTTTGCGTGCAAGTAATATTTATTATTTTTTCTACTTTTCATTGTTGATTGGCCTGATAGAGAGCGGCTGTACATTGAGCTGCGGCGCACGTTCTTCTGTACAGTGTGCAGCGATGGTCATGGAAACATTAGCACACTTGTCCACACTGGCACGGCATTTTTGTAGAGCATACCATTCTCTCTTCAATGAGTTTGTTTGTAGAAATCTCAGCATGTTTGCACACGTCCGGTCAGATACACGCAATCTTTGTGCCAGGAACATCTCAAAGGAGACGTTGGTGTTTTTCTTTCTGTATTTTCTCCTCTTTATACCATCACTGATTTATTGTAGCAGAAATATTTTAGATTTTGAGATGTTCTCCTAATTCCATTTTAAAGCCATAGTTTGCTCTAAATTCGCCACTCAAAAGAAGTAAATGTATTTATTTATTTTCATATGTATACACTGATGCTTACTATATAAAATTTTGCTGACAAAAAGTCACATCAATATTAATTCCTTGCAAAGAGCCCTCTGAATGTAGCTTTTCTTTTAATCTTCTCCATTGTTTGCAGCTATTACTGTTCTAAAGGACAAGGAACCTGGTTCATTTATTGTTAGGGATAGTCATTCCTTCAGAGGAGCGTATGGCTTGGCTATGAAAGTTGCTACACCACCTCCATCAGTTATGCAGCTGAACAAGAAAGGTATGGGAACGTCAGGTGAATGTAATTTCTTCTGAACACTCTTATCTTTGAAGATGATAGGATCTCTTTGATAACACTTCTTACAAGAGCTAGATCTGCAGTAAAAAGAAAATAAGCCTTAGTTGATGTATAGTTCATCTTAGTTGATATTCAGACATTTTGCACATTATGTTCCTCTTGACCAAGAAATGGACAACATCTGCTTAATCACTTAAAGGGAACCTGTCACATGAAAAAAATGGTATTAACCTGCAGATATGGGATTCATCTTCAGGTTAATAGCATTCTGAACCTGGCCAGCACCTGCACTTATAGCCCCACTGCCAGGAGGAAATTAACTTTATTCCTTCCGGCAGCATTCAGGTTTCCGCAACAGGGGCGGCGCTTGCACGTTTTTAGTCACCGCTCTGTGTGTAAACAGCGGAAGCAGTAACCTCGATCTCGGCACTGACTGACATCCAGGAGCTCAGTTACAGCCGCCACTCTCTATACACAGAGCGTATATACACACCCCTCTATACACTCCCCTGTGACTGAAACCCGAATGCTGCCATCAGGAATAAAGTTAATTTCCTCCTGGCAATGGAGGCTCTAAGTACATTTCCCGAGGTTCTTGACAAATTCAGATACATTTTTGAGTCCCTGAGACCGATGATTGGCTGTATAGGTCACATGTGTAGATGGACATGTAAATGCAGCAGTGCATAAAGTGGCAGGGAATGTATGACATGAGTTCCTTTTTTTGTTTGATTTTTCTTTATTTTATGGCATTTCCTCTCTTTAGCAAATTTTTACCTGACCTCCGAATGTTTCTGTTTAGAGGTTGTCCCCTGAAGATAACTCCTATTCATATGCCCTATTAAGTTATATGGACATCATGGATGATGACTCCCTGCACTGGACTCTGAGAGTGGCGCACATTATAGCTTACATTAACCCTCTTTATTACCTGGATGGCTATTCATTTTTTTCTGGTTGCATTTTGCACTGGGTTGTCCAGCATTAGAAAACATCACTGCTTTCTTCCAACTGTGACGCTGTATGAATCTGGCTGCACTCGGATGTCACCCGAGTGCAGTCCTATTAGAGCATGTAGATTCAAACAGTGAAAAACGGAGAGTGGACCCACTGGACCGTGATGACGAACCCCTCTCGGACGAGCTGACCAGGTGGACCTCCCCCTATACAGGGAGAGTTAGGGGCAGGCCCGTGAGGGACTATCGCCACGTAAGCTGGAGGGTCGACTGAGATCAGATGGGAACACAGCAGGCACAAAGGGAAAGAGGGAACAGAAAGGAACTACTGAGACAAGGGAGAAGATGGGAACGCTACGGAGGCTGGCAGGACAATATGGAGACACCGAGGCTGACGGGAGCAAGGAAAAGATATAGGAGCCGGGCAGGTACCGCAGAGGAAAAGGAACTGAAGGAACAAGGCAGGAACACAGGAAACAGGCAGGCACTGCAGAGGGCGGAGGAGACCCAAAGTCAGAGAGCTAGGAACGCACAGAGACCAGAGGTGGCCAGAAGCACTTGTAAACACAAATGAACATCAGGCACAGAGAAGCAGCAGGAAGCAGTTTACATAGCAGCATGGGAGCTACTTCCGGGTTACAGTCCTCCAGGATGACGGAGAGGACAGGAAAGAGCGCCAACAGAGGAATCAGATGTGCGCACGCGCAGAGCTGAATGCGACGCGCGCGCACCCGGCGAGCTGCAGTGGGGAGAGGCGGAGGCAGCAACGGCATGACAGTACCCCCATCTTTACGCCCCTCCTTTTTAAGACTAGAAAGATACCTGGACAAAATACGAGGAGCCCGAATGTTCTCTCGAGACTCCCAGGACCTCTCCTCAGGACCAAAACCCTTCCAGTCAACCAAAAACAAAGTTCTCCCTCTAAGTTTTTTCATGGCTAAAATGTCCCTAACTTCAAAGACATCATCCTCGGAAACAGGCGAAGGAGAACAAAGGTTAGAAGAATGAAACTGATTAAAAACTACAGGTTTAGGCTATGTTCACACTTTGCAGATTCCACTTCGGATTTTTCCGCAGCAGAATTCCAAAATCCGCAGTGAAAACCCGTCGCGGTTTTTACTGCGGATTTATCGCGGTTTTTACTGCGTTTTCTTCTGCGGATTTTCATCTGCAGTTTTCTATTGGAGCAGGTGAAAATCCGCAGAAAAGAAGTGACATGCTGCGGAATGTAATCCGCAGCGTTTCCGTGCGTTTTTTTCCGCAGCATGTGCACTGCGTTTTTTGTTTCCCATAGGTTTACATTGTACTGTAAACTCATGGGAAACTGCTGCAGATCCGCAGCGGTCAAATCCGCTGCGGATCCGCAGCTAAATCCGCAAAGTGTGAATATAGCCTTAAGGAGAGACACATGAAAAGAATTAGAAATACGCAGCGAGGCAGGCAACTTAAGTTTGTAAGAAACGTCATTAATACGAGACAAAACTTCGAATAGACCGATATAGCGAGGACCCAGCTTATGTGAAGGGATTTTGAGACGGATAAATTTAGAAGAAACCCAAACCTTGTCCCCAGGATGGAATATAGGAGAATCAAGACGTCTTTTGTCCGCATGTCTCTTCATCCTAACTTGAGCCAACTCAAGGGCAGACTTGGTCTCCTGCCAGACCCTGGAGAACTCTCTAGACAGAAGATCAGCCGCTAGTACAGTAGAGACAGGAGGAACCGGAAGAGGAAGACCAGGATGTTGACCGTAGACGATAAAAAATGGAGATTTGTTAGTGGCTTCGCTGGGATGGTTATTGTAAGAAAACTCAGCCCATGGCAGTAAGTCAGACCAATCATTCTGATAAGAATTGGAAAAATGACGGAGATGAGTTACCAAGGTCTGATTAGTACGTTCCACCTGGCCATTGGACTGTGGATGGTAGGCCGAAGAAAAATCAAGCGAAATGTTCATAGATTTGCAGAGGGATCTCCAGAAGCGGGCGGTGAATTGAACACCTCGGTCAGAAACAATATGTAAAGGAAGACCATGAAGACGAAAAATATGGTGAACAAAAATCTTTGCCAATTCGGGAGCAGAAGGTAAACCTGGGAGAGCGATGAAATGAGCCATCTTGGAGAAACGGTCCATGACCACGAAGATGACGGTGGAACCAGAAGAGTGAGGCAGATCAGTGATGAAATCCATAGATAAATGTTGCCACGGAGTGGAAGGTACTGGCAAAGGATGTAGAAGCCCAGAAGGTAGTTGCCTGGGAATCTTATTCTTGGCACAGGAAGGACAAGAGGCGACAAAACTTTGGACATCCTTAGACAACGTTGGCCACCAGTAAAAACGAGAGATCAAACGAAAGGTTTTTTTGAAACCAACATGTCCAGCCAGTTTGGAGGCGTGACCCCAAAGTAAGACACGTCTCCTGTTCCCTTCAGCGACAAAGGTCTTACCCGGAGGCAACGAAGTGAGAGAGACTGGAGCAACTGTGATGACTCTGGCAGAATCAATGATGTGTGCAGGCTCGTCCTCCAAATCCACCACCTGGAATGACCTAGACAGAGCGTCGGCTTTGGAGTTTTTATTTCCTGGCAAGAAACGAAGTTCGAAGTCAAACCTGGCGAAAAACAAGGCCCACCTGGCCTGCCGAGGATTAAGTCTTTGCGCAGAACGAATATACGCCAGATTCTTGTGATCGCTGTAGATTATAAAACGATGTGAAGCCCCTTCTAAGAGGTACCGCCACTCCTCTAATGCCAACTTGATTGCCAAAAGTTCTTTATCACCGATGGAATAATTTTTTTCTGAGGAGGAGAAGATCTTAGAGAAAAAACCACAGGGCACAAGACGACCAGAAGAGGATTTCTGCGAGAGCACAGCTCCAGCTCCAATTGCAGAAGCATCTACTTCAAGGATGAAGGGTTTATTGGCCACTGGACGATGAAGAATAGGAGCTGAGGCAAAGGCTTGCTTGATGGACCGGAAAGCCTCTTCGGCCTCAGACGACCACAGATGAGGATTGGCACCCTTCCGAATCATGGAGGAGATTGGAGCTGAAAGAGAGGAAAAGTGAGGTATAAACTGCCGATAGTAGTTAGCAAATCCAAGAAATCGCTGAATTGCTTTCACTCCAAGAGGACGCGGCCAGTTGAGCACGGCAGAAACTTTTCCCGGATCCATACACAAACCAGCGTCGGAAATGATGAAACCCAAGAAGGGTAGAGATGACTGTTCGAAGACACATTTTTCCAGTTTTGCGTACAGCCGATTCTCTCTCAAACGCTGAAGTACTTGCCGTACATCTCTTCTGTGAGTAGACAGATCTGGAGAGAAACACAAGGATATCGTCCAAGTACACCACAACACAGGTGTAATGTAGATCCCGAAAAACATCATTTACGAACTCCTGGAAGACTGCGGGTGCATTGCATAAACCGAATGGCATAACCAAATATTCATAATGACCATCTCTGGTATTAAACGCAGTCTTCCACTCGTCACCAGAACGGATACGGATCAAATTATAAGCTCCTCTGAGATCCAATTTGGTAAAGATTCGTGCTCCATGTAGACGATCAAAGAGTTCTGGTATGAGAGGAAGTGGGTACTTGTTTTTGATCGTGATGGTGTTGAGACCCCGGTAGTCTATACATGGGCGAAGAGAACCGTCCTTCTTTTTAACGAAGAAAAACCCAGCTCCTGCAGGTGAGGAAGACTTTCGAATGAAGCCTCTGGCCAGATTCTCTTGAATATATTCGGACATGGCTTGAGTCTCGGTAGGAGACAATGGGTAAATACGACCCCTAGGTGGAGTAGAACCAGGAACAAGGTCTATCGGGCAGTCATAAGAGCGGTGCGGCGGCAAAATCTCCGCTTCCTTCTTGTTAAAGACGTCCGAGAAAGCGCAATAGGCTGGAGGAATTCCCACGGATTCCGAAGCAGACCGAGAGGAGGACGCAGGCTTGACGGTAAGCAGGCACCTGTTCAGACAAGACTGTCCCCACCGGAGAACATCTCCAGTACGCCAGTCCAGCGTGGGTTCGTGATCTCTCAACCAAGGAAGACCCAAAAGGAAAGAATGAGACAAAGAAGGTAAAACATAAAAGGCCAGTTTCTCACGATGAAGAGCTCCAATCTGAAGTTCGACTTCCTCCGTAACCAAGTTGACGGTCTCCCGCAAAGGCTGACCATTGACGGAAGCTATTTGTCTAGGAGTCTCCAAGGGTCTAACAGGTATCCCAAGCCTGTTAACAGCAAAGTTTCCAGCCGCTCCTGAATCAACATAAGCCTCCAGAGAAAAGTGACGGGAACCCAAATGTAGAATAACAGACAAAACCAGAGGCGGAGAGGAATCATAACCACCTAGGAAGGCCTCTCTTACCTGTCCTAGGCGGATGCGTTTCCCGGCTTCTGAGGACAAGCGCGTAAGAGATGAGAGGCACTGCCGCAGTAAAAACAAAGACCTTGTGCGAGTCTCTCCTTGCGGCGTTGCTCAGAAGACTTAAGGCGATCGACCTGCATGGGTTCAGGAGAAGATGAAGAAGCCACCGGGGCTGCTTGAGAAAAAGAAGTCCCTCGAGCAACAGTGGTCTGGCGAAGAGGTCTCCTCTCTCTGACAAGCTCACGAGTGCGCTCCTGAAAGCGCAGATCAATGCGTATGGCCAAGGAGATAAGATCATCCAAAGAGGTGGGAGTGTCCTGTCCCGCCAACTCATCCTTAATCCGTGAAGACAAACCACGCCAAAACGCTCCAACCAAAGCCTCATTATTCCACCCAAGGTCTGAGGACAGAGTCCGGAAACGGATGGCGTACTGGGCTACTGAGAGAGTACCCTGGTAAAGGTTAAAGAGGGACTCAGTGGTAGAGACCAGACGACCAGGTTCATCAAAAACCTTACGGAAGGTATCCAGGAACGGATTGAGTTGGGAGACCAAAGGATCATCACGCTCCCAGAGGGGATTAACCCACGCCAAAGCCTCACCCTCCAAATGGGATACTATAAAAGCAACCTTAGCTCGGTTGGTAGGATAAAGTAGCGGAGATAATTCAAAATGCAACTGGCATTGATTAAGAAAGCCGCGACACGCTTTAGAATCCCCACCATACCGAGGAGGTCTAGCAAGTCGGGGCGAGGGTTGTGGCGCAGACACAGGAGTGGAAACAGAGGCCACATTCTGGAGGGAGAGAAGCCGATCATTAATGGAGGCCATAAAATTCAAAATATGGGACCGAGTGTCCCGTTGTTGACCTAGCTCCTGCTGAAGGGCAACCAACTGCGGAGCAATACCAGGATCAGAAGGCTGTAAAGCCGCTAGGCGAGACTCCATATTCTTTAAAAATGACATGATCCTAGTCTGGTTTTCACGCAAAAAGAGTAACTCCTTTTGGGTGGCGGAGACTCCAGCGGGGTCCATGGCCTGATGTTACTGTGACGCTGTAAGAATCTGGCTGCACTCGGATGTCACCCGATTGCAGTCCTATTAGAGCATGTAGATTCAAACAGTGAAAAACGGAGAGTGGACCCACTGGACCATGATGACGAACCCCTCTCGGACGAGCTGACCAGGTGGACCGCCCCCTATACAGAGAGAGTTAGGGGCAGGCCCGTGAGGGACTATCGCCACGTAAGCTGGAGGGTCGACTGAGATCAGATGGGAACACAGCAGGCACAAAGGGAAAGAGGGAACAGAAAGGAACTACTGAGACAAGGGAGAAGATGGGAACGCTACGGAGGCACGGAGGCTGGCAGGACAATATGGAGACACCGAGGCTGACGGGAGCAAGGAAAAGATATAGGAGCCGGGCAGGTACCGCAGAGGAAAAGGAACTGAAGGAACAAGGCAGGAACACAGGAAACAGGCAGGCACTGCAGAGGGCGGAGGAGACCCAAAGTCAGAGAGCTAGGAACGCACAGAGACCACAGGTGGCCAGAAGCACTTGTAAACACAAATGAACATCAGGCACAGAGAAGCAGCAGGAAGCAGTTTACATAGCAGCATGGGAGCTACTTCCGGGTTACAGTCCTCCAGGATGACGGAGAGGACAGGAAAGAGCGCCAACAGAGGAATCAGATGTGCGCACGCGCAGAGCTGAATGCGATGCGCGCACGCACCCGGCGAGCTGCAGTGGGGAGAGGCGGCGGCAGCAACGGCATGACACCAAATTTATCTTGCGGCCATCCCCATTGACTTCAATGAAACTGAGCTACATTAAGGGATTCCACCTATCCTATGTGTGGTGCGGCTACTGTAAGAAATCAGTCATGGTTTTTAAGCCAGCAATAGACTCTTTAACCCCTATCTGACCTCGGACGGGATAGTACGTCCGAGGTCAGATCCCCTGCTTTGATGCAGGGCTCCGCGGTGAGCCCGCACCAAAGCCGGGACATGTCAGCTGTTTTGAACAGCTGACATGTGCCCGTAATAGGCGCGGGCAGAATCGCGATCTGCCCGCACCTATTAACTAGTTAAATGCCGCTGTCAAGCGCAGACAGCGGCATTTAACTACCGCATCCGGCCGGGCGGCCGGAAATGACGTCATCGCCGACCCCCGTCACATGATCGGGGGTCGGCGATGCGTCTCCATTGTAACCATAGAGGTCCTTGAGACCTCTATGGTTACTGATCGCCGGTGGCTGTGAGCGCCACCCTGTGGACGGCGCTCACAGCACACCTCCATTTCTGCTACATAGCAGCGATCAGCAGATCGCTGCTATGTAGCAGAGCCGATCGCGTTGTGCCTGCTTCTAGCCTCCCATGGAGGCTATTGAAGCATGGCAAAAGTAAAAAAAAAAGTTGAAAAAAATGTTAAATCAATAAAAAAAATATAAAATCTACGCATATTTGGTATCGCCGCGCTCAGAATCGCCCGATCTATCAACTAAAAAAAAGCATTAACCTGATCGCTAAACAGCGTAGCGGGAAAAAAATTCAAAACGCCAGAATTACGTTTTTTTGGTCGCCGCGACATTACATTAAAATGCAATAACGGGCGATCAAAAGAACGTATCTGCACCGAAATGCTATCATTAAAAACGTCATCTCGGCACGCAAAAAATAAGCCCTCAACCGACCCCAGATCACGAAAAATGGAGACGCTACGGGTATCGGAAAATGGCGCAATTTTTTTTTTTTTTTTTTTTTAGCAAAGTTTGGAATTTTTTTTCACCACTTAGATAAAAAATAACCTAGTCATGTTTGGTGTCTATGAACTTGTACTGACCTGGAGAATCATAATGGCAGGTTAGTTTTAGCATTTAGTGAACCTAGCAAAAAAGCCAAACAAAAAACAAGTGTGGGATTGCACTTTTTTTGCAATTTCACCGCACTTGGAATTTTTTTCCCGTTTTCTAGTACACGACATGCTAAAACCAATGATGTCGTTCAAAAGTACAACTCGTCCCGCAAAAAATAAGCCCTCACATGGCCAAATTGACGGAAAATAAAAAAAGTTATCGCTCTGGGAAGGAGGGGAGTGAAAAACGAACACGGAAAAACGAAAAATCCCAAGGTCATGAAGGGGTTAAGGGGTTTGTTTACAGTGGTCTCCTTAAGACAATCCTTTCTTTATTCCCCAGCAGTTCTAGATTTTTTAGAATATGAGCTGCTCTTACAGACACAGAAAAGCTTGTCCTGAGCAAAGAACTCTCATCTTTGGATTCATATGCCCCAGTAGGATAGAGACTTTCATAGCAAGATGACCCTTTTTATCCAACGTAACACACATTGAGAATACTGGCATCCTCAAACGTACATTGGTTTCCTGTAGCAGAGACTTTTTGTCTCTGTAACAATCATTATAATCAGGAAATATAATCTATAGGACAGGGAAAGAAGACCTAATGCACCTATGTGTAGTAGATAGTTTGCACGATGGACACCCACAACCAACCACACGCATTTACTATAGTGCGATCCATTGGTTTCCATCAAGATCTAAGACAAAGACATTTTAGCACAACATTGAAGCATGTTTTTTCTGACATTAGTGATGGAATCTGCAGCAGAGCCACAGAGGCAGATGTGCATTTAACCTGACATGTATTGCACCTTACCAATTTGCCGATAGGCAGAATTGCCACCTAATTTTCTGCTCTACCAATGCAGCTGTAACGTATACTGTATGCTGCACACTAGTAATTTAAAACTAATTGAAAGTTTATTATCCAGAAAAAAATGAAATAATCTCACCATTTAGTGGGTGCCACCCATTACAGAGATGTAATACTACTCTAGCATTATGACCATTACTCTGCAACAAAGCACTGGATAGCTGAAAACGTTTTTAATGGCTGTAGTTGTTGGCAAATTTTAGGAGTAAAATAATGAATAATTTTCCAGTTTAAGAATGTAATACAACAATGAAACCTTATTTCTATTCTTATTTAATAGGTGGAGATTTGACCAATGAACTTGTCCGACACTTCTTAATTGAATGTGTTCAAAAAGGTGTGCGCTTGAAGGGATGCCCCAATGAACCTTACTTTGGTAAATCTCCTGAATATATCTTTAATTTTTCTACAATTACAAGCATCTTATTCATGCAACGTAAAACAATACTCGTTACATTTTGTATAATGTCTAAAAAAAACGCATCTAGCTTTCCCCTTCTGATTACTGGCATTGTCTTTTATTTATCGGGGTTAGGAAATGTGTGCAGGTAACTTATTTTGTATATTGAATCATAGTTAGCATTCTAAAGAATACCTATTTTATAGTCTGTTATTGAAAATGTCCGGGTAAGGGTTTGTACATCGCATTTTTGATGTGGTTTTTTTGTGCATTTTTTTCATGTGAAAAAAATGCAGCATTTTGCAGTGACAGAAAATGAATTCCTGTAATCTCATTCACATTGTGTGGCTTTTTGATCTGTTGTGTTCTTTTCTTTTTTTAATGCAGCATGTCAATTCTTTCAGCTTTTTTTTTTTTTTTCTGTTGAGGTCAAAATTGTTTAGCACCAAAAGAATGCATTGGAAACACATTACAAATGCATAAAAAACTGAACTTTTGGCTGCAGTTTTCTGCCCGCTGCCATTGTCCAGGGCATATATTAGGTCTATAGAGAGGATGTAGCCTATACTGGTGCTCTCACTTTATGTAGTACTTGAAGATTTCCGTTTAACCTGTTATTTCTTTTTAACTCTAGGAAGTCTGACAGCTTTGGTTTATCAACATTCCATTACGCCACTGGCACTGCCATGTAAATTACTTATCCCTGACAAAGGTATGCATCACTACAGGACCCCTCTTTTTCTTTACTTAACAGCACATACTTTTTATTAAAAGTGAAAAACTTCTTTGAATGAAGTTGACTATATGTTAATGTATGTAACAAACAACACAGTAAAAACTTACAACATTAAAATATTGCAAAAGGTTCAACTTTGAAACCCAATGGATGAGACAGTGAGCTTGGTATCCCAGGTAGTTGTGGGGAAATGTGAGCGTAGTAAGACATTTCCGATAGGTATAATGGGCTGGGGCCATCGGATTGGGAGACAGAGAGGAGTCTGAGCGGCCAGAAGAGCAGGTAGGTTTGCGTGCTCTGTCTTTAACAAGGAGAGTAAGAAATAACTGTAAAATGGCGGACAGATTGTTTATAAAGAGGTTCTGCTCTGAATTCCTTCATGCAGGGGAGGCACTTTGTGAGTTATGTGAGTGGATGCACAGTAAACACAGTGGTGTGGCACAGTTTATGGACAGCTGTGGCATAGATGCACTTCCACAGGTGGTTGCTTAGCTATTGAGGGTGTTACATTAAAAACATGGGAGTGAGCACATTCCTGTGAGAACAGGAGGAAAGCCATGAGCAATAAATATTACTCGTGTCAAGTTTTGAAAATTTATATTTATTGAAGCACGGTGATTTATCCAACAAAAAGTCAAGGGTGAATAGTAATTGGATATATTAAAACTTAACCTTTATTAGGTCTGAATAAAACAAACTTACAAAAATGAAAAAAATAATAAAGGGGAGAAGGGAACCCCTGTGCAATAGTGTACCCTAATACCAACACAGAATAGGGAGGACAGAAATAACAAAGACAAGAATACAATAAAAACTGACAGTGCTAAATGGTCACTAAACCTGTGACCTCACAATCAAACGAAGCTAGAATAAAGCTCGGCTTGTCTAAAAAATGCCAAGCCTGGACTGTGCCAAATATCAAAAAAGGGGGCCTCAAGTGGAGTGATCCTCAAATATTTTATGGTCATAGTTCTACACAGGGAGTAATTCTATGATTTACAGGACCCTGTTTTATATTATGAACACCGCCAATGAGTGTACGGTATTGCATGTGTGCTTGAACAATCCCTTTGTCAAGCACGTGACTTATCAGTCTGTATATCTTTGACCCTTAATACTATACTGAGGGACTCCGTCATCCGGCACCCTTACTCAATTTGTTTACTTCAAAGTCCATATAAACAGTTATCACAGATTGTTACCTAATCACATACAGATATGTTTAGCTACTGTCAAATTATTATATTTCCCAGAGGAGCATTGCACGGCGAATAAGCCTCCTTACCTTGACAAGCCAGAGATGGTATGTCACTCTGCAGACTGTGAGCCCTCGCGGGCAGGGTCCTCCCTCCTTATGTACTCGTGTGCCTTGTTATCTGCTCATGTTTAATGTATTTGTCTATATTTGCCCCGTATTCACATGTAAAGCGCCATGGAATAAATGGCGCTATAAAAATGTATAATAATAATAATAAAAAACCTCCCAATGATAACAGTATAATCTCCAAAATAAATAAAAACTCAAATGCACTGTTCAGGCACAGTAGAATTTCTATACATTTGATATGTTTTAAAGAACTGAAAATGCTCATTTATGGAATTTGCAGCATTAGGAGGTCACATTCACTGAACAAAACAGCTATTTAACTCCAAAACCTCCTAACAGGCCAAGTTACATGTTAACATAGGATCCCTTCTTTGATATCACCTTCACAATTCTTGCATCCATTGAACTTGTGAGTTTTTTGGAGAGTTTCTGCTTGTATTTCTTTGCATGAAGTCAGAATCGCCTCCCAGAGCTGCTGTTTTGATGTAAATTGCCTCCCACCCTCATAGATCTTTTGCTTGATGATACTCCAAAGGTTCTCTGTACGGTTGAGGTCAGGTGAAGATGGTGGCCACACCATGAGTTTATCTCCTTTTATGCCCATAGCAGCCAATGACTCTGAGGTATTCTTTGCAGCATGAGATGGTGCATTGTCATGCATGAAGATGATTTTGCTCCTGAAGGCACGTTTCTGCTTTTTAGACCATGGAAGAAAGCTGTCAGTCAGAAACTCTAAATACTTTGAAGAGGTCATTTTCACACCTTCAGGGACCTTAAAGCGTCCTACCAGCTGTTTTTCCGTGATTCTGGCCCAAAATGTGACTCCTCCACCTCCTTGCTGACGTCACAGCCTTGTTGGGACATGGTGGCAATCCACCAACCATCCACTACTCCATCCATCTGGACCATCCAAGGTTGCTTGACACTCATCAGTAAACAAGACTGTTTGGAAATTAGTGTTCATGTATGTCTGGGCCCACTTTAACCATTTCTGCTTGTGAACACTGTTTAAGGTTGCCTGAATATTAGGTTTATGCACCACAGCAAGCCTCTGAAGGATCCTACACCTTGAGGTTCGAGGGACTCGAGAGGCACCAGCAGCTTCAAATAACTGTTTGCTGCTTTGTAATGGTATTTTGGCAGCTGCTCTCTTAATCCAATGAATTTGGCAGAAACCTTCCTCATTATGCCTTTATCTGCATGAACTCTGTCTGTGCTCTGTTTCAGTCACAAATCTCTTCACAGTATGATGACCACTCTTAAGTTTTCGTGGAATATCTAATGTTTTCATACCTTGTCCAAGGCATTGCACTATTTAATGCTTTTCAGCAGCAGAGAGATCCTTTTTAGTTCCCATATTACTTGAAACCTGTGGCCTGCTTAATAATGTGGAACATAATTTTTAAGTAGTTTTGCTTTAATTAGAATCACCTGGAAAACTAATTATCACATGTTTAAGATTGATTTCAGTGATCCATTGAGCCCTGAGACACAATACCATCCATGAGTTTATTTGAAAAACAAAACAATTAAATGTTTATGACACTTAAATCCAATTTGCATAATAATTTGGAACACAGTGTACATATGGGACCACGCTACCTCATAAAATAGTTGTGAGCATCCCTTACGGTTATTACTATACGGTCACTATATCAATTTTACAATGAATCATTTCTTAAATCGCTGACATATATAGAGCAGCATGATATTAATAAGCCCATTGATTTGGGTGGATCTCACCGCAAGCTGGAGAGACTCTGCTCAATAGAACTATGATCATTTGAGGATCACTCCACTTGAGGCCCCCCTTTTTTGATATTTGGCACAGTCCAGGCTTGGCCTTTTTTAGACAAGCCGAGCTTTATACTAGCTTCATTTGATTGTGAGGTCACAGCTTTAGTGACCATTTAGCACTGTCAGTTTTTATTGTAGTTTTGTCTTTGTTATTTCTGTCCTCCCTATTCTGTGTTGGTATTAGGCTACACTATTTCACAGGGGTTCCCTTCTCCCCTTTATTATTTTTTTCATTTTTGTAAGTTTGTTTTATTGAGACCTAATAAAGGTTAAGTTTTAATATATCCAATTGCTACTCACACAAGTTTTGAAAATTTCCTTTCAAGCTCTTCTTTCTGCTCCCGATGGCCTATGAGGGCTTAGGAGATCTGATCATCTGTAGTGATGGGTACCTCTCTCTTTCTTTTCTTTTCTTTTCTTTCTTTCTTTCTTTCTTTCTTTCTTTCTTTCTTTCTTTCTTTCTTTCTTTCTTTCTTTCTTTCTTTCCTTCCTTTCTCTGTCTTTCTTTCTTTCCTTCCTCTGTCTTTCCTTTCTCTTTCTTTCTTTCTTTCTTTCTTTCTTTCTTTCTTTCTTTCTTTCTTTCTTTCTTTCTTTCTTTCTTTCTTTCTTTCCTTTCTCTTTCTTTCTTTCTTTTTTTCTTTCTCTTTCCTTTCTTTTCTTTCTCTTTCTTTCTCTTTCTCTTTTTCTCACTTTCTTTCTCTTTCTCTTTCTCTTTCTTTATCTTTCTCTTTCTCACTTTCTTTCTCTTTCTCTTTCTTTCTGTCTCTTTCTTTTTCACTTTCTTTCTCTTTCTCTTTCTTTCTTTCTCTTTCTGTCTTTGTTTCTCTTTCTCTTCCTCTTTCTTTTTCTTTCTCTTAATTTCTTTCTTTCCCTCTTTCTCTTTCTTTCTCTCTCGCTTTCTATTTTTTTTTCCTCTTTTTCTTTCTTTCTTTCTTTCTTTCTTTCTTTCTTTTTTTCTCTTTCTCTTTCTTTCTCTCTTTCTCACTCTCTCTCTTTCTCTAGCAGAAAAAGAAGAGATAAGAATCAGTTTATAGATATCAAAATTGGGCCGTTTACGCACATACGGTGCTATAATGGTTTGACAACACTTATCTTTTCATATCAGATTGGAATCGAACAGAAAAATCCTTTGTTTAAAAAATTAGAGCCAAATGGAGTGACATTAGGATCTCATAGAAATATTATGATTGTATGCTTGAGGTTTTAGTATTTATACATGATTAAAAACATTTTATTCTGTAGTTTTTGACCAATATGCTAATCTCTAGAGTGAACAAAGTGTTTCACAGACAAGCTTGATGCTGGTTGTGCTGGGCATTGTGTGTAGCACATTAAAACAGCCTTCCACTAGGTGTACACTTATATAGCTCATCAGTATTTCCATCAGAATCCCTAAAAACCTGTTTTTTGACTGTACCCGTAACAGAGCCCTGACTAAGATATTCATTTGAATGAAGCCAATGGAGTAACTGTAGACACTGTTTGGTTTCCATCTTAGGAGTATTCGTTTTTAGACGTGCGCAAACCATGGTTTATCATGCATGTCTGAAAAAGTCAAATACTGCCAGACTGGGTCCACGTTTACTTTGTGAGCTTAATTCCAGTGAATACCTTCATTGGGGCTCTGTCAGGGTTTTCGTGGGAGTATAGTTTTTGGGTGCATTGCAATGGAGATGTAGTTGCTAAACAGAGCAGTGCATAAGTGTATGCCTAGCCTTAAAAAAGGCTTTTGTATTTTCCATGCAATAATTTGCTGCATGAATAGATTACACTAAGCATATGTGTCACGCTCGCTAGTAGGAAATGTAAACAATACAAATTTGGGGGATTTCTAGTCATCCTGATTATATTTCATTTTAGATCCTTTGGAGGAAATTGCAGAAACTGCTCCCCAGACTGCCGCAAACTCTGCTGCAGAGCTGCTGAAACAAGGAGCAGGTAAGTCATAGAAGTGCTCACTTGAGAACCTTGGCTAGTTACTCTCCTCTAGATATGGATATGCTCCTTTAGGGTGCCTGTCAATGTTAAGTTTCCTGCAGCCAAGAACTATAGGGCAAAAATTGGCATGTGGGTTTAATGCCAACTGCCGCAGTTTTACAATTCAGTTATCACACACAGCTTGTACAGATGGAGATCATTGAAACTATTTGCTTCACCTTTAGAAGCCGAGGTTCTTGGCCAATGCGGCACAAACACAACACAGGTGTAAAGGCAGCTTTTTGTTGGCTAGTCTTCAGAATCATTTAATTGGAATAATATACAGTGCCATGTAAAAGTTGAAGATGTAATAATCTCTAAAAGGTCTAAAGTTAAAGATGACACATTTCCTTTGTATTTTAGGAAAAAAATATATAAATTGTCATTTTTCTCGTATTAAAAATTAGAAAAAGAGAAATGAGGCCGATGGAAAAGGTTGGGCATCCTTGGAGAGTTGTGTGCTCAGATAACTTTAACCAAGGTTTCAGACCTCAATTAGCCTGTTAGGGTTATGGCTTGTTCAGTATCATCATTAGGGAAGGCCAGATGATGCAATTTCTCAGCTTTATAAAAACCCAGACTCCTGTAACCTTGTGCCAAAAAACAGGTGCAATGGGTTCTTCTAAGCAGCTGCCTAGCACTCTGAAAATGAAAATGGTGGGCCCACAAAGCAGGAGAAGGTTGTAAGAAGATGGCAAACGGTTTTCAAATTGCCGTTTCTGCAGTTTAAAATGTAATTAAGAAATGTCAGTTAACAGGAAGAGTGGAGGTCAAGATAAGGTCTGGAAGACCAAGCAAAATTTCAGTGAGCCCTGATCATAGGATTACTTGAGAGGCAAATCAGAACTCCCTCTTGACTGCAAAAGACCGTCAGATTTAGCAGACTCTGGAGTTGTGGCACATTGTTCTACTGTTCAGACACACCTGCACGTATATGAACTTCATGGTACAGTCATCAGAAGAAAGCCTCTTTTGCATCCTCTCCATTAAAATTCAGCATCAGAAGTATGCAGAAGGACATCTAAACAAACCTGATGCAATTTGGAAACAAGTCCTTTGGAACGATGCCGTTAAAATAGAACTGTTTGGCTACAATGATCAAAGATATGTGTGGAGAAAAAAGGGCACATCATTTCAGGAAAAGAACATCTCACCAACAGCATGAGCACTGGTCCATGGTTGCTAGCCCCCCCTGACAGCATCTACATCGGCTCTGCCTTAATGTGTGACTGCTCTTCCGCTTATGTGACACTGTAGGTGGACTTGACACACCACTGGTCACATTCATCTGATGACTCTCTTGGTGACGCCAGCTCTTTCGGCATCGGCTGCGCATGCGCCAACCATGTCCGGTCTTTTTGGCGTGCTGCGGAGACGCCACTTATAATTGGCTGGTCCTGTCTATATAACCTCGTTTTGGTTTAGCGACGCCACTCCCCCGGAAGAAGGCACTTAGCCGAAATGCGTGTAGGGGTTGTGACACCGCAGGTACGAGGTAATCATTTCCTTCTCTATGCTCCTTGCCCTGTAATCCTTCCTATTCCTATTTTTGGCCTTATTACTTTACTAATGAAATTACTTGACGTACATGTGAACCTTCACTCGTTATTACGGGCATATTTGAGAACCTCTACCTACTATCACTGGCACTTCGGGCTCATCTTATGTGCCTCTGACCTTTCTCACACTTAATCTTCCCCTTGTTGGCACGGGTGTCTATACCATCTGACACTGTGTTTTGTTACCCATATATATGGTTTAAGCTTGGGGGTGGATCAGTCATTCTTTGGAGTTGTGTTGCAGCCAATGGCATGGGGAACATTTCACGGGTGGAGGGAGGAGTGGATTCAATGAAATTTCAGCAAATTCTTGATGCAAACATAAAAGCATCTGTAAAAAAAAAAAAAAAGCTGAAGTTGAAAAGAGGATGGCTTCTACAAATGGACAATGATCCTAAATACACATCAAAATAGACTACCTCAAAAGGCGCAAGCTGAATGTTTTACAATGGCCTTAACAGTCTACTAATCTAAACATCATTGAAATTCTTTGGCTAGACCTCAAAATAACCTTGCATGCAAGACGGCCCAGGAATCTCACAGAACTGAAAGAATTTTCCTTTGAAGAATGGATGAAAATCCCTCAAACGAGAATTGAGAGAGTCTTGGCTGGCTACTTAAAGTGTTTACAAGTGGTGATACTTTCAAAAGGAGATGCTACTAGTGTTTGTGCCCAAACATTTGCATCGGACCATTTTTTCCTTTTTGTAATTTTTAAAATGTTAAAAGAATAAAAAAATGTTTTGCCTAAAATATAAAGGAAATGTGTCATCTTTAACTTTAGGCCATTTAGAGATCATTTCATCATCAACTTGCTTAACTGTTAACTATATCAGTAATTTTAACCAGGAGTGCCCAAATGTTTACATGCCACTGTATTGGTAAAACATTGGTTGGTCTGTTAGTTGGGACAATGTAGCAGATTAAAGTCAAGAAGTTAAGTCTACAAAATTCCCTAATTATGAACTAACTTTATAATGACAGAGTTCTAAGTGGACCTTCTCTTCAGACACCAAAACAATTTAACACTAGTGATGAGCGAGTGTACTTGTTGCTCGGGTGGTCTCCAAATATTTGTAACTGCTCGGAGATTTAGTTTTCGTTGCCTCAGCTGCATGATTTACAGCTGATAGACAGCTTGAATACATGTGGGGATTCCCTAGCAACCAGGCAACCCCCACATGTACTCAGGCTAGCAGTCGTAAATCATGCAGCTGAGTCAACAAAAACAAAATCTCTGAGCAGTTACAAATACTCGGAGACCACCCGAGCATGCTCGGGAAAACCCGAGCACCGAGTACACTCGCTTATCACTATTTAGCACTTAAGCACATTGTAACAATACTATGCTCAGACATTAGTGTATTTGGTAAAACCATTTCAAGTTGCTTTGTTTCTTCAGATATAGACATCTATATGACAAAATAACATTCAGAAAGGCCCTATATAAGTTTTCAATGTGCGCTACGCTGGATGTGTTTAATGATTTTATTTATTTTTTAAGTGTCAGAATCTGCTAATTTGAAGAGATCTGCCAAAAACCTGTTGTCATATAGTGCTGCCATGTTAGATCACATTATTTTACTCGTACATAAGCAGCCACATAAGTTTATGGCAGCGACTCATTTTCCCACACATTATACACATTTCTGACAATTTTGGCAGAACTGTCTTATTTTAAGTCCAGTTTTATAGCTCTATATAGATGCTCTTACAGAAAATGACAGGTGAAAGAGCACTTTAATATTGTTACAAGATTTAACTTTTTTATTTGCTACGTTTCTTGCAGCTTTATGTATTATGCAGTTCATTATACACTTTTCAGTTTCCCCATTAGTGCGTTCTTGTTTGAGTTATGTTTAATTTTGAAATTTTTGCTCAGCTTGTGTTTAAATTGCATGATTATTTACAGATCACATCCTGAAATTGTGCAGAACTTTTTTCTTATCTAAATTATTTGGTTATCTTACAGAGTTCAGTCCAAGTATCATGCTACATGCCCGTGCTAAATATTTTGTTGAAATGCAATACATTTATACATATTAGTCCATAGATAAATTCCCAAAGAACACATTCAAAATCTGATATTCAAAAGAAAGCCCACCCCCCCAAGATATTATACAGGCCACAGAATGTTTAGTTCAAAATGTATACATTTTATTTATAATAAATGAATAAAATATTTCATATTTTTAACATCCATAATTTTGTACATATGCAAGTACCTCCAATCCAAAACAAGCTGGTCACATGTGCTTTAAGTGAACAAAATCTAAATAGATTTTCAGGGTAAATAACACAATCATATATTAAAGTGCCAATGTGCATGGACATATATATAAGGCTGGCTGCAGTAATACATGTATGGGTATTAGCCAGAGTATTTCCTAGTTTATAAATAGTCTATTTTTTGTGCTCATACACGGGATAAGTAACTCCTAAACAATTGCCCTAGCACATGTATTACTGCAGAAATATGAAGACTTAGATATACTGTGCAGGGTTTCCAAAAGTAAAAATCATGTAAATACCCAAATATTCTTTATTGTTAAAAACAAAGGCAAATCATGCCACCAGTAGTGACCAAACAAAAAAACAAACAAAAAACAAAAACAAAAAAGTGTTCAACCCAATTAAAATCTATAGGAAAATACTAGTAATCCCTGGATAGGAACCTAGATGAGCCCTACCTGCCAGCGGAGGTTGACACCCTAGGGGGGAACGTATTGGAGCTAATCTTTTGTGACACAAATTATCATTACATCAGGCCTCCTGATGAGCCTAAGTAGACAAAACGCGTTGAGGCGCTAACAGTATAAGGGCAGATGGTGTGTGATGCTCCTTGAAATGCAGAGGAGTATCAATGGTTTCCACGCTTAATGTTTTTTGGATATGAGGTATTATTACCGGGTATATATACAGATGGAGTATCTGGGGTATCTGCGGTGAAACAAACTGCGGTGGTTATATGACCTATGTATCAAACTCGTGCTGTGCGTGTATGGTCTCTACCCTGATATTATTACCTGTGATGCTCTTTATACCCTGAGGTGTGTCTTCTGAAATTCAAAATAGACCCCTGATTGTAAGGGTCCAAGGCACAAAATATAAAACCTCTGTGGGTGCATTTAACCCTTGATACGGTGAGGGTATATGTTTAATACCAGCCACCTGAGTGGTTACCATGATCTGCTGATATCAACCATCCATGACACCGGGTATTGCCCTTTATGTGTTCATGTTGTTTTTATGTCTTTTTGGGTTCTAGTTTTCCCTAGGACAGTACTTTCTTGTCTAGCGATAGAGGTCCTGTAGTCTGTGGGTAGAGGGTCTCACTAGTGGCTGCAGGGTTCATCAGGGCCCGTAGGGTCAGTCATCGTGGAGCGGGGGCGCCAATACGTGTTCCCCTAGGGTGTCAACCTCCGCTGGCAGGTAGGGCTCATTTAGGTTCCTATCCAGGGATTACTAGTATTTCCCTATAGATTTTAATTGGGTTGAACACTTTTTTTGGTTTTTTTTTGTTTGGTCACTACTGGTGGCATAATTTGCCTTTGTTTTTAACAATAAAGAATATTTGGGTATTTACATGATTTTTACACATGTATTATTGGCAAACCAAATAAGGTGTAATTATTCAGACATATTTACCTCTGTAAGCACATGTGAAACCAGAGAAACCCCTACGTGCGTTTCGATATGTTTTTCTTCCAGGGGCGTGATCAACTATAAGTTAATCTGATAGCAATTATGGAATAAGTTACCTTAACACATAATTTGTCAGTATTAAAGCTTTTGTATAAAGCACATGTGACCAGCTTGTTTTGGATTGGAGGTACTTGCATATGTACAAAATTATGGATGTTAAAAATATGAAATATTTTATTCATTTATTATAAATAAAATGTATACGTTTTGAACTAAACATTCTGTGGCCTGTATAATATCTTGGGGGCCCTTTCTTTTGAATATGAAATGCAATACAGTTGGGTTCGGAACTCTTTGGGCAGTGACAGATCAGTCATAAATTAGCCTGTGTACTACAGTACAGTGAATGTGCTCCACAGCCCACACAATGTGATTGAAGTGTACACCTTCAGCTGTAATTCAAATGGTTTCCCAAACTTATTGCATTTACCGTTACGGAATTGTACCTTTTTTCACATCTGTTCATTTCCATGAGATCAATAATTGGTCAGTTGGCTTATAAGCTGTTCCATGCCTATTACCACATTTTTTAATGATAAAATAAGTTCATAATTAAGGGTTTGACGCTAATTCAATGCTACAGCATACTAATTGTCACTATCATATCCTGACTGACAACAGCCTTGAAGGAGTGCACTATGCACATTTGCCATAAATGTACAGCAAATGTCACCAAGGGGTTAAGATAAAGGAATGAACTGTTCTTCAATGGCAGAGTGAGTCCCCAAACTAAACCTGAGAATGCTATTCGCTTTCTGCCTTCAGATTGTTCTTCATTAAGTCCCACAAACAAGCAACATCTGTAGGCATGTCACGGCATCTCAAGGGAGTGAACCCCTTATTTCATGAAGTCTACGAGTTCCACACTTCAGGCTGACATTGGCTTAAACTGATCTGCTTCCAAGTATTAAAACTGGCAGCTCCCTTAGCAATTGCCAACTAAAGACCCCCCAAGAAGTGCTCAAGGACGCTGCAGGCCATCTTAGCACTTTTAGGCCAGACACACTGCTCAGAGTAGCATGAGCAACATGAGACTTGACATTGTCATGTTCAATAACGGGCTTCAGGGACACTTTGGAGAAATGGCTATTCCACTGGTTCCACGGCCAAATCAATATAACGCAGGTCTTGGTGTACCTGGAATGAAATGATGCTTAAACTTGATAATAAATGGAGATGGGTATCACCTGGGTCATCTGGGTATACTTAAAATTACTATTAATCCTTAAAATTCCATCATTCCAAAACTTTCCCATCTTGGTGTTGCAATTTCACTATTGAGGAATATGTAGGCCTATGAGACTGTTACTGTGGGTTTCCTGACCTGAACTTAAGTCTGTACTCAGACTTCTAAATTCAGATATGTGAAACTGTCCTAAAGAAACAAAATGAGTACTGCGATTGCAGCTATGAATGTTTATAACATTTCTTCATAGGCTGAGGTAGCAGGATTTACCTAGCAAATGTATTTGGTTGTTAAGCTAAGGTTCGTAGAATTAGTCCAAAACTGCGCTTTATTATGAAAATACAAGGTATAAGGCAATGTTGAAAAAACAGTGCAATCATAATAGATGTAACACATGCAGTTCTCCAAATAGATGCAAATCCTTCACAATTTATTAGTACTAACAAAAACATTTATTCTGCCTATTTGTTTTATAAGTCTGATACTTGAGCAACAGGGTTGGACAGAAGCCCAGTTCCTAGTTGTTTTTGTAACGATTTCAGTAAACGTATTCAATACTTTTTCCCGGTGTCATTTTTCATTATTACACTTAATTTATGGACATCTGTGATTGATTTCTTTGACTGTATGGATTGTTACCGAAATCTGATCAGTATTTCATGTTCGTAGCAGCTTTAGAGTTAGATTTATTTAGGAAATTGGTGACATTGTTCACCCACCATAAGTGTTTTTCATCTAGGGCTATTTTGTAGAGGTGGTGTGTTGTAGACTTGTTACTTTTATTTTATTATATTTTATATTTATCACTTTCTAGCTTGCAATGTTTGGTATCTAAATTCAGTGGACATGGAGTCACTTACAGGATATCAGGCTGTGCAGAAAGCATTGAGTATAACGCAAATTCAAGAACCCCCTCCTATTTCCACTGTGGTGCACTTCAAGGTGTCTTCTCAAGGAATCACTCTAACAGACAATCAACGGAAGTAAGAAATAATTTCTTTTTTTTGTTTAATATTATTATTATTATCGGAACTTTACCATTGTATATGTGATGTAGGTCAGTTTGTTCTGAATTTCTAGCTCTGTTGCCTATTGTGAATAATGAATAATATACTGCCATGACATGATGCAGTCTACTTTTTATTAAGGGCAGCAGTTTTCTTAGTAGCTTATTTATTTGCTGCCCTGGATCAAATGACCAAAAAAAAAAAAAAAAAAGGAGCAGAGTAATATACTGGACGCAAATCTTGTGATTATTGTTAAAAAAGAATTACCTGTTTTTTAAGTGTAAAGCTATTAATCTGTTAAAAAGTGTTGGAGAATGTAAAACTTGGTGTAGGTCAGTGTAAGGTGTACTTTATTTGTAACACCTTGTTTTTTACCTCACTTCTCTGACAGACTATTTTTCCGAAGACACTATCCAGTAAATACTGTCATATTTTGTGCTCTGGATTCACAAGACAGAAAGTAAGAATAAGAATGCTTTTTTATCATATAATGTGACTTGCTTGTACTCGAAGACTTAAATTTAATTTTTGTGTTTTTACTCACTAAGGTGGACAAGAGATGGACTTTCAGCAAAGTGAGTAAAATTTGTACATGTATGGTTAAGTTTTTGGAGTGTTAAACAAAAGGAGAACATTTCACTATGAGCATCTCTGACTGTTACATTGTGTAAGATAGATTCATGTTTGTTTATGTATCGCTGGAGACCTGGAATCGATTTGTCACCTTTACATCTTTCTCAGATCTAAAAAGTCCACCAGGTTCATCGTACAAAAGAGATTATAGTCTGCATCTTGTTTTCAGACTGCCATCCTGTGAGATTATTCATAATCGTCACCTTTGTCATGTGTTTTTCCTGGAACGTTGCACAATCATGGTGAAAAGCACAATAGAATGAGCATGTGAATGCAGAGGGTTCTGGTACATAGATTAAAATCAGTACTATGCCCTCCAGCATACAGGTCACTACACATCCACAGATGTGGATTATGGCGTGGGACACAGCAACGGACAGGTATGGTATATTGTTGCTTTTTTATTTTATGTTTATTACAGGAGATCGAGGGCATCGCAGGAATTAAGTGTATAATAAAATGGGAAAACTGTGTTTACTGTTTTATTTCACTAAAAGACTTGTTTCTGGCTGTGTCTTTATTTAACATGTAACAACTATAGGATTAGTACTGGAGAGGTGTCTTATTGACACCTCTCCATTACTAAGCCTTGGGCTTGATGTCGCCTTACAATACAAAGGTGACATCAGCCCCACAACTATTACTCCACTTGCCACCCCTACCGGGCAAGTGAGAAGAGCGAGGCTAAGTGCCAGAATTGGCGCATCTTAGAGATGCACCTTTTCTGGGGCGGCTGAGTGCTGATGTTTTTAGCCAGGGGGCCAATATCCATGGCCCCTTCCTAGGCTATTAATATCAGCCTGCAGCTGTCTGCATAGCCTTTGCTGGTTATTAATTACTCGATGGTGGCCCGATTCTATCACATCAGGTATTCTAGAATATGCATGTCCACGTAGTATATTGCCCAGCCCCGTAGTATATTGCCCAGCCACGTAGTTTATTGCACAGCCCACATAGTATATTGCCCAGCCACGTAATATATTGCCCAGCCACGTAATATATTTCCCAGCCACGTAGTATATTGCCCAGCCACGTAGTATATTGCCCAGCCACGTAGTATATTGCCCAGCCACGTAGTATATTGCCCAGCCACGTAGTATATTGCCCAGCCACGTGGTATATTGCCCAGCCCACATAGTATATTGCCCAGCCACGTAGTATATTGCCAGCGACGTAGTATATTGCCCAGTGACGTAGTATATTGCCCAGTGACGTAGTATATTGCCCAGGCACGTAGTATATTGCCCAGGCACGTAGTATATTGCCCAGTGACGTAGTATATTGCCCAGTGACGTAGTATATTGCCCAGGCACGTAGTATATTGCCCAGGCACGTAGTATATTGCCCAGGCACATAGTATATTGCCCAGTGACGTAGTATATTGCCCAGGCACGTAGTATATTGCCCAGGCACATAGTATATTGCCCAGTGACGTAGTATATTGCCCAGTGCCATAGTATATTGCCCAGTGACGTAGTATACAGCACAGAGCCACGTAGTATACAGCACAGAGCCACGTAGTATATTGCCCAGCCACGTAGTATATTGGCCAGTCATGTAGTATATTGCCCAGCTACGTAGTATATTGCACAGCCACGTAGTATATTGCACAGCCCACGTAGTATATTGCCCAGCCACGTAGTATATTGCCCAGCCACGTAGTATATTGTCCAGTCACGTAGTATATTGCCCAGGCACGTAGTATATTGCCCAGGCACGTAGTATATTGCCCAGGCACGTAGTATATTGCCCAGGCACGTAGTATATTGCCCAGCCACGTAGTATATTGTCCAGTCACGTAGTATATTGCCCAGGCACGTAGTATATTGCCCAGGCACGTAGTATATTGCCCAGGCACGTAGTATATTGCCTAGGCACATAGTATATTGCACAGCCCACGTAGTATATTGTCCAGCCACGTAGTATATTGCCCAGCCACGTAGTATACTGTCCAGTCACGTAGTATATTGCCCAGGCACGTAGTATATTGCCCAGGCACGTAGTATATTGCCCAGGCACGTAGTATATTGCCCAGGCACGTAGTATATTGCCCAGGCATGTAGTATATTGCCCAGGCACGTGGTATATTGCCCAGTCATGTAGTATATTGCCCAGTCACGTAGTATATTACCCAGTGACGTAGTATATTGCCTAGTGAAGTAGTATACAGCACAGAGCCACGTAGTATATTGCACAGCGACGTAGTATACAGCACAGAGCCATGTAGTATACAGCACAGAGCCACGTAGTGTATTGCCCAGCCACGTAGTATATTGGCCAGTCACGTAGTATATTGCCCAGCTACGTAGTATATTGCCCAGCCACGTATGTCACAGGTTAAAAAATAAACATATACTCACCTTCCAAGGGCCCCTTTACATGACCGTGACGTCATGGCAGGTCCTTCGCGCGCAGGACCTGTGATGACGTCGCGGTCACATGACATTGACGTCATGGCAGGTCCTTCTCGCGCAGGACCTGTGATGACGTCGCGGTCACATGACCACGACGTCATCACAGGCCATGCGCACGAAGGACCTGCCATGACGTCACGGTCATGTGACCGCGACATCATCACAGGCCCTGCGCGAGAAGGACCTGTGATGACGTTGCGGTCACATGACAGTGACGTCATGGTAGGTCCTTTTCGCGCATGTGCGCAGGGCCTGTGATGACGTCGCGGTCACATGACCGTGACGTCATGGCAGGTCCTTCTCCCATACCATCCTTGGCACCGGAACCTGCTGCTTGCATGGAGTGGTCATCGGAGCGTCGCGAAAGGTGAGTATATAATGATTTTTTTTTTTTTTTTTTAATTATTTTAATATCATTTTTAATATTAAATGTTTTTACTATTGACGCTGCATAGGCAGCATCAATAGTAAAAACTTGGTCACACAGGGTTAATAGCGACGGTAACGGAGTGAGTTACCCGCGTCATAACGTGGTCCGTTACCCTGTGTGAGCGGTGACTGCGGGGAGTATGGAGCGGGCGCCGGGCGCTGACTGCAGGGGAGGGACTAATCGGACTGTGGTCGTCGCTGATTGGTCGCGGCAGCCATGACAGGCAGCTGGCGAGACCAATCAGCGACTTGGATTCCATGACAGACAGAGGCCGCGACCAATGAATATCCGTGACAGACATAAGGACAGAAATACGGAAGTGGCCCTTAGACAATTATATAGTAGATGGGGGGACCCACGTCATTTTTTTGGGGGTCTCACATTTTAATAGCCAGTAAAGACTAAGTATACAGCTGTGAGCTGATATTAATACCCTGGGAAGCTCCATTGGTACCTTACTGATCTACTGTATAGATATATACCGTATATACTCGAGTATAAGCCGAGATTTTCAGCCCAAATTTTTGGGCTGAAAGTGCCCCTCTCGGCTTATACTCGAGTCACGGTCGGCGGTGGGGTCGGCGGGTGAGGGGGAGAGGGCGCTGAGGCATACTTACCTGCTTCCAGCGATCTTGACGCTCCCCCTGCCGTCCCACAGTCTTCGGTGCTGCAGTTCTTCCTCTATCAGCGGTCACGTGGGACCTCTCATTAGAGAAATGAATAGGCGGCTCCACCTCCCATAGGGGTGGAGCCGCCTATTCATTTCTCTAATCCGCGGTAACGGTGACCGCTGATAGAGGAACAAGCTGCGGCACCGAAGACCAGCTGTCTGGAGAAGGAGCCGGACGCCAGGACCAGGTAAGTATGTAATATTCACCTGTCCGCGTTCCAGCCGCCGGGCGCCGCTCCATCTTCCCGGCGTCTGCGCTCTGACTGTTCAGGTCAGAGGGCGCGATGACGCATATAGTGTGCGCGGCGCCCTCTGCCTGATCAGTCAGAGCAGAGAGACGCCGGAACGAGAAGCTGGGAGCTGCAAGCAAGAGAGGTGAGTATGTGGTTTTTTTTTTTTATTGCAGCAGCTGCAGCGACAATGGCAGAGCTTTCTATGGGGCAATATGAACGGCGCAGAGCACTATATATGGGGCAGAGCTTTCTATGGGGCAATATGAACGGTGCAAGAGCACTATATGGGGCAGAGCTTTCTATGGGGCAATATGAACGGTGCAAGAGCACTATATGGGGCAGAGCTTTCTATGGGGCAATATGAACGGTGCAAGAGCACTATATGGAGCAGAGCTTTCTATGGGGCGATATGAACGGTGCAAGAGCACTATATGGGGCAGAGCTTTCTATGGGGCAATATGAACGGTGCAAGAGCACTATATGGGGCAGAGCTTTCTATGGGGCAATATGAACGGTGCAAGAGCACTATATGGGGCAGAGCTTTCTATGGGGCAATATGAACGGTGCAAGAGCACTATATGGGGCAGAGCTTTCTATGGGGCAATATGAACGGTGCAAGAGCACTATATGGGGCAGAGCTTTCTATGGGGCAATATGAACGGTGCAAGAGCACTATATGGGGCAGAGCTATAGGGCAATAATGAACAGTGCAGAGCACTATATGGGGCAGAGCTATAGGGCAATAATGAACGGTGCAGAGCACTATATGGGGCAGAGCTATAGGGCAATAATGAACGGTGCAAGAGCACTATATGGCACAGCTATGGGGAAATAATGATCTATTTTTATTATTGAAATTCACCGGTAGCTGCTGCATTTCCACCCTAGGCTTATACTCGAGTCAATAAGTTTTCCCAGTTTTTTGTGGCAAAATTAGGGGGGTCGGCTTATACTCGGGTCGGCTTATACTCGAGTATATACGGTATATATATACACAGTACAGACCAAAAGTTTAGACACACCTTCTCATTTAAAGATTTTTCTGTATTTTCATGACTATGAAAATTGTACATTCACACTGAAGGCATCAAAACTATGAATTAACACATGTGGAATTATATACTTAAAGGGAACCTGTCACCATCCCCCAACCCCCCCCCGCCGGGCGTTAGAAACTAAAAGAGCCACCTTGTGCAGCAGTAATGCTGCATTCTGACAAGGTGGCTCTTTTAGTTATTGGTGCTGTAACTGCAGAAATAATCTGTTATGTAATTTGTCCTAAATACCTTTCTTCAGTCCTGGAGGCAGGCCTTTCCCCCCTTGCTGCAGACGCCACACAGCCATCACTCAAGTCTTCTGGGCGCCGCCTCCTCAGCGCTGTGAATCCCAGCCCCGCAGTGTGAATAAATCAGAAGACACTGCGGGGCTGGGATTCACAGGCAGGGTGGCCGCACAGGCGCAGTCAGATAGACTGCATATGAGGACAGAGGATGGGCAGCGCTCACTGCGCCTGCCCAAGGCATGACAAAAGAGCGCAAGCGCCGGCTGATTTCAAAACAGCGCTGAGGAGGCGGCGCCCGGTGCCAAGAAGACTTGAGTGACGGCTGTGTGGCTATTCCACCCGGTTTGCGTTTAGTTGGACCATCATTTATTTTTCAACAGGAAAATGACCTCGAACACACCTCCAGGCTGTGTAAGGGCTATTTGACCAAGAAGGAGAGTGATGGAGTGCTACGCCAGATGACCTGGCCTCCACAGTCACCAGACCTGAACCCAATCGAGTTGGTTTGGGGTGAGCTGGACCGCAGAGTGAAGGCAAAAGGGCCAACAAGTGCTAAGCATCTCTGGGAACTCCTTCAAGATTGTTGGAAGACCATTTCCGGTGACTACCTCTTGAAAGCTCATCAAGAGAATGCCAAGAGTGTGCAAAGCAGTCATCAAAGTATATAATTCATAGTTTTGATGCCTTCAGTGTGAATTTACAATTTTCATAGTCATGAAAATACAGAAAAATCTTTAAATGAGAAGGTGTGTCCAAACTTTTGGTCTGCACTGCAGAGATATATATTTTTTTATGTACGTCTATTCTATGCGTATATATCTATTATATTTATTCTATTCTAACCTGTCAGTGTGATTTTACTCAACGCGCACAGGAATTGCCAGCTTTTCTATCAAATATATATATATATAGATAGATAGATAGATAGATAGATATATCTATGTATGTGTGTGTATTTTGATGAATTTTTCCTTTGAAAATGATGTGTAAATAACAGAGAACTGCTGTATGTAAAAGCTCATGTTAAAATCGGATAGCAATCGCAATGCTCTCGGATGTAAATTGGATGCTAGATGTGAAAATCGCATTGTATTTTTTACGTCGTTCCTCATGTGATATAGGTGATTAGACAACTTTATTCTTGGGGTCGGTGCGATTACAGCTATACCAGATTTATATTTGGTTTGTGTGTTTAGCTGCTGTCAACACACTAAAAGACACTTTTGTTTTTAGTTTTCAAAAACGAGTTTTTGCATCCCCATATTTTGAGAGCTATAATTTTTCCATATTACGGCTGACAGAGTCATGTGATGGCATTTAAGCAACACTGTACATTAAAGAAATCATTATTAATGTAATTCTTTTTTCCTAACAGGGTGTTCGGTTTTGTGGCCAGAAAGGGAAATGGCAATGACAATATCTGTCATCTTTTTGCGGAACACGATCCAGAACAACCTGCTAGTGCAATTGTGAACTTTGTGTCAAAGGTCATGATTGGGTCTCAGAAAAAAATGTAAAACGACTTTCTAAAAGACTTTTTTGAAGGACAATAATCCAATTGTGCGTTACTTTTTTATCCACATATAAGCAATTTCATAAATACAAATAATTACAAGACTGAGAAGACAAGTAGAAAAGGAAAATCTTCAACGCGGTATCAAGAATTTCATGACACATTCCCCGCTTATTCTAAAATGATTTGTTTCATTGAGACTTTCAGTATTATGGTTCCAGAGATTATATTATATATACAGTTTTATGGTATTTTCTCTCTTTCTGCAAATATTGCAATAGGAAACATATTGTTAACATATTTTTACTCCATACCATAAAAATAAAACCTAACTTTTTAGTATTTTAAATCTCTAAAGAGCTTACACAGCCTAGCTGAAATCACTGCTGCCTTTTATATGTCTTCATCTAAAAATAGGAAAATTTCCGTGCAGGTATCCTTCTCAGTCCTGGAGCCCAATCTGTTTTAACAAAATAAAATAAAAATGCACACAAAAAAAGATAGACCATGGATATGCTGTGTAAATGAGGCACCCTTTTAGCTTCTTTAATGTCTTTAATGCAACAGTTTTTTATGGTAAACCCAAATAACGAAGTCAGAAAAGAGGAAAGAAGAAACAACTTTGGAAATTAAGCAATTGTTAAAGTATGTTTGATTTTGAAAATGGTGAGTGCAAGTGGTGTAGAGAATAAGCTGAGAATTATCATTCTATTGCGAGGAGCTAAGCGCACTAAAGGTTTACTGTAAGTGGAACGCTGAAGGAAATTAAGTAGGTGACCATCAAATGTTAGTGAAAAGAAGAGAAGTTATTTGGGAAGGATTTTGTCACCCATTTAAGATTTAAATAAAGTAAGATTTTCACAAAGTGAAGATTTTTCCAGCATAAAATGCGGAGCATAATTTAAGGTAATAAAAGAAATTATGATTAGTTCACCTAATATCTCAATGTGTATGTAGATAGTCGTGAAAAACTATAGTGCAGTAAAGGCAATATTCAAGTTAACAGGTATCAGGCATGTTGAACACTCTGGCTGTCATGTTCTAGAGTCTGCAAATGGAGAGAAGAACTGCCCTCTGGAATTATAATCCCACACACAGCGGGAATTTACTGCATTTTCATTAATATATTCCCACAAAACTATATAGCAATCCCCTTGGATCTATAACTTGCCATCACGGATCAGGGAGCAGGTTTGACATTCAATAACACATAGGAATCATACTAATTAGAGCAAAAAGTAAAGATATCATTTGAATAGACAAATCTATTTACAGTTGAATCCATTACTTTTATATGATCATGGAACCTCCAACGGCACTGTAATTCTGATATATGCAGAAGATAGTTCTTAGTACGGTTGGATATTCCTAATAATGTCTACATGTGCGTAAATATCAATTATTAATATAGAGGGGATATATAGGTACTTCAGCCACTTTGTCAACAATGGAAACTATGGTAGATACTATTTTTATTTTTTCAATGTTTATCTTTACGCGATGTTCACTCGTTGCGTTTTTTTACTGTTTCTTTTTTTATTGAAATTAAAAGCTGCTTTTTGCAGTACCAGCAAAAGCTATGAGATGTCAGAAACCTCATGCTCACATTGTTTTTCTTGATTGAATTGGAAAACTGGTGCGATTTTTCAAACTGCAGCATGTCACTTCCTTCAGCGTTTTTGCAGCATTTTTTCACAGAAAAGCAATGAGTAAGTGCAAAAATGCAGAAAAACACAGGTATTAGGTTTTGAGGTGTTTTTGGTGCAAAAACCTAAGGAAATTGCATCATGTTTTTTTTGCGGCACTAAACTTTATCAGCATGCACAAGAGACAATAAAAACACAGCGAAAAAAAATAAGCAAAGCCTACCTTTTGTAGCAGCTTCTTTACTGCCAAGAGAGCAGGTTTTGCCTGCAGAAAAAAACACAGCAAAATGCAATGTGTGAATATAGCCCTAGAGTGACTAGAAATTATCATTTTAAAGTGAACGTTTCATGTGGAAAAATGCTATTGACCTGCAGCTATGGGGTAATCTGCAGTTTGATAGCGTTGTGAAGCTGCCAGGCGCCTGCCCTTGGACCCTGCTGCCAGGAGGAAATGAAATGCAATAAGGGCGGTGCCGGCGCGAGTTCAGTCACCGCACTCTGTATAGAGCAGAGCTGCTGTCAGTCAGTGCCTGAAGCGTGGTTACGGCTGCCACTCTGCATACAAAGAGCAGTGGTTGAACCCATGCTGGCGCCGCCCCCGTGACAGAATGCTGCCGGGAGGAATAAAGTTCATGTTTCCCAACAGTGGGGGTCTAAGTGCAGGTGCCAGGTAGGTTCACAATGCTATTATCCTGCAGATAACCCCCATATCTGCAGGTTAATAGCGTTTTTTCATGTGACCGGTTCACTTAGAACGATCAGATTCGTTTAATCTCATGTTCCAGCTGTTGTCCTTGTATGAAATGATGTCCTAATGAGGAATATTGGAAACATTGGATAGAATACCTAAAAGGAAGTGGTACACGAACATTGCTAAAACCAGTTCAGTTAGTTATGTAACTGTAGATGTTTTTTATTGTTACAACGTGTTGCTTTCCTTCTTCAGTACTGATGTGAACTCTTTTTATGCAGTATGTCTTTCTACTTTGAATTTACGGTCTTGAAATTATTTTTATTTGATTGTGTTTTTTATTTTGGGATCAAGTTTCCTTTCCTGAAGTTATTGGTCTTGCCAATCCTGAGCTTCTTAAAAGCCAGAAATCCATTTATGGACCAACCTGCAGGCAATGTACTTTTGTTGACACGCTATTGTAGTGAATGCCTTTTTTAATGGTATATTACCATGTAATTTTTTTATATAAAATATTTTAATGCTGCACATAATTAACAGTAGATGATAAATGTGAATATGGATTCACTTGCATTTTTTGATTGAAAACAATTTACTATTCAGCACTTCACTTTGTAGTCTTCATTAGATTTTACACAGGTACTTTGGTCTTTTTTACACAGAGTATGAATCACATATATGCCAGTAATCCTGCTTTTTACGTATACTGTTATTTCACAGTGTTAATACATACAAATGCAAATTTGGTAAAAGCCATGTTTAAATAATATAATGCCAGTGTATTTATCGTCCTTCTGTCATATATACCTTACTCTGCTAGTTCTTTTTCTTCTGTACAAATGTATCCACTATGTAAAATAATTGCTTTACACATTCTTTGTATAGTCATCTACCTTACCATTAAATATCAACTTTATTTAGATTATAATAAAATGTGAAATTTAAGAGTGTGTCTCAGTTCTTTTACATTAAAAGGGTTAGCCTCCTTTAGGGACAGTTTTTCTTACTTAAAGGCGACCTGTCAGCAGGATTGTGCTCGGTAATCTACAGACACTGTCAGGTAGGCGCCGTTATACTGATTACAATGATACCTGGGTGATGAAATTTGTCTTGTGGTTGATGTTTAATCTTTATTTTCAGTTTCATGTTAATGATATGCTTGTGCTCCGGGACAGCCTGTGGTGGGGGGATCTTCATGTGGTGCTCTGATTAGGTATTCATAATGAAGACTACTGAAAGGTCACTGACCCCTCAGTGACCTGCCCCCTAGTTTAAATTATGAATATTATATACACACTGAAAAAAAAAATCTTTTGCAGGTAGACACCAGCTGTGGCTCCTACGCTGCAGCATAATCACATGTGTAATGTGTATATAATTAATATGGTTAAGGTTATCCTGATATTTAAAAAAAAATAATCAATTTGAAAATGGCACCTGCGCAGTAGCAGCTATCGGTGTATATAGAGGTGATCCGATAGCTGCTACTGCGCATGCGCCATATTGCTAGAGAAGAAAAAAATTCTGACATCTGGCACTATGTGCCAGGAGTGGTCACGGACCGCTCCCGACACATTAACCCCCGACGGTACAGGGAAGCATCGCGCAGGAAGGGGGCTCCCTGCGTGCTTCCCTGAGACGATCGGTACAAGGCAATGTGCTCAGCTTGTACCGAGCGTCTCCTCCCTGCAGGCCCTGGATCCAAAATGGCCGCGGGGCTACTTCCGGGTCCTGCAGGGAGGTGGCTTACCAAGTGGCGCTGGTAAGCCAGGAGCAATGCACGTCAGATTGCTGATCTGACACAGTGCTCTGCAATGTGTCAGATCAGCGATCTGTCACTATACAGTGATGTCCCCCCTGGGACAAAGTAAAAAAGTGAAAAAAAAATTTTTTAAATGTGTAAAAAAAAAATTCCTAAATAAAGAGAAAAAAAATATTGTTCCCATAAATACATTTCTTTATCTAAATAAAAAAAACAATAAAAGTACACATATTTAGTATCGCCGCATCCGTAACGACCCAACCTATAAAACTGGCCCACTAGTTAACCCCTTCAGTGAACACTGTAAAAAAAAAAAAAAAAAAAAAAAAAAAAAAAGCAAAAAACGCCTTATTACTGCCGAACAAAAAGTGGAATAACACGCGATCAAAAAAGACGGATAAAAATAACCATGGTACCGCTGAAAATGTCATCTTGTCCCGCAAAAAACGAGCCGCCATACAGCATCATCAGCTAAAAAATAAAAAAGTTATAGTCCTCAGAATAAAGCGATGCAAAAATAATAATTTTTTCTATAAAATAGTTTTTATCGTATAAAAGTGTCAAAACATAAAAAAATTATCTAAATGAGGTATCGCTGTAATCGTACTGACCCGAAGAATAGAACTGCTTTATCCATTTTACCAAATGTGGAACGGTATAAATGCCCAACCTCCCTCCCCCCCAAAGAAATTCATGAACAGCTGGTTTTTGGTCATTCTGCCTCACAAAAATCAGAATAAAAAGCGATCAAAAAATGTCACATGTCCAAAAATGGTACCAATAAAAACATCAACTCGTCCCGCAAAAAAACAAGACCTCACATGACTGGACCAAAATATGAAAAAATTATAGGTCTCAAAATGTGGTAACGCAAAAAATATTTTTTGCAATAAAGCGTCTTTCAGTGTGTGACGGCTGCCAATCATAAAAATCCGCTAAAAAAACCACTATAAAAGTAAATCAAACCCCCCTTCATAACCCCCTTAGTTAGGGAAACATAAAAAAAAAAATTAAAAAATTTATTTCCATTTTCCCATTAGGGTTTGGCTAGGGTTAGGGCTAGGGTTGGGGATAGGGTTACGGTTAGGGCAAGGGTTGGGGTTAGGGGTGGGGCTACAGTTAGGGTTAGAGCTACAGTTAGGGTTAGAGCTACAGTTACGGTTGGGGCTAAAGTTAGGGTTGGCGCTAAAGTTAGGGTGGGGGATAAAGTTAGGGTTGGGGCTAAAGTTAGGGTTAGAGTTTGGATTACCTTTACGGTTGGGGTTAGGGTTAGGGGTGTGTCAGGGTTAGGGGTGTGGTTAGGGTTACTGTTGGGATTAGGGTTCGTGGTGTGTTTTAGGATTAGGGTTTCAGTTAGAATTGGGGGTTTCCACTGTTTAGGCACATCAGGGCTCTCCAAATGCGACATGGCGTCCGATCTCAATTCCAGCCAATTCTGCATTGAAAAAGTAAAACTGTGCTCCTTCCCTTCCGAGCTCTCCCGTGCGCCAAAACAGGGGTTTACCCCAACATATGGGGTATCAGCATACTCAGGCCAAATTGGACAACAACTATTGGGGTCCAATTTCTCTTGTTGCCCTTGGGAAAATAAAAATTTGGGGAGCTAAAAAAACATTTTTGTGGGAAAAATATTAATTTTTATTTTCACGACTCTGCGTTATAAACTGTAGTGAAACACTTGGGGGTTCAAAGTTCTCACAACACATCTAGATAACTTCCTTGGGTGGTCTAGTTTCCAATGTCAGGTCACTTGTGGGGGATTTCTACTGTTTAGGTGCATCAGGGGCTCTGCAAATGCAACGTGACGCCTGCAGACCAATCCATCTAAGGCTACGTTCACACTAGCGTTCGGCTAGTGTGCGTCGCGCTAGCGTCGGGCGACGCAGCGGCGACGCACGCGTCATGCGCCCCTATGTTTAACATGGGGGACGCATGCGTTTTTGCTTATTGCGTTTTCCGACACGTGCGTCTTTTTTGACGCTAGCGTCGGACCAAGAAAACGCAACAAGTTGCATTTTTCTTGCGTCCGATTTTCATCAAAAAACGACGCATGCGTCGAAAAACGCAGCGTTTTTGCGTGCGTTTGCATGCGTTTTTCGGTGCGTTGTGCGTCGCGTCGCCGACGCAGCGGCGCACAACGCTAGTGTGAACGTAGCCTTAGTCTGCATTCCAAATGGTGCTCCTTCCCTTCCGAGCTCTGCCATGCACCCAAACGGTGGTTCACCCCCACTTATGTGGTATCAGCGTATTTAGGACAAATTGGACAACAAGTTTTGGGGTCCAATTTCTCATGTTACCCTTGGAAATATACAAAACTGGGGGCTAAAAAATAATTTTTGTGAAAAAAAAAGAATTTTTATTTTCACGGTTCTGCGTTATAAACTGTAGTGAAACACTTGGGGGTTCAAAGCTGTCAAAACACATCTATTTAAGTTCCTTAGGGGGTCTACTTTCCAAAATGGTGTCACTTCTGGGGGGTTTCAATGTTTAGGCACATCAGGGGCTCTCCAAACGTGACATGGTGTCCCATCTCAATTCCAGTCAATTTTGCATTGAAAAGTCAAATGGCGCTCCTTCCCTTCCGAGCTCTGCCATGCACCCAAACAGTGGTTTAGCCCCACATATGGGGTATCGGCGTACTCAGAACAAATTGTGCAACAACTTTTGTGGTCCATTTTCTCCTGTTACCCTTGGTAAAGTAAAACAAATTGGAGCTGAAGTAAATTTTTTGTGAAAAAAAGTTAAATGTTCGTTTTTTTTGTTTTTTTTTTAAACATTCCAAAAATTCCTGTAAAACACTTGAAGGGTTGATAAACTTCTTGAATGTGGTTTTGAGCACCTTGAGGGGTGCAGTTATTAGAATGGTGTCACACTTGGTTATTTTCTATCATATAGACCCCTCAAAATGACTTCAAATGTGATGTGGTCCCTAAAAAATATTGGTGTTGTAAAAATGAGAAATTGCTGGTCAACTTTTAACCCTTATAACTCCCTAACAAAAAAAGTTTTGGTTCCAAAATTGTGGTGATGTAAAGTAGACATGTGGGAAATGTTACTTATTAATTATTTTGTGTGACATATGTGATTTAAGGGCATAAAAATTCAAAGTTGAAAAATTGCAACATTTTCAAAATTTTCACCAAATTTCCGTTTTTTTCACAAATAAACGCACGTTATATTTAAGCATTTTTACCACTATCATCAAGTACAATATGTCACGAGAAAACAATGTCAGAATCGCCAAGATCCGTTGAAGCGTTCCAGAGTTATAACCTCCTAAAGGGACAGTGGTCAGAATTGTGAAAATTGGCCCGGTCATTAACGTGCAAACCACCCTTGGGGTTAATCAGCGCCGACCCGACACTGTATGTAGGTTACTTGGCACAATCTTGCTGATAGGTTCTCTTTAAAGAAGCACTCTCATCAAAGTTTATATCCCATTTATTGTTGTTGTTATTTTTATTATACATTTTTATAGCACCATTTATTCCATGGCGCTTTACATATGAAAGGGGCAAATATAGACAAGTACAATAAACATGAGCAAAACAAGGCACACACAAGTACAGAAGGAAAGAGGGCACTGCCCGCGAGGGCTCACAGTCTACAGGGGATGAGTAAGGATACACTAGGATAGGGTAGAGCTGGCCGTGCGGAGGTTCAGCTGACTAAGGATCACGTTAATATATCGCAGTCAGCATATTATATTGCACTGTGTATTTACAATTTTTCATTTTGCCTTTCTACCCAGCTAATTGTTCTGTTTTCTCTGCTCTATGTAGAAACAAACAGGAAGTTTCTTGTCTCTGCATGACTTATTCCCCTCTTCAACTCCTGACCCAGCTGCTTCCTCCTCCACCTGCCAGTGACTTTTGGGGTTTGTTCCCACAGTAAGTAAATGCTGCGGGTTAAACGCATACATTCGCAGCATCTAAAGCGCAACGTTCAGATGTTACAGCATAGTGGATGTGATTTCAAGAAATCCCATGTCCACTATGCTTGCACTGACGCTCGCAGCTTACCTGCGGAGACGAATATGTGGCGTGTCTTTCCAGACAGCAGCATGTCAATTTATCTTGCGGAAACACAAATCTCCGTAAGATAAATTTCACTCATCAATGAATTGGGATTCGGTGATTCCGCATGGTTCAATGATCACATGCGGAATCACCTGCGTTCAATAGCCGGCATCACTTTGCACGCAGTGGAGATGTGCTGTGTCCAAAGCGTTGCCGATTACTGACCGTGGGGACGTAGCCTTGCAGTGACTTATGGGTCATACAGGGAAAATTGACATTCTACATAAAGCTTAGAATGATTCAGCTAGTCAGTTTTTAATCACATCCTGTTATAGACATAGACATAATGGAAATCAGAAGAATTAGCTGGGTAGAAAGGCAAAATTTTCAATTGTAAGTACACAGTGCTATATAATATGATGACTGCAATATATTAAGAGAATAAAAACATTTTTGGGAATGCTTTAACCCCTTTCTGATGTGGTCGGTAATAATACGTCCCTGCGCCATGGTAATTATGGATGTGGGATGGATTATTACGTTATTTTTTTAATGCAACACCGCAATTGAAGCGGCGGTGATCTTACCTCAGGGTAGATGGCGTCATTATCCTGGGAGGTGTTGCCACTCACCCGCAACTACGATTGCTGTGATTGGCTGTCCACTTCTGAACAGCCAGTTGCAGCATTTCTCAGTGCTTCAGGCAGTCGGATTGCCTGAAACACTGATGTCCCAGCCTACGATCAGTGCTCTAAAAGCACCCATCATAAACTGGTGCCTAGTGACACCAGGCATCGCCAGAACCCACTCTGATGCGATCACGGATTACATCGATCACACCAATCGCAGGACACGGACACTGTGTGATTGCCCTGTGACCTGCCTAGGATCGGAGCTGTAAGAGCACTGTGAACCTAAGCTGGTGCCTGGCAACGCCAGCATCACTTCAGCCAGCTCTGGTGTTATCGACGATGACATTGATCTCACCAACAGGGCCGGACTGGGACTAAAATTCAGCCATGGCATTTGAAGTTACACAGGCCCACTTGTCACATGGTGACTTTATAATATTTTTGTACACTTGTAAGCAGGGCCGGTTTTAGGCAAAGTGGGGCCCTACGCCTAGGCAACGTTTAAAATGGGGCCCCAAATGCTAACATGTTGCACATCACACAAAAGCATTTCGATAAGCGCTGAGTTCAGGCCGCTAAATGAGTTTGGTCAACAATACTGAAGTTGTTCAATGCTTGTTTCCCGGCCTCTTTCCACCAGCTGAGGAATAATGATGGGACAGAACGATCACTAACAGATCACCATACAGTATCATGTTATCAGCAGCACATCTACAGTTTACACCGGCGATGTGCTGCTGAGAACAAGGATTTTTGTTCCAGCAAAAACAATCTGAATATGCAGCATTTTACTTGTTTAGTAAAATACACCCCATAGTCATCCATATATTATAATGTGCACCACAGTCCTCCAAATAGTATAATACACTCCCTATCCTATAGTCCTCCATATATTAAGATACACTGCTCAGTCCTCCATATAACATAATGCACTCCCCATAGTCCTCCATATAGCATAATACACTCCTCATAGTCCTCCATATAGCATAATACACTCATCATATTGCTCCATATAGTATAATGCACTGCCATAGTAATCCATGTAGTACAATTCACTTCCCATAGTATAATGCACCCCATAGTTCTTCATATAGTATAACGTATTCCCCAAAATCCTCAATACAGTATAATGCAGCCCACATATAGTATAATGTTGCCACCACCCTACAGAATATAATGCAGCCACCCCAGAGTATAATGCAGCCACGCCATAGAATATAATACAGCCCACCTCCCCATAATATATACAGGTCCTTCTCAAAAAATTAGCATATAGTGTTAAATTTCATTATTTACCATAATGTATTGATTACAATTAAACTTTCATATATTATAGATTCATTATCCACCAACTGAAATTTGTCAGGTCTTTTATTGTTTTAATACTGATGATTTTGGCATACAACTCCTGATAACCCAAAAAACCTGTCTCAATAAATTAGCATATCAAGAAAAGGTTCTCTAAACGACCTATTACCCTAATCTTCTGAATCAACTAATTAACTCTAAACACATGCAAAAGATACCTGAGGCTTTTATAAACTCCCTGCCTGGTTCATTACTCAAAACCCCCATCATGGGTAAGACTAGTGACCTGACAGATGTCAAGAAGGCCATCATTGACACCCTCAAGCAAGAGGGTAAGACCCAGAAAGAAATTTCTCAACAAATAGGCTGTTCCCAGAGTGCTGTATCAAGGCACCTCAATGGTAAGTCTGTTGGAAGGAAACAATGTGGCAGAAAACGCTGTACAACGAGAAGAGGAGACCGGACCCTGAGGAAGATTGTGGAGAAGGACCGATTCCAGACCTTGGGGAACCTGAGGAAGCAGTGGACTGAGTCTGGTGTGGAAACATCCAGAGCCACCGTGCACAGGCGTGTGCAGGAAATGGGCTACAGGTGCCGCATTCCCCAGGTAAAGCCACTTTTGAACCATAAACAGCGGCAGAGGCGCCTGACCTGGGCTACAGAGAAGCAGCACTGGACTGTTGCTAAGTGGTCCCAAGTACTTTTTTCTGATAAAAGCAAATTTTGCATGTCATTCGGAAATCAAGGTGCCAGAGTCTGGAGGAAGACTGGGGAGAAGGAAATGCCAAAATGCCTGAAGTCCAGTGTCAAGTACCCACAGTCAGTGATGGTGTGGGGTGCCATGTCAGCTGCTGGTGTTGGTCCACTGTGTTTCATCAAGGGCAGGGTCAATGCAGCTAGCTATCAGGAGATTTTGGAGCACTTCATGCTTCCATCGGCTGAAATGCTTTATGGAGATGAAGATTTCATTTTTCAGCACGACCTGGCACCTGCTCACAGTGCCAAAACCACTGGTAAATGGTTTACTGACCATGGTATTACTGTGCTCAATTGGCCTGCCAACTCTCCTGACCTGAACCCCATAGAGAATCTGTGGGATATTGTGAAGAGAAAGTTGAGAGACGCAAGACCCAACACTCTGGATGAGCTTAAGGCCGCTATTGAAGCATCCTGGGCCTCCATAACATCTCAGCAGTGTCACAGGCTGATTGCCTCCATGCCACGCCGCATTGAAGCAGTCATTTCTGCCAAAGGATTCCCGACCAAGTATTGAGTGCATAACTGAACATTATTATTTGATGGTTTTTTTGTTTGTTATTAAACACTTTTATTTGATTGGATGGGTGAAATATGCTAATTTATTGAGACAGGTTTTTTGGGTTATCAGGAGTTGTATGCCAAAATCATCAGTATTAAAACAATAAAAGACCTGACAAATTTCAGTTGGTGGATAATGAATCTATAATATATGAAAGTTTAATTGTAATCATGACATTATGGTAAATAATGAAATTTAACACTATATGCTAATTTTTTGAGAAGGACCTGTAATGTAGCCCCCATAGAATATAATGCAGCCCCCCATAGTATAACACAGCCTCCCCCATAGAATAGAATATACCCCCACAATAGTATATAACAGCCACATAGTATATAACACGGCCTCCCCCATAGAAAATAATATACCCCTCATAGTATATAGCACAACCCACATAGCAGATAACAGCCCACGTAGCAGTATATAGCACAGCCCATGTAGCAGTATACGGCACAGTCCACATAGTATACAGCACTGCCCACATAGTAGTATACAGCACTGCACACATAGTGGTATACAGCAGAGCCCACATAGTAGTATACAGCAGAGCCCACATAGTAGTGTATAGCACAACCCACATAGTAGTATACAGCCGAGCCCACATAGTAGTGTATAGCACAGCTCACATAGTAGTATACAGCACTGCCCACACAGTAGTATACAGCACAGTCCACATAGTAGTATATAGCAGAGCCCACACAGTAGTATATAGCACAGCCCACATAGTGTTTAGCACAGTCCACATAGCCGTATACAGCACAAACCACACAGTAGTATATAGCAGAGCCCACATAGTAGTATACAGCACTGCCCACACAGTAGCATACAGCACAGCCCACATAGTAGTATACAGCACAGCCCACATAGTAGTATATAGCAGAGCCCACACAGTAGTATATAGCACAGCCCACATAGTAGTGTATAGCACAGCCCACATAGCCGTATACAGCACAACCCACACCGTAGTATATAGCACAGCCCACATAGTAGTATACAGCACTGCCCACACAGTAGCATACAGGACAGCCCATATAGTAGTATATAGCACAGCCAAACAGTAGTATACAGCAGAGCCCACACAGTAGTATATAGCACAGCCCACATAGTATACAGCAGAGCCCACATCTCTCCTCCCCCCCCCCCCAGAATGGCCCCACAGTCCAGTAAAAAAAAAAAACACTCCTCACCTCCCCTCATGCCTGCGGTGCTCCCTGCTCCTGTCTCGGCGGCTGCCGCTGCACTGCCTGAGACACAGTGAGTGCACGCGCACCCGCAGTGTCAGAGGCAGAACGGGGAATGATGGGAGAGGGAGCATCAGGTGACGCTTTCTCCATCATTGCATTCAACTGTACCGGCATCATAGATGCCGGTATAGTTGAATACAGAAGCGGTGGCACTGGGGGGGGAAGGGTGAGTCGGCGTGCACTGGCCCACTACTGGCACCGGCACTTCTGGCATATGCCAAAAACTGCCCAATGGCCAGTCCGGCCCTGCTCACCAATCACCACATAGTGACACAGTACACCATTCTGTGATCTGTCTTTGACTGCTCTGCATGCCCTCATAGCAGAGGATTTGCATAGGGTGGTCACGCTGTCCGATCTGTGCTGTGCTGCGTCTTTTGGTGCTACATGAGCCTGTGACGCCACAATCGCTCGCTGCTCCTGCTGGAGAAGACAGCAGACATCTGTAAGAAGATCCCTGCCTAATCTTTCCTCATCACCTGAATCCCACTCCTCTGTCCTTTTACCTCCCCTCCCTAGCCCCCCTTTCTGATGTCACTCAGAGCAGGCACTGTGAAGCCTGCAGCGCTGCATGTCAGATCAGTGATCTGACAGAGTGCTGTGCAAACTGTCAGATCACTGATCTGTGATGTCCCCCCCTGGGACAAAGTAAAAAAGTTAAAAAAAAATTTTCCAAATGTGTAAAAAAAATAAAAAAAAATATTCCAAAATAATGAAAAAAAAAAAAATATTATTCCCATAAATACATTTCTTCATCTAAATAAAAAAAAAAACCAATAAAAGTACACATATTTAGTATCGCCGCGTCCGTAACGACCCGACCTATAAAACTGTCCCACTAGTTAACCCCTTCAGTAAACACCGTAAGAAAAAAAAAAAAAAAAACGAGGCAAAAAACAACGCTTTATTATCATACCGCCGAACAAAAAGTGGAATAACACGCGATCAAAAGGACAGATATAAATAACCATGGTACCGCTGAAAGCGTCATATTGTCCCGCAAAAAAAGAGCCGCCATACAGCATCATCAGCAAAAAAATAAAAAAGTTATAGTCCTGAGAATAAAGCGATGCAAAAATAATTATTTTTTTCTGTAAAATAGTTTTTATCGTATAAAAGCACCAAACCATAAAAAAATGATATAAATGAGGTATCGCTGTAATCGTACTGACCCGAAGAATAAAACTGATTTATCAATTTTACCAAACGCGGAACGGTATAAACGCCTCCCCCAATAGAAATTCATGAATAGCTGGCTTTTGGTCATTCTTCCTCACAAAAATCGGAATAAAAAGCGATAAAAAAATGTCACGTGCCCAAAAATGTTTTCAATAAAAACGTCAACTCGTCCCGCAAAAAACAAGACCTCACATGACTCTGTGGACCAAAATATGGAAAAATTATAGCTCTCAAAATGTGGTATTGCAAAAAATATTTTTTGCAATAAAAAGGGTCTTTCAGTGTGTGACGGCTGCCATTCATAAAAATCCGCTAAAAAACTCGCTATAAAAGTAAATCAAACCCCCCTTCATCACCCCCTTAGTTAGGGAAAAATAAAAAAAAATGTATTTATTTCCATTTTCCCATTAGGGCTAGGGTTAGGGTTAGGGCTAGGGTTAGGGCTAGGGTTAGGGCTAGGGTTAGGGCTAGGGTTAGGGCTAGGGTTAGGGTTAGGGCTAGGGTTAGGGCTAGGGTTAGGGCTAGGGTTAGGGCTAGGGTTAGGGTTGGGGCTACAGTTAGGGTTGGGGCTAAAGTTAGGGTTAGGGTTTAGATTACATTTACAGTTGGGAATAGGGTTGGGATTAGGGTTAGGGGTGTGTCAGGGTTAGAGGTGTGGTTAGGGTTACCGTTGGAATTAGGGTTAGGGGTGTGTTTAGATTAGGGTTTCAGTTATAATTGGGGGGTTTCCACTGTTTCGGCACATCAGGGGCTCTCCAAACACGACATGGCGTCCGATCTCAATTCCAGCCAATTCTGCGTTGAAAAAGTAAAACAGTGCTCCTTCCCTTCCGAGCTCTCCTGTGTGCCCAAACAGGGGTTTACCCCAACATATGGGGTATCAGCGTACTCAGGACAAATTGGACAACAACTTTTGTGGACCAATTTCTCCTGTTACCCTTGGGAAAATACAAAACTGGGGGCTAAAAAATAATTTTTGTGGGAAAACAAAAAGATATTTTATTTTCACGGCTCTGCGTTATAAACTGTAGTGAAACACTTGGGGGTTCAAAGTTCTCACAACACATCTAGATAAGTTCATTGAGGGGTCTAGTTTCCAATATGGGGTCACTTGTGGGGGGTTTCTACTGTTTAGGTACATTAGGGGCTCTGCAAACGCAATGTGACGCCTGCAGACCATTCCATCTAAGTCTGCATTCCAAATGGCGCTCCTTCCCTTCCGAACCCTCCCATGCGCCCAAACGGTGGTTCCCCCCCACATATCGGGTATCAGCGTACTCAGGACAAATTGGACAACAACATTTAGGGTCCAATTTCTCCTGCTAACCTTGGAAAAATACAAAACTGGGGGCTAAAATATAATTTTTGTCGAAAAAAAAATATTTTTTATTTGCATGGCTCTGCGTTATAAACTGTAGTGAAATACTTGGGGGTTCAAAGCTCTCACAACACATCAAGATGAGTTCCTTAGGGGGTCTACTTTCCAAAATGGTGTCACTTGTGGGGGGTTTCTACTGTTTAGGTACATTAGGGGCTCTGCAAACGCAATGTGACGCCTGCAGACCATTCCATCTAAGTCTGCATTCCAAATGGCGCTCCTTCCCTTCCGAACCCTCCCATGCGCCCAAACGGTGGTTCCCCCCCACATATCGGGTATCAGCGTACTCAGGACAAATTGGACAACAACATTTAGGGTCCAATTTCTCCTGCTAACCTTGGAAAAATACAAAACTGGGGGCTAAAATATAATTTTTGTGGAAAAAAAAATATTTTTTATTTGCATGGCTCTGCGTTATAAACTGTAGTGAAATACTTGGGGGTTCAAAGCTCTCACAACACATCAAGATGAGTTCCTTAGGGGGTCTACTTTCCAAAATGGTGTCACTTGTGGGGGGTTTCTACTGTTTAGGTACATTAGGGGCTCTGCAAACGCAATGTGACGCCTGCAGACCATTCCATCTAAGTCTGCATTCCAAATGGCGCTCCTTCCCTTCCGAGCCCTCCCATGCGCCCAAACGGTGGTTCCCCCCCACGTATGGGGTGTCAGCGTACTCAGGACAAATTGGACAACAACTTTTGGGGTCCAATTTCTCCTGTTACCCTAGGGAAAATACAAAACTGGGGGCTAAAAAATAATTTTTGTGGGAAAAAAATTTTGTTTTATTTTTATGGCTCTGCATTATAAACTTCTGTGAAGCCCTTGGTGGGTCAAAGTGCTCACCACACATCCAGATAAGTTCCTTAGGGGGTCTACTTTCCAAAATGGTGTCACTTGTGGGGGGTTTCAATGTTTAGGCACATCAGTGGCTCTCCAAACGCAACATGGCGTCCCATCTCAATTCCTGTCAATTTTGCATTGAAAAGTCAAACGGCGCTCCTTCCCTTCCGAGCTCTCCCATGCGCCCAAACAGTGGTTTACTGCCACATATGGGCTATCAGCGTACTCGGGACAAATTGGACAACAACTTTTGAGGTCCAATTTCTTCTCTTACCCTTGGAAAAATAAAAAATTGGGGGCAAAAATATAATTTTTGTGAAAAAATATGATTTTTTATTTTTACGGTTCTGCATTATAAACTTCTGTGAAGCACTTGGTGGGTCAAAGTGCTCACCACACCTCTAGATAAGTTCCTTAGGGGGTCTACTTTCCAAAATGGTGTCACTTGTGGGGGGTTTCAATGTTTAGGCACATCAGTGGCTCTCCAAACGCAACATGGCGTCCCATCTCAATTTCTGTCAATTTTGCATTGAAAAGTCAAACTGCGCTCCTTCCCTTCCGAGCTCTCCCATGCGCCCAAACAGTGGTTTACTGCCACATATGGGGTATCAGCGTACTCAGGACAAATTGGACAACAACTTTTGAGGTCCAATTTCTTCTCTTACCCTTGGAAAAATAAAAAATTGGGGGCAAAAATATAATTTTTGTGAAAAAATATGATTTTTTATTTTTACGGTTCTGCATTATAAACTTCTGTGAAGCACTTGGTGGGTCAAAGTGCTCACCACACATCCAGATAAGTTCCTTAGGGGGTCTACTTTCCAAAATGGTGTCACTTGTGGGGGGTTTCAATGTTTAGGCACATCAGTGGCTCTCCAAACGCAACATGGCGTCCCATCTCAATTCCTGTCAATTTTGCATTGAAAAGTCAAATAGCGCTCCTTCCCTTCCGAGCTCTCCCATGCGCCCAAACAGTGGTTTACTGCCACATATGGGGTATCAGCGTACTCAGGACAAATTGTACAACAACTTTTTGGGTCCAATTTCTCCTGTTACCCTTGGTAAAATAAAGCAAATTGGAGCTGAAGTAAATTTTTTGTGTAAAAAAGTTAAATGTTCATTTTTATTTAAACATTCCAAAAATTCCTATTAACCCTTCAGGTGTTTAATAAACTTCTTGAATGTGGTTTTGAGCACCTTGAGGGGTGCAGTTTTTAGAATGGTGTCACACTTGGGCATTTTCTATCATATAGACCCCTCAAAATGACTTCAAATGAGACGTGGTCCCTAAAAAAAAATGGTGTTGTAAAAATGAGAAATTGCTGGTCAACTTTTAACCCTTATAACTCCCTAACAAAAAAAAATTGGTTCCATAATTATGCTGATGTAAAGGAGACATGTGGGAAATGTTACTTATTAAGTATTTTGTGTGACATATCTCTGTGATTTAATTGCATAAAAATTCAAAGTTTGAAAATTGCGAAATTTTCAAAATTTTCGCCAAATTTCCATTTTTTTCACAAATAAACGCAGGTACTATCAAAGAAATTTTACCACTATCATGAAGTACAATATGTCACGAGAAAACAATGTCAGAATCACCAGGATCCGTTGAAGCGTTTCGGAGTTATAACCTCATAAAGGGACAGTGGTCAGAATTGTAAAAATTGGCCTGGTCATTAACGTGCAAACCACCCTTGGGGGTAAAGGGGTTAAGTCCATCTAGTTCAACCCATAGCCTAACCTAACATGCCCTAACATGTTGATCCAGAGGAAGGCAAAAAAAACCCATGTGGCAAAAAGTAAGCTCCACTTTGGGGAAAAAAATTCCTTCCGGACTCCACATACGGCAATCAGACTAGTTCCCTGGATCAACGCCCTATCAAGGAATCTAGTATATATGCCCTGCAACATTATACTTTTCAAGAAAAGTATCCAATCCCCTCTTAAATGTAAGTAATGAATCACTCATTACAACATCATACGGCAGAGAGTTCCATAGCCACTCTGCTCTTACAGTAAAGAATCCGCGTCTGTTATTATGCCTAAACCTTCTTTCCTCCAGACGTAGAGGATGCCCCCTTGTCCCTGTCTCAGGTCTATGACTAAAAAGATCATCAGAGAGGTCTTTGTACTGTCCCCTCATATATTTATACATTAAAATAAGATCACCTCTTAGTCTTCGTTTTTCCAAACTAAATAGCCCCAAATGTAATAACCTATCTTGGTATTGCGGACCCCCCAGTCCTCTAATAACCTCGGTCACTCTTCTCTGCACCTGCTCTAGTTCAGCTATGACTTTCTTATACACCGGAAACTAGAACTGTGCACAGTATTCTAAGTGTGGTCGAACTAGTGACTTGTATAGAGGTAAAATTATGTTCTCATGTGCATCTATGCCTCTTTTAATGCATCCCATTATTTTATTTGCCTTTGTAGCAGCTGCCTGACACTGGCCACTGAACATGAGCTTGTCATCCACCCATACACCCAGGTCTTTTTCATTGACGGTTTTGCCCAGAGTTTTAGAATTAAGTGCATAGATATACATCTTATTACTTCTCCCCAAGTGCATGACCTTACATTTATCCCCATTAAAGCTTATTTGCCATTTATCAGCCCAAGCTTCTAGTTTACATAAATCGTCCTGTAATATAAAATTGTCCTCCTCTGTATTGATTACCTTGCAGAGTTTAGTGTCATCTGCAAATATTGAAATTCTGCTCTGAATGCCCCCTACAAGGTCATTAATAAATATGTTAAAAAGAAGAGGGCCCAATACTGACCCCTGTGGTACCCCAGTGCTAACCGCGACCCAGTCCGAGTGTGCTCCATAAATAAACATGCTTTGTTTCCTATCCCTGAGCCAGCTCTTAACCCACTTACACATATTTTCCCCTATCCCCATTATTCTCATTTTATGTATCAACCTTTTGTGTGGCACCATATCCAAAGCTTTTGAAAAGTCCATATACACTAGGTCCACTGTGTTCCCTTGGTCCAGTCCGGAACTTACCTCTTCATAGAAGCTGATCAGATTAGTCTGACATGAACGGTCCCTAGTAAACCTGTGCTGATACTGGGTCATGAGGTTATTCCTCTTCAGATACTCCAGTATAGCATCCCTTAGAAAGCCCTCCAGGATTTTACCCACAGTAGAGGTTAAGCTTACTGGCCTATAATTACCGAGTTCAGTGTTTGTCCCATTTTTGAATATTGGCACCACATTTGCTATACGCCAGTCCTGTGGTACAGACCCTTGTTGTGAATTCTGCTCTTGGGCTCCCTCCGGTGGTTATGAGTGGTAGTGCTGCGGTAGTTGGATCGCAGCATTTATCAGGTGTATCTATTTTTTGCAATTTGGGTTGGGCTATATAGCCTTGCTTGATCCTTTAGTTAGTGCCAGTTGTCCATTATTTTTGGAGGATTCACATCCCTTCTGGTCTCTCCTGTTTGCTGTGCTTTTCTTCAAAGATAAGTCCTGGCTTTGTTTTTGTTGTCTACCTGCTGTGGACCTTATAGTTCTGTGCATTTTCATGTTTTTGTCTTGCCCAGCTTAGTCTGTGAAGGATTTTTTGCAGCCTAGCTATTTCTCTGGAGATGCAGATATACCCTCCATGTCTTTAGTCAGATGTGGTGTTTTGTATTTTCTGTGGTGGATATTTTCTAGTGTTTTAATACTGACCACATAGTACTCTGTTCTATTCTTTCTTTTTAGCTAGTATGGCCTCTTATGCTAAATCCTGATTTCATTTCTGCGTATGTTATTTCCCTCTCCTCTCACAGTCAATATTTGTGGGTGGCTGTCTTTCCTTTGGGGATTTTCTCTGAGGCAAGATAGGTTTCCTGTTTCTGTCTTTAGGGGTAGTTAGTTCTTAGGCTGTGTCGAGGGGTCTAGGGAGTGTTAGGTACCCCCCACGGCTACTTCTAGTTGCGCTGTTAAGTTCAGGGTTTGCGGTCAGTACAGGTTCCACCTTCTCCAGAGTACGTCTCATGCTGCTCCAAGGCCACCAGATCATAACAGACCCTGTTATTATGGAGTCTAAAGATTAAAAATAATGGTCTATCAATGACTGTACTTAATTCCTGTAGTACTCAGGGTGTATCCCATCCGGGCCCGGAGATTTGTCAATTATAGTGATTTTTAGACGCCGACATACTGTACTTCCTGCTGGGTTAAGCAGGTGACATTTAATGGGGAATTTGTATCACTAGTCATTTTGTCTGCCATGGGATTTTCTTGTGTAAATACTGCTGAAAAAAAGTCATTTAGCATATTGGCTTTTTCCTCATCCTCATCCACCATTTCACCCAGACTATTTTTAAGAGGGCCAATACTTTCATTTTTTAGTTTCTTATTATTTACGTAGTTAAATAATATTTTTTTGGATTTTTTTTACTCTCTCTGGCAATCAGTCTCTCTGTCTCAATCTTTGCTGCCTTGATTTGCTTTTTACAGAATTTATTTAATTTTCTGTATTTATTTAATGCCTCATCACTACCTAATTCCTTTAATTCTCTAAATGCTTTCTTTTTGTCACTTATTGCACCCCTTACAGCTCTATTTAGTCATATTGGTTTCCTCCTATTTCTAGTATGTTTATTCCCATTCGGTATATACTGTGCACAGGTCCTATCCAGGATGCTAATAAATGTCTCCCATTTTCTTTGTGTATTTTTATGTCTCAGGCTATCGTCCCAGTTAATTGCACCAAGATCCTCTCTCATCCATTGGAAATTTGCCCTCCTGAAGTTTAGTGTCCTTGTAACCCCTCTACAACAATAATAAGTTTTCATGTATCCTTTAATAAGGATACATGAAAACTTATTATTTTGTGATCACTATTCCTCAAGTGACCCCCAACCCTTATATTTGATATGCTGTCTGGCCTGTTGGTTAATATTAGGTCTAGCAGTGCCCCCCTTCTTGTTGGGTCCTGATCAGTTGTGAAAGGTAATTGTCTGTCATAGTTGTCAAAAACCGATTACCTTTGCTGGAACTGCAGGTTTCTGTTCCCCAATCTATTTCAGGGTAGTTGAAGTGCCCCATAATAATGACTTCCCCTTGAGTCGCAGTTTCATCTATTTGCTTTACGAGGATTTTCTCCATTGCTTCCATTATTTTTGGAGATTTATAACAAACCCCTTTTAGTAATTTATTATTTTCCCCCTCCCCTTATCTCCACCCACAGGGACTCTACATTTTCATTAGATTCACCTATATTATCACGCAGGATGGGTTTTAAGGATGATTTTACATATAGACACACCCCTCCCCCTCGCTTATCCATTCGGTCATTTCTGAACAGACTATAACCCTGCAAGTTAACAGCCCAGTCATGGCTCTCATCCAGCCACATTTCAGATATCCCCACCATGTCATAATTATGCTCCAACAACATTAATTCTAATTCGTCAATTTTGTTGGCGAGGCTTCTGGCATTAGTATACATGCACTTGATGTTCCTCTCTGTACCTCTATTCTTTCTTAAAGGGCCACTGTCACCCCCCTCCAGCCATTATAAACTAAAAGAGCCACCTTGTACAGCAGTAATGCTGCATTCTAACAAGGTGGCTCTTTTAGTTTTGTGTTCATGTATTACTAAAATAAAGCGTTTTGAAACTTTTAAAAAATACCTCTTTGTCCATGGAGGCGGGTCTGAAGCCTCCTCTGTGAAGCGCCCAACTGCCGTCACTCATCTCTTCTGGGGCGATGGTCGCCGCCCCCTGCGCGCTGTTTTCTTCTGAAATCCGGTGCCTACGCTGTGCGTGCCTGCCTGGGGCAGGCGCAGTGAGAATTGGCCATCATAGATGTCAGATGCCGGGTTCCTGCCTGCGCCTGTGCGGGCAGTGCGGCCACCCTGCTACTGAATCCGCGCCCCGCACTGTGTTATGCATTATGCACAGTGCGGGGCTGGGATTCCTGGGCAGATTCCTGCACAGATCGACGCTGGAAGGCGGGGAACCTGGGGGAGCGCCTGACAAGCGCAGTACGCATGCCCAGGAATCACACCCCCGCACTGTGCATAATGCATAACACAGTGTGGGGCGCGGATTCAGTAACAGGGTGGCTGCACTGTCCGCACAAGCGCAGGCAGGAACCCGGCATCTGACATCTATGACGGCCAATTCTCACTGCACCTGCCCCAGGCAGGCACGCACAGCGCAGGCGCCGGATTTCAGAAGAAAACAGCGCGCAGGGGGCGGCAACCATCGCCCCAGAAGAGATGAGTGACGGCAGTTGGGCGCTTCACAGAGGAGGCTTCAGACCCGCCTCCATGGACAAAGAGAGGTATTTTTGAAAAGTTTCAAAACGCTTTATTTTAGTAATACATGAACACAAAACTAAAAGAGCCACCTTGTTAGAATGCAGCATTACTGCTGCACAAGGTGGTTCTTTTAGTTTATAATGGCTGGAGGGGGTGACAGAGGCCCTTTATATTATTAACTGTTCTAACCCCAACCCCCTTGCCACCGCCACCCCCAACTTCCTTATTTGTGCCCAGGTCTCTATCTGCACTATCTTCCCCTCCTATAAAATGAATACCCTCCCCCCAATCCCTAGTTTAAATACTCCTCCAACCCTCTAGCCATTTTCTCCCCCAACACAGCTGCACCCTCCCCATTGAGGGCAGCTCGTCCCGAGCGTAGAGCCTGTAGCCAACTGAGAAGTCAGCCCAGTTCTGCAGGAACCCAAACCCCTCCTTCCTACACCAATTCTTGAGTCACTTATTAACCTCCCTAATCTCCCATTGCCTTTCTGGCGTGGCACGTGGTACAGGCAGTATTTCGGAAAATACTATATTGGAGGTCTTTGCTTTCAGCTTGCAGCCAAAATTCCCAGAAATCATCTTTAAGGACCGTCCACCTACCTCTAACTTTGTCATTTGTGCCAATGTGCACCATGACCGCTGGGTCCTCACCAGCCCCTCCCAGTAATCTGTCCACCCGATCAGCAATGTGTCGGACTCGAGCGCCAGGTAGGCAGCACATCGTTCGACGATCCCTGTCTTTGTGACAGATTGCCCTATCTGTTCCCCTAATAATTGAGTCCCCCACTACCAGCACCTGTCTGGCCTGCCCTGCTCTCCTATTTCCCTCCTTACTGGAGCAGTCACTCCTCCGGCTTTCAGAGGACATGCCTTGCTGCAGCAGTGCTACCCCTGTACTGGCACCCCCCTCATCTGCCAACTTAGCAAACTTATTGGGGTGTGCCAGATCAGGACTAGCCTCCCTGGCACTCTTCCCTCTACCCAGCCTTCTAACTGTCACCCAGCTTGCTACTTCACTGTCCTGCAGCTCCATCCTACCATCCCCCACCTCATCTATCCCATTGAGCGTCTGCTCAGTGAGCAGAAGACTCCTTTCCATGTTGTCAATGGATCTCAGTCTTGCCAGCTGCACATTTAGATCCAGAATCTGGGCTTCCAAATGCACATTGTGCTCACATGTCGCACAGCAGTATGCACCCTCGACCGGCTGATCAAGGACTGCAAACATGTGGCAAGATGTGCACTGGATGGCATTAACAATAATGGAGCACATTTCCTAATGGGGATTGCACCAGACAGAACCGTTAAATAAAAAAAATAAAAAATGCAAAGTATTAATAAGATACAGACAGCAATTCAGTAATTCCTCCCTTGGAAACTCCCTGAATCCAAAGTCACTGAATCACAAGTCACACTTACCGCCGTTCACACTTACGCTCAGGTCACACTCAGCTCGTTCGCACTCGCTAAGCTGAAGATTTAAAGATTTTTTTTTTATTTTTTTCCCCTCAGCTGCAATCCACCTTGCTGTTCAATGCACTTCCAAAAGTGTCCTATCAACGATAAAACTTCCTCATTCTTCTGATCAGTGCAGTTTCTAATGGTCAGACCTAAGCGATCATCTATCCTGTGGAGCCCATGGATAGGTGATATCTTGTTTTAACCAAAGAACCCCATTAATGTAAACTACCATAATTTTACTTCCCAGGTATGGGTGTGCACCGTAGCTGTGCAGCAGCCGCCTGTGTTTTACAGCCGATGCTCCACTATAATGATAGGGATAACGACTGACATATATTTGCATACAGCTGTAGGGTGGGCCCCTAGAGTCCATTCCCCTGGTGGATCCCAGACATCCCAGTCTGACCCTGGCTACCAAGCATCTCTACAGCCTCCCATTTATCTCTCGTACACTTGTGCATCACTAAAAAGAATCCCACAACTCCCATTGTTGCTGCAGTGCTACCCTAAACTACTAGCAACCATCCCACAGCTAGCCCTGAACCTATAGTGGCGTGAGTTTGCACTAACAATATCTCAAGGCTCCTCTTATACCTGATGTGCAACAGTAAACCACAAACAGTATCCCCTAGCCTTCCAGGGTATTCTAAACCTTCTCATGCACCTACAAAGCAATCCAATAATAAGCATCTCTCAGATCCCCAGGTACCTCCAATGCAACTCCACAGTCCACACCACTTACAACAAGCATCCTACACTTCCCCTGTACCTCCAGAACAACCCCACAAAACTAAAAAGCATCACACATCTCACCATGTACCTTCAGTGCAACCCCACACCACCAACAAGCATCCCAAGCTACCCAGGGTACCTCTAGTGTGAACCCACACTACTACCAAACATCACACAGCTCCCAGGCACCTCCAGTACAACTTTAAACTACTAAAAAACATCCACAGCCTTTCCTGTATCTCCAATACAAAACTAACAAGCATCCCACATCTCACCATGTATTTACAGTGCAATCCCACACCACCAAGCATCCCACATCTGGCCATGTTCCTCCAGTGCAACCATTAGCATCACACAGTTCCCCAGGTACTTTCATAGCAACCTCACACCACTAATAAGCATCCCTCATCCTCCCTTGTACCTCCAGTACATTGGCCCTCAAGAATAACAAGCATCCAAATTCGTCCTGTGCATGTTGGTTGGGTGGAATAACAGTGTTGGCACGCTCAGTCCTGCGGGGTTCTTCCTGTGGTGGTATTTCTGGAGTACTTGGAGACCCAGTCTCCTGGGACCGTAGGTTGTCCCTTGACTCATTCTCTGCCCTATTCAAGAGTGGCAACAACAACTCCGGTGATCCCAATGGTACCAAGATCCAGTCTTCTTCATTTCCTAGAACTTCTCTTTAGGTGGTCAGCCAGTCACATTGGGGACCCCATCTTGATGGGCTCCTCCAATTCAGAGGAACAGAGCCACAGCATATTCCAGTGTAACACTAGAGGTGATGCTCCCTCATCGCCCTCGGGTCTGACCTCATAGACTGGACTATCCAGGTGAATCTTCCGCACTATTCGGTAGGGTACTGCTTCTCAGCGGTGATCCAGCTTATTCTTGGGTCACTTTGCCAGCACTAGCACATTATCTTCTGACAGAAGCTATTCGCTCGGTTGGATACCGACCTAAATGTTCCACCTCCCAAAACTTAAGCTCTACCAAATACCTCGCTGTCCGGAGTTAGTGCCGGTGCTCTCAGATCCAAGTACTAGGACTACTACCTGGGCAGGGGTCTCCCGAGTCATGCTCCAGCTCAGTAATCTCCCTTCCTCTTCACCCAAACAGCAGCATATAGGGCGTACAACCGGTAGTTGCGTGGACTTGATTGTTGTAGACTCGCACTAACTCAGAGACAAATTCGGGCCTCTTCATCTTCTTGACGTCTTCCACCATTTGTAACGAGGCCCGTCCCCTGTCGGTGTTATGATGTGGTTCAAGACTTATCAATTATGTAGAGATGGAGTAGCTCTAACATTAATCTTCCTTGGAAGCAGGCCCCTTGGTTGAAATGAATTCACTTCGGGCACCCAAATTTACAAAACCCAACACATAGCCCTGGCTGCTGCTTCTGCTATCTGGTCCCGGGTTAAGGTCACCATCGTGAACTTGGTGAAGTGTTCGGTTATCAACAAGCATTATTTGTAGCCATTGTGAGACATCATAATAATCAAGTAGTCTATCATCAACACTAGCAAGGATGTGCACGTTCGGATGGCTTTGATAGGGGCCCTCTGTTCTGGAGGTTTGTACAGCTCGTACCGGCGACATTTTTGCCAGGCCTCTTCAACCACTTGTTGCAGTTGGAACCAATACACAAGCTGCTGCGACACCTCTTTTGTAGCTTCTTTAGCCCACTGCATCACCAACCCCTCTGGAGCTACCACTTGCCAGGTCATGGAAAATTTTGGAGGGAGCTGAATACTTTGACACAGCAAGTCTTCTCTCATGAAGAGCCTTTCCCACTGGCCCAAGACCTGCAGAGTGTTTGCTGGTCGAGTAGTCTTATCCTCCTGTTTGAGCCTTTGCTCGAGAGTGACCGGCTTCCTCATCTCTGCTAATTCGGGATCAGATTTCTCTAGGTGTACCAACTAATCTCCAGGGAGATGCAGGATTTGGGTGGGTTTGGACTCTTCTCTAGACTCTTGGGCGGTTATTACAGTCACAGCAAACTGCTTATAGTCTGGAATCTCATCACCTTCGAGTTCTTCATCCAAAACTCTTTTTGGCTCTGCTTGAGTGACAAGGGACAGAGCATCCTCATGTGTGTTCTAAGATTTGGACCTCTAGGAGATCTAGTAATGATATTTGGACAATCTCTGCTCCAGTGCCCCAATTCTCCAGATGAGCCTGGGGATTATTATTCGCCGCACCTGTATTTCTAACACCGACAAGTATTCTGCAAGCTTTTCAGTCACAGCCAGCACCAGTGCAAGCAACTCCATTTTAAACGAACTGTAGTTGTCCAGGTTCTTTTCAGTCACTCACAGCGACCGGCTTGCATTGGTGATCAAGGTATATCAGGGTCTATTCAAAGTTTAGATCACCAAACATCTCTCCATCAGGTTCTAGAGAGTCCCCAGTGGATTTGTCACCCCTATAGGTATCCAGGTAAATTCGAATAGGTCCATAGGGAGGACGAAGGTTGCCTTCAGGTGATCTTTAGCAGCCACTGGGACCCTCCAGTAGCCGCTGGCTTGGTTGAGGGAAAAGTATTTGGCCTTTCCCAAAGTGGACAGGGATTCTTTGATCCTAGGTGAGGGGTAGAAATCCCGCACGATGCAAGCGTTCAGCCATCGGTAGTCCACACAGAACCTCAGCATACCATCTTTTTTCTTAACTAACACAATAGTTGCCACACAGGGGCGCAGGCTTTAGCAAATCACTCCATGAGTGACAGCAGTTCTTTCACCTACTGGTATATCTGAGGTAGCATTTGCCAATGCCTCTCTTGAATGGGAACAGCAGTCCCTGTGGAGATCTCATGCTGTATAGCCTAAGTATATCCAAAGTCCTCTTCGTGTCACGCAAACATTCTTCGGTATTGCTGCACCAACTGTTTGATCTGAACTACTTGTTTCAAGGACTATTTTGTGAGATTGATCTCAATTTGTTCCAAGAGATGGTGATCAGCCAGTGGCTCAGTTCTGTCCTGCTGACCATCAGTTGACATCATCAAGGTCCATGGGTCTCCTCCTATAGGCGTTAATTCTATAGCATTAGCCCTGGTGAGTTTTTCTGGCATCTCATAAACTTACGCTACTTCTTGCCGGAATGTTAACTGCAGGCTTGCATGACTCAATTTTATACAACCCACACTGCCAAACAGTGGCCAAAGTGCGAGCAACCAATAGTCTGGAGATCGCTTCTTCACCCTCTATCGGTTCAATTTGGACATCCACATGCCTCCAAGGATACATGAGCTAGTACCATATATATAGTATAGTATAGTATGCAGTAATTAGAGCCTAAGGAGAATGTTATCCCAAAAAAACTTATGGAAATTATCCTTTCTTTAAAACCTTGATTGCCAACTTTCTTTTTAATCCCTAAGGTGCATGAAAACCCACTGATAACCCAGGCAGACTAATTGTGTCTGGCAACGAAGGTCTATGGGAATTGGCATGTCAGATAATAGATTTTTACTTAAAACAGATAGTGTCCACTTTGCCCTAGTACATCAAACACATCACCGCTTCACTGAGTAACCTGGATGGTCTATGTCTTCAGGATAATATGCTAATGATTACTGTGGACGTAGAGAGTTTGTACACATCAATAGAACACACTGATGAATTAAGAGCAGTAACCTGGTCTAGATAAATTATTGACTGAATTTATATTGAAGCTGTTGGAATTTATACTCAACAGCTGCTTCATCTTCAAGAACCAGGTATTTTTGAAACTCCATGGTACAGCGATGGGGGCAGCTTATGCCCCATCTTATGCCAATATATTTCTGTGAGCTTGGGAGAGACAAATTAACCCCATTGACCAAATCGATAAGGTACACCATTGGATTCGTTAGATCGACAACATCCTGTTTACATGGGAGGGTTCAGTTGACCAATTAAATTTCTGATTACTCTGAATAATAATTATCTAAGCATAAAATTAACATTTTCTCATGTCTTCAACTAAATTTTTTAGATATTGCAGTTCAAGTATCCCCAGAATATTATTATATTTTTACTGATGTGTTCCATAAACCAGCAACTACAAATTCTTTTCTGCACTCCAAATGATCACACTCAAAGGCTAAAATACAAGGTATTCCCATAGGACAACACCTAAGTATCAAAAGGATCTGTTGTACCAAAGAAGCTTTTGATAGACAAGCTAAGGATCTTTACCAGTGCTTTTGCGAACGTGGTTATAGTAATAGGCAGATACGCAAAGAATATCAAAGGGCATTAAATAGACCCAGACATTAACTCCTTTTTAAAAAATCTTTCCCTTCTGTGGGAAATCTAGATCAACATATTAGACTGATTACCCCATATAATAATCGGATCAACTAGCGGACATTATATACAAGCATTGGGATGTCCTGAAGAACGACCCAGTTTTGAAACAAATACTCCCTGTTAAATCATCTATCACAGCTAAAAGATCAAGGAATCTGTTTGATATTCAGGTCAGAAGCCATTACTCACCTAATTCCAGAACATCTGAGCACTCGATGGATTCTATCAAGGGCTTTTTTCCTTGTACTTTTTGTAAAGCTTGCAGGAATCTGGTCAAGAGCTAGGATATCTGCAACTCTGATGGAACATGTATTAACAAATTTTACATAGATTACCATGAGCATATAAGGAAGTTATGTGCTATGCTTAATGCCCTTGCAAATAAATTTATATTGGCATGACAACCCGCGAATTGAAAATCCGAGTAAGGAAACATATTCGTGACATCGAAAAGGTAAAAACAGGACAAGATGATGAACAACTGAAGACCTTGCCCAAACATTTTAAACAATTTCATAATTGTGATTCAAGTAAGCTGTCCATCAAAGCTATTGATCAAATTTCCTTGGGTCTTTGGGGAGGGGATCTGTTCAAAAGCCAAGCACGGGTTGAGAGTCGCTAGATCTACAGATTGAATACTGTAGCTCCAGTTTGTCTTAGCAAAAATTTCGGTCTTGGGGCCTTTTATAGTGGGGTCTCATAAATAATATTTATTGGTTTGGGTGGATTTAGGCTTTTGGCCTTCCTTTTTTTTTCATTTGTTTTTTTTGGTCTCTATATGTATTTTTTTTTTTTCATTGCATTGTTGTATTTATATTTATATGCTTTCATGCATTTTTCCAGTTCTTCTTACCTGTCCAGTGGATTTGCTCGGTTGACTCTGGAGATGTGGGAGAGGCGATTTGATGTCTTGAATTCGGTCCTACTTAAATTCTGCAAAGCTCCTGTGTGTCACCTATAAACAGTGAGCAACTGATGAAACACCATTCGATCATGACAGGAAAAATGAAAAATGGACAGTAATTGCCAATTAATACATGGTAGTCTTTAGACAGTGTGCAAAGAAGTGAATGACAAAATAACAAAGAAAGTGCACAAGTGCATAACAAACAGAGTACCTAAAGGTACCTTCACACTGAGCAACTTTAGAATGAAAACGACAGCGATCCGTGACGTTGCAGCGTCCTGGATAGCGATCTCGTTGTGTTTGACACGCAGCAGCGATCAGGATCCCGCTGTGACATCGCTAGTCGTAGCTAGAAGTCCGGAACTTTATTTGGTCGTCAGGTCGGCGTGATTCGTCATGTTTGACAGCAAAAGCAACGATGCCTGCAATGTTTTTTCATGGAGCTAACAACCAGCGAGAACGATAAGTACGTCACTGGATCACTCCTGCATCATTCTGCTGTTGCCGTGTTTGACGTCTCCTAGCGACGTAAACAGCGACACTGCAGCGATCGGCTCTTTGTCTATATCGCTGCAGTGTCGCTTAGTGTAACGGTACCTTTACTACAGCTGTTCCCTGCTGATATGAAAAGCTTGCCTAACTGCGGGGGTTGGCACCCTACTGTTCAATGGATAAAAGGTCCCTGAAATCAAACTTGTATCATATATTAGGCCCAACCAGTGGCTAGAACCTTGGTGAGAAGCAGGCTGATTTCAACTAAGGCTACTTTCACACTAGCGTCATTTGGCCTCCGTCGCAATGCGTCGTTTTGGAGAAAAAACGCATCCTGCAAAGTTGCCCGCAGGATGCGTTTTTTGCATTTTTTTCTCCATAGACTTTCAATAGCGACGCATTGCAACGGATTGCCACACGTCGCATCCGTCGTGCGACGGATGCATCATGTTTTTACAGTCCATCGGGACAAAAACGTTGCATGCAACATTTTTTTGTCCGTCGGTTCCGCTTTTTCCAAACGCGCATGCGCGGCCAGAACTCCGCCCCCTCCTCCCCGGACCTTACAATGGGGCAGCGGATGTGTTGAAAAACTGCATCTGCTGCCCCCATTGTGATTTTATTTCACAGTATGCGTCGGTATGTCGGGCCGACGCACTGCGACGGGCTCGTACCGACGCTAGTGTGAAAGTAGCCTAAAGCGTGTAGACACACAGTACAGATAAAAAACTGGTGTCCCATTTTACTTCAAGAAATTGACAAGTGTAAAAAAGAGGTACTCATCATATCAGATGTACAGGAAATGAACGCCTCAATGCATATCACCGTTCGGGATCATCAGTAGGCCAGGAGGCAGCATCTGTTTATCTGGGCCTCCTGATGAACCCAAACGGTGAAACACGTTAAGGCGTTCCTTTCTGGGCATCTGATATGATGGGTACCTCTTTTTTACACTTGTCATTTTCTTGAAGTAAAATGGGACACCGTTTTTTTATCTGTGCTGTGTGTCTACACGCTTTAGTTGAAATCAGCCTGCTTCTCACCAAGATTCTAGCCACTGGCTGGGCCTAACATATGATATCTTTGGGGCCTACAAGTTGGATTTCGGGGACCTTTTAGGATGAGTCATCGTTGAGGGGGGCGCCATATCCGCTGAACAGTAGGGGGTGCCAACCCCCGCAGTTAGGCAGGCTTTTCATATCAGCAGGGAACAGCTGTACTCTGTTTGTTATGCACTTATGCACTTTCTTTGTTATTTTGTCATTCACTTCTTTGCACACTGTCTAAAGACTGCCATGTATTAATTAGCAATTACTGTCTATTTTTCATTTTGCCTGTCATGATCGGATGGTGTTTCATCTGTTGCTCACTGTTTATAGGCGACACACAGGAGCTTTAGGAACATTCGCCGAGGAGCGGGGGCGCCAATCTCGTGATAATTGTAGGGTGCCAACCTCCGCTGACAGGAAGTGCTAATCAGAGTCCATAGTGTGAGGGAAATAATAGCTTAACATGGTTGTTAAGCTATGCCATCCCTGTACCAGAACTGCACTGCTAACTACAGACCGGTCTCTAACCTTTCCTTCATCTCTAAACTCCCGGAACGCTGGGTCCACTCCCGTGTAATCCGCTATCTCTCGGATAACTCTCTTCTCAACCCCTTACAATCTGGTTTCCGCTCTTTACACTCCACTGAAACTGCCTTCACTAAAGTCTCTAATAATCTAATAACAGCTAAATCCAAAGGTCGTTGTTCGCTGCTGATTCTCCTTGATCTTTCCGCAGCATTTGACACTGTGGATCATCAGCTCCTCCTCTCTATGCTCCGCTCTATAGGCCTCAAGGACACAGCCCTCTCCTGGTTCTCTTCCTACCTCTCTAACCACTCCTTCACTGTATCTTTTGCCGACTCCTCTTCCTCTCCTCGTCCCCTTACTATCGGGGTTCCGCAGGGCTCAGTCCTAGGCCCCCTCCTCTTCTCTCTATACACTGCCCCTATTGGACAAACAATCAGCAGATTTGAGTTCCATCTCTATGCTGATGACACCCAATTATACACTTCTTCCCCTAACATCACCCCTACCCTAATTCAAAATACCAAGGATTGTCTGTCTGCTGTCTCTAACATCATGTCCTCCCTCTATCTGAAACTAAATCTCTTCAAAACGGAACTTCTTGTGTTTCTCCCTTCTACTAACCTCACTCTACCCAACATTGAAATTACCCTGGAGGGTTCAACCATAACTCCCAAGCAGCATGCCCGCTGTCTTGGGGTCACATTTGATACCGAACTTTTACTCCCTATATCCGATCACTCACTCGCTCTTGTCACCTGCATCTTAAAAACATCTCCAGAATCCGACCTTTTCTCACCTTTGAAACTGCTAAGACTCTTACAGTCACTCTTATTCATTCCCGTCTGAACTACTGCAACTCTTTTCTGATCAGTCTCCCTCTTACCAAACTTTCTCCTCTCCAATCCATCTTGAATGCGGCAGCCAGGGTCATATTTCTTTCCAGCCGCTTCACCGATGCCTCCATCTTGTGCTCTTGTGCTCTCCACAGTTCTGCACCACCTTATATCTCCTATCTCATCTCTGTCTGTCGCCCTACACGTGCCCTCCGTTCTACAAATGACCTAAGACTAACATCCCCCGTAATCTGAACCTCGCACCTCTGTCTCCAAGACTTCTCTCATGCTGCGCCAGCTCTCTGGAATGCACTTCCTCAAGCGATCAGGCTGATACCTTGCCCCGACCTATTCAAGCGCGCTTTAAAAACCAATCTCGTGATAATTGTAGGGTGCCAACCTCCGCTGACAGGAAGTGCTAATCAGAGTCCATAGTGTGAGGGAAATAATAGCTTAACATGGTTGTCTGTATGTTGATTGTTTTTAAAGTGACTTAAATAATAAGTTTTATTCTCATGATCAATAATATACAAGGTATTTTCTGATTTTTCTTGATTTTTGGACCTTGAATTGCGTTTTGTTATTGTTTTTTTTTCTGAAACCTACTTAAATTCTGCCTACAAAAGATATTTATTTATTAATAATGGACAATATTTTTTTTATCAAGTATGATATAGTTAATCTCTCAGTGGATCTCGGTGACTATTGACAGGGGAATGTTGATTTTCTTTCTGTAACCCTATTTGGATTTGGTTGATTATTCATCTAGTACTGTGATTTGTGAAAATCTTGCTATTCATTGTAGCCAGCATTTAATTTAGATTTTTGCACCATCTTATAATCAAGGTTATTAACATACATTTTTACTTTATTTGTCACAGCCTCCTTTCATTTTTATTACACCTTCTACAACATATCTCTATTCATTCATATTCATTTTCACTTCAACACATCTCACATTTTCTCATTTTTTCTTCAATCACACTTAGTGCCTTTATTATGCATTTACATTTAGTATGACCTATTTGAGCTTCTTCACATTTTTTGACATGTTTTAATTATTACATTTAGTACCCTTATTAGACATTTTTCTTCTTATCTCACACATTTGACAAAGATCTAGTCTATATTTTATTGATATATCGATTTCAGATTTTATACAACAGTATGCACTTCGAACTTTGGACTGCTTCATTCTTTTTTTCTACTTACCCAGTCCTATTTACTGATCCCTGCAACTTTGCGTACTGTGGAGATGAAATGTTTCATGTTTCTAGCCCTGGTGCGCACGTGCAACTTGCGTCTCATTGGCGGCGAGTGGCCCAACTGCGCGTCTGTGCATCCCCAGTCTCCTTGACGGCGTTGGTGTGCTTACATTCCACGGGGCCCAAACTGGAGTGTCATTAATATGTCTCGTTTATTACACATACGCCGTGCAATGGGTACGGCACCATCCTGTTCTGGATCCACCACCTGATCATTACATTTCCGATCACATGACCCATACACACTCCTCTCACTGAACATTTCTGTATGCTGGCTAGTCCTATATAATCATGCCCACCTCCACCCCAACACACGCCTCCTGAAGAAGTCCTAACGAAACATGCATGGGTGGCAAAGATACCATAACCAACACTGCTATATACATGTAAGTTTTTTTTAAATTTTGCTTTCTATGTGCCCTTTTCTTGCTTACATTGAGGAAAGTTTACCTGTGTATTATTGCATTGTATAGGGGCTCTAACAATTTACACACTTATTGTTACATGCATTTTACTACTATCTAATTTATCCTCAAGGTTCCCTGCAGCAGTGTCTAGCAGCATCTGGTGCCATATATATTTTTCTATATTTTCTGCCATTTTTAAATTGTTCTAATAAAAAATACTGTTGTATAGGCATATATACTCTTAGGGTTTTTCGTACCCTTTAATATTGACTAGTTTGAGTTTTGACGGTTTATGCACTTTATACTATGGGTGGCTTGTATAGAGATTTAGCCAGTACCAGCATAGTGAGCACCTTCTGCCCCGCCGGTAGTGTCACTGTGGCTGCGGGGGTATCATCATATTGCTGAGGCACAGAGAGGCAACGGGTAACTTCTGAATTTGGCTAACTCGCACGAGCTGCAGGAATATCGTCTTGCTGGCTTGGTTTCTGTCTGGGCCATCATCTAGGAACTGCCTTTCTCATTCAACATTTTCATCCCCAGGGTTACGATGGGTCTTCCTCCTCCGGAACCCTTTACCATAGCTATCCCTCTTCAGCCCAGCTCTTTTCCGCAAACTTGTACAAACATCCACACTACTCCAGCCAATGAAACAGGCAGCTGGATGGCCGCCACTAGTCAAATGATTTTTTGTCATGGAGCGGAAAACTTCGGGAAAGTGAATCTAAAAGTATTTCTCAGGCATAGTGGTCAACTGGGTCCACGTGTCTATCAAGTAGCTGATACGATGCCCATTAAGTTCAGCTCAGGTAATTGGTGTCTCAGAGACAATATCTTCCGAGTCTTCATCTCTTCTTTCTAGGGCTCATACCCAATGGTGTGCTCCTCAACTGTGTGGTGTGTTAGTTTAACAGGAAATGAAGACAAAAAGAGAAATGATCCAGCTGGAGGTGGAGGCAGTTCAGACTTTGTGAGACTTTATTAGACAACTAAATGATGTAGATCATGAGTAAGACTTCATAGTTGAAACGCGTTGATCCTCCTCACTGGTGTGCCAGGTGTTTGCTATGTTAAGATTTTTCTTGTTGAAGAACTTTTTATCGCTTTAGTTGTCTAATAAAGTCTCACAAAGTCTGAACTGCCTCCACCTCCAGCTGGATCATTTCTCTTTTTGTCTTCATTTGCTGTGGGCGCTCACCCCGAACCGTGCTGGGCGTTGGCAGGTCTGGTGATTTCGTCTAAGACCGGTAAGCTGATTACATTCCTTTTTTCTTTAGTTTAACAGGCTCCCCTTTCTCAGTCTCTCCCGATTTGGACAGTCTTGTGATATGTTACCTTCCACCGCAGGTCAAGCATTCTGGAACACGTTCCACTGATGGGTTGTGGATGAGGCAGGGCTGGGCATGTGGGAAGCGACTTTCCCGCTCCGACGTTCCTTCACATTTGATACTACACAGCTTGTTTTGGATATCGCGTATTTCCTGGTGTAGCACCTCTGCCCAGTCAGGCTCTGTTTTTTTGGCCCATGGGTAGCTATTTTATGGCTCCACACTGTACCCGTTAAAATAGGGGCTTCATGTTCTAGGACCCGGGCTGAGGCCCCGCCCGCTAGCAAGCTCAGATACAGGTTCAGATATATGGTGTGTGACGCTGTAAGAATCTGGCTGAACTCGGATGTCACCCGAGTGCAGTCCTATTAGAGCATGTAGATTTAAACAGTGAAAAAACGGAGAGTGGACCCACTGGACCGTGATGATGAACCCCTCTCGGACGAGCTGACCAGGTGGACCGCCCCCTATCCAGGGAGAGTTAGGGGCAGGCCCGTGAGGGACTATCGCCACGGAAGCTGGAGGGTCGACTAAGAACAGAAGGGAACACAGCAGGCACAAAGGGAAAGAGGGAACAGAAAGGAACTACTGAGACAAGGGAGAAGATGGGAACGCTACGGAGGCACGGAGGCTGGCAGGACAATATGGAGACACCGAGGCTGACGGGAGCAAGGAAAAGATAAAGGAGCCGGGCAGGTACCGCAGAGGAAAAGGAACTGAAGGAACAAGGCAGGAACACAGGAAACAGGGCAGGCACTGCAGAGGGCGGAGGAGACCCAAAGTCAGAGAGCTAGAAATGCACAGAGACCACAGGTGGCCAGAAGCACTTGTAAACACAAATGAACATCAGGCACAGAGAAGCAGCAGGAAGCAGTTTACATAGCAGCATGGGAGCTACTTCCGGGTTACAGTCCTCCAGGATGACGCAGAGGACAGGAAAGAGCGCCAACAGAGGAATCAGATGTGCGCACGTGCAGAGCTGAATGCGACGCACGTGCGCACCTGGCGAGCTGCAGTGGGGAGAGGCGGCGGCAGCAACGGCATGACATGGTGCTCCTTTAAGGCCTGTCTCAGGTAAGGGTTCCTCAATCCAGCAACCAATTGATCTTGCAGTACTTCATCTAATTGTCCCAGTCCTCAGGACCCATCTTGGGTCTTCTTCCTGCAGCGTTTACATACTGGGCTACAGTCTCACTCTCCCATTGGACCCATAGAAACAAACGCATTCGGAGGTGCCCTAAGTCTGTAATGTCACTGTGCATGTCCTTTAAAATTTTAATCACTTTATTCACAGTGTCACGATCTCTCAGTTGGCGGTTCATAAGCATCTGTAAGGCCTCTCCGTCGAGGGTCAAATGGGCTAACTTTGCTTGTACGTCGAAGGTCAGGCGGTACATGCACAGCATGGTCCTCAGTCTCTCTACCTAATCCCACAGTGATACACTGCTTTCTGTTAACTTTTCAATGTTGCTGAATATAGCCCCCCAGGAGTATATATTTCCACTGGTGTGCTTGGTCACTGACTGATTTGCTATCTCTGCACTTGAGTGTTGCATCCTGCCAACTACACCAAATGTAAGCAGGTGACCGGATGCAACGCACTGATGAGCACAAGGCAGGAAAAGACAACAAACTATTACATCCGGTATGGCGAAAATTTGTGGAACTGGGGAAATGGTTTAACAATAGAAAAGCAACACAAACACAAATGGGTTATACAGTGCAGAACATACAAAAAGTCTTAAAGTTCAATTAGAATAATCAGAGAAGTCTCTTAAAGGATTATACTCATGTCTCACTGACAGAGTTGGTACACCCATTCCTGGGAGAGCTGCTATTCTAGCTCCTCTTGACACAATGGCCCTAATGGGGGTCATCAGGTATTCCCGCCAGGTCGCAATACCTCCTAATGAAGTCTATCAAGGAACACTGAGCCTCTTGTCACCCAGATGACCTCCATCCCACATGTCCTAGCCCAGGCCAACCCCCGTACCATATATTAGTACCTTAAGCGATGGCCCATCTCACTCGTGTTCCCCCAGCACTACAGAAATCTTCCACCCGGTCAAAGTCTCCTGTTGAATCTATGGTGCTTGACCAACGGTGTGTTTTTCCTGGGCCTGTGGGAATGAGGGCTTGGCTCCAGCTCACAACTGGCATTGTCTAGCCTCTGAATCTTGACTGGTGTAGATGGGAGGGAGTCGGACATTGAATGGCGCAGTCTGAGCTCTGGGTCTTGACCGGAGTAGATCTGATTATTAGAACTTGTCCAGCATAATCTGGTCTTTGTATTTCACTGGGCATTGTTTGGGCTCCATCTGACAGTGGACAGTACCCTGCTGGTGCATGCTTTCCGCTCAGGCCTCAAACTCTGGCTTCGTCATCCATGTGCTCTCTGGAATGCATGGTCTGTGTGTAACAAACTAACTTACATTCACGATTTCTTCCTCTCTAATTCCCTTAACCTTCTGGCTATTACAGAAACCTGGATCCAGCATTCAGACACCACCACCGCTGCCGCTCTCTCGTTTGGTGGGCTGAAATTTTCACATACTGCCAGAGCTTAGAACAGACAGGGTGGAGGTGCTGGTTTGCTCCTTTCATCACAATGTGCTTTCCAGGTCATCCCCCCGGTTCCCTCACTTACATTTCCTTCCTTCGAAGTCCACGCCATCAGACTATTTAAGCCCTTCTCATTGCGAGTGGCAGTTGTTTATCGCCCTCCAGGCTCCTCCAGCCAGTTTCTAGACCACTTTGCCACCTGGCTTACTCACTTCCTATCCTGTGACATCCCCGCCCTCATCATGGGAGACTTTAACATCCCCATCAATTATCCCCTCTCCCAATCTGCCTCTCATCTTCTTTCTTTAACTTCTTCATTCGGCCTCTCAGAGTTTACTACTTCTCCTATGCATGAGGACGGGAATACTCTGGACCTGGTTTTCTCCCATCCCGGCTCGCTGCACGACTTTACTAACTCCCCTCTCCTGCTCTCGGACCACAACCTTCTTTCCTTCTCTGCCAAGAATTGTCTCCTCACCTGGGACACCCCCACTTGCCACACTTATTGGAATACACGTACCATTAAAACCCAGCCGCTTATGGACAATCTCCACACATCTCTAGCCCCCATCTCCTCCCTCTCCTGTCCAGACTTAGCATTGTCACACTTCAATAATACACTGAAGAATGCTCTAGAAGAAGCAGCACCTTCTACATGCAGAAAGACCCGACACAGACAACGGCAGCCCTGGCACACTATGCAAACACGCTTTCTTCAGTGTTGCTCAAGGTGTGCAGAGCGGCAGTGGAGAAAATCTCTCTTAGCAGAAGACTTCATCCACTATAAGTTCATGCTCAAAACCTATAACTCTGCCATTTATCTGGCCAAACAATCCTACTTCACCACACTCATCACCTCGCTATCCAACAACCCAAAACAACTTTTTGAAACCTTAAACTCCCTCCTGAAACCTAAAGTACAGGCCCCCATCACCAACCGCAGCGGTGAGGATCTGGCCACTTATTTCCTAGAAAAAATCAACCACATCCATGAGGATATCTTAGCCCAATCTCCTCAGTGCCTGGATCCCCTGCCCTGCTGCACCTCAAGCTCACTACACATCTTTGAGCTTGTTTCAGATGAAGAAGTTTCCAAGCTCCTCGCTTCTGCCTGGCCTACAACCTGCAACAGTGACCCCATTCCTTCACATCTCCTGCAGTCTCTCTCACACCAGTGGTCACCGCTCACCTGATTAAAATATTTAACCTCTCTCTTTCTTCAGGTATCTTTCCCTCCTCAGTTAAACATGCCATCATAACCCTTTTACTTAAAAAGCCATCCGTTTACCAGAACTGCACTGCTAACTACAGACTTGGCTCTAACCTTTCCTTCATCTCTAAACTCCCAGAACGCTTAGTCCACTCCCATCTAATCTGCTATCTCTCGGATACCTCTCTTCTCAACCCCTTACAATCTGGTTTACACTCCACTGAAACTGCCCTCACTAAAGTCTCTAATGATCTAATAACAGCTAAATCCAAAGGTCGTTGTTCCCTGATGATTCTCCTGGATCTCTCCGCAGCATTCGACCCTGTGGATCATCAGCTCCTCCTCTCTATGCTCCGCTCTATAGGCCTCAAGGACACAGCCCTCTCCAGGTTCTTCTCCTACCTCTCTGACCGCTCCTTCACTGTATGTTTTGCTGACTCCTCTTCCTCTCCTCATGCCCTTACTATTGGGGTTCCGCAGGGCTCAGTCCTAGGCCCCCTCCTCTTCTCTCTATACACTGCCCTATTGGACAAACAGCAGATTTGGGTTCCAGTACCATCTCTATGCTGATGACACCCAATTATACACTTCTTCCCCTGACATCACCCTTACCCTAATTCAAAATACCAAGGATTATCTGTCTGCTGTCTCTAACATCATGTCCTCCCTCTATCTGAATCTAAATCTCTCCAAAACGGAACTTCTTGTGTTTCTCTCTTCTACTAACCTCATTCTACCCAACATCGAAATTACCCTGGAGGGTTCAACTATAACTCCCAAGCAGCATGCCCGCTGTCTTGGGGTCACATTTGACACCGAACTTTCTTTTACTCTCTATATCCGATCACTCACTCGCTCTTGTCACCTGCATCTTAAAAACATCTCCAGAATCCGACCTTTTCTCACCTTTGAAACTGTGAAGACTCTTACTGTCGCTCTTATTCATTCCCATCTGGACTACTGCAACTCTCTTCTGATCGGTCTCCCTCTTACCAAACTTTCTCCTCTCCAATCCATCTTGAATGCGGCCGCCAGGGTCATATTTCTGTCCAGCCGCTTCACCGATGCCTCCATCTTGTGCCAGTCATTACACTGGCTACCGATTCGCTACAGAGTCCAGTATAAACTCACCTCTCTCACCCACAAAGCTCTTCACAGTTCTGCACCACCTTATATCTCCTATCTCATCTCTGTCTATTGCCCTACACATGCCCTCCGTTCTACAAATGATCTAAGACTAACATCCCCCGTAATCCACCTCACACCTCCGTCTCCAAGACTTCTCTCATGCTGCGCCAGCTCTCTTGAATGCAATTCACCAGACGATCAGGCTGATACCTAGCCTTGACCTATTCAAGCGCGCTTTAAAAACTCATCTCTTCAAACAAGCCTACCACATTAACTACTCAGTAAACTAACTTTGCCCTGTTCCCTCCTTGCAAATATTATTCTGAATCTACACCCTACTATTCATCTGTCTCCACACCCTCCATGCACATAACTGCACTTGATAGTTGACTGTTGCACTTAAACCCATGGGCTGATGACCGGATCATGCAGCATTATATGAAAATCCCTATTTATTATAATTGCCAGACCTGAAATAACAAGCAATTTTCACCTATTATGTCCCCACCCCCATTTCCTTGTAGATTGTAAGCTTGCAAGCAGGGACCTCACTTCTAATGTCACTGTTTAAATTGCCTTAGCTTGTATTGAATTTATTGTCTGTACATGTCCCCGCTAATTGTAAAGTGCTGTGGAATATGTTGGCGCTATATAAATAAAAATTATAACAAAAATTGAAAGGAACGGATGGCACTCACCGGTTAAAAAACTTCTTTATTCCAATACTTTAAAACATCGGCGTCGGGAGGATGGGAGCAGGAGTGGAATGGATGACAGCCGTTTCGCGCTGCAGTGGCGCTTCTACTGGTCACTGGTTCACTGGCTATTGTGGCTATTTTCTTTTGCATGGCACCCCGGCTCACAGAGCACTTACTGCTGTATACATGCTTGCAGCATCAGTTCATGCAATTACCTGTGCACTGAGTGGGCTTCCCCGCTGTGCAGATTAACACTTTGTTGGAGCTAAATAAAAATTATTATTATGCCTGGCTCACATCCACAGCTCTCATTCCCTTGGCGCCAAATCATGCTGCGGTTTGATAACAAAGCTCGAGGATATAAAAGTCCTGAGCTCCAAAGGCACCTGATCTGGTGCCGCATTTGTATTCATCCTACCTGCAACTCTTAAGGTGCCTGTTAGTCCAGCATGGTGGCAGCCTTCCAGCACAAACGACACATCATGCAGGGGCTATTCATAAGTACTATTGCCTCCTGTTACAGATACTCCCTTGGCTAATTCATGATGGGCTTTTGCATGCTTTAAACCACACTCACACAAGTACTTGACTGAAGTAAGACTTGTGGTGAGGCACACAGAGACACATTAAACTAGGTATGCACCAAGTTTATCAATGATGGTTTCGTCCTGATGAAGATGTTTGGAAACCTTGAAAAGCGTTGACAAACTGCATTCATGCTTCACCTCCGTGTGTGTGTAGGGAGATAGACCGGACCGCGGGTACCTACATGCTGCTTCCAGAACTGAAAGGGCTGCATCCTCTGTTCCCGGGGGAAGGCCTGAGGGAGGCGGACCTTCCCCTGCTGCAGGAGGGAAGGAGGACAGAGACAGAGCTTCCTGCTCACCCAGGAGAGACGAGAAAGCGCGCGCAGCAGCTCACGGATAAAAGGAAAAAGCGCACCAAAAGAATCAGTATGGTGCCTGCACAGAGCAGTGCAGAAGGCAGCACAGGAAGCAGCGTGCAGAGCGTTGAGCGGCGTGCTCTGCATCCCCCACCTGAGAGGACTGACTTGGCGAGGGTTCATATAGAAGCAGCCCCTATTGCCAGTAGAGCAGAGCTTTGCGGAGCCAAGCCATGCAGAACAGAGCCTTGTGGAGCCAAGCCGTGCAGAGTAGAGTCTTGCAGAGCCAAGCCTTGTGGGGCAGAGCCGGGGGTTGCAGCAGTCACAGAGTTGTGCTCTGACCGAGAGCACCAGCGCTAAAAAGACCAGCGTCACCCGCCGCCAACAGATGGGACCAGGGAGAGCGGGACGAGCAGTGTGTCCAGTGACAGCCAAAGAATATCAGGTGCCATAAATGACGTGATCATGAGTACTGCACCCGTGCTTCCAAGTGAGACCACATAGAAGTCCGAAACCTGCACGCTGACGTGGATACTTTATAATTGTTCTGACCCTTGTGACCTTACTACATCAGCTAAGAGAGTTTTCCGGAGCCACATTGGGCTAGTAGAGGTCTGTGGCCCTTGCCTTTAGTAGCCACGTCTGTATATGGACAAGGGGCAGTGGAAGGTACAGGAAACCAACCACTGTCGCCAGAAGATGGACCATCAGTCCACAGTGTTTTCCTGGAAAGGATACTGCGCCAGGCGTTGCTGGTGTTAATGAGTTTGCAGCAGGGGAAGCAGTTTAAGGACTTCCTGACACAAGTGTTAACGAACTGCCTTTATTTTGAACCGTTGTTCTTCTCCTCAAGAATATCCTCTGACTTAATGTACTGTTTGTCTTCCCTGTATAACCCTTTGTCTCACGTCATCCATTTCCCTTTCTGCTGTCTAACCCTTTACCTCCCTGCATGGAGTATTCACCTGTAAATAAACTTGTCAACCCTTGCTCTGCCTGCATCCTGTCACTGCATCCCGCATCCCTGCTTGATGTCTTACATGTGACATACTGTACCTTCCACCTTTTGAAGAAGGGAAAGAGGGACACAGTTTGTGGTGTACTGCGGCAAATTTTAGGCCATGCCTCTGACCACACCCATTTCACAACTAGTCATACCCATATCCACGCCCCAACCACACCCATTTAGCACTGCTGATCACATTGTTTCATAAACAATAATTATAAACAAAAAAATATGGCTACACAGTGCTCCATACTGTATAATGGCCACACATGATGCTCCATACTGTATAATGGCCACACATTGCTCTATACTGTATAAAGGCCACACATGATGCTCAATACTGTATAATAGCCACACAGTGCTCCAAAGGATAGATAGCCCCCCACAAGTAATGACTGTGAGTGGAGAGGGAAAAGACATACGTAGAATGATACCAGGATGTAGCACAGGAGGCCAGTCTAGCTAGATAGATAGGACAGGACAGAATACTGTGCGGTCAGTATTAAAGGGAACCTGTCACCCCTGTTTTTCAGTACGAGATAAGAATACTGTTAAATAGGGCCTGAGCTGTGCGTTACTATAGTGTATTTTGTGTGCCCTGATTCCACCCCTAAGCTGCCGAAATAACTTACCAAAGTCGCCGTTTTCGCCTGTCAATCAGGCTGGTCAGGTCAGATGGGCGTGGCGACATCGCTGGTTCTTCCCCCATATCTTGCATATATTTCCGTTGGTGGCGTAGTGGTTTGCGCATGCCCATCTTCTGAATCCACTGGGCAGGAGAAGAAAAAACGCGCGATCGGCGCTATTTCCCTGGTGATCTGTGGGGGCGGCCATCTTCCTGAGGCCGCGCGTGCGCATATGGAGTCCTCTGCTGCTTGGGGCTTCAGGAAAATGGCCACGGGATGCTGTGCATGCGCAGATGGAGATCGCGGCGGCCATTTTCCTGAAGTTGAGATGCGAACCCAGCTTCAGGAAAATGGCCACCGCGATCTCCATCTGCACACGCGCAGCATCCCGCGGCCATTTTCCTGAAGCCCCGGGCACCAGAGGGCTCCATATGCGCATGCGTGGCCTCAGGAAGATGGCCGACCCCCCACAGATCACCAGGGAAATAGCGCCGATCGCGCGTTTTTTCTTCTCCTGCCCAGTGGATTCAGAAGATGGGCATGCGCAAACCACTACACCACCAACGGAAATATATGCAAGATCTGGGGGAAGAACCAGCGATGTCGCCACGCCCATCTGACCTGACCAGCCTGATTGACAGGCGAAAACGACGACTTTGGTAAGTTATTTCGGCAGCTTAGGGGTGGAATCAGGGTACACAAAATACACTATAGTAACGCACAGCTCAGGCCCTATTTAACAGTATTTTTATCTCGTACTGAAAAACCGGGGTGACAGGTTCCCTTTAAAAACTACAAAAATCCACACAGAGTTTACAAAAATCTCCACACCTGACTAAAGGTGTGGAGGGTAAATCTGCTTCCCAGAGCTTCCAGCTTAACTAAATTAATCCATACTGACAAGCTGGACAAAACATGCACAGAACGAATAAGTCCACAACATGTGGACAGAAAAGAGCAAAGAAAGGACTTATCTTTGCTGAACTGGTCAGGATATCAGGGAAATCCAAGAGAGATGTGAATCCAACCAGGAACCATAGAAAAGTGGCACTGGCTGAAGGGAAGAGCCAGGCATAAATAGCCGAGCAGAAAGACAATCAGTGGAAGCAGCTGCAGACTGCTAAATCCAAGGAGCAGCCATTCCACTTACAACCACCGGAGGGAGCCCAAGCGCGGAATTCACAACACAAGATGCTCAATACTGTATAATGGCCACACAGTGCTCCATACTGTATCATTGCCCCCTCATGAGGCTCAATACTGTAAAATGGCCCAATGTGATGCTCCATACTGTATAATGGCCACACATGATGCTCAATACTGTATGATGGCCACAGAGTGCTCCATACTGTATAATGGCCACACATGATGCTCCATACTGTACAATGGTCACACGTGCCATATTGTATAATGGCCACACATGATGCTCAATACTGTATAATGGCCACACAGTGCTCCATACTGTATAATGGCCCCACATGATGCTCAATACTGTATAATGGCCACACATGATGCTCAATACTGTATCATGGCCCCCACATGATGCTCCATATTGTATAATGGCCACACAGTGCTCCATACTTTATAAAGGCCACACATGATGCTCAATACTGTATAATGGCCACACAGTGCTCCATACTGTATCATGGCCCCCACATGATGCTCAATACTGTAAAATGGTCCCAAGTGATGCTCCATACTGTATAATGGCCACACATGATGCTCAATACTGTACAATGGCCACACAGTGCTCCATACTGTATAATGGCCACACATGATGTCCCATACTATATAATGGCCACACAGTGCTCCATACTGTATAATGCCCTCACATGATGCTCCATACTGTACAATGGCCACATGTGCCATATTGTATAATGGCCACACATGATGCTCAATACTGTATAATGGCCACACAGTGCTCCATACTGTATAAAGGCCACACATGATGCTCAATACTGTATAATGGCCACATGATGCTCAATACTGTATCATGGCCCCCACATGATGCTCAATACTGTATAATGGCCACACAGTGCTCCATACTGTATAAAGGCCACACATGATGCTCAATACTGTATAATGGCCACACAGTGACAGTGTATCATGGCCCCCACATGATGCTCAATACTGTAAAATGGCCCCACGTGATGCTCCATACTGTATAATGGCCACACATGATGCTCCATACTGTACAATGGTCACACGTGCCATATTGTATAATGGCCACACATGATGCTCAATACTGTATAATGGCCACACAGTGCTCCATACTGTATAATGGCCCCACATGATGCTCAATACTGTATAATGGCCACACATGATGCTCAATACTGTATCATGGCCCCCACATGATGCTCCATATTGTATAATGGCCACACAGTGCTCCATACTTTATAAAGGCCACACATGATGCTCAATACTGTATAATGGCCACACAGTGCTCCATACTGTATCATGGCCCCCACATGATGCTCAATACTGTAAAATGGTCCCAAGTGATGCTCCATACTGTATAATGGCCACACATGATGCTCAATACTGTACAATGGCCACACAGTGCTCCATACTGTATAATGGCCACACATGATGTCCCATACTGTATAATGGCCACACAGTGCTCCATACTGTATAATGCCCTCACATGATGCTCCATACTGTACAATGGCCACATGTGCCATATTGTATAATGGCCACACATGATGCTCAATACTGTATAATGGCCACACAGTGCTCCATACTGTATAAAGGCCACACATGATGCTCAATACTGTATAATGGCCACATGATGCTCAATACTGTATCATGGCCCCCACATGATGCTCAATACTGTATAATGGCCACACAGTGCTCCATACTGTATAAAGGCCACACATGATGCTCAATACTGTATAATGGCCACACAGTGACAGTGTATCATGGCCCCCACATGATGCTCAATACTGTAAAATGGCCCCACGTGATGCTCCATACTGTATAATGGCCACACATGATGCTCCATACTGTACAATGGTCACACGTGCCATATTGTATAATGGCCACACATGATGCTCAATACTGTATAATGGCCACACAGTGCTCCATACTGTATAATGGCCCCACATGATGCTCAATACTGTATAATGGCCACACATGATGCTCAATACTGTATCATGGCCCCCACATGATGCTCCATATTGTATAATGGCCACACAGTGCTCCATACTTTATAAAGGCCACACATGATGCTCAATACTGTATAATGGCCACACAGTGCTCCATACTGTATCATGGCCCCCACATGATGCTCAATACTGTAAAATGGTCCCAAGTGATGCTCCATACTGTATAATGGCCACACATGATGCTCAATACTGTACAATGGCCACACAGTGCTCCATACTGTATAATGGCCACACATGATGTCCCATACTGTATAATGGCCACACAGTGCTCCATACTGTATAATGCCCTCACATGATGCTCCATACTGTACAATGGCCACATGTGCCATATTGTATAATGGCCACACATGATGCTCAATACTGTATAATGGCCACACAGTGCTCCATACTGTATAAAGGCCACACATGATGCTCAATACTGTATAATGGCCACATGATGCTCATTACTGTATCATGGCCCCCACATGATGCTCAATACTGTATAATGGCCACACAGTGCTCCATACTGTATAAAGGCCACACATGATGCTCAATACTGTATAATGGCCACACAGTGCTCCATACTGTATAATGGCCTCACATGATGTCCCATACTATATAATGGACACACAGTGCTCCATACTGTATAATGGCCTCACATGATGCTCCATACTGTACAATGGCCACACATGTGCCATATTGTATAATGGCCACACATGATGCTCTATACTGTATAATGGCCACACAGTGCTCCATTCTGTATAATGGCCCCACATGATGCTCAATACTGTATAATGGCGACACATAATGCACAGTACTGTATAATGGCCACACAGTGCTCGATATTGTATAATGGCCACACAGTGCTCCATACTGTATAATGGCCATACGTGATGCTCAATACTGTATAATGGCCACACAGTGCTCAATACTGTATAATGGCCACACATGATGATCAATAATGTATAATGGCACCACATGATGCTCCATACTGTATAATGGCCACATATAATGCTCCTTATTGTATAATGGCCATATATGATGCTCTATACTGTATTATGGCCACACAGTGCTCCATACTGTATAATGCCCACACATGATGCCCCATACTTTATAATTGCCACACATGATGCTCAATACTGTATAATGGCCACACAGTGCTCCATAATGTATAATTGCCATACATGATGCTCAATACTGTATAATGGCCACGCATGATGCTCAATACTGTATAATGGCCACATAGTGCTCCATACTGTATAATAGCCACAAGTGATGCTCAATACAGTATAATGGCCACACAGTGCTCCATACTGTATAATGGCCACACATGATGCTCAATATTGTATAATGGCCACACTGTGTTCCATACTGTATAATGGCCACAGATTATGCTCAATACTGCATAATGGCCATACATGATGCTCCATATTGTATAATGGCCATACATGATGCTCCATACTGTATAATGGCCATACATGATGCTCCTTACTGTATAATGGCCATATATGATGCTCCATACTGTATAATGGCCACACAGTGCTCCATACTGTATAATGCCCACACATGATGCCCCATCTATATATATAATTGTCTAAGGGTTTTTCTGTCTGTCTGTCTGTCTGTCCTGGAAATCCCGGCTCTCTGATTGGTCGAGGCCGTCAGGCCTCGACCAATCAGAGACCGGCACAGCATCGACGTAGAAATCCCGCGTCTCTGATTGGTCGAGGCCACCAGGCCTCGACCAATCGGCAACGGGCACAGCGACGATGATGTCATAAAGGACGTAGAAATTCCGCATCTGATTGGTCGAGGCCGCCAGGCCTCGACCAATCTGCAACAGGCACAGCGACGATGATGTCATAAAGGACGTAGACATCTCACGTTTCTGATTCAGCGACGGGCACAGTATCGACGTAGATGTCATAATGGTTGCCATGGCGACGATGATGTCATAAAGGTTGCCTCGACCAATCAGCGACGGACACAGTCTGCCGCGAATTCTGGAATCTTCATTGTCCATATACATATGCATATTCTAGAATACCCGATGCGTTAGAATCGGGCCACAATCTAGTCTATATATATAATTGTCTAAGGGTTTTTCCGTCTGTCTGTCTGTCTTTCTGTCTGTCTGTCTGTCTTGGAAATCCCGCGTCTCTGATTGGTCGAGGCCCCCAGGCCTCGACCAATCAGCGACGGGCACAGCGACGATGATGTCATAAAGGACGTAGACATCCCGCATCTCTGATTGGTCGAGGCCGCCAGGCCTTGACCAATCAGCAACGGGCACAGCGACGATGATGTCATAAAGGACATAGAAATCCCACGTTTCTGATTCAGCGACGGGCACAGTATCGACGTAGATGTCATAATGGTTGCCATGGCGAAGATGATGTCATAAAGGTTGCCTGGACCAATCAGCGACAGGCACAGTCTGCTGCGACTTCTGGAATCATCATTGTCCATATACTATGGGGACATGCATATTCTAGAATATCCGATGCGTTAGAATCGGGCCACAGTCTAGTCTATATATATAATTGTCTAAGGGTTTTTCCGTCTGTCTGTCTTTCTGTCTTTCTGTCTGTCTGTCTGTCTGTCTGTCCTGGAAATCCCACGTTTCTGATTGGTCGAGGCCACCAGGCCTCGACCAATCAGAGACGGGCACAGCATCGATGTAGAAATCCCGCGCCTCTGATTGGTCGAGGCCGCCAGGCCTCGACCAATCAGCGACGGGCACAGCGACGATGATGTCATAAAGGTTGCCTCGACCAATCAGCGACGGGCACAGCGACGATGATGTCATAATGGTTGCCATGGCGACGATGTCATAAAGGTTGCCTCGACCAATCAGCGACGGGCACAGCGACGATGATGTCATAATGGTTGCCATGGCGACGATGATGTCATAAAGGTTGCCTCGACCAATCAGCGACGGGCACAGTCTGCCGCGAATTCTGGAATCATCATTGTCCATATACTAAGGGGACATGCATATTCTAGAATACCCGATGCGTTAGAATCGGGCCACAGTCTAGTACTGTATAATGGCCACACATGATGCTCAATACTTTATAATGGCTACACAGTGCTCCATACTGTATAATGGCCACATGTGATAGTATAGTGTAATGGGCCCACATGATGTTGCATACTGTATAATGGCCTCACATGATGCTCTGTACAGTATAATGTCCACACCCGATGCTGCATACTGTATAATGACCCCACATGATGCTCCGTACAGTGTAATGGCCTCACATGATGTTCCATACAAAATAATGGCTCACATGATGCTGGGTACAGTATAATGGCCCTATATGATGCTGGGTACAGTATAATGGCCCCACATGATGCTCCATACTGTATATTGGCCCCACATGTGCTGGGTACAGTATAATGGCACCACATGATACCGAGTACAGTATAATGGCCACACAGTTACCCCACCCCCATCATTGCCCTCACACCCCCATCATTGCCTTTTCCCCAACCTCCATTGCTTTCTCCATAAATACACACACACCTCTCACCGCGCTCCCTCGCAGCAGCCTGCAGCTTCCTCCCGCGGTGCTGAATGATGTCATCCAGCCAAGCCACTGACTTCTCACGATGCTGCAGCTCTGGTACGCCACTGATAAAGACCTCTCCGTGTCTCCTGTGCCAGTTAGTGTCAGATTGAGGAGCAATATCTGCTCTGATCCGACACAGCTAGCAATCGCGCTTGCAGTTTAAAGTGACGATACATTTGGTCTGAGGCCAAGGAGGATCCCGGCCGGGACAGCGGGGCAGAGTCTCAAAATCGGGGCTGTCCCGCTGGATCCCGGATGCTTGGGAGTTCTGCACATTCGACACCGCTCTGTACACACACACGGCTCTCTCTGTACACCCCGTACACACATGACTCCACTCCGTACACCTTGAACAAACACAACTCTGCTTCGTACACCTTGCACACACAGCTCCACTCTGTACACCTTGTAAACACATGGCTCCGATCCGTACACCTTGTATACACACGGCTCCGCTCCGTACACCACATACACACGTGGCTCCGCTCCGTACACCTCGTACACACACAGGACTTCGCTGCGTCCACCTTGCACACACAGCTGCACTCCATACACCTCGTACATACGTGGCTCCACTCCGTATACCTTGTGACACACGACTCTACTCCGTACACACGTGGCTGCGCTCCATACCACTCGTACACACACGGCTGCCCTCCAATACACCTTGTACACACGTGGCTGCTCTCCGCACACCTCGCACACGCGGCTCTGCTCCACACACCTCATATACACGTGGCTGCGCTCTGCACACCTCGTACACACGCAGCTCCGCCCTGAACTTCTTGTACACACGCGACTCCGCTCCATACACCTCATACACATGTGGCTCTGCTTTGTACACATGCGGCTCCACTCCGTACACATTCGGCTCCACTCCGTACACACGCGTCTCTGTTCCATACACCTTGTACACCTCGTACACACCCGGCTCTGATCCGTACACCTAGTACACACCTGGCTCTGCTCCGCACACCTTGTACACACTCGGCTTTGCTCCGTACACCTTGTACATACGTGGCTCTGCTCCGTACACCTCGTACACATGCGGCTCCGCTCCGTACACCTTGTACACACTCGACTCCACTACGGACACCCCTTACATACATGGCTCTGCTACATCCACACTGTAAACCCCTCCTGACTCCACACATAAACTTACCCTTATCCAGCACCATGACAACCAGCAGAGAGTCCTGCATACACCGAGGCCCCAATCATGTGACCCCTGACTCATCCCCTCCTGTGTCCTCATCACAGGTCCTGTGCGCACAGAGCAGCCATATATGTGGTGTGTGGCTCTGTGAGTGGAGGGATGAGGCTGAGGCTCACATTGCAGTGCAGAAAAAGTAAGGTCCCGGCTGTGACAGCGGGGCAGACTCTCAAAATCGGGACTGCCCCCTCTAGATCCCGGATGGTTGGGAGGTATGCATGTGATATCATTTTTGGAACCTTGGGCACTGCGGACTTTGAACCACTTTTAAGGCGCACTTGATTCACTAAAGGTGTTGTCCCATAAATAAAGTACATTTAACTAATAGATCTTGGCACAATAATAATTTTCATAATTGGATGTGATAAAAAAATATTCCTGTGCTGAGAGAATCTTATAAATGTTCCCCTGCTATGTCCTGTATAATGGCTGTGTCTGATCGTGCAGAGTTGCTCCAGTTCATGGTCGGCACATAACACAGTTTTTGGCAAGTGGGGATTATAGGTCACTCATTATAAGAGTGTATACAGATGAAACAGCAGGGTTTGCAGATGCTGCTTTCTGAGGTAACACATTTCCCCAGTCCCTTTATCGCAGAAGTAATTGCTTCTGTAGTGTCACCAGTAATGTGAGCTCATCATAAACCAAGTCAGTGACTGAGTAACATATAAGCTTACTGGCCACTGAAGCTACATTGTCACTGACTTGATTTTTGATGAGCTCAGGGGTGGAGATGAAGCAGAATCATTCTGTCCTGTTGCTTAGAGTTCAAAGAATACCAGGGTATATATAATAACACATTTATTATAGAAGAAAAATCGTTCATTGAATATAACTTTCACTGATACTCTGTTAAAAATTTATGCAAATAATCATAAAGTGACAAACACCAAAGAAGAATATATGGAAGAAACACTTTTTCCGTAAATATCGTTCAGTAAAGTCCAATATAATGGACTACATTCGCTATTCAAAACAGAATAAATACAAAGAGCACAAGGGGATTTAAAACATTGAATGAGAAAAAAAGCTAAAGGTACCTTCACATTAAGCGACGCTGCAGCGATACCGACAACGATCCGGATCGCTGCAGCGTCGCTGTTTGGTCGCTGGAGAGCTGTCACACAGACCGCTCTCCAGCGACCAACGATGTCGGTAACCAGGGTAAACATCGGGTAACTAAGCGCAGGGCCGCGCTTAGTAACCCAATGTTTACCCTGGTTACCATCCTAAAAGTAAAAAAAAACAAACAGTACATACTTACCTACAGCCGTCTGTCCTCCAGCGCTGTGCTCTGCTCTCCTCCTGTACTGTCTGTGTGAGCACAGCGGCCGGAAAGCAGAGCGGTGACGTCACCGCTCTGCTTTCCAGCTGCCCGACGCTCACAGTCAGTGCAGGAGGAGTGCAGAGCACAGCGCTGGAGGACAGACAGCGGTAGGCAAGTATGTAGTGTTTGTTTTTTTTTACTTTTAGGATGGTAACCAGGGTAAACATCGGGTTACTAAGCGCGGCCCTGCGCTTAGTTACCTGATGTTTACCCTGGTTACCAGTGAAGACATCGCTGGATCGGTGTCACACACGCCGATCCAGCGATGTCAGCAGGAGTCCAGCGACGAAATAAAGTTCTGGACTTTCCTCAGCGACCAACGATCTCCCAGCAGGGGCCTGATCGTTGGTCGCTGTCACACATAACGATTTTGTTAACGATATCGTTGCTACGTCACAAAAAGCAACGATATCGTTAACAATATCGTTATGTGTGAAGGTACCTTAAGATATTATCTCCCTAAAAAATTCTCTTCTCTACAATGCTGTGGAGGTTGTCACCTAAAATGTGATATGGCGCCTCCACTCAATGACGGCTGTCCCTTACAAAAGTCTAATTATTGCCCTAAAAAGACATGAAAAATTAATCAGTTATGCATAATAATGAGAAAGGTACTTATCTTATGGTTCAGTGTAACCCCCTTCTTTACTGATGGTATTACTAATATCCATTGATAACGTCTCAGTCTCTCCATTACTGAAGCCCCAGTCCTATTTCGAAGCGTTTCCCCCAAAAACAAGTATCAAGGGTTCATCAGAAGATATACTGTAGATCTTCAATCAGGCACAATGGCCCGTGGCATAACAAAAAAGAGAACATATCCTGACATTCATAGTCTCCTACCAGGAGGTTTAAGTCCTCATAAGAGAATACACTTCCGGTTTTGTTTTCCATGTCAGGTTACACTGACACAATGTCCGCTATATTCTGCCATAATAAACTCTTTTGTGTTAAGTTCGTGTGTAGGGACTATGCCCTAAGTGGCGGAGACCTTACACATTCACATTAATAGTAGTATACATCGTTGCCACTAGATGGCAGTGTTTTATAATGAATGATGATACTGAACTGCTTTGTCTACATTTCTTCCATTAGAAGGGTTTACTACTAGAGATGAGCAAATTTGTTCGGCTCCCTCCTTATTCAGCTGCCTGTTTGTTGGGCTGTCTATGCATGTGTTGTGACAATGAAACAGCCACAACACATGCAGCTGCAGCATTGAACAGCTGATCAGCAGGAGCAATCCAGGTATCCGGGTTCCCTCTACAGCTTATTCGGTAAGCGTTATAGCTAGCTGAATACCGGTTACCGGTAGTGGTGAGCGAATAATGAAATATTCAGATTCAGGAGAAACGGCACAAACAATTTCTAATATCCGAATATTTGTGCCGAATAACGAATCCAATGCAAGTCGATGGAAAAGCTGAATATTTCCCTGTTGGACCCAACAAACAGGTCTGGGGGCCTGAGAAACAGCTGAAATTGGATGGGAGAGAGCTAAAACTAAATGGGAACAGCATGGAGAAGATCCCTGCATGCCTTTCTGACTCACATATGGTATCTGGGAATAAAGTTATCAGACTATTTTTCAGTTTTATGAATTTTTAAAGAGACCTACCAAACCAAACATCTTCTAAAAAGGGAAAATGCTAAGAAATATTGTTAACTTGATAAATACATGTATTTAGTGCAATATATATATATATATATATATATATATATATATATATATATATATACTTCCCCTTTAGGGAGCGTTTTGGCTCTAGTTTCTCCTTTAACATTTGTGAGGGCTCTCAATCCTACACTTGGGAGGTCCCTCCCTCATGCCAAATAGTTAACAAGATAGTGGAATAGATATTCCCCATCCCTTTAAAATGCCATATCAAACATGCCCATTTGAATTATGGGGTTCGCCTGCCACCACCACCATGTCCACCGCAGTGTGATTATGCGGACCTCGCTTACAATTTGCAGTGCCAGCAGGTACTGTGAAACCTGAGTTTGGTAAGGGCCCTAAGGTGGCCCTGTATCATACATTTGGGATAGCTTTCACTCCTACTTTCAGGAGGTACCTCCCTCATGCCAAATAGTTAGCAAGATAGTGGAATACATATTCTCCATCCCTTTACAATGCCATCTAAAACATGCCCATTTGAAATTTGACCATTGCACAATGTACAAAGGTTTCCAAAAATTACCCCAAGGGGTATGTATCATACACGCTGAAAGAGGCTCTGATGAGGACCTCCCAATACACTTTGTAGTTATTACAAGAGGTAAAGATAGGGAGCGCAAGTTTCACATTTACACAATGTGCAAAGGTTTAAAAAAATTACCCAAGGGGTTTGTATCAGATCAGCTGATAGACCCCGTGATGAGGACATCATAATACACTTTGCAGTTATTACAAGAGGTAGAGATAGGGAGTACAAGTTTCACCTTTGCACAATGTGCAAAGTTTTCAAAAAGTACAAAACATTACCCATGTGGGGTATATAGAAGAACACTAAGTACTTGTTGCCAAAGAAGGAGGAGGAGGTGATTTCCTGAACAAAATGGGTTTGGATGGTAAGGGATGGATGTTAAGACAACTTCCCCAAAAAAGCATTTCGGCTGCATTTACATTACGTCGCTGTCATTTGTAGGGCTTACAAAGTTGGAGGAAATCCAGCCCTTGTTGAATTTTAGAAGAGTCAACCTGTCTGCATTTTCCATTGACAGCCATGTGTGCTTATCCGTTATGACTGAACCGGCGGAACTAAAAACCTTCTCAGATAACAAACTTGTGACAGGGCATGGTAGCACCTCCAAGGTGTACAAGGAGAGGTTGGGCCAATTGTGCAGCTTTGACAACCAATAGTTAAAGGGCACTGAAGAATCAGGAAGGATGCTAGTATGGTCACTTAAGTAGCCTTTCACCATTTTGGGAAGCTTCTCCGTCCTCTTTATAGTTATACCCACAGATAGCCCTTGCTGATGTGATGGTCTCATAAAAATGGCCTAGTTGGTGGACATTTTCCCAACCCCTGAGTTGCACCTGGTGTGCGTGGTCCTCCCCTGTAATCCTTGTGGATGAAGAGAGCCGATACCTCTGCCAGCAGCACTGTCTGAGGGTATTTTTTTTAGCAAGGCTTCCACAACGGCCCTCTGGCATGTATGCACTGTAAATGGCACGTGACATGAGAGAAGCGAATTTCTCTTTGTACCGTGGGTCAAGTATTTCATGTTAGACAAAATGTGTTTCGTGTGAATGTGCGCTGACACGGCGTACCTTGGCAAGTAGGTCCAGCAAGTCAGGGTATGTTTTTAAAAAATGCTGTACAACCAAGTTAAGCATGTGGGCCATGCATCGAGCGTGGACCAGCTTGCAAAGCTTTAATGCTGCCACCAAGTTACGCCCATTATCGCACACAACCAGACCTGGTTGGAGGTTCAGTGGGGAAAACTACTGATCAGTCTTTTCTTTTATCCCTTTCAACAGCTCTGCTGCATTGTGAGCTTTGTAACCTAAACAGATGAGCTTCAGCAGAGCATACTGCCACTTCGTCAAGACAGTACTGCAGACTTCCCAACTGGGGAGGGAAGGGGAGGCTAGTTTTGCTGAGGAGGAGGAGGAGGAGGAGAGACAGGAACTGCAATACGAGGAGACTGAAACCCTGATGGAAGTGGAGCGCCCCCAGACACAGGGCCACAAGTCACTCGGTACCGGTCCTTTCTCCTTCAGTTCTGCGGTTGTCACGGTGGCTGGACCCGGTCGTGACCCTGCTAAGGGGCGTCCAATGAGAGTGGTAGTACAGTCTGTCAGGAGTTCGTGACGCCACCTGTGGTGTTCGGTCAGGGTTACCAACGCTGCTGTGGGGTCCGCTGGGGTGATGGAATAGCAGCCGGATGGTATACCTTCCCACAGGTGAAGTAAATCCCCAGGGCTTCCCAGTAGTGTAGATGGAGATGGTGTGAGGTGCAGGCAATAACGAGGACACAGGGTTGCAGTCTCTTTACCTTTTACTGAAGGCTTCAGTACACTCAGTCCAGAGCACGTTCAACCGGGCTATCAGAGACCGGCCGGTCCAATGGGCACATCCAGAGTTTCCCTCGCAGATGGAAATCATTGCCTACCAATAGCGCCTGTGTGTTGTAGTCCTACCCTGCTGAGCATTCGGAATAGTCCTCACAACTGCTGTTCTCTTTCGTTGGTTCTCTACAGCTCTCTCTCTCTCTCGTTCTTTGGTTCCAGATGTTGCTAGTTTCTAACGTGCCCCAGATATGTTATGGCTAGGACGCCACCCGTTTGACGGGAAGGCTTGGAGGTCTTCCGGGACCCTAGAGACGCCCCTCTCCCAATGTTGCCCCCTATGTCTTCGTAGGTGTCGAAGGTAGACAGCCAACCTATAATCAACTGTCCAGCAGAATTTGAAGTAAGGCCTGAAGTCAGTTACTCCTACGGTGATCCGGCCACCGACTATGCGCCTCAGTAAGATGTTGCCTTCCTCTCTCGGCAAGACTCTTACTGGCTCTCCTTTGTGCTGATCTCATTTACACTGTTCCACAATATTCTTCCCTTCTTGTCTCTTCCTTAGGATACCGCCGCAAGGTGTGCAGGCGCGGTTCCGTAACGTTCTGTTCTGTCGCTAGGCACCTGCCAGGTTCCCACGCCTGACAGGGACCCCCCTGTGTCTTCTCCCCGCAACACCCCCTGCCACGGGATGTTGCCTGGTTCCAACCCAGTCAGCTTCTGACTAACTTCCTCCCCAGCCCCTAGTTTTACCAGTGTGAGGAGTGGCCCAATAAATAAAGCCCTTTGCTCCCCCTAGTGGCCGGAGTGTGAAGTGTAATGTGTTCTGGTGATACCTGGTCAGGAGAACTCTTTAGTGCCATCGGACGTACCGCTACTCGCCTTGGGGCCATACTGCAACGACCAGGTCTCTGGGGCGCTGCAGAAGTTTTTTCTGAAGGAAATTCAGAAAAAAAAACTGCCATACAGGGGAACAACGTACCCTTGGCCTGTTATCTTGCTGAGTGGGGGGCTCTGTGGAACAGTTTACCGAGTTCTCCCTCTGGTCACACCACTACCTCTTCTTGCCTGTTTTCATGCTATGGATCCATCCCTCTCTGCACTGCTGTGCTCGCTAGGTCATTCCAGGTTGGATCACTGGCCTCATCATTGACCATGTCATCTTCCAATTCCTTATTCTGAGTTGCGATTTTAGGCTGACCTGATGGCAACTGTGCGTCATGATTATCCTGAACCTCTTCATACATTAATTGACCTTCCCCAATGTGGCTTTCTCCTGGCCGTGGGTGATCAAATGTTTGAGCATCACTGTGCTCCACCTCCTCATGACTCTCTTTAATGATGCACGTTGAGAGGCCTGATAGATTAGAAGGGAACGTAAACAGTTCCTCAGAGTGGCCAGCATTGGGATCATTTGTCTCTTGGGACTCTTGATGGTGGGAGGAACAAGGACCAGGTTGAGAATTCAGTGGCCCAGGATTTTGTGTTGCTGCTTTTCAACACTCTGGAGTCTTTGTCTGTCATCCTACGCACAACATCCTCACACTTGTCTCGGTTCGCTAGTGGTGTAGCGCGCTGACCAAATATTGACAGGAAGCTAGAACGAGATACAGTCACCTTCATATCTGTCACGTGACCTTGGCGAGCACCACCACATACATGTCACTTAATGTCACCCTTTCTCATCTTGAATACATTATGATTATTTTTTTCAGATCTCAGCTTTATTATACAAGGCAACAGCAAACTGATGTAAATTGCAGGTAAATAGTCACGTTTGCATATCTCTGCAGGCTATGCGCATGTTGCACAACTTCTAGATAAAGATACGCTATTTATTAAACCAATAGAAAATTATGATTTTTATTATATTGCCTTGCTAACATACTGCAACAGTGGATTAATGAATATTATTGCCACTGGTAAATTGTGACGTTTACTTATCTTCACCCGGATTGAGCCAGTAGCACAACTTATAGATATAAATACACTATTTTTTTAACCAATACAATTTTGGGGGGATTTTTTTTTTACATTGCCTTTATGAGACACGCCAACAGCAGACTCTGGGAAATTACTGGTAAATAGTGACGTTTTTGTAGCTCAACAGGTTTTGCGCCAATCACACAACTGCTAGAGAAATTTAAGGCAAGGCTGTGTTTAATTCAACTGATAGGACTTGATTTAGAAAGGCACACACCTGTCTATATAAGACATCACAGCTCATAGTGAATGTCAGGCCAAATGAGAATCTTGAGGTCAAAGGAACTGGCCAAGGAACTCAGATACAGAATTGTGGGAAGGCACAGATCTGGTCAAGGTTACAACAGAATTTATGCAGTACTCAAGGTTCCTAAGAGTACAGTGGCCTCCATAATCCTTAAATTTAAATTAAGTTTGGAACCACCAGAAGTCTTCCTAGACCTGGCTGTCCAGCCAAACTGAGCAATCGTGGGAGAAGAGCCTTGATGAGAGAGGTAAAGAGGAACCCCAAGATCACTGTGGCTGAGCTCCTGAGATGTAGAATGGAGATGGGAGAAAGTTCCACAAAGTCAACTATCCCTGCAGCCCTCCACCAGTTGGGCCTTTATAGTAGAGTGGCCTGACAGAAGCCTCTCCTCAGTGCACGCAAACAAAAGCCTGCATAGAGTTTGCTAAAAAAACACATGAAGGACTCCCAGACTATGAGAAATAAGATTCTCTGGTCTGATGAGGCGAAGATAGACCTTTTTGGTGATAATTCTAAGCAGTATGTGTGGAGAAAACAGCCACTGCTCATCACCTACCCATTACAATCCCAACAGTGAAACATGGTGGTGGCAGCATCATGCTATGGACGTGTTTTTGAGCTGCAGGGACAGGACGACTAGTTGTCATGGAAGGAAACAAGAATGTAGCCAAGTACATAGATATCCTGGATGAAAACCTCTTTCAGAGTGCTCTGGACCTCAGATTTGGCCAAAGGTTCACCTTCCAACAAGACAATAACCCTAAGAACACGTGTAAAATAACAAAGGAGTGGCTTTAGAACAACTCTGTAACCATTCTTGACTGGCCCAGCCAGAACCGTGACCTAAACCCAATTGAGCATCTCTCGAGAGACCAGAAAATGGATGTCCACCAATGTTCACCATCCAACCTGACGGAACTGGAGAGGATCTGTAAGGAAAAATGGCAGAGGATCCCCAAATCAAGGTGTGAAAAACTGGTTGCATCATTCCCAAGAAGACTCATGGCTGTACTAGTTCAAAATGGTGCTTCTACTCAATACTGAGCAAAGGGTCTGAATGCTTATGACCATGTGATATATCCATTTTTCTTTTTTAACCCCTTCCCGACCTGTGACACCACGTAAGCATCATGAGTCGGTGCTAATCCGAACTGTGATGCCTATGTGGCATCATGGCGGGATTGCATTCCTGCATGTCGGGTGACATTTGAGTTAACCTGTTCACAGGGGTACTTGTACTTGAGCCCAGGGGGTGGCTTTGCCCCCCGTGGCTACGATCACTTCTGGCAACCTCTTTGTCACCACCCCCAGATCTGATTGGAGCTAGCATCCATGTGATGCTATCTCTCCATTCAGATGTGGAGGGGCAGAGTTAATGATTGCTGCCTCGCTGTCCAACTGCATGCCGTCTGTGGAAGCTGAACAGTGAGGTGCCTGCTTGCTGCCCTGCCACCTACTCACCACGATCGCCGCCACCATTGCCATCATCGCTGCCAGGTTCTCCCCTCTACTGTCCTCTGCTCCCCCGCCGTCCGCTCCCTTCCCCCTTCCCCGGTGATTACCCCCAATCACCCCCCCTGCTGCCGGCTCCATCTGCTGCTGCATCTCCTTAGCTCCCCGCGCCTGACAGCCCCCCTCCTACTCCCGGTGATCACCCCCCACCCCAGTGATCACCCCGATCACACCCTATCCCCCTGATTGCCCCCCTGCCCTGCTGATCTTCCCCCTGCCCCGCTGCTCCCTCTGCCTCACGGATCCCCCTGCCCCACTGATATCCCCCTGCCCCACTGATCTTCCCCCTGCCCTGTTGATCTGGCCCCTGCCCCGCTGATCTCCCCCCTGCCCTACTGATCTGCCTGCTGCTGATCCCCCCTGCCCCGTGGATCACCCCCTGCCCCGCGGATCTCCCGCCTGCCCTGGTGAATGCCCCCTGCCCCGTTGATCTCCCCCTTGCTCCGGTGATCACCCCCTGCGCCAGTGATCATCCCCTCCCACCCCTGTTTTCCCATTAGGGTTAGAGTTGGGCTACAGTTAGGGTGAGGGTTGGGTCTAAATTTAGGTTTGGGGCTAAAGATAGGGTTAGGGTTGGGGCTAAAGTTAGGGTTAGGGCTGGGGCTAAAGTTAGGGTTAGGGTTGGAGCTAAAGTTAGGGTTAGGGCTGGGGCTAAAGTTAGGGTTGGGGCTAAAGTTAGGGTTGGGATTAGGGGTAGGGTTAGGGTTGGGATTAGGGTTAGGGGTTTGTTAGGGTTAGGTTTGTAGTTAGGGTTGGAATTAGGGTTGTGTTGGGGTTAGGGTTAGAATTGGTTTTTCCACTGTTTAGACACATCAGGGGCTCTGCAAACGTAGCATGACGCCCGAAGACCATCCCATCAAAGTCTGCATTTCAAAATGTCACTACTTTCCTTCCAAGCCCCGACGTGTGCTAAACAGTGTCCCCCCCCCCCACATATGGGGTACCAGCGTACTCAGGACAAACTGAACAACAACTTTTGGAGTCCAGTTTCTCCTGTTACCCTTGTGAAAATAAAAAATTGCAGGCTAAAAAAATCATTTTTGAGGAAAAAAAAGATTTTTTATTTTCACGGCTCTGCGTTATAAACTTCTGTGAAGCACTTGAGGGTAAAAAGTGCTCACTCCACATCTAGATAAGTTCCTTGGGGGTCTAGTTTTCAAAATGGGGTCACTTTTGGGGGGTTTCTACTGTTTTGGCACAGCAGAGGCTCTGCAAACGTAACATGACGCCCGCAGACCATTCCATCAAAGTCTGCATTTCAAAATGTCATTACTTTCCTTCCGAGCCTCAACGTGTGCCCAAATAGCAGTTGCCCCCACATATGGGGTACCAGCGTACTCAGGGCAAACTGGACAACAACTGTTGGAATTCAATTTCTCCTGTTACCCTTATGAAAATAAAAAATTGTGGGCTAAAAAATCATTTTTGAGGAAGAAAATGATTTTTTATTTTCACGGCTCTGCGTTATAAACTCCTGTTAAGCACTTGGGGGTTCAAAGTGCTCACCACACATCTAGATAAGTTCCTTGGGAGGTCTAGTTTCTAAAATGGAGTCACTTGTGGGGGTGCTCCAATGTTTAGGCACTCTGGGGCTCTTCAAACGCGACATGGTGCCTGCTAACGATTGGAGCTAATTTTCCATTCGAAAAGTCAAATGACACTCCTTCCCTTCCGAGTCCTGCCGTGCACCCAAACAGTGGTTTACCCCCACATATGAGGTATTGGTGTACTCCGGAGAAATTGCCCAACAAATTTTAGGATCCATTTTATCCTGTTGCTCATGTGAAAATGGAAAAAATTAAGGCTAAAAGAAAATTTTTGTGAAAAAAAAGTACTTTTTCATTTTTACGGATCAATTTGTGAAGCACCTGGGGGTTTAAAGTGCTGACTATGCATTTAGATAAGTTCCTTCCGGGGTCTAGTTTCCAAAATGGGGTCACTTGTGGGGGAGCGCCAATGTTTAGGCACACAAGGACTCTCCAAATGCGACATGGTGTCCGCTAACGATTGGAGCTAATTTTTCTTTCAAAAAGGCAAATGGTGCTCCTTCCCTTCCGAGCCCTGTTGTGCACCCAAACAGTGGTTTATGACCACATGTAAGGTATCGGTGTACTCAGGAGAAATTGCCCAACAAATTTTAAGATCCGTTTTATCCTGTTGCCCCTGTGAAAATGAACAAAATTGAGCCTAAACAAATTTATTGTGAAAAAAAAGTACTTTTTCATTTTTACGGATCAATTTGTGAAGCACCAAAGTACTCACTTTGCATCTAGATAAATTCCTTGGGGAGTCTAGTTTCCAAAATAGGGTAAATTGTGGGAGAGCGCCAATGTTTAGGCACACAGGGGCTCTCCAAATGTGACATGGTGTCCGCTAACGATTGGAGCTAATTTTTCATTCAAAAAGTCTAATGGCGCTCCTTCCCTTCCGAGCCCTGCCGTGCGCCCAAACCGTGGTTCCCCACTTCTGCATCACAATGCTGTATCCCACTGTAGCCCTATCTTGCTGTTTTCCTGGCCTGTTGCTGTCCTGGCCTGTGGCTATGGACGGCTGGGCTTCTGTCTTAAAATGTTACGGAGCTAACTGCCCTGTCGGGGCGCTCCCGCCTAACTGATTCAAATTCTAGATGTTTCTCAGGTTAACGGCCTTTAGTTCCTCTCAATAAGCATATTTCATGACTTTAGCAACCCCCTTACAGTAGGTTGCAGAGTGTACATTAATGAGAAAAAAACTGTTTGAATTTACCAAATAGCTGCAATGAAACAAAGAGTGAAAATGTAAAGGTGTATGAATACTTTCCATACCCACTGTATACACACACATTATACTGATTAATGCAAAAAAAATGTTTGTTTTATAAAGTTTGATGTGCTGATTCCAAAAATATGCTTAGGTTTGCTCTATCACTCTATCACATAAAGTTTCTGAGATAGAAGTGTTTTTGTTATTACGTTATTTCTGCATTTTCAATGTGTGTGGTTTTTCCTATGTTATTCCCATTTCTTTGCTTGTCTTACTTAATTGTGAATTTTCTTACAGGGACAACATCAGTAAAGGTTTTCGTGAGTTTTATGGGAAGGAGTATTGACAGTGCAGTCAAGCAATGACTGCTTCTCGGAAAGTCACATGTTATTGGAAGGAGCTAATTGTTTTCAGGCGGTAAGATTTGAGTCAGTCAGAAAAGGATGGTGATGGCCAGGGAGATAGAAGGGAAGGCAGCCACCACTGTGAGAGGATTTTCTCTGCATTTCTGGGAGGGCAAGTCGCCTCAGAGGGAAGAAAACAGCTCATCCACTAATGTCAAAAACGAGGAGAACAAGGAGCATACCATAAGATAATATATAAACAAGTCTTTATTGATATACATATAAAGATTAAAATTTCAATCAGTAGTGCGTCATAGTACATAGGTTCCAATGAAAAACAGAAGAGGAACTGCCACTCCAATGTACCCCAATGGTGATGCAAAATAACCCTAAAGGAGAGGAGGAAAAGCACAATATACTCCCCATATAAGGTGTAGGAACAGGTAAGCCCATAGAAAGGAGATAGATCCGGTACGCCTATCACATATCTAAGCCCATAAGTAAAGTGCACATCTATCTAGGGCATTGTATCCATAGTATAAGGTGGGCTTACCAGCAGAGGGGTGCAGAGGAGGGACACAGCCGGAGAGAGGAGCCCCGACGCACGTTTCGTGGCACTGCCATGCTGCTTTCTCAAGGGGATATGAACACAGATCACCCAGGACCTTCTAATAACCCCTAGTGAACCCAGTCACATGTGTATACTCAGCCAAAAGCGGTGGCGCAAGCGGCGAATGCGCACTGCGATAGCCGGGTCAGGGAGTGGAGGCAGGGCGTCAGACCAGGTGCGCACGCGCAGGGAGAAGGTCCCGGAGCGAGCACACCGAGCAGCTGAGACGCCCGCCCACACACCTGAGCCAGCCATACACAGCGCGATGCGCACTGCCACCAATGAGAACATGCTGTCACAAGTGTAATGCCCACAGACAAATAAAAGAGGACATGCCCCATAATGTGCAGTTTTTTGCTCTCCAAGAGAGCACAGTATATGACTAATATACAGTTAGGGCCAGAAATATTTGGACAGTGACACAATTTTCGCGAGTTGGGCTCTGCATGCCACCACATTGGATTTGAAATGAAACCTCTACAACAGAATTCAAGTGCAGATTGTAACGTTTAATTTGAAGGGTTGAACAAAAATATCTGATAGAAAATGTAGGAATTGTACACATTTCTTTACAAACACTCCACATTTTAGGAGGTCAAAAGTAATTGGACAAATAAACATAACCCAAACAAAATATTTTTATTTTCAATATTTTGTTGCAAATCCTTTGGAGGCAATCACTGCTTTAAGTCTGGAACCCATGGACATCACCAAACGCTGGGTTTCCTCCTTCTTAATGCTTTGCCAGGCCTTTACAGCCGCAGCCTTCAGGTCTTGCTTGTTTGTGGGTCTTTCCGTCTTAAGTCTGGATTTGAGCAAGTGAAATGCATGCTCAATTGGGTTTAGATCTGGAGATTGACTTGGCCATTGCAGAATGTTCCACTTTTTGGCACTCATGAACTCCTGGGTAGCTTTGGCTGTATGCTTGGGGTCATTGTCCATCTGTACTATGAAGCGCCGTCCAATCAACTTTGCAGCATTTGGCTGAATCTGGGCTGAAAGTATATCCCGGTACACTTCAGAATTCATCCGGCTACTCTTGTCTGCTCTTATGTCATCAATAAACACAAGTGACCCAGTGCCATTGAAAGCCATGCATGCCCATGCCATCACGTTACCTCCACCATGTTTTACAGAGGATGTGGTGTGCCTTGGATCATGTGCCGTTCCCTTTCTTCTCCAAACTTTTTTCTTCCCATCATTCTGGTACAGGTTGATCTTTGTCTCATCTGTCCATAGAATACTTTTCCAGAACTGAGCTGGCTTCTTGATGTGTTTTTCTGCAAATTTAACTCTGGCCTGTCTATTTTTGGTATTGATGAATGGTTTGCATCTAGATGTGAACCCTTTGTATTTACTGTCATGGAGTCTTCTCTTTACTGTTGACTTAGAGACAGATACACCTACTTCACTGAGAGTGTTCTGGACTTCAGTTGATGTTGTGAACGGGTTCTTCTTCACCAAATTAAGTATGCGGCAATCATCCACCACTGTTGTCATCCGTGGACGCCCAGGCCTTTTTGAGTTCCCAAGCTCACCAGTCAATTCCTTTTTTCTCAGAATGTACCCAACTGGTGATTTTGCTACTCCAAGCATGTCTGCTATCTCTCTGATGGATTTTTTCTTTTTTTTTCAGCCTCAGGATGTTCTGCTTCACACTTAATTGAGAGTTCCTTTGACCGCATGTTGTCTGCTCACAGCAACAGCTTCCAAATGCAAAACCACACACCTGGAATCCACCCCTGACCTTTTAACTACTTCATTGATTACAGGTTAACGAGGGAGACGCCTTCAGAGTTAATTGCAGCCCTTAGAGTCCATTGTCCAATTACTTTTGGTCCCTTGAAAAAGAGGACGCTATGCATTACAGAGCTATGATTCCTAAACCCTTTCTCCGATTTGGATGTGGAAACTATCATATTGCAGCTGGGAGTGTGCACTTTCAGCCCATATTATATATATAATTGTATTTCTGAACATGTTTTTGTAAACAGCTAAAATAACAAAACTTGTGTCACTGTCCAAATATTTCTGGCCCTAACTGTAGGTGGTTACATAAATACACAGAAGTCTATTCGCACATATGGATATATACATGGAGGCAGTATGTTCTTGATTCATGATGTAAGTCCATATTTGCAGATGGCGTAAGTGCATAGGGAATATTACTGATAATGAAAGGAAAAAGACCAATTAAAAACAATTAAAAACAGAACAATAAATCCGGACAGAAATGGTGGTATGCAACAGATTAGAGGAACGGGAGAACAGGAGAGCAACAAACCAAAGGATTAATAAGACCAGTAAAATTATAAATACAAGGCAAAACTCAGAGATTCATTAAGACCTCGAGCAAAGAAATTTCAGCGTGATGTTCAGGATCAACAACTATCCAGGGTGTACAGATGGCAAAGTCCATTTGGACGATCTCGTGCCAAATCTAGGAATACCAACTATTCCTGATTTAGATCTACCTCCACACGCTCTAATAGATCTATGGATCTGTTTGAAAAACAAACAGTACATACTTACCTACCGCTGTCTGTCCTCCAGCGCTGTGCTCTGCACTCCTCCTGTACTGTCTGTGTGAGCACAGCGGCCGGAAAGCAGAGCGGTGATGTCACCGCTCTGCTTTCCGGCTGACCGACGCTCACAGCCAGTACAGGAGGAGTGCAGAGCAGAGCGCCGGGGACAGACAGCGGTAGGTAAGTATGTACTGTTTGTTTTTTTTACTTTTAGGATGGTAACCAGGGTAAGCATCGGGTTACTAAGCGCGGCCCTGCGCTTAGTTACCCGATGTTTACCCTGGTTACCAGTGAAGACATCGCTGGATCGGTGTCACACACGCCGATCCAGCGATGTCCACGGGAGATCCAGCGACGAAATAAAGTTCTGGACTTTCTTCAGCGACCAACGATCTCCCAGCAGGGGCCTGATCGCTGGTCGCTGTCACACATAACGATTTTATTAACGATATCGTTGCTACGTCACAAAAAGCAACGATATCGTTAACAATATCGTTATGTGTGAAGGTACCTTAAGGAATAGGCTGACCGTTTACCTCATAGTTATATATAGCTATCTACCAGATTATCTCCAGTAAAATCAGTTCTAAATGCAAGCTGCCTCTGTCATCTCTGGGGATATATCTACATATAGACGGTCGGCTTTTTTTTTTTAGTTTGTCACACCATTGAACTGAACTTACTCTACTGTTTGATCTGATTTAAAGGAGAATTAAATGATCTCATCAGATACCTTTCATTGTCAAAAAAAAAAGCTGAACTTCTGGCATGTAGTTTGAAACAGAAGAATTTTCTTCATGATGATGCCAAAGTGTGTTATTACCGAAACAGAAATAATACGGTACTTTAACACAATTTTTCACAGTTGATGGACCAATGGTGTACTGTAACAATGTGAATGGCCTCTTTGAAGAACTGAATCAAGAGTATTTTGTTGCAGAGTGGCGATAGTTTTTTTACTCATCCCAGAGAAGTTTGAAAGCAGTGTTGCTTCACAATGGAAATATGAAACCATCAATCCCTATTGCTCAGTCATGTCATCTAAAGGAAAGTTATGAAAATCTGTCAGTTGTTTTGGATGCTATACAATATAAGCATCATCAGTGGAATATCTGTAGAGATTTAAAGTCATTGGTTTGCTAATGGGAATGCAAGGAGGTTTCACAAAATATTGTTGCTTCTTGTGTTGATGGGACAGTAGAAATACAGTAGAGAATTATGTTCACCGTGATTGGGGACAGAGAAACATCTATGCTCTAGGCAGAGACAATGTTCAGCATAATCCTTTAGTTGCTGCAACAAAAATCTTTCTTCCTCCACTACATATAAAGTTGGGATTGATTAAAAACTTTGTGAAAGCCATGGCAAAGACAAATTCACAAGGGTTCCAATACATTTCACAGAAATTCGCCAGCATTTCACTAGCAAAACTGAAGGAAGGGGTATTTGTTGGTCCTCAGATCAGAGAGCTTATAAGAGATGTGTTTGAAGGAACTCTAAATGATAAGGAATTGAGATCTTGGGAAAGCTCTAAGTGGACCCGTGAAAACTTCTTAGGAAAAGAAAAATTTCCAGAATATGTTGAAGGTGTTGAGGAACAGCTAAATGCATACCAGTGTCTTGGATGTCGCATGAATCTGAAAATGCACTTTTTGCATTCACATTTAGATTTCTTCCCTCAAAATCTTGGGGATGTAAGCGATGAACAAGGTGAGTGCTTTCACCAGGTCATTAAAGTAATGGAACACCGTTACCAGGGTTTTTGGAATGACTCAATGATGGCAGATTACTGTTGGATGTTGTATAGGGACAACTCTGAAAAATTGCATCAACAACAGTCTAATGTCAAGCACTTTTAATTTCTTCTCATAATTTGGTTTCTATTATGCATGTGAATTTATTTTGGCTCAATAAAAACTTTTGTAAGGTGAAGCATTTTTTTCTGATGTGTAGATTTCTGCTTTCTTATTGACGCCTGTATATTTCCTATACCGTATAATAATGATGCTGCTCCATGGAACTATACGTGCTACAGAAAAACTATATACATTTTTTTAATCAGGACAAAAAGATGATTTTTTGTAGACCTGTGTTATGAGGCTATGTTTAAAAGTTGCTTTTACGCTGCGCTTTTTAATGCACATTTTTGCAAATTAAAAGCTGAGTTTTAAAGTACCAACAAAAGCTATGAGATTTCAGAAATCTTATGCACACACATTAGTTTTTTTTCCTGACTGAATTGGAAAACTGCTGCATTTTTTAAATTGAATTTTTGAAAACTGCAGCGTCACTTATTTCAGCATTTTTGCAGCATTTTTCACCCATAGAAAGCAATGAGTAAGTGCAAAAAGCAGCAAAAGCACAGGTATCAGATTTTACTGCATTTTTCTTTAAAAATGCAGGTACAGCAGTATGTGAAACCCATTTATTTTTGTGATTTTTCCCACGTTTAAACCATAATGTTTTTATGTTCATGGCACTTGAGAATAGCAGTCAGGATAAGCACAGTAAAAAGTAAACATTGGCCAACAAAGGTGTGAAATTGAACAATAACTGTGGTCGACCAAAGTGTGAAAGTAAACAGTGTCCTACAAATTCAATGCTCTGTCCACTGACCAGTTCACCTCCCTTGCTGTTACATTTGTAATTGTGCATTTTTAATGAACTCGTGACCTTTTAGTCAAGAATAGTCATTATTTTTACAGACATAAAAATATTTTTCCTTTAAATAATTTGAATCAAATTGCCCTTTTCCCAAAAATGGTTTTATGGTTTCACATATGTATTGTATTGGTGACCTAACACCTTGATTTGTTCATGTTCCTGTGGTGGAAGCAAAACTAAACTTTGGGAGCTTGAAAAATGCAGCAAAACATGCTTTTTGTACGCAGCTTCTTTACTGCAAAGAAAGCAGGTTATGCTTGTAGAAATAAAGCAGCAAAAACGCAACGTATGAACATATTGAAAGTTTTTATTTATGTCTGTCCACAGTGGAACCACAAACCCCAGCAAGCCACTCATTCTTTGAAGTAGCTGATCTGTAGTCACACCATTTTTCAGCCTTCGGCTTCAGGATTCACTCCCTTAGGAATGGGAGGCAGAATTCTTCTTTCTGTGAAGCCAGGAGGGGGCAATCCCGGACCATCTGGCCAGTGTGGGGCTCTAGTGCAATTACAAGGCTCACAGTCTTTCCACAGGGATTATCAGAAGCATCAGTCTGCACACACTGGGCTCTTCTCCTGCGGTGTTCTTGTCTCTCCTCAGTAATGGCTGACTGCCCACATGTTCCCTGGTCTCCTCTCCTCCTCCTTTTTTTCCCAAGCCTGCTCGCCATTCAGTTTCTTCCTCTGCTGCTCCTCATCCCCTATGATGCAGAGAGGAGCAATGTCTACTGGGAGTTGTAGTCCAGGGTAGTGCAGCAGGGGAGTGCCCCCTCCCAGCTTCACAGAAAGAAGAATGCTGCCTCCCATTCCTAAGGGAGTGAATCCTGAAACCGAAGGCTGAAAAACGGTGTGACTACAGATCAGCTACTTCAAAGAATGAAGACACAAAAGAGAATAGTAAAACCAAAAACACTCAGTTTGAAAAAATGTTGCAGTAATCCGCAAGTGCTAGTAAAAGATGTAAAAAACAGGGTATTTGGTTGATACATTTTTTGCAAAAAACGTATCAACCAAATACCCTGTTTTTTACATCTTTTACTAGCACTTGCGGATTACTGCAACATTTTTTCAAACTGAGTGTTTTTGGTTTTACTATTCTCTTTTGTGTCTTCAGGTTTCTTGGTGGTGTGTGAACATGATCATACAGACTTGTTCACTGTGCAAGTAGCCCATGTGTTCCTACTTCAAAGAATGAGTAGCTTGCTGGGGTTTGTGGTTCCACTGTGGACAGACATAAATAAAAACTTTCTGTAAGGGAGCCTTGCTGACACTGATGGTTCCACACACACTTGAAGCTATAATAGGACTATCTGTGTTTTTTGTTATGTGCACCAACAAAGTCATCGTCTGCGGCAACTGGGCTCCAACAATGAAATGTGTTGTTTTCTTAGGCTGCAGTCATTCATAATTAAGCAGTTTTAGCAACGTATGAACATAGCCTAAAACTTATGCAAAGGAGGTTTCATGCAAATGTATGTGGTGAGAGATGTACATTTTATGCCTAAAATGCCTATACAAATCCTACAGTCATGGCCAAAAGTTTTGAGAATGACACCAAAATTATATTTTCACATGATCTGCTGCCCTCTGGTTTTTATTAGTGTTTGTCTGATGTTTATATCACATACATAAATATAATTGCAATCATATTATGAGTACAAATAGGTTATATTGACAGTTAGAATGAGTTAATGCAGCAAGTCAATATTTGCAGTGTTACATAGTAACATAGTAACATAGTTAAGTAAGGCCGAAAAAAGACATTTGTCCATCCAGTTCAGCCTATATTCCATCATAATAAATACCCAGATCTACGTCCTTCTACAGAACCTAATAATTGTATGATACAATATTGTTCTGCTCCAGGAAGACATCCAGGCCTCTCTTGAACCCCTCGACTGAGTTCGCCATCACCACCTCCTCAGGCAAGCAATTCCAGATTCTCACTGCCCTAACAGTAAAGAATCCTCTTCTATGTTGGTGGAAAAACCTTCTCTCCTCCAGACGCAAAGAATGCCCCCTTGTGCCCGTCACCTTCCTTGGTATAAACAGATCCTCAGCGAGATATTTGTATTGTCCCCTTATATACTTATACATGGTTATTAGATCGCCCCTCAGTCGTCTTTTTTCTAGACTAAATAATCCTAATTTCGCTAATCTATCTGGGTATTGTAGTTCTCCCATCCCCTTTATTAATTTTGTTGCCCTCTTTTGTACTCTCTCTAGTTCCATTATATCCTTCCTGAGCACCGGTGCCCAAAACTGGACACAGTACTCCATGTGCGGTCTAACTAGGGATTTGTACAGAGGCAGTATAATGCTCTCATCATGTGTATCCAGACCTCTTTTAATGCACCCCATGATCCTGTTTGCCTTGGCAGCTGCTGCCTGGCACTGGCTGCTCCAGGTAAGTTTATCATTAACTAGGATCCCCAAGTCCTTCTCCCTGTCAGATTTACCCAGTGGTTTCCCGTTCAGTGTGTAATGGTGATATTGATTCCCTCTTCCCATGTGTATAACCTTACATTTATCATTGTTAAACCTCATCTGCCACCTTTCAGCCCAAGTTTCCAACTTATCCAGATCCATCTGTAGCAGAATACTATCTTCTCTTGTATTAACTGCTTTACATAGTTTTGTATCATCTGCAAATATCGATATTTTACTGTGTAAACCTTCTACCAGATCATTAATGAATATGTTGAAGAGAACAGGTCCCAATACTGACCCCTGCGGTACCCCACTGGTCACAGCGACCCAGTTAGAGACTATACCATTTATAACCACCCTCTGCTTTCTATCACTAAGCCAGTTACTAACCCATTTACACACATTTTCCCCCAGACCAAGCATTCTCATTTTGTGTACCAACCTCTTGTGCGGCACGGTATCAAACGCTTTGGAAAAATCGAGATATACCACGTCCAATGACTCACCGTGGTCCAGTCTATAGCTTACCTCTTCATAAAAACTGATTAGATTGGTTTGACAGGAGCGATTTCTCATAAACCCATGCTGATATGGAGTTAAACAGTTATTCTCATTGAGATAATCCAGAATAACATCCCTCAGAAACCCTTCAAATATTTTACCAACAATAGAGGTTAGACTTACTGGCCTATAATTTCCAGGTTCACTTTTAGAGCCCTTTTTGAATATTGGCACCACATTTGCTATGCGCCAGTCCTGCGGAACAGACCCTGTCGCTATAGAGTCACTAAAAATAAGAAATAATGGTTTATCTATTACATTACTTAGTTCTCTTAGTACTCGTGGGTGTATGCCATCCGGACCCGGAGATTTATCTATTTTAATCTTATTTAGCCGGTTTCGCACCTCTTCTTGGGTTAGATTGGTGACCCTTAATATAGGGTTTTCATTGTTTCTTGGGATTTCACCTAGCATTTCATTTTCCACCGTGAATACCGTGGAGAAGAAGGTGTTTAATATGTTAGCTTTTTCCTCGTCATCTACAACCATTCTTTCCTCACTATTTTTTAAGGGGCCTACATTTTCAGTTTTTATTCTTTTACTATTGATATAGTTGAAGAACAGTTTGGGATTAGTTTTACTCTCCTTAGCAATGTGCTTCTCTGTTTCCTTTTTGGCAGCTTTAATTAGTTTTTTAGATAAAGTATTTTTCTCCCTATAGTTTTTTAGAGCTTCAATGGTGCCATCCTGCTTTAGTAGTGCAAATGCTTTCTTTTTACTGTTAATTGCCTGTCTTACTTCTTTGTTTAGCCACATTGGGTTTTTCCTATTTCTAGTCCTTTTATTCCCACAAGGTATAAACCGCTTACACTGCCTATTTAGGATGTTCTTAAACATTTCCCATTTATTATCTGTATTCTCATTTCTGAGGATATTGTCCCAGTCTACCAGATTAAGGGCATCTCTAAGCTGTTCAAACTTTGCCTTCCTAAAGTTCAATGTTTTTGTGACTCCCATGTGACTCAATGTGTTTTTGTGTTGACCCTTCTTCTTCAAGACCACTGCAATTCTCCCTGGCATGCTCTCAACCAACTTCTGGACCAAATCCTGACTGATAGCAGTCCATTCTTGCACAATCAATGCTTGCATTTTGCCAGAATTTGTTGGTTTTTGTTTGTCCACCCGTCTCTTGATGATTGACCACAAGTTCTCAATGGGATTAAGATCTGGGGAGTTTCCAGGCCATGGATCCAAAATCTCTATGTTTTGTTCCATGAGCCATTTAGTTTTCACCTTTGCTTTATGGCAAGGTGCTCCATCATGCTGGAAAAGGCATTGTTGGGCGCCAAACTGCTCTTGGACGGTTGGGAGAAGTTGCTCTTGGAGGACATTCTGGTACCATTCTTTATTTATGGCTGTGTTTTTAGGCAAGACTGTGAGTGAGCCGATTCCCTTGGCTGAGAAGCAACCCCACGCATGAATGGTTTCAGATGCTTTACAGTTGGCATGAGACAAGACTGGTGGTAGCGCTCACCTCTTCTTCTCCGAACAAGCTGTTTTCCAGATGTCCCAAACAATCGAAAAGGGGATTCATCAGAGAAAATGACTTTGCCCCAGTCCTCAGCAGTCCACTCCCTGTACCTTTTGCAGAATATCAGTCGGTCCCTGATGTTTTTTCTAGAGAGAAGTGGCTTCTTTGCTGCCCTCCTTGAAACCAGGCCTTGCTCAAAGAGTCTCCGCCTCACAGTGCGTGCAGAAGCACTCATACCAGCCTGCTGCCATTCCTGAGCAAGCTCGGCACTGCTGGTAGTCCGATTCCGCAGCTGAAACAGTTTTAAGATACGGTCCTGGTGCTTGCTGGTCTTTCTTGGGCGCCCTGGAGTCTTTTTGACAACAATGGAAGCTCTCTCCTTGAAGTTCTTGATGATGCGATAGATTGTTGACTGAGGTGCAATCTTTGTAGCTGCGATACTCTTCCCTGTTAGGCCATTTTTGTGCAGTGCAATGATGGCTGCACGTGTTTCTTTAGAGATAACCATGGTTAACTGAAGAGAAACAATGATACCAAGCACCAGCGTCCTTTTAAAGTGTCCAGCGATGTCATTCTTACTTAATCATGACTGATTGATTGCCAGCCCTGTCCTCATCAACACCCACACCTGTGTTAATGGATCAATCACTAAAACGATGTTAGCTGCTCCTTTTAAGGCAGGACTGCAATGATGTTGAAATGTGTTTTGGGGGTTTAAGTTCATTTTCTGTGCAAATATTGACTTTGCAAGTACAGTAATTGCTCTTAAGCTGATCACTCTGACATTCAGAAGTATATGCAAATTGCCATTAGAAAAAATGAAGCAGTAGACTGGGGAAAAATTAATATTTGTCTCATTCTCAAAATTTTTGTCCATGACTGTAGTATGATATGGAATAAAATAAAAGGAAATTAAAACTTGGACTCTCGTTAATAACATTTACCAAATGTGACTTTTGCTGCTGTTGTAGAATATATATTTTTATTTACTGAGAATTTTGATTATTTAGTGTTTGCAACACTAAGCATGGGAAGCAGAAAGAGAAGAGAACTGTCTGAGGAATTAAGAACTAATATTGTTTAAACAATATCATCAATCTCAAGGTTACAAGTTCATCTCCAGACATCTTGATGTTCCTTTGTCCATGGGGTGCAACATAATCAAGAAGCTTAAAACCCATAGCACTGCAGCTAATCTCCATGGACGTGGACAGCAGATGAATTGATGAACTGTTGAAAAGCAGGATAAGCAGCCCCATGTGTTGTGAATTCTGTGATCAAGCTCCCTCCTGTGGTCACGAGTGGTACTGCGGCTTCTGAGTTTCCTTCCTCAGGTGATGAGGTTAAGTCGTTAGGTGCTGCTCTATTTAACTCCACCTAGTGCTTTGATCCTGGCCTCCAGTCAATGTTCTAGTATTGGTCTTGCTTCCTCCTGGATCGTTCCTGTGGCCTGTCTGCTCAGCATCAGCTAAGTTCTGCTTGTGTTACTTTTGTTGCTATATTTTCTGTCCAGCTTGCTTTTTTGGTTTTGCTTGCTTGCTGGAAGCTCTGAGACGCAGAGGGAGCACCTCCGTACCGTTAGTCGGTGCGGAGGGTCTTTTTGCCCCTCTGCGTGGTTGTTTGTAGGTTTTTGTGTTGACCGCAAAGCTATCTTTCCTATCCTCGGTCTATTCAGTAAGTCGGGCCTCACTTTGCTAAATCTATTTCATCTCTGTGTTTGTATTTTCATCTTAACTCACAGTCATTATATGTGGGGGGCTGCCTTTTCCTTTGGGGAATTTCTCTGAGGCAAGGTAGGCTTATTTTTCTATCTTCAGGACTAGCTAGTTTCTCAGGCTGTGCCGAGTTGCATAGGGAGCGTTAGGCGCAATCCACGGCTACCTCTAGTGTGGTTTGATAGGTTTAGGGATTGCGGTCAGCAGAGTTTCCACGTCTCAGAGCTCGTCCTATGTTTTGTGGTTTTTGTCAGGTCACGTGTGTGCTCTGAACTTCAAGGTCCATTGTGGTTCTGAATTACCTATTCATAACACCCATGATGAATAAGCATGGTGGAAGGTGGATAAGCAGTCCCAATCAAGTGTCAAAGAAAATCAAACTGTTCTGCAGGCTCAGAGTGCATCATTATCATCACAAACTATAAGTCAACATTTGAATAAAATTAAACTTTATGGCCCGAGACCCAAGAGCACTCTACTGCTGACACAGACAGACAAAAAATGTAGACTGCATTCTGCCAAAATGTACATGAATAAGTCAAAATCCTTCTGGGAGAGCATCTTGTGGACAGATGAGACAAATATAGAGCTTTTGGTGAAGCACATCATTCTACTGTTTTCCAAAAACAGAAAGAGACCTACAAAGAAAAGTACACAGTACCTACAGTCAAATATTGTGGAGGTTCAAAGATGTTTTTGGGTTGTTTTGCTGCTTCTGGCACTGAATGCCTTGATTATGTGCAGGGTTTCATGAAATCTAAAGATATCAAAGGATTTAGGGTCACAATGTAGTGTGCACTGTCAGAAAGCTGCATCTGCTATTCCAGCAGGACAATGACCCCAAATAACTTTAAAAGAACCCAGAAATTGATGGAAACAAAGCACTAGAGAGTACTAAAGTTGGCAGCAACGAGTCTGGATCTAAATTCCATTGAACTCTTGTGGAGAGATCATAAAATTGCTGTTGGGAGATGGCACCCTTCAAATTTGACAGATCTGAAGCAGTTTGCAAAAGAAGAGTGGTCCAAAATTCCAGTTGATAGGTGTAAGAAGCTTGTTGATGGTTATAGGAAGTGATTGATTGCAGTTATTTATTCCAAAGGGTGTGCAACCAAATATTAAATTATGGGTGTCAACAATTTTGTCCAGACTATTTTTGGAATATAATTTGAAATTGTGCCCAATTTGCATTTCTTTCTCTGCGTTTTTGAGTTGCTCCAATAAATACAAAGCAAATTAACATGTGTTCTGTATATATATATATATATATACTAGATGGTGGCCCGATTCTAACGCATCGTGTATTCTAGAATATGCATATCCATGTAGTATATTGCCCAGTCACATAGTATATTGCTCAGTCAAGTAGTATGTTGCCCAGCCACATAGTATATTGGCCAGCCACATAGTATATTGGCCAGCCACGTAGTATATTGCCCAGCCACGTAGTATATTGGTCAGTCACGTAGTATATTGCCCAGCCACGTAGTATATTGCCCAGCCACGTAGTATATTGCCGAGCCACGTAGTATATTGCACAGCGACGGAGTATATTGCCCAGCCACGTAGTATATTGGTCAGTCACGTAGTATATTGCCCAGCCACATAGTATATTGCCCAGCCACGTAGTATATTGCCCAGCCACGTAGTATATTGCCCAGCCACGTAGTATATTGCCCAGCCACATAGTATATTGCCCAGCCACGTAGTATATTGCCCAGCCATGCAGTATATTGCCGAGCCACGTAGTATATTGCACAGCGATGGAGTATACAGCACAGAGCCACGTAGTATAGAGACTTAAAATAAAAAATAAACATATACTCACCTTCCGAAGGCCCGTTGAAGTCCTGCTATACTCACCATCCGCCGCCTTTCCCGCTCCTCGCGACTCTCCGGTGACCGCTCCATGGCAAGCGGCAGCTTGCGGTCCCAGGGCTGGTATGAGCACAGGACCTGCGATGACGTCGTGGTCACATGATCGAGACATCATGGCAGGCCCTTCTCGCAGGACCTGTGATGACGTTGCGATCACATGACTGTGACGTCATGGCAGGTCCTTCCTTGTCGCATACAATCCTTGCCACCGGAACCTGCCGCTTGCATGGAGCGGTGTTATGTTTGCTAATGACAGGTGTTATGAAGGCAATCCAGAAACACAGTGTGCTTAGCGATCAGAGCGCACACAGTGATCTGACAAATACCCAAAAATACAAGAACGAGCTCTGAGACGTGGAAACTCTGTAGACTGCACACCTGATCCTATCCTAAACACAACTAAAAGCGGCTGTGGATTGTGCCTAACAACTACCTAGGCAACTCGGCACAGCCTAAGAAACTAGCTAGCATGAAGATAGAAAAATAGGCCTGACTTGCCCCAGAGAAATTCCCCAAAGGAAAAGGCAGCCCCCCACATATAATGACTGTGAGTAAGATGAAAAGACAAAACGTAGGGATGAAATAGATTCAGCAAAGTGGGGCCCGATATTCTAGGACAGAGCGAGGACAGTAAAGCGAACTTTGCAGTCTACAAAAAACCCTAAAGCAAAACCACGCAAAGGGGGCAAAAAAAACCCGCCGTGCCGTTAACGAGCTCACCAGAACACCTGAGGGAGGAAGCTCAGAAGCTGCAGTACCACTTGTGACCACAGGAGTGAATTCAGCCACAGAATTCACAACAGTACCCCCCCCTTGAGGAGGGGTCACCGAACCCTCACCAGAGCCCCCAGGCCGACCAGGATGGGCCGCATGAAAGGCACGAACAAGATCGGAAGCATGAACATCAGAGGCAAAAACCCAGGAATTATCTTCCTGAGCATAACCCTTCCATTTAACCAGATACTGGAGTTTCCGTCTAGAAACACGAGAATCCAAAATCTTCTCCACAATATACTCCAATTCCCCCTCCACCAAAACCGGGGCAGGAGGCTCAACAGATGGAACCATAGGTGCCACGTATCTCCGCAACAACGACCTATGGAATACATTATGTATGGAAAAGGAGTCTGGGAGGGTCAAACGAAAAGACACAGGATTGAGAACCTCAGAAATCCTATACGGACCAATAAAACGAGGTTTAAATTTAGGAGAGGAAACCTTCATAGGAATATGACGAGAAGATAACCAAACCAGATCCCCAACACGAAGTCGGGGACCCACACGGCGTCTGCGATTAGCGAAAAGTTGAGCTTTCTCCTGGGACAAGATCAAATTGTCCACTACCTGAGTCCAGATCTGCTGCAACCTATCCACCACAGAATCCACACCAGGACAGTCCGAAGACTCAACCTGTCCTGAAGAGAAACGAGGATGGAACCCAGAATTGCAAAAAAATGGAGAAACCAAGGTAGCCGAGCTGGCCCGATTATTAAGGGCGAACTCAGCCAACGGCAAAAAGGACACCCAATCATCCTGGTCTGCAGAAACAAAACATCTCAGATATGTTTCCAAGGTCTGATTGGTTCGTTCGGTCTGGCCATTAGTCTGAGGATGGAAAGCCGAGGAAAAGGATAGGTCAATGCTCATCCTACCACAAAAGGCTCGCCAAAACCTTGAAACAAACTGGGAACCTCTATCAGAAACAATATTCTCAGGAATGCCATGCAACCGAACCACATGCTGAAAGAACAAAGGTACCAAATCAGAGGAGGAAGGCAATTTAGCCAAGGGCACCAGATGGACCATTTTAGAAAAGCGATCACAGACCACCCAAATGACTGACATCTTTTGAGAAACGGGAAGGTCAGAAATGAAATCCATCGAAATATGTGTCCAAGGCCTCTTTGGGACCGGCAAGGGCAAAAGCAACCCACTGGCACGAGAACAGCAGGGCTTAGCCCTAGCACAAATCCCACAGGACTGCACAAAAGTACGTACATCCCGTGACAGAGATGGCCACCAAAAGGATCTAGCCACTAACTCTCTGGTACCAAAGATTCCAGGATGACCAGCCAACACCGAACAATGAAGTTCAGAGATAAGTTTATTAGTCCACCTATCAGGGACGAACAGTTTCTCTGCTGGACAACGATCAGGTTTATTCGCCTGAAATTTTTGCAGCACCCGCCGCAAATCAGGGGAGATGGCAGACACAATGACTCCTTCCTTGAGGATACCCGCTGGCTCAGATAAACCCGGAGAGTCGGGCACAAAACTCCTAGACAGAGCATCCGCCTTCACATTTTTAGAGCCCGGAAGGTACGAAATCACAAAGTCGAAGCGGGCAAAAAATAACGACCAACGGGCCTGTCTAGGATTCAAGCGCTTGGCAGACTCGAGATAAGTCAAGTTCTTATGATCAGTCAATACCACCACGCGATGCTTAGCTCCTTCAAGCCAATGACGCCACTCCTCGAATGCCCACTTCATGGCCAGCAACTCTCGATTGCCCACATCATAATTACGCTCAGCGGGCGAAAACTTCCTGGAAAAGAAAGCACATGGTTTCATCACTGAGCAATCAGAACCTCTCTGTGACAAAACCGCCCCTGCTCCAATCTCAGAAGCATCAACCTCGACCTGGAACGGAAGAGAAACATCTGGCTGACACAACACAGGGGCAGAACAACAACGACGCTTCAACTCCTGAAAAGCTTCCACAGCAGTAGAAGACCAATTAACCAAATCAGCACCCTTCTTGGTCAAATCGGTCAATGGTTTGGCAATGCTAGAAAAATTACCGATGAAGCGACGATAAAAATTAGCAAAGCCCAGGAACTTTTGCAGACTTTTCAGAGATGTCGGCTGAATCCAATCCTGGATGGCTTGGACCTTAACTGGATCCATCTCGATAGTAGAAGGGGTAAAGATGAACCCCAAAAATGAAACTTTCTGCACACCGAAGAGACACTTTGATCCCTTCACAAACAAAGAGTTAGCACGCAGGACCTGAAAAACCATTCTGACCTGCTTCACATGAGACTCCCAATCATCTGAGAAGATCAAAATGTCATCCAAGTAAACAATCAGGAATTTATCCAGATACTCACGGAAGATGTCATGCATAAAAGACTGAAACACAGATGGAGCATTGGCAAGTCCGAACGGCATCACTAGTTACTCAAAATGACCCTCGGGCGTATTGAATGCAGTTTTCCATTCATCTCCTTGCCTGATTCTCACCAGATTATACGCACCACGAAGATCTATCTTAGTGAACCAACTAGCCCCCTTAATCCGAGCAAACAAGTCAGATAACAATGGCAAGGGATACTGAAATTTAACAGTGATCTTATTAAGAAGGCGGTAATCAATACACGGTCTCAGCGAACCATCCTTCTTGGCTACAAAGAAGAACCCTGCTCCCAGTGGTGATGACGATGGGCGAATATGTCCCTTCTCCAGGGATTCCTTCACATAACTGCGCATAGCGGCGTGTTCGGGCACGGATAAATTAAATAATCGACCTCTAGGGAATTTACTACCAGGAATCAAATTGATAGCACAATCACAATCCCTATGCGGAGGTAGAGCATCGGACTTGGGCTCTTCAAATACATCCTGATAATCAGACAAGAACTCTGGGACCTCAGAAGGGGTGGATGACGAAATCGACAAAAATGGAACATCACCATGTACCCCCTGACAACCCCAGCTGGATACCGACATGGAATTCCAATCCAATACTGGATTATGGGTTTGTAGCCATGGCAACCCCAACACGACCACATCATGCAGATTATGCAACACCAGAAAGCGAATAACTTCCTGATGTGCAGGAGCCATGCACATGGTCAGCTGGGCCCAGTATTGAGGTTTATTCTTGGCCAAAGGTGTAGCATCAATTCCTCTCAATGGAATAGGACACCGCAAAGGCTCCAAGAAAAACCCACAACGTTTAGCATAATCCAAATCCATCAGATTCAGGGCAGCGCCCGAATCCACAAACGCCATGACAGAAAACGACGACAAAGAGCATATCAAGGTAATGGACAGAAGGAATTTGGACTGTACAGTACCAATGACGGCAGACCTAGCGGACCGCTTAGTGCGCTTAGGACAATCAGAAATAGCATGAGTGGAATCACCACAGTAGAAACACAGACCATGCAGACGTCTGTATTCCTGCCGTTCAACTCTAGTCATAGTCCTATCGCACTGCATAGGCTCAGGTTTAACCTCAGGCAGTACCGCCAAATGGTGCACAGATTTACGCTCGCGCAAGCGTCGACCGATCTGAATGGCCAAAGACAAAGACTCATTCAAACCAGCAGGCATAGGAAATCCCACCATGACATCCTTAAGAGCCTCAGAGAGACCCTTTCTGAACAACGCTACCAGCGCAGATTCATTCCACTGAGTGAGTACTGACCATTTCCTAAATTTCTGACAATATACTTCTATATCATCCTGACCCTGGCACAAAGCCAGCAAATTTTTCTCAGCCTGATCCACTGAATTAGGCTCATCGTACAGCAATCCGAGCGCCAGGAAAAACGCATCGACACTACTCAATGCAGGGTCTCCTGGCGCAAGAGAAAATGCCCAGTCTTGAGGGTCGCCGCGCAAAAAAGAAATAATAATCAAAACCTGTTGAATAGGATTACCAGAAGAATGAGGTTTCAAGGTCAGAAATAGCTTACAATTATTTTTGAAACTTAGAAACTTAGTTCTATCTCCAAAAAACAAATCAGGAATAGGAATTCTTGGTTCTAACATAGATTTCTGATCAATAGTATCTTGAATTTTTTGTACATTTATAACGAGTAGAGTTGAGCGACCTTGACCTTTTTAGAGTCGAGCCGGGTTTCGCGAAACCCGACTATCTCAAAAGTCGGGTCGAGTGAAATCGGCCGATTATGACGTAAAGTCGGGATCGACCGAAACACGAAACCCAATGCAAGTCAATGGGGCAGCATAGTCGGCAGTGAGTGGGGGCCAGGAAAACACCTAGAGTGCCCATTTTAATGTCAAAACCATCAATTCTTCTTAATGAAGCTTGTCAAGCGTAATTTACCTTATAATAATTGGAAGGCATTTGAAATTGGGGGTCATTTGGCTAAAGTTGTGTGGGGTAGGGCTGGTTCAAGTAATTAGTGGGCCCAGGAAATCTGGACCACGTCACGGCAGTGGAGCAGGGAGAGGTAAGTATTTCAACTTTGCAAGTGCTGTGATCCTGAGCAAGCAGGGGGGGCCCACTTGTTGGCATTGGCACTGGCACAGGGCCCCTCAAAGTACAGCGGTGTGTTTGCACGGCGGGGGCGCCTCCCACCGGCAGCAACACTTTTGCGTACTATGAGAGGCCCTGTGCCAGTGACGTCGCCAACTAGTATTCCTCCCCCCACCTGATGAAGGAACCTGCACTTTCATCTGCACCTTCCTCTTTGTCCCCGTGTAAGGTGGTATGGTATGCGGGAAGAGCAACCTGACTTTCAGCAGGGTCACAATGTTGTTGTGTAGCATGCACGGGGAATGTTGCGTTATGGGTCAATGTACCAGCAGACTCATCTATCACTGGCTGGGCAATGGGCACGATGAAGTGGAAACACAGATATAGGCCCAAAGAATAAAGTGGGCTAAATGCAGTTCAAAATTGGTAACACAGGAATAACCAGGGGGCATTGCAGTGGAGGACAACTGGAATGAGAGGCTGACACAGAGAGTAGGGCCAAATCAGTAAGTAGTCGAAATGCAGTTCAAAATTGGCAACCGTAGTAAACAGGCGGCACAGCTTTGTTCAGTGGAGGAGAACAGCAAGGAGTGGCAGACACCGATAGTAGGCCCCAACCCAACTAGTAGGCCAAATGCAGTCTAACATTAACATCTACTTAACGAGAGCCTGAAAATGGAATTTCAGGACAGGAAACCAGGAGAACAGCAAGGAGTGGCAGACACCGATAGTAGGCCCCAAACCAACTAGTACGCCAAATGCAGTTGTTCCATTTAACCACAATTTAATGAGAGCCTGAAGATAGAAGCTCAGGAAAGGCAACCTGGGGAACACCTTGGAGTGTAACACACCATCTCTCTCCACCCCATACCCATTTTGTAGGCCTAATGCAGTGTACTTTTCTACAACTACTAAACGAGAGTCGGAAGACCGAAGCAATGGCAAGGAAACCTGGGGAACACCTTGGAGTGTAACACACCATCTCTCTCCACCCCATACCCAATTTGTAGGCCTAATGCAGTGTAGTTTCCAAGAACTACTAAACGAGAGCCGGAAGATCGAAGCTCAGGAAAGGCAACCTGGGGAACACCTTGGAGTGTAACACACCCTCTCTCTACACCCCATACCCAATTTGAAGGCCTAATGCAGTGTAGTTTCCAAGAACTACTAAACAAGAGCCGGAAGATCGAAGCTCAGGAAAGGCAACCTGGGGAACACCTTGGAGTGTAACACACACTCGCTCTACACCCCATACCCAATTTGAAGGCCTAATGCAGCGTAGTTTCCAACAACTACTAAACGAGAGCCGGAAGATCGAAGCTCAGGAAAGGCAACCTAGGGAACACCTTGGAGTGTAACACAACGTCTCTCTACACCACGGAAGGGCTGATTCTTAGGAAGGAAGGCTGTTGGAAATAAGCATTGCGCGTCCGAGGGTGATTATATTCTTATTAGGTATATACTCACCCTCGGACGCGCCCTGCTTCTTTATTTGGAATGAATGTTTATTTGCAATGTGGTGTTGACTTTCTCTATTATTTTGGTAATTAATGATTTTATTATTTTCATTGTTTTGCATCTTCTCGGCAATAATATAAAGAAGACGCGACAGGACAAGACTCGGTGGATGCCATATGTGTGTTTTCAATTTAAAAAACCTTTCAGTTAACTACTTGCAGGAGAAAGTAATTGTAGCTGGTGGCCATTTTTAGTACTGTACCAGATTTTAGTTGTGTGTTTGTTTTTAATATTAAAATGTCTGCATTTGATATCTCACCAGTATTTTCTTTTTTATAAGCAAAATACTTTTTTTTTTATTTTATGATGTTGGTTCAAGGGGTACACGGGCAGCAGTAGACAGGTCAGTGGAGGCCTAGTGGAAGGAGGGACCGCAGACAGGCTTCGAAGCCCTAACATAATAAATTGGGCTGCCTGTAGGCAATTTAAAATTGGTTCCAGGGGAACACGGGCAGCAGTAGACAGGTCAGTGGAGGCCTAGAGGAAGGAGGGACCGCAGATGCGCCAATGTTTCTCCCATACCAAATTTGTAGGCCTAATGCAGTGTAGTTTCCAACAACTACTAAACGAGAGCCGGAATATCGAAGCTCAGGAAAGGCAACCTGGGGAACACCTTGGAGTGTAACACACCCTCTCTCTACACCCCATACCCAATTTGAAGGCCTAATGCAGTGTAGTTTCCAAGAACTACTAAACGAGAGCCGGAAGATCGAAGCTCAGGAAAGGCAACCTGGGGAACACCTTGGAGTGTAACACACCCTCTCTCTACACCCCATACCCAATTTGAAGGCCTAATGCAGCGTAGTTTCCAACAACTACTAAACGAGAGCCGGAAGATCGAAGCTCAGGAAAGGCAACCTGGGGAACACCTTGGAGTGTAACAAACCCTCTCTCTACACCCCATACCCAATTTGTAGGCCTAATGCAGCGTAGTTTCTTACAACTACTAAACGAGAGCATGAAGATCGAAGCTCAGGAAAGGCAACCTGGGGAACACCTTGGAGTGTAACACACCCTCTCTCTACACCCCATACCCAAATTGAAGGCCTAATGCAGTGTAGTTTCCAAGAACTACTAAACGAGAGCCGGAAGATCGAAGCTCAGGAAAGGCAACCTGGGGAACACCTTGGAGTGGAACACACCATCTCTCTACACCCCATACCCAATTTGAAGGCCTAATGCAGCGTAGTTTCCAACAACTACTAAACGAGAGCCGGAAGATCGAAGCTCAGGAAAGGCAACCTGGGGAACACCTTGGAGTGTAACACAACGTCTCTCTACACCACGGAAGGGCTGATTCTTAGGAAGGAAGGCTGTTGGAAATAAGCATTGCGCGTCCGAGGGTGATTATATTCTTATTAGGTATATACTCACCCTCGGACGCGCCCTGCTTCTTTATTTGGAATGAATGTTTATTTGCAATGTGGTGTTGACTTTCTCTATTATTTTGGTAATTAATGATTTTATTATTTTCATTGTTTTGCATCTTCTCGGCAATAATATAAAGAAGACGCGACAGGACAACACTCGGTGGATGCCATATCTGTGTTTTCAATTTAAAAAACCTTTCAGTTAACTACTTGCAGGAGAAAGTAATTGTAGCTGGTGGCCATTTTTAGTACTGTACCAGATTTTAGTTGTGTGTTTGTTTTTAATGTTAAAATGTCTGCATTTGATATCTCTCCAGTATTTTCTTTTTTGTAAGCAAAATACTTATTTTTATATTTTCTGATGTTGGTTCCAGGGGTACACGGGCAGCAGTGCCCTGGTCAGTGTAGTAGTAGTTGAAAGAATGGACCGCAGACAGGCATCGAAGGCCTAAAATAAAAAAATTGGGCTGGCTGTAGGCAATTTTAAATTGGTTCCAGGGGTACACGGGCAGCAGTGGTGTGGTCAGTGGAGGCCTAGTGGAAGGAGTGACCGCAGACAGGCATCGAAGGCCTAAAATAATAACACATGGCTGTAGGCAATTTTAAATTGGTTCCAGGGGTACACGGGCAGCAGTGGTGTGGTCAGTGGAGGCCTAGTGGAAGGAGTGACCGCAGACAGGCATCGAAGGCCTAAAATAATAACACATGGCTGTAGGCAATTTTAAATTGGTTCCAGGGGTACACGGGCAGCAGTGCCCTGGTCAGTGTAGTAGTAGTTGAAAGAATGGACCGCAGACAGGCATCGAAGGCCTAAAATAAAAAAATTGGGCTGGCTGTAGGCAATTTTAAATTGGTTCCAGGGGTACACGGGCAGCAGTGGTGTGGTCAGTGGAGGCCTAGTGGAAGGAGTGACCGCAGACAGGCATCGAAGGCCTAAAATAATAACACATGGCTGTAGGCAATTTTAAATTGGTTCCAGGGGTACACGGGCAGCAGTGCCCTGGTCAGTGTAGTAGTAGTTGAAAGAATGGACCGCAGACAGGCATCGAAGGCCTAAAATAAAAAAATTGGGCTGGCTGTAGGCAATTTTAAATTGGTTCCAGGGGTACACTGGCAGCAGTGGTGTGGTCAGTAGAGGCCTAGTGGAAGGAGTGACCGCAGACAGGCATCGAAGGCCTAAAATAATAACACATGGCTGTAGGCAATTTTAAATTGGTTCCAGGGGTACACGGGCAGCAGTGGTGTGGTCAGTGGAGGCCTAGTGGAAGGAGTGACCACAGACAGGCATCGAAGGCCTAACATAACAAAAATGTCAATACAATGGTATTGTCAGTGGCAGGCATTGAAGGATGTCAGCGCATAGACTAAACATTGGTGGAGCTGTGAGATAATTTTGCAAGTGGTAGAGCACTGTTTGAGCTGGGGTGGGGGGAAACTGTCTTGTGGCCGGCGGTACAGGCCCAGGGCCCCTCATATTACAACGGTGTGTCTGACGTTGGGTGCGCACCACCACCGCCAGAGACACTTTATTGTACTAGGAGGGACCCAGTGGCAGTGCCGTCGACCAAAAGCGGGCTCACCCACCTCTTCAGACAAACTGCACTCTCACGGGTGCTGTCGCCAAGTGTCGATACCACGGCCCCGTGTGGGGAGTTTGGCCATTTAGTGAGGTGTAAACATGTCGTATGCTGGACAATCAGGTGCTGAAAATTACGAGATTGGAAAAGGCATTCAGAATAGTCCACAGGCAAGACCTTTTCATAGGAAAGCTAGGTGTCAGCCGGGCAAGGTGGGGCAAAAGATTTCGAAATCCAGTTGTGGTTCATTTTAATGAAGGTTAGATCATCTACATTTTGGGTAGCCAGACGAGTCCTTTTTTCTGTTAGTATTGAACCTGCAGCACTGAATACTCTTTCTGATAGGACACTAGCTGCCGGGCAAGCAAGCTCCTGCAATGCATATTCTGCCAATTCTGGCCAGGTGTCTAATTTTGATGCCCAGTAATCAAATGGGAATGACGGTTGAGGGAGAACATCGATAAGGGATGAAAAATAGTTTGTAACCATACTGGACAAATGTTGTCTCCTGTCACTTTGAATTGATGCAGCAGTACCTGTCCTGTCTGCGGTCATAGCAAAATCACTCCACAACCTGGTCAGAAAACCCCTCTGGCCAACGCCACTTCTGATTTCTGCCCCTCTAACTCCTCTGGTCTGCTGGCCCCTGCAGCTCGTGTGAGAACGATCACGGGCGCTGTGTGCAGGGAATGCCAGAAGCAAACGGTCAACAAGAGTTGATTGTTTGGTTGCTAATATTAGTTCCAAGTTCTCATGTGGCATTATATTTTGCAATTTGCCTTTATAGCGAGGATCAAGGAGGCAGGCCAACCAGTAATCGTCATCATTCATCATTTTAGTTATGCGTGTGTCCCTTTTGAGGATACGTAAGGCATAATCCGCCATGTGGGCCAAAGTTCCAGTTCTCAAATCTGCGGTTGTGCTTGGTTGAGGGGCAGTTTCAGGCAAATCCACGTCACTTGTGTCCCTCAAAAAACCAGAACCCGGCCTTGCCGCGCCACCAATTTCCAGTGGCCCCGGAAAAGCTTCCTCATTAAAAATATAATCATCCCCATCATCCTCCTCGTCCTCCTCCTCCTCTTCGCCCGCTACCTCGTCCTGTACACTGCCCTGGCCAGACAATGGCTGACTGTCATCAAGGCTTTCCTCTTCCTCAGCTGCAGACGCCTGATCCTTTATGTGCATCAAACTTTGCATCAGCAGACGCATTAGGGGGATGCTCATGCTTATTATGGCGTTGTCTGCACTAACCAGCCGTGTGCATTCCTCAAAACACTGAAGGACTTGACACATGTCTTGAATCTTCGACCACTGCACACCTGACAACTCCATGTCTGCCATCCTACTGCCTGCCTGTGTATGTGTATCCTCCCACAAAAACATAACAGCCCGCCTCTGTTCACACAGTCTCTGAAGCATGTGCAGTGTTGAGTTCCACCTTGTTGCAACGTCTATGATTAGGCGATGCTGGGGAAGGTTCAAAGAACGCTGATAGGTCTGCATACGGCTGGAGTGTACGGGCGAACGGCGGATATGTGAGCAAAGTCCACGCACTTTGAGGAGCAGGTCGGATAACCCCGGATAACTTTTCAGGAAGCACTGCACCACCAGGTTTAAGGTGTGAGCCAGGCAAGGAATGTGTTTCAGTTGGGAAAGGGAGATGGCAGCCATGAAATTCCTTCCGTTATCACTCACTACCTTGCCTGCCTCAAGATCTACAGTGCCCAGCCACGACTGCGTTTCTTTCTGCAAGAACTCGGACAGAACTTCCGCGGTGTGTCTGTTGTCGCCCAAACACTTCATAGCCAATACAGCCTGCTGACGTTTGCCAGTAGCTGCCCCATAATGGAAGACCTGGTGTGCAACAGTGGCAGCTGCGGATGGAGTGGTTGTGCGACTGCGGTCTGTGGACGAGCTCTCGCTTCTGCAGGAGGACGAAGAGGAGGAGGAGGGGGTGCGAACGGCTACAGCCAATTGTTTCCTAGACCGTGGGCTAGGCAGAACTGTCCCAAACTTGCTGTCCCCTGTGGACCCTGCATCCACCACATTTACCCAGTGTGCCGTGATGGACACGTAACGTCCCTGGCCATGCCTACTGGTCCATGCATCTGTTGTCAGGTGCACCTTTGTGCTCACAGATTGCCTGAGTGCATGGACGATGCGCTCTTTAACATGCTGGTGGAGGGCTGGGATGGCTTTTCTGGAAAAAAAGTGTCGACTGGGTAGCTCGTAGCGTGGTACAGCGTAGTCCATCAGGGCTTTGAAAGCTTCGCTTTCAACTAACCGGTAGGGCATCATCTCTAACGAGATTAGTCTAGCTATGTGTGCGTTCAAACCCTGTGTACGCGGATGCGAGGCTAAGTACTTCCTTTTTCTAACCATAGTCTCATGTAGGGTGAGCTGGACTGGAGAGCTGGAGATCGTGGAACTAGCGGGGGTGCCGGTGGACATGGCAGACTGAGAGACGGTGGGAGATGGTATTGTTGCCACCGGTGCCCTAGATGCAGTGTTTCCTACTACGAAACTGGTGATTCCCTGACCCTGACGGCTTTGGCCTGGCAAAGAAACCTGCACAGATACTGCAGGTGGTGCGGAAAATGGTGGCCCTACACTGCCGGAAGGGATGTTGCGTTGCTGACTAGCTTCATTGGCCGAGGGTGCTACAACCTTAAGGGACGTTTGGTAGTTAGTCCAGGCTTGCAAATGCATGGTGGTTAAATGTCTATGCATGCAACTTGTATTGAGACTTTTCAGATTCTGTCCTCTGCTTAAGGTAGTTGAACATTTTTGACAGATGACTTTGCGCTGATCAATTGGATGTTGTTTAAAAAAATGCCAGACTGCACTCTTTCTAGCATCGGATACCTTTTCAGGCATTGCAGACTGAGCTTTAACCGGATGGCCACGCTGTCCTCCAACAGGTTTTAGCTTTGCCACGCGTTTTGGGCAAGATACGGGCCCGGCAGATGGAACCTGTTGCGATGTTGATGCCTGCTGCGGCCCCTCCTCCTCCGCTTCAGAAGTGCTGCCGCCTGCACCCTGTTCCCCCAATGGCTGCCAATCGGGGTCAAGAACTGGGTCATCTATTACCTCTTCTTGTAGCTCGTGTGCAACTTCGTCTGTGTCACCGTGTCGGTCGGTGGTATAGCGTTCGTGATGGGGCAACATAGTCTCATCAGGGTCTGATTCTTGATCATTACCCTGCGAGGGCAATGTTGTGGTCTGAGTCAAAGGACCAGCATAGTAGTCTGGCTGTGGCTGTGCATCAGTGCACTCCATGTCAGATTCAACTTGTAATGGGCATGGACTGTTAACTGCTTCACTTTCTAAGCCAGGGACGGTATGTGTAAAGAGCTCCATGGAGTAACCCGTTGTGTCGCCTGCTGCATTCTTCTCTGTTGTTGTTTTTGCTGAAGAGGACAAGGAAGCGACTTGTCCCTGACCGTGAACATCCACTAACGACGCGCTGCTTTGACATTTACCAGTTTCACGAGAGGAGGCAAAAGAGCTAGAGGCTGAGTCAGCAAGATAAGCCAAAACTTGCTCTTGCTGCTCCGGCTTTAAAAGCGGTTTTCCTACTCCCAGAAAAGGGAGCGTTCGAGGCCTTGTGTAGCCAGACGACGAACCTGGCTCCACAGCTCCAGACTTAGGTGCAATATTTTTTTTCCCACGACCAGCTGATGCTCCACCACTACCACTACCCTCATTACCAGCTGACAATGAACGCCCCCGGCCACGACCTCTTCCACCAGACTTCCTCATTGTTTTAAAAACGTTACCAAACGAACGGTATTTGTTGCTGTCACACAACTTACACGGATGAACTATAACTTCAGTATGATTTAGCTACCCCTTTACAGGTGGGTGAGACCACAACGAAAATCAGCCACAATGTTACACACTCTGTTGTTGTTGGCAACAAATGAGATGGCACACACGCAGGACTGTCACTGAAGCGCAAATGTAAATATTTATCTCCCACTGATTTGTGTTTGTTTTTTTTAAAAGGGAGACTTCAGAAAAAAAAAAATTAAAAAAAAATTATTCTTTACAGAAGAATTTATAAAACAAATAAAATGAAATGATTGTTTCAGGGAGAATTTAGGAAACAAATAAAACAAAAAATAGGCTTTCTAGGGCCCACTGAGTGACAGATGACGCACACAGGAGTCAGGAGTGGCACACAAGCCCAGAGGCCAATATTAATCTCCCACTGATTGATTTAGTGATTTTTTTTGGTAGATTTTGGAACCCAAATCAAGCAAAAAAATTTATAGGCTTTCTATGGCCCACAATTGGGGAGAGAGAGAGAGATGGCACACCCAGGAGTCAAGACTGGCACACAAGCAGAAGGGGCAATATGAATCTCCCACAGATTTTTTTTTTTTTTCAGGGAGACTTGAGAGAAAAAAAAATACAAAAAAAAATGATTTTTTTCAGGAATAATTTAGAAACCAAAGAAAATAAAATGATTGTTTCAGGGAGAATTTAGAAAACAAATAAAACAAAAAATAGGCTTTCTAGGGCCCACTGAGTGACAGATGACGCACACAGGAGTCAGGAGTGGCACACAAGCCCAGAGGCCAATATTAATCTCCCACTGATTGATTTAGTGATTTTTTTTTGGTAGATTTTGGAACCCAAATCAAGCAAAAAAATTAATAGGCTTTCTATGGCCCACAATTGGGGAGAGAGAGAGAGATGGCACACCCAGGAGTCAAGACTGGCACACAAGCAGAAGGGGCAATATGAATCTCCCACAGATTTTTTTTTTTTTTTTCAGGGAGACTTGAGAGAAAAAAAAATACAAAAAAAATGATTTTTTTCAGGAATAATTTAGAAACCAAAGAAAATAAAATGATTGTTTCAGGGAGAATTTAGAAAACAAATAAAACAAAAAATAGGCTTTCTAGGGCCCACTGAGTGACAGATGACGCACACAGGAGTCAGGAGTGGCACACAAGCCCAGAGGCCAATATTAATCTCCCACTGATAGATTTACTGATTTTTTTCAGGTAGATTTTGGAACCCAAATCAAGCAAAAAAATTAATAGGCTTTCTATGGCCCACTATTTGTGAGAGAGATGGCACGCTCAGGACTGGCACACAAGCCCAGAGGCCAATATTAATCTCCCATTTTTTTTTTTTCCAGGGAAAATTTATAAACCCAATAAAAAAAATAATAATAAATAGGCTTTCTATGGCCCACTATCTGAGAGAGAGAGATGGCACGCTTAGGACTGGCACACAAGCCCAAAGCCAAATATTAATCTCCCACTGATTGATTTAATGATTTTTTCAGGTAGAATTTAGAACCCAAATCAAGCAAAAAAATTAATAGGCTTTCTATGGCCCACTGAGTGAGAGATGGCACACACAGGAGTAAGGAGTGGCACACAAGCCCTGAGGCCAATATTTTTCTCCCACTGATTGATTGATTGATTTTTTCAGGTAGAATTAGGAACCCAAATCAACCCAAAAAATAAATAGGCTTTCTATGGCCCACTATTTGTGAGAGAGATGGCACGCTCAGGACTGGCACACAAGCCCAGAGGCCAATATTAATCTCCCACTTTTTTTTTTTTTCCAGGGAAAATTTATAAACCCAATAAAAAAAATAATAATAAATAGGCTTTCTATGGCCCACTATCTGAGAAAGAGAGATGGCATGCTTAGGACTGGCACACAAGCCCAAAGGCCAATATTAATCTCCCACTGATTGATTTATTGATTTTTTCAGGTAGAATTTAGAACCCAAATCAAGCAAAAAAATTAATAGGCTTTCTATGGCCCACTGAGTGAGAGATGGCACACACAGGAGTAAGGAGTGGCACACAAGCCCTGAGGCCAATATTTTTCTCCCACTGATTGATGTTGTGATTTTTTCTGGTAGATTTTGGAACCCAAATCAAGCAAAAAAATAAATAGGCTTTCTATGGCCCACTGAGTGAGAGATGACACAGACAGAGATGGCACTCTAGCAGAAATGTCAATCTTAATCTCCCACAAAAAAAAAAAAAAAAAAAAAAAGGAACTGTCCTTCAATTACTATCTCCCTGCAGTAATCTCAGCCAGGTATGGCAGGCAGCAATAAGGAGTGGACTGATGCACAAATTAAATAAAAAGTGTGGACAAACAAACAAGATAGCTGTGCAGAAAGGAAGGAACAAGAGGATTTGTGCTTTGAAAAAAGCAGTTGGTTTGCACAGCGGCGTACACACAGCAATGCAGCTATCAGGGAGCCTTCTAGGGCAGCCCAATGAGCTACAGCGCTGAGGAAAAAAAAAAAAAAAGGAGCTTCCACTGTCCCTGCACACCGAAGGTGGTGTTGGGCAGTGGAAATCGCTACAGCACAAGCGGTTTTGTGGTTAATGGACCCTGCCTAACGCTATCCCTGCTTCTGACGAAGCGGCAGCAACCTCTCCCTAAGCTCAGATCAGCAGCAGTAACATGGCGGTCGGCGGGAACTCCCCTTTATAGCCCCTGTGACGCCGCAGACAGCAAGCCAATCACTGCAATGCCCTTCTCTAAGATGGTGGGGACCAGGACCTATGTCATCACGCTGCCCACACTCTGCGTTTACCTTCATTGGCTGAGAAATGGCGCTTTTCGCGTCATTGAAACGCGACTTTGGCGCGAAAGTCGCGTACCGCATGGCCGACCACGCACAGGGGTCGGATCGGGTTTCATGAAACTTGACTTCGCCAAAAGTCGGCGACTTTTGAAAATGTTCGACCCGTTTCGCTCAACCCTAATAACGAGATTATCCATTGAAGAGCACAGACCCTGAATATCCATGTCCACACCTGTGTCCAGAATCACCCAAATGTCTAGGGGAAAAAAAAAATGAACACAGAGCAGAAAAAAAAAAAAAAAAAATGATGTCAGAACTTTTTCTTTCCCTCTATTGAGAATCATTAGTTTTGGCTCCTTGTACTGTTATGTTTGCTAATGACAGGTGTTATGAAGGCAATCCAGAAACACAGTGTGCTTAGCGATCAGAGCGCACACAGTGATCTGACAAATACCCAAAAATACAAGAACGAGCTCTGAGACGTGGAAACTCTGTAGACTGCACACCTGATCCTATCCTAAACACAACTAAAAGCGGCTGTGGATTGCGCCTAACAACTACCTAGGCAACTCGGCACAGCCTAAGAAACTAGCTAGCCTGAAGATAGAAAAATAGGCCTGACTTGCCCCAGAGAAATTCCCCAAAGGAAAAGGCAGCCCCCCACATATAATGACTGTGAGTAAGATGAAAAGACAAAACGTAGGGATGAAATAGATTCAGCAAAGTGGGGCCCGATATTCTAGGACAGAGCGAGGACAGTAAAGCGAACTTTGCAGTCTACAAAAAACCCTAAAGCAAAACCACGCAAAGGGGGCAAAAAAAACCCACCGTGCCGAACTAACGGCACGGCGGTACACCCTTTGCGTCTCAGAGCTTCCAGCAAAACAAAAGACAAGCTGGACAGAAAAAAAGCAACAAAAAAGCAAAAAGCACTTAGCTATACAGAGCAGCAGGTCACAGGAACAATCAGGAGAAGCTCAGATCCAACACTGAAACATTGACAAGGAGCAAGGATAGCAGCATCAGGCGGAGTTAAGTAATGAAGCAGTTAACGAGCTCACCAGAACACCTGAGGGAGGAAGCTCAGAAGCTGCAGTACCACTTGTGACCACAGGAGTGGATTCAGCCACAGAATTCACAACAGAGCGGTGACCGGAGCATCGCGAGGAGCGGGAAAGGTGGCGGATGGTGAGTATAGCAGGTTTTTTGTTAAATTATTTTTAACATGTCATATTTTTACTATTGATGCTGCATAGGCAGCATCAATAGTAAATAGTTGGGGACACACAGGGTTAATAGTATCAGTAACGGAGTGCATTACACCATGGCCCATTACCGCTGTCATTAACCCTGTGTGAGCGGTGACTGGAGGGGATTATGGAGCGGGCGCTGGGCACTGGCTGCAGGGGAGTACGGGAGGGACTAATCGGACTGTGCCCGTCACTGATTGGTTGTGGCAGCCATGACAGGCAGCTGCCGAGACCAATCAGTGACGCGGGATTTCTGTTACGGAAATTGAGGACAGAAAGACGGAAGTACCCCTTAGACAAATATATATATATAGTAAATATACATATACTGTATTTATACAGTGAGTACAGAAAGTATTGAAACCTCTTTACATTTTTCACTAATTGTTTCATTGCAGCCATTTGGTAAATTCAAAAAAGTTCATTTTTTTTCTCATTAATGCATTAATGTACACTCTGCACCCAATCTTAACTGAAAAAAAGCAGAAATGTAGAAATTTTTGCAAAATTATTAAAAAAGAAAAACTGAAATATCACATGGTATTCAGACCCTTTGCTCAGTATTGAGTAGAAGCACCCTTTTGAGCTAGTACAGCCTTGAGTCTTCTTGTGAATGATGCAGCAAGTTTTTCACACCTGGATTGTGGGATCCTCTGCCTTTCTTCCTTGCAGATCCTCTCCAGTTCCGTCAGGTTGGATGGTGAATGTTGGCGGACAGCCATTTTCAGGTCTCTTCAGAGATGTGTGAGAAGGATTTGGACCAGGGAGCACCACAACTGGGCAAAAGACAATAGTATTCGGAACACCAAATATAGTCAGGGGTGCCACTCAATGCATAGCAAGGAACCATGTGAAAAAGCAAGAGAAAAGAGACTATGCAAACAGGGCGCACACCCCAAAAAATATATATAATATAAAGTTACAAAAGTACAAAAATTTATTGAGAACAAGACAATCAAAAAAAAACACATGTTAAAATATAACTAACACACCACTGGTCCCATAGTAAATAATTATATGAAGACGACCCAAATAACAATAATATGTGACGAAAGGTGAAAATACGCCACTCATAAATTATTGAAAACACCAAAAATGCTGCACATATATGGGTGAGGTATGGCTCAGTTCTTATATAGACAAGGTATCACAATATATAAATGTAAATAAACAAGTCAAATCTGGGCGTCCCCAGAAGACCATAAATAGAATGTCCCTGTGTAAATAAATAAAGAGGCTAATACTAGCTGTGGGGCCCCAATAAGCCTATTAGAAACAATGAAAGGCCGGCTTCACACTTGCGAGTTTTACGGACGTAAGAGCGCAGAAACTACGTCCGTAAAACTTGCAAAAAATACGGCACAATTATTCTCTATGCCCCTGCTCCTATCTGCCGTATTTTACTGATCAGTATTATACGGCTTTCTACGGCCGTACAAAATCGCAGCATGCTGCGTTTGTCACCGTACTGCGCAAGAAATACGCCAATGAAAGTCTATGGAAGCGTGAAAAATACGGATTTCACACGGACAAGCAGTGTGACTTGCGAGAAATACGCAGCGCTGTTAGAGAGAAAAGCCGGTAATTCAGTGCGGTGTACAGTAAAATCACACTGACAGCTTACAGTAGAATAGGTAGAATAAATGTGTACACATAGAATAGGTATATATATATATATATGTCAGTGAGACACATATGTATATATATTAATATTTATTCCAGCGCTATACAGCTTGAAAGCCGGTAATTCAATTACCGGCTTTTTCTTTCTCCTTCCTAAAACCCGACATGATTTGAGACATGGTTTACATACAGTAAACCATGTCTTCTCTCCATTTTTTTTGCAGATTCCACACTACTAATGTCAGTAGTGTGTATCTGCAAAATTTGGCCGTTCTAGCTCTTAAAATAAAGGGTTAAATGGCGGAAAAAATTGGCGTGGGCTCCCGCGCAATTTTCTCCGCCAGAGTAGTAAAGCCAGTGACTGAGGGCAGATATTAATAGCCTGGAGAGGGTCCACGGTTATTGGCCCCCCCTGGCTAAAAATATCTGCCCCCAGCCACCCCAGAACAGGCACATCTGGAAGATGCGCCTATTCTGGCACTTGGCCACTCTCTTCCCATTCCCGTGTAGCGGTGGGATATGGGGTAATGAAGGGTTAATGCCACCTTGCTATTGTAAGGTGACATTAAGCCTAATTAATAATGGAGAGGCGTCAATTATGACACCTATCCATTATTAATCCAATTGAATGAAAGGGTTAAATAAAACACAAACACATTATTTAAAATTATTTTAATGAAATAAATACAATGGTTGTTGGAGTATTTTATTCTATGCCCAATCCAGTCACTGAAGACCCTCGTTCTGTGAAAGAAAAAACATAATAAACCAACAATATACTTACCCTCCGCAGATCTGTAACGTCCAACGATGTAAATCCTTCTGAAGGGGTTAAAACATTTTGCAGCAAGGAGCTTTGCTAATGCAGGCTGCTCCTCGCTGCAAAACCCCGGGGAATGAGTCTAAATATAGATCAATGAGCTATATTTAGCTTCATTTGCGGTGAGGCGCCCTCTGCTGGATGTTCATAGATCGTGGGAAATTTCCTAGAAAGCTCCCAGGCTTTCTAGGCAAGTTCCCACGATCTATAAACAGCCAGCAGAGGGCGCCTCACCGCAAATGAAGCTAAATATAGCTCATTGATCTATATTTAGACTCATTCCCCGGGGTTTTGCAGCGAGGAGCAGCCTGCATTAGCAAAGCTCCTTGCTGCAAAATGTTTTAACCCCTTCAGAAGGATTTACATCGTTGGACGTTACAGATCTGCGGAGGGTAAGTATATTGTTGGTTTATTATGTTTTTTTACTCACAGAACGAGGGTCTTCAGTGACTGGATTGGGCGTAGAATAAAATACTCCAACAACCATTGTATTTATTTCATTAAAATAATTTTAAATAATGTGTTTGTGTTTTATTTAACCCTTTCATTCAATTGGATTAATAATGGATAGGTGTCATAATTGACGCCTCTCCATTATTAATTAGGCTTAATGTCACCTTACAATAGCAAGGTGGCATTAACCCTTCATTACCCCATATCCCACCACTACACGGGAATGGGAAGAGAGTGGCCAAGTGCCAGAATAGGCGCATCTTCCAGATGTGCCTGTTCTGGGGTGGCTGGGGGCAGATATTTTTAGCCAGGGGGCGGCCAATAACCGTGGACCCTCTCCAGGCTATTAATATCTGCCCTCAGTCACTGGCTTTACTACTCTGGCGGAGAAAATTGCGCGGGAGCCCACGCCAATTTTTTCCGCCATTTAACCCTTTATTTTAAGAGCTAGAACGGCCAAATTTTGCAGATACACACTACTGACATTAGTAGTGTGGAATCTGCAAAAAAAATGGAGAGAAGACATGGTTTACTGTATGTAAACCATGTCTCAAATCATGTCGGGTTTTAGGAAGGAGAAAGAAAAAGCCGGTAATTGAATTACCGGCTTTCAAGCTGTATAGCGCTGGAAAAAATATTAATATATATACATGTACAGTGGGGCAAAAAAGTATTTAGTCAGTCAGCAATAGTGCAAGTTCCACCACTTAAAAAGATGAGAGGCGTCTGTAATTTACATCATAGGTAGACCTCAACTATGGGAGACAAACTGAGAAAAAAAAATCCAGAAAATGACATTGTCTGTTTTTTTAACATTTTATTTGCATATTATGGTGGAAAATAAGTATTTGGTCAGAAACAAAATTTCATCTCAATACTTTGTAATATATCCTTTGTTGGCAATGACAGAGGTCAAACGTTTTCTGTAAGTCTTCACAAGGTTGCCACACACTGTTGTTGGTATGTTGGCCCATTCCTCCATGCAGATCTCCTCTAGAGCAGTGATGTTTTTGGCTTTTCGCTTGGCAACACGGACTTTCAACTCCCTCCAAAGGTTTTCTATAGGGTTGAGATCTGGAGACTGGCTAGGCCACTCCAGGACCTTGAAATGCTTCTTACGAAGCCACTCCTTCGTTGCCCTGGCGGTGTGCTTTGGATCATTGTCATGTTGAAAGACCCAGCCATGTTTCATCTTCAATGCCCTTGCTGATGGAAGGAGGTTTGCACTCAAAATCTCACGATACATGGCCCCATTCATTCTTTCATGTACCCGGATCAGTCGTCCTGGCCCCTTTGCAGAGAAACAGCCCCAAAGCATGATGTTTCCACCACCATGCTTTACAGTAGGTATGGTGTTTGATGGATGCAACTCAGTATTCTTTTTCCTCCAAACACGACAAGTTGTGTTTCTACCAAACAGTTCCAGTTTGGTTTCATCAGACCATAGGACATTCTCCCAAAACTCCTCTGGATCATCCAAATGCTCTCTAGCAAACATCAGACGGGCCCGGACATGTACTGGCTTAAGCAGTGGGACACGTCTGGCACTGCAGGATCTGAGTCCATGGTGGCGTAGTGTGTTACTTATGGTAGGCCTTGTTACATTGGTCCCAGTTCTCTCCAGTTCATTCACTAGGTCCCCCCGCGTAGTTCTGGGATTTTTACTCACCGTTCTTGTGATCATTCTGACCCCAAGGGGTGGGATTTTGCGTGGAGCCCCAGATCGAGGGAGATTATCAGTGGTCTTGTATGTCTTCCATTTTCTAATTATTGCTCCCACTGTTGATTTCTTCACTCCAAGCTGGTTGGCTATTGCAGATTCAGTCTTCCCAGCCTGGTGCAGGGCTACAATTTTGTTTCTGGTGTCCTTTGACAGCTCTTTGGTCTTCACCATAGTGGAGTTTGGAGTCAGACTGTTTGAGGGTGTGCACAGGTGTCTTTTTATACTGATAACAAGTTTAAGCAGGTGCCATTACTACAGGTAATGAGTGGAGGAAAGAGGAGACTCAAAGAAGAAGTTACAGGTCTGTGAGAGCCAGAAATCTTGATTGTTTGTTTCTGACCAAATACTTATTTTCCACCATAAAATGCAAAAAAAATGATAAAAAAACAGACAATATGATTTTCTGGATTTTTTTTTTCTCAGTTTGTCTCCCATAGTTGAGGTCTACCTATGATGTAAATTACAGACGCCTCTCATCTTTTTAAGTGGTGGAACTTGCACTATTGCTGACTGACTAAATACTTTTTTGCCCCACTGTATGTGTCTAATGACATATATATATATATATATATATATATATATATATTATATATATATATATATATATATATATATAGACAGTATATATATATTTTTTTTTCTTTTTGGGACACATGGATCATTTCTATAGCGGTATGTTGGTTTTGCAAGCCTGCGAGAAAACCACGCAGTACGGATGCCATACGGATTACATACGGAGGATGCCATGCGCAAAAAACGCTGACACACCCTGCCTACGGAGGAGCTACGGACCACTATTTTCGGGACATTTCAGCGTATTACGGCCGTAATATACGGACCGTATTTTCATACGCTGAGTGTGAAGCCGGCCAAAGATGAGTATGGTACTCCCAAAGAAACAAGTATAGGGAGAAGTGTCTACTAATGAGGAGGCAGTGCTACCAGAACAGCAGAAAACCAAGCCTGCTAAGCAATATAGGAGACATATGGGGATACATGCACCCACATGTGCCAATGGAATAAAGGCCTGAAACGCAAAAATAGGCCAAAGAGCCAAGGTATATCACCCAGTTAGATTGTCCAGTAAAGCTACGTTCACATTTGCGTTGCGCACCGGTGCGTCGGCGACGCAACGCACGACGCACAAAAAACGCGCGCAAAACGCGCGCAAAAACGTTGCGTTTTGCGACGCGTGCGTCGTTTTTTGACGAAAATCGGACGCACAAAAAATGCAACTTGTTGCATTTTCTTGCGTCCGACGCTAGCGTCGGAAACGACGCATGTGTCAAAAAACGCGACCAAAAAAACGCACGCGTCCCCTATGTTAAACATAGGGGCGCGTCGCCGCTGCGTCGCCGACGCAAAAGCGACGCACATTAGCGTAACGCTAATGTGAACGTACACTAAGTGGCGTCAGCCGTCGGTCATCAGAGGATCAGTAAGTAGGGAAGATAGTCCCGGGACCCAAGAGGTGTGGGGAGAGCCCCACGCGTGTCGCTGCTAAGTGCAGCTTCGTCAGGGGAAGTGGTAGGGGACAAGTAAAAAAATCTTAAATAGCAGTCGGTCAATAAGTACAAATATACAAGAAAAACAGCCGCACTCAAGTCTTAATTTCAATGTAGAAAATTTTTTTTTGCTTTTATTCAAGTGTATATGCACCACCAAATAATTTTTGAGGAAAAGTAGTAAATGATAGCGGACAACGAGGTGACGTTTCGACCAGGTACGGTCTTTCTCAAAACCTCACTTAACCCCTTCATGACCCAGCCTATTTTGACCTTAAAGACCTTGCCGTTTTTTGCAATTCTGACCAGTGTCCCTTTATGAGGTAATAACTCTGTTAGGTCTCGAGTTCCCGCTTCTGCACAGGGGGAATCTCGAGCCATCTCCGCTGCGGTCTCCCATTTTTATCCAGCCGCAGTGGAGTCTGCTCAGCAGGGACGTCGGTCCCAGCGTCTTGCTCAGTCTCACTCTGTACAGAGAGTTACTGCTGCTTCTTCAGCTTCTGCCATTAAAGCCAGTGCTGGTCAGCAGCGAGCGGACTTCTCTGGGACTAAGTCCTTGTCTGCACACACTGAGCATGCCCAGGGCAAGATCTCCCGTTGGAGATCGAGGGTCATGTGCTCAGGCTCTGCAGCACATTCCATTGGTCCTCTTGGCAGGTCTTGGAAGGGCAAAGTTTCTGTGGCCACTTCCTGTGCTGCAACTATATAAACTGCGCATGACCGCACGGCCATGCGCTAGTGTACATTTGCTTACGTGTGTTTGTTGTGAGTGCAAGTCGTCCTTGGATACCCCTTCCCTATTGAATGTCTGTTCGCGGAAGGTGTATGGTTGCTATCTAGCGCCCGACTTATCCTACAGCACTAATCACACGTTACAGCGTCCAGTTGCTGTGACCGCCAGTACGGCGCCGTGCACTTCCTCTGTGCTTTCCTTACCCAAGCCTGGGTGGTTAGTGGCGTTCGTCAGTGCGGCACCGCATGCACTCTTGTGCCCTAATATTGTTATTCAGCTTCCTTACACACCCAGTTGCGGTGTTGTGCCAGCAAGGGTCTAATCGGACTTCAATCCTAGTTGGGGTTGAGTTCGCTGACTACTTGCTCGCCTTCTATGTGCGGTACCGCAATCCTGTGACGCAACAGGATCGCTTCCTTCACGCTGGGTGAAGTTTAACCCACGTGTGTATACTTATGAGTACCGCCATATAGTCCGTCATTACTTAGCAGCAGGTTCCATCTCTGCACGGTGGACCCCGGGCTGCGAACGCACCATACACTATCTGTCTTATTATTTGGTGCGTTCCGCTAGCCCTAACATTACACTAGCGCCAGGGTCTGGCTAGTAATGACGGACAAACAGCAATCCTTGCGGTATATCCAGCAGCTGGGGGGTAGGTTGGCGGCTCTTGAGAGCGCAACCTCAGCTGTGGATGTTACCGCAGTTGCTGTACAGGCTGCTAGCGTGGCTGCAGCAACCCTGTCCATTGCCACCCCTGCTCTGACATTTTCTCGCCTCCCGCTGCCAGAAAAATTTTCTGGTGATAGCAAGTTTTGTAGGGGATTTGTGAGTCAGTGCTCTATTCACCTCGAGCTCCTGGCTGCACGTTTTCCCACAGAGCGGGCTAAGGTGGGATTCATAGTGTCTCTCTTGTCGGACAGGGCGTTGGAATGGGCTACGCCGCTGTGGGAGCGTGGTGATCATGTGGTGCAGAGTGCTCCGCTGTTTCTGAGCACTCTGAAACAGGTCTTTTTAGGACCTCAAGTCACCCATGATACTGCGCTCCAACTGCTGGCATTAACTCAGGGTGAGTCCTTGGTCAGTCATTTTGCCGTCCAATTCCGCACTTTAGCTTCTGAGCTGGATTGGTCGGATAAAGCTCTTATCCCCATATTTTGGAGGGGCCTGGCTTACCACGTTAAGGACGCTCTGGCCATTAGGGAGATTCCTGCCACACTGGAGGAGTTAATAACTGTCTCCACTCGAATTGACCTCCGTTTTAACGAGCGGAGGTTAGAGCGAGCCCAGTGTAGGCAGAGGTTTCGGCTGGCTCCTACCTTCGCCAAACCTCTGGAATCTCCGGTCCTGGTTCCTGAGTCACATGAGGCCAGGGAAGTGTCACAAGCGGGATCTAAGTCTCGGACCGCTTGTGCACTCAAGGTCTGTCATGTTTGCCAGCAGTCAGGACATCTAGCCACCAGATGTTCTCAGCGGTCGAGGAAACGTCAGCGTCTAGTGGTAGTAGGTGGAGGTACACTAGACACGGTGACGTTTGCCTCTAAATTGTCCTTTAAGGGGACAATTACTTTAGGCTCATTCTCCCACTCGGTAGAGCTCTGCGTGGATTCTGGGGCGGAGGGCAATTTTATGTCTTCTGCCTTCGCCCAACGTCACACAAAACCCCTGGTTATGCTAGCTAAACCAGTAACAGTACGAGTGGTGAATGGGTCGACACTGCCCTCACAGATAACACACCAGACCATCCCTTTTACTCTGTCCATGTCGCCATCTCATCAGGAGATTATATCTCTGCTCGTCATTCCAGAGGGAATTGATGAGGTCCTGTTGGGAATACCTTGGCTACGGTACCACTCTCCTCATATCGAGTGGTCCTCTGGCAGAATCCTGGGATGGGGTGAATCTTGTGGGGGTAGGTGTCAGAGGAAGTGCGTTCAGGTTGCTACTACAGAGGTACCCGCAGATCTTTCCTCTCTCCCCAAGCAGTATTGGTCTTATGCAGACGTGTTCTCCAAAAAGGCGGCGGAGATCCTTCCGCCCCATCGCCCCTATGACTGTCCTATTGATCTCTTGCCTGGTGCTGAGCCTCCCCGGGGTCGAGTCTATCCGCTATCTCTCCCGGAGACGGAGGCAATGTCACAGTACATCCAGGAAAATCTGGCAAGAGGATTCATTAGGAAGTCAGTGTCACCTGCTGGGGCAGGGTTCTTCTTCGTGCAGAAGAAGAATGGGGAATTGCGTCCATGCATAGACTACAGGGGTCTTAACGCTATCACCGTTAAAAATAAGTATCCTTTGCCCTTGATATCTGAGCTCTTCGATAGGCTTCGGGGAGCAAGGGTATTTACTAAACTAGATCTGCGGGGTGCTTACAACCTGATTCGCATCCGTGAGGGGGACGAATGGAAGACGGCTTTTAACACCAGGGATGGGCACTATGAATATCTGGTGATGCCCTTTGGGCTCTGTAATGCCCCAGCCGTTTTTCAAGACTTTGTGAACGATATCTTCCGGGATATGCTTTCCACCTCGGTCGTAGTCTATCTGGATGATATTCTCATCTACTCTCCAGATATTGACTCCCACCGGAGAGATGTTTGCAAAGTCTTCGACCTCCTACAGGCAAACTCCCTCTATGCCAAGTTGGAGAAGTGTATGTTTGAGCAGGAGTCCCTACCTTTCCTAGGCTACATCATCTCTGCCCACTGCCAGGGATTGGCTATGGATCCTGCCAAACTACACGCTGTGATGGACTGGCAGGAACCCCATTCTCTTAAAGCGGTGCAGCGCTTTATGGGGTTCATTAATTATTATCGCCAGTTCAGTCCGCACTTCTCAACTTTGGTAGCTCCCTTGGTTGCCCTCACCAAGAAGGGGGCGAATCCCAAATTGTGGTCTGAGGAGGTCTCCAAGGCCTTTAACTCTATAAAGTCACACTTCGCTAGCGCTCCCATCCTACATCGCCCCGATGTTGATAAGCCATTTATCATGGAGGTGGATGCCTCTTCTGTTGGTGCTGGAGCAGTCCTCTTCCAAAAGGATGCTCAAGGTCGGAAGCATCCTTGCTTCTTTTTCTCCAAGACCTTCTCACCAGCAGAGAGGAATTATTCCATCGGGGACAGGGAGTTGCTAGCCATGAAGTTGGCTTTCTCGGAGTGGAGACATCTCTTGGAGGGAGCACGTTTTCCCTTCCAAGTCTTCACAGACCATAAAAATTTGGTGTACCTGCAGACAGCCCAGCGGTTGAATTCTCGCCAGGCCAGATGGTCCTTATTCTTCTCCCGGGTTCATTTCACCCTCCATTTTCTTTCTGGGGAGAAGAACATTCGGGCCGACGCTCTCTCTCGCTCCGTTGTGTCATCTGCGGAGGAGGGGGAGGAGCCTCGGCTTATTGTCCCCACCGAGAGCTTGAGAACTGTGGCCCCGGTTTCGCTAGAGTCTGTGCCCCCGGGCAAGACTTTTGTTCCATCCAATTTGCGACTGGAGGTTCTCTCTTGGGCACACTCGTCCAGGGTGTGTGGACATTTTGGTACCAAAAGGACATCTGAGTTACTGGCGAGGACGTACTGGTGGCCGCATATGGCTCGTGATGTCGCAGAGTATGTTCGGGTGTGTGTCTCTTGCGCCAAGAACAAGACTCCTCGGCAACGGCCAGCTGGTTTGCTTTTTCCTCTGCCGGTGGCGGACAGGCCCTGGGAGATTGTCGGGATGGACTTTGTGGTGGGCTTACCCAAGTCTCGTAACTGCACCATTATTTGGGTGATCACTGACCATTTTTCCAAAATGGTGCACTTGGTGCCTCGTCCACGGCTACCTTCTGCACGGGCGTTGGCTGTCTTGTTCGTCAAGCATATCTTTCGCCTACACGGTATGCCAGACAAAATTGTTAGTGACCGGGGTCCCCAGTTTGCGTCTCGATTCTGGAGAGAGCTTTGTCGTCTACTCAGTATTGAGTTGAATCTCTCTTCGGCATATCATCCCGAGACGAATGGGTTGGTAGAGAGGGCCAACCAGACCTTGGTCACATATTTACGACATTTTGTTTCTGCCAGGCAGGATAACTGGGCATCCTTGCTACCGTGGGCAGAGTTTGCACTTAACAATGCCGTAGCCGACTCCACTGGTCAGACTCCATTCCTACTAAATTACGGCCAGCATCCGCGTGTTCCTGTGCCCATGCCTGTGTCTTCTGCTGACTCCAGGGTGGCAGACTGGGCTGTGGAGGCACGGGACATTTGGGACCGCACGCAGGATGCCATTCGGGCCTCCAAGGAGAGAATGAGGTCCTCCGCCGATGTTCATCGGCGCCCCGCTCCGACCTTTGCTCCTGGCGACTTGGTGTGGCTCTCCGCCCGTAACATCAGGCTGCGAGTTGAGTCCACTAAGTTTGCTCCTCGCTACTTGGGTCCCTTCAAGGTTCTCGAACAGGTTAATCCTGTGGTCTACCGTTTGGCTCTTCCTCCACGCTTGGGTATCACCGACACCTTTCATGTGTCCCTCTTGAAACCCGTATACATGTCCCGGTTTTCCGAGTCATCAGCCGGGACATGGGGTTCGTCTACGGACGATTACGAGGTGAACGCTATTTTGGGGTGCAAGGTGGTACGCGGCAAAAATTTCTATCTGGTGGATTGGAAGGGTTATGGCCCAGAGGACAGGTCATGGGAGCCTGCCGAAAACATTCGGGCCCCACAGCTCATTGCTGCCTTCGAGCGTAGCGAGGCCCAAGGAGGGGGGGCCCTAGGAGGGGGGGTAATGTTAGGTCTCGAGTTCCCGCTTCTGCACAGGGGGAATCTCGAGCCATCTCCGCTGCGGTCTCCCATTCTTATCCAGCCGCAGTGGAGTCTGCTCAGCAGGGACATCGGTCCCAGCGTCTTGCTCAGTCTCACTCTGTACAGAGAGTTACTGCTGCTTCTTCAGCTTCTGCCATTAAAGCCAGTGCTGGTCAGCAGCGAGCGGACTTCTCTGGGACTAAGTCCTTGTCTGCACACACTGAGCATGCCCAGGGCAAGATCTCCCGTTGGAGATCGAGGGTCATGTGCTCAGGCTCTGCAGCACATTCCATTGGTCCTCTTGGCAGGTCTTGGAAGGGCAAAGTTTCTGTGGCCACTTCCTGTGCTGCAACTATATAAACTGCGCATGACCGCACGGCCATGCGCTAGTGTACATTTGCTTACGTGTGTTTGTTGTGAGTGCAAGTCGTCCTTGGATACCCCTTCCCTATTGAATGTCTGTTCGCGGAAGGTGTATGGTTGCTATCTAGTGCCCGACTTATCCTACAGCACTAATCACATGTTACAGCGTCCAGTTGCTGTGACCGCCAGTACGGCGCCGTGCACTTCCTCTGTGCTTTCCTTACCCAAGCCTGGGTGGTTAGTGGTGTTCGTCAGTGCGGCACCGCATGCACTCTTGTGCCCTAATATTGTTATTCAGCTTCCTTACACACCCAGTTGCGGTGTTGTGCCAGCAAGGGTCTAATCGGACTTCAATCCTAGTTGGGGTTGAGTTCGCTGACTACTTGCTCGCCTTCTATGTGCGGTACCGCGATCCTGTGACGCAACAGGATCGCTTCCTTCACGCTGGGTGAAGTTTAACCCACGTGTGTATACTTATGAGTACAGCCATATAGTCCGTAATTACTTAGCAGCAGGTTCCATCTCTGCACGGTGGACCCCGGGCTGCGAACGCACCATACACTATCTGTCTTATTATTTGGTGCGTTCCGCTAGCCCTAACAAACTCAGGAACGCTTCAACGGATCCTAGCGGTTCTGAGACTGTTTTTTCGTGACATATTGGGCTTCATGTTAGTGGTAAATTTAGGTCAATAAATTCTGCGTTTATTTGTGATAAAAATGGAAATTTGGCGAAAATTTTGAAAATTTCGCAATTTTCACATTTTTAATTTTTATTCTGTTAAACCAGAGAGTTATGTGACACAAAATAGTTAATAAATAACATTTCCCACATGTATACTTTACATCAGCACAATTTTGGAAACAAAATTTTTTTTTGCTAGGAAGTTATAAGGGTTAAAATTTGACCAGCGATTTCTCATTTTTACAACGAAATTTACAAAACCATTTTTTTTAGGGACCACCTCACATTTGAAGTCAGTTTGAGGGGTCTATATGGCTGAAAATACCCAAAAGTGACACCATTCTAAAAACTGCACCCCTCAAAGTACTCAAAACCACATTCAAGAAGTATATTAACCCTTCAGGTGCTTCACAGCAGCAGAATCAACATGGAAGGAAAACATGAACATTTAACTTTTTAGTCACAAAAATTATCTTTTAGCAACAATTTTTTTATTTTCCCAATGGTAAAAGGAGAAACTGAACCACGAAAGTTGTTGTCCAATTTGTCCTGAGTACGCTGATACCTCATATGTGGGGGTAAACCACTGTTTGGGCACACGGCAGGGCTTGGAAGGGAAGGAGCGCCATTTGACTTTTTGAATGAAAAATTGGCTCCACTCTTTAGCGGACACCATGTCACGTTTGGAAAGCCCCCGTGTGCCTAAAAATTGGAGCTCCCCCACAAGTGACCCCATTTTGGAAACTAGACGCCCCAAGGAACTTATCTAGATGCATAGTGAGCACTTTGAACCCCCAGGTGCTTCACAAATTGATCCGTAAAAATGAAAAAGTACTTTTTTTTCACAAAAAAATTCTTTTAGCCTCAATTTTTTCATTTTCACATGGGCAACAGGATAAAATGGATCATAAAATTTGTTGGACAATTTCTCCCGAGTACGCCGATACTTAATATGTGGGGGTAAACCACTGTTTGGGCACTCGGCAGGGCTCGAAAGGGAAGGCGCGCCATTTGACTTTTTGAATGGAAAATTAGCTCCAATTGTTAGCGGACACCATGTCGCGTTTGGAGAGCCCCTGTGTGCCTAAACATTGGAGCTCCCCAACAAGTGACCCCATTTTGGAAACTAGACCCCCCAAGGAACTTATCTAGATGCATATTGAGCACTTTAAAGTGATTCACAGAAGTTTACAACGCAGAGCCATGAAAATAAAAAATAATTTTTCTTTCCTCAAAAATGATTTTTTAGCCTGGAATTTCCTATTTTGCGAAGGGTAATAGGAGAAATTGGACCCCAAATTTTGTTGTCCAGTTTGTCCTGAGTACGCTGATACCCCATATGTGGGGGTAAACCACTGTTTGGGCTCGGAAGGGAAGGCACGCCATTTGGCTTTTTAAATGGAAAATTAGCTCCAATCATTAGCGGACACCATGTCACGTTTGGAGAGCCCCTGTGTGCCTAAACATTGGAGATCCCCCAGAAATGACCCCATTTTGGAAACTAGACCCCCAAAGGAACTAATCTAGATGTGTGGTGAGGACTTTGAACCCCCAAGTGCTTCACAGAAGTTTATAACGCAAAGCCATGAAAAAAAAATATATATTTTCTCAAAAATGATCTTTTAGCTTGCAATTTTTTATTTTCCCAAGGGTAACAGGAGAAATTTGACCCCAAAAGTTGTTGTCCAGTTTCTCCTGAGTACGCTGATACCCTATATGTGGGGGTAAACCACTGTTTGGGCACATGCCGGGGCTCGGAAGTGAAGTAGTGACGTTTTGAAATGCAGACTTTGATGGAATGCTCTGTGGGCGTCACGTTGCGTTTGCAAAGCCCCTGATGTGGCTTAACAGTAGAAACCCCCCACAAGTGACCCCATTTTGGAAACTAGATCCCGAAAGGAACTTATCTAGATGTGTGGTGAGCACTTTGAACCCCCAAGTGCTTCACAGAAGTTTATAATGCAGAGCCGTGAAAATAATAAATACGTTTTCTTTCCTCAAAAATAATTATTTAGCCCAGAATTTTTTAATTTTCCCAAGGGTAACAGGAGAAATTTGACCCCAATATTTGTTGTCCAGTTTCTCTTGAGTACGGTGATACTCCATATGTGGGGGTAAACTACTGTTTGGGCACATGCCGGGGCTCGGAATTGAAGTAGTGACGATTTGAAATGCAGACTTTGATGGAATGCTCTGCGGGCGTCACGTTGCGTTTGCAGAGCCCCTGATGTGGCTAAACAGTAGAAACCCCCCACAAGTGACCCCATTTTGGAAACTAGACCCCGAAAGGAACTTATCTAGATGTGTGGTGAGCACTTTGAACCCCCAAGTGCTTCATAGAAGTTTATAATGCAGAACCGTGAAAATAATAAATACGTTTTCTTTCCTCAAAAATAATTATTTAGCCCAGAATTTCTTATTTTCCCAAGGGTTACAGGAGAAATTGGACCCCAAAAGTTGTTGTCCAGTTTCTCCTGAGTACGCTGATACCCCATGTGTGGAGGTAAACCACTGTTTGGGCACACGTCGGGGCTCAGAAGGGAAGTAGTGACTTTTGAAATGCAGACTTTGATGGAAAGGTCTGCGGGCGTCACGTTGCGTTTGCAGAGCCCCTGGTGTGCCTAAACAGTAGAAACCCCCCACAAGTGACCCTATTTTAGAAACTAGACCCCCCAAGGAACTTATCTAGATATGTGGTGAGCACTTTGATCCCCCAAGTGCTTCACAGACGTTTACAACGCAGAGCCGTGAAAATAAAAAATCATTTTTCTTTCCTCAAAAATGATGTTTTAGCAAGCATTTTTTTATTTTCACAAGGGTAACAGGAGAAATTGGACCCCAGTAATTGTTGCGCAGTTTATCCTGAGTATGCTGGTACCCCATATGTGGGGGTAAACCACTGTTTGGGTACACGTCGGGGCTCGGAATTGAGGGAGCACCATTTGACTTTTTGAATACGAGATTGGCTGGAATCAATGGTGGCGCCATGTTGCGTTTGGAGACCCCTGATGTGCCTAAACAGTGGAAACCCCTCAATTCTACCTCCAACACTAACCCCAACACACCCCTAACCCTAATCCCAACTGTAGCCATAACCCTAATCACAACCCTAACCACAACCCTAATTCCAACCCTAACCCTAAGGCTATGTGCCCACATTGCGGATTCGTGTGAGATTTTTCAGCATCATTTTTGAAAAATCCGCGGGTAAAAGGCACTGCGCTTTACCTGCGGATTTTCCGCGGATTTCCAGTGTTTTTTGTGCGGATTTCACCTGCGGATTCCTATTGAGGAACAGGTGTAAAACGCTGCGGAATCCGCACAAAGAATTGACATGCTGCGGAAAATACAACGCAGCGTTTCCGCGCGGTATTTTCCGCACCATGGGCACAGCGGATTTGGTTTTCCATAGGTTTACATGGTACTGTAAACCTGATGGAACACTGCTGCGAATCCGCAGCGGCCAATCCGCTGCGGATCCGCAGCCAAATCCGCACCGTGTGCACATAGCCTAATTCTAAAGGTATGTGCACACACTGCGGAAAACGCTGCGGATCCGCAGCAGTTTCCCATGAGTTTATAGTTCAATGTAAACCTATGGGAAACAAAAATCGCTGTACACATGCTGCGGAAAAACATGCACGGAAACGCAGCGGATTACATTCCGCAGCATGTCACTTCTTTGTGCGGATTCCGTAGCGGTTTTACAACTGCTCAAATAGAAAATCGCAGTTGTAAAACCGCAGTGAAATGCGCAGAAAAAATGCGGTAAATCCGCCATAAATCCGCAGCGGTTTAGCACTGCGGATTTATCAAATCCGCAGCGGAAAAATCTGCAGAGGACCAGAATTCGTGTGCACATACCGAAACCCTAACCCAAAACCCTAACCCTAGCCCTAACCCTAGCCCTAACCCTAGCCCTAGCCCTAACCCTAGCCCTAGCCCTAACCCTAACCCTACCCCTAACCCTACCCCTAACCCTACCCCTAGCCCTAACCCTACCCCTAACCCTAACCCTATTCTAACATTAGTAGGAAAAAAAAAATTCTTTATTTTTTTATTGTCCCTACCTATGGGGGTGACAAAGGGGGGGGGGGTCATTTATTATTTTTTTTATTTTGATCACTGAGATATAATCTATCTCAGTGATCAAAATGCACTTTGGAACAAATCTGCCGGAAGATGGCGGCGCCCAGGGAGAAGACGGATGGACCCCGGCAGGATCGGTAAGTATGATGGGGTGGGGGGGAGCACGGGGGGGGGGGGGGGGGGGATCGGAGCATGGGGGGGTGGATCGGAGCGCGGGAGGGGTGGAACGGAGCACGGGGGTAGTGGAACGGAGCACGGGGGGGGGGTGGAACGGAGCACGGGGGGGGGAGTGGTGGATCGGAGTGCAGGGGGGGTGATTGGAGCACGGGGGGGTGATTGGAGCACGGGGGAGCGGACAAGAGCACAGGGGGAGCGGAGCACAGGACGGAGGGGAGCCAGAGCAGTGTACCGGACAGATCGGAGGGCTGGGGGGGCGATCGGTGGGGTGGGGTGGGGGCACATTAGTGTTTCCAGCCATGGCCGATGATATTGCAGCATCGGCCATGGCTGGATTGTAATATTTCACCAATTATAATAGGTGAAATATTACAAATCGCTCTGATTGGCAGTTTCACTTTCAACAGCCAATCAGAGCGATCGTAGCCACGGGGGGGGGGGGGGGGAGGTGAAGCCACCCCCCCTGGGCTAAACTACCACTCCCCCTGTCCCTGCAGATCGGGTGAAATGGGAGTTAACCCTTTCACCCGATCTGCAGGGACGCGATCTTTCCATGACGCCACATAGGCGTCATGGGTCGGATTGGCACCGACTTTCATGACGCCTATGTGGCGTCATGGGTCGGGAAGGGGTTATGTAGGAGGAGTGGTTTAGGAAGAAACAGAATGAGAGTCCCCAAGGACAGCTCCAGGTAGAGTTCAAGAGTAAGATGTCCGTCACATTGGTGGTGCAGTGCACCTAAACCACTCCTCCTACTTAAGTGAGGTTTTGAGAAAGACCGTACCTGGTCGAAACGTCACCTCGTTGTCCGCTATCATTTACTACTTTTCCTCAAAAATTATTTGGTGGTGCATATACACTTGAATAAAAGCAAAAAATTTTTTTCTACATTGAAATTAAGACTTGAGTGCGGCTGTTTTTCTTGTATATTTGACGTTGGATGTCCAGCCAGCACCTCCTTCATTGGATTCTACAGTGTGCCCATCTTTCTTCTGGATACAATAAGTACAAATAGGCAGCAGGTGGGCAATGTATGTCTGGGTACATACCACAATAGACGCGGAAGTGAAGGATGCCGATATGCGCATGCGCAGAGGCTGAATAGTAAGTGCTGGAAAGTAAGAGAATCCTAGACTGCGCCGGCCCAAGGAAAATGAAAGCATGCGCATGCGCAGAATACATATTGAGATAATATGGAGAGTGGAAGTTGGCGCGTGCGCGCATCCCACACAACTGAGTGCCAGAACAGCTTGCGCATGCACGGAGCATGCCTTCTTGGACACTAGAATAGTGTAGGAGGTAAGAGTAGGTGCGTGCGCACCACGCGCCCACCTGGATAACAAAAGAGTGCCGGTAAAGTAATATAGAACTGAGTCAGCCTACAAAAGCACGATGGCGCATGCGCGAAGCACGGCACACAGCGCCATGATATAACGCGGATATAAAGGGAAAGAAACAGCTGTTCAAGTATTCCAGGAAGAGGGGATCTCTACCTAGATACTGGGACAGTACAGGCATGGTAGATGTACAGTGTGGATAACCCACAAAAGTGACCCAGCGCCATAATATAGGGTGGTCATACATGGGACCAAAGCAGCTATTAACTAGCGAAGCCCACAAACATAGAAGATATAGGAAGGGGAGGGGAGGAAAAAAGGTTAGATATTGAGGAGATATATTGATAAAGAGAAAGCGGAGCCATAAGGCCTGCTTAGCGGTATTTTTAATGATCGAGTGGCAACCATACGTGAGCCAACATAGATATATAGACCATAAAAAAAAGAAGCAAAGCACGGCAACACTCACTGATCCTGTGATGCAAAGCTTGTCTTTATTGAAGGTTGTTAGACGGTTGGACCCGTAGAAGCGCCAGTCGGGCGTGAAACGGCCGTAGTCCTCGTCTGTTCACCTCTCACTCCCCTGTACTCCCCCGTGCCGTGAAGATTTATGTCTAACATGCTTCAATAAAGACAAGCTTTGCATCACAGGACCGGTGAGTGTTGCCGTGCTTTGCTTCTTTTTTTATGGGACATTTTCATTGCTGTTTTACACACGAGCACCTCCCGTGAACGCCAGGCTCTTGAAACACTGACAGTTGAATGATTTAGTCTCTGTGAGAGGCTGTGCGGCTTATTTTCTCTATTTTTTTGGATAGATATATAGACATTCACACAGGGATACAACCAGTCAAGATAAGGATAGATTTGGGGGGAATTTACACCAAGGCCCCTGATTGGCGTAACAAGGTGCCGACCATAATGTAACCTCTACCCCATCAAACTATCAGCATGATAAGGAAACAGGCCGTAGGTAAAGCCAAAAAATGCACAAAACATAAATATGCAAAATATTAAACGTGACCTCAAAACCACAGAGGTGTCGAAGTGATGAAAAAACAGGCCATATGTAAAGCAAAAAGAAATGCACAAAAATTAAATGTGCTAAGTACAAAACGTCCATGGAGATAGGAAACTGGACTGCATGAGGGTCCAGAAGAATTTGTGCTTTCTCTTCCTCCTCCTTTATTCCTCAATTTTAGGCTCATAAGTCCACTGGGGTCATCCCAAAAAGCTTGTAAATAGTAGTTCTTCATTGAGCCCGGTGGGGGATAAGCTTCGCAGGTTGAAAATCCACTGGGATTCAATTTGGAGCAACTGCTTCTTATGGTTACCACTAGGGTTGAGCGACTTTTCCTTTTTTTGGGGTCGAGTCGGGTTTTGCGAAACCCGACTATCTCAAAAGTCGAGTCGAGTGAAATCGGCCGATTTTCTCGAAAAGTCGGGGATCGACCGAAACCCGAAACCCAATGCAAGTCAATGGGGAAGCATAGTCGGCAGTGAGTGGGGGCCAGGAAAACACCTACAGTGCCCATTTTAATGGCAAAAACATCCATTCTTGGTACTGAAGCTTGTCAATCTTAATTTACCTTATAATAATAGTTATTTATTGGAAATTGGGGGTCATTTGGCTAAAGTTGTGGGGGGTAGGGCTGGTTCAAGTATTTAGTGGGCCCAGGAAATGTGGACCACGTCACGGCAGTGGAGCAGGGAGAGGTAAGTATTTCAACTTTGCAAGTGCTGTGATCCTGAGCAAGCAGGGGGGCCCACTCATTGGCATTGGCACTGGCACAGGGCCCCTCAAAGTACAGCGGTGTGTTTGCACGGCGGGGGCGCCTCCCACCAGCAGCTACACTTTTGCGTACTATGAGGGGCCCTGTGCCAGTGACGTCGCCAACGAGTATTCCCCCCCCACCTGATGAAGGAACCTGCACTTTCATCTGCACCTTACTCTTTGTCCCTGTGTAAGGTGGTATAGTATGCAGGAAGGGGAACCTGACTTTCAGCAGGGTCACATTCTGGCTGTGTAGCGTGCACGGGGAATGTAGCATTCTGGGTCAATGTACCAGTAGACTCATCTTTCACTGGCTGGGCAATTGGCAGGATGAGGAGGAAACACAGATATAGGCCCAAATAATAAAGTGGGCTAAATGCAGTTCAAAATTGGTAACAGGACTAACCAGGGGCCATTGCTTTGTTCAGTGGAGTACAACTGTAATGAGAGGATGACACAGTGAGTAGGCTCAAATCAGTAAGTAGGCTAAATGCAGTTCAAAATTGGTAACAGAAGTAAACAGGCGGCACTGGTTTGTTCAGTGGATGAGAACAGCAAGGAGCGGCAGACACCGTTAGTAGGGCCAACAAAACAAGAAGGCCAAATGCAGTGTTATATTAAAAACAATTTAACGAGAGCCTGAAGATAGAAGCTAGGGAAAGGCAACCTGGAGAACACCTTGGAGCGGAAGACACCGTTTGTAGAACCCAGACCCAACTTGTAGGCCTAATGCAGTGTTGTTTCAACAACTACTTAACAAGAGCATGAAGATAGAAGCTATGGAGAGGCAACCTGGAGAACACCTTGGAGCGGCAGACACCGTCTCTACAACCCAGACCCAACTTGTAGGCCTAATGCAGTGTTGTTTCAACAACTACTTAACAAGAGCATGAAGATAGAAGCTATGGAGAGTCAACCTGGAGAACACCCTGGAGCGGCAGACACCGTCTCTACAACCCAGACCCAACTTGTAGGCCTAATGCAGTGTTGTTTCAACAACTACTTAACAAGAGCATGAAGATAGAAGCTAGGGAGAGGCAACCTGGAGAACACCTTGGAGTGTCAGACACCGTCTCTGCAACCCAGACCCAACTTGTAGGCCTAATGCAGTGTTGTTTCAACAACTACTTAACAAGAGCATGAAGATAGAAGCTATGGAGAGGCAACCTGGAGAACACTTTGGAGCGTCAGACACCGTCTCTGCAACCCAGACCCAACTTGTAGGCCTAATGCAGTGTTGTTTCAACAACTACTTAACAAGAGCATGAAGATAGAAGCTATGGAGAGTCAACCTGGAGAACACCCTGGAGCGGCAGACACCGTCTCTACAACCCAGACCAAGCTTGTAGGCCTAATGCAGTGTTGTTTCAACAACTACTTAACAAGAGCATGAAGATAGAAGCTAGGGAGAGGCAACCTGGAGAACACCTTGGAGCGTCAGACACCGTCTCTGCAACCCAGACCCAACTTGTAGGCCTAATGCAGTGTTGTTTCAACAACTACTTAACAAGAGCATGAAGATAGAAGCTAGGGAGAGGCAACCTGGAGAACACCTTGGAGCGGCAGACACCGTCTCTACAACCCAGACCCAACTTGTAGGCCTAATGCAGTGTTGTTTCAACAACTACTTAACAAGAGCATGAAGATAGAAGCTAGGGAGAGGCAACCTGGAGAACACCTTGGAGCGGCAGACACCGTCTCTACAACCCAGACCCAACTTGTAGGCCTAATTGTTATGATTTGGTGGCCTAGGAACAGCATGAGATGGACTCTGGAGAAGGTGGTCCCTGTACTGACCGCAAACTCTGAACCTAGCAGCGTAACAAGAAGTAGCCATGGGGGGTACCTAACACTCCCTAGACCCCTCGGCACAGCCTCAGAACTAACTTCCCCTAAAGACAGAAACAGGAAACCTATCTTGCCTCAGAGAAAATCCCCAAAGGATAGATAGCCCCCCACAAATATTGACGGTGAGAGGAGAGGGAAATAACATACGCAGATATGAAATCAGATTTTAGCATAGGAGGCCATACTAGCTAAAAAGAAAGAATAGAACAGAGTACTATGCAGTCAGTATTAAAACACTAGAAAATATCCACCACAGAAAATACAAATCGTCACATCTGACTAAAGACATGGAGGGTATATCTGCATCTCCAGAGACACAGCTTGGCTGCAAAAAATCCTTCACAGACAAAGCTGGACAAGACAAAAACATGAATATGCACAGAACTATAAGGTCCACAGCAGGTGGACAGCAAAAACAAAGCCAGGACTTATCTTTGTAGAAAAGCACAGCAAACTGGAGAGACCAGCAGGGAAGTGAATCCTCCAAAAACAATGGACAACTGGCAGGGACTAAACAGTCCTGGAAACAGCGTCGGACTGGAGCACCTTGGGCCCACCAGAGAAAATCATTCTTGGGGCCCACTATGTAGCTAATATCAGGGTATAATATAAGGTAGTAAACGTCTTAATTATGTAGCAAGGGTTGGGTAGCCCCCTCGCAGAATATAATTTAGCCCCCTCACAGAATATAACGCAGTCCCCTCTAATAGAATATAATGCAGCACTCCACAAAATATAATGCAACCCCCTCAGGTATAACGCAGTCCCCCCCATAGAATATAATGTAGCACCCTCATAGGGTATAATGCAGCCCCCTCATATAGTATAATGCAGCCACCACAGAATATAATGTAGTCAACTGAGAGAATGCAGCCCCACCACAGAATATAATGTAGCCCCCCATAGAGTATACTGTAGCCCCCTCACATAGTATGTTGTAGCCCCCATAATATAATGTAGTCCCCTGAGAATAATGCAGTCCCCCCACAGAATATAATGTAGTCCCCTCATAAAGTATAATGCAGCCCCTCTCCAACCCCATCATTGTCCTCATCACCACCTCCATCATTGCCTTCTCCCCCACCACCTCCCTCACTGCCCATTCCACCACCTGCATCAATGCCTCCTCCCCCACCTTCATTGTCCATTTCATCACCTCCATCATTGCCTCCCCCTACCACCATCATTGCCCATTTCATCACCTCCATCACTGCCTCCCACCACCACCATTTCCCATCACTTCCATCATTGCCTCTCCACCACCACCATCATTGCCCATCACCTCCATCATTGCCTCCCCACACCCTCATTGACCATCACCTCCATCATTCCCTCCCTCGCCATGATTGCCCATCACCTCCATCATTGTCTCCCCCACCATCACTGCCCATCACTTCCATAATTGCATCCCCTCACCTCCATCATTGCCTCCCTACCACCATCATTGCCCATCACCTCCATCATTGTATTCCCCCCACCTTCATTGACCATCACCTCCATCATTGTCTCCCCCAACCACCATCATTGCCCATCACCTCCATCATTGTCTCCCCCACCAATATCATTGTCCTTCACCACACACACACAGCTCACCGCAGCTCATCACACACACACACACACACACACACACACATTTTATTCAATAAAACAAAACATATATTATATATATATATATATATATATATATTTTTTTTTTTTAGATAAACACAATATAAAACTGTGTAAACCCTGCTAAACACCTTTGCCAACTTTATCTGCAGAAGCCACCTGTGACTTTGTGCGGCCATGGTACGTTGTGCCCGGTTACAACCCGAGCTCTGCTACCTCTAGGACTTGCGGACTATAGTAGTAGTCCGTGACTGGAGTAGTGAAGTATGGCAGAGTGCACACACTGATGGCAAATGCATTTTTAGCAGAGTGAACACGTGTACGGAGAATTACTAACCTCATTACAGAGGTAATATGAACAGAGAACACTGCTGAGAGACACACAGGCAATTAGGTGAGATTCATCGTGATTCGTGCGGCATTAAAAGGGATATGCGTATTTTATGGCGTATACAAGGTGGCATGACCTCCATCAAGGCAGAGACTAAGTCACCACTGCACTGTTAACAGCAGTACATAAATTCAGCCCTATAATACCCAGGAAAGGAACTTCTAACAACTTTTTCTACAATGGACCAGAGGCGTAGCTAGAGCTTTTGCCGCCCGGGGCTGTTCCCGAGTTTGGCGCCCCCCCCCCCCCCCGGCTCAATACACACAAAGGTTACCAAAAATGGTTTTCCTGTTTTGTAGAACTTAAACTGGGCCTAATGGTGTCACCCCCACATGCCACACCTGTGGCTTAATACCACCACATCATGACCAGGCCACATAGTGACCGAATAATACTACATACAAGGGACAAATACCACCGCACCATTTCCAGACCACATATTACCAACACATAGTGACTGAATACTACAATACTGATCAGTAATAAAAAAAAAACCACAATACTATCACCATAAGTGCCAGTATTCACAGGAGATCTGTACTTAGTATGCAGTGTCTGTGTAGAGGTAATACAGAGATCACTGGTGACATTATACACAGGACCTCTATATAGTATACAGTGTATAGTGTCAGTGTATAGGTAACACTGACTCACCAGTGACGTCTCTAGGTGAAGTCCTTCATCTTTCATCCAGCACAGACCGCCATCATTCCTTCCAGCCAGGACTCGTTTCTGCAGGAAATAACACAGTTATCTCGAGCTCCGCTTGCAGAACACATTACTTAATTTTTCACAACTTCTACTTTACATCACATGAAGAAAAAAAGGTGATATAGTGTCACTCTGCACAGTAACAGGACCGCCCCCCCATTTAAAACAGTATACTCAAAAAATAAAATAAATACATCACTGCAGTAATAATATCCCTTAATTATCCCCTATGGTAACACTATTCCCCACCCTGGCCCCGTTTATCTCATTCCTGGCTCCAGCCATATGTTCTCGCATCCTGCCCTCATGAGTATCCATTCTACTCCATATGATCTCCCCATCCTGCCCCACCAGCCTCCATCGTATCCGTCCTGCCCCATGATCCAATCCTGCCCCGTGTCTCCAATCATGCCCCGTATCTACATTCTGCCCATGCCTCAAGTCCTGCCCCCAGTGTGTCCAGCATATTACCCCCATGTTGTCCAGCAATCTGCCCCAGTGTGTCCAGCATATTACCCCCATGTTGTCCAGCAATCTGCCCCAGTGTGTCCAGCATATTACCCCCAGTGTGTCCAGCAATCTGCCCCAGTATGTCCAGCACTGCCCTCAGTGTGTCCAGCAATCTGCCCCAGTGTTCAGCCTTTCCCCAGTGTGTCCAGCAGTCTGCCCCAGTGTGTCCAGCATATTACCCCCAGTGTCCAACATTGCCCCAGTGTGTCCAGCATATTACCCCCAGTGTGTCCAGCAATCTGCCCCAGTGTCCAGCATTGCCCCAGTGTGTCCAGAAGTGTGCCCCAGGGTCTCCAGCATTGCCTCAATATGTCCAGAAATCTGCCCCAGGGTCTCCAGTATTGCCCCAGTGTGTCCAGCAATCTGCCCCATGGTCTCCTGTATTGCCCCAGTGTGTCCAGCATTCTGCCCCATGGTCTCCAGTATTGCCCCAGTGTGTCCAGCATTCTGCCCCATGGTCTCCAGTATTGCCCCAGTGTGTCCAGCAATCTGCCCCATGGTCTCCAGTATTGCCCCAGTATGTCCAGAAGTCTGCCCCAGGGTCTCCAGCATTGCCTCAATGTGTCCTGAAATCTGCCCCATGGTCTCCAGTATTCAGTGTGTCCAGCAATCTGCCCCATAGTCTCCTGTATTGCCCCAGTGTGTCCAGCATTCTGCCCCATGGTCTCCAGTATTGCCCCAGTGTGTCCAGCAATCTGCCCCATAGTCTCCTGTATTGCCCCAGTGTGTCCAGCATTCTGCCTCATGGTCTCCAGTATTGCCCCAGTGTGTCCAGCAATCTGCCCCATAGTCTCCTGTATTGCCCCAGTGTGTCCAGCAATCTGCCCCATGGTCTCCTGTATTGCCCCAGTGTGTCCAGCAATCTGCCCCATGGTCTCCTGTATTGCCCCAGTGTGTCCAGCATTCTGCCACATGGTCTCCTGTATTGCCCCAGTGTGTTCAGCATTCTGCCCCATGGTCTCCAGTATTGCCCCAGTGTGTCCAGCAATCTGCCCCATAGTCTCCTGTATTGCCCCAGTGTGTCCAGCAATCTGCCCCATGGTCTCCTGTATTGCCCCAGTGTGTCCAGCAATCTGCCCCATAGTCTCCTGTACTGCCCCAGTGTGACAAGCATTCTGCCCCATGGTCTCCAGTACTGCCCCAGTGTGTCCAGCATTGCCCCAGCCCCAGACATAAAGAAAAAAAAAAAAAGTAAAATCCTCACCTCTCCCGTTCCTAGCGCAGGTCCGGTGCAGCCAGTCAGCGTCTCTCCGGCTCTGCGACGCTCAGGACAGAGAGGCAGAGCGGCGCGCACAGTAGTGACGTCATCGCGCCCTCTGCCCTGAGACGTCGCAGAGTCAGAGGACGCTGAAGCCGCAGGAACCAGGAGAGGTGAGTATTAGAGCGGGGGGCGGGGGCGGGGCCCGGTGGTGGGGGGAGCTGGCCCTGGTCGTGGCGGCGGACGGCGCCGCCCAAAGATTTAAAGGGGCGTCTTTTTTTTTCTTTTTCTTCTTCTCCTGCAGCGCCGGCCGCCCCCCGCATTGTGCCGCCCGGGGCGGACCGCCCCCCCCCCCCCCCCGCACCCCCCTTCCTACGCCACTGCGATGGACACACACAAGTTTGTGCAGTCCAGGGACGTCTGTGATAACAACGCGTACCCCAGTAACCAGATGTTCTATTCTGGAGGACACAGATTTCATTTGATCCTTTAGCTATTCTATAGGGGACCTGTAGGAGCCGCAGGCGTAGGAAGAGGTTAATGGGAAGAAGTCTGTGGCTGCACATACATGAGTGAGACACAGCTCCTCAGCTAAGGGGACAATGCCAGATGGAAGATAAGAGCGTGCCAGTGACAGCCATGCCAATCGCCTACACTCTTACAGGCTGAGATGTCATCGGGCGCAGCACCAGTATCCGTCCACCGTCCAGATGACAGCACTGAATAGAGCTGTATATCCAGCAATGCCAATCACCTGAGGGCATCCTGTCACATGTCACACCTTTATCTCTGGAGGGATTAGGAATGCAAGCTATTGTTCTCTGTGAGCAGCCAATCTACGGTGTTATTGGAGTGATCTTCAATGAATAGTCCAGAAACAATAGCTGCTCCCCCACCTCACTAGTTTACCTCCAGGTGTGGTCTCCGGTGCATACACAATAAAGAAGAAACCGTGGAGTTACAGTCCAAAAACCAAGTTTTATTCAACAATAGTGGGCAACGTGGGGCCACCACGTGGGTTATCCTGGCCACCAAACCTTGGGTAAGGTTCATTAGTAACTTTATATGGTGTCTTCCTTTTTTACTTCTTTTTGGCTCATGATGAATGACCGGATGTAGTGGTCACGTAGCCTATGCGCAGGGCTACTCATATGTATACTTAGCCGTGAAGTATAGATTTATAGGGGTACCAGTATACCATTTGATCCTTTTCCCAATTATTATATGGCACTATGCACTTTATTAATACTCAATTGGTGCCAGGAATACCTACGTGGTGTGTATTTCCATCTATTGCTACCTTCTACTCTCCTTTTCAGGTATATGTTGTGTTTAATTAAATTAGGATTTTTGTATACTGTTCTGGCTATGGTTGCCCACTATTGTTGAATAAAACTTGGTTTTTGGACTGTAACTCCACGGTTTCTTCTTTATTGCTATTGATAGGAGTGTCCATCTATACTAACGGTATAAAACCTCCCCCTGGGTAGCTCCCCCACTTGGGATGTGAGCATGGTGGAGGTTTTGGGTACGGTATCTTCATCTGTGGTTTTTTGTTGCTCCGGTGCATACACAGTAGCGCCTGATGGCAGCTGGAGGGCTCCTTTCTATAAATCACTACTATAGGAACAAGTGCCGGTCCCAACAGCTGACTCCTGTGTGCACACCATGCATCTGCAGCGCCTGCACACAGCTAGCACAGGCGGTGTGAGCAGCCCGCAGGACAGGTGCCCACACCGGGCGTCCTCTGCTGCCAGAACTGAGCCCCACACATGCCCCGTTCCTCATACTCACCTGTCCCACTGCACGGCCGTGCCGACATCCCTCGCGCTCTGTCCCGACTCCAGGCGGAGGCGCCAGCGCAGCACCTTCTTCCTGCTTGAGCGGTCATGTGACACCGTTCATTAAGATCATGAATATGCGCATATTCATGATCTTAATGAGCGGTGTCACGTGACCGCTCGTTCAGGACGAGCTGCAGTGCAGACACCGAGACCATCGCTGGAGCAGGGTGAGTATTCAAGGCGGGCGGCGGGGGGGCCCTGGAGGCTGGAGCAGTGGGGGCCCTGGAGGCTGGAGCAGTGGGGGCCCTGCCAGCAGGTGTCAGTGCCAGGGCCCACCGGAGGATCCTCCGGTTCTCCGGTGGGCCAGTCCGAGCCTGCCTGCAAAGCTATATACCCCAGTCAGTTTTGCAATAAGTAGATACACCTGTCCAATCCTGCAGTCCAGGCACAACTGCATTACCCTCTACAACCAACGGAGGGAGCCCAAAAGCTGAATTCACAACACCTAATGCAGTGTTGTTTCAACAACTACTTAACAAGAGCATGAAGATAGAAGCTAGGGAGAGGCAACCTGGAGACCACCTTGGAGCGGCAGACACCGTCACTACAACCCAGACCCAACTTGTAGGCTTAATGCAGTGTTGTTTCAACAACTACTTAACAAGAGCATGAAGATAGAAGCAATCGAAAGGCAACCTGGAGAATACCTTGGAGCGGCAGACACCGTCTCTACAACCCAGACCCAACTTGTAGGCCTAATGCAGTGTTGTTTCAACAACTACTTAACAAGAGCATGAAGATAGAAGCTAGGGAGAGGCAACCTGGAGAACACCTTGGAGCTGCAGACACAGTTTGTAGACCCCAACGAAACTTGTGGCCCCAATGCAGTTTTAAAATCCCGACAGGCTGAAAACCAGACAATTGCAGCTCATTTTTTTTTAAGAGGAGGACAGCTGTATTGAGTGGCACAGACAGACACTGCTAGTAGGCCTTACAACACAAAGTTGGCTCGCTGCAGGTTTAAAAAAGGTTACATGGGTACACAGGCAGCATTGGTGTGGCCAGCGGAGGACAATTTGAAGGAGGGACCGCAGACAGACTTAGTAGACCTAAAATAAATAAATTAGGCTCAATGCAGCTTCGATTATGTGGTAGGGGTACACAGGCAGCATTGATGTGGTCAGCGGAGAACAATAGGAAGGAGGGACCGCAGACAGACTTAGTAGGCCTAAAATAAATAAATTAGGCTCAATGCAGCTTCAATTATGTGGTAGGGGTACACAGGCACCATTGCTGTGGCCAGCGAAGGACAATTTGAAGGAGGGACCGCAGACAGACTTAGTAGGCCTAAAATAAATAAATTAGGCTCAATGCAGCTTCGATTATGTGGTAGGGGTACACAGGCAGCATTGATGTGACACAGTTAGTACTCCCAAAAAATAAATAGATGTTAATGTCTCGCAAAACAACAAAACAAAAAAAAAAAGGGTGGCATACTTAGGTACAGGGGTGGGCTCCTCTGCTGACTTTCAGACATAGTAATTTGGCGCAAAGTATTTACTGGTGTAAATATAGGACACGGCCCCTGACTATTTTAACTAGCATCATACATGTCAACAAATTGGTATTGTCAGTGCCAGGTATTGAAAGATTTCAGTGCATAGACTAAACATTGGTGGAGCTGTGAGAGATAATTTTGCAAGTGGTAGAGCACTGTTTGAGCTGGGGGGGACACTCTCTTGTGGCCGGCGGTACAGGCCCAGGGCCCCTCATGTTACAACGGTGTGTCTGACGTTGGATGAGTGCCACCACCGCCAGAGACACTTCATTGTACTATGAGGGAACCAGTGGCAGTGCCGTCGACCAAAAGTGGGCACACCCACCTCTTCAGACAAACGGCACTCTGACGGGTGCTTGCACCAAGTGGCGAGACCACGGCCCCGTGGGGGGAGTTAGCCCATTTTGGGAGGTGTAAACAAGTCGTATGCTGGACAAACAGCAGTTGCAAATTAAGAGATTGGAACAGTCAGTAAGACCAGTCTACCAGCAAGACCTTTTTATAGGAAAGCTAGGTGTCAGCCGGGAAAGGTGGGGCAAAATAATTCGAAATCCATGAGTGGTTCATTTTAATGAAGGCTAGATCATCAACATTTTGGGTAGCTAGACGAGTCCTTTTTTCGGTCAATATTGAACCAGCAGCACTTAATACTCTTTCTGATAGCACACTAGCTGCTGGGCAAGCAAGCTCCTGCAATGCATATTCTGCCAATTCAGGCCAGGTGTCTATTTTGGATGCCCAGTAATCAAATGGGAATGGCGGTTGAGGGAGAACATCGATAAGGGATGAAAAATAGTTAGTAACCATACTGGACAAATGTTGTCTCCTGTCACTTTGAATTGATGCTGCAGTACCTGTCCTGTCTGCGGTCATTGCAAAATCACTCCACAACCTGGTCAAAAAACTCCTCTGTCCAACGCCACTTCTGATTTGTGCACCTCTAACACCTCTGCCCTGTTGCCCCCTGCAGCTCGTGTGAGAACCATCACCGGCGCTGTGTGCTGGGAATGCCTGAATCAAACGGTCAACAAGAGTTGCTTGTTTGGTTGCCAATATTTGTTCGAGGTTCTCATGTGGCATGATATTTTGCAATTTGCCTTTATAGTGAGGATCAGGGAGGCAGGCCAACCAGTAATCGTCATCGGTCATCATTTTTATAATGCGTGGGTCCCTTTTGAGGATACGCAAGGCATAATCCGCCATGTGGGCCAATTTTCCAAATGTAGGCCAGTTGTCAAATCTGCGCTTGTGCTGGGTTGAGGGGCAGTTTCTGGCAAATCAACGTCACTTGTCTCCCTCAAAAACCCTGAACCCGGCCTTGCTACGCCACCAGTTTCTATTGCCCCCTGAGGAGCTTCCTCGTCCAAACAATACTCATCCCCATCATCCTCCTCATCCTCCTCCTCTTCGCCTGCCACCTCGTCCTGTAGAGTGCCCTGAACAGACAATGGCTGACTGTCATCAAGGCTTCCCTCATCCTCGGCTGCAGATGCCTGCTCCTTTATGTGCGTCAAACTTTGCATCAGCAGACGCATTAGGGGGATGCTCATGCTTATTATTGCGTTGTCTGCACTAACCAGCCGTGTGCATTCCTCAAAACACTGAAGGACTTGACACAGGTCTTGTAGCTTCGACCACTGCACACCTGACAACTCCATGTCTGCCATCCAACTGCCTGCTCATGTATGTGTATCCTCCCACAAATACATAACAGCACGCCTCTGTTCACACAGTCTCTGAAGCATGTGCAATGTGGAGTTCCACCTTGTTGCAACGTTGATGATTAGGCCATGCTGGGGAAGGTTCAAGGACCGCTGATGGTTCTGCATACAGCTGAAGTGTACGGGCGAACGGCGGATATGCGAGCAAAGACTGCGCGCTTTGAGGAGCAGGTCGGGTAACCCCGGATAACTTTTCAGGAAGCACTGCACCACCAGGTTTAATGTGTGAGCCAGGCAAGGAATGTGTTTCAGTTGTGAAAGGGCTATGGCAGCCATAAAATTCCTTCCGTTATCACTCACTACCTTGCCTGCCTCAAGATGTACAGTGCCCAGCCATGACTGAGTTTCTTTCTGCAAGAACTCGGACAGAACTTCCGCGATGTGTCTGTTGTCGCCCAAACACTTCATTGCCAATACAGCCTGCTTGACGCTTGCCACTAGCTGTTCCATAATGGGACACCTCGTGTGCAACAGTGGCAGCTGCGGATGGAGTGGTCGTGCGACTGCGGTCTGTGGACGTGCTCTCGCTTCTGCAGGAGGATGAGGAGGAGGAGGAGGGGGGTCAACGCCTACAGCCAACTGTTTCCTAGACCGTGGGCTTGGCAGAACTGTCCCAATATTGCTGTCCCCTGTGGACCCTGCATCCACCACATTAACCCAGTGTGCCGTGATGGAGACGTAACGGCCCTGGCCATGCCTACTGGTCCATGCATCTGTTGTCAGTTGCACCTTTGTACTCACAGATTGCCTGAGAGTGCATGGACGATGCGGTCTTTTACATGCTGGTGGAGAGCTGGGATGGCTTTTCTCGAAAAGAAGTGTCGACTGGGTAGCTCGTTGCGTGGTACAGCGTAGTCCATCAGGGCTTTGAAAGCTTCGCTTTCAACTAACCGGTAGGGCATCATCTCTAACGAGATTAGTCTAGCAATGTGGGCGTTCAAACCCTGTGTATGCGGATGCGAGGATGAGTACTTCCTTTTCCTAAGAGTCTCATGTAGGGTGAGCTGGACTGGAGAGCTGCAGATGGAGGAACTAGCGGGGGTGCCGTGGACATGGCAGACTGAGAGAGGGTTGGAGATGGTATTCTTGCTGGTGCCCTACAAACAGTGTTTCCTACCACGAACCTGGTGATTCCCTGACTGCTTTGGCCTTGCGACGAAAGCTCCACATTTAGTGCAGGTGATGCGGTAAACGGTGGGCTTACAGTGAGGGAAGGGATGTAGTGTTGCTGACTAGCTTCATTGTGAGAGGGTGCAACAACGTTAAGGGACGTTTGGTAATTGGTCCAGGCTTGCAAGTGCATGGTGTTTAAATGTCTACGCATGCAACTTGTATTTAGACTTTTAACATTCTGACCTCTGCTGAAGGTCCTTGAACATTTTTTTCAGATGACTTTGCGCTGATCATTTGGATCTTGTTTAAAAAAAATGCCAGACTGCACTCTTCCTACTCTCGGATACCTTTTCAGGCATTGCACACTGAGATTCTTTAACCGGATGGCCATGCAGTCCTACAACTGGTTTTGGTTTTGCCACACGTTTTTGGCCAGATACGGGCCTGCCAGATGGAACCTGTTGCGATGTTGATGCCTGCTGCAGCTCCTCCTCCTCCGCTTCAGATCTACTGCCGCCTGCACCCGGTTCCCCCAATGGCTGCCAATCGGGGTCAACAACTGGGTCATCTATGACCTCCTCTTCTATGTCCTGTGCACCTTCCTCTGTGTCACCGTGTAAGCCGGAGCTATAGCGTTCGTGACGGGGCTCCATAGTCTTATCAGGGTCAGATTCTGGATCAGTACACTGCGAGGGCAATGTTCTGATCTGAGTCAAAGGAACAGCATAGTAATCTGGCTGTGGCTGTGCATCTGTGCACTCCATGTCCGATTCATCTGGTAATGGGCATGGTCTGTTAACAATTTCCCTTTCTAACCCAGGAACGGTATGTGTAAAGAGCTCCATGGAGTAACCCGTTGTGTCGCCTGTTATGTTTGTTAATGACAGGTGTTATGAAGGCAATCCAGAAACACAGTGTGCTTAGCGATCAGAGCGCACACAGTGATCTGACAAATACCCAAAAATACAAGAACGAGCTCTGAGACGTGGAAACTCTGTAGACTGCACACCTGATCCTATCCTAAACACAACTAAAAGCGGCTGTGGATTGCGCCTAACAACTACCTAGGCAACTCGGCACAGCCTAAGAAACTAGCTAGCCTGAAGATAGAAAAATAGGCCTGACTTGCCCCAGAGAAATACCCCAAAGGAAAAGGCAGCCCCCCACATATAATGACTGTGAGTAAGATGAAAAGACAAAATGTAGGGATGAAATAGATTCAGCAAAGTGGGGCCCGATATTCTAGGACAGAGCGAGGACAGTAAAGCGAACTTTGCAGTCTACAAAAAACCCTAAAGCAAAACCACGCAAAGGGGGCAAAAAAAACCCACCGTGCCGAACTAACGGCACGGCGGTACACCCTTTGCGTCTCAGAGCTTCCAGCAAAACAAAAGACAAGCTGGACAGAAAAAAAGCAACAAAAAAGCAAAAAGCACTTAGCTATACAGAGCAGCAGGTCACAGGAACAATCAGGAGAAGCTCAGATCCAACACTGAAACATTGACAAGGAGCAAGGATAGCAGCATCAGGCGGAGTTAAGTAATGAAGCAGTTAACGAGCTCACCAGAACACCTGAGGGAGGAAGCTCAGAAGCTGCAGTACCACTTGTGACCACAGGAGTGAATTCAGCCACAGAATTCACAACAGTCACCTGACGCATCCTTCTCTGTTGTTCTTGGTGTCAAGGAAGTCAAGGAAGCGACTTGTCCCTAACCGTGAACATCCACTGACGACGCGCTGCTTTTACATTTAGCAGTTTCCGAAGAGGAGGCGAAAGAACTAGAGGCAGAGTCAGCAAGGAAAGCCAAAACTTGTTCCTGCTGCTCCGGCTTTAAAAGCGGTTTTCCTACTCCCAGAAAAGGGAGCGTTCGAGGCCTTGTGTAGCCAGACGATGACGCTGGCTCAACAACTCGAGACTTAGGTGCTATATTGCTTTTCCCACGACCACATGATGCTCCACCACCACTACCATCATTACCAGATGGCAATGACCGCCCACGGCCACGACCTCTTCCACCAGACTTCCTCATTGTTTGAAAAACGTAACCAAACAAACAAACGATATTTGTTACTGTAAAACCAGTTACAAGGTGTACTCAAACTTGCGGTGAATTTATATCTCCCTTTATAGGTGTGTGAGACTGCAGGGAAAATCAGGCCCACTGTATAACAGTACACACTACCAATAAAAATCTCCCCCTTTTTATTTTTTCTGGGAGAATATTGAAGAAATCAGGCCCACTGTTATACAGTAGGTTTTCTGGGGCAGAAAATGAAAGACAGATGCCACACACAGGACTGGCAGTGATGCAGATTTGCCAATCTTAATCTCTCACTTGTTTTATTTTTTCTGGGAGAATTGTGAAGCAATCAGGCCCACTGTTATACAGTAGGTTTTCTGTGGCAGAAAATGAAAGACAGATGCCACACACAGGACTGGCAGTGATGCAGATTTGCCAATCTTAATCTCCCCCTTGTTTTATTTTTTCTGGGAGAATTGTGAAGCAATCTGGCCCACTGTTATACAGTAGGTTTTCTGTGGCAGGAAATGAAAGACAGATGCCACACACAGGACTGGCAGTGATGCAGATTTGCCTAAGCTACAGAGCTGATGCACCCCAAAAAACTCCACTGTCCCTGCAAACAAAAGATGGTGTTGGACAGTGTAAATCGCTACAGCACAAGCGGTTTGGAGGTTAATGTACCCTGCCTAACGCTATCCCTGCTTCTGAGGAAGCGGCAGCAACCTCTCCCTATACCCAGATCAGCAGCAGTAAGATGGCGGTCGGCGTGCACGCCCCTTTATAGCCCCTGTGACGCCGCAGAAAGCAAGCCAATCACTGTAATGCCCTTCTCTAAGACGGAGGGGAATGAGACCTATGTCATCACGCTGCCCACACTCTGCGTCCACCTTCATTGGCTGAGAAATGGTGCTGAACGCGTAATAGAAACGCGACTTTTTCGCGAAGGTCGCCGACCGCGTGGCTGACCCCACGCTGGGATTGGATCGGGTTTCATGACACTGGCACTGGGCTGGATTCTCTGTAAGCCAAAAAACAAAATATGAGCAGACGAGCCACCATGAACAGTTAGAAAATGTGAGGCAATTAGGGATACCGTCCTGCCCTTTTTAATATCCGTTGCTGCTAGATGTATGGTGGACAGGTGTTTCTGTGCCCTCTTTCTGAGCTCCTAGGAGGTCTGACCCACATGCACCTTGTTGCATGGGCAGATGATGGCATAAATCACGTTGACCGTCTTACAATTAATGTAGGACGTTAATCGGTATGGCTTTGAATCGAGAGGGTTGATGAAGCAGTCTCTGGTGCCTGGGACATATTGGCAGATGCTACATCCCCCACAGGGGAACGACCCCCTCAAACGTACACCGCGATTCAAGCTGGTGGAAGGATGTGAAAAGTGGCTCCTGGTTAGGATGTCACCAAGGTTAAGAGCCCTTTTAGCCGTCAAAGCAGGGCGAGGGGTAACCAAATGGACGGTTTGTGTGTCGGTTGTGAGGATGTCCCAATGGGACCCTAGGATATCCCTTACCTTGTTCCATTGGTCATTAAAGTCCGTGATAAGTCGGACACTCATATCCTGGTGACGATCGCCAGGGGAGGTAAGCAGGTCCTGATTCATTCCTTTGGCCCTTTGGAATGCACGGGAGATGTTTTTTTTTTGGATAACCCCGCTGCCTAAACCTTGAGGTAAGGGCCCTAGATTGTAGTAGGAAGTCCCCATCTAAACTGCAATTACGACGAACCCTTAAGAATTGGCCGGTTAGAATGCCCATTTTGGTGTGGAGAGGGTGAAAACTGTCATACCTGAGCAGGCTGTTCGTCGCAGTAGATTTGCGGTAAATGTCTGTAACCAGATTTTTATTTCGAATAGAGATCTTCAAGTCCAAAAAGGTCACTGAATCAAGGGAAAAGGAATGTGTGAGAATGATGTTTAGGTTGTTACAATTCAATTCATTAAGAAAATCAAGGCACTACTGCTCTGTACCTGTCCATAAGAAGAAAACATCATCAATGAAGCTATGCCAATACTGGACATGTCTTTTGAAGAAATCAGAGCAATACATGACAGTTTCCTCCCACCAGCCTAAAAAAATATTGGCGTAGGCCGGCGCACATCGCGCCCCCATGGCCACACCAGATACCTGCCGAAAAAAAGTGCCGTCAAATAAGAAGTAATTATGATGTAAGATAAAGTTAAATAAGTCAATCAGAAAAGAATCGTGGAAACGATCAGAGTTATCCTGTTTATTAAGGAAAAATCCCATTGCCTGCAGACCATAGCGATGATTAATATTTGAGTAAAGCGATTTGACATCGCAATTCACCAGAAGTGTTTGTTCCGGGCAAACTAAATCACGGCACATGCAGATAAAGTGGGCCAAGTCCCTAATATAAGATGGTAGAGAGGTGGCCAACGGTTGTAAAAAGTCAACATAGACATTAGCCTTTTCACAGAGGCTCCCTATGCTGGACACTATAGGGCGTCTGGGGGGTGTGGTTAAGCATTTGTGCACTTTAGGGAGCAAGTAAAATGTGGAGATGACCGGAAATTCAACCTGCAGATATTGTTTTGTGCTTTTATTGATGATACCGTAATCGAAAGCTTGGCTGACCAAGGATTGGTACTTGGCCGAGAATATCTCAGTGGGATCGGAAGGGAGCTTGGTGTAAAACTTGCTATTATTCAGCTGTCTGTGCACTTCTGCTGTATAGAGGTGGATAGGCCAAGGGACAACATTCCCGCCCTTATCCGCCTCCTTGATGACAAAGTCTTTATTATTTCTGAGAGAGACGAGTGCTCTCTTTTCACTTGGAGTAAGATTGCTAGGTACCCCTGAAGAGGGAGATAAGAGCATAATGTCCCTTTTGGCAAGCTCAAAGAAAATCTTGATGGCTGGAACAAGGGAGAATGATGGAGAAAATACAGATTTATTTTTATGCGGAAAAACTCTCCTACCTGGTCCGCCATCATTTTCATGTAGGTCCAGAAGATCCCGAAGAGCCTGTTCTTCCACAATGTCCAAATTGTTTGCCATTTCTGGTTTATGATGGATGACCTGCAAGACTAATTTTCGACAAAATAAAAATAGATCTTTGACCAAGACAAATTTGTTGAGGGCCTTAGTCGGGGAAAATGTCAGGCCCTTCTGCAGGACAGATATTTCTGCGGTAGACAAAGAATAATCAGAAAGGTTGATTACCTGTAAGTGATCGAGCATAGTCGAAGGAGCCTGATCTTCGGGAGGTATGGGGGAAGCGTTCATTTGCGTCGATGTCTGTAGGATTGGCGGAAGGGAGATTTGGGCCCCTTGAAGACGTTTGTCCTTTTTCTTATAACCCTTATGTTTGCCCCCTCGCCGTGTCCTGCGTCCAGGTCGCTTCCCCCTGAGGATAAAAAATCACTCGAACTTGTAGCTCCTGAGGGAAGGTCAGCAAGGCTGGCAGCCTGGTTTGAGTTGGCCTGTCTAGATGCCGTCTATTACCAAACGTTTCCACTTGAATGCGATGTTATTATCGAAATCAAGACGATCTCTCTGGAATTTTTGGCGTTTTTTAGCGATCACCTCAGCCTCGAATTTGTCGAGAATTTTTTTCAAGCTAAGTTTGTAATCAGCAACTTGAGTAGTGTCAAACGTATAAAGTTTAGTTTCTAATTCCCTGATCTGTGCTTTTGTGGAAACAAGAAGCTCTTTATCATGCTCAAGAAGTAGAGAGATCAAAATGTTGGAACACCGAGTTATTCCCTGTTCCCATGTGGTTTTAAACAATGGTGAGGGTTCCCAAGCGGGGAATATTGGAACCCTGAGGCCTCGTGGAGTGATGGCTGTCCTGGTGTATTTTTCAAGGCTCCGTATGTTCCACCACAGGCGGATGCCCGATTTATGTGCCGCAGTTAGATCATATGTCAGTTTGGAGAAGTCAGAGCCAGTGACTGGAGTTTCCTGAACTTGAAAAATATTAGAGGAACAGGCCTGCCAAGCAGATTCACGGGTTTCCCAATCCATGTAGGATGGGTATAGCCCGGACCCCTACTGTACGCCAAAATTACCTAGACCGCTAACCAAAGAAAACGATACAATAAAACATATTAAAAAAGAGATGTAAACGACTGTCTATGGAAACTAAGTAAAGTTTTCATCATATCAAAGCCCAAATTATTATAAATTGTGTGCTACCCTGTGGAAAATCTTCAAAGAGAAGATAAATGCACAATGTGTGAGAAGGATTTGGACCAGGGAGCACCACAACTAGGCAAAAGACAATAGTATTCGGAACACCAAATATAGTCAGGGGTGCCACCCAATGCATAGCAGAGATGCTCAATTGGGTTTAGGTCAGGGCTCTGGTTGGGCCAGTTAAGAATGGTTATAGAGTTGTTCTGAAGCCACTCCTTTGTTATTTAGCAGTGTGTTTAGGGTCATTGTCTTGTTGGAAGGTGAACCAGTTTTTCACACCTTGATTTGGGGATCCTCTGCCATTTTTCCTTACAGATCCTCTCTAGTTCCGTCAGGTTGGATGGTGAACATTGGTGGACATCCATTTTCTGGTCTCTCTAGAGATGCTCAATTGGGTTTAGGTCACGGTTCTGGCTGGGCCAGTCAAGAATGGTTACAGAGTTGTTCTGAAGCCACTCCTGTTATTTAGCAGTGTGTTTAGGGTCATTGTCTTGTTGGAAGGTGAACCTTCAGCCGAGTCTGAGGTCCAGAGCACTCTGGAAGAGGTTTTCATCCAGGATATCTCTGTACGTGGCTGCATTCATCTTTCCTCCAATGGCAATTAGTCTTCCTGTCCCTGCAGCTGAAAAGCACCCCCATAGCATGATGCTGCCAGCACCAATGTTTCACTGTTAGATTGTATTGGGCAGGTGATGAACAGTGCCTGGTTTTCTCCACACATACCATTTAGAATTATCACCAAAAAGGTCTATCTTCATGTCATTAGACCAGAGAATCTTATTTCTCATTATCTGGGAGTCCTTCATGTGTTTTAAGTCATCTCTATGCGGGTTTTCATATGTCCTGCACTGAGGAGAGGCTTCCGTCAGGCCAGTTTACCATAAAGGCCTGACTGGTGGAACTAGTTGACTTTGTGGAACTTTCTCCCATCTCCCTACTACATCTCTGCAGCTCAGCCACAGTGATCTTGGGGTTCTTCTTTACCTCTCTCGCCAAGGCTCTTCTCCCACGGTTGCTCAGTTTGTCTGGACGGCCAGGTCTAGGAAGACTTCTGGTGGTCCCAAAATTCTTACATTTAAGGATTATGGAGGCCACTGTGCTCTTTGGAACCTTGATTACTGCATAAATTATTTTGTAACCTTGGCCAGTTCTGTGCCTTCCCACAATTCTGTCTCTGACCTCATTGGCCAGTTCCTTTGACCTCATGATTCTCATTTAGTCTGGCGTGCACTGTGAGCTGTGAGTTCTTATGTCAGACAGAGTGAAAAATCTAAAGGGGTCTGAATACTTTCCATACCCACTGTATGTGTCTGTGTTTATATACAGTACAGTGTACTGTATACAGCCATGGCCGAAAGTATTGTCCTGCTTGAGGACCCATGACCTAGGACACACACCCAGCTTTCTGACACTGGACATTACATTGCGACTCAAAATTGGTTGGTATTCTTCAGATTTCATGATACCTTGCACACAGTCAAGGCACTCAGTGCTGCCAGAGGAACCAAAAAACCCAAAACATCTTTGAACCGCCACCATATTTGACTGTAGGTACTGTGTTCATTTCATTATAGGCTTCATTCCATTTTCAGAAAGCATAAAAATTACGTGCTTCACCAAAAAGCTCTATCTTTGTCTCATCTGTCCACAAGATGCATTTCCTGAAGGATTTTGGCTTACTCACTTACATTTTGGCAAACTGCAGTCTAGCTTTTATGTCTCAGTGTCAGCAGTGGAGTCTTCATGGGTCTCCTACCATGTTGTTTCATTTCATTCAAATGTCGACAGTTCGCACTCACAATGATGCACCATGAGCCTGCAGGCAGCTTGAATTTCTTTGGAACTTGATTGGGACTTCTTATACACCAACTGGACCACCCTGCATTGCAACCTTTCATCAATTTTTCACTGCCATCAACATATAGAGAGATTAAGCTACAGTGCCATGGGTTGCAAACTTTTTTAATATGCTGTGCACAGTGGACAAAGGAACATTAATGTCTCTGGAGATTTACTTGTTACCTTGAGAGTGTTGATTTTTTTTCAACAATTTTGGATCTCAAGTCCTCAGACAGTTCTCTTCTCTTTGTATTCTCCATGCTTAGTGTGGCATGCACAGATACACAAGGCAAAGATTGAGCCAAATTCTACCCCTTTTATCTGGTTTCAGGTGTGATTTTCAAATTGCCCACACCTGTTACTTGTCATAGGTGAGATTGAATGAGCATCACATGCTTGAAGCAATGTTTTCTTGCACATTTTTAGTAACGTGCCAACAATTTTCTCCAGCCCATTTTTGTAGTTTTGTGTGAATTTATATCCAATTTGCCTTTTTTCTCTCTTTTTTGTATTGTTTCAATACACACAAAGGAAGTAAACATTGTATAGCAAAACATGTAGAATTGGAATAATTTTCTAGGAGATATACTTCATTTTCTGGAACAATTTAAAGGGTGCCAACACTTTTGGCCATGACTGTATATGTATGTATATATTCAATATATACAGTATATAGTGTGTTTATATACAAGTGCTTCTCACTAAATTAGAATATCATCAACAAGTTCATTTATTTCAGTTCTTCCATACAAAAAGTAAAACTCATATTATATAGAGTCATTACAAACAGAGTAATCTATTTCAAGTGTTTATTTCTGCTTATATTGATGATTATGGCTTACAGCCAATGAAAACCCAAAAGTCACTATCTCGGTAATTTAGAATAATTAACAAAAAACACCAGCAAGGGCTTCCTAAGCATTTAAACAGGTCCCTTGCTCTGTTTCAGTATGCTACACAATCATAGGGAAGACTGCTGACTTGACAGACGTCTAGAAGACAGTCATTGACACACTCCACAAATAGGGTAAGTCACAAAAGGTCATAGCCAAAGAAGCTGGCTGTTCATAGAGTGCTGTATCCAAGCATATTAATGGAAAGTTGAGTGGAAGGAAAAAGTGTGGTAGAAAAATATGCACAAGCAACTGGGATAACTGCAGCCTTGAAAGTATTGTTAAGAAAAGGCCATTCAAAAATTTGGGGGAGACTGGAAAGGAGGGGACTGCTGCTGGAATCATTGCTTCAGGAGCCACCACACACAGACTTATCCAGGACATGGGCTATAAATGTTGCATTCCTTGTGTCAAGCCACTCATGACCAATAGACAACGCCAGAAGCGTCTTACCTGGCCAAGCAGAAAAAGAACTGGACTGTTGCTCAGTGGTCCAAGGTGTTGTTTTCAGATGAAAGTAAATTTTGCATTTCATTTGGAAATCAAGGTCCCAGAGTCTGGAGGATGAGTGGAGAGGCACACTGATGCTAATGTGATGCTAATCTCTCCTTACGGCCAAGCTGTGAGTCAGAGTGGTCAAGGAGTCCAAGGTCAGAAGCCAGAATGGTATGTCATAAACAGAAAGAAGCTGAAGAACCTGGCACTCAACGTAATGCTTGTGAAAGATTTATTTGTAGTACCAACAAACGTTTCGGTCCCAAATTCGGGAACTTCATCAGTTACGTACTAATGGACGTTTTGGGAAGAAAGAACCAATGGTAATAAACTGCGTCAGTTAGAGGTTAGGGCCATAAGATGAATATGCTTTTGCAGCATGTGTTCCTGGCCCAGACGCGGCATCCAGAGCAGAAGGGTTTAAACAGGCGGATGGTGAGAATGAAGTCCAAGGTCAGGCAACAGATTAAGCAGACAGAACTCGAGGCAGAGGAAAGCACAAACCTCACAGGCTGAATGTACGTCTGGCAGAGGTCTGGGAGAAAGAGCTCAGTTAAGAAGCATGGCCTTTAACTGGAATAATGAACACATGGAGACAGCCAAAGCCTCACAGTCTCAGATTGGGCAGTTGAGCTGTCAGTCAACACATGGACAGCGCAGCACTCCCCTGTTCCACATTGAATGTCCAAGTTGTCAATCAAAGTACCACCAGCTTCAGCACACCCCTATACCAGATTAGATGGCCGAGCTGTCAGTAGCTGCAACCCAGACACTGAGGGGTGGAAGCATGACACACACAGTCCACTCTGCTTGAGGTCTTGTGTGAAGTCTTCACAATCAGTGATGGTTTGGCGAGCCATGTCTTCTGCTGGTGTAGGTCCACTGTGTTTTATCAAGACCAAAGTGAGTGCAGCCATCTACCAGGAAATTTTAGAGCACTTCATGCATCCCACTGCCGACAAGCTTTTTGGAGATGGAAATTGAATTCTACAGCATGACTTGACACCTGTCCACACTGCCAATAATACAAACACCTGGTTTAACCCCTTAGTGACAGAGCCAATTTTGTACTTAATGACCAGGCCAATTTTTGCAATTCTGACCACTGTCACTTTATGAGGTTATAACTCTGGAACGCTTCAACGGATCCCGCTGATTCTGAGATTGTTTTTTCGTGACATATTGTACTTCATGTTAGTGGTAACATTTCTTCGATATTACTTGCGATTATTTATGAAAAAAACGGAAATATGGCGAAAATTTTTAAAATTTTGCAATTTTCAAACTTTGTATCTTTATGCCCTTAAATCAGAGAGATATGTCACGAAAAGTAGTTAATAAATAACATTTCCCACATGTCTACTTTACATCAGCACAATTTTGGAAACAAAATTTTTTTTTGTTAGGGAGTTATAAGGGTTAAAAGTTGACCAGCAATTTCTCATTTTTACAACACCATTTTTTTTTAGGGACCACATCACATTTGAAGTCATTTTGAGGGGTCTATATGATAGAAAATAATGAAGTGTGACACCATTCTAAAAACTACACCCCTCAAGGTTCTCAAAACCACATTCAAGAAGTTTATTAACCTTTTACGTGCTTCACAGGAACTGAAACAATGTGGAAGAAAAAAATGAACACTTAACTTTTTTTTGCAAACATCTTAATTCAGAACCATTTTTTTTTTATTTCACAAGTGTAAAAACAGAAATGTAACCATAAATTTTGTTATGCAATTTCTTCTGAATATGCCAATACCCCATATGTGGGGGTAAACCACTTTTTGGGCGCACCGCAGAACTTAGAAGTGAAGGAGCGCCGTTTGACGTTTTCAATGCAGAATTGGCTGGAATTGAGATCGGACGCCATGTCACGTTTAGAGAGCCCCTGATGTACCTAAACAGTGGAAACTCCCCACAAGTGACACCATTTTGGAAACTAGACCCCTTAAGGAACTTATCTAGATGTGTGGTGAGCACTTTGAACCCCCAAGTGCTTCACAGAAGTTTATAACGTAGAGCCGTGAAAATAAAAAATCGCTTTTGTTTACACAAAAATGATCTTTTTGCCCACAAATTCTTATTTTCACAAGGGTAACAGGAGAAATTAGACCACAAAAGTTGTTGTGCAATTTCTCCTGAGTACGTCGATACCCAATATGTGGGGGTAGACCACTGTTTGGGCGCACCGCAGAGCTTGGAAGAGAAAGAGTGCCGTTTTACTTTTTCAATGTAGAATTGGCTGGAATTGAGATCGGACGCCATATCGCGTTTGGAGAGCCCCTGATGTGCCTAAACAGTAGAAATCCCCCACAAGTGACCCCATTTTGGAAACTAGACCCCTTAAGGAACTTATCTAGATGTGTGGCGAGCACTTTGAACCCCCATGTGCTTCACAGAAGTTTATAACGTAGAGCCGTGAAAAAAAAAATTGCATTTTTTCTACAAAAATGATCTTTTTGCCCACAAATTTTTATTTTCACAAGTGTAACAGGAGAAATTAGACCACAAAAGTTGTTGTGCAATTTCTCCTGAGTACGTCGATACCCAATATGTGGGGGTAGACCACTGTTTGGGCGCACCGCAGAGCTTGGAAGAGAAAGAGTGCCGTTTTACTTTTTCAATGTAGAATTGGCTGGAATTGAGATCGGACGCCATGTCGCGTTTGGAGAGCCCCTGATGTGCCTAAACAGTAGAAATCCCCCACAAGTGACCCCATTTTGGAAACTAGACCCCCCATGGAAATTATCTAGATGTGTGGTGAGAACCTTGAATGCCCAAGTGCTTCACAGAAGTTTATAATGCAGAGCCGTGAAAATAAAAAATATTTTTTTTTTCCACAAAAAAGATATTGTAGCCCCCAAGTTTTTATTTTCACAAGGGTAACAGGAGAAATTGGACTGCAGTAGTTGTTGTCCAATTTATCCCGAGTACGCTGATGCGCCATATGTGGGGGTAACCCACTGTTTGGGCGCACGGCAGAGCTCGGAAGGGAAGGAGCGCCTTTTTGGAATGCAGACTTTGATAGAATGGTCTGTGGGCATTATGTTGCGATTGCAGAGCCCCTGATGTACCTAAACTGTAGTAACCCCCACAAATGACCCCATTTTGGAAACTAGACCCCCCAAGGAACTTATCTAGATGTGTGGTGAGAACTTTGAATACCCAAGTGCTTCACAGAAGTTTAGAATGCAGAGTCGTGAAAATAAAATTTTTTTTTTTTTTCACAAAAAAGATATTGTAGCTCCCAAGTTTTTATTTTCACAAGGGTAACAAGAGAAATTGGACCCCAGAAGTTGTTGTTCAATTTATCCCGAGTACGCTGATGCCCCATATGTGGGGGTAACCCACTGTTTGGGCGCACGGCAGAGCTCAGAAGGGAGGGAGCACCATTTGACTTTTTGAGCGCAAAATTGGCTGTCGTGTTTGGAGACCCCCTGATGTACCTAAACAGTGGAAACCCCCCAATTCTAGCTCCAACCCTAACCCCAACACACCCCTAACCCTAATCCCAACCTGATCCATAATCCTAATCACTAACCCTAACCATAATCACAACCCTTACCCCAAAACAACCCTAATGTCAACCCTAACCATAACCCTAATCAAAACCCTAAATCCAACACACCCCTAATCCTAATCTCAACCCTAACCTCAAATCTAACCCTAATCCCAATACACCCCTAATCACAACCCTAACCTTAACCCTAATCCCAAACCTAACCCTAATCCCAAGCGTAACCCTAATGCCAACCCTAACCCTAATACCAACCCTAATCCAAACCCTAACCCTAATACCAGCTCTAACCCTAACTTTAGCCCCAACCCTAGCCCTAACTTTAGCCCCAACCCTAACCCTAGCCCTAAGGCTACTTTCACACTTGCGTCGTTTGGCATTCCGTCGCAATCCGTCGTTTTGGACAAGAAACGGATCCTGCAAATGTGCCCGCAGGATGCGTTTTTTGCCCATAGACTTGTATTGCCGACGGATCGTGATGGATGGCCACAAGTCGCGTCTGTCGTGCACTGGATCAGTTGTGTTTTGGCGGACCGTCGGCACAAAAAAAGTTCAATGAAACGTTTTTTTGTACGTCGCATCCGCCATTTCTGACCGCGCATGTGTGGCTGTAACTCCGCCCCCTCCTCCCCAGGACATAGATTGGGCAGCGGATGCGTTGAAAAACTACAGCTGCTGCCCACGTTGTGCACAATTTTCACAACGTGCGTCGGTATGTCGGGCCGACGCATTGCGACGGCACCGTACCGACGTAAGTGTGAAAGAAGCCTAACCCTAAATTTAGCCCCAACCCTAACCCTAAATTTAGCCCCAACCCTAACCCTAAATTTAGCCCCAACCCTATCCCTAAATTTAGCCCCAACCCTAGCCCTAACCCTAACCCTAGCCCTAACCCTAGCCCTAACCCTAGCCCTTACCCTAACCCTAGCCCTAACCCTAACCCTAGCCCTAACCCTACCCCTAACCCTAACCCTACCCCTAACCCTACCCCTACCCTAACCCTACCCCTAACCCTACCCCTACCCCTAACCCTAGCCCTAACCCTAACCCTACCCCTAACCCTACCCCTACCCCTAACCCTACCCCTACCCCTAACCCTAACCCTACCCCTAACCCTACCCCTAACCCTAACCCTAACCCTACCCCTAATTTTAGCCCCAACTGCTGTTCTCCTGCCGGCCGGCAGATGGAGACAGATGGCGGGCGCACTGCGCATGCGCCCGCCATTTTCTTCTGCCGGCGGCCAGGAGGAGCAGCAAGAGGATCCAGGGACACAGGTGAGTATTGTAGGGTCCCCGAATCCCCCTATTTCTCTGTCCTCTGATGTGCGATCACATCAGAGGACAGAGAATTACACTTTACTTTTTTTTTTTTTTTTTTTTTGCGGTCGCCGGTAAACAGTTAATTACCGGCGATTGCAAAACAGGGGTTGGTAAAACCGACCCCGATCATGCTCTTTGGGGTCTCGGCTACCCCCGGCAGCCGAGACCCCAAATATTCTCGCGGGGCCGGCCGGCGGGCACTGCCGGGAGACACGAGGAGCATCGGGGGAGATAGGTGAGTATTGGGGGGCCACCTGGGACCCCTTTTCTCTGTCCTCCGATGTGCGATCACATCGGAGGACAGAGAAATTAAAAAGAGATCGCGTTTTTTTTTTTTGCGTTCGCCGGTAAACGGTTAATTACCAGCGATCGCAAATGCGGGGTGGGTTAAAACCCCCCCGAATCATGTTCTCTGGGGTCTCGGCTACCCCCGGCAGCCGAGACCCCGGAGAAAATCGGCCTCTGGGGGGCGCTATTCACTTTTTCCACAGCGCCGTTAATTAACGGCGCTGTGGTTTAAGTACCCTTAGCGGCCGCCGTTAAAAGGCGTATCGGCGGTGGCTAAGGGGTTAAAAACAACAGTATCACTGTGCTTGATTGGTCAGCAAACTCGACTGACCTTAACCCCATAGAGAATCTATGGGGTGTTGATAAGAGGAAGCTGAAAGACACCAGACCCAAGCAATGCAGACAAGCTGAAGGCTGCTATCAAAGCAACCAAGGCTTCCATAACACTTCAGCAGTGCCACAAGCTGATCGCCTCAATGCCACTCCACATTGATGCAGTAATTGATGGAAAAGGAGCCCCAACCAAGTATTGAGTGCATTTACTGAACATACATTTCAGTCGGCCAACATTTTGTATTTTAAAAATATTTTGTCAAGCTGGTGTTATAAAGTAAAATATAAATAAGCAACTAAGGGCGCAGCACACAGTCTCGAGTCTCTGCAGCAAATAAAGGGACAATACCACTCTATTTGTCCAGCATAAAACGACTTGTAAAAGAGAAATTTATATTTGCGCTAAGAAACTGAGAACACTTAAAAAAAAAAAAAAATCCAACCTAATATTGGAATAAAACTATGCAATATAAAAGGAAGAGAAAACCTTGATACTCAGATAAAACCAAAAAAGAAAATATCAAATTACCACTCTGAAAAAGGATAGCAGCGTACAAATGATGGTCCCAACTAAGAGCAGTTGTTATGGTGTGTAGGTCCTCTTGTTTGTACGTGGTTCAATGTCCACCATGGTATGACATCATAACGAGAGTCCAGAGCAAAGGAAAAAAAGAAAAATGATACCCAAGAAATTGGGGTGCCATTGCCATTCTGGCCGGTAACAGATGCCCCTCTGGGAAATATCAAGCTGCCACGTGCAGTAGATGCTTGCACATGATCTATAGTAAAGCTTGCAAGGTGCAGAGGAGCTGCAGTACCTTGTGTGACCTCACAGTCACATGATGAATCACGTGACAGGCTATGGAGCAAACAATGGACCAAAATCCAACTAGTTTCGGAATACACTGATTCCTTCGTCAGGGATGGTCCGGTTAGCAGAATGGGCGCTTATATATCATGCAGCTGGTAGGAGTCCTGTATTATGTATTAAAAGCGAACAATTCTATTTCGCTAAACAAACCATTGGGTATAAGAGTGTTCATTTAAAAAATCCAACTGCTCTCTTCTCGTGACATTTGGTGAAAAAAATTGCCCTTTCTCCAACTCTTTTTAACTATTTTGATTCCAGTGACTATGATATCTTTAATTGACCCCCCATGATACTTTGCAAAGTGTTGTGATAACGGTTGGCCCATGAATTTATTACTAATATTGCACAAATGCTCTGCAATTCTTACACTCATTGGGCGTATAGTTCGCCCTATGTATAATTTCCCACAGGGGCATTTCATACCATAAATTACCCCCTGGGTGGCACTTGTAATAAAGTCCTTGATGCCGACTTCCGTGGACTGGTTGACCATGGTAAATTGTTTTTTGGTGCCTAGTTTTTTACACGATAGGCATCTTTTACATGAAAAAAAACAAAAGGAAGATGTTGCGGGTCAGGAGCTCGTAAATTGGGGGTTTGGAAATCTTTGGCGCAATTATATTGACCAAATTGTTAGCTCTCCTATATATAAATCTGGAACGTTCTGGTAATGATTCCCCAATGACCTTATCCTCCTTTAGGATACTCCAATGTTTATATACAATCCTTTTTGAGATTTTACTGTTGGAATTGTTCTGAGTTATAATAGGGACTTCCTCATTTGTCAAATAATTCCTGGTTTTCTTCTTATGTTGGAGTAATTTTTCATGTGGTAATTTTTCCACCAGTTCAACAAGTTCTTATCATATCCTTTATGATTGAACCGTTCAATTAAAGTATCAGCCTCTACGTCAAAGTCATTTGGTTTTGAACAGTTCCTATGAGCTCTTATGAATTGGCTTTTAGGGACATTCATAAGCCAACTCAGAAGATGGCAATTCTCCAAAGAAATGTAGTTGTTGGAATCTGTAGGTTTATGGCAGATTTGAGTTTGAATAGTATTTTCATCTATAAAAATTTTCAAATCTAAAAAATTAATTTCTTTGGTGCTGGTGGTAGCTGCAAAATTTAAAAAAATATTGATTTTTATTTAATTCATTAATAAAATCGGACAATAAATAGGGACCACCAGACCAAATAAAAACAATGTCATCAATAAAACGCTGCCATAGGACCAGGTTTCCCCCATTGAGCAACCCTGGTAGATGATTTCCTGCACCCTCCTGTCCACATACAGGTTGGCGTAACTGGGGGCGAACCTGGTCCCCATGGCAGTCCCCCACTGCTGGGAGTAATAGTGTTGTGGGTTAGTATAAACTCTATACAATCCACAACAAAAGCCCTTTTTGTGTTGAATGATAGTGTATAAGGAGGTGATATCAAGAGTTCCCATAATATAATGCTTTTCCCATTGATCAGTTTGTAAAATTTGTAAAATATGGGAGCAATCTTTCAAATAAGACGGGAGTTTAGGGCATAATTTTTGTAGACGACAATCTACAAATTTAGATAGGTTGGCTGTGAGACCTCCTATTGCTGAAATTATAGGTCTCCCGGGTGGATGGACTGGATCTTTATGTACTTTAGGTAGATAATAAAAATATGGAACTCTGGGATGAGTAGTGTTAATAATATAAAATCAAATTCAATGTTTAGTTTTTGCCTTGAATACTTTATCATCTAAAAATAAGTGGGCTTCCCAAATCATTAGGCAGATTATTTTTCTTTGTTTGGATTTTAATATTTGGTTGAAAGCTGTATTTTCTCACAAGGTGAACAATATTAATGCTAAATTTGCTTGTCACCACCAACAGTCTCTGTTCCTGAAAGAGGTTCCAGATGCAGACACCAAAGGAGCAGTCTGCCCTCAATGGATCTGGGACATTATTCAGGATTAATTCCACATTTTATTAGGCAGTCTTTGTCAGATAGAGCGTGGGCCGATTACTCGGTTGCATGGAATACGTGGGTGAAGTTTTGTCTGAGTAAGGATTATCAACATGAGATATGCACTCCAGAGATGGCTATTAATTTTTTAGAAAGTTTAGTTTCCCAGTTTTACTCAGCTTTAGCAAAAAGCATTGCAGGAATTTCATTTTTTCTTAAATTTCTAGGCAAGAAACCAATGTCTGAATTATTTCATGTTAAACAGTTTTTAAAGGGATTTAAGAGATATAATTTTAGGCCGAATGTTCGTAGACTTATATTCTTTCAATTGCTTAAGGATCTTTCATTAACTCTTTCTTCAGTTTGCAGGGATGGATTTGAATCCTGCCTTTTTTCTATGGCTTTTTCTTTAGCATTTTTTGCAGCACTGAGAGTTGCCGAACTGGTTTCCCAAAATAAATCTCTCCCTTCTGGTCTGTTTATTGATGACGTGAAGCTTTTTAAATTTCATTTGATGTTATTTATAAAAAGGTCAAAAACAGACCAGGTAGGTAGGGGTTCTTCATTACGTTTGAATTCCATCGCTGATAACGTTATTTGCCCAGTGTTGAATACAAAAAGATGGCTTTTATTGCGTCCTAAAATGTACGGCCCATTTTTTATTCATTCTGATGTCCTGTGACAATTTTTCAGTTTAATTCAATACTCAGAAAATGCCTAATTAATCTTAATTTGGGCGATTTAAAGATTACTTCACACTCATTTCGTATTGGGGCTGCTACTGAGGCCTCTTGGTTAGGTTTTCATGAGGGCAATATAAAAAAGATCGGACAATGGAATTCCAACAGATATAAATTGTATATTCGTCCAAATTTGTATGAGTTTTAATATATTCTTCTTTTTTTAGGTTTATTATCGGTCTGGATCATCGGGCACTCTTATATTTTTTGGGCTGAAAGAAGGGCGAGAGTAAGATGCTATTCTGAGAATCTTTCTTTTAACTCTTCTTTTCTTCATATTTTGTGGCATAGCAGGAGAGGGGTGCAATGGAAGAATTTAATTGGAGAGATGTGAAGGTTAGCTCAGTTATGGCACAATCCGGACCTGGTAATTCTTCATTTAGGTGGAAATGATCTGGGTAAAATTAGCACATTGAATCTTTTAGCTGCAATGAGAAGAGATATTTCCATGTTGAGAACTGAATTTTTTGGTTCAATTTTTGTTTTTTTCTGAGATTATTCCTAGGTTTTTATGGCTTAGAAAGGATATGCTATTTTTGGAAAAAAATAAAAAACGGGTTAATATGGAAAGGATTATGCTTTGAACTAATGGTTTTTCTTTTAGGCACAAAGATTTGGAGGATGTAATTCCGGGTATGCACAGGAATGATTTAATTCATCTTCCCGATGTTGGCTTGGACATCTTGAATTTGGATCTCCAAGCCATCATCGAAAAATGGCTTTGGCGTTTTGGAGGAAAGGGGGGGGGCCTCGCCTTCTTAAGGCTTGCCGTTTGGAAAATAGCCCGGCATTTCGGGTGGATTTGGTATTGTTGGTATGAGTTAATTCAGTTATTAAGTTTAAATGGATTATTCTTTAGCTATTGGATTGGAATATAATTTTAAATAAACAAAAGGTAACGCAAAATAAACGCCACGGCCATTTTTATTCCAAAACAATCTGGTGTCATGTGTGATTTATTTGGGTTAATTAATTTTAGGGCTTGTGTTACTACGGATGCCCTCACCTTTGAAAATAAAAGGGGGGTAACATGATAACACAGCCCTAGACCCTGGTATATTTCTGTTATGGCATTGTGCTTGAGGTGGTTTATTAAAAAAAAAAAAAATGATGAGGATGATAATTTATGAATAAAATTTAAACGTGGTAAGCTGTGCATCGCACGAGCAGGTTCAAGCTGGTTTTTAGTGGGTTTCTTTCCCGCAATTTTATTGGAATATGATTGGTAGCTATTAATAGTACTTATTATGATTGGAAGTTACAAAAAGGTGCGGGAAAATTTATGTTATAAGAACAGCTGTTTTGGGCGGTTATACAGCAGTCGCCTGAAGAAAACTGAAGATCCCGCCTTCCCTCCCTTAATTTTATTGTTAATTTTGGTTGTTGTGTCGTTTATTTGTGGGAAAGTCGCCGGGCTTTTCGGGTGGATTTGGTATTGTTTGTTGTGAATTCTGTTGTCAACCTCCCTCCTGTGGTCATGAATGGTACTTCGGCTGGTTCTGTCCATGGGCTTCCTCTGGTGGTGGTGAGTGGGGCTGCGGCTTCTGAGGTTCCTTCCACAGGTGACGAGGTTAATTCGTTAGCTGGCTGCTCTATTTAACTCCACCTAGATCATTGCTCCATGCCACCTGTCAATGTTCCAGTATTGGTCTAGTTCACTCCTGGATCGTTCTTGTGACCTGTCTTCCCAGCAAAAGCTAAGTTCCTGCTTGTTTTTCTCTGGTTTGCTATTTTTCTGTCCAGCTTGCTATTTTGATTGTTGTCTTGCTTGCTGGAAGCTCTGGGACGCAGAGGGAGCGCCTCCGCACCGTGAGTCGGTGCGGAGGGTCTTTTTGCGCCCTCTGCGTGGTGTTTTTGTAGTTTGTTATGCTGACCGCAAAGCTACCTTTCCTATCCTCTGTCTGTTCAGTAAGTCGGGCCTCACTTTGCTAAATCTATTTCATCTCTGTGTTTGTAATTTTCATCTTTACTCACAGTCATTATATGTGGGGGGCTGCCTTTTCCTTTGGGGAATTTCTCTGAGGCAAGGTAGGCTTTATTTTTCTATCTTTAGGGCTAGCTAGTTCCTCAGGCTGTGTCGAGTTGCATAGGGAGCGTTAGTAGCAATCCACGGCTATTTCTAGTGTGTGTGATAGGATTAGGGATTGCGGTCAGCAGAGTTCCCATGTCTCAGAGCTCGTCCTATATTATCAGTAACTATCAGGTCATTCCGTGTGCTCTTAACCACCAGGTCCATTATTGTCCTGACCACCAGGTCATAACAGTACAGGTGGCCCAAAGTACTAATGCATCTCAATAGAGGGATAAGAGAAGTTCTGAGACCATTTTTTTTTCTTTGCAGTGTGTTTTGTCTCTCTTTTCCCCTTTACCTCTGGGTGGTTCAGGATACAGGTGTAGATATGGACATTCAAGGTCTGTCCTCTTGTATGGATAATCTCACTGCAAGGGTACAAAACATTCAAGATTTTGTGGTTCAGAATCCCATGTTAGAGCCTAGGATTCCAATTCCTGATTTGTTTTTTGGGGATAGATCTAGGTTTCTGAATTTCAGAAATAATTGTAAATTGTTTCTTGCTTTGAAACCTCGCTCCTCAGGTGACCCTGTTCAACAAGTGAAAATCATTATTTCTTTGTTGCGTGGTGACCCTCAAGACTGGGCATTTTCCCTTGCGCCAGGAGATCCGGCATTGCGTGATGTTGATGCGTTTTTTCTGGCGCTCGGATTGCTTTATGATGAACCTAATTCAGTGGATCAGGCAGAGAAAATCTTGCTGGCTCTGTGTCAGGGTCAGGATGAGGTAGAGATATATTGTCAGAAGTTTAGGAAGTGGTCTGTACTCACTCAGTGGAATGAATGTGACCTGGCAGCAATTTTCAGAAAGGGTCTCTCTGAAGCCCTTAAGGATGTCATGGTGGAATTTCCCATGCCTGCTGGTCTGAATGAGACTATGTCTTTGGCCATTCAGATCGATCGACGCTTACGTGAGCGTAAAGCTGTGCACCATTTGGCGGTATTATCTGAGCATAGACCAGAGCCTATGCAATGTGATAGGACTTTGACCAGAGCTGAACGGCAAGAACACAGACGTCGGAATGGGCTGTGTTTTTACTGTGGGGATTCCACTCATGCTATCTCCGATTGTCCTAAGCGCACTAAGCGTTTCACTAGGTCTGCCACCATTGGTACGGTACAGTCGAAATTTCTTTTGTCCGTTACTCTGATCTGCTCTTTGTCATCCTATTCTGTTATGGCATTTGTGGATTCAGGCGCTGCCCTGAATTTGATGGACTTGGAGTTTGCTAGGCGCTGTGGTTTTTTCTTGGAGCCCTTGCAGTATCCTATTCCATTGAGAGAAATTGATGCTACGCCTTTGGCCAAGAATAAGCCTCAGTACTGGACCCAATTGACCATGTGCATGGCTCCTGCACATCAGGAGGATATTCGCTTTTTGGTGTTGCATAATCTGCATGATGTGGTCGTTTTGGGGTTGCCATGGCTACAGGTCCATAATCCAGTATTGGATTGGAAATCTATGTCTGTGTCCAGCTGGGGTTGTCAGGGAGTACATGGTGATGTTCCATTTTTGTCTATTTCGTCATCCTCCCCTTCTGAAGTCCCGGAGTTTTTGTCGGATTACCGAGATGTATTTGATGAGCCCAAATCCAGTGCCCTACCTCCTCATAGGGATTGCGATTGTGCTATCAATTTGATTCCTGGTAGTAAGTTTCCTAAGGGCCGACTGTTCAATTTATCTGTGCCAGAGCACGCCGCTATGCGGAGTTATGTAAAGGAATCCTTGGAGAAGGGTCATATTCGCCCGTCGTCGTCACCATTGGGAGCAGGGTTCTTTTTTGTGGCCAAGAAGGATGGTTCTTTGAGACCTTGTATTGATTACCGCCTTCTTAAGAAGATCACAGTCAAATTTCAGTACCCTTTGCCGCTGCTGTCTGATTTATTTGCTCAGATTAAGGGGGCTAGTTGGTTCACCAAGATAGATCTTCGTGGTGCGTATAATCTTGTGCGTATTAAACAGGGCGATGAATGGAAAACAGCATTTAATACGCCTGAGGGCCATTTTGAGTACCTGGTTATGCCATTCGGGCTTTCCAATGCTCCATCAGTATTTCAGTCCTTTATGCATGACATCTTCTGAGAGTACCTGGATAAATTCCTGATTGTATATTTGGATGATATTTTGGTCTTCTCGGATGATTTGGAGTCTTACGTGAAGCAGGTCAGAATGGTGTTCCAGGTCCTTCGTGCGAATTCTTTGTTTGTGAAGGGGTCAAAGTGTCTTTTTGGAGTTCAGAAGGTTTCATTTTTGGGTTTCATTTTTTCCCCTTCTACTATCGAGATGGACCCTGTTAAAGTCCAGGCCATTTATGATTGGACTCAGCCGACATCTCTGAAGAGTCTGCAAAAGTTCCTGGGCTTTGCTAATTTTTATCGTCGCTTCATCAGTAATTTTTCTAGTGTTGCTAAACCGTTGACTGATTTGACCAAGAAGGGTGCTGATGTGGTCAATTGGTCTTCTGCGGCTGTGGAAGCTTTTCAGGAGATGAAGCGTCATTTTTCTTCTGCCCCTGTGTTGTGCCAGCCAGATGTTTCGCATCCGTTCCAGGTCGAGGTTGATGCTTCTGAGATTGGAGCAGGGGCTGTTTTGTCGCAAAGAAGTTCTGATGGCTCGGTGATGAAACCATGTGCCTTCTTTTCTAGAAAGTTTTCGCCTGCTGAGCGCAATTATGATGTTGGCAATCGAGAGTAGTTGGCCATGAAGTGGGCATTCGAGGAGTGGCGTCATTGGCTTGAAGGAGCCAAGCATCGCGTGGTGGTCTTGACAGATCACAAGAATTTGACTTATCTCGAGTCTGCCAAACGGTTGAATCCTAGACAGGCTCGTTGGTCGCTATTTTCTCCCGTTTTGATTTTGTGGTTTCGTACCTTCCAGGCTCTAAGAATGTGAAGGCTGATGCCCTGTCAAGGAGTTTTGTGCCCGACTCTCAGGGTGTTCCTGACCCGGCGGGTATTCTCAAAGAGGGGGTAATTTTGTCTGCCATCTCCCCTGATTTACGGCGGGTGCTGCAAAAATTTCAGGCTGATAGACCTGACCGTTGCCCATTAGAGAAACTGTTTGTCCCTGATAAATGGACTAGTAGAGTTATCTCTGAGGTTCATTGTTCGGTGTTGGCTGGTCATCCGGGAATCTTTGGTACCAGAGATTTGGTGGCTAGATCCTTTTGGTGGCCGTCTTTGTTGTGGGATGTGGGTTCTTTTGTGCAGTCCTGTGGGACTTGTGCTCGGGCTAAGCCCTGCTGTTCTCGTGCCAGTGGGTTGCTTTTGCCCTTGCCGGTCCCGAAGAGGCCCTGGACGCATATCTCTATGGATTTTATTTCGGATCTCCCCGTCTCTCAAAAGATGTCGGTCATTTGGGTGGTTTGTGATCGCTTCTCTAAGATGGTCCATTTGGTACCCTTGTCTAAATTGCCTTCCTCCTCTGATTTGGTGCCATTGTTTTTCCAGCATGTGGTTCATTTACATGGCATTCCGGAGAACATCGTTTCGGACAGAGGTTCCCAGTTTGTTTCGAGGTTTTGGCGATCCTTTTGTGCTAGGATGGGCATTGATTTGTCTTTTCCTCAGCTTTCCATCCTCAGACAAATGGCCAAACCGAACGAACTAATCAGACTTTGGAAACATATCTGAGATGCTTTGTTTCTGCTGATCAGGATGATTGGGTGTCCTTTTTGCCTTTGGCTGAGTTCGCCCTTAATAATCGGGCCAGCTCGGCTACTTTGGTTTCGCCGTTTTTCTGCAATTCTGGTTTCCATCCTCGTTTCTCTTCAGGGCAGGTTGAGTCTTCAGACTGTCCTGGTGTAGATACTGTGGTGGATAGGTTGCAGCAGATTTGGACTCATGTGGTGGACAATTTGACATTGTCCCAGGAGAAGGCTCAACGTTTCGCTAACCGCCGGCGCTGTGTGGGTCCCCGACTTCGTGTTGGGGATTTGGTTTGGTTGTCGTCTCGTTATGTTCCTATGAAGGTTTCCTCTCCTAAGTTTAAGCCTCGTTTCATTGGTCCGTATAAGATTTCTGAGGTTCTCAATCCTGTGTCATTTCGTTTGACCCTTCCAGCTTCTTTGCCATCCATAATGTATTCCATAGGTCATTGTTGCGGAGATACGTGGCGCCTGTGGTTCCATCCGTTGATCCTCCTGCTCCGGTGTTGGTTGAGGGGGAGTTGGAGTATGTGGTGGAGAAGATTTTGGATTCTCGTATTTCGAGACGGAAACTCCAGTACCTGGTCAAATGGAAGGGTTATGGTCAGGAAGATAATTCCTGGGTCTTTGCCTCCGATGTTCATGCTGCCGATCTGGTTCGTGCCTTTCATTTGGCTCGTCCTGGTCGGCCTGGGGGCTCTGGTGAGGGTTCGGTGACCCCTCCTCAAGGGAAGGGTACTGTTGTGAATTCTGTTGTCAAGCTCCCTCCTGTGGTCATGAATGGTACTTCGGCTGGTTCTGTCCATGGGCTTCCTCTGGTGGTGGTGAGTGGGGCTGCGGCTTCTGAGGTTCCTTCCACAGGTGACGAGGTTAATTCGTTAGCTGGCTGCTCTATTTAACTCCACCTAGATCATTGCTCCATGCCACCTGTCAATGTTCCAGTATTGGTCTATTTCACTCCTGGATCGTTCTTGTGACCTGTCTTCCCAGCAGAAGCTAAGTTCCTGCTTGTTTTTCTCTGTTTGCTATTTTTTCTGTCCAGCTTGCTATTTTGATTGTTGTCTTGCTTGCTGGAAGCTCTGGGACGCAGAGGGAGCGCCTCTTAACCATGAGTCAGTGTGGAGGGTCTTTTGTGCCCTCTGCGTGGTCTTTTTGTAGTTTTTTGTGCTGACCGCAAAGCTACCTTTCCTATCCTCTGTCCTCCTTCAAGCCAATGTCGCCACTCCTCGAATGCCCACTTCATGGCAACTCTCGATTGCCAACATCATAATTGCGCTCAGCAGGCGAGAATTTTCTAGAAAAGAAGGCACATGGTTTCATCACCGAGCCATCGGAACTTCTTTGCGACAAAACAGCCCCTGCTCCAATCTCAGAAGCATCAACCTCGACCTGAAACGGGAGTGAAACATCTGGCTGGCACAACACAGGGGCAGAAGAAAAACGCCGCTTCAACTCCTGAAAAGCCTCTACAGCCGCAGAGGACCAATTGACCACATCAACACCTCTCTTGGTCAAATCAGTCAATGGTTTAGCAACACTAGAAAAATTAGCGATGAAGCGACGGTAAAAATTAGCAAAGCCCAGGAACTTCTGCAGGCTCTTCACAGATGTCGGCTGAGTCCAATCATAAATGGTCTGAACTTTAACAGGGTCCATCTCGATAGTAGAAGGGGAAAAAATGAAACCCAAAAATGAAACCTTCTGAACTCCAAAGAGACATTTCGACCCCTTCACAAACAAGGAATTAGCATGAAGGACCTGGAACACCAATCTGACCTGTTTCACATGAGACTCCCAATCATCCGAAAAGACCAAAATATCATCCAAATATACAATCATGAATCTATCCAGGTACTTTTGGAAGATGTCATGCATAAAGGACTGAAACACAGATGGAGCATTAGAAAGCCCGAATGGCATAACCAGGTACTCAAAATGGCCCTCGGGCGTATTACATGCTGTTTTCCATTCATCGCCCTGTTTAATTCGCACAAGATTATACGCCCCTCGAAGATCTATCTTGGTGAACCAACTAGCCCCCTTAATCCGAGCAAACAAATCAGACAGCAGTGGCAAAGGGTACTGAAATTTGACTGTGATCTTATTAAGAAGGCGGTAATCAATACAAGGTCTCAAAGAGCCATCCTTCTCGGCCACAAAAAAGAACCCTGCTCCCAACGGTGATGATGACGGCCGAATATGACCTTTCTCCAAGGATTCCTTTATATAACTCCACATAGCGGCGTGCTCTGGCACAGATAAATTAAACAGTCGGCCCTTAGGGAGCTTACTACCAGGAATCAAATTAATAGCACAATCGCAATCCCTATGAGGAGGTAGGGCACCGGACTTGGGCTCTTCAAATACATCCCGGTAATCTGACAAAAACTCAGGGACTTCAGAAGGAGTGGAAGGCGAAATTGACAGCAATGGAACATCACCATGTACCCCCTGACAACCCCAGCCGGACACAGACATAGATTTCCAATCCAATACTGGATTATGGACCTGTAGCCATGGCAACCCCAAAACGACCACATCATGCAGATTATGCAACACCAAAAAGCGAATATCCACCTGATGTGCAGGAGCCATGCACATGGTTAATTGAGTCCAATACTTCATGGCCAAAGGCGTAGCATCAATTCCTCTCAATGGAATAGGATACTGCAAGGGCTCCAAGAAAAAACCACAGCGCCTGGCAAACTCCAAGTCCATCAAATTCAGGGCAGCGCCTGAATCCACAAATGCCATAAGAGAATAGGACGACAGAGAGCAAATCAGAGTAACGGACAAAAGAAATTTAGACTGTACTGTACCAATGGTGGCAAACCTAGCGAACCGCTTAGTGTGCTTAGGACAATCGGAGATAGCATGAGTGGAATCCCCACAGTAAAAACACAGCCCATTCCGACGTCTGTGTTCTTGCCGTTCAGCTCTGGTCAAAGTCCTATCACATTGCATAGGCTCAGACCTATGCTCAGAGAATACCGCCAAATGGTGCACAGCTTTGCGCTCACGCAAGCGCCGATCAATCTGAATGGCCAAGGACATAGACTCATTCAGACCAGCAGGCGTGGGAAATCCCACCATGACATCCTTAAGGGCTTCAGAAAGACCCTTTCTGAAAATTGCCGCCAGGGCACACTCATTCCACTGAGTAAGCACAGACCACTTTCTAAACTTCTGACAGTACACCTCCGCTTCATCCTGACCCTGACACAAAGCCAGCAAGATTTTCTCTGCCTGATCCACTGAATTTGGTTCATCATAAAGCAATCCAAGCACCAGAAAAAACGCATCTACATCACGCAATGCAGGATCTCCTGGCGCAAGGGAAAATGCCCAGTCTTGAGGGTCACCACGCAACAAAGAAATAATGATTTTTACCTGTTGAACGGGGTCACCAGAGGAGTGGGGTCTCAAAGCTAGAAATAGTTTACAATTATTTTTGAAATTCAGGAACTTAGATCTATCCCCAGAAAACAAATCAGGAATTGGAATCCTAGGCTCTGACATCGGATTCTGAACCACAAAATCTTGAATGTTTTGTACCCTTGCAGTGAGATGATCCACACAAGAGGACAGACCTTGAATGTCCATATCTACACCTGTGTCCTGAACCACCCAGAGGTTAAGGGGAAAAGAAAGACAAAACACACTGCAGAGAAAAAAAAATGGTCTCAGAACTTCTCTTATCCCTCTATTGAGATGCATTAATACTTTGGGCCAGCTGTACTGTTATGGACCTGGTGGTTAGGAGCACCCGGAACGACCTGATGGTAAAATCACACAGGACAAGCTCTGGGAAGTGGGAGCTCTGCTGACCGCAACCCCTAATCCTATCACACAACTAGAAATAGCCGTGGAGCGTACCTAACACTCCCTAGACGCCTCTTCACAGCCTAAGAGCTAACTAGCCCTAAAGATAGAACATAAAGCCTACCTTGCCTCAGAGAAATTCCCCAAAGGAAAAGGCAGCCCCCCACATATATTGACTGTGAGTAAAGATGAAAGTCAAAACACAGAAATGAAACAGGTTTTAGCAAAGGGAGGCCAGACTTACTAAACAGACTGAGGATAGGCAAGGTATCTTTGCGGTCAGCACAAAAAACTACAAAAAGACCACGCAGAGTGTGCAAAAAGACCTCCGCACTGACTCACGGTGCGGAGGTGCCACTCTGCATCCCAGAGCTTCCAGCTAGCAAAGCAAAATCATGAAAGCAAGCTGGACAAGGAAACAATGAACAAATAATTAACCAGCAGGGACTTAGCTTCTGCTGGAGTAGACAGCTCACCAGAAAGATCCAAGAGCGAACTGAACCAGTACAAGAACATTGACAGCTGGCCTGGAGTAACGATCTGAGTGGAGCTAAATAGAGCAGCCAGCCAAAGACTAAACTACGTCACCTGTGGAAGGAACCTCAGAAGCAGCAGCTCCACTCACAGCCACCAGAGGGAGTCCATGGACAGAACTCGCCGAAGTACCATTCATGACCACAGGAGGGAGTTCGATAACAGAATTCACAACACACGGGCTCCGGTGTCCGGTCTCTAAGTGATTTACCTTGGGGTGGGCCCAATCGCAGCTCCAGACCCCATGCTTATCTCCTCACATGCTTCCTTTCCCTTCAGTGTCTCACACTAAACTCACTAAACCCACAGGTGAAGCGGGGCCCCAGGGCTACCTGGTACAGTGGTAAGGGATGGTAAACGTTGGGGTGCAGGACTGAGGGCACAGGTAATGATTGAAGAACACAAGGGTAGCAGTTTCCATTACCTTTTACTGACGAAATACAGCTACAGTCCAGGGTACAGGTAACAGGTGATGATGGGGTCCGGCCAGCCTGGAAACAACTTGGAATCCACCTAACCAGTTGGGTTCGGAAGCCTTCCTTCTGCGCTTTGTACTCTGACCCTTGATGCCTGAAGCTCTGCACAAGTCCTCTCAGCCTCATGGCCCCCCAACGAAGCCCACGTGAAATGCGCATTGGGGCTGCACACCTAGGTTACTGCAGTGGAGACCATGGGAAGAGCTTTATCTGGCACTTTCAGTGATGCTATCGGTGTTTAAAGTGATATACACCCTATTCTTACACTGCCTGTTTTTGTTTGGTGTGATCACTGTGCTGCTCTTTTTGCCATAACATAAATACTTAATATTTCTTTTATTCATACTTATTCTTGGTCACTGTGGTTGCAGTTCAAGCAGTATCGTGTTCCCGGCCAACAATATATACCTTTTCTGTATATATTAATATATTTTTCACTACACCAGCATTATTTGATGTGGTGCCATTTTTTGTCTTCCCATCCACTATAATACATGCGGTATGTATAACTGTGAAATCAGTTATTCTACATTGTCTGTGAATTCTTGTGGTCAATAATATGTTTGCTTTATATGTAATTTTTTATAAATTATGATCCTGATTTTATTTGGGAATATTTGTGCTCTTTTTCATCTTTTGTGTGACAAGTTCTCTCAGTGTCTATACTCCCAACCCCTATGACTGACAGCCTGAGCCTGTCTGGGGCACTGTCTTCTCGCTGGCAGCCCCAGGGTCCTGACCTGCTGTGTTGCCCCCTGGTGTCAGTTGGGGCCAGGAGACTTGGAATCTCCTCCCCTCCGGATTCTGTGGCTGGGCATGCAATCCTCTCACCACCACAGACTCCGGTGTCCAGTCTCTAAGTGCTTTATCTTGGGGTGAGCCAAATCGCAGCTCCAGACCCCAGGCTCCTCTCCTCACGTGCGTCCTTTCCCTTCAATGTCTCACACTAAACTCACTAACCCCTCCTCCAGACCAGAACTTATAGGGAAGCTACCCTGAAACCGGATTTAGAGCTCCCCCTTCTGGACTGGAGTTAGGAAGGTGTTGTATGTTTGTATTACCTGATTAGGGAATCCCTCCTTGCGTCCAGGCATGACATCATCCCCCTTCCCCGTGAGGAAGGCAATGCCATTGTTTCAACCGGACTCCTGGGGTGTCACACTAAAAGTGACCTGCTATTATGATTCTCCAGGTCATTACGAATTCACAGACACCAAAAAAAGGCACCATTTTCCGAGACCTGCAGTGTCTCCATTTTAGTGATCTGGGGCTGGGCGATGCTTTTTGCGTGTCAAGGTGATGTTTTTATTGTTACCATTTTGGTGTAGATACACTCTTTTGATTGCACGTTATTGCATCTTAATAGAATGTAGCGGCGAAAGGGGGGTGATTTGAGCTTTATATTTTTAAATTTTTAAAATATTTTTGCAAACTTTTTTTTATTTTTGTATGCTTCAATAGTTTAAAAGGGGAAACTAGAGTACTGCTGCACTCTGCAGTACTCTGATCGCCTCTGCTACACACAGGTAATGATGAGATGTATAGATCAGCTGTCATGTGCTCAGAAAGGTGGGATCTCAGTGCCGGAGCCCAAACAGGGGGAGTCCAGCATGCCGGAGAGGGGTCGTTGGAATACCTAAACCTGTTGTGAATTCTGTTGTCGGGCTCCCTCCTGTGGTCATGAATGGTACTTCGGCTGGTTCTGTCCATGGACTTTCTCTGGTGGCTGTGGGTGTTTCTGAGTTTCCTTTCACAGGTGACGAGGTTAATTCGTTAACTGGCTGCTCTATTTAACTCCACTTAGATCTTTGCTCCAGGCCACCTGTCAATGTTCCAGTATTGCTCTAGTTCACTCCTGGATCGTTCTTGTGACCTTTCATCCCATCAGAAGCTAAGTTCCAAATTGTATTTCTTTGGTTTGCTATTTTTCTGTCCAGCTTGCTATTTAATTTGTTGTCTTGCTTGCTGGAAGCTCTGGGACGCAGAGGGAGCGCCTCCGCACCGTGAGTCGGTGCGGAGGGTGTTTTTGCGCCCTCTGCGTGGTCTTTTTGTAGGTTTTTGTGCTGACCACAAAGTAACCTTTCCTATCCTCGGTCTGTTCAGTAAGTCGGGCCTCACTTTGCTAAATCTATTTCATCTCTGTGTTTGTATTTTCATCTTTACTCACAGTCATTATATGTGGGGGGCTGCCTTTTCCTTTGGGGAATTTCTCTGAGGCAAGGTAGGCTTTATTTTTCTATCTTCAGGGCTAGCTAGTTTCTTAGGCTGTGCCGAGTTGCATAGGGAGCGTTAGGCGCAATCCACGGCTATTTCTAGTGTGTTTGATAGGTTTAGGGATTGCGGTCAGCAGAGTTCCCACGTCCCAGAGCTCATCCTATATTATCAGTAACTATCAGGTCATTCCGTGTGCTCTTATCCACCAGGTCCAATATTGTCCTGACCACCAGGTCATAACAGTACAGGTGGCCCAAAGTACTAATGCATCTCAATAGAGGGATAAAAGAAGTTCTGAGACCATTTTTTTTTCTTTGCAGTGTGTTCTGTCTCTCTTTTCCCCTTTACATCTGGGTGGTTCAGAACACAGGTGTAGACATGGACATTCAAGGTCTGTCCTCTTTGATGGATAATCTCACTATAAGTGTACAAAAAATTCAAGATTTTGTGGTTCAGAATCCGATGTCAGAGCCTAGGATTCCAATTCCTGATTTGTTTTTTGGTGATAGATCTAAGTTCTTGAATTTCAAAAATAATTGTAAATTGATTCTTGCCTTGAAACCTCGCTCCTCAGGTGACCCTGTTCAACAAGTAAAGATCATTATTTCTTTGTTACGCGGTGACACTCAAGACTGGGCATTTTCCCTTGCGCCAGGAGATCCGGCATTGCGTGATGTTGATGCGTTTTTTCTGGCGCTTGGATTGCTTTATGACGAACCTAATTCAGTGGATCAGGCAGAGAAAATCTTGCTGGCTCTGTGTCAGGGTCAGGATGAAGTGGAGATATATTGTCAGAAGTTTAGAAAGTGGTCTGTGCTCACTCAGTGGAATGAATGTGCCATGGCAGCAATCTTCAGAAAGGGTCTCTCTGAAGCCCTTAAGGATGTCATGGTGGGATTTCCCATGCCTGCTGGTCTGAATGAGTCTATGTCTTTGGCCATTCAGATCGGTCGACGCTTGCGTGAGCGTAAAACTGTGCACCATTTGGCGGTACTATTTTAGCATGGGCCTGAGCCTATTCAATGTGATAGGACTTTGACCAGAGCTGAACGGCAAGAACACAGACGTCGGAATGGGCTGTGTTTTTACTGTGGTGATTCCACTCATGTTATCTCCGATTGTCCTAAGCGCACTAAGCGGTTCGCTATGTCTGACACCATTGGTACAGTACAGTCTAAATTTCTATTGTCCGTTACTCTGATTTGTTCTTTGTCATCCTATTCTGTTATGGCATTTGTGGATTCAGGCGCTGCCCTGAATTTGATGGACTTGGAGTATGCTAGGCGCTGTGGTTTTTTCTTGGAGCCCTTGCAGTATCCTATTCCATTGAGAGGAATTGATGCTACGCCTTTGGCCAAGAATAAGCCTCAGTACTGGACCCAATTGACCATGTGCTTGGCTTCTGCACATCAGGAGGATATCCGCTTTCTGGTGTTGCATAATCTGCATGATGTGGTCGTTTTGGGGTTGCCATGGCTACAGGTTCATAATCCAGTATTGGACTGGAAATCTATGTCTGTGTCCAGCTGGGGTTGCCAGGGGGTACATGGTGATGTTCCATTTTTATCTATTTCGTCTTCCACTCCTTCTGAAGTTCCAGAGTTTTTGTCGGATTATCGGGATGTATTTGATGAGCCCAAATCCAGTGCCCTACCTCCTCATAGGGATTGCGATTGTGCAATTAATTTGATTCCTGGTAGTAAGTTTCCTAAGGGCCGATTGTTTAATTTATCTGTGCCAGAACACGCCGCTTTGCGGAGTTATATAAAGGAATCCTTGGAGAAAGGCCATATTCGCCCGTCGTCATCACCGTTAGGAGCAGGGTTCTTTTTTGTGGCCAAGAAGGATGGTTCTTTGAGACCTTGTATTGATTACCGCCTTCTCAATAAAATTACAGTCAAATTTCAGTATCCTTTGCCGTTGCTGTCTGATTTGTTTGCTCGTATTAAAGGGGCTAGTTGGTTCACCAAGATAGATCTTCGAGGGGCGTATAATCTTGTGCGTATTAAACAAGGCGATGAATGGAAAACAGCATTTAATACGCCCGAGGGCCATTTTGAGTACCTGGTTATGCCATTCGGGCTTTCCAATGCTCCATCAGTATTTCAGTCCTTTATGCATGACATCTTCCGAGAGTACCTGGATAAATTCCTGATTGTGTATTTGGATGATATTTTGGTCTTTTCAGATGATTGGGAGTCTCATGTGAAGCAGGTCAGAATGGTGTTCCAGGTCCTTCGTGCGAATTCCTTGTTTGTGAAGGGGTCAAAGTGTCTCTTTGGAGTTCAGAAGGTTTCATTTTTGGGGTTCATTTTTCCCCCTTCTACTATCGAGATGGACCCTGTTAAAGTCCAAGCCATTTACGATTGGACTCAGCCGACATCTGTGAAGAGCCTGCAAAAGTTCCTGGACTTTGCTAATTTTTATCGGCGCTTCATCGCTAATTTTTCTAGTGTTGCTAAACCGTTGACTGATTTGACCAAGAAGGGTGCTGATGTGGTCAATTGGTCTTCTGCAGCTGTAGAGGCTTTTCAGGAGTTGAAGCATCGTTTTTCTTCTGCCCCTGTGTTGTGCCAGCCAGATGTTTCGCTCCCGTTTCAGGTTGAGGTTGATGCTTCTGAGATTGGAGCTGGGGCTGTTTTGTCGCAAAGAAGTTCTGATGGCTCGGTGATGAAGCCATGTGCTTTCTTTTCTAGAAAGTTTTCGCCTGCTGAGCGCAATTATGATGTTGGTAATCGAGAGTTGTTGGCCGTGAAGTGGGCATTCGAGGAGTGGAGTCATTGGCTTGAAGGAGCCAAGCATCGCGTGGTGGTCTTGACAGATCACAAGAATTTGACTTATCTTGAGTCTGCCAAACGGTTGAATCCGAGACAGGCCCGATGGTCGTTATTTTTCTCCCGTTTTGATTTTGTGGTTTCGTACTTGCCGGGCTCTAAGAATGTGAAGGCTGATGCCCTGTCAAGGAGTTTTGTGCCTGACTCTCCGGGTGTTCCTGAGCCGGCGGGTATTCTCAAAGAGGGGGTAATTTTGTCTGCCATCTCCCCTGATTTGCGTCGGGTGCTGCAAAAATTTCAGGCTGATAGACCTGACCGTTGCCCAGCAAAGAAACTGTTTGTCCCTGATAGATGGACTAGTAGAGTTATCTCTGAGATTCATTGTTCAGTGTTGGCTGGGCATTCTGGAATCTTTGGTACCAGAGATTTGGTGGCTAGATCCTTTTGGTGGCCGTCTTTGTCACGGGATGTGCGTTGTTTTGTGCAGTCCTGTGGGACTTGTGCTCGGGCTAAGCCCTGCTGTTCTCGTGCCAGTGGGTTGCTTTTGCCCTTGCCGGTCCCGAAGAGGCCCTGGACGCATATTTCTATGGATTTTATTTCGGATCTCCCCGTCTCTCAAAAGATGTCGGTCATTTGGGTGGTTTGTGATCGCTTTTCTAAGATGGTCCATTTGGTACCTTTGTCTAAATTGCCTTCCTCCTCTGATTTGGTGCCATTATTTTTCCAGCATGTGGTTCATTTACATGGTATCCCGGAGAACATCGTTTCTGACAGAGGTTCCCGGTTTGTTTCAAGGTTTTGGCGATCTTTTTGTGCTAGGATGGGCATTGATTTGTCTTTTTCCTCGGCTTTCCATCCTCAGACAAATGGCCAAACCGAACGAACTAATCAGACTTTGGAAACATATCGGAGATGCTTTGTTTCTGCTGATCAGGATGATTGGGTGTCCTTTTTTGCCGTTGGCTGAGTTCGCCCTTAATAATCGGGCCAGCTCAGCTACTTTGGTTTCGCCGTTTTTCTGCAATTCTGGTTTCCATCCTCGTTTCTCTTCAGGGTAGGTTGAGTCTTCGGACTGTCCTGGTGTAGATACTGTGGTGGATAGGTTGCAGCAGATTTGGACTCATGTGGTGGACAATTTGACATTGTCCCAGGAGAAGGCTCAACGTTTCGCTAACTGCCGGCGTTGTGTGGGTCCCCGACTTCGTATTGGGGATTTGGTTTGGTTGTCGTCTCGTTATGTTCCTATGAAGGTTTCCTCTCCTAAGTTTAAGCCTCGTTTCATTGGTCCGTATAAGATTTCTGAGGTTATCAATCCTGTGTCATTTCGTTTGGCCCTTCCTGCTTCTTTTGCCATCCATAATGTGTTCCATAGGTCGTTGTTGCGGAGATACGTGGCGCCTGTGGTTCCATCCGTTGATCCTCCTGCCCCTGTGTTGGTCGAGGGGGAGTTGGAGTATGTGGTGGAGAAGATTTTGGATTCTCGTATTTTGAGACGGAAACTCCAGTACCTGGTCAAGTGGAAGGGTTATGGTCAGGAAGATAATTCCTGGGTTTTTGCCTCTGATGTTCATGCTGCCGATCTGGTTCATGCCTTTCATTTGGCTCGTCCTGGTCGGCCTGGGGGCTCTGGTGAGGGTTCGGTGACCCCTCCTCAAGGGGGGGTACTGTTCTGAATTCTGTTGTCGGGCTCCCTCCTGTGGTCATGAATGGTACTTCGGCTGGTTCTGTCCATGGACTTTCTCTGGTGGCTGTGGGTGTTTCTGAGTTTCCTTTCACAGGTGACGAGGTTAATTCGTTAACTGGCTGCTCTATTTAACTCCACTTAGATCTTTGCTCCATGCCACCTGTCAATGTTCCAGTATTGCTCTAGTTCACTCCTGGATCGTTCTTGTGACCTGTCTTCCCATCAGAAGCTAAGTTCCAGCTTGTATTTCTTTGGTTTGCTATTTTTCTGTCCAGCTTGCTATTTAATTTGTCGTCTTGGTTGCTGGAAGCTCTGGGACGCAGAGGGAGCACCTCCGCACCGTGAGTCGGTGCGGAGGGTGTTTTTGCGCCCTCTGCGTGGTCTTTTTGTAGGTTTTTGTGCTGACCACAAAGTAACCTTTCCTATCCTCGGTCTGTTCAGTAAGTCGGGCCTCACTTTGCTAAATCTATTTCATCTCTGTGTTTGTATTTTCATCTTTACTCACAGTCATTATATGTGGGGGGCTGCCTTTTCCTTTGGGGAATTTCTCTGAGGCAAGGTAGGCTTTATTTTTCTATCTTCAGGGCTAGCTAGTTTCTTAGGCTGTGCCGAGTTGCATAGGGAGCGTTAGGCGCAATCCACGGCTATTTCTAGTGTGTTTGATAGGTTTAGGGATTGCGGTCAGCAGAGTTCCCACGTCCCAGAGCTCGTCCTATATTATCAGTAACTATCAGGTCATTGCGTGTGCTCTTATCCACCAGGTCCATTATTGTCCTGACCACCAGGTAATAACATAAACCATCCCATGCCACGTTTGACACGATTTTAAATTCATCTAATTAAGAGGTTTTATACATTGCAACTAAAAACTATTATCAGGCTGACTAAAATTCACAATAGTGAGGAAATGCTTTGCATGAAAGAAATTATGTCAGACCTCTGGAATGCAATGACAAGGTGGGAGCATGGACTCATCAATTACTAATGATTTACAAAAATTGTATTATTTTATCATTATTGTTATTCTATGGATAGCATTCAGAGCAAGTGATCCAACAGTCATCCACTCTTATAAATTTACAATCATCATTAATAATGATGGATGAAACACAATTGCTAGAAATGATCCAAACCCACACTAAAGTAAAAAGCTTGACCCCAGTTATTCTTTAAATCTGAAAACACAAATTCTTTCTTAAGAAAAAAAGCTTTTATGTGGTTTTGAAAAGCCTTGAGTCATGGAAGTAAGTTTTAGGCTGTTAATTAGAGTAAATTGGAAGCAGCTTATTAAGATATGCAATAAAAGGAAGCATGAGTCGTATCACTTGTGACAATAATTTATTTGCTATATATAGTTACATTTAAAGCACTAATCTCTAGATGTTTGCAGAAGATATGTTCTCTACCTTAAGGATACACATCTGCAGAAAAATATTGGGAATTAGTTCCAGCATAGTCTACATTTGTTAAAGAGCAAATTCAATTATTTTATTTGGCAAACTGGAATAAAACACAGCAAATAAAGTTTGCATTCACAATCTTCACATTTCAATCTTAAACATTTACTTTTATTGGCATAATTTTTCAATTAGTGTGAAGCATATAATGGATAATTGTTTATATGGGGCAGGAGGCTTTATAGAAATTATTATTATTATGATACATTTTTATAGCGCCATTTATTCCATGGCACTTTAAATGTGAACAGGGCAAATTTAGACAAGTACAATAAACATGAGTAAAACAAAGCACACACAAGTACAGGAGGCGAGAGGACCCTGCCCACGAGGGCTCACAGTCTACAGGGGATGGGTGAGGATACACTAGGAGAGGGTAGAAGTAGAACTGGTCTTGTGGAAGTTCAGTAGACTGAGGATCACTGCAGGTTGTAGGCTTGTTGGAAGTGGTGGGTCTTCAGGCTCCTTTTGAGGGTTTTCTTGGTAGGCGAGAGCCTGATGTGTTGGCGTAGAGAGTTCCAGAGTATAGGGGAAGCATGGGATAAGTCTTGTATGCGGTTGTGGGAGGAAGAGAAGAGAGAGGAGTAGAGAAGGAGATCATGAGATGATCGAAGTATGCGTGTAGGTAGGTACCGGGAGGCCATGTCACAGATGTATGGAGGAGTCAGGTTGTGAATGGCTTTGTATGTCATTGTTAGTGTTTTGAACTGTAGCCTTTGGGCAATAGGAAGCCAGTGAAGGGCTTGGCAAAGAGGAGAGGCTGGGGAGTAACGGGGAGACGGGTGTATTAGTCGGGCAGCAGAGTTTAAGATGGATGCCAGAGTGCTAGAGGGGAGGCCAGAGAGTAGGATGTTGCAGTAGTGGAGGTGGGGGATAATAAGGGCATGTACTGGTGTTTTTGTGGTTTCATGGTCAAGGAATGCACAGATCCGGGAAATGATTTTGAGTTGGGATCGGCAAGAGGAGGCAAGGGCTTGGATATGTGGCTTGAAAGAGAGGGTAGAGGGAAGGATCACCCCGAGGCAGCGAGCATGCTGGACCGGGGAATGTGAGCAGCCATTGACATTGATGGATAGGTCGGGTGGAGGGGTAGAGTGAGGTGAGGGAAAGATGATGAATTCTGTTTTGTCCATGATCAGTTTTTGAAAAGAGAGCAGAAAAGAAAGATGAAATAGCAGACAGACATTGTGGGATTTTGATCAGTAAGGTAGTGAGGTCTGGTCCAGATAGGTAGATCTGCGTGTCATCAGCATAGAGATGATATTGTAAACCGTGGGATTCTATGAACTGTCCCAGGCCAAAGGTATAGATGGAGAAGAGTAGGAGTCATAGAACTGAGCCTTGGGGAACACCGACAGACAGAGGGCAAGATGTGGAGGTGGTGTGGGAGAGGGAGACACTGAATGTCCGGTCTGTTAGATATGATGAGATCCAGGATAGGATATGAGAGATGAGAGAATCTGTAACAGGAGGGAGGGGTCCACAGTGTCGAAGGCAGAAAACAGATCCAGGAGGAGGAGGACAGAGTAGTGTAAATGTGATTTAACATGCATTGAATTTTTTGCAGCTAGTATATTGATTCGGGTGTAAAATAATCTTAACCCCTTAGTGACAGAGCCAATTTGGTACTTAATGACCGAGCCAATTTTTGCAATTCTGACCACTGTCACTTTATGAGGTTATAACTCTGGAACGCTTCAACGGATCCCGCTGATTCTGAGATTGTTTTTTCATGACATATTGTACTTCATGTTAGTGGTAACATTTCTTCGATATTACTTGCGATTATTTATGAAAAAAACGGAAATATGGCGAAAATTTTTAAAATTTAGCAATTTTCAAACTTCGTATTTTTATGCCCTTAAATCAGAGAGATATGTCACAAAAAATAGTTAATAAATAACATTTCCCACATGTCTACTTTACATCAGCACAATTTTGGAAACAAAATTTTTTTTTATTAGGGAGTTATAAGGGTTAAAAGTTGACCAGCAATTTCTCATTTTTACAACACCTTTTTTTTAGGGACCACATCACATTTGAAGTCATTTTGAGGGGTCTATATGATAGAAAATAACGAAGTGTGACACCATTCTAAAAACTACACCCCTCAAGGTTCTCAAAACCACATTCAAGAAGTTTATTAACCCTTTATGTGCTTCACAGGAACTGAAACGATGTGGAAGGAATAAATGAACATTTAACTTTTTTTTGCAAACATTTTAATTCAGAACCATTTTTTTTTCACAAGTGTAAAAACAGAAATGTAACCATAAATTTTGTTATGCAATTTCTCCTGAATACGCCAATACCCCATATGTGGGGGTAAACCACTGTTTGTGCGCACCGCAGAGCTTACTTTTTCAATTTAGAATTGGCAGGAATTGAGATCGGACGCCATGTCGCGATTGCAGAGCTCCTGATGTACCTAGACAGTAGTAACCCCCCACAAGTGACCCCATTTTGGAAACTAGACCCCCCAAGGAACTTATCTAGATGTGTGGTGAGAACTTTGAATGCCCAAGTGCTTCACAGAAGTTTAGAATGCAGAGTCGTGAAAATAAAAAAATATTTTTTTTCCACAAAAAAGATTTTGTAGCCCCCAAGTTTTTATTTTCACAAGGGTAACAGGAGAAATTGGACCCCAGAAGTTGTTGTCCAATTTATCCCGAGTACGCTGATGCCCCATATGTGGGGGTAACCCACTGTTTGGGCGCACGGCAGAGCTCAGAAGGGAGGGAGCACCATTTGACTTTTTGAGCGCAAAATTGGCTGTCGTGTTTGGAGACCCCCTGATGTAACTAAACAGTGGAAACCCCCCAATTCTAGCTCCAACCCTAACCCCAACACACCCCTAACCCTAATCCCAACCCGATCCATAATCCTAATCACTAACCCTAGCGATAATCACAACCCTTACCCCAAAACAACTCTAATGTCAACCCTAACAATAACCCTAATCAAAACCCTAAATCCAACACACCCCTAATCCTAATCTCAACCCTAACCTCAAACCTAACCCTAATCCCAATACACCCCTAATCACAACCCTAACCTTAACCCTAATCCCAAACCTAACCCTAATCCCAAGCGTAACCCTAATGCCAACCCTAACCCTAATACCAACTCTAATCCAAACCCTAACCCCAAATCTAACCCTAACTTTAGCCCCAACCCTAGCCCTAACTTTAGCCCCAACCCTAACCCTAGCCCAAAGGCTACTTTCACACTTGCGTCGCTTGGCATCCATCGCAATCCGTCGTTTTGGACAAAAAACGGATCCTCCAAATGTGCCCGCAGGATGCGTTTTTTTGCCCATAGACTTGTATTGCCGACGGATTGTGACGGATGGCCACACATCGCGTCCGTCGTGCACTGGATCAGTTGTGTTTTGGCAGACCGTCGGCACAAAAAACGTTCAATGTAACTTTTTTTGTACATCGCATCCGCCATTTCTGACCGCGCATGCGTGGCCGTAACTCCGCCCCCTCCTCCCCAGGATATAGATTGGGCAGCGGATGCGTTGAAAAACTACATCCGCTGCCCACATTGTGCACAATTTTCACAACGTGCGCCGGTATGTCGGGCCGACGCATTGCGACGGCCCCGTACCGACGTAAGTGTGAAAGAACCCTAACCCTGAATTTAGCCCCAACCCTAACTCTAACCTTAGCCCTAACCCTAGCCCTAACCCTAGCCCTAACCCTAACTCTAGCCCTAGCTCTAATCCTAACCCTAGCCCTAACCCTAGCCCTAACCCTAACCCTAGCCCTAACCCTAGCCCTAACCCTAACCCTAGCCCTAACCCTAGCCCTAAAACTACCCCTAACCCTAGCTCTAACCCTAGCCCTAACCCTAACCCTAGCCCTAACCCTAACCCTAACCCTAACCCTAGCCCTAACCCTAGCCCTAACCCTAACCCTAACCCTAATTTTAGCCCCAACTGCTCTTCTCCTGTCGGCCGGCAGATGGCGATAGATAGATTTTCTTTTCCCCGGCAGCCAGGAGGAGCAGCAGGAGGATCCAGGGACATCGGTGAGTATGGCAGGGTCCCTGAATCCCCCTATTTCTCTGTCCTCTGATGTGCGATCACATCAGAGGACAGAGAATTACACTTTGATTTTTTTTTTTTTTGCGGTCGCCGGTAAACAGTTAATTACCGGCGATCGCAAAACAGGGGTCGGTAAAACCGACCCCCATCATGTTCTTTGGGGTCTCAGCTACCCCCGACAGCCGAGACCCCAAAGATTCTCCCGGTGCCGGCCGGCGGGCACACTGCGCATGCGCCCGCCATTTTGAAGATGACGGCGCCCACCGGGAGCCACGAGGAGTACCGGGGGAGATAGGTGAGTATCGGGGGGCTATCTGGGACCCCTTTTCTCTGTCCTCTGATGTGCGATCACATCGGAGGACAGAGAAATTAAAAAGAGATCGCGTTTTTTTTTTTTGCGATCACCGGTAAACGGTTAATTACCGGCGATCGCAAATGCGGGGTCAGTTAAACCCCCCCCAAATCATGTTCTCTGGGGTCTCGGCTACCCCCGGCAACCGAGACCCCGGAGAAAATCCGACCCTGGGGGGTGCTATTTACTTTTTCCACAGCGCCGTTAATTAACGGCGCTGTGGTTTAAGAACCCTTAGCGGCCGCCGTTAAAAGGCGTATCGGCGGTCGCTAAGGGGTTAATAATTAAAATATATTAAAGTCAGTTTTAAAAATCTGCATGTATTTTATGCAGCAGTATTTATTGTATGTTGTGTGTCTCATGTAAAAGAAAAGAGGAGAATAGTTGGAAAGTACTAAGGTAAGCACAGTAGTAGTACAGTAAAATTTTCTGTTTTAAATTGTATGAACAAACATTGAAAAGTATACTTTTTTTAACCCCTTTCTGACCTCGGACGGGATAGTACGTCCGAGGTCAGATCCCCTGATTTGATGCGGGCTCCGGCGGTGAGCCTGCATCAAAGCTGTGACATGTCAGCTGTTTTGAACAGCTGACATGTGTCCATAATAGGCGCGAGCAGAATCGCGATCTGCCTGCGCCTATTAACTAGTTAAATGCCGCTGTCAAACGCAGACAGCGGCATTTAACTACCGCTTCCGGCCGGGCGGCCGGAAATGACATCATCGCCGACCCCCGTCACATGATCGGGGGTCGGCGATGCTTCAGAATTGTAACCATAGAGGTCCTTGAGTCCTCTATGGTTACTGATCGCCGGCAGCTGTGAGCGCCACCCTGTGGTCGGCGCTGACAGCACACCTGATTTTCAGCTACATAGCAGCGAACAGCAGATCGCTGCTATGAAGCAAAGGCGATCGTGCTGTGCCTGCTTCTAGCCTCCCATGGAGGCTATTGAAGCATGGCAAAAGTTAAAAAAAAAAGTTAAAAAAAATAAAAAAAAATAAAAGTTTAAATCACCCCCCTTTTGCCCCAATCAAAATAAATCAATAAAAGAAATATCAAATCTACGCATATTTGGTATCGCCGCGCTCAGCATCGCCCGATCTATCAACCCAAAAAAAGCATTAACCTGATTGCTAAACAGTGTAGCTTGAAAAAAATTTGAAACGCCAGAATTACGTTTTTTTGGTTGCCGTGACATTGCATTAAAATGCAATAACGGGCGATCAAAAGAACGTATCTGCACCAATATGCTATCATTAAAAATGTCATCTCGGCACGCAAAAAATAAGCCCTCAACCGACCCCAGATCATGAAAAATAAAGAGGCTACGGGTATCGGAAAATGGCGCAATTTTTTTTTTTTTTTTTAGCAAAGTTTGGAATTTTTTTTCACCACTTAGGTAAAAAATAACCTAGTCATGTTAGGTGTCTATGAACTCGTACTGACCTGGAGAATCATAATGGCAGGTCAGTTTTAGCATTTAGTGAACCTAGCAAAAAAGCCACACAAAAAACAAGTGTAGGATTGCACTTTTTTTGCAATTACACCGCACTTGGAATTTTTTTCCTGTTTTCTAGTACACGACATGCTAAAACCAATGATGTCGTTCAAAAGTACAACTCGTCCCGCAAAAAATAAGCCCTCACATGGCCAAATTGACGGAAAAATAAAAAAGTTATGGCTCTGGGAAGGAGAGGAGTGAAAAACGAACACGGAAAAAACAAAAATCCCAAGGTCATGAAGGGGTTAAATAATCACCACTGGAGATGAGCAAATCAATCAGTGGAGGATTGAGTTTGAGTTGAATTTCCTGAAACTGTTAAAGAATTAAAGAGTTGTTTTACTTTTGGGAGATATCTTAAATGTTTTAGCTCCATTAATTCTGAGAAGATTGGTGCAAGTCTGCAACCGGAAACCAGAAATTGTTCGAAAGACCTTTCAGAAGTGCACAGCTTAGAAGACAGGATTATGCCTTTCTACTGCATCCAATCTGTGATGTCTGCTCTCCTGCCGACTTCTAAGTGGTCTTTTAAACAATTGGTGGGGTTCTAAGAACCAGGTTCCTCACCAATATGCTCAGTGTTAGTGACCCTAAAACATTAAAAAATCTCACAAAATTCAATTTAATTTAGGGTTAATTTACACTGCAGCCAATAATCGAAAATCATTCAATTGTCGATCTATCTAAATAAGCTGTCAATCATCTGATGCACAAGCAAAACATTCATTGTTCAGGTGAAAACATTTTTTAAGATTACTTAAAGTGAGTATCTCAACCCCAAAATCCCTATATGTAATATCCCTGTATGTAATTTAGCTTAACCCCTTTCTGACCTCAGACGGGATAGTACGTCCGAGGTCAGATCCCCCGCTTTGATGCAGGGCTCCGGCGGTGAGCCCGCATCAAAGCCAGGACATGTCAGCTGTTTTGAACAGCTGACATGTGACCGCAATAGTGGTGGGTGAAATCGCGATTCACCCACCGCTATTAACTAGTTAAATCCTGCTGTCAAATGCGGACAGCGGCATTTAACCGGCGCTTACGGCCATCCGATGGGCGCATCGCTGACCCCTGTCACATGATCGGCGGTCAGCGATGCATCAGAATGGTAACCATAGAGGTCCTTGGGTCCTCTATAGTTACTGATCCCGGCATGCTGTGAGTGCCCCCCTGTGGTCGGCGCTCATAGCAAGCCTGTTATTAAGCTACATAGCTGCGATCTGATGATCGCTGCTATGTAGCAGAGCCGATCAGGCTACTCCAGCTTCTAGCCTCCCATGGAGGCTATTGAAGCATGGCAAAAGTAAAAAAAAAAAAAAAGTAAAAAAATATGTGAAAAAAATAAAAATATATAAAAGTTGAAATCACTCCCTTTTCGCCCCATTCACAATAAATCAATAAACAAACAAAAAAACCTATACATATTTGGTATTGCCGCATTCAGAATCACCCAATCTATCAATAAAAAAAGGATTAACCAGATCGCTAAGCGGCGTAGCGAGAACAAAATTTGAAATGCCAGAATTAAGTTTTTTTGGTCGCCATGACATTGAATTAAAATGCAATAACAGGCGATCAAAAGAATGTATCTGCACCAAAATTGTATAATTAAAAACGCCAGCTTGGCACGCAAAAAATAAGCCCTCAAACGACACCAGATCATAAAAAATGGAGACTCTACGGGTATCGGAATTTGGCGCTGTTTTTTTTTTAGCAAAGTTTGGCATTTTTTTTCACCACTTAGATAAAAGAGAACCTAGACATGTTTTGTGTCTATCAACTCATATTGACCTGGAAAATCATAATTGCAGGTCAGTTTTAGCATTTAGTGAACCTAGCAAAAAAGCCAAACAAAAAACAAGTGTGGGATTGCACTATTTTTGCAATTTCACCACACTTGGAATTTTTTTCCCGTTTTCTAGTACACGACATGCTAAAACCAATGGTGTCATTCAAAAGTACAACTTGTTTCGCAAAAAATAAGCCCTCACATGGCCATATTGACGGAAAAATAAAAAAGTTATGGCTCTGGGAAGGAGGGGAGCGAAAAATGAACACGGAAAAACGGAAAATCCCAAGGTCATAAAGTGGTTAAGGGTCACCAATCTAACCCAAAAAGAGGTGCGAAAGCGGCTAAATAAGATTAAAATAGATAAATCTTTGGGTCCGGATGGCATACACCCAGGAGTAATAACAGAACTAAGTAATGTAATAGACAAGCCATTATTTCTTATGTTTAGGGACTCTATAGTGACGGGGTCTGTTCCACAGGACTGGCGCATAGCAAATGTGGTTCCAATATTCAAAAAGGGGTCTTAAAATGAACCTGGAAATTATAGACCAGTAAGTCTAACCTCTAGTGACAGTAAACTATTTGAAGGGTCTCTGAGGGATGTTATTCTGGATTATCTCAATGAGAATAACTGTTTAACTCCATATCAGCATGGGTTTATGAGGAATCGCTCCTGTCAAACCAATCTAATCAGTTTTTATGAAGAGGTAAGCAATAGACTGGACCAAGGTGAGTCATTAGATGTGGTATATAGGGTTGAGCGAAACTGATCAGACATTTTCATAAATCGCCGACTTTTAGCAAAGTCGGGTTTTGTGAAACCCGACCCGTTCCCACTGTGGGATCGGCCATGAGGTCGGCAATCTGTGCGCCAAAGTCGCGTTTTGTATGATGCTTTAAGCGCAATTTCTCAGCCAATGAACGTGCACGCAGAGTGTGGGCAGCGTGATGACATAGGTCTCGGTCCCTACCATCTTAGAGGACATGGCAGTGATTGGCTTTCTTTCTGCGGCGTCACAGGGGCTATAAAGGGGCGTGCACGCCGACTGCATCTTACTTCTGCCGATCTGAGCATAGGGAGAGGTTGCTGCAGCTTCATCAGAAGCAGCGATATACTTAGGCAGGGAATATTTTCCCCCAAACCGCTTGTACTGTAGCGATTTCCACTGTCCAACACCACCTTTTCTTTGCAGGGACAGTGGAGTTTTTTTTTGGTGCATCAGCTCTGTAGCTTAGGCAGCCTTATAAGGCTCCCTGATAGCTGCATTGCTGTTTGTTTGTGCAAACCAACTGCTTTTTTCAAAGCAAAAATCCTGTTGCTTCTTTCTGCACAGTTCTCTTGTTCCTTTGTCCACACTCTTTTTGTGTGCAGCAGTAATTTTTATTGCTGCCATACTTGTCCTTTGATCATTGCAGGGAGATTGAAATTCTACTACAGCCCTTGTATTTTTTTATATATCTGGCAGCCACGTTCTGCCTTGTACATTGTGTGTTGTCACACACTGGGCCTGTTTTTTCCTGCAGTCTCCCACAAAAACAAAAAAAAAGGTGCTTTAAATTGACACTAAGTGGATTAACGTGAGTTCTGTTTGGCGTATATCTGCCACCCACGTTCTGCTTTTTACAGTGTGTGTAGTTTAACACAGAGGGCCTGTTGTTACCTGCAGTCTACCACCAAAAAAAAGGCTGCTTAAAATTGCCACTAAGTGGATTAACGTGAGTTCTGTTTGGCGTATATCTGCCACCCATGTTCTGCTTTGTAGAGTGTGTAGTTTAACCCACAGGGCCTGTTGTTACCTGCAGTCTCCCACAAAAACAAAAAAAGGCTGCTTTAAATTGCCACTAAGTGGATTAACGTGAGTTCTGTTTGGCGTATATCTGCCACCCACGTTCTGCTTTGTACAGTGTGTGTAGTTTAACCCACAGGGCCTGTTGTTACCTGCAGTCTCCCACAAAAACAAAAAAGGCTGCTTTAAATTGCCACTAAGTGGATTAACGTGAGTTCTGTTTGGCGTATATCTGCCACCCACGTTCTGCTTTTTACAGTGTGTGTACTTTAACACAGAGGGCCTGTTGTTACCTGCAGTCTACCACCAAAAAAAAAAGGCTGCTTTAAATTGCCACTAAGTGGATTAACTTGAGTTCTGTTTGGCGTATATCTGCCACCCATGTTCTGCTTTTTACAGTGTGTGTACTTTAACACAGAGGACCTGTTGTTACCTGCAGTCTACCACCAAAAAAAAAAAAAGGCTGCTTTAAATTGCCACTAAGTGGATTAACGTGAGTTCTGTTTGGCGTATATCTGCCACCCACGTTCTGCTTTGTACAGTGTGTGTAGTTTAACCCACAGGGCCTGTTGTTACCTGCAGTCTCCCACAAAAACAAAAAAAGGCTGCTTTAAATTGCCACTAAGTGGATTAACGTGAGTTCTGTTTGGCGTATATCTGCCACCCACGTTCTGCTTTTTACAGTGTGTGTAGTTTAACACAGAGGGCCTGTTGTTACCTGCAGTCTACCACCAAAAAAAAAAGGCTGCTTTAAATTGCCACTAGGTGGATTAACGTGAGTTCTGTTTGGCGTATATCTGCCACCCACGTTCTGCTTTTTACAGTGTGTGTACTTTAACACAGAGGGCCTGTTGTTACCTGCAGTCTACCACCAAAAAAAAAAAGGCTGCTTTAAACTGCCACTAAGTGGATTAACTTGAGTTCTGTTTGGCGTATATCTGCCACCCACGTTCTGCTTTGTACAGTGTGTGTAGTTTAACCCACAGGGTCTGTTGTTACCTGCAGTCTCCCCCTAACAAAAAAAGGGAGCTTTGAATTGCCACTAAGTGGATTAACGTGAGTTCTGTTTGGCGTATATCTGCCACCCACGTTCTGCTTTGTACAGTGTGTGTAGTTTAACACAGAGGGTCTGTTGTTACCTGCAGTCTACCACCCCCCAAAAAAGGCTACTTTAAATTGCAACTAAGTGGATTAACATAAGTTCTGTTTGGCATATATCTGCCAGCAACGTTCTGCCTTGTCCATTGTGTGGTCTAATACACAGGGCCTGTCATTTCCTGCAGTCTCCCCTTAACAAAAAAAGGGGAGCTTTAAATTGCCACTAAGTGCATTAACGTGAGTTCTGTTTGGCGTATATCTGCCACCCACGTTCTGCTTTGTACAGTGTGTGTAGTTTAACCCACAGGTCCTGTTGTTACCTGCAGTCTCACACATTAACAAAAAAATGGCTGCTATAAATTGCCACTAAGTGGATTAACATGAGATATACGCCAATATCTGCCACCCATGTTCTGCTTTGTAGAGTGTGTGTACTTTAACACAGAGGGCCTGTTGTTACCTGCAGTCTCCCACAAAAACAAAAAAAGGCTGCTTTAAATTGCCACTAAGTGGATTTACTTGAGTTCTGTTTGGCGTATATCTGCCACCCACGTTCTGCTTTGTACAGTGTGTGTAGTTTAACCAAAGGGCCTGTTGTTACCTGTAGTCTCCCACAAAATAAAAAAAAAGGCTGCTTTAAATTGCCACTAAGTGGATTAACGTAAGTTCTGTTTGGCATATATCTGCCAGCAACGTTCTGCCTTGTCCATTGTGTGGTCTAATACACAGGGCCTGTTATTTCCTGCAGTCTCCCCCTAACAAAAAAAAGGGAGCTTTAAATTGCCACTAAGTGGATTAACGTGAGTTCTGTTTGGCGTATATCTGCCACCCACGTTCTGCTTTGCACAGTGTGTGTTGTTTAACCCACAGGGCCTGTTGTTACCTGCAGTCTCCCACAAAAACAAAAAAAAGACTGCTTTAATTGCCACTAAGTGGATATACGTGAGTTCTGTTTGGCGTATATCTGCCACCCACGTTCTGATTTGTACAGTGTGTGTTGTTTAACCCACAGGGCCTGTTGTTACCTGTAGTCTCCCACAAAAGCAAAAAAAAGGCTGGTTTAAATTGCCACTAAGTGGATTAATGTGAGTTCTGTTTGGCGTATATCTGCCACCCACGTTCTGCTTTGTACAGTGTGTGTAGTTTAACACAGAGGGCCTGTTGCTACCTGCAGTCTCCCACAAAAACAAAAAAAAGGCTGCTTTAAATTGCCACTAAGTGGATTAACGTGAGTTCTCTTTGGCGTATATCTGCCACCCACGTTCTGCTTTGTACGTTGTGTGTAGTTTAAACCACAGGGCCTGTTGTTACCTGCAGTCTCCCACAAAAACAAAAAAAGGCTGCTTTAAATTGCCACTAAGTGGATTAACGTGAGTTCTGTTTGGCGTATATCTGCCACCCACGTTCTGCCTTGTCCATTGTGTGGTCTAATACACAGGGCCTGTTATTTCCTGCAGTCTCTGTTATGATCAGGTGGCCTTGGAGCAGCATGAAATGACCTTCGCTGGAGCAGTGGTAACTTTACTGACCGAAAAACCCTAATCCTATCATCGCAACTAGAAGTAGCCATGGGGTGTGCCTAACAGACCTAGACACCTCGACACAGCCTAAGGACTAAATATCCCTAAAGATGGAAATAGGAAAACTCTCTTGCCTCAGAGTAGATCCCCAAAGGATAGATAGCCCCCCACAAATAATGACTGTGAGTAGGAGAGGAAAAGACACACGCAGACAGAAAACAGGGATAAGCAAAGGAGGCCACTACTACCTAGATAGGAAAGGATAGTACAGGATACTATGCGGTCAGCATAAAACACTACAAAATATCCACAGCAGAAAAATACAAAAACTCCACCACCTAACTAAAGATGTGGAGAGTATATCTGCGACTCCAGCAAGTCCAACTAGACTGAGAAAAACATCAGGCACAGTCTAGCAGGAAAAAAATAGAAACAAGATAAGCACAGAAAATAAACACACAGCAGTGTGTCTAAAAAAATGAAGCAAACACTTATCTTAGCTGAATTGGCTGCAAGCAGGAGAGGCCAGGCAGAGGACCAACACTTCCAAAGGAACATTGACTACTGGCAAGGACTAATGAGTCCTGCACAGCTAAATACCCCAGTCCGAATTGCAATTAGCAGAAACACCTGTCCAAGACTGCTGCTCAGGAATAACTGCATTACCATCAACAACCACCGGAGGGAGCCCAAGAGCAGAATTCACAACAGCACCCCTACCTTGAGGAGGGGTCACCGAACCCTCACCAGAGCCCCCAGGCCGGTCAGGACGAGCAAGATGAAAGGCACAAACCAAATCAGCAGCATGGACATCAGAGGCCGAAACCCAAGAATTATCCTCCTGGCCATAACCCTTCCATTTGACAAGGTACTGAAGCTTCCCCCTCGAAAAACGAGAATCCAAAATCTTCTCAACCATATATTCCAACTCCCCATCAACCAACACAGGGGCCGGAGGATCAACAGAGGGAACAACGGGCTCCACATATTTCCGCAACAAAGATCTATGGAAGACATTATGGATAGCAAAAGAGGCCGGAAGCGCCAGACGAAAAGACACAGGATTAATAATCTCAGAAATCCTATAAGGAGTCCAATAAACCGAGGCTTAAACTTAGGAGAAGAAACCTTCATAGGAACATAACGGGAAGATAACCAAACCAGATCCCCAACCCGAAGCCGGGAACCAGCACAGCGACGTCGGTTAGCAAAACGTTGAGCCTCCTCCTGAGACAACACCAAATTGTCCACCACCTGAGCCAAATCTGCTGCAACCTGTCCACCACAGAATCCACACCAGGAAAGTCAGAAGCCTCAACCTGCCCAGAAGAAAAACGAGGATGAAAACCAAAATTACAAAAAAAAGGCGAAACCAAAGTAGCCGAACTAGCCCGATTATTAAGGGCAAACTCGGCCAATGGCAAAAAAGCCACCCAATCATCCTGATCAGCAGACACAAAGCATCTCTAATAAGTCTCCAAAGTCTGACTAGTACGCTCAGTCTGGCCATTTGTCTGAGGATGAAATGCAGAAGAAAAAGACAAATTAATGTCCAGCCTAGCACAAAAGGCCCGCCAAAACCTAGAAACAAACTTGGAACCTCTGTCGGACACAATATTCTCAGGAATACCATGCAAACGGACCACATGCTGAAAAAACAACGGAACCAAATCAGAAGAAGAAGGCAATTTAGGCAAATGCACCAAATGAACCATCTTAGAGAATCCGTCACAAACAACCCAGATAACAGACATCCTCTGGGAAACAGGAAGATCGGAAATAAAATCCATAGAAATATGCATCCAGGGCCTCTCAGGGACTAGCAATGGCAAAAGCAACCCACTAGCACGGGAGCAACAAGGCTTGGCCCGCGCACAAGTCCCACAGGACTGCACAAAAGACCGCACATCACGCGATAAAGAAGGCCACCAAAATGACCTACCAACCAAGTCTCTGGTACCAAAAATGCCAGGATGACCAGCCAACACAGAACAGTGAACCTCAGAAATCACTCTACTAGTCCATCTGTCAGGAACAAACAGCTTCCCCACAGGACAACGATCAGGTTTGTCAGCCTGAAATTTCTGAAGAACCCATCGTAAATCAGGAGAAACGGCAGAAAGGACCACCCCTTCCTTCAAAATACCGACTGGTTCCAAGACCTCAGGAGAATCAGGCAGAAAACTCCTAGAGAGGGCATCAGCCTTAATATTCTTAGAACCCGGAAGGTACGAGACCACGAAATCAAAACGAGAAAAAAACAAGGACCATCGAGCCTGTCTAGGATTCAACCGTTTGGCAGACTCGAGGTAAATCAGATTCTTATGATCGGTCAAGACCACAATATGGTGCTTAGCTCCCTCAAGCTAATGTCGCCACTCCTCAAACGCCCACTTCATAGCCAACAATTCCCGATTGCCGACATCATAATTGCTTTCAGCAGGCAAAAACTTACGGGAAAAGAAGGCACACGGTTTCATTAAGTAACCAACAGGATCCCTCTGAGACAAAACAGCCCCTGCCCCAATCTCAGAAGCGTCAACCTCAACCTGAAACGGAAGAGAAACATCCGGTTGATGCAACACAGGAGCAGAAGTAAAACGATGCTTAAGTTCCTGAAAGGCAGAGACAGCCGCATGGGACAAATTCGCCACATCAGCTCACTTCTTCGTCAAATCAGTCAAGGGGTTTAACCACGCTGGAAAAATTAGCAATGAAACGGCGATAAAAATTAGCAAAACCCAAAAATTTCTGAAGGCTCTTCACGGATGTGGGCTGAATCCAATTATGAATGGCCTGAACCTTAACCGGATCCATCTCTATAGACGAGGGAGAAAAAATAAAGCCCAAAAAGGAAACCTTCTGCACCCCAAAAAGACACTTAGACCCTTTCACAAAAAAGGCATTGTCACGAAGGATCTGAAATACCATCCTGACCTGCTGCACATGAGACTCCCAATCATCGGAAAAAATCAAAATATAGTCCAAATATACAATCAGGAATTTATCAAGATAATCCCGGAAGATATCATGCATGAAGGACTGAAAAACAGATGGAGCATTAGAGAGTCCGAATGGCATCACAAGGTATTCAAAATGGCCCTCAGGCGTGTTAAACGCAGTTTTCCATTCATCACCCTGCTTAATGCGAACAAGATTATTAGCCCCCCGAAGGTCAATCTTAGTAAACCAACTAGCTCCCTTAATCCTAGCAAACAAATCGGAAAGCAAAGGTAAAGGATATTGAAACTTGACCGTGATCTTATTCAAGAGGCGATAATCAATACAGGGTCTTAAGGAACCATCTTTTTTAGCAACAAAAAAGAACCCCGCTCCCAACGGTGAAGAAGATGGCCGAATATGCCCTTTCTTCAAAGACTCCTTAATATAGCTCCGCATGGTGGTATGTTCAGGTACAGACAGGTTGAAAAGTCAGCCCTTAGGAAACTTACAGCCTGGAATCAAGTCAATAGCACAATCGCAGTCCCTGTGTGGTGGAAGGAAACTGGACTTGGGCTCATCGAATACATCCTGAAAATCAGACAAAAACTCCGGAATTTCAGAAGAGGGAGAAGGAGCGATAGACATCAGAGGAACATCATTATGAACCTCCTGACAACCCCAACTAGTCACAGACATGGACTTCCAATCCAAAACAGGATTATGTACTTGCAACCATGGAAAACCCAGCACGATAGCATCATGCAAATTATGCAACACCAGAAATCGACAATCTTCCTGATGGGCTGGCGCCATGCGCATGGTCACCTGTGTCCAAAACTGGGGCTTATTTTTAGCCAAGGGTGTAGCATCAATGCCCCTTAAAGGAATAGGGTTCTGCAAAGGCTGCAAGGGAAAACCACAACGCCTGGCAAACTCAAAGTCCATTAAGTTCAAGGCGACGCCTGAATCCACAAACGCCATGACAGAAAATGATGACAATAAACAGATCAAGGACACAGATAACAGAAATTTAGGTTGTACAGTACTGATGGTAAATGAACTGGCGATCCTCTTGGTCCGCTTAGGGCAGACAGAAATGACATGGGAAGCGTCGCCACAATAATAACACAACCTATTCTGACGTCTGAAACCTTGTCGTTCCGTTCTAGACAGAATCCTATCACATTGCATTGGCTCAGGAATTTGCTCTGAGGATAACGCCATAGCGCGCACAGTTCTGCGCTCCCGCAAGCGCCGATCAATCTGAATGTCCAGAGACATAGAATCACTCAGATTGGAGGGTGTGGGAAACCCCACCATGACATCTTTAATGGATTCAGAAAGAAACTTTCTGAAAATTGCCGCCAAAGCATCATTATTCCATTTAGTCAATACAGACCATTTTCTGAATTTCTGACAATACAATTCTGCCGCCTCTTGACCCCGAGACAGAGCCAACAAGGTCTTCTCAGCTTGATCCACCGATGTTATGAACAGGTAATTCAGAACCACAATGGACATAGAAGTACAGAGCACACGAAGTGACCTGACAATTACCAAAAATAAAGGACGAGCTCTGAGACGTGGGAACTCTGCTGACCGCAATCCCTAATCCTAACACACCACACTAGAGGTAGCCGTGGATTGCGCCTAACGCTCCCTATGCAAATCGGCACAGCCTGAGAAACTAACTAGTCCTGAAGATAGAAAAATAAGCCTACCTTGCCTCAGAGAAATTCCCCAAAGGAAAAGGCAGCCCCCCACATATAATGACTGTGAGTAAGATGAAAATACAAACACAGAGATGAAATAGATTTAGCAAAGTGAGGCCCGACTTACTGAATAGACCGAGGATAGGAAAGATAGCTTTGCGGTCAACACAAAAACCTACAAACAACCACGCAGAGGGGCAAAAAGACCCTCCGCACCGACTAACGGTACGGAGGTGCTCCCTCTGCGTCTCAGAGCTTCCAGCAAGCAAGAAAAACCAAAATAGCAAGCTGGACAGAAAAAATAGCAAACAAAAAATAACACAAGCAAAACTTAGCTTATGCAGGATAGACAGGCCACAGGAACGATCCAGGAGGAAGCAAGACCAATACTAGAACATTGACTGGAGGCCAGGATCAAAGCACCAGGTGGAGTTAAATAGAGCAGCACCTAACGACTTAACCTCATCACCTGAGGAAGGAAACTCAGAAGCCGCAGTACCACTCTCGACCACAGGAGGGAGCTTGGCCACAGAATTCACAACACACCGAATTATGTTCATCATACAGTAATCCTAACGCCTGAAAGAAGGAGTCTACATTAAGCAAAGCAGGATCCCCAGATTCCAGGGAAACTGCCCAATCCTGTGGATCACCACGCAGCAGGGAAATGATGATTTTACCTTGTTGAATGGAATCACCGGAGGATCGAGGTTTCAATGCAAAAAACAGTTTACAGTTGTTTTTAAAACTCAAAAACTTGGACCTGTCACCAAAAAACAAATCAGGAGTAGGTATCTTAGGCTCCAAAGCAGGAGTCTGAACAATGTAATCAGAAATACCCTGTACTCTAGCAGCAAGCTGGTCTATACGAGAAACTAATTCCTGAACATTCATGCTAGCACAAGGCTCTTCAGCCACCCAGAGATAAAGAGACAAAACAGACTGGAGAAAAAAAAATGGCTCAAGATCTTTCCTCCCTTCTGCTGAGATGAAATTAACTCATTGTTGGCCAGTAGTACTGTTATGATCAGGTGGCCTTGGAGCAGCATGAAATGACCTTCGCTGGAGCAGTGGTAACTTTACTGACCGCAAACCCTGATCCTATCACCGCAACTAGAAGTAGCCGTTGGGTGTGCCTAACAGACCTAGACACCTCGACACAGCCTACGGACTAAATATCCCTAAAGATGGAAATAGGAAAACTCTCTTGCCTCAGAGTAGATCCCCAAAGGATAGATAGCCCCCCACAAATAATGACTGTGAGTAGGAGAGGAAAAGACACACGCAGACAGAAAACAGGGATAAGCAAAGGAGGCCACTACTACCTAGATAGGAAAGGATAGTACAGGATACTATGCGGTCAGCGTAAAACACTACAAAATATCCACAGCAGAAAAATACAAAAACTCCACCACCTAACTAAAGATGTGGAGAGTATATCTGCGACTCCAGCGAGTCCAACTAGACTGAGAAAAACATCAGGCACAGTTTAGCAGGAACAAAATAGAAACAAGATAAGCACAGAAAATAAACATACAGCAGTGTGTCTAAAAAAATGAAGCAAACACTTATCTTAGCTGAATTGGCTGCAAGCAGGAGAGGCCAGGCAGAGGACCAACACTTCCAAAGGAACATTGACTACTGGCAAGGACTAATGAGTCCTGCACAGCTAAATACCCCAGTCCGAATTGCAATTAGCAGAAACACCTGTCCAAGACTGCTGCTCAGGAATAACTGCATTACCATCAACAACCACCGGAGGGCGCCCAAGAGCAGAATTCACAAGTCTCCTCCCAACAAAAAAAAGGGAGCTTTCAATTGCCACTAAGTGGATCTACGTGAGTTCTGTTTGGCGTATATCTGCTAGCCACGTTCTTCCTTGTACATTGTGTTGTGTAATACACAGGGCCTGTTTGTTCCTGCTGTCTTCCCGCCAAAAAAAGGAAGATATAAATTCTCAATAGTTAATATACACCTTCTACCTTGTTTAACAGTAGCATATAACGGTTATTATTTTGGTAACATTTCAGCAAAAATGAGGAAGTCTGGTGGAAGAGGCCATGGACGGTCGTTGCCAACTGGTAATGATGGTTGGGGTGGTAGTAGAGCATCTGGTGGTACTGGGAAAAGCAAGATAGCACCAAAGGCTTGAGGTGTAGAGGCAGCGTCATCGTCTGGCTACACAAGGCCTCGAAGGCTCCCTTATCTGGGAGTAGGAAAACAGCTTTTAAAGCCGGAGCAGCAGGAACAAGTTTTGGCTTTCCTTGCTGACTTAGCCTCCAGCTCTTTCACCTCCTCTTCAGAAGCTTTCAAATCTAAAACCAGGGAGTCATCAGTGGATGCTCCATGTCCAGAAAAAGTTGCTTCCTTGTGTCCTTCACCCAAAACAAAAGTGAAGGATGCGGCAGGCAACACTACACTTTACTCCATGGAGCTCTTTACACATACCGTGCCTGGGTTAGAGAGGGAAATAGTAAAAAGCCCATTACAGGAAGAATGGGACATGGAGTGCACAGATGCACAGCCACAGCTTGATTGATGCTGTTCCATTGACTCAGATCACAACTTTGCCCTCGCAGTTTACTGAGCCCGAATCTGACCCTGATGAGACTATGGTGCCCAGTCCCGAACGCTATAGCACCTTACACGGTGACACAGAGGACAGTGCCCATGACATTGAAGAGGAGGTGATAGATGACCCAGTTGTTGACCCTGATTGGCAGCCATTGGGGGAAGAGGGTGCCACAGCCTGTAGCTCAGAAGCGGAGGAGGATGATCTGCAGCAGCCATCTACATCGCAAAAGTTGTCATCTGGCAGGCCCGCATCAGGCCCAAAATGTGTGTCAAAAACCACAACAGGTGTAGTACAGCGTTGCAATCCGGTGGCAGTAGCACGGCGTGCAACGCCTGAAAAGGTATTCCATAGTAGGACAGTGTGGCAATTTTTTAACCAAGATCCGAAGGATCAGTGCAAAGTTATATGTAAGAAATGCTCCAAGACCTTTAGTAGAGGGCAGAATGTTCTAAATTTAAATACAACATGCATGCGTAGACATCTAACCAGCAGGCACTTGGAAGCATGGACTAACTACCAAACGTCCCATACCATTGGTGCACCTGCTCCTATTGAAGCTAGTCAGCAAGATTGCTTCCCTAACTGGAAGCCCACTGGTTATGACACCACCAGTAGCAAATGTGGAGGTATTGTCGCAAGGCCAAAACAGTCAGGGAATCACAAGGTTCCTGGTTGGAAACACTGTTGGTAGGCCCACATCAAGAATACCATCGCCAAGCCTCTCTCAATCTGCCATGTCCACCACCACCCCCGCTAGTTCCACCATATGCAGCTCTCCAGTCCAGCTCAGCCTACAAGAGACTCTCGATAGGAAAAGAAAGTACACTTCCTCTCATCCGCGTACACAGGGTTTGAACGGCTACATAGCTCGACTAATCTCGTTAGAGATGATGCCCTACCATTTGGTTGAAAGCGAAGCTTTCAAAGCCCTGATGGCCTACGCAGTACCATGCTATGACTTACTCAGTCGACACTTCTTTGCGAGGAAAGCCATCCCAGCACGACACCAACATGTCAAAGAATGCATTGTCCATGCACTCAGGCAATCGGTCAGTAGAAAGGCTCACCTCACAACTGATGCATGGACCAGTAGGCATGGCCAGGGACCATTACCGCACACTGGGTTAATGTGGTGGATGCAGGGTCCACAGGGGACAACAATACTGGCACAGTTCTGCCTAGCCCACGGTCTAGGAAACAGTTACATAGTAACATAGTAACATAGTTAGTAAGGCCGAAAAAAGACATTTGTCCATCCAGTTCAGCCTATATTCCATCATAATAAGTACCCAGATCTACGTCCTTCTACAGAACCTAATAATTGTATGATACAATATTGTTCTGCTCCAGGAAGACATCCAGGCCTCTCTTGAACCCCTCGACTGAGTTCGCCATCACCACCTCCTCAGGCAAGCAATTCCAGATTCTCACTGCCCTAACAGTAAAGAATCCTCTTCTATGTTGGTGGAAAAACCTTCTCTCCTCCAGACGCAAAGAATGCCCCCTTGTGCCCGTCACCTTCCTTGGTATAAACAGATCCTCAGCGAGATATTTGTATTGTCCCCTTATATACTTATACATGGTTATTAGATCGCCCCTCAGTCGTCTTTTTTCTAGACTAAATAATCCTAATTTCGCTAATCTATCTGGGTATTGTAGTTCTCCCATCCCCTTTATTAATTTTGTTGCCCTCCTTTGTACTCTCTCTAGTTCCATTATATCCTTCTTGAGCACCGGTGCCCAAAACTGGACACAGTACTCCATGTGCGGTCTAACTAGGGATTTGTACAGAGGCAGTATAATGCTCTCATCATGTGTATCCAGACCTCTTTTAATGCACCCCATGATCCTGTTTGCCTTGGCAGCTGCTGCCTGGCACTGGCTGCTCCAGGTAAGTTTATCATTAACTAGGATCCCCAAGTCCTTCTCCCTGTCAGATTTACCCAGTGGTTTCCCATTCAGTGTGTAATGGTGATATTGATTCCCTCTTCCCATGTGTATAACCTTACATTTATCATTGTTAAACCTCATCTGCCACCTTTCAGCCCAAGTTTCCAACTTATCCAGATCCATCTGTAGCAGAATACTATCTTCTCTTGTATTAACTGCTTTACATAGTTTTGTATCATCTGCAAATATCGATATTTTACTGTGTAAACCTTCTACCAGATCATTAATGAATATGTTGAAGAGAACAGGTCCCAATACTGACCCCTGCGGTACCCCACTGGTCACAGCGACCCAGTTAGAGACTATACCATTTATAACCACCCTCTGCTTTCTATCACTAAGCCAGTTACTAACCCATTTACACACATTTTCCCCCAGACCAAGCATTCTCATTTTGTGTACCAACCTCTTGTGCGGCACGGTATCAAACGCTTTGGAAAAATCGAGATATACCACGTCCAATGACTCACCGTGGTCCAGTCTATAGCTTACCTCTTCATAAAAACTGATTAGATTGGTTTGACAGGAGCGATTTCTCATAAACCCATGCTGATATGGAGTTAAACAGTTATTCTCATTGAGATAATCCAGAATAACATCCCTCAGAAACCCTTCAAATATTTTACCAACAATAGAGGTTAGACTTACTGGCCTATAATTTCCAGGTTCACTTTTAGAGCCCTTTTTGAATATTGGCACCACATTTGCTATGCGCCAGTCCTGCGGAACAGACCCTGTCGCTATAGAGTCACTAAAAATAAGAAATAATGGTTTATCTATTACATTACTTAGTTCTCTTAGTACTCGTGGGTGTATGCCATCCGGACCCGGAGATTTATCTATTTTAATCTTATTTAGCCGGTTTCACACCTCTTCTTGGGTTAGATTGGTGACCCTTAATATAGGGTTTTCATTGTTTCTTGGGATTTCACCTAGCATTTCATTTTCCACCGTGAATACCGTGGAGAAGAAGGTGTTTAATATGTTAGCTTTTTCCTCGTCGTCTACAACCATTCTTTCCTCACTATTTTTTAAGGGGCCTACATTTTCAGTTTTTATTCTTTTACTATTGATATAGTTGAAGAACAGTTTGGGATTAGTTTTACTCTCCTTAGCAATGTGCTTCTCTGTTTCCTTTTTGGCAGCTTTAATTAGTTTTTTAGATAAAGTATTTTTCTCCCTATAGTTTTTTAGAGCTTCAATGGTGCCATCCTGCTTTAGTAGTGCAAATGCTTTCTTTTTACTGTTAATTGCCTGTCTTACTTCTTTGTTTAGCCACATTGGGTTTTTCCTATTTCTAGTCCTTTTATTCCCACAAGGTATAAACCGCTTACACTGCCTATTTAGGATGTTCTTAAACATTTCCCATTTATTATCTGTATTCTCATTTCTGAGGATATTGTCCCAGTCTACCAGATTAAGGGCATCTCTAAGCTGTTCAAACTTTGCCTTCCTAAAGTTCAATGTTTTTGTGACTCCCTGACAAGTCCCCCTAGTGAAAGACAGGTGAAACTGCACAATATTGTGGTCGCTATTTCCTAAATGCCCAACCACCTGCAGATTTGTTATTCTGTCAGGTCTATTAGATAGTATTAGGTCTAAAAGTGCTGCTCCTCTGGTTGGATTCTGCACCAATTGTGAAAGATAAATTTTCTTGGTTATTAGCAGAAACCTGTTGCCTTTATGGGTTTCACAGGTTTCTGTTTCCCAGTTAATATCCGGGTAGTTAAAGTCCCCCATAACCAGGACCTCATTATGGGTTGCAGCTTCATCTATCTGCTTTAGAAGTAGACTTTCCATGCTTTCTGTTATATTTGGGGGTTTGTAACAGACCCCAATGAGAATTTTGTTACCATTTTTCCCTCCATGAATTTCAACCCATATGGACTCGACATCCTCATTCCCTTCGCTAATATCCTCCCTTAAAGTGGACTTTAGACAAGACTTTACATAGAGACAAACCCCTCCTCCTCTCCGATTTTTACGATCCTTTCTAAACAGACTGTAACCCTGTAAGTTAACTGCCCAGTCATAGCTTTCATCTAACCATGTCTCGGTTATTCCCACTATGTCAAAGTTACCTGTAGATATTTCTGCTTCTAGTTCTTCCATCTTGTTTGTCAGGCTTCTGGCGTTTGCGAGCATGCAGTTTAGAGGATTTTGTTTTGTTCCAATCTCCTCACTGTGGATTGTTTTAGAAATGTTCTTACCTCCCTTCTGAGTATGTTTTCCTGGGTCGTCTTTGTTCGAGTCTAATGTTTTTCTTCCCGTCCCCTCTTCTTCTAGTTTAACGCCCTCCTGATGAGTGTAGCGAGTCTTCTGGCGAATGTGTGTTTCCCAGGTTTGTTGAGGTGTAGTCCGTCTCTGGCGAGGAGTCCATCATACCAGTAATTCACACCGTGGTCCAGGAATCCAAATCCTTGTTGTCTGCACCATCGTCTTAGCCAGTTGTTTGCATCAAGGATCCTGTTCCATCTCCTGGTGCCATGCCCGTCTACTGGAAGGATAGAAGAAAAAACTACCTGTGCATCCAGTTCCTTTACTTTCTTCCCCAACTCTTCAAAGTCCTTGCAGATTGTCGGTAGGTCCTTCCTTGCCGTGTCATTGGTGCCAACATGTATCAGAAGAAATGGGTGGACGTCCTTGGAGCTGAAGAGCTTTGGTATCCTATCGGTCACATCCTTGATCATCGCACCTGGAAGGCAGCATACTTCTCTTGCAGTTATGTCCGGTCTGCAGATGGCTGCTTCGGTGCCTCTCAGTAGTGAGTCTCCCACCACCACCACTCTTCGTTGCTTCTTGGCTGTACTTTTTGCTGTCACTTGTTGCTGTGTGCCCTTTTCTTTTTTGCTTGCTGGTATTGCTTCATTCTTAGGTGTGCCATCTTCATCCTCTACAAAGATTTGATATCGGTTCTTCAGTTGTGTGGTTGGTGATTTCTCCATGGTCTTCTTGCTTCTTTTGGTCACATGCTTCCACTCATCTGCTTTTGGAGGTTCTCTGACACTTTTTGCACCTTCTGTGACCAGTAGAGATGCTTCTGTTCTGTCTAGAAAGTCTTCATTCTCTTTGATGAGTTTCAAAGTTGCTATTCTTTCTTCCAGACCCCGCACCTTTTCTTCTAAAAGGGCCACTAGTCTACACTTCTGACAGGTGAAATTGGATTCTTCTTCTGGTCGATCTGTGAACATGTAGCACATGCTGCAGCTCACCATGTAGGTTGTCACATCTGCCATGTTGCTCCTAGATCCTGCTGACTTGCTGTGTGTTTTCCTTCTTGTGTAATCTACTCTGCCAAGCTCTCTTGCAATAATGTCCTACAGGCAAAAATTCGCGCGCCGTAAGGCGCGCGGTTTGGTTATGCTTTCGAAGCAGCTGGTCCCGGCTGTATCCAACGATCTTCTAGCTTAGGGAGACTTCGCTTCTCCCAGAAGGCACCTGGAATATGCAAATTAGCCTCCTGAAGCTTGAATCCCTGGTTTGGTTATGCTTTCGAAGCAGCTGGTCCCGGCTGTATCCAACGATCTTCTAGCTTAGGGAGACTTCGCTTCTCCCAGAAGGCACCTGGAATATGCAAATTAGCCTCCTGAAGCTTGAATCCCTGGTTTGGTTATGCTTTCGAAGCAGCTGGTCCCGGCTGTATCCAACGATCTTCTAGCTTAGGGAGACTTCGCTTCTCCCAGAAGGCACCTGGAATATGCAAATTAGCCTCCTGAAGCTTGAATCCCTGGTTTGGTTATGCTTTCGAAGCAGCTGGTCCCGGCTGTATCCAACGATCTTCTAGCTTAGGGAGACTTCGCTTCTCCCAGAAGGCACCTGGAATATGCAAATTAGCCTCCTGAAGCTTGAATCCCTGGTTTGGTTATGCTTTCGAAGCAGCTGGTCCCGGCTGTATCCAACGATCTTCTAGCTTAGGGAGACTTCGCTTCTCCCAGAAGGCACCTGGAATATGCAAATTAGCCTCCTGAAGCTTGAATCCCTGGTTTGGTTATGCTTTCGAAGCAGCTGGTCCCGGCTGTATCCAACGATCTTCTAGCTTAGGGAGACTTCGCTTCTCCCAGAAGGCACCTGGAATATGCAAATTAGCCTCCTGAAGCTTGAATCCCTGGTTTGGTTATGCTTTCGAAGCAGCTGGTCCCGGCTGTATCCAACGATCTTCTAGCTTAGGGAGACTTCGCTTCTCCCAGAAGGCACCTGGAATATGCAAATTAGCCTCCTGAAGCTTGAATCCCTGGTTTGGTTATGCTTTCGAAGCAGCTGGTCCCGGCTGTATCCAACGATCTTCTAGCTTAGGGAGACTTCGCTTCTCCCAGAAGGCACCTGGAATATGCAAATTAGCCTCCTGAAGCTTGAATCCCTGGTTTGGTTATGCTTTCGAAGCAGCTGGTCCCGGCTGTATCCAACGATCTTCTAGCTTAGGGAGACTTCGCTTCTCCCAGAAGGCACCTGGAATATGCAAATTAGCCTCCTGAAGCTTGAATCCCTGGTTTGGTTATGCTTTCGAAGCAGCTGGTCCCGGCTGTATCCAACGATCTTCTAGCTTAGGGAGACTTTGCTTCTCCCAGAAGGCACCTGGAATATGCAAATTAGCCTCCTGAAGCTTGAATCCCTGGTTTGGTTATGCTTTCGAAGCAGCTGGTCCCGGCTGTATCCAACGATCTTCTAGCTTAGGGAGACTTCGCTTCTCCCAGAAGGCACCTGGAATATGCAAATTAGCCTCCTGAAGCTTGAATCCCTGGTTTGGTTATGCTTTCGAAGCAGCTGGTCCCGGCTGTATCCAACGATCTTCTAGCTTAGGGAGACTTCGCTTCTCCCAGAAGGCACCTGGAATATGCAAATTAGCCTCCTGAAGCTTGAATCCCTGGTTTGGTTATGCTTTCGAAGCAGCTGGTCCCGGCTGTATCCAACGATCTTCTAGCTTAGGGAGACTTCGCTTCTCCCAGAAGGCACCTGGAATATGCAAATTAGCCTCCTGAAGCTTGAATCCCTGGTTTGGTTATGCTTTCGAAGCAGCTGGTCCCGGCTGTATCCAACGATCTTCTAGCTTAGGGAGACTTCGCTTCTCCCAGAAGGCACCTGGAATATGCAAATTAGCCTCCTGAAGCTTGAATCCCTGGTTTGGTTATGCTTTCGAAGCAGCTGGTCCCGGCTGTATCCAACGATCTTCTAGCTTAGGGAGACTTCGCTTCTCCCAGAAGGCACCTGGAATATGCAAATTAGCCTCCTGAAGCTTGAATCCCTGGTTTGGTTATGCTTTCGAAGCAGCTGGTCCCGGCTGTATCCAACGATCTTCTAGCTTAGGGAGACTTCGCTTCTCCCAGAAGGCACCTGGAATATGCAAATTAGCCTCCTGAAGCTTGAATCCCTGGTTTGGTTATGCTTTCGAAGCAGCTGGTCCCGGCTGTATCCAACGATCTTCTAGCTTAGGGAGACTTCGCTTCTCCCAGAAGGCACCTGGAATATGCAAATTAGCCTCCTGAAGCTTGAATCCCTGGTTTGGTTATGCTTTCGAAGCAGCTGGTCCCGGCTGTATCCAACGATCTTCTAGCTTAGGGAGACTTCGCTTCTCCCAGAAGGCACCTGGAATATGCAAATTAGCCTCCTGAAGCTTGAATCCCTGGTTTGGTTATGCTTTCGAAGCAGCTGGTCCCGGCTGTATCCAACGATCTTCTAGCTTAGGGAGACTTCGCTTCTCCCAGAAGGCACCTGGAATATGCAAATTAGCCTCCTGAAGCTTGAATCCCTGGTTTGGTTATGCTTTCGAAGCAGCTGGTCCCGGCTGTATCCAACGATCTTCTAGCTTAGGGAGACTTCGCTTCTCCCAGAAGGCACCTGGAATATGCAAATTAGCCTCCTGAAGCTTGAATCCCTGGTTTGGTTATGCTTTCGAAGCAGCTGGTCCCGGCTGTATCCAACGATCTTCTAGCTTAGGGAGACTTCGCTTCTCCCAGAAGGCACCTGGAATATGCAAATTAGCCTCCTGAAGCTTGAATCCCTGGTTTGGTTATGCTTTCGAAGCAGCTGGTCCCGGCTGTATCCAACGATCTTCTAGCTTAGGGAGACTTCGCTTCTCCCAGAAGGCACCTGGAATATGCAAATTAGCCTCCTGAAGCTTGAATCCCTGGTTTGGTTATGCTTTCGAAGCAGCTGGTCCCGGCTGTATCCAACGATCTTCTAGCTTAGGGAGACTTCGCTTCTCCCAGAAGGCACCTGGAATATGCAAATTAGCCTCCTGAAGCTTGAATCCCTGGTTTGGTTATGCTTTCGAAGCAGCTGGTCCCGGCTGTATCCAACGATCTTCTAGCTTAGGGAGACTTCGCTTCTCCCAGAAGGCACCTGGAATATGCAAATTAGCCTCCTGAAGCTTGAATCCCTGGTTTGGTTATGCTTTCGAAGCAGCTGGTCCCGGCTGTATCCAACGATCTTCTAGCTTAGGGAGACTTCGCTTCTCCCAGAAGGCACCTGGAATATGCAAATTAGCCTCCTGAAGCTTGAATCCCTGGTTTGGTTATGCTTTCGAAGCAGCTGGTCCCGGCTGTATCCAACGATCTTCTAGCTTAGGGAGACTTCGCTTCTCCCAGAAGGCACCTGGAATATGCAAATTAGCCTCCTGAAGCTTGAATCCCTGGTTTGGTTATGCTTTCGAAGCAGCTGGTCCCGGCTGTATCCAACGATCTTCTAGCTTAGGGAGACTTCGCTTCTCCCAGAAGGCACCTGGAATATGCAAATTAGCCTCCTGAAGCTTGAATCCCTGGTTTGGTTATGCTTTCGAAGCAGCTGGTCCCGGCTGTATCCAACGATCTTCTAGCTTAGGGAGACTTCGCTTCTCCCAGAAGGCACCTGGAATATGCAAATTAGCCTCCTGAAGCTTGAATCCCTGGTTTGGTTATGCTTTCGAAGCAGCTGGTCCCGGCTGTATCCAACGATCTTCTAGCTTAGGGAGACTTCGCTTCTCCCAGAAGGCACCTGGAATATGCAAATTAGCCTCCTGAAGCTTGAATCCCTGGTTTGGTTATGCTTTCGAAGCAGCTGGTCCCGGCTGTATCCAACGATCTTCTAGCTTAGGGAGACTTCGCTTCTCCCAGAAGGCACCTGGAATATGCAAATTAGCCTCCTGAAGCTTGAATCCCTGGTTTGGTTATGCTTTCGAAGCAGCTGGTCCCGGCTGTATCCAACGATCTTCTAGCTTAGGGAGACTTCGCTTCTCCCAGAAGGCACCTGGAATATGCAAATTAGCCTCCTGAAGCTTGAATCCCTGGTTTGGTTATGCTTTCGAAGCAGCTGGTCCCGGCTGTATCCAACGATCTTCTAGCTTAGGGAGACTTCGCTTCTCCCAGAAGGCACCTGGAATATGCAAATTAGCCTCCTGAAGCTTGAATCCCTGGTTTGGTTATGCTTTCGAAGCAGCTGGTCCCGGCTGTATCCAACGATCTTCTAGCTTAGGGAGACTTCGCTTCTCCCAGAAGGCACCTGGAATATGCAAATTAGCCTCCTGAAGCTTGAATCCCTGGTTTGGTTATGCTTTCGAAGCAGCTGGTCCCGGCTGTATCCAACGATCTTCTAGCTTAGGGAGACTTCGCTTCTCCCAGAAGGCACCTGGAATATGCAAATTAGCCTCCTGAAGCTTGAATCCCTGGTTTGGTTATGCTTTCGAAGCAGCTGGTCCCGGCTGTATCCAACGATCTTCTAGCTTAGGGAGACTTCGCTTCTCCCAGAAGGCACCTGGAATATGCAAATTAGCCTCCTGAAGCTTGAATCCCTGGTTTGGTTATGCTTTCGAAGCAGCTGGTCCCGGCTGTATCCAACGATCTTCTAGCTTAGGGAGACTTCGCTTCTCCCAGAAGGCACCTGGAATATGCAAATTAGCCTCCTGAAGCTTGAATCCCTGGTTTGGTTATGCTTTCGAAGCAGCTGGTCCCGGCTGTATCCAACGATCTTCTAGCTTAGGGAGACTTCGCTTCTCCCAGAAGGCACCTGGAATATGCAAATTAGCCTCCTGAAGCTTGAATCCCTGGTTTGGTTATGCTTTCGAAGCAGCTGGTCCCGGCTGTATCCAACGATCTTCTAGCTTAGGGAGACTTCGCTTCTCCCAGAAGGCACCTGGAATATGCAAATTAGCCTCCTGAAGCTTGAATCCCTGGTTTGGTTATGCTTTCGAAGCAGCTGGTCCCGGCTGTATCCAACGATCTTCTAGCTTAGGGAGACTTCGCTTCTCCCAGAAGGCACCTGGAATATGCAAATTAGCCTCCTGAAGCTTGAATCCCTGGTTTGGTTATGCTTTCGAAGCAGCTGGTCCCGGCTGTATCCAACGATCTTCTAGCTTAGGGAGACTTCGCTTCTCCCAGAAGGCACCTGGAATATGCAAATTAGCCTCCTGAAGCTTGAATCCCTGGTTTGGTTATGCTTTCGAAGCAGCTGGTCCCGGCTGTATCCAACGATCTTCTAGCTTAGGGAGACTTCGCTTCTCCCAGAAGGCACCTGGAATATGCAAATTAGCCTCCTGAAGCTTGAATCCCTGGTTTGGTTATGCTTTCGAAGCAGCTGGTCCCGGCTGTATCCAACGATCTTCTAGCTTAGGGAGACTTCGCTTCTCCCAGAAGGCACCTGGAATATGCAAATTAGCCTCCTGAAGCTTGAATCCCTGGTTTGGTTATGCTTTCGAAGCAGCTGGTCCCGGCTGTATCCAACGATCTTCTAGCTTAGGGAGACTTCGCTTCTCCCAGAAGGCACCTGGAATATGCAAATTAGCCTCCTGAAGCTTGAATCCCTGGTTTGGTTATGCTTTCGAAGCAGCTGGTCCCGGCTGTATCCAACGATCTTCTAGCTTAGGGAGACTTCGCTTCTCCCAGAAGGCACCTGGAATATGCAAATTAGCCTCCTGAAGCTTGAATCCCTGGTTTGGTTATGCTTTCGAAGCAGCTGGTCCCGGCTGTATCCAACGATCTTCTAGCTTAGGGAGACTTCGCTTCTCCCAGAAGGCACCTGGAATATGCAAATTAGCCTCCTGAAGCTTGAATCCCTGGTTTGGTTATGCTTTCGAAGCAGCTGGTCCCGGCTGTATCCAACGATCTTCTAGCTTAGGGAGACTTCGCTTCTCCCAGAAGGCACCTGGAATATGCAAATTAGCCTCCTGAAGCTTGAATCCCTGGTTTGGTTATGCTTTCGAAGCAGCTGGTCCCGGCTGTATCCAACGATCTTCTAGCTTAGGGAGACTTCGCTTCTCCCAGAAGGCACCTGGAATATGCAAATTAGCCTCCTGAAGCTTGAATCCCTGGTTTGGTTATGCTTTCGAAGCAGCTGGTCCCGGCTGTATCCAACGATCTTCTAGCTTAGGGAGACTTCGCTTCTCCCAGAAGGCACCTGGAATATGCAAATTAGCCTCCTGAAGCTTGAATCCCTGGTTTGGTTATGCTTTCGAAGCAGCTGGTCCCGGCTGTATCCAACGATCTTCTAGCTTAGGGAGACTTCGCTTCTCCCAGAAGGCACCTGGAATATGCAAATTAGCCTCCTGAAGCTTGAATCCCTGGTTTGGTTATGCTTTCGAAGCAGCTGGTCCCGGCTGTATCCAACGATCTTCTAGCTTAGGGAGACTTCGCTTCTCCCAGAAGGCACCTGGAATATGCAAATTAGCCTCCTGAAGCTTGAATCCCTGGTTTGGTTATGCTTTCGAAGCAGCTGGTCCCGGCTGTATCCAACGATCTTCTAGCTTAGGGAGACTTCGCTTCTCCCAGAAGGCACCTGGAATATGCAAATTAGCCTCCTGAAGCTTGAATCCCTGGTTTGGTTATGCTTTCGAAGCAGCTGGTCCCGGCTGTATCCAACGATCTTCTAGCTTAGGGAGACTTCGCTTCTCCCAGAAGGCACCTGGAATATGCAAATTAGCCTCCTGAAGCTTGAATCCCTGGTTTGGTTATGCTTTCGAAGCAGCTGGTCCCGGCTGTATCCAACGATCTTCTAGCTTAGGGAGACTTCGCTTCTCCCAGAAGGCACCTGGAATATGCAAATTAGCCTCCTGAAGCTTGAATCCCTGGTTTGGTTATGCTTTCGAAGCAGCTGGTCCCGGCTGTATCCAACGATCTTCTAGCTTAGGGAGACTTCGCTTCTCCCAGAAGGCACCTGGAATATGCAAATTAGCCTCCTGAAGCTTGAATCCCTGGTTTGGTTATGCTTTCGAAGCAGCTGGTCCCGGCTGTATCCAACGATCTTCTAGCTTAGGGAGACTTCGCTTCTCCCAGAAGGCACCTGGAATATGCAAATTAGCCTCCTGAAGCTTGAATCCCTGGTTTGGTTATGCTTTCGAAGCAGCTGGTCCCGGCTGTATCCAACGATCTTCTAGCTTAGGGAGACTTCGCTTCTCCCAGAAGGCACCTGGAATATGCAAATTAGCCTCCTGAAGCTTGAATCCCTGGTTTGGTTATGCTTTCGAAGCAGCTGGTCCCGGCTGTATCCAACGATCTTCTAGCTTAGGGAGACTTCGCTTCTCCCAGAAGGCACCTGGAATATGCAAATTAGCCTCCTGAAGCTTGAATCCCTGGTTTGGTTATGCTTTCGAAGCAGCTGGTCCCGGCTGTATCCAACGATCTTCTAGCTTAGGGAGACTTCGCTTCTCCCAGAAGGCACCTGGAATATGCAAATTAGCCTCCTGAAGCTTGAATCCCTGGTTTGGTTATGCTTTCGAAGCAGCTGGTCCCGGCTGTATCCAACGATCTTCTAGCTTAGGGAGACTTCGCTTCTCCCAGAAGGCACCTGGAATATGCAAATTAGCCTCCTGAAGCTTGAATCCCTGGTTTGGTTATGCTTTCGAAGCAGCTGGTCCCGGCTGTATCCAACGATCTTCTAGCTTAGGGAGACTTCGCTTCTCCCAGAAGGCACCTGGAATATGCAAATTAGCCTCCTGAAGCTTGAATCCCTGGTTTGGTTATGCTTTCGAAGCAGCTGGTCCCGGCTGTATCCAACGATCTTCTAGCTTAGGGAGACTTCGCTTCTCCCAGAAGGCACCTGGAATATGCAAATTAGCCTCCTGAAGCTTGAATCCCTGGTTTGGTTATGCTTTCGAAGCAGCTGGTCCCGGCTGTATCCAACGATCTTCTAGCTTAGGGAGACTTCGCTTCTCCCAGAAGGCACCTGGAATATGCAAATTAGCCTCCTGAAGCTTGAATCCCTGGTTTGGTTATGCTTTCGAAGCAGCTGGTCCCGGCTGTATCCAACGATCTTCTAGCTTAGGGAGACTTCGCTTCTCCCAGAAGGCACCTGGAATATGCAAATTAGCCTCCTGAAGCTTGAATCCCTGGTTTGGTTATGCTTTCGAAGCAGCTGGTCCCGGCTGTATCCAACGATCTTCTAGCTTAGGGAGACTTCGCTTCTCCCAGAAGGCACCTGGAATATGCAAATTAGCCTCCTGAAGCTTGAATCCCTGGTTTGGTTATGCTTTCGAAGCAGCTGGTCCCGGCTGTATCCAACGATCTTCTAGCTTAGGGAGACTTCGCTTCTCCCAGAAGGCACCTGGAATATGCAAATTAGCCTCCTGAAGCTTGAATCCCTGGTTTGGTTATGCTTTCGAAGCAGCTGGTCCCGGCTGTATCCAACGATCTTCTAGCTTAGGGAGACTTCGCTTCTCCCAGAAGGCACCTGGAATATGCAAATTAGCCTCCTGAAGCTTGAATCCCTGGTTTGGTTATGCTTTCGAAGCAGCTGGTCCCGGCTGTATCCAACGATCTTCTAGCTTAGGGAGACTTCGCTTCTCCCAGAAGGCACCTGGAATATGCAAATTAGCCTCCTGAAGCTTGAATCCCTGGTTTGGTTATGCTTTCGAAGCAGCTGGTCCCGGCTGTATCCAACGATCTTCTAGCTTAGGGAGACTTCGCTTCTCCCAGAAGGCACCTGGAATATGCAAATTAGCCTCCTGAAGCTTGAATCCCTGGTTTGGTTATGCTTTCGAAGCAGCTGGTCCCGGCTGTATCCAACGATCTTCTAGCTTAGGGAGACTTCGCTTCTCCCAGAAGGCACCTGGAATATGCAAATTAGCCTCCTGAAGCTTGAATCCCTGGTTTGGTTATGCTTTCGAAGCAGCTGGTCCCGGCTGTATCCAACGATCTTCTAGCTTAGGGAGACTTCGCTTCTCCCAGAAGGCACCTGGAATATGCAAATTAGCCTCCTGAAGCTTGAATCCCTGGTTTGGTTATGCTTTCGAAGCAGCTGGTCCCGGCTGTATCCAACGATCTTCTAGCTTAGGGAGACTTCGCTTCTCCCAGAAGGCACCTGGAATATGCAAATTAGCCTCCTGAAGCTTGAATCCCTGGTTTGGTTATGCTTTCGAAGCAGCTGGTCCCGGCTGTATCCAACGATCTTCTAGCTTAGGGAGACTTCGCTTCTCCCAGAAGGCACCTGGAATATGCAAATTAGCCTCCTGAAGCTTGAATCCCTGGTTTGGTTATGCTTTCGAAGCAGCTGGTCCCGGCTGTATCCAACGATCTTCTAGCTTAGGGAGACTTCGCTTCTCCCAGAAGGCACCTGGAATATGCAAATTAGCCTCCTGAAGCTTGAATCCCTGGTTTGGTTATGCTTTCGAAGCAGCTGGTCCCGGCTGTATCCAACGATCTTCTAGCTTAGGGAGACTTCGCTTCTCCCAGAAGGCACCTGGAATATGCAAATTAGCCTCCTGAAGCTTGAATCCCTGGTTTGGTTATGCTTTCGAAGCAGCTGGTCCCGGCTGTATCCAACGATCTTCTAGCTTAGGGAGACTTCGCTTCTCCCAGAAGGCACCTGGAATATGCAAATTAGCCTCCTGAAGCTTGAATCCCTGGTTTGGTTATGCTTTCGAAGCAGCTGGTCCCGGCTGTATCCAACGATCTTCTAGCTTAGGGAGACTTCGCTTCTCCCAGAAGGCACCTGGAATATGCAAATTAGCCTCCTGAAGCTTGAATCCCTGGTTTGGTTATGCTTTCGAAGCAGCTGGTCCCGGCTGTATCCAACGATCTTCTAGCTTAGGGAGACTTCGCTTCTCCCAGAAGGCACCTGGAATATGCAAATTAGCCTCCTGAAGCTTGAATCCCTGGTTTGGTTATGCTTTCGAAGCAGCTGGTCCCGGCTGTATCCAACGATCTTCTAGCTTAGGGAGACTTCGCTTCTCCCAGAAGGCACCTGGAATATGCAAATTAGCCTCCTGAAGCTTGAATCCCTGGTTTGGTTATGCTTTCGAAGCAGCTGGTCCCGGCTGTATCCAACGATCTTCTAGCTTAGGGAGACTTCGCTTCTCCCAGAAGGCACCTGGAATATGCAAATTAGCCTCCTGAAGCTTGAATCCCTGGTTTGGTTATGCTTTCGAAGCAGCTGGTCCCGGCTGTATCCAACGATCTTCTAGCTTAGGGAGACTTCGCTTCTCCCAGAAGGCACCTGGAATATGCAAATTAGCCTCCTGAAGCTTGAATCCCTGGTTTGGTTATGCTTTCGAAGCAGCTGGTCCCGGCTGTATCCAACGATCTTCTAGCTTAGGGAGACTTCGCTTCTCCCAGAAGGCACCTGGAATATGCAAATTAGCCTCCTGAAGCTTGAATCCCTGGTTTGGTTATGCTTTCGAAGCAGCTGGTCCCGGCTGTATCCAACGATCTTCTAGCTTAGGGAGACTTCGCTTCTCCCAGAAGGCACCTGGAATATGCAAATTAGCCTCCTGAAGCTTGAATCCCTGGTTTGGTTATGCTTTCGAAGCAGCTGGTCCCGGCTGTATCCAACGATCTTCTAGCTTAGGGAGACTTCGCTTCTCCCAGAAGGCACCTGGAATATGCAAATTAGCCTCCTGAAGCTTGAATCCCTGGTTTGGTTATGCTTTCGAAGCAGCTGGTCCCGGCTGTATCCAACGATCTTCTAGCTTAGGGAGACTTCGCTTCTCCCAGAAGGCACCTGGAATATGCAAATTAGCCTCCTGAAGCTTGAATCCCTGGTTTGGTTATGCTTTCGAAGCAGCTGGTCCCGGCTGTATCCAACGATCTTCTAGCTTAGGGAGACTTCGCTTCTCCCAGAAGGCACCTGGAATATGCAAATTAGCCTCCTGAAGCTTGAATCCCTGGTTTGGTTATGCTTTCGAAGCAGCTGGTCCCGGCTGTATCCAACGATCTTCTAGCTTAGGGAGACTTCGCTTCTCCCAGAAGGCACCTGGAATATGCAAATTAGCCTCCTGAAGCTTGAATCCCTGGTTTGGTTATGCTTTCGAAGCAGCTGGTCCCGGCTGTATCCAACGATCTTCTAGCTTAGGGAGACTTCGCTTCTCCCAGAAGGCACCTGGAATATGCAAATTAGCCTCCTGAAGCTTGAATCCCTGGTTTGGTTATGCTTTCGAAGCAGCTGGTCCCGGCTGTATCCAACGATCTTCTAGCTTAGGGAGACTTCGCTTCTCCCAGAAGGCACCTGGAATATGCAAATTAGCCTCCTGAAGCTTGAATCCCTGGTTTGGTTATGCTTTCGAAGCAGCTGGTCCCGGCTGTATCCAACGATCTTCTAGCTTAGGGAGACTTCGCTTCTCCCAGAAGGCACCTGGAATATGCAAATTAGCCTCCTGAAGCTTGAATCCCTGGTTTGGTTATGCTTTCGAAGCAGCTGGTCCCGGCTGTATCCAACGATCTTCTAGCTTAGGGAGACTTCGCTTCTCCCAGAAGGCACCTGGAATATGCAAATTAGCCTCCTGAAGCTTGAATCCCTGGTTTGGTTATGCTTTCGAAGCAGCTGGTCCCGGCTGTATCCAACGATCTTCTAGCTTAGGGAGACTTCGCTTCTCCCAGAAGGCACCTGGAATATGCAAATTAGCCTCCTGAAGCTTGAATCCCTGGTTTGGTTATGCTTTCGAAGCAGCTGGTCCCGGCTGTATCCAACGATCTTCTAGCTTAGGGAGACTTCGCTTCTCCCAGAAGGCACCTGGAATATGCAAATTAGCCTCCTGAAGCTTGAATCCCTGGTTTGGTTATGCTTTCGAAGCAGCTGGTCCCGGCTGTATCCAACGATCTTCTAGCTTAGGGAGACTTCGCTTCTCCCAGAAGGCACCTGGAATATGCAAATTAGCCTCCTGAAGCTTGAATCCCTGGTTTGGTTATGCTTTCGAAGCAGCTGGTCCCGGCTGTATCCAACGATCTTCTAGCTTAGGGAGACTTCGCTTCTCCCAGAAGGCACCTGGAATATGCAAATTAGCCTCCTGAAGCTTGAATCCCTGGTTTGGTTATGCTTTCGAAGCAGCTGGTCCCGGCTGTATCCAACGATCTTCTAGCTTAGGGAGACTTCGCTTCTCCCAGAAGGCACCTGGAATATGCAAATTAGCCTCCTGAAGCTTGAATCCCTGGTTTGGTTATGCTTTCGAAGCAGCTGGTCCCGGCTGTATCCAACGATCTTCTAGCTTAGGGAGACTTCGCTTCTCCCAGAAGGCACCTGGAATATGCAAATTAGCCTCCTGAAGCTTGAATCCCTGGTTTGGTTATGCTTTCGAAGCAGCTGGTCCCGGCTGTATCCAACGATCTTCTAGCTTAGGGAGACTTCGCTTCTCCCAGAAGGCACCTGGAATATGCAAATTAGCCTCCTGAAGCTTGAATCCCTGGTTTGGTTATGCTTTCGAAGCAGCTGGTCCCGGCTGTATCCAACGATCTTCTAGCTTAGGGAGACTTCGCTTCTCCCAGAAGGCACCTGGAATATGCAAATTAGCCTCCTGAAGCTTGAATCCCTGGTTTGGTTATGCTTTCGAAGCAGCTGGTCCCGGCTGTATCCAACGATCTTCTAGCTTAGGGAGACTTCGCTTCTCCCAGAAGGCACCTGGAATATGCAAATTAGCCTCCTGAAGCTTGAATCCCTGGTTGGCTGTAGGCGTTTGCTCCTCCTCCTCCAGAAGCGAAAGCTCGTCCACAGAGCACAGTCGCACGACCAGTCCATCCGCTGCTGTCATTGTTGCACCCGTGGTGTCCCATTATGGTAAAGCTAGTGGGTAGCATCAACAGGCTGTGCTGCAAATGAAGTGTTTGGGTGACAACAGACATACCGCGGAAGTACTGGCCGAGTACTTGCAGCAAGAAACTGAGTCATGGCTGGGCAGTGTACATCTTGAGGCAGGCAAGGTAGTCAGTGATAACGGAAGGAATTTTATGGCTGCCATAGCCCTTTCAAAACTGAAACACATACCTTGCCTGGCTCACACATTGAACCTGGTGGTGCAGTGCTTCCTCAAGAATTACCCAGATTTACCAGCCCTGCTCCTGAAGGTGCGCAGACTTTGCTCCCACATCCGCTGGTCACCCGTACACTCCAGCCATATGCTTAACCATCAGCGATCGCTGAATCTTCCCCAGCACCGTCTAATAATTGATGTGGCAACAAGGTGGAACTCCACACTGCACATGCTTCAGAGGCTGTGCGAACAGAGGCGTACTGTCATGTATTTGTGGGAGGATACACATACATGGGCAGGCAGTTGGATGGCAGACATGGAGTTGTCTGGTGTGCAGTGGTCAAAGCTCCAAGACCTCTGTCAAGTCCTTCAGTGTTTTGATGAATGCAGACAGCTGGTCAGTGCGGACGACGCCATCATAAGCATGAGCATCCCACTAATGCGTCTGCTGATGCAAAGTTTGACGCACATCAAGGAGCAGGCGTCTGCAGCCGAGGAGGAGGGAAGCCTTGATGACAGTCAGCCATTGTCTGCTCAGGGAACTTTCCTGGACGTGGTGGTGGACAAAGAGGAGGAGGAGGAGGATGATGGGACAGAATATTTATGGGAGGAGGATGCTTCACAGGGGGAAATAGAAACTGGTGGCATTGCAAGGTCAGGTACAGGGTTTTTGCGGGCCACAAGTGATGTAGATTTTCAAGAAAGTGCTCCTCAACCCAGCACAAGCAGTGAATTGACACCTGGAACTTTGGCCCACATGGCAGAGTATGCCTTGCTTATCCTAAAACGGGACCCCCGCATTACCAAAATGATGACCGATGACGATTACTGGTTAGCATGCCTCCTGGATCCACGATACAAAGGCAAATTACAAAGTATCATGCCACATGAGAACCTTGAGCAAATATTGGCTACCAAACAAGTAACTCTTGTAGACCGTTTGGTTCTGGCATTCCCAGCACACAGCGGCGCTGATGGTTCTCACACGAGCTGTAGGGGGCAACATGGCAGAGGTGTTAGAGGTGCACAAAGCCGAAGTGGCGTTGGACAGAGGGGATTTATGACCAGGTTGTGGAGTGATTTCGCAATGACCGCAGACACGACAGGTACTGATGCATCGATGCAAAGTGACAAGAGACAGCATTTGTCCAGTATGGTAACCAACCATTTTTCCGCCATTATCGATGTTCTCTCTCACAGGTCATTCCCCTTTAATTACTGGGCATCTAAACTAGACACCTCGCCCGAATTGGCAGAATATGCATTACAGGAGCTCGCTTGCCCAGCTGCTAGTGTGCTCTCTGAAAGAGTCTTCAGTGCTGCTGGTTCGATACTGACTGAAAAAAGGACACGTCTGGCTCCCCGAAATGTTGATGATCTAACCTTCATTAAAATCAACCAATCATGGATTTCGAATTATTTGGCCCCACCTTCACCTGCAGACACGTAGCGTGCCTGAAAAATTGATTGTATTTGGCCTCCTCTTACTAACTGCTCCAATTCCACCATTTGCAGGTGCCGAATGTCCACCATAGGCCCTTTTTATACCTCCCTAAATGGGCTGACTCCCCCCCACAGGTCCGTGGTCACGACTTGGCGCAAGCACCCGTGCGAGTGCCAATTGCCTGGACAGGTATGTGTTCCCACTCTTGGGCGATGGCACTGGCACAGGGTCCCACATAGTACAATAGTACAATGAAGTGTCTCTGACGGTGGTGGTGCACAACCAACGTCAGACACACCGTCGTAATATGAGGGGCCCTGTGCCAGTACCGCCGCCCACGAGATAGTGTTCCCCCCAGCTCGAACTGTGCTCTACCACTTGCAAAACTTATCTGCCCCACCACTGTGTAGTCTGTGCTGTTAAATCCTTAAATGGCACTGCCATTACAAGTTTGTTGCAATGATAGATGATATTTAAATTATACAGGGGCCCTGGCCTCCATTTAGACCCCTTAATGCTTTGCGCCAACTACCACTGTCTGCAACTCTGCATAGGAGCCCACCCCTGTACCTCGCAATGCCAACAGTTTATTTATTATGACCAATTAATTGGCTGACATTTAGCCAACTATAGTATTTAGGCCTACTAATAACTGTCAGACAGTTGTCTTCCGCTGAACAAAGCTATGCCACCTGAGTAATCCTGTTACCAATTGTGAACTGCAGTTTGCCACCTTTTTTACTTTAGGCTTCTCTGTCTGTCTGTCTGTCCGCGCCACACATTACAAACCTTTTCCCCCTGAAAGAAGCAAGGCCGCCGGGTTAGTCCTGGTAGCAGTTTAGAACCGCATTTTGCCACCTTTTTTTATTTTAGGCCTCTGTCTGTCTGTCTGTCTGCGCCACACATTACAACTCTCCCCCCCCTGAAACAAGCTGGGTCGCCGGGTTAGTCCTGGTAGCAGTTTAGAACCGCATTTTGCCACCTTTTTTAATTTTAGGCCTCTGTCTGTCTGTCTGTCTGTCTGCGCCACACATTACAACTCTCCCCCCTGAAACAAGCTAGGCCGCCGGGTTAGTCCTGGTAGCAGTTTAGAACCACATTTTGCCACCTTTTTTATTTTAGGCCTCTGTCTGTCTGTCTGCTCCACACATTACAACTCTCCCCCCCTGAAACAAGCTAGGCCGCCGGGTTAGTCTGTTGTGAATTCTGTTGTCGGGCTCCCTCCTGTGGTCATGAATGGTACTTCGGCTGGTTCTGTCCATGGACTTCCTCTGGTGGGTGTTTCTGAGTTTCCTTCCACAGGTGACGAGGTTAATTCGTTAGCTGGCTGCTCTATTTAACTCCACTTAGATCTTTGCTCCATGCCACCTGTCAATGTTCCAGTATTGGTCTAGTTCACTCCTGGATCGTTCTTGTGACCTGTCTTCCCAGCAGAAGCTAAGTTCCAGCTTGTATTTCTTTGGTTTGCTATTTTTCTGTCCAGCTTGCTATTTTTATTGTTGTCTTGCTTGCTGGAAGCTCTGGGACGCATAGGGAGCGCCTCCGCACAGTGAGTCGGTGCGGAGGGTCTTTTTTGCGCCCTCTGCGTGGTCTTTTTGTAGGTTTTTGTGCTGACCGCAAAGTAACCTTTCCTATCCTCGGTCTGTTCAGTAAGTCGGGCCTCACTTTGCTAAATCTATTTCATCTCTGTGTTTGTATTTTCATCTTTACTCACAGTCATTATATGTGGGGGGCTGCCTTTTCCTTTGGGGAATTTCTCTGAGGCAAGGTAGGCTTTATTTTTCTATCTTCAGGGCTAGCTAGTTCCTTAGGCTGTGCCGAGTTGCATAGGGAGCGTTAGGCGCAATCCACGGCTATTTCTAGTGTGTTTGATAGGATTAGGGATTGTGGTCAGCAGAGTTCCCACGTCCCAGAGCTAGTCCTTTATTATCAGTAACTATCAGGTCATTCCGTGTGCTCTTAACCACCAGGTCCATTATTGTCCTGACCACCAGGTCATAACATTAGTACAGGTAGCAGTTTAGAACCGCATTTTGCCACCTTTTTTATTTTAGGCCTCTGTCTGTCTGTCTGTCTGCACCACACATTACAACTCTCTCCCCCTGAAACAAGCTAGGCGGCCGGGTTAGTCCTGGTAGCAGTTTAGAACCGCATTTTGCCACCTTTTTTTATTTTTGGCCTCTGGCTGTCTGTCTGTCTGCGCCACACATTTCAACTCTCCCCCCTGAAACAAGCTAGGCTGCCGGGTTAGTCCTGGTAGCAGTTTAGAACCGCATTTTGCCACCTTTTTTTATTTTAGACCTCTGTCTGTCTGTCTGCGCCACACATTACAACTCTCACCCCCTGAAGCAAGCTAGGCCGCCGGGTTAGTCCTGGTAGCAGTTTAGAACCGCATTTTGCCACCTTTTTTTATTTTAGGCCTCTGTCTGTCTGTCTGTCTGCGCCACACATTACAACTCTCCCCCCCCCCGAAGCAAGCTATGCCGCCGGGTTAGTCCTGGTAGCAGTTTAGAACCGCATTTTGCCACCTTTTTTATTTTAGGCCTCTGTCTGCCTGTCTGTCCGTGCCACACATTACAACTGTCCTCCGCTTTACGAAGCTATGCCGCCTGTGTAGTACTCAAACAAATTTTGAACTGACATTAGCCTTTTTTTTTATTTTAGGCCTCTGTCTGCCTGTCTGACCGTGCCACACATTACAACTGTCCTCCGCTTTACGAAGCTATGCCACCTGTGTATTACTCAAACACATTTTGAACTGACATTAGCCTACTTTTATTATTTTAAGCCTCTGTCTGCCTGTCTGACCTTTCCACACATTACAACTGTCCTCCGCTTTACGAACATATGCTGCCTGTGTAGTACTCAAACAAATTTTGAACTGACAGTAGCCTACTTTTTTTTATTTTAGGCCTCTGTCTGCCTGTCTGTCCGTGCCACACATTGCAACTGTCCTCTGCTTTACAAAGCTATGCCGCCTGTGTACTACTCAAACAAATTTTGAACTGACATTAGCCTATTTTTTTTTATTTTAGGCCTCTGTCTGCCTGTCTGTCCGTGCCACTCATTACAACTGTCCTCCGCTTTACGAAGCTATGCCACCTGTGTAGTACTCAAATTTTGAACTGACATTCGCCTACTTTTTTTTATTTTAGGTCTCTGTCTGCCTGTCTGTCTGTGCCACTCATTACGACTGTCCTCCGCTTTACGAAGCTATGCCGCCGGTGTCAGATATTTAACTGCATTTGGCCTACTTCTTTGGTTGAGCCTACAAATGGTGTGAGCCGCATCTTGGTGTTCTCCACAGAACATTACAACCGTCCTCCGCTTTACGAATATATGCCGCCTGTGTACTACTCAAACAAATTTTGAACTGACATTAGCCTACTTTTTTTATTTTAGGCCTCTGTCTGCCTGTCTGACCGTGCCACTCATTACAACTGTCCTCCGCTTTACGAAGCTATGCCGCCTGTGTACTCCACTTACCTATTTTGAACTGCATTTTGCCTACTTACTTATCCCATTACTGTTGTCCTCCACTGAACAAAGCTGAGCCTCAATTTTCATCTGGTGTCAGATATTTAACTGCATTTGGCCTACTTCTTTGGTTGAGCCTACAAATGGTGTGAGCCGCAGCTTGGTGTTCTCCACAGAATAAAGGTGATCTTTAATTTACAGGCTTTCAGCCTATATCAAATATTACACTGCATTTGACCTACTTGTTTGGTTGGGTCTACTAGCGGTGTCTGTGGCTGCTTGGTGTTCTCCACTTTACAAAGCTGAGCTTCAATCTTCAGGCTTTCAGCCTACATCACATATTACACTGAATTTGGGCTACTGGTTTGGTTGGGCGTACTAATGGTGTCTGTGGCTGCTTGGTATTCTCCTTCACTTTACAAAGCTGAGGTTCAATCTTCTGGCTTTCGGGCTATATCAGATATTACACTGCTTTTGGGCTACTGGTTTGGTTGGGCGTACTAACGGTGTCTGCTGCTGCTTGTTGTTCTCCTCCACTGAACAAAGCTGTGCCGCCTGTTTACTCCTGTTACTAACTTTGAACTTCATTTGGCCTACTTTATTACTTGGGCCTACTAACTGTGTCTGCCACTCATTACAGTTTTTCGCCACTGAACAAAGTTATGCCACCTGTTTAGTCCTGTTACCAATTTTGAACTGCATTTAGCCTACTTTATTCTTTGGGACTATATCTGTGTTTCCTCCTCATCCTGCCCATTGGCCAGCCACTGCTACATGAGTCTGCTGGTACATTAACCCAGACCACTACATTCCCCTTGCACTCTACACAGCCAGAATCTGACCCTGCTGAAAGTCAGGTTCCCCTTCCCGCACACTATACCACCTTACACGGGGACAAAGTATAAGGTGCAGATGAAAGTGCAGGTTCCTTCATCAGGTGGGGGGGCATACTCGTTGGCGACGTCACTGGCACAGGGCCCCTCATAGTGCGCAAAAGTGTCTCTGCCGGTGGGAGGCACCCCCGCCGTCAAACACACCGCCGTACTTTGAGGGGCCCTGTGCCAGTGCCAATGTGAACGAGTGGGCCCCCCTGCTTGCTCGGGATCACAGCACTTGCAAAGTTTCAATACTTACCTCTCCCTGCTCCACCGATGTGACATCGTCCGCGTTTCCTGGGCCCACTAAAATCTTGAGCCAGCCCTACCCCCCACAACTTTAGCCAAATGACCCCCTATTTTCAATCCTAACTATTATTATAAAGTAAATTAAGATTGACAAGCTTAAGTAATAAGAATTGATGTTTTTGGCATTAAAATGGGCACTGTAGGTGTTTTCCTGTCCTCCACTCACTGCCGACTTTGATTCCCCATTGACTTGCATTGGGTTTCATGTTTCGTTCGATCCACGACTTTTCGCAATAATCGGCCAATTTCACCCAACCCGACTTTTAAATAAGGCGAGTTTCGCGAAACCCGACTCGATCCTAAAAAAGTAAAAGTCGCTCAACCCTAGTGGTATATCTTGATTTTCCAAAGCGTTTGATACCATGCCACACAAGAGGTTGGTACACAAAATGAGAATGTTGGGTCTGGGGGAAAATGTGTGTAAATGGGTAAGTAACTGGCTTAGTGATAGAAAGCAGATGGTGGTTATAAATGGTATATTCTCTAACTGGGTCACTTTGACCAGTGGGGTACCGCAGTGGTCAGTGTTGGGACCTCTTCTTTCCAGCATATTTATTAAAGATCTGGCAGAAGGTTTACACAGTAAAATATCAATATTTGCAGATGATACAAAACTATGTAAAGCAGTCAATACAAAAGAAGATAGAATTCTGCTACAGATGGATCTGGATAAGTTGGAAATTTGGGCTGAAAGGTAGCAGATGCAGTTTAACAATGATAAATGTAAGGTTATACACATGGGAAGAAGGAATCAATATCACCAATACACACTGAATGGGAAACCACTCCGTAAATCTGACATGGAGAAGGACTTGGAGATCCTAGTTTATGATAAACTTACCTGGAGCAGCCAGTGCCAGGCAGCGGCTGCCAAGGCAAACAGGATCATGGGGTGCATTAAAAGAGGTCTGGATACTTGTGATGAGAGCATTATACTGCCTCTATACAAATCCCTGGTTAGACCGCACATGGAGTAGTGTGTACAGTTTTGGGCATCGGTGCTCAGGAAGGATATAATGGAACTTGAGCGAGTACAAAGGAGAGCAATGAAATTAATAAAGGGGATGGGGGGAAGTACAATACCCAGAGAGATTAGCAAAATTTGGATTATTTATTCTAGAAAAAAGACAACTGAGGGGCAATCTAATAACCATGTGGATCGCCCCCACGTAAAGGCAATGGGGTACTGAGGGTCCTTCAGTTCCCTCAGCTGGGATGTCACGGTGGCCCGACCCGGACCGTGGCCCTATGAGGGGCGCCCAATAAAAGGGGTTAGAGTTTGTAGATAACGGTAATGTTCGTGACGCCACCTGTGGTATTCGGTCAGGGTGACCGACGCTGCTTAGGGGTCCGCTGGGGTGATGGAATGGCAGCTAGATGGTATACCTTCTCACAGGTGAAGTATGTCCCCAGGGCTTCCCAGAAGTGTAGATGGTGATGGTGGATGGTGCAAGTCGCGGTGAATAACGAGGACACAATGGGTGCAGTCTCTTTACCTTTACTGAAGGCTTCAGCATCCACAGTCCAGGGTGCCGGATGACAGGGTAGGCAGAGTCCGACTGGTCTGATGGCAATTCCAGAGTCCCCTTATCCAGGTGGAAATCAGTAGCCTTCCACTTGCGCACAGTAATGTAGTAGGTCCCTACGTGCATTAGCCCTCATAGGGTCCTCACTTTTGTTACTCTTCTCTCGGTCCCCCAGATGGATAGGACGAACCCATATGACGGTGGTGGCCTGAGGCTATTTTATAGGGACCCTAGTGTCGCCCCTCCTCCGCGTTGCCACCTTGTCTGCTTAGGTTCTTAGGTCGGGCAGCCAACTTGAAGATGACTGTCCTGCCGGTCTCTGAAGTAAAGCATAGAGTCTATTACTCCCTCGGTGTTCCGGCCACTGGCACTGCACTCAGTGGGAGGCAGTCTGCTTCTAGCTGGTCTCCCACTGGTGTTATACTCCTGTTGCTACGACTTCGGTGCTCACTCACTACGGCACACTTCCTTTCTTGTCCTTTCCTTGGAGGCTGCCGCAATCAGGTGCAGGCGCAGCTCCGTGTCCTTCTTTCCTTCCTGGGCCGAGCCCAGTCTGCTCCTCTCCTCTCCTCCTGACTATCTCCTTCTCCCTCCAGTCAGATCTGCCTCACTTCCTAACCAAACCCCCACTTTTACCCAAGTGTGAGGAGTGGCCTAATAGATAGAACCCTTAGCTCCCCCTGGTGGTCGGCGTGTGAAGTGTGTGTGTGGCTGTGATACCTGGCAGGGTATGAACTCCTTTGGTGCCATCAGACGTAACATCGCTCCCCCTGGTGGAAGAACGACATTACTGCAACGACCAGGACTCTGGGGCGCTGCACATGCATAAGTATATAAGGGGACAATAGAAATATCTCTCCGAAGATCTGTTTATACCAAGGAAGATTACTGTTACAGGGGGCATTCTCTGCATCTCGAGGAGAAAAGGTTTTTCCACCAAAATAGGAGAGGATTCTTTACTGTTAGGGCAGTGAGAATTTGGAATTTCTTGCCTGAGGGAGTGGTGATGGCGAACTCAGTCGAGAGGTTCAAGAGAGGCCTGAATGTATTCCCGGAGCGTAACAATATTGTATCTTACAGTTATTAGGTTCGTTAGAAGGACGTAGATCTGGGGATTTATTCTAATGGAATATAGGCTGAACTGGATGGACAAATGTCTTTTTTTGGCCTTGCTAACTATGTTACTATGTTACGATGTTATATTCTCCTCTCTCGGTCTAGCCAGTGGCTACTGAGAGGTTCCGGTAGCTGCTGAGGATTGGCCGAATATATGAGGATCTTGGCATTTAAGTACAATGCGAGAAAATAATTTTAATTGCAATCCACAGTAAAAAAAAAAAAGACATTTCAGTCTATTATAGATGTCCATCATAGAAAAAAGCAAAGCCGCACAGCTGTCCAGGAATCCGAGACTAACTGCGGTATGTCCAGGCGCGTGAAAACAGGAGCCTGATATCCAGGTTGAGGTTCCGGCATGAAAAAGATATGCAACCAACAAAATATACAGAGCAATGCGGCAACACTCACCGGTCCAGGTGTGGTTCAAATCCTTTATTGCAACATGTAAAACAAAGCCGTCATGTTCACAGCCCGGGATGGTAAGACGAAGGAGGAGGTGAGCAGGATGTGAAGGCACAGTCTGAAGGTCAAACCTTGGAAGTGTCACTTTTTTAAACATGAGATTGGGGCACACCATTTCCAGCATCGAAGTCTCTCCCACCATGAAGAAAGTGGCCCGAGTGCAAAAGTGACCCATTCTGACAAACCTGAGAGAGCTGAGAGCATTCCTGGGGCTGGCCAGGTATTACCGCAGATTTATCAAAAACTTTGCTAAAATCGTGGAGCCACTCAACAAGTTGCTAAGAGAACCTGCAGGGGGAGCCAAATGACAGTCAATCCCAGGGGGACCCCAGGTGAGAAGAAGCTTTTCAGACTTTGAAGATGGCGTTGACGTATCCTCCCATCTTGGCATACGCTGATTTCTCCCAGCTCTACGTGCTGTATACTGATAGAAGCTTGTATAGACTAGAGGTGGGGATGACCCAAGTCCAGGAAGGAAGAGAAAGGGTGATTGTTTATGCCGGCAGACTGCTGAGAGAATCAGAAAAGAACCTGGACAACTACAGTTCATTTAAGCTGGAGTTGCTGGTGCTAGTGTGAGCTATGGCCAAAATATTTGCAGAATCCTTCAGGGTTCGAGATACACATGCATACTGACAACATTCCCCTGACACACATGGAGAATACAAAGATGGGCAAACTGGAGCAAAGATGGGTTGCTAGAATGTCCAAGTATCAGTATAAGATAGCCTATCTGTCCAAATTCCAAAACATGTATGTGAATGCTCTGTACCAAGTCACTCAAGTGAGTCCGAACAGGGACGTGGATGAAGAACTTGAAGGCCGCAAGATTCCAGACTTCAAGGAGATTTGCAGCGGCTGCAATAACCACTAAAAAGTCTAGAGAAAAGTCTAGACCTACCCAGATTCTGGGCTGTACCAGAGATGAGTGGGTACAACTGCAGCATTCTGATACTGAATTAGCGAAGCTGAGAAAATAGGATTGCCCTGGGACAGAGAACCGAACAGTAGGCAAGAGCCACTCTTCCAGCAAGTGCCCTGCAGATCTTGGGCCACAGGGAAAGACTCTTCATGAGATATTGGTTATTGAATAGAAGGATCCAGCTCACTTGAGAATTCAACATCATTTGGCAAGTGGTGGCTCCAGAAAGGTTGGTGGTGCAGTTAGCCAAAGAAGCTCATGAGAGAGGTGCTCTCTTTGGAGCTGAGAAGACCTTTTGTTCTTTGCAGCGGCTTGTGTATTGGTCTCAACTGTGACAGGTGGCTGAAGTGACTTGCTGAAGAGGTCACTAGTGGGAGCTGATCAAAGCCACAGAAAAAAGGGCACTTATTCAAGCCATTCGAACCTCCGCACATTTGGAGGTGCTAATGATTGACTACCTGTTGATTGGGACATCTCACAATGGATATGAATATTACTTAGTGATGACTGACCACTTCACCAAATTCACAGTGGTGACCCCGACTCGGGACCAGACAGGAGAGGCTGTGCCAGAGCTAACTGCCAGGACTTCATCCACGTACATGGGTGTCCAAAAAGGATTCATTCAGACCAAGGGGCCTGCTTCCAGGGAAGAGTAATGGAAGAGCTGCACTGTCTCTATGGAATTGATAAGTTTCAAACCATACCATATCACCCACAGGGGAACGAAGTCTGCAAACATTTCCATGAGCCTTTGTTACAAATGTTACGAACCTTAGAAAAAGACAAGAAGATGAAGTGGCCCGAATTCATCTCTGAATTGGTGTGGGTCTACAATAATCGATTCCACATGTGAAGACACAGCATTGTATCTTAATTAACCAGACGACTACTTTTAGAAAGCCAGGAAGAGTAGACTGTTATCTACTGTATATGTTAACTTTTGAATTTAAGTGTTGATTTCTGGTTGGTCAAGAAAACAGACTTTTGCTTGTGTAAGCCTGTAATATTGACTTGTAAGCTGACATTTGATATAATTTTTGTGCTCTTATCCTTGATTGCTAGTGATTTTTACAGATGCAAATTATTCATTGTGTAGGCAAGATAGTTTGTTGACTTTGAAGACAGAGGAGGAAAAACTGTGCAAGTAAATTAAGTAATTAAATAATGCTACTTTGTCTCATCTACATTATTACCCTTTATGTAAATACTGAATGAAAGACCCTTGTTAAGTATAAAAATAGGTTACATGCCTCTGTATAGTTAGACAGACAGAGACAGAGATTCAGCCAAGACATCAAAACATCCAAAGGACCAGAGACAGGACAACAGCCAATATATTATGCCTTCATCACGAGGGACACGGATATATTATTCTACACGAAACAACCTAGGGAACCTTGGCCCATTTGGAAGAATACAGATCTGCTCCATTGACCATTGCTGAACCATGGATACATTTGGAGAAAGCCAGGATTGGGACCCGCCGGTCCCCTGGCTCCTTGGAGATGTTCACAGGCATTGGATCTCAGTGGTCTTTCATCTTCCTAAGCTTGTCAATACCTCCTGTCTGTCTGTGTGCCACATGTGGGGTAGTCGACCCTGGGAGCTCTGAAATAACAGCTGCCATTATCCCGGCGAGTCAGCGGAAGGGTGAGACTCTGTAATGTGCACCATCTTGGGGCATTTTGCTGGGACTGTTCTACGTGTTATCTGCCTGTTTTGTGGTTCAATAAAGCATTGCCACATGGTTTTACCCTCACCCTGTGTTGTCTGAGTAGCATTATGCCCTTGTTAAAAGGAGAGTGGGCATTTGGTGGGACGATACGAGGGAGATCCAGCTCCAGGAAAGAAGGATCTCCCTCGTTTCTTTTGTATCCATGACTTTGTTGGCTGCACTCTTGATCCTTGCTCGGATTTCTTCTTGGAATTTGGACTCCATTTGGGTGAGCTGAAGATTTTTTCCCTTTTTTACATGTTTGGTGGGACGATCCCTGGTCCATACGGTTTCGGCTAGCAGACCTGAGCACCCGCAGACCCCGTGTCTCCATACCACATGACCACAATCTACAAGCCATATATGCTGCTATTCAGTTGGAGTTGACAGATCCATGCCTGGGGATTAGTCCGAATTCCTGGATCTGAGGACACTGACACCAACTCAGCGTTTGGTAAAGCAGAAGTTTCGAGAGGTGGAGCATTCGGGCAAGGCCTTCAACACCGTGCAAACATCTCTAGCCTGTAAACAATTTGCTAGTGCAAACCAAATGGCCCAAGAATAATCTGGATCACTGTTGGAATCAGTGCCTTATTGACTAGTGATGAAGATTCATCTGAATCACTTGAGGGCGACGAAAGAGAATAGCCTCGGCTGATACATCAAAATATGCTCTGGCCCTGTTCTTCTGAACGGAGGGGTTTACAGACATGAGGTCACCAGTGTAACCGTGTGAGGCCACCAAAGGGAAAGTCCTTAAAGATGAGGAAGACAGGATTACTGTGCCTTTGAGACCACAGGAGTTGCTGATACAGCTCTCGAAGGGGTCGGAGACTGAACCTGGAGACGACTTACAGTCCCAGGTGGAATAAATGCTCCAGAAACATTTTCCCAGGAAGAACCCCCAAAGGACTGAATGCACCAAAGCTGGCATTTTCCCCAACTGATGCACACAAGATTAATTAGTTTGGGAATATATACAGCAGAAAACTTGGGATTGCATCCACCAATTGGCCAAAATTAGGCTATTCTCAGGAAAACTACAAGTCCACAGAGATCCTATTTGCCTGAGGACTGGCGAGATAAAAGGGAGAGGAATGTGAGAATACTTTTTTACATTCAACATATTAGCTGGATGATGGGACTACTACTCTACCATCATTGGCTAAAGTGTCAATCACTGTCACTGTTGCAGGCATCGTCTGATGGGAGTTGTAGTCCCATCGGACGATGCCTGCACAGACCCCCGGCAGCCCGCAGAGAGCCCCGGCAAGCCTGCACAGAGCCTCCACAAGCCGCACAGAGCCCCAGCAAGCCCGCACTGAGCCCCCACAAGCCGCACAGAGCCCCCGCAAGCCGCACAGAGCACCGGCAAGCCCGCGCAGAGCCCCGGCAAGACCGCGCAGAGCCCCGGCAAGCTCGCACAGTGCCCCTGCAAGCCGCACAGAGCCCCGGCAAGACCGCACAGAGCCCCGGCAAGCCCGCACAGAGCCCCCGCAAGCCGCACAGAGCCCCGGGAAGCCCACACAGAGCCCCCGCAAGCCGCACAGAGCCCCGGCAAGCCCGCACAGAGCCCCGGCAAGACCGCAACAGCCCCGGCAAGCTCGCACAGTGCCCCTGCAAGCCGCACAGAGCCCCGGCAAGCCCGCACAGAGCCCCAGCAAGCCTGCACAGAGCCCCGGCTTGACCGCACAGAGCCCCGGCAAGACCGCACAGAGCCCCCGCAAGCCGCACAGAGCCACGGCAAGCCTGCACAGAGCCCCAGCAAGCCGCACAGAGCCCCGGCAAGCCCGCACAGAGCCCCGGCAAGACCGCACACAGCCCCGGCAAGCTCGCACAGTGCCCCTGCAAGCCGCACAGAGCCCCGGCAATCCCGCACAGAGCCCCAGCAAGCCCGCACAGAGCCCCCGCAAGCCGCACAGAGCCCCGGCAAGCCTGCACAGAGCCCCAGCAAGCCCGCACAGAGCCCCCGCAAGCCTCACAGAGCCCCGGCAAGACCGCATAGAGCCCCGGCAAGCCGCACAGAGCCCCCGCAAGACCGCACAGAGCCCCGGCAAGCCGGCACAGAGCCCCGGCAAGCCGGCACAGTGCCCCTGCAAGCGGCACAGAGCCCCGGCAAGATCACACAGAGTCCCGGCAAGCTCGCACAGTGCCCCTGCAAGCCGCACAGAGCCCCGGCAAGCCTGCACAGAGCCCCAGCAAGCCCGCACAGAGCCCCCGCAAGCCGCACAGAGCCCCGGCAAGACCACACAGAGCCCCGGCAAGCCGCACAGAGCCCCCAGCAAGACCGCACAGAGCCCCAGCAAGCCCGCACAGAGCTTCCGCAAGCCACACAGAGCCCTGACAAGCCCACACACAGCCCCGGCAAGCTCGCACGGTGCCCCTGCAAGCCGCACAGAGCCCCGGCAAGCCTGCACAGAGCCCCGGCAAGACCGCACAGAGCCCCGGCAAGCCGCACAGAGCCCCGGCAAGACCGCACAGAGCCCCGGCAAGCCGCACAGAGCCCCAGCAAGCCCGCACAGTGCCCCTGCAAGCCGCACAGAGCCCCGGCAAGCCTGCACAGAGCCCCAGCAAGCCCGCACAGAGCCCCCGCAAGCCGCACAGAGCCCCGGCAAGACTGCACAGAGCCCCGGCAAGCCGGCACAGAGCCCCGGCAAGCCGGCACAGTGCCCCTGCAAGCCGCACAGAGCCCCGGCAAGATCACACAGAGTCCCTACAAGCTCGCACAGTGCCCCTGCAAGCCGCACAGAGCCCCGGCAATCCCGCACAGAGCCCCAGCAAGCCCGCACAGAGCCCCCGCAAGCCGCACAGAGCCCTGACAAGCCCACACACAGCCCCGGCAAGCTCGCACGGTGCCCCTGCAAGCCGCACAGAGCCCCGGCAAGCCTGCACAGAGCCCCGGCAAGACCGCACAGAGCCCCGGCAAGCCGGCACAGAGCCCAGGCAAGCCAGCACAGTGCCCCTGCAAGCCGCACAGAGCCCCGGCAAGATCACACAGAGTCCCGGCAAGTCGCACAGAACCCCAGCAAGCCCGCACAGAGCCCCAGCAAGCCTGCACAGAGCCCCGGCTTGACCGCACAGAGCCCCGGCAAGACCGCACAGAGCCCCCGCAAGCCGCACAGAGCCACGGCAAGCCCGCACAGAGCCCCAGCAAGCCGCACAGAGCCCCGGCAAGCCCGCACAGAGCCCCGGCAAGACCGCACACAGCCCCGGCAAGCTCGCACAGTGCCCCTGCAAGCCGCACAGAGCCCCGGCAATCCCGCACAGAGCCCCAGCAAGCCCGCACAGAGCCCCCGCAAGCCGCACAGAGCCCTGGCAAGCCCACACACAGCCCCGGCAAGCTCGCACGGTGCCCCTGCAAGCCGCACAGAGCCCCGGCAAGCCTGCACAGAGCCCCAGCAAGCCCGCACAGAGCCCCCGCAAGCCTCACAGAGCCCCGGCAAGACCGCATAGAGCCCCGGCAAGCCGCACAGAGCCCCCGCAAGACCGCACAGAGCCCCGGCAAGACCGCACAGAGCCCCGGCAAGCCGGCACAGAGCCCCGGCAAGCCGGCACAGTGCCCCTGCAAGCGGCACAGAGCCCCGGCAAGATCACACAGAGTCCCGGCAAGCTCGCACAGTGCCCCTGCAAGCCGCACAGAGCCCCGGCAAGCCTGCACAGAGCCCCAGCAAGCCCGCACAGAGCCCCCGCAAGCCGCACAGAGCCCCGGCAAGACCGCACAGAGCCCCGGCAAGCCGCACAGAGCCCCCAGCAAGACCGCACAGAGCCCCAGCAAGCCCGCACAGAGCTTCCGCAAGCCACACAGAGCCCTGACAAGCCCACACACAGCCCCGGCAAGCTCGCATGGTGCCCCTGCAAGCCGCACAGAGCCCCGGCAAGCCTGCACAGAGCCCCGGCAAGACCGCACAGAGCCCCGGCAAGCCGCACAGAGCCCCGGCAAGACCGCACAGAGCCCCGGCAAGCCGCACAGAGCCCCAGCAAGCCCGCACAGTGCCCCTGCAAGCCGCACAGAGCCCCGGCAAGCCTGCACAGAGCCCCAGCAAGCCCGCACAGAGCCCCCGCAAGCCGCACAGAGCCCCGGCAAGACCGCACAGAGCCCCGGCAAGCCGGCACAGAGCCCCGGCAAGCCGGCACAGTGCCCCTGCAAGCCGCACAGAGCCCCGGCAAGATCACACAGAGTCCCTACAAGCTCGCACAGTGCCCCTGCAAGCCGCACAGAGCCCCGGCAATCCCGCACAGAGCCCCAGCAAGCCCGCACAGAGCCCCCGCAAGCCGCACAGAGCCCTGACAAGCCCACACACAGCCCCGGCAAGCTCGCACGGTGCCCCTGCAAGCCGCACAGAGCCCCGGCAAGCCTGCACAGAGCCCCGGCAAGACCGCACAGAGCCCCGGCAAGCCGGCACAGAGCCCAGGCAAGCCAGCACAGTGCCCCTGCAAGCCGCACAGAGCCCCGGCAAGATCACACAGAGTCCCGGCAAGTCGCACAGAACCCCAGCAAGCCCGCACAGAGCCCCCGCAAGCCGGCACAGTGCCCCTGCAAGCTGCACAAAGCCCCGGCAAGCCCGCACAGAGCCCCGCAAGCCCGCACAGAGCCCCTGCAAGCCGCACAGTGTCCCAGCAAGACCGCACAGAGCCCAGGCAAGACCACACAGAGTCCCGGCAAGCCACACAGAACCCCGGCAAGCCCGCACAGTGCCCCTGCAAGCCGCACAGAGCCCCAGCAAGCCCGCACAGAGCCCCGGCAAGCCCACACAAAGCCCCCGCAAGCCACACAGTGCCCTGGCAAGACCGCACAGAGCCCCCGCAAGCCGCACAGAGCCCCGGCAAGCCCGCACAGAGCCCCCGCAAGCCGCACAAAGCCCCGGCAAACCCGCACGGAGCCCCGGCAGCCCACACAGAGCCCCCGCAAGACACACAGATCCCCTTCAAGCCCTCACAGTGCCCCCGCAAGCCGCACTGAGCCCCCACAAGCCGCACAGAGCCCCGGCAAGCCCGCACAGAGCCCCCGCAAGCCGCACAGAGCCCCGGCAAGCCCGCACAGAGCCCCGGCAAGACCGTGCAGAGCCCCGGCAAGACCGCAAACAGCCCCGGCAAGCTCGCACAGTGCCCCTGCAAGCCGTACAGAGCCCCGGCAAGCCTCCACAGAGCCCCAGCAAGCCTGCACAGAGCCCCCGCAAGCCGCACAGAGCCCCGGCTTGACCGCACAGAGCCCCGGCAAGACCGCACAGAGCCTCCGCAAGCCACACAGAGCCCCGGCAAGCCCGCACAGAGCCCCAGCAAGCCGCACAGAGCCCCGGCAAGCCCGTACAGAGCCCCGGCAAGACCGCACACAGCCCCGGCAAGCTCGCACAGTGCCCTTGCAAGCCGCACAGAGCCCCGGCAATCCCGCACAGAGCCCCAGCAAGCCCGCACAGAGCCCCTGCAAGCCGCACAGAGCCCTGGCAAGACCGCACAGAGCCCCGGCAAGCCGCACAGAGCCCCGGCAAGCCCGCACAGAGCCCCCGCAAGCCGCACAGAGCCCCGGCAAACCCGCACAGAGCCCTGGCAGCCCACACAGAGCCCCCGCAAGCCACACAGATCCCCTTCAAGCCCTCACAGTGCCCCCGCAAGCCGCACAGAGCCCCCACAAGCCACACAGAGCCCCAGCAAGCCCGCACAGAGCCCCCGCAAGCCCGCACAGAGCCCCGGCAAGACCGTGCAGAGCCTCGGCAAGCTCGCACAGTGCCCCTGCAAGCCGCACAGAGCCCCGGCAAGACCGCACAGAGCCCCGGCAAGCCCGCACAGAGCCCCCACAAGCCGCACAGAGCCCCGGGAAGCCCGCACAGAGCCCCCGCAAGCCGCACAGAGCCCCGGCAAGCCCACACAGAGCCCCGGCAAGACCGCAAACAGCCCCGGCAAGCTCGCACAGTGCCCCTGCAAGCCGCACAGAGCCCCGGCAAGCCTGCACAGAGCCCCAGCAAGCCTGCACAGAGCCCCCGCAAGCCGCACAGAGCCCCAGCTTGACCGCACAGAGCCCCGGCAAGACCGCACAGAGCCCCCGCAAGCCACACAGAGCCCCGGCAAGCCCGCACAGAGCCCCAGCAAGCCGCACAGAGCCCCGGCAAGCCCGTACAGAGCCCCGGCAAGACCGCACACAGCCCCGGCAAGCTCGCACAGTGCCCTTGCAAGCCGCACAGAGCCCCGGCAATCCCGCACAGAGCCCCAGCAAACCCGCACAGAGCCCCTGCAAGCCGCACAGAGCCCTGGCAAGACCGCACAGAGCCCCGGCAAGCCGCACAGAGCCCCGGCAAGCCCGCACAGAGCCCCCGCAAGCCGCACAGAGCCCCGGCAAGCCCGCACAGAGCCCTGGCAGCCCACACAGAGCCCCCGCAAGCCACACAGATCCCCTTCAAGCCCTCACAGTGCCCCCGCAAGCCGCACAGAGCCCCCACAAGCCACACAGAGCCCCAGCAAGCCCGCACAGAGCCCCCGCAAGCCCGCACAGAGCCCCGGCAAGCCTGCACAGAGCCCTGGCATGCCCACACAGAGCCCCAGCAAGCCCGCACAGAGCCCCAGCAAGCCCACACACAGCCCCGGCAAGCTCGCACAGTGCCCCTGCAAGCCGCACAGAGCCCCGGCAAGCCTGCACAGAGCCCCAGCAAGCCCGCACAGAGCCCCCGCAAGCCGCACAGAGCCCCGGCAAGACCGCACAGAGCACCGGCAAGCCGCACAGAGCCCCGGCAAGCCCGCACAGTGCCCCGGCAAGCCGCACAGAGCCCCAGCAAGACCACACAGAGCCCCGGCAAGCCCGCACAGAGCCCCGGCAAGCCGAATAGAGCCCCCGCAAGACCGCACAGAGCCCTGGCAAGCCGGCTCAGAGCCCCGGCAAGCCGGCACAGTGCCCCTGCAAGCCGCACAGAGCCCTGGCAAGATCACACAGAGTCCCGGCAAGCCGCACAGAGCCCCAGCAAGCCCGCACAGAGCCCCCGCAAGCCGCACAGAGCCCCCGCAAGACCGCACAGAGCCCCAGCAAGCCGGCACAGTGCCCCTGCAAGCCGCACAAAGCCCCGGCAAGCCCGCACAGAGCCCCGCAAGCCCGCACAGAGCCCCTGCAAGCCGCACAGTGCCCCAGCAAGACCGCACAGAGCCCCGGCAAGCCGCACAGAGCCCAGGCAAGACCGCACAGAGGCCCGGCAAGCCGCACAGAGCCCCAGCAAGCCCGCACAGAGCCCCAGCAAGCCCACATAAATCCCCCGCAAGCCACACAGTGCCCTGGCAATATTGAACAGTGTGGTACCTCTGTCAGACGCCTGATCTATCTGTGGGCTACAAATTTGAGCATATCAGGCCTACATTTCCCTGTATTTGCTGTCTGTTACCCTAGTTCTAAAAAGTATTTTTGGGCAAAAAAACAGGTCACATATTGAACATTGTGGGTTCTCTGTCAGACGCCTGATCTATCTGTGGGCTACAAATTTGGGTATTTCAGGCTTCCATTCCACTGTATTTGCTGTCTGTTACCCTCATTCTATACAGTATTTTGGGATAAAAAATACAAAAATACAGGCCACATATTGAGCATTATGGTACCTCTGTCAACAGCCTGATCTATCTGTGGGCTACAAATTTGGGCATTTCAGGCCTACATTCACATTTTTTTGCTATGTGTTACCCTAGTACTATACAGTATTTTTCTGATTAAATTAAAAATATACATGCCACATATTCAACAGTGTGGTATATCTGTCAAATGCCTCCTCTATCTGTGGGCTAAAAATTGCCACATTTGAGGGCTTACCCTAGTTATTAACAACAGTTTAAATTTTTTTTTTTTACCTACAGTCCAGATAATTTAAACTGTGGTTCTTATGCACACTGATCACGTATAAGTTTGCTCCAAATTCAGACATTTGTAGTGAATGTGGAAAATTCTGTAGCAGTCCATTTAAAACGGGCAAGGCGTGTGGCAAGGGACAGGGAAGTGGATGTGATGCTGATGGTGCATGCAGAGGCCGAGGCTGTGGGTAAGCTGAAATTGAGTCACAACAAACATGGGCATCTTCTTGCTCCACCTTCCTGTCACAATTACTAGGGGACCGCAGCACACCACTATTGAACCCAGAGCAGTGTCAAAAGGTTGTTGGTTGGATAGAGGATAATGCTTCAAGTCACTTTGCCACCACCACCACGTCTTCCACACGGTCAAGTCTGAGTAGCCTCGAGACTGGACCTCATATTACTCACCCTGAATCTCCTTCCTCCCACTGTGCCGAGTGCCCGGAGACAACTGATCCCACTCTTGGACACTCTGAAGAGTGAGTAAGACTGCCTAGTGCAGTCGAAACGCGTCGACTTGGTCATCTCGACCATGAAAATTTTTCTTTTGTATGCACTATATTTTCTTTAGAAAAATAAAAAAAGGAAATCCAGTCCTGTTGAGCCAGACTCCAAATTTTTTTCTATTTTCCTTGATGTGAGGCCAGGGCAAGGCCGGAGTCTGAGCCCCAGGTGGATGAGCATAGAGCTACTGTGTGTGCTGGAATCAAGTTTCTACTCTGAAGAGCTGTTCACTTTTCCATTTATAGATTGGGGACTCTCGGATAGTCCACTAGAAGTGGGGGAAGATGAAATCGCATGTAGTGATGCCCAAATATTTGAGCAGCCACGGTCACAAGAAGGCGGCAATGGGAAAGTGTCACAAGAGGTAGACGATGATGAGACACAATTGCCAGAAAGTCAGGAGGACCAGGGTACGGATGTGGAAGACAAGGTGGTGGATGATATAGTAACTGACCCAAGCTGGCAGGAGGATAAACATAGTGAGGACAGCAGCACAAATGGGGGAAGAGGCATAGCACCCCAACAGACAGTAAGAAGCAGTGTGGTGGCCTCAGACAGAAGGCGTGCATCTGTTTCCTGTAACACCCACTTGACGGAAGTTGCCAGTCCAACTGTTAGGTCTTCCCGAGTCTAGTTGTTTTTTAAAGACTCTGCTGATAACCCCAAACAGGCCACTTGCACCACCTGCCATGCCCACATTACCAGGGGTAGCAAAAATACCAGCCTGACCACCACCAGCATGATCAGGCACATGGCAGAAAAGCACCCTACTTTGTGAGCCGAACCCCAGGCTCCAAGAACAGTGTCTGTGGGTGACACCACTGCTTCTTCCACTGTTGTGCATGCAAGCCAATCACCTGTCCACAGTGTATGCGAAGGTGCCTCCTGCCCTGCACCTGTCGTTGCCCACACTCAACTAGCACCATCATCAAGTACGTCCACTTCCTTGTCCCAGCTCGGCCTTCAGTTGTTCATATCCCAGTCAATAGAAGGAAAGCGGAAATACCCAGCCAATGCCCCACAGTACTAAATTCTAACATTTCCCGTCTGCTTGTGCTCGAAATGTTGCCTTTTAGGCTCGTTGAGATGAAAGCAGAGCGCCCCCAGATGCAGGGCTGTGGGTTACTCGGTACCGGTCCTCTCTGTCTCAGGTCTAGGGGTGTCACGGTGGCTGGACCCGGTCCGTGACCCTGCTAAGGGGTGTCCAATAAAAGGTGTGATGAAAGTCGGATAAAGTTTTGTGACGCTACCTGTGGTATTCGGTCAGGTTGACCGACGCTGCTTGGGGTCCACTGGGGTGATGTGATGGCAGCTAGATGGTATACCTTCCCACAGGTGAAGTATATCCCCAGGGCTTCCCAGTAATGTAGGTGGCGATGGTGTGAGGTGCAGTCAATAACGAGGACACAGGGTTGCAGTCTCTTTACCTTTTACTGAAGACTTTGGGATCCGCAATCCAGAGCACTGTCAACAGGGCTGTCTGAGACTGGCCGGTCCGAAGGCACATCCCCCCCCCCCCGGTTAAATCCAGTACTCCCAGACTGGGAAAAGAAGAACAACAATACATGTTAGAAAAAGACATACAAAATTTTGGAATGCTTTAAACAAGTAAATATAACAATGCTTCCCTTTATGGGGGGTGAGGTCACTTGAACGTTACAAACAGAAACATGTTTAAATATTTAAATATTTTAAATAACATTCTACTTCTACTAACTATAAATAATTTCTATCACCCAGCTGGGTATTCTACTAAGTACTTCTCCTTTAAGGGCATATAAGCTGAACTCACTAAAGGCTTACTATAAAACGCTATAGTACAAATCAAACTTTTTCTTCATTTCTTCTGACTTCACACATATGCAAGACCACCTTGCTACTTGTCTGGGCCTACTGCATCTCTTCTTCTAGGACCTAGCAACCATCTCTCTCTATGGCTCTCGGACTCACTAACCCCTACGGGTTCACTTTCTAGCTCTCTAGCTACATGTAATCTACTATGCAAACATTATCACTATCTTACTACTTAAGGCATCATTATCAAAAGGCAACAAATAACATTCCTTTAAGAGGGAAAATCAGTCTTCTCTGAGGTAGTGCAAACAATCACCAAGTCACTAATAAACTTTAAGACACAAGAAACCTGTTGTGAATTCTGTGGCTGAATTCACTCCTGTGGTCACAAGTGGTATTGCAGCCTCTGGGCTTCCTCCCTCAGGTGTTTTGGTGAGCTCGTTGGCTGCCTTGCTATTTAACTCCACCTGAGTCTGTCTTCCTTGCTCCTTGTCAATGTTCCAGTGTTGGATCTGAGCTACTGCATCTTTCCTGTGGCCTGCTGCTCTGCTAGATAAGTGTTACTTTGTTTTTGTTTCCGTTTTTTCTGTCCAGCTGTGCTATTCTCTTTTGCTGGAAGCTCTGAGACGCAAAGGGTGCACCGCCGTGCCGTTAGTTCGGCACGGTGGGTCTTTTTGCCCCCCTTTGCGTGGTTCTGCTTTAGGGTTTTTTGTAGACTGCATAGTTCTCTTTGCTATCCTCGCTCTGTCTAGAATATCGGGCCTCACTTTGCTGAATCTATTTCATTCCTACGTTTTGTCTTTTCATCTTGCTAACAGTCATTATATGTGGGGGGCTGCCTATTCCTTTGGGGTATTTCTCTGAGGCAAGTCAGGCTTGTATTTCTATCTTCAGGCTAGTCAGCTCCTCAGGCAGTGCCGAGTTGCATAGGTAGTGTTAGGCGCAATCCACTGCTGCTTTTAAGGCCCCGTCACACATAGCGACGCTGCAGCGATACCGACAACGATCCGGATCGCTGCAGCGTCGCTGTTTGGTCACTGGAGAGCTGTCACACAGTCAGCTCTCCAGCGACCAACGATCCCGAGGTCCCCGGTAACCAGGGTAAACATCGGGTAACTAAGCGCAGGGCCGCGCTTAGTAACCCGATGTTTACCCTGGTTACCATCGTTAAAGTAAAAAAAACAAACGCTACATACTTACCTACCGCTGTTTGTCCTCGGCGTTCTGCTTCTCTGGTCTGGCTGTGAGCACAGCGGCCGGAAAGCAGAGCGGTGACGTCACCGCTCTGCTTTCCGGCTGACCGGCGCTCACAGCCAGACCAGAGAAGCTGAGCGCCGAGGACAGACAGCGGTAGGTAAGTATGTAGCGTTTGTTTTTTTTACTTTAACGATGGTAACCAGGGTAAACATCGGGTTACTAAGCGCGGCCCTGCGCTTAGTTACCCGATGTTTACCCTGGTTACCAGCGAAGACATCGCTGACTCGGCGTCACACACGCCGATTCAGCGATGTCAGCGGAACCTCAACGATCAAAAAATGGCCCAGGCCATTCCGACACGACCAGCGATCTCACAGCAGGGGCCTGATCGCTGGTACGTGTCACACATAGCGAGATCGCTACTGAGATCGCTGTTGCGTCACAAAACTTGTGACTCAGCAGCGATCTCGCTAGCGATCTCGCTATGTGTGACGGGGCCTTTAGTTGTGTGAGGATAGGTTCAGGTATTGCAGTCTGCAGAGATTCCACGTCTCAGAGCTTGTTCTATTGTTTTTGGGTTATTGCCATATCACTGTATGTGCGCTGATTACTGCACACTGTGTTGCCTGATAGCACAGCATAACAGTACAAGGAGCCAAACCAATGATTCTCAATAGAGGGAAAAAAGAAGTCCTGACATCATTTTTTTTTTTCCTCAGCTCTGTCTTCAGTTTTTTTTTTTTTTTTTTTTCCCCTAGACATTAGAGTGCTTCAGGACACAGCTGTGGACATGGATATTAAGGCTCTGTGCTCCTCAATGGATAATCTCGTTATAAATGTACAAAAGATTCAAGATACAATTGATCAGAAATCTATGCTAGAACCAAGAATTCCTATTCCTGATTTGTTTTTTGGTGACAGAACTAAGTTCCTGAGCTTCAAAAATAATTGTAAGCTATTTCTGGCCTTGAAACCTCATTCTTCTGGTAATCCTATTCAACAGGTTTTGATTATTATTTCTTTTTTGCGCGGCGACCCACAGGACTGGGCGTTTTCTCTTGCGCCAGGAGACCCTGCATTGAGTAATGTTGATGCGTTTTTCCAGGCGCTTGGATTGCTTTACGATGAGCCTAATTCAGTGGATCAGGCTGAGAAAGATTTGCTGGCTTTATGCCAGGGTCAGGATGATGTAGAAGTATATTGTCAGAAATTTAGGAAGTGGTCAGTACTCACTCTGTGGAATGAATCTGCACTGGCGGCTTGGTTCAGAAAGGGTCTCTCTGAAGCTCTTAAGGATGTCATGGTGGGATTTCCTATGCCTGCTGGTTTGAATGAGTCTATGTCCTTGGCCATTCAGATCGGTCGTCGCTTGCGCGAGCGTAAATCTGTGCACCATCTGGCGGTATTGTCTGAGAGTAAACCTGAGCCTATGCAGTGCGACAGGACTATGACTAAAGTTGAACGGCAAGAACACAGACGTCTGAACAGGCTGTGTTTCTACTGTGGTGATTCCACTCATGCTATTTCTAATTGTCCTAAGCGCACTAGGCGGTTCGATAGCTCTGCCGTCATTGGTACTGTACAGTCCAAATTCCTTCTGTCCATTACCTTGATATGCTCTTTGTCATCGTATTCTGTCATGGCGTTTGTGGATTCAGGCGCTGCCCTGAATCTGATGGATTTGGATTATGCTAAACGTTGTGGATTTTTCTTGGAGCCTTTGCGGTGTCCTATTCCGTTGAGAGGAATTGATGCTACACCTTTGGCCAAGAATAAGCCTCAGTACTGGGCCCAGCTGACCATGTGCATGGCTCCTGCACATCAGGAAGTTATTCGCTTTCTGGTACTGCATAATCTGCATGATGTGGTCGTGTTGGGGTTGCCATGGCTACAAACCCATAATCCAGTATTAGATTGGAACTCTATGTCGGTAACCAGCTGGGGTTGTCAGGGAGTACATGGTGATGTTCCATTTTTGTCTATTTCGTCATCCACCCCTTCTGAGGTACCAGAGTTCTTGTCTGATTATCAGGATGTATTTGAAGAGCCCAAGTCTGATGCCCTACCTCCGCATAGGAATTGTGATTGTGCTATCAATTTGATTCCTGGTAGTAAATTCCCTAAGGGTCGTTTATTTAATTTGTCCGTGCCTGAACACACCGCTATGCGCAGTTATGTGAAAGAATCCCTGGAGAAGGGACATATTCGCCCATCGTCATCACCATTGGGAGCAGGGTTCTTTTTTGTAGCCAAAAAGGATGGTTCGCTAAGACCGTGTATTGATTACCGCCTTCTTAATAAGATCACTGTTAAGTTTCAGTATCCCTTGCCATTGATATCTGACTTGTTTGCTCGGATTAAGGGGGCTAGTTGGTTTACTAAGATTGATCTTCGTGGTGCGTATAATCTGGTGAGAATCAGGCAGGGAGATGAATGGAAAACGGCATTTAATACGCCCGAGGGTCATTTTGAGTATCTGGTGATGCCGTTCGGACTTGCCAATGCTCCATCTGTTTTTCAGTCTTTTATGCATGACATTTTCCGTGAGTATCTGGATAAATTCCTGATTGTTTACTTGGATGACATTTTGATCTTCTCTGATGATTGGGAGTCTCATGTGAAGCAAGTCAGAATGGTTTTCCAGGTACTGCGTGCTAATTCCTTGTTCGTGAAGGGATCAAAGTGTCTCTTCGGTGTGCAGAAAGTTTCATTTTTGGGGTTCATCTTTTCCCCTTCTACTATCGAGATGGATCCGGTTAAGGTCCAGGCCATCCAGGATTGGACTCAGCCTACATCTCTGAAAAGTCTGCAGAAATTCCTGGGCTTTGCTAATTTTTATCGTCACTTCATCTGTAATTTTTCTAGCATTGCCAGACCATTGACCGATTTGACCAAGAAGGGTGCTGATTTGGTTAATTGGTCTTCTGCTGCCGTGGAAGCTTTTCAGGAGTTGAAGCGTCGTTTTTGCTGTGCACCTGTGTTGTGTCAACCAGATGTTTCTCTTCCGTTCCAGGTCGAGGTTGATGCTTCTGAGATTGGAGCAGGGGCGGTTTTGTCACAGAGAGGTTCTGGTTGCTCAGTGTTGAAACCATGTGCTTTCTTTTCCAGGAAATTTTCTGCTGCTGAGCGTAATTATGATGTGGGCAACCGAGAGTTGCTGGCCATGAAGTGGGCATTCGAGGAGTGGCGTCATTGGCTTGAGGGAGCTAAGCATCGCGTGGTGGTATTGACTGATCATAAGAATCTTACTTATCTCGAGTCTGCCAAGCGCTTGAATCCTAGACAGGCCCGTTGGTCGTTATTTTTTGCTCGTTTTGATTTTGTGATTTCGTACCTTCCGGGCTCTAAAAATGTGAAGGCGGATGCTCTGTCTAGGAGTTTTGTGCCCGACTCTCCGGGGTTATCTGAGCCGGCGAGTATCCTCAAGGAAGGAGTCATTGTGTCTGCCATCTCTCCTGATTTGCGGAGAGTGTTGCAGAAATTTCAGGCTAATAAACCTGATCGTTGTCCGGCCGAGAAACTGTTCGTCCCTGATAGGTGGACTAGTAAAGTTATCTCTGAACTTCATTGTTCGGTGCTGGCTGGTCATCCAGGAATCTTTGGTACCAGAGAGTTAGTGGCTAGATCCTTCTGGTGGCCATCTCTGTCACGGGATGTGCGTGCTTTTGTGCAGTCCTGTGGGATTTGTGGTAGGGCTAAGCCCTGCTGTTCACGTGCCAGTGGGTTGCTTTTGCCCTTGCCGGTCCCGAAGAGGCCTTGGACACATATTTCGATGGATTTCATTTCTGACCTTCCCGTTTCTCAAAAGATGTCGGTCATTTGGGTGGTCTGTGATCGCTTTTCTAAAATGGTCCATCTGGTGCCCTTGGTTAAATTGCCTTCCTCCTCTGATTTGGTGCCTTTGTTCTTCCAGCATGTGGTTTGTTTGCATGGCATTCCTGAGAATATTGTTTCTGACAGAGGTTCCCAGTTTGTCTCGAGGTTCTGGCGAGCCTTTTGTGGTAGGATGGGCATTGACCTATCTTTTTCCTCGGCCTTCCATCCTCAGACTAATGGCCAGACCGAACGAACCAATCAGACCTTGGAAACATATCTGAGATGTTTTGTTTCTGCTGACCAGGATGATTGGGTGTCATTTTTGCCGTTGGCTGAGTTCGCCCTTAATAATCGGGCCAGCTCGGCTACCTTGGTCTCTCCATTTTTCTGCAATTCTGGGTTCCATCCTCGTTTCTCTTCAGGACAGGTTGAGTCTTCGGACTGTCCTGGTGTGGATTCTGTGGTGGACAGGTTGCAGCAAATCTGGACTCAGGTAGTGGACAATTTGACCTTGTCCCAGGAGAAGGCTCAGCTTTTCGCTAATCGTAGACGCCGTGTGGGTCCCCGACTTCGTGTTGGGGATCTGGTTTGGTTATCTTCTCGTCATATTCCTATGAAGGTTTCCTCTCCTAAATTTAAACCTCGTTTTATTGGTCCGTATAGGATTTCTGAGATTCTCAATCCGGTGTCTTTTCGTCTGACCCTCCCAGACTCCTTTTCCATACATAATGTATTCCATAGGTCGTTGTTGAGAAGATACGTGGCACCTATGGTTCCATCTGTGGAGCCTCCTGCCCCTGTTTTGGTGGAGGGGGAATTGGAGTATATTGTGGAGAAAATTTTGGATTCTCGTGTCTCTAGACGGAAACTCCAGTATCTGGTCAAATGGAAGGGTTATGCTCAGGAGGATAATTCCTGGGTTTTTGCCTCTGATGTCCATGCCCCAGATCTTGTTCGTGCCTTTCATGTGGCTCATCCTGGTCGGCCTGGGGGTTCTGGTGAGGGTTCAGTGACCCCTCATCAAGGGGGGGTACTGTTGTGAATTCTGTGGCTGAATTCACTCCTGTGGTCACAAGTGGTATTGCAGCCTCTGGGCTTCCTCCCTCAGGTGTTTTGGTGAGCTCGTTGGCTGCCTTGCTATTTAACTCCACCTGAGTCTGTCTTCCTTGCTCCTTGTCAATGTTCCAGTGTTGGATCTGAGCTACTGCATCTTTCCTGTGGCCTGCTGCTCTGCTAGATAAGTGTTACTTTGTTTTTGTTTCCGTTTTTTCTGTCCAGCTGTGCTATTCTCTTTTGCTGGAAGCTCTGAGACGCAAAGGGTGCACCGCCGTGCCGTTAGTTCGGCACGGTGGGTCTTTTTGCCCCCCTTTGCGTGGTTCTGCTTTAGGGTTTTTTGTAGACTGCATAGTTCTCTTTGCTATCCTCGCTCTGTCTAGAATATCGGGCCTCACTTTGCTGAATCTATTTCATTCCTACGTTTTGTCTTTTCATCTTGCTAACAGTCATTATATGTGGGGGGCTGCCTATTCCTTTGGGGTATTTCTCTGAGGCAAGTCAGGCTTGTATTTCTATCTTCAGGCTAGTCAGCTCCTCAGGCAGTGCCGAGATGCATAGGTAGTGTTAGGCGCAATCCACTGCTGCTTTTAGTTGTGTGAGGATAGGTTCAGGTATTGCAGTCTGCAGAGATTCCACGTCTCAGAGCTTGTTCTATTGTTTTTGGGTTATTGCCATATCACTGTATGTGCGCTGATTACTGCACACTGTGTTGCCTGATAGCACAGCATAACAGAAACCTTCACGTCGTCATCAGGAATCGTTTCTTCGCAAAGTCTTCTTTCCTTGTAAAACCAGTAGAAAGCACCTTTAAGAAGGTGCGAACTATGTACAAAACCAGTTTGTGAATCATTCACCGTCCATGATTCGGCAGTCTCTGGAAATACTGATGAACTTGTGCAAAGAAAAACGTGAAACAATAGAGATCCCGGGTCAACAAAGGGATCCCTTTAAGAGTTAATCCTAAACGGGTTTAGGCAGCAAAAGAGCAGGAAACAAACAGTTAACTATTTACATTTGTCGGGGTTTCGAGGTTTATTCTCGCGACTGTAGGTTGCAAGGCATCAGTTGGTAGCGAACACTTCCTGGCCTGGAAAGATCTGTGTTCGACTTCTCATCCGATGCGGTATCAACGTCACTAATCGGTTTTTCAGGTATAATCTGGGTTCAAATGTCAATTTTGGTAGTAGGTTCAGTAGCGGCAATAATGCCCACTGTGGTAGTAGTATTAGGATTTGTCAGTTCAGAGTTTGTCTTAGTCACGGCAGCAGGTGGCGCCGCTATGGGGCCTACTAGTAGGTCTTCTGTCACTGGGGCAGGGTCGGCGTCCTTACCTGCCCCCACGGTGTCCTCGGGGATGGCCGACTCTGCCGACGGCAGGTTCTGGAACACTGACTGCAGGGCCTTGCTTTCTGGCTTCGGAGCGCTGGAACTTCTTTCTTGCTCCGCACCAGACGAGACCGCCGACAGACGTCGGGTGAGGCCCCGATGACTGTCTCCTTCCACCCGGCCTCAGTGCTCAGCTGCATCTGCCGGAGTTGATCGTTGAGCTCGTCCACTCCGGCCTGCAGAAAGTCGGGGCCCACAGGTGTCGCTTGGCTGAGGTATCTCTCTGGGTAGCCGGGGGAGTCCTCTGCTCCGACCCCACGCTCCGATCCAGGTCGGCTGGCCATGGCGTCTCCCACGTGGCTCACTTCTTCTCCCTCGTCCTTTTCCCGCTCTCTCCTCCGTGGGCGGTTTCGTTTTCTTTGTCTCTGCCCGCCATTGAGGATCAGGAGGTGTATCTTGGCTGCTGACGGACACGTCCTCAAGGTACAGAAATATTTAGACTGGGCGGCCATTGCTCTTCGCGCTTCTCAGTTCTTTCACGCCCACAACTCCACGCCCTTCTTCTTCTCCTGCGCTCCTCGAGGCGCTATAATGGTGGCAGTTTTGGCGGGAATCTTTGCAGCAATTAGCAATGCACAGTCTTTGCAGTAAATCACAGTTCAAGCACAGTTCCAACACAGTTCCAAGGCACATGACCCAATTCTTCAGGCTTAAGTACGATCCTGTTCGTGACGCCAAGTTAGAGCGCCCCCAGATGCAGGGCTGCGGGTTACTCAGTACCGGTCCTCTCTGTCTCAGGTCTAGGGTTGTCACGGTGGCTGGACCCGGTCCGTGACCCTGCTAAGGGGTGTCCAATAAAAGGGGTGATGAAAGTCGGATAAAGTTTCATGACACCACCTGTGGTATTCGGTCAGGTTGACCGACGCTGCTTGGGGTCCACTGGGGTGATGTGATGGCAGCTAGATGGTATACCTTCCCACAGGTGAAGTATATCCCCAGGGCTTCCCAGTAATGTAGGTGGCGATGGTGTGAGGTGCAGACAATAGCGAGGACACAGGGTTGCAGTCTCTTTACCTTTTACTGAAGACTTCGGGATCCGCAATCCAGAGCACTGTCAACAGGGCTGTCTGAGACTGGTCGGTCCGAAGGCACATCCAGAGTTCCCTTTGCAGGTGGAAATCAGTGCCTACTAGAGTTGAGCGACCTTGACCTTTTTAGAGTCGAGCCGGGTTTTGCGAAACCCGACTATGTCCAAAGTCGGGTCGAGTGAAATCGGCCGATTATGACGTAAAGTCGGGATCGACCGAAACACGAAACCCAATGCAAGTCAATGGGGCAGCATAGTCGGCAGTGAGTGGGGGCCAGGAAAACACCTAGAGTGGCCATTTTAATGTCAAAACCATCCATTCTTCTTAATGAAGCTTGTCAAGCGTAATTTACCTTATAATAATTGGAAGGCATTTGAAATTGGGGGTCATTTGGCTAAAGTTGTGGGGGGTAGGGCTGGTTCAAGTAATTAGTGGGCCCAGGAAATCTGGACCACGTCACGGCAGTGGAGCAGGGAGAGGTAAGTATTTCAACTTTGCAAGTGCTGTGAACCTGAGCAAGCAGGGGGGGCCCACTCGTTGGCATTGGCACTGGCACAGGGCCCCTCAAAGTACAGCGGTGTGTTTGCACGGCGGGGGCGCCTCCCACCGGCAGCAACACTTTTGCGTACTATGAGAGGCCCTGTGCCAGTGACGTCGCCAACTAGTATTCCTCCCCCCACCTGATGAAGGAACCTGCACTTTCATCTGCACCTTCCTCTTTGTCCCCGTGTAAGGTGGTATGGTATGCGGGAAGAGCAACCTGACTTTCAGCAGGGTCACAATGTTGTTGTGTAGCGTGCACGGGGAATGTTGCGTTATGGGTCAATGTACCAGCAGACTCATCTATCACTGGCTGGGCAATGGGCACGATGAAGTGGAAACACAGATATAGGCCCAAAGAAGAAAGTGGGCTAAATGCAGTTCAAAATTGGTAACACAGGAATAACCAGGGGGCATTGCAGTGGAGGACAACTGGAATGAGAGGCTGACACAGAGAGTAGGGCCAAATCAGTAAGTAGTCGAAATGCAGTTCAAAATTGGCAACCGTAGTAAACAGGCGGCACAGCTTTGTTCAGTGGAGGAGAACAGCAAGGAGTGGCAGACACCGATAGTAGGCCCCAAACCAACTAGTACGCCAAATGCAGTTGTTCCATTTAACCACAATTTAATGAGAGCCTGAAGATAGAAGCTCAGGAAAGGCAACCTGGGGAACACCTTGGAGTGTAACACACCATCTCTCTCCACCCCATACCCATTTTGTATGGCCTAATGCAGTGTACTTTTCTACAACTACTAAACGAGAGTCGGAAGACCGAAGCAATGGCAAGGAAACCTGGGGAACACCTTAGAGTGTAACACACCCTCTCTCTACACCCCATACCCAATTTGAAGGCCTAATGCAGTGTAGTTTCCAAGAACTACTAAACGAGAGCCGGAAGATCGAAGCTCAGGAAAGGCAACCTGGGGAACACCTTGGAGTGTAACACACCCTCTCGCTACACCCCATACCCAATTTGAAGGCCTAATGCAGCGTAGTTTCCAACAACTACTAAACGAGAGCCGGAAGATCGAAGCTCAGGAAAGGCAACCTGGGGAACACCTTGGAGTGTAACAAACCCTCTCTCTACACCCCATACCCAATTTGTAGGCCTAATGCAGCGTAGTTTCCGACAACTACTAAACGAGAGCATGAAGATCGAAGCTCAGGAAAGGCAACCTGGGGAACACCTTGGAGTGTAACACACCCTCTCTCTACACCCCATACCCAATTTGTAGGCCTAATGCAGCGTAGTTTCCGACAACTACTAAACGAGAGCCGGAATATCGAAGCTCAGGAAAGGCAACCTGGGGAACACCTTGGAGTGTAACACACCCTCTCTCTACGCCCCATACCCAATTTGTAGGCCTAATGCAGCGTAGTTTCCGACAACTACTAAACGAGAGCCGGAATATCGAAGCTCAGGAAAGGCAACCTGGGGAACACCTTGGAGTGTAACACACCCTCTCTCTACACCCCATACCCAATTTGAAGGCCTAATGCAGTGTAGTTTCCAAGAACTACTAAACGAGAGCCGGAAGATCGAAGCTCAGGAAAGGCAACCTGGGGAACACCTTGGAGTGTAACACACCCTCTCGCTACACCCCATACCCAATTTGAAGGCCTAATGCAGCGTAGTTTCCAACAACTACTAAACGAGAGCCGGAAGATCGAAGCTCAGGAAAGGCAACCTGGGGAACACCTTGGAGTGGAACACACCATCTCTCTACACCCCATACCCAATTTGAAGGCCTAATGCAGAGTAGTTTCCAAGAACTACTAAACGAGAGCCGGAAGATCGAAGCTCAGGAAAGGCAACCTGGGGAACACCTTGGAGTGTAACACAACGTCTCTCTACACGACGGAAGGGCTGATTCTTAGGAAGGAAGGCTGTTGGAAATAAGCATTGCGCGTCCGAGGGTGATTATATTCTTATTAGGTATATACTCACCCTCGGACGCGCCCTGCTTCTTTATTTGGAATGAATGTTTATTTGCAATGTGGTGTTGACTTTCTCTATTATTTTGGTAATTAATGATTTTATTATTTTCATTATTTTGCATCTTCTCGGCAATAATATAAAGAAGACGCGACAGGACAACACTCGGTGGATGCCATATGTGTGTTTTCAATTTAAAAAAACTTTCAGTTAACTACTTGCAGGAGAAAGTAATTGTAGCTGGTGGCCATTTTTAGTACTGTACCAGATTAGAGTTGTGTGTTTGTTTTTAATGTTAAAATGTCTGCATTTGATATCTCACCAGTATTTTCTTTTTTATAAGCAAAATACTTATTTTTATATTTTCTGATGTTGGTTCCAGGGGTACACGGCCAGCAGTGCCCTGGTCAGTGTAGTAGTAGTTGAAAGAATGGACCGCAGACAGGCATCGAAAGCCTAAAATAATAACACATGGCTGTAGGCAATTTTAAATTGGTTCCAGGGGTACACGGACAGCAGTGGTGTGGTCAGTGGAGGCCTAGTGGAAGGAGTGACCGCAGACAGGCATCGAAGGCCTAAAATAATAACACATGGCTGTAGGCAATTTTAAATTGGTTCCAGGGGTACACGGGCAGCAGTGACCTGGTCAGTGTAGTAGTAGTTGAAAGAATGGACCGCAGACAGGCATCGAAGGCCTAAAATAAAAAAATTGGGCTGGCTGTAGGCAATTTTAAATTGGTTCCAGGGGTACACGGGCAGCAGTGGTGTGGTCAGTGGAGGCCTAGTGGAAGGAGTGACCGCAGACAGGCATCGAAGGCCTAAAATAATAACACATGGCTGTAGGCAATTTTAAATTGGTTCCAGGGGTACACGGGCAGCAGTGACCTGGTCAGTGTAGTAGTAGTTGAAAAAATGGACCGCAGACAGGCATCGAATGCCTAAAATAATAACACATGGCTGTAGGCAATTTTAAATTGGTTACAGGGGTACACGGACAGCAGTGACCTGGTCAGTGTAGTAGTAGTTGAAAGAATGGACCGCAGACAGGCATCGAAGGCCTAAAATAAAAAAATTGGGCTGGCTGTAGGCAATTTTAAATTGGTTCCAGGGGTACACGGACAGCAGTGGTGTGGTCAGTGGAGGCCTAGTGGAAGGAGTGACCGCAGACAGGCATCGAAGGCCTAAAATAATAACACATGGCTGTAGGCAATTTTAAATTGGTTCCAGGGGTACACGGACAGCAGTGGTGTGGTCAGTGGAGGCCTAGTGGAAGGAGTGACCGCAGACAGGCATCGAAGGCCTAAAATAATAACACATGGCTGTAGGCAATTTTAAATTGGTTCCAGGGGTACACGGACAGCAGTGACCTGGTCAGTGTAGTAGTAGTTGAAAGAATGGACCGCAGACAGGCATCGAAGGCCTAAAATAAAAAAATTGGGCTGGCTGTAGGCAATTTTAAATTGGTTCCAGGGGTACACGGGCAGCAGTGGTGTGGTCAGTGGAGGCCTAGTGGAAGGAGTGACCGCAGACAGGCATCGAAGGCCTAAAATAATAACACATGGCTGTAGGCAATTTTAAATTGGTTCCAGGGGTACACGGACAGCAGTGGTGTGGTCAGTGGAGGCCTAGTGGAAGGAGTGACCGCAGACAGGCATCGAAGGCCTAAAATAATAACACATGGCTGTAGGCAATTTTAAATTGGTTCCAGGGGTACACGGACAGCAGTGACCTGGTCAGTGTAGTAGTAGTTGAAAGAATGGACCGCAGACAGGCATCGAAGGCCTAAAATAAAAAAATTGGGCTGGCTGTAGGCAATTTTAAATTGGTTCCAGGGGTACACGGACAGCAGTGGTGTGGTCAGTGGAGGCCTAGTGGAAGGAGTGACCGCAGACAGGCATCGAAGGCCTAAAATAATAACACATGGCTGTAGGCAATTTTAAATTGGTTCCAGGGGTACACGGACAGCAGTGGTGTGGTCAGTGGAGGCCTAGTGGAAGGAGTGACCGCAGACAGGCATCGAAGGCCTAAAATAATAACACATGGCTGTAGGCAATTTTAAATTGGTTCCAGGGGTACACGGACAGCAGTGACCTGGTCAGTGTAGTAGTAGTTGAAAGAATGGACCGCAGACAGGCATCGAAGGCCTAAAATAAAAAAATTGGGCTGGCTGTAGGCAATTTTAAATTGGTTCCAGGGGTACACGGGCAGCAGTGGTGTGGTCAGTGGAGGCCTAGTGGAAGGAGTGACCGCAGACAGGCATCGAAGGCCTAAAATAATAACACATGGCTGTAGGCAATTTTAAATTGGTTCCAGGGGTACACGGGCAGCAGTGACCTGGTCAGTGTAGTAGTAGTTGAAAAAATGGACCGCAGACAGGCATCGAATGCCTAAAATAATAACACATGGCTGTAGGCAATTTTAAATTGGTTACAGGGGTACACGGACAGCAGTGACCTGGTCAGTGTAGTAGTAGTTGAAAGAATGGACCGCAGACAGGCATCGAAGGCCTAAAATAAAAAAATTGGGCTGGCTGTAGGCAATTTTAAATTGGTTCCAGGGGTACACGGACAGCAGTGGTGTGGTCAGTGGAGGCCTAGTGGAAGGAGTGACCGCAGACAGGCATCGAAGGCCTAAAATAATAACACATGGCTGTAGGCAATTTTAAATTGGTTACAGGGGTACACGGACAGCAGTGACCTGGTCAGTGTAGTAGTAGTTGAAAGAATGGACCGCAGACAGGCATCGAAGGCCTAAAATAAAAAAATTGGGCTGGCTGTAGGCAATTTTAAATTGGTTCCAGGGGTACACGGGCAGCAGTGACCTGGTCAGTGTAGTAGTAGTTGAAAGAATGGACCGCAGACAGGCTTAGAAGGCCTAACATAACAAACTTGGGCTGGCTGTAGGCACTTTTAAATTGGTTCCAGGGGTACACGGGCAGCAGTGGTCTGGTCAGTGGAAGTCTAGTGGAAGGAGTGACCGCAGACAGGCTTCCAAGGCCTAACATAACAAACTTGGGCTGGCTGTAGGCACTTTTAAATTGGTTCCAGGGGTACACGGGCAGCAGTGGTCTGGTCAGTGGAAGTCTAGTGGAAGGAGTGACCGCAGACAGGCTTCCAAGGCCTAACATAACAAACTTGGGCTGGCTGTAGGCACTTTTAAATTGGTTCCAGGGGTACACGGGCAGCAGTGGTCTGGTCAGTGGAAGTCTAGTGGAAGGAGTGACCGCAGACAGGCTTCCAAGGCCTAACATAACAAACTTGGGCTGGCTGTAGGCACTTTTAAATTGGTTCCAGGGGTACACGGGCAGCAGTGGTCTGGTCAGTGGAAGTCTAGTGGAAGGAGTGACCGCAGACAGGCTTCCAAGGCCTAACATAACAAACTTTGGCTGGCTGTAGGCACTTTTAAATTGGTTCCAGGGGTACACGGGCAGCAGTGGTCTGGTCAGTGGAAGTCTAGTGGAAGGAGTGACCGCAGACAGGCTTCGAAGGCCTAACATAACAAAATTGGGCTGGCTGTAGGCACTTTAAATTGGTTCCAGGGGTACATGGGCAGCAGTGTATGGTCAGTGGAAGTCTAGTGGAAGGAGTGACGGCAGACAGTCTTCGAAGGCCTAACATAACAAAATTGGGCTGACTGTAGGCACTTTTAAATTGGTTCCAGGGTAACACGGCCAGCAGTGGCCTGGTCAGTGTAGTAGTTGTAGAAAGAAGGGACCGCAGACAGGCTTCGAAGGCCTAACATAACAAAAATGTCAAAACAATGGTATTGTCAGTGCCAGGCATTGAAGGATGTCAGCGGCTAGACTACACATTGGTGAAGCTGTGAGAGATAATTTTGCTAGTGGTAGAGCACTGTTTGAGCTGGGGGGGGAACTGTCTTGTGGCCGGCGGTACAGGCACAGGGCCCCTCATATTACAACGGTGTGTCTGACGTTGGGTGCGCACCACCACCGCCAGAGACACTTTATTGTACTATGAGGGACCCAGTGGCAGTGCCGTCGACCAAAAGCGGCCACACCCACCTCTTAAGACAAACAGCACTCTCAAGGGTCCAAGCGCAAAGTGGCGATAGCACGGCCCCGTGTGGGGAGTTTGGCCATTTCGTGAGGTGGAAACATGTCGTATGCTGGACAATCAGGTGAAGAAAATTACGAGATTGGAAAAGTCATTCAGAATAGTCCACAGGCAAGACCTTTTCATAGGAAAGCTAGGTGTCAGCCGGGCAGGGTGGGGCAAAAGATTTTGAAATCCAGTTGTGGTTCATTTTAATGAAGGTTAGATCATCTACATTTTGGGTAGCCAGACGAGTCCTTTTTTCTGTTAGTATTGAACCTGCAGCACTGAATACTCTTTCTGATAGGACACTAGCTGCCGGGCAAGCAAGCTCCTGCAATGCATATTCTGCCAATTCTGGCCAGGTGTCTAATTTGGATGCCCAGTAATCAAATGGGAATGACGGTTGAGGGAGAACGTCGATAAGGGATGAAAAATAGTTTGTAACCATACTGGACAAATGTTGTCTCCTGTCACTTTGAATTGATGCTGCAGTACCTGTCCTGTCTGCGGTCATAGAAAAATCACTCCACAACCTGGTCAGAAAACCCCTCTGTCCAACGCCACTTCTGATTTCTGCCCCTCTAACACCTCTGGTCTGCTGGCCCCTGGAGCTCGTGTGAGAACGATCACGGGCGCTGTGTGCAGGGAATGCCAGAAGCAAACGGTCAACAAGAGTTGATTGTTTTGTTGCTAATATTAGTTCCAAGTTCTCATGTGGCATAATATTTTGCAATTTGCCTTTATAGCGAGGATCAAGGAGGCAGGCCAACCAGTAATCGTCATCGTTCATCATTTTTGTAATGCGTGTGTCCCTTTTGAGGATACGCAAGGCATAATCCGCCATGTGGGCCAAAGTTCCCGTTGTCAAATCTGCGGTTGTGCTTGGTTGAGGGGCAGTTGCAGGCAAATCTACGTCACTTGTGTCCCTCAAAAAACCAGAACCCGGCCTTGCCACGCCACCAATTTCCCGTGCCCCCGGGAAAGCTTCCTCATTAAAAATATACTCATCCCCATCATCCTCCTCATCCTCCACCTCCTCTTCGCCCGGTACCTCGTCATGTACACTGCCCTGACCAGACAATCGCTGACTGTCATCAAGGCTTTCCTCTTCCTCTGGTGCAGACGCCTGATCCTTTATGTGCGTCAAACTTTGCATCAGCAGACGCATTAGGGGGATGCTCATGCTTATTATGGCGTTGTCTGCACTAACCAGCCGTGTGCATTCCTCAAAACACTGAAGGACTTGACACATGTCTTGAATCTTCGACCACTGCACACCTGACAACTCCATGTCTGCCATCCTACTGCCTGCCCGTGTATGTGTATCCTCCCACAAAAACATAACAGCCCGCCTCTGTTCGCACAGTCTCTGAAGCATGTGCAGTGTTGAGTTCCACCTTGTTGCAACGTCTATGATTAGGCGATGCTGGGGAAGGTTCAAAGAACGCTGATAGGTCTGCATACGGCTGGAGTGTACAGGCGAACGGCGGATATGTGCGCAAAGTCCACGCACTTTGAGGAGCAGGTCGGATAACCCCGGATAACTTTTCAGGAAGCACTGCACCACCAGGTTTAAGGTGTGAGCCAGGCAAGGAATGTGTTTCAGTTGGGAAAGGGAGATGGCAGCCATGAAATTCCTTCCGTTATCACTCACTACCTTGCCTGCCTCAAGATCTACAGTGCCCAGCCACGACTGCGTTTCTTGCTGCAAGAACTCGGACAGAACTTCCGCGGTGTGTCTATTGTCGCCCAAACACTTCATAGCCAATACAGCCTGCTGACGTATGCCAGTAGCTGCCCCATAATGGGAGACCTGGTGTGCAACAGTGGCAGGTGCGGATGGAGTGTTTGTGCGACTGCGGTCTGTGGACGAGCTCTTGCTTCTGCAGGAGGACGAGGAGGAGGAGGAGGAGGGGGTGCGAACGGCTACAGACAACTGTTTACTAGACCGTGGGCTAGGCAGAACTGTCCCAAACTTGCTGTCCCCTGTGGACCCTGAATCCACCACATTTACCCAGTGTGCCGTGATGGACACGTAACGTCCCTGGCCATGCCTACTGGTCCATGCATCTGTTGTCAGGTGCACCTTTGTGCTCACAGATTGCCTGAGTGCATGGACGATGCGCTCTTTAACATGCTGGTGGAGGGCTGGGATGGCTTTTCTGGAAAAAAAGTGTCGACTGGGTAGCTCGTAGCGTGGTACAGCGTAGTCCATCAGGTCTTTGAAAGCTTCGCTTTCAACTAACCGGTAGGGCATCATCTCTAACGAGATTAGTCTAGCTATGTGGGCGTTCAAACCCTGTGTACGCGGATGCGAGGCTAAGTATTTCCTTTTTCTAACCATAGTCTCATGTAGGGTGAGCTGGACTGGAGAGCTGGAGATCGTGGAACTAGCGGGGGTGCCGGTGGACATGGCAGACTGAGAGACGGTGGGAGATGGTATTGTTGCCGCCGGTGCCGTAGATGCAGTGTTTCCTACTACGAAACTGGTGATTCCCTGACCCTGACTGCTTTGGCCTGGCAAAGATACCTGCACAGATACAGCAGGTGGTGCGCTAAATGGTGGTCCTACACTGCCGGAAGGGATGTTGCGTTGATGACTAGCTTCATTGGCCGAGGGTGCAACAACCTTAAGGGACGTTTGGTAGTTAGTCCAAGCTTTCAAATGCATGGTGGTTAAATGTCTATGCATGCAACTAGTATTGAGACTTTTCAGATTCTGACCTCTGCTTAAGGAAGTAGAACATTTTTGACAGATGACTTTGCGCTGATCAATTGGATGTTGTTTAAAAAAATGCCAGACTGCACTCTTTCTAGCATCGGATACCTTTTCAGGCATTGCAGACTGAGCTTTAACCGGATGGCCACGCTGTCCTCCACCAGGTTTTGGCTTTGCCACGCGTTTTGGGCAAGATACGGGCCCGGCAGATGGAACCTGTGGCGATGTTGATGCCTGCTGCGGCCCCTCCTCCTCCTCTGCTTCAGAACTGCTGCCGCCTGCACCCTGTTCCCCCAATGGCTGCCAATCGGGGTCAAGAACTGGGTCATCTAATAACTCTTCTTGTACCTCCTGCGCAACTTCGTCTGTGTCACCGTGTCGTTCGGTGGTATAGCGTTCGTGATGGGGCAACATAGTCTCATCAGGGTCTGATTCTTGATCAGCACCCTGCGAGGGCAATGTTGTGGTCTGAGTCAAAGGACCAGCATAGTAGTCTGGCTGTGGCTGTGCGTCAGTGCACTCCATGTCAGATTCAATTTGTAATGGGCATGGACTGTTAACTGCTTCACTTTCTAAGCCAGGGACGGTATGTGTAAAGAGCTCCATGGAGTAACCCGTTGTGTCGCCTGCTGCATTCTTCTCTGTTGTTGTTTTTGCTGAAGAGGACAAGGAAGTGACTTGTCCCTGACCGTGAACATCCACTAACGACGCGCTGCTTTTACTTTTACCAGTTTCACGAGATGAGGCAAAAGAGCTAGAGGCTGAGTCAGCAAGATAAGCCAAAACTTGCTCTTGCTGCTCCGGCTTTAAAAGCGGTTTTCCTAATCCCAGAAAAGGGAGCGTTCGAGGCCTTGTGTAGCCGGACGACGAACCTGGCTCCACAGCTCCAGACTTAGGTGCAATATTTTTTCCCCCACGACCACCTGATGCTCCACCACTACCACTACCCTCATTACCAGCTGACAATGAACGCCCCCGGCCACGACCTCTTCCACTAGACTTCCTCATTGTTTTAAAAACGTAACCAAACTAACGTTATTTGTTGCAGTCACACAACTTACACGGTGAGCTATAACTTCAGTATGATTTAGCTACCCCTTTACAGGTTGGTGAGACCACAGCGAAAATCAGGCCCAATGTTACACACTCTTTTTTTGGTGGCTGCAAATTAGAGAGATGCCCCACACGCAGGACTGTCACTGAAGCACAAATGTTAATATTAATGTCACACTATTATTTTTTTTTTATTTTTATTTTTTTCAGGAACACTTTAGAAACCCCCCAAAAAAAAAAAAATAGATTTTTGCAGGGAGAATTTAGAAAACAAATGTAACAAACTATATGCTTTCTATGGGCCACTGAGTGAGAGATGACGCACACAGGAATCAGGAGTGGCACACAAGCCCAGAGGCCAATATTTTTCTACCAATGATTGATGGAGTTATTTTCTCTGGTAGATTTTGGAACCCAAATCAAGGAAAAAAAATGTAGGCTTTCTATGGACCACAATTGGAGAGAGAGAGAGAGAGAGATGGCACACCCAGGAGTCAAGACTGGCACACAAGCAGAAAGGCCAATATTAACCCCTCTGTGACCTTAGACGTACTATCCCGTCGAGGTGCCCTGGGCTTATCTGACCCTGGACGGGATAGTACGTCATAGCCGATCGGCCGCGCTCACGGGGGGAGCGCGGCCGATCGCGGCCGGGTGTCAGCTGCTTATCGCAGCTGACATCCGGCACTATGTGCCAGGAGCGGTCACGGACCGCCCCCGGCACATTAACCCCTGGCACACCGCGATCAAAGATGATCGCGATGTGCCGGCGGTACAGGGAAGCACCGCGCAGGGAGGGGGCTCCCTGCGGGCTTCCCTGAGCCCCCCGCAGCAACGCGATGTGATCGCGTTGCTGCGAGGGTCTCCTCACCTCCCTCCCTGCTCGAGCCCCGGATCCAAGATGGCCGCGGATCCGGGTCCTGCAGGGAGGGAGGTGGCTTCACAGAGCCTGCTCAGAGCAGGCACTGTGAAGCAGCCTGCACTCCTATCAGATCAGTGATCTGACAGAGTGCTGTGCAAACTGTCAGATCACTGATCTGTGATGTCCCCCCCTGGGACAAAGTAAAAAAGTAAAAAAAAAAATTTCCAAATGTGTAAAAAAAATAAAAAAAAATATTCCAAAATAATGAAAAAAAAAAAAAAATATTATTCCCATAAATACATTTCTTCATCTAAATAAAAAAAAAAAACCAATAAAAGTACACATATTTAGTATCGCCGCGTCCGTAACGGCCCGACCTATAAAACTGGCCCACTAGTTAACCCCTTCAGTAAACACCGTAAGAAAAAAAAAAAAAAAACGAGGCAAAAAACAACGCTTTATTATCATACCGCCGAACAAAAAGTGGAATAACACGCGATCAAAAGGACAGATATAAATAACCATGGTACCGCTGAAAGCGTCATATTGTCCCGCAAAAAAAGAGCCGCCATACAGCATCATCAGCAAAAAAATAAAAAAGTTATAGTCCTGAGAATAAAGCGATGCAAAAATAATTATTTTTTCTGTAAAATAGTTTTTATCGTATAAAAGCACCAAACCATAAAAAAATGATATAAATGAGGTATCGCTGTAATCGTACTGACCCGAAGAATAAAACTGATTTATCAATTTTACCAAACGCGGAACGGTATAAACGCCTCCCCCAATAGAAATTCATGAATAGCTGGCTTTTGGTCATTCTTCCTCACAAAAATCGGAATAAAAAGCGATAAAAAAATGTCACGTGCCCAAAAATGTTTTCAATAAAAACGTCAACTCGTCCCGCAAAAAACAAGACCTCACATGACTCTGTGGACCAAAATATGGAAAAATTATAGCTCTCAAAATGTGGTATTGCAAAAAATATTTTTTGCAATAAAAAGGGTCTTTCAGTGTGTGACGGCTGCCAATCATAAAAATCCGCTAAAAAACTCGCTATAAAAGTAAATCAAACCCCCCTTCATCACCCCCTTAGTTAGGGAAAAATAAAAAAAAATGTATTTATTTCCATTTTCCCATTAGGGCTAGGGTTAGGGCTAGGGTTAGGGCTAGGGCTAGGGTTAGGGCTAGGGTTAGGGCTAGGGTTAGGGCTAGGGTTAGGGTTAGGGCTAGGGTTAGGGCTAGGGTTAGGGCTAGGGTTAGGGCTAGGGTTAGGGCTAGGGCTAGGGCTAGGGTTAGGGCTAGGGTTAGGGCTAGGGTTAGGGCTAGGGTTAGGGCTAGGGTTAGGGCTAGGGTTAGGGTTAGGGCTAGGGCTAGGGCTAGGATTAGGGTTAGGGTTAGGGTTGGGGCTACAGTTAGGGTTGGGGCTAAAGTTAGGGTTAGGGTTTAGATTACATTTACAGTTGGGAATAGGGTTGGGATTAGGGTTAGGGGTGTGTCAGGGTTAGAGGTGTGGTTAGGGTTACCGTTGGAATTAGGGTTAGGGGTGTGTTTAGATTAGGGTTTCAGTTATAATTGGGGGGTTTCCACTGTTTCGGCACATCAGGGGCTCTCCAAACACGACATGGCGTCCGATCTCAATTCCAGCCAATTCTGCGTTGAAAAAGTAAAACAGTGCTCCTTCCCTTCCGAGCTCTCCTGTGTGCCCAAACAGGGGTTTACCCCAACATATGGGGTATCAGCGTACTCAGGACAAATTGGACAACAACTTTTGTGGACCAATTTCTCCTGTTACCCTTGGGAAAATACAAAACTGGGGGCTAAAAAATAATTTTTGTGGGAAAACAAAAAGATTTTTTATTTTCACGGCTCTGCGTTATAAACTGTAGTGAAACACTTGGGGGTTCAAAGTTCTCACAACACATCTAGATAAGTTCATTGAGGGGTCTAGTTTCCAATATGGGGTCACTTGTGGGGGGTTTCTACTGTTTAGGTACATTAGGGGCTCTGCAAACGCAATGTGACGCCTGCAGACCAATCCATCTAAGTCTGCATTCCAAATGATGCTCCTTACCTTCCGAGCCCTCCCATGCGCCCAAACGGTGGTTCCCCCCCACATATCGGGTATCAGCGTACTCAGGACAAATTGGACAACAACTTTTGTGGACCAATTTCTCCTGTTACCCTTGGGAAAATACAAAACTGGGGGCTAAAAAATAATTTTTGTGGGAAAACAAAAAGATTTTTTATTTTCACGGCTCTGCGTTATAAACTGTAGTGAAACACTTGGGGGTTCAAAGTTCTCACAACACATCTAGATAAGTTCATTGAGGGGTCTAGTTTCCAATATGGGGTCACTTGTGGGGGGTTTCTACTGTTTAGGTACATTAGGGGCTCTGCAAACGCAATGTGACGCCTGCAGACCAATCCATCTAAGTCTGCATTCCAAATGATGCTCCTTCCCTTCCGAGCCCTCCCATGCGCCCAAACGGTGGTTCCCCCCCACATATCGGGTATCAGCGTACTCAGGACAAATTGGACAACAACATTTAGGGTCCAATTTCTCCTGCTAACCTTGGAAAAATACAAAACTGGGGGCTAAAATATAATTTTTGTGGAAAAAAAAATATTTTTTATTTGCATGGCTCTGCGTTATAAACTGTAGTGAAATACTTGGGGGTTCAAAGCTCTCACAACACATCAAGATGAGTTCCTTAGGGGGTCTACTTTCCAAAATGGTGTCACTTGTGGGGGGTTTCTACTGTTTAGGTACATTAGGGGCTCTGCAAACGCAATGTGACGCCTGCAGACCATTCCATCTAAGTCTGCATTCCAAATGGCGCTCCTTCCCTTCCGAACCCTCCCATGCGCCCAAACGGTGGTTCCCCCCCACATATGGGGTATCAGCGTACTCAGGACAAATTGGACAACAACTTTTGTGGTCCAATTTCTCCTCTTACCCTAGAGAAAATACAAAACTGGGGGCTAAAAAATAATTTTTGTGGGAAAAAAATTTTGTTTTATTTTTATGGCTCTGCATTATAAACTTCTGTGAAGCCCTTGGTGGGTCAAAGTGCTCACCACACATCCAGATAAGTTCCTTAGGGGGTCTACTTTCCAAAATGGTGTCACTTGTGGGGGGTTTCAATGTTTAGGCACATCAGTGGCTCTCCAAACGCAACATGGCGTCCCATCTCAATTCCTGTCAATTTTGCATTGAAAAGTCAAACGGCGCTCCTTCCCTTCCGAGCTCTCCCATGCGCCCAAACAGTGGTTTACTGCCACATATGGGGTATCAGCGTACTCGGGACAAATTGGACAACAACTTTTGAGGTCCAATTTCTTCTCTTACCCTTGGAAAAATAAAAAATTGGGGGCAAAAATATAATTTTTGTGAAAAAATATGATTTTTTATTTTTACGGTTCTGCATTATAAACTTCTGTGAAGCACTTGGTGGGTCAAAGTGCTCACCACACCTCTAGATAAGTTCCTTAGGGGGTCTACTTTCCAAAATGGTGTCACTTGTGGGGGGTTTCAATGTTTAGGCACATCAGTGGCTCTCCAAACGCAACATGGCGTCCCATCTCAATTTCTGTCAATTTTGCATTGAAAAGTCAAACTGCGCTCCTTCCCTTCCGAGCTCTCCCATGCGCCCAAACAGTGGTTTACTGCCACATATGGGGTATCAGCGTACTCAGGACAAATTGGACAACAACTTTTGAGGTCCAATTTCTTCTCTTACCCTTGGAAAAATAAAAAATTGGGGGCAAAAATATAATTTTTGTGAAAAAATATGATTTTTTATTTTTACGGTTCTGCATTATAAACTTCTGTGAAGCACTTGGTGGGTCAAAGTGCTCACCACACATCCAGATAAGTTCCTTAGGGGGTCTACTTTCCAAAATGGTGTCACTTGTGGGGGGTTTCAATGTTTAGGCACATCAGTGGCTCTCCAAACGCAACATGGCGTCCCATCTCAATTCCTGTCAAGTTTGCATTGAAAAGTCAAATAGCGCTCCTTCCCTTCCGAGCTCTCCCATGCGCCCAAACAGTGGTTTACTGCCACATATGGGGTATCAGCGTACTCAGGACAAATTGGACAACAACTTTTTGGGTCCAATTTCTCCTGTTACCCTTGGTAAAATAAAACAAATTGGAGCTGAAGTAAATTTTTTGTGTAAAAAAGTTAAATGTTCATTTTTATTTAAACATTCCAAAAATTCCTATTAAACACCTGAAGGGTTAATAAACTTCTTGAATGTGGTTTTGAGCACCTTGAGGGGTGCAGTTTTTAGAATGGTGTCACACTTGGGCATTTTCTATCATATAGACCCCTCAAAATGACTTCAAATGAGACGTGGTCCCTAAAAAAAAATGGTGTTGTAAAAATGAGAAATTGCTGGTCAACTTTTAACCCTTATAACTCCCTAACAAAAAAAAAAATTGGTTCCAAAATTATGCTGATGTAAAGGAGACATGTGGGAAATGTTACTTATTAAGTATTTTGTGTGACATATCTCTGTGATTTAATTGCATAAAAATTCAAAGTTTGAAAATTGCAAAATTTTCAAAATTTTCGCCAAATTTCCGTTTTTTTCACAAATAAACGCAGGTACTATCAAAGAAATTTTACCACTATCATGAAGTACAATATGTCACGAGAAAACAATGTCAGAATCACCAGGATCCGTTGAAGCGTTTCGGAGTTATAACCTCATAAAGGGACAGTGGTCAGAATTGTAAAAATTGGCCTGGTCATTAACGTGCAAACCACCCTTGGGGGTAAAGGGGTTAATCTCCCACTGTTTTTTTTTTTTTTTTTTTTTTTTTTTTTTTTTTCAGGGAGACTTTAGAAAAAAAAATAATAAAAAAAATATGATTTTATCAGGAAGAATTTAGAAACCAAATAAAATAAAATGATTTTTTCAGGGAGAATTTATAAAACAAATAAAAACAAAAATAGGCGTTCTATGGCCCACTGACTGAGAGATGACGCACCCAGGAGTCAAGACTGGCACACAAGCAGAAAGGCCAATATTAATCTCCCACTGTTTTTTTTTTTTTTTTTCAGGGAGACTTTAGAAAAAAAAATAATAAAAAAAATATGATTTTATCAGGAAGAATTTAGAAACCAAATAAAATAAAATGATTTTTTCAGGGAGAATTTAGAAAACAAATAAAACCAAAAATAGGCGTTCTATGGCCCACTGACTGAGAGATGACGCACACAGGAGTCAGGAGTGGCACACAAACCCAGAGGCCAATATTTTTCTACCAATGATTGATGTAGTTATTTTCTCTGGTAGATTTTAGAACCCAAATCAAGGAAAAAAAATATAGGCTTTCTATGGACCACAATTGGAGAGAGAGAGAGAGAGAGAGAGAGAGAGAGAGAGATGGCACACCCAGGAGTCAAGACTGGCACACAAGCAGAAAGGCCAATATTAATCTCCCACTGTTTTTTTGGTTGTTTTTTTTTTTTTTTTTTCAGGGAGACTTTAGAAATAAAAATAATAAAAAAAATATGATTTTATCAGGAAGAATTTAGAAACCAAATAAAATAAAATGATTTTTTCAGGGAGAATTTAGAAAACAAATAAAACCAAAAATATGCGTTCTATGGCCCACTGACTGAGAGAGAGAGAGAGATGGAACGCTTAGTACTGGCACACAAGCCCAAAGGGCAATATTAATCTCCCTTTTTTTTTCCAGGGAGAATTTCTGAAACCCAAAAAAAAAATAAAATAGGCTTTCTATGGCCCACTATTTGTGAGAGAGATGGGACGCTCAGGACTGGCACAGATGGCACGCTCAGGACTGGCACAGAAGCCCAGAGGCCAATATTAATCTCCCTTTTTTTCTGGGAGAATTTATAAAACCAAAAAAATATTTAAATAGGCTTTCTATGGCCCACTATTTGTGAGAGAGATGGCACGCTCAGGACTGGCACAGATGGCACGCTCACAACTGGCACACAAGCCCAGAGGCCAATATTAATCTCCCTTTTTTCAGGGAGAATTTCTAAAACCCAAAAAAAAAATAAAATAGGCTTTCTATGGCCCACTATTTGTGAGAGAGATGGGACGCTCAGGACTGGCACAGATGGCACGCTCAGGACTGGCACAGAAGCCCAGAGGCCAATATTAATCTCCCTTTTTTTCTGGGAGAATTTATAAAACCAAAAAAATATTTAAATAGGCTTTCTATGGCCCACTATTTGTGAGAGAGATGGCACGCTCAGGACTGGCACAGATGGCACGCTCACAACTGGCACACAAGCCCAGAGGCCAATATTAATCTCCCTTTTTTCAGGGAAAATTGATAAAACAAAAAAAAAAATTAAATAGGCTTTCTATGGCCCACTATTTGTGAGAGAGATGGCACGCTCAGGGCTGGCTGGCACAGATGGCACGCTCAGGACTGGCACACAAGCCCAGAGGCCAATATTAATCTCCCTTTTTTTCTGGGAGAATTTATAAAACCAAAAAAATATTTAAATAGGCTTTCTATGGCCCACTATTTGTGAGAGAGATGGCACGCTCAGGACTGGCACAGATGGCACGCTCACAACTGGCACACAAGCCCAGAGGCCAATATTAATCTCCCTTTTTTCAGGGAAAATTGATAAAACAAAAAAAAAAATTAAATAGGCTTTCTATGGCCCACTATTTGTGAGAGAGATGGCACGCTCAGGGCTGGCTGGCACAGATGGCACGCTCAGGACTGGCACACAAGCCCAGAGGCCAATATTAATCTCCCTTTTTTTCTGGGAGAATTTATAAAACCAAAAAAATATTTAAATAGGCTTTCTATGGCCCACTATTTGTGAGAGAGATGGCACGCTCAGGACTGGCACAGATGGCACGCTCACAACTGGCACACAAGCCCAGAGGCCAATATTAATCTCCCTTTTTTCAGGGAAAATTTATAAAACAAAAAAAAAAATTAAATAGGCTTTCTATGGCCCACTATTTGTGAGAGAGATGGCACGCTCAGGGCTGGCACAGATGGCACGCTCAGGACTGGCACACAAGCCCAGAGGCCAATATTAATCTCCCTTTTTTTCAGGGAGAATTTATAAAACCAAAAAAAAAAATAAATAGGCTTTCTATGGCCCACTATTTGTGAGAGAGATGGCACACTCAGGACTGGCACACAAGCCCAAAGGCCAATATTAATCTCCCACTGTATTTTTATCAGGGAGAATTTATACACCCCACAAAAAAAAATACAGAAAAATGAAAAGGCTTTCTATGGCCCACTATGTGAGAGAGATGGCACACACAGGGATGGCACTCTAGCAGAAATGCCAAATTGCCAATCTTAATCTCCCACCAAAAAAAAAAAAAAAAAAAAACAGGGAATGTCCTACAATTACTATCTCCCTGCCTGCAGTAATCTCAGCCAGGTATGGCAGGCAGCTACTATCTCCCTGCCTGCAGTAATCTCAGCCAGGTATGGCAGGCAGCAATAAGGAGTGGACTGATGCACAAATGAAATAAAAAGTGTGGACAAACAAAAAAGATAGCTGTGCAGAAAGGAAGGAACAAGAGGATTTGTGCTTTGAAAAAAGCAGTTGGTTTGCACAGCGGCGTACACACAGCAATGCAGCTATCAGGGAGCCTTCTAGGGCAGCCCAATGAGCTACAGCGCTGAGGGGAAAAAAAAAAAAAAAAAAACTTCCACTGTCCCTGCACACCGAGGGTGGTGTTGGACAGTGCAAATCGCTGCAGCACAAGCGGTTTTGTGGTTAATGGACCCTGCCTAACGCTATCCCTGCTTCTGACAAAGCGGCAGCAACCTCTCCCTAAGCTCAGATCAGCAGCAGTAAGATGGCGGTCGGCGGGAACGCCTCTTTATAGCCCCTGTGACGTCGCAGACAGCAAGCCAATCACTGCAATGCCCTTCTCTAAGATGGTGGGGACCAGGACCTATGTCATCACGCTGCCCACACTCTGCGTTTACCTTCATTGGCTGAGAAATGGCGCTTTTCGCGTCATTGAAACGCGACTTTGGCGCGAAAGTCGCGTACCGCATGGCCGACCCCGCACAGGGGTCGGATCGGGTTTCATGAAACCCCGACTTAGCCAAAAGTCGGCGACTTTTGAAAATGTTCGACCCGTTTCGCTCAACCCTAGTGCCTACCACTAGCGCCTGTGTGTTGTGGTTCTTCCCTGCAGAGCATTCAGGATAGTCCTCAAAACTTCTGTTCTCGTTCTTTCTCTTTCTCTCTCTCTCCGTCCCCCAAGTTTATCTGGATAGGACGCACCCATTTGACGGGAAGGCTCGGAGCTATTCTGGGATCCTAGAGACGCCCTTCTCCACGCTTGCCCCTATGTCTGCTTAGATGATGTATGGTAGACAACCAACCTATAATTAACTGTCCTGTGGTATTTGAAGTAAGACATAGAGTCAGTTACTTCCTCGGTGTTCCGGTCACCGGCTACGTGCCTCAGTAGGATGTTGCCGTTCTCGGGGCACGACTCCTATTGGCTCTCCATTGTGCCTTGATCTCATTTCTCACTTTCCACAATATCCTTCTCTTCGTGTCCTTTCTTAGGATACCGCCGCAAGGTAGTGCGGGCGCGGTTCCGTTGCTTTCAATTCGTTCTGCTAGGCCCCTGTCAGGAACCCACCCCTGACAGGTCCTCCCTGGACTCTCCCAGGCTGCATTCTGTTCTAACTTCCTATCCAACCCCCAGTTTTACCAGTGTGAGGAGTGGCCTAATACATAGTGCCTTTTGCTCCCCCTGGTGGCCGGAGTGTGAAGTGTAATGTGTGACGGTCAGGTGAACTCCTTTAGTGCAATCAGACATAACATCACTTCCCTTAGTGGCAGAGCGACATTACTGCAACGACCAGGACTCTGGGGCGCTCCAAATCTTTCCACAACCTGATGGCGGCGGATGTCCCAAGGTACTCGGTCCCCAGTTGTCACTTTATCTCCCGGTGTGCCATACTGGCATTACACCAGCACGTGTCCCACAACATTACCGTGCCCTTAACAATGCTCTTACTGGGAAAGTTCACCTAACAAGGGACACGTGGACAAGTGCTTGTGGGCAGGGACGGTACATCTCACTGACGGCACACTGGGTTAACATAGTGGAAGCCGGGACCCAGCCAGACCTTGGGATGGAACAAGTCCTTCCGACTGTGAGAATTGCAGACCCTACGTCAATCAGGGTTGCTCCCACAGTCTACAACTCCTGCACCTCCTCCTCAGCCTCCATCTCTGAAATGAGCACATCAGTCACCAACTGGAAGCACACAACTTCAATCAAGCAGAGACAGGGGAACACTGGCAAGGTTCTGCAACAGTTTTCTAAGACCCTCCCATCAGCCTGGCCCAGAGGCGCGGGGTACTGTCACAAGGAGTGCAATGTTTGGGAAGATAGTGAGGGAGTACCTTGCTGACAGTACCAACGTCCTCTGTGATTCCTCTGTGCCTTTTACTTATTGTGTATCCAAGCTGGACATGTGGCATGAACTGACTCTCTACGCCTTGAATGTCCTGGCCTGCCCTGCCGCTAGCGAGGAATTATAACTGATAAGCGCATCCGCCTGTCAACTGAAAATCCTGACAGACTGACTTATAAAAATGAACAGGGGCTGGATTGGGCCAGACTTCTGTACACCACTGAATGACAGAGAAACATAACCTCCAATACAGTGTCTTTTTTTGGGAGATGTATTCCCATGCACCTCTTCACACCCACACATGGGTATATGCTTCCTTATTTTGCCTATTTGGTGTTATCCTCCTCCTTCTCCTCATCATCCACCAGCACTAGAAGAGCAGGGTGAACATGTTCCATGATGCAACAGCCACTCTAGTTTTTTGCAAGGGTGTTTAGGGTGCCCATAAACAATAAAAAAAAATAATGTGTACCCCCAGGGGGAAATGTTTGTCAGCCCATACACTTAGTGTATGGGCATTCCAAGTAAAGGAGACTCGCTTCTTTAACCCCTTAATCCCATTTGACGTACAATCCCATCATGGTGACCTGGGACTTAATCCCCAGGGACAGGATAGTACGTCATAGCGATCGGCCATGCTCATGGAGGGAGCGCGGCCGATCGTGGCTGGGTGTCAGCTATGGCGGCTGACATCCAGCACTATTTGCCAGAAGCGGTCACGGACCGCCCTCAGCACATTAACCCCCGGCACACTGCGATCAAACATGATCGCAGTGTTCCGGCGGTATAGGGAAGCATCTCGCAGGAAGGGGGCTCCCTGCCGGCTTCCCTGAGACCCTCGGAGCAACGCGATGTTATCGCGTTGCTCCGAGGTTCTCCTACCTTCTTCTCCCTGTGCGCCCTGGTTCCAAAATGGCCGCGGGGCTGCATCCGGGTCCTGCAGGGAGGTGGCTTATTAGTGCCTACTCAGAGCATGGGGTCACTTGTGGGTTTCTACTGTTTAGGTACATTAGGTGCTCTACAAATGCAATGTGACGCATGCAGACCATGCCATCTAAGTCTGCATTCCAAATGGCTCTCCTTCCCTTCTGAGCTCTGCCATGCACCCAAACGGTGGTTACTCCCCACATATGGGGTATCAGCGTACTCAGGACAAATTGCACAACAACTTTTAGGGTCCAATTTCTCCTGTTAGCCTTGGGAAAATACAAAAACTGGGAGTTAAAAATAATTTTTGTGGAAATTTTTTTTTTTTTATTTTCACGGTTTTGCGTCATAAACTGTAGTGAAACACTTGGGGGTTCAAAGCTATCACACCACATCTAGATAAGATGCTTAGGGGGTCTACTTTCCAAAATGGTGTCACTTGTGGGGGGTTTCAATGTTTAAGCACGTCAGTGGCTCTCCAAACGCAGCATGGTGTCCCATCTCAATTCCTGTCAATTTTGCATTGAAAAGTCAAACAGCACTCCTTCCCTTCCGAGCTCTGCCATGCACCCAAACAGTGGTTTACCCCCACATATGGGGAATCAGCGTACTAAGGACAAATTGCACAACAACTTTTGGGGTCCAATTTCTTCTCTTACCCTTGGGAAAATAAAAAATTGGGGGCGAAAAATCATTTTTGTGAAAAAATATGATTTTTTTTATTTTTACAGCTCTGCATTATAAACTTCTGTGAAGCACTTAGTGGGTCAAAGCGCTCACCACATATCTAGATAAGTTCCTTAGGGGGTTTACTTTCCAAAATGGTGTCACTTGTGGGGGGTTTCAATGTTTAGGCACATCAGTGGCTCTCCAAACGCAACATGGTGTCCCATCTCAATTCCTGTCAATTTTGCATTGAAAAGTCAAATAGTGCTCCTTCCCTTCTGAGCTCTGCTATGCGCCCAAACAGTGGTTTACCCTCACATATGGGGTATTGGCATACTCAGGACAAATTGTATAACAACTTTTGGGGTCCATTTTCTCCTGTTACCCTTGGTAAAATAAATCAAATTGGAGCTGAAGTAAATTTTGTGTGAAAAAAAGTTAAATGTTCATTTTTATTTAAACATTCCAAAAATTCCTGTGAAACACCTGAGGGTTTAATAAACTTCTTGAATTTAGTTTTGAGCACCTTGAGGGGTGCAGTTTTTAGAATGGTGTCACACTTGGTTATTTTCTATCGTATAGACCCCTCAAAATGACTTCAAATGAGATGTGGTCCCTAAAAAAAATGGTGTTGTAAAAATGAGAAATTGCTGGTTAAGTTTTAACCCTTATAACTCCCTAACAAAAAAAAATTTGGTTTCAAAATTGTGGTGGTGTAAAGTAGACATGTGGGAAATGTTACTTATTAAATATTTTGTGTGACATATCTCTGTGATTTAAGGGCATAAAAATTCAAAGTTGAAAAATTGCGAAATTTTCAAAATTTTAATTTTTTTCACAAATAATCTCAAGTCTTATCGAAGAAATGTTACCACTATCATGAAGTGCAATATGTCAGGATCCATTGAAGCATTCCAGAGTTATAACCTCATAAAGGGACAGTGGTCAGAATTGTAAAAATTGGCCCGGTCATTAATGTGCAAACCACCCTTGGGGCTTAAGGGGTTAAATTGGGAAAAGATTCATAGGAGGACATCCTCCACATCTCTTCAGACATCACCAATAGAACACCAGGGTGAATGTATTCCGTGATGCAAGAGCCACTATTTTTTGCAAGGGTTTTTATGATACCCGTAAAAATTAAAAAAATAAAATAAAATAATGTGTATTCCCCAGGGTTAAATGTTTGTGAGCCCATACACTTAGTATATGGGCATTCCAAGTATAGGAGACTAGCTCCTTTAAATTGGGAATAGATTCATAGCAGGATATCCTCCACGTCTCTTCAGACACCACCACTACTGTGGAACACCAGGGTGAACGTATTCTGTGATGCAACAGCCACTCTATTTTTTGGCAAGGGTGTTTATGATGCCTGCAAAAAATAATAAAAAAAAAATGTGTACCCCCCAGGGGGAAATATTTGTCAACCCATATACTTAGTGCATGGGCATTAAAAGTATAGGAGACCTGTTCCTTTATAATGGGAACATTTGTTTATGAGGTCCTCCTCCTCATCTCTTTCAAGGGGCAAGTTTTTGCAGGCCTTGCATTCACAGCATAGACAAACACTATGGGAGACCCACTTCCTAGTAATGGGAACATTGTTTTCAGGAGGCCCACTGCTACGTCTCTTTCAGGCTATGTGCACACGTTGCAGATTGGTGTGCGGATTTTTCCAGCTGTGACATTGGTCACAGCTGTGACCTAGGAGTCAGAAATGCTTCCAGGGGTCTTCCCCATGATATTCCCGTGTCATTTGAGCACTGTTCCCATCGATTTCAGACGTTTTTAGAAATGACCCCGGGGAAGATCGCGGCAAAAATGCTCGGGTCTCCCATATTGGGCTTGTTGCTCGGGTCGAGTACCCGAGTATTCCAATTTGCTCAACCTGAGCAACGAGCACCCGCGCATTATAGTGCTCACCCATCACTACTGTTTAACTGTTTCCTTAGTTACTGTAAGTTCCCAACATATTGGAGGAAATAGTTCATTGGCTGTTCACGCCTCGTGTCCATCTACGTGCTGCATCCGGTCACCTGCTTTACAGTAACACTAAAATGTTTCATACTTACTGAATGTGTAAATGTGTTCTAAATTTTACATCATAGAAGTTTTCTTTTTAAGTGTGCTCCAATGATTTATTAACCATGGCACAAAAATATCACTGGATTTGACTTTGTTTCCAGTGACTTCATAACATCTGAGTTTATTATTAAAAATTACCAAAGTGTGAGATGAAAACACGTAATGTAAGAACAATGCGTACACTAATTTCCTGCATGATGTTTCCTTTTGTAATAATACTGGAGGCATAATAACCATTCCCGGTTTAGGGCATAGTGTGCAGGACACACAGACACTGGTACGTCAGAGGCCTGTTACTGGAACACATACTTCAGGCTGGTTGTAGAGGAGGGAAGTAATATGAGGATGCCTGGGACGTGCAGCTACACAGCATGCCTGGGACGTGCAGCTATACAGCACACCAAAGACAGCTGATGAAACAACAATGGGCTTGATGACTGTGAAAGGTAATGCTGACCTTTCCTGACCTTGATGAGTCAAGCTGAATCACAAGACTGCTCTTCTTTATCTGTCTGAGAAAAATACAAAAGCCACATACCAAGGGTTTGTAGTGTGACTTCCTATTGAAGTGATATTATGTACCCAGTCAGTCCATCTGAGAGTTACATGTGCTCTGTGACGTGTTTAGCCTTTGCTCCCTCATCCTGCATTTTCTCTTCCCAAGATATTTTATTATTGTGCTAGATTCCTCCCTTGCTTCCTGAAACACTTGTTTCTACACAGATTTTATGAAAAAAATAAAAAAATGAGCAAAGCTCTAAAAAACACCAAGCATTGTGGCCACAATAAAACTACCTGTTATACATTATATATTTATGTTTTAAATGTGTAATATATAATAAAATCAGAAACCTATAGCAATATGCCAAAACACTCACTGGTGGTAACTAGTGATGGGTGAGCACTAAAATGCTCGGGTGCTCGTTGTTCGGGTCAAGCAAATTGGAATACTCGGTTACTCGACCCAAGCAACGAGCCCAATGTAAGTCTATGGGAAACCCGAGTATTTTTACCGCGATCCCCCCGGGGGTCCTTTTAAGGTCTAAAAACATCTGAAAATGATGGAAACACTGCTCAAATGACGTGAGAACATAATGGGGATCGCCCCTGGAAGCATTTCTGACTCGTAGGTCACAGCTGTAAGCAATGTTGTCAGAGTTTTACGCCATTTTTACAGGTGCACCAAAAACATACAAAAATGAAACCAAAATAGATTTTGCTGGGAAATAGGGTAAGGTACATCCTTTTCAGGGTAATGACTTGTATATAAGGCAAAATAATTAACCCCAGACCAAAATGTACCTCCACCACTTGGGATATGTTTACACACAGCATTTTTGATGCATTTCTCAGCTTTAACATTGCTTTCAACCAATACAAATGCATTCACTGGGAACTGTCGTTGTAACATTTATTAACCCTAGCTGGCCATGTGGTTTGTGACACATAAGGAGACACAACTTGTTTCATTTATGAAGGAGGGACTCTTAAAGTCACAAAGCCTTTATTTAAAGGGGCATCAGGCGGCATTAATATTCTTAAAGAGCCATTATTAAACAGTGGGTCTCCTTCACAGTTATTGCCTATTCAGTCAGTGGCTGGGCTGCCAAGAATTACAACGCACCCCAATGCCCCTTTCACGAGAGGTACAGGAGGGCTTCCTGAAAAAATGTTGCATTGACTGCAAGGCCTGCCCTGCTATCAAGTCATATGCACCCCAAGAATCCTTTGAACCCAAGTACTGGATGGCCACATTAAAATAAATTTCACATTAGTCATTTTGTAATCCCATACTGTTTTCTTATGTATTGACTGCAAGGCCTTCCCTGCTAGCAAGTCATATGCACCCCAATAAGGCTTTGAACCCAGGTACTGGATGGCCACAGGTAAACACACTTCACATTATTTAGTTGGTCCTGTAATACTGTTTTCTTATGTATTAACAGCAAGGCCTGCCCTGCTACCAAGTCATATGCAACTCAATAAGTCTTTGAACCCAGGTACTGGATGACCACAGGAAAATACACTTCACATTATTTATTTTGTAATCCCATACTGTTTTCTTATGTATTGACTGCAAGGCCTTCCCTGCTAGCAAGTCATATGCACCCCAATAAGGCTTTGAACCCAGGTACTGGATGGCCACAGGTAAACCTACTTCACATTCTTCAGTTTGACCTGCCATACTGTTTCCTTATGCAATGAATGCAAGAGACGCCTTGACCCAAATTTGCAGGCAACACAATCCCCCCTTGGAAGAAACATGGAGGAGGGCCTCATAAAAAAAACTGTCCTATTACAACGGAGCAGGTCTCCTAGACTTGTAATGCCCATACAATAAGTGCATGGGCTGACAAACATTTCCCCATGGGGGGTACATTTTTAAAAAATACTTTATGGGCATCATGGACACCCTTGCCCAAAAATTGACTGGTAGTAGCAGAAAGGAACACGTTAACCTGGTGATCTAGTGGCGGATAATGATGAGATGTGGAGGAAGGCCTCATTAATAACTAGGCCCAATGTAAAGGAGTGGGTCTCCTGGACTTGTAATGCCCATAAACTAAGTGCATGGTCTGAAAACCATTTCCCCATGGGGGGTACATTTAAAAAAAATATTTTATGGCCATCATAGACACCTTTGCCAAAAATTGTACTGGCTGTAGCAGCACAGAACACATTAGCCCTGGTGATCTAGTCACGGAGAATGACGAGACGTTGAGACGCCTCATTAAAAACTAGGCCCAATGTAAAGGAACGGGTCTCCTAGGCTTGTAATGCCCATACTCTAAGTACATGGGCTGACAAACATTTCCCCATGGGGGGTACATTTTCCAAAAGTATTTCATCGGCATCATAGACACCCTTGCCAAAAATTGGACTGGCTGTAGCAGCATGGAACACATTAACCCTGGTGATCTAGTGGTGGAGAATGATGAGACATTGAGGAAGGCCTCATTAAAACTAGGCCCAATGTAAAGGAATGGGTCTCCTAGGCTTGTAATGCCCATACACTATGTACATGGGCTGACAAACATTTCCCCATGGGGGGTACATTTTTCAAAAATATTTCATGGGCATCATAGACACCCTTGTCAAAAATTGTAGTGGCTGTAGCAGCACGGAACACGTTAACCCTGGTGATCTAGTGGTGGAGAATGATGAGATGCTGAGGAAGGCCTCATTAAAAACTAGGCCCAATGTAAAAGAGCGGGTCTCCTAGACTTGTAATGCCCATGCACTAAGTGCATGGGCTGACAAACATTTCTCCATGGGGGATACATTTTTCAAAAATATTTTATGGGCATCATAGACACCCTTGCCAAAAAATTGGACTGGCTGTAGCAGCATGGAACACGTTAACCCTGGGGATCTAGTGTTAAGGTTGGCGGAACGCACCGAATATATATTTATTAGAAGAAGTTGGTGCGTTCGCAAACCGGGATCCACCGTGCAGGAAAGCACCTGCTGCTAGATATGGCGGTATAAAAAGCTGTATAAACAGACTCTATTACTTCACAGAGTCTGTTTAGCAAAGATAACACTGTGCCCTGTTTGGCTCACAGAGGAACACAGCTACTTAGTAGAGCAGATGGTGGTCATGCAGTAAAATGCAAACATGAAACTCCTCACCGGAGGTGCCAGCATTCCAGGGGCTTATTTCAGCTGGGTACCTGAATACACACACAAAACTCCTCGCCGGAGGTGCCAGCATTCTAGGGGCTTATTTCAGCTGGGTCCCTAACTGCATACAAACATGACCACACTGGCGCTGAGCTCATACATAAATTTATACTAGCTTATATAGCTGCAGCACGTACAGGACCTTCCTAGAAGGACCAATGAGAGGCTGCCACAGAGCCTGAGGAACTTCAGGACCTTCCTGGAGAACCAATGGGTCTTGCTCCAGCATCTGAGCATGTGACCCTCGATCTCCAATGAGAGATCTTACCCTGGGCATGCTCAGAAGGGGAAAAGCAGGACTTAGTCCCAAAAGCGTCTGCTCGCCGCTGCCCAACACTGGCTTCAATGGCAGAAGCTGGAAAAGCAGCAGTAACCCTTTGCACAGAGTCAGACTGAGCGAGACGCTGGGACCGACGTCTCCGCTGAGCAGGCTCCACTGCGACAGGAGAAGAATGGGAGTCCGCAGCGGAGATAGCCCGAGATTCCCCCTGTGCAGAGGCAGGAACTCGACCCCTAACATTTAGTGGCGGAGAATGATGAGATATTGAGGAAGGCCTCATTAAAACTAGGCCCAATGTAAAGGAACGGGTCTCCTAGGCTTGTAATGCCCATACACTAAGTACATTTACTGACAAACATTTCCCCATGGGGGTACATTTTTCAAAAATATTTCATGGGCATCATAGACACCCTTGCCAAAAATTGGAGTGGCTGTAGCAGCACGGAACACATTAGCCCTGGTGATCTAGTGGCGGAGAATGATGAGATGTTTAGTAAGGCCTCATTAAAAACTAGGCCCAATGTAAAAGAGCGGGCCTCCTAGACTTGTAATGCCCATGCACTAAGTGCATGGGCTGACAAACATATCTCCATGGGGGATACATTTTTAAAAAATATACTATGGGAATCATAGACACTCTTGCCAAAAATTGGACTGGCTGTAGCAGCACGGAACATGATAACCCTGGTGTTCTAGTGGCGGAGATTGAAGAGACGTTGAGGAAGGCCTAATTAAAACTAGGCCCAATGTAAAGGAATGGGTCTCCTAGGCTTGTAATGCCCATACACTATGTACATGGGCTGACAAACATTTCCCCATGGGGGGTACATTTTTCAAAAATATTTCATGGGCATCATAGACACCCTTGTCAAAAATTGTAGTGGCTGTAGCAGCACGGAACACGTTAACCCTGGTGATCTAGTGGTGGAGAATGATGAGATGCTGAGGAAGGCCTCATTAAAAACTAGGCCCAATGTAAAAGAGCGGGTCTCCTAGACTTGTAATGCCCATGCACTAAGTGCATGGGCTGACAAACATTTCTCCATGGGGGATACATTTTTCAAAAATATTTTATGGGCATCATAGACACCCTTGCCAAAAATTGGACTGGCTGTAGCAGCATGGAACACGTTAACCCTGGGGATCTAGTGTTAAGGTTGGCGGAACGCACCGAATATATATTTATTAGAAGAAGTTGGTGCGTTCGCAAACCGGGATCCACCGTGCAGGAAAGCACCTGCTGCTAGATATGGCGGTATAAAAAGCTGTATAAACAGACTCTATTACTTCACAGAGTCTGTTTAGCAAAGATAACACTGTGCCCTGTTTGGCTCACAGAGGAACACAGCTACTTAGTAGAGCAGATGGTGGTCATGCAGTAAAATGCAAACATGAAACTCCTCACCGGAGGTGCCAGCATTCCAGGGGCTTATTTCAGCTGGGTACCTGAATACACACACAAAACTCCTCGCCGGAGGTGCCAGCATTCTAGGGGCTTATTTCAGCTGGGTCCCTAACTGCATACAAACATGACCACACTGGCGCTGAGCTCATACATAAATTGATACTAGCTTATATAGCTGCAGCACGTACAGGACCTTCCTAGAAGGACCAATGAGAGGCTGCCACAGAGCCTGAGGAACTTCAGGACCTTCCTGGAGAACCAATGGGTCTTGCTCCAGCATCTGAGCATGTGACCCTCGATCTCCAATGAGAGATCTTACCCTGGGCATGCTCAGAAGGGGAAAAGCAGGACTTAGTCCCAAAAGCGTCTGCTCGCCGCTGCCCAACACTGGCTTCAATGGCAGAAGCTGGAAAAGCAGCAGTAACCCTTTGCACAGAGTCAGACTGAGCGAGACGCTGGGACCGACGTCTCCGCTGAGCAGGCTCCACTGCGGCAGGAGAAGAATGGGAGTCCGCAGCGGAGATAGCCCGAGATTCCCCCTGTGCAGAGGCAGGAACTCGACCCCTAACATCTAGTGGCGGAGAATGATGAGATATTGAGGAAGGCCTCATTAAAACTAGGCCCAATGTAAAGGAACGGGTCTCCTAGGCTTGTAATGCCCATACACTAAGTACATTTACTGACAAACATTTCCCCATGGGGGTACATTTTTCAAAAATATTTCATGGGCATCATAGACACCCTTGCCAAAAATTGGAGTGGCTGTAGCAGCACGGAACACATTAGCCCTGGTGATCTAGTGGCGGAGAATGATGAGATGTTTAGTAAGGCCTCATTAAAAACTAGGCCCAATGTAAAAGAGCGGGCCTCCTAGACTTGTAATGCCCATGCACTAAGTGCATGGGCTGACAAACATATCTCCATGGGGGATACATTTTTAAAAAATATACTATTGGAATCATAGACACTCTTGCCAAAAATTGGACTGGCTGTAGCAGCACGGAACATGATAACCCTGGTGTTCTAGTGGCGGAGATTGAAGAGACGTTGAGGAAGGCCTAATTAAAAAGTATGCCCAATGTAAAGGAGTGTGTCTCATAGACTTGTAATGCCCATACACTAAGTGCATGGGCTGATAAACATTTCCCCATAGGGGATACATTTTTTAAAAATATTTTATGGGCATCATAGACACCCTTGCCCAAAAATTGACTGGCTGTAGCAGAAAGGAACACATTAACCCTCGTGATCTAGTGGCGGAGAATGATGACACGTTGAGGAAGGCCTCATTAAAAAACTAGGCCCAATGTAAAGGAGTGTGTCTCCTAGACTTGTAATGCCCATACACTAAGTGCATGGGCTGACAAACATTTCCCCATGGGGGGTACATTTAAAAAAAATATTTTATGGGCATCATAGACAACCTTGCCAAAAATTGGACTGACTGTAGCAGCACAGAACACATGAACCCTCGTGATCTAGTGGCGGAGAATGATGGTGGAGGATAAAAACCCGCTCTGACAGAACTCTAGCAGCAGGGTAGTCAAGGACCTCCAAGGCGTAGAGAGTCAGTTCATGCCATGTGTCCAGCTTGGATGCACAATAATTAAAAGGCACAGAGGAATCACGATGGATGTTTGTACGATCAACAAGGTACTCCCTCAGCATCTTCCCAAACATTGTACTTCTTGTGACAGCACCGCTTGCCTCTGTGCCAACACGATGGGAGGGTCTGAGAAAACTGTCCTAGAACTTTGCCATTGCTCCCCTGCCTGAGCTGGATTGTGCTGCTGTCTCTCTCGCTTGGACCCCATTCTTGTACAACAAAATCTGACGTCTGCTGCCAGTGTTCGCAGATGGGAATTTTTTTTGTAATTCCGCTACAAGGGCCCTCTGGTACTGCAACATTTTAGTACACCTGTCTGCCTCTGGAAGAAGAGATTGAAAGTTCTCCTTGTAGCGTTGGTCTAGAAGTGTCACCAACCAGTAATGAGTGTCACCGAAAATTTGTATAATGCGAGGGTCACGGGAAACGCAGCGCAAAATAAAGTCAGTCATATGTGCCAGACTTCTAACAGGCAAGACTTCCGTGTCCTCACCAACAAGATGACAGACCATTCTGTCCTCCTCCTCCTCCTCCTCCATCTCTCTGTTCTCAAGCCATCCATGCTGAACAGATGGTATTACAGCTGTGCTTGTAGTACCGTCTATAGCGCATGAAAGTAGCTCCTGTTCTTCCTCATTGTCTATTAATCCACGATGGGACAACATGAGGCTAGTCTGAGTCTAAGGTAAAAAAGAAAAAAATGATGTGCACTCACCGGTCCCATAAATCAGTTTCCTTTATTTGGACATAAGGCGAGACAGACGAGGAAAAACGTGCAGATAAAAGGACGACAGCTGTTTCGCACGTATGTGCTTCTACAGGTCCCAATGACTAAAGGAAACGGGGAGGTTGGATTTATAATTAACCCAAAAAACTGTGCACTCCCCCTTACCTACGTCATCGGTGCTGATGAGCACCTGGTTTCAAAATGTGAATAACATAGACTATTACTATATATATATATATATATATATATATATATATATATATGTATATATATATATATATATATATACACCGTATTTTCCAGTGTATAAGACGACTGGGTGTATAAGACGACCCCCAACTTTTCCAGTTAAAATATAAAATCTTCTCAAAAGTCGGGAGTTGTCTTATATGCCGGGTGTCGTCTTATAGGGTGGGTGTGGAGCAATCTGCGGTCGACGTATATAGTGGGGGGGAATGGTCCCGATGATGAGGTGAGGGAGCGCCTCACCAGGAAGGTGTAAGTGAAGCAAACTGTCAGCGTCTGGGATGCCAGCGGTATGCAAAAATGAGAGAGAGCGGTGCTGTGCCTAGAAAAACACTCCTCTTTCACTCATCTGGCTCGCCCTTGTATCCTATTATCTCCTTCTCTGCCTCTGCTTCACTTACACCTTCCCGGTGAGGCGCCCCCTCACCTCGTCATTGGGACCGCTCCCCCCACAATATGCGGCGACCGCAGATTACTCCGCATCTGCCCTATAAGACGACACCCGACTTTGAGAAGATTTTCAGGGGTTAAAAAGTAGTCTTATACGCCAGAAAATACAGTATATATATCTACTATATAAAGCTGAATGTGTGTGTGTGTGTGTGTATGTATGTATGTATGTATGTCCAGGATTGGCATCTGCACCGTCGCAGCTACAGCCACAAAATTTTGCACAGTCACATGTCTGGAACCCGAGAGCGTCATAGGCTATGTTGTGAGGCGAAATTTTAACCCCGCACGTTCCAATTCACCAAACAATTTTGCCCCTATCTACATAATGGGGAAAAAAGTGAAAGGAAAAGTGTTGGAGGCGTCGTAGCTACAGCCACAAAATTTTGCACAGTCACACGTCTGGTCCCTGAGAGCATCATAGGCTATGTTGTGAGGCGAAATTTTAACCCCGCGCTTTCCAATTCACCAAACAATTTTGCCCCTATCTACATAATGGGGAAAAAGTGAAAGGAAAAGTGTTGGAGGCGTCGCAGCTACAGCCACAAAATTTTGCACAGTCACACGTCTGGACCCCGAGAGCATCATAGGCTATGTTGTGAGGTGAAATTTTAACCCCACGCTTTCCAATTCACCAAATAATTTTGCCCCTATCTACATAATGGGGAAAAAAGTGAAAGGAAAAGTGTTGGAGGTGTCGCAGCCACAGCCACAAAATTTTGCACAGTCACACATCTGGTCCCTGAGAGCATCATAGGCAATGTTGTGAGGTGAAATTTTAACCCCGCGCTTTCCAATTCACCAAACAATTTTGCCCCTATCTACATAATGGGGAAAAAGTGAAAGGAAAAGTGTTGGAGGCAAATTGACAGCTGCCAGATGTGAACAAGGGGGACTTAAAGAGTGAGAGCGATGGCGCCAAAGAGTATATACCGTACAGTTGCTAAGGTGGGGCCCCGACATGGGATACTCACCACACACGGGGATATGGACACACACAAAATGCGCCACACACTACCACGTGCTTGAACACATATACCACCCTCAGCACACATTTCACCACACATACACCAACCTCGCCACATAAAAGTCGAAACACAAAAGTCGCCGCTCAAAACTCGCCACGCGCAAAATCGCCACATGCAAAAACTAGGCTCACGCAAAACTCGCCACAAGTGCAAAACTCACCTCATGGAAAACTCGCCACACGCAAAACTTGCACACGCGGAAAAATTGCCACATGTACAAAAGTTGCAGCACATGCAAAAGTTGCCTCACACACAACTTGCACATACTCAAAAGGCACCACACATAAAACTCACCATGCGCAAAACTCGCCATGCGCAAAACTTGCTGCACACAACTTGCTACACTAACCTGTCACATGCAACTCGACACACAAAAAGTTGCTACATGCATGTTGCCACACAAAACTCATCTCACAAAAGTCGCAACATGCATGTCGCCACACGCAACGCAACACACACAACTTGACAAACGAAACTCGCCCTAAAACACACACAAGTTTGGTATTATCCTTCAAAAATAAAAATTAGATTAATAAGCAGACAAACTACAAGAGCAACAAATGTACCATATAGGAAATACGGCAGCTGTCAGTCACATGACCTGTCTATTATGTGTATGTGTGAGCTAATATATACTGCCAGGGGGAGGGCTTCCTTTTGGCTGGGAATTTATCAGTACACTGGTTCACACCACAAAAAACGGACAAAAATGACAAAGAAAACAAAAACAGAACAATGTGCTCAAAAACTACACACTAAGTTAAAAATGGGGGGACTAGGTGTCCCTACTTAGTACTGTGCTCACAGCCTACCTGTCTGTGGAGGTTGGCACCCTATGGGGGAGCGTTGTGGCGCCCCCACTCCGCGGCGGCTGTCCCTGGGTTACTGATGCACCCTACAATGACCACGGGACACCCACTACCCACCGCCTAGGGCCCACTGTAGGCTAAACAGAGTAGCTCCTATACTAAGGGAACACTAGATCCCCACAGACTAAAAACAAATGTGCGGAACACATACGGCACATCGATATTGACGTATTTGTTAGGGAGTATTTATATGGGCTCAGTCTTGTATAGGTACATAGTGCCAGTCGTGGCCGATCCCATTGACTATGGCTGAACCCATAGACCAGTGTCACCCACAAATGCGTACATTCACATATCTCGATATTATGTTACATGCACTTATCTCCCTCTGTACGCCGTTTGCCTCAGATCACGGCGCCTCAACGCGTTTCGCCCTCCGCGGGCTCCTCAGGAGGCAAGATACACTGGCATAGTGTGTCCTGATGTGGTGTCATGGCTGAATCGCCCTTATTTCCCCGCTCTTTAAACTTCTGCCATACTCGCGGCGTGCTAGATAGCCCCGCCCCCTACCTGCGCATTTCCGGTGAGTATGATGTAACCACGCATGCTCCTATCGGCCCCCAAAGGAGCCCACCAGCGGCGGCCCGGCATCCGACTACCCGCCACTCTTGCACTTCCGGTGACTCGCTAGACAGCCCGCACTGCTTCCGGGTCGTCCCTCACCTGTCCCAACTGCGCATGCTCCAGCTATGCAAACTGGCACTGCGCACATCTCCTAATGTTTACTGCACTTGCGCGTCTTTATTCTATATGCCATTACGATAGAGTAATGTGAAGATCAGCATTTTAATGAGGCATTCGGGCTATGCCTCATTTTATCCCCCGTACATCCCACTCCTTTATTGATTAGGTATTTTGACATCCGAGGATAACACCATACCACACCGCCACAGATCATTAGCGCATGCGTATGGCCACAATCCACCAGACATCACTTTCTCACGCCAGAGTTGGGGAGGGAGAGGGGGGGGGGGGGGGGGGGTTGACCAATTATCATATGCCTGCTTTTTGTAGTACAGTCATAATATAAAGGTTAGCTGGGGGTCAATATTTTATAGCCGTGCATATGTCCAACTTTCTGTCTGGAGTCTCCCGACGGAATAGGGGAGCAGCATAGATTGGTGTGCAATATCCTTGTATCAATATTCATATATAATACCCCGCTCTTATGACACCACTGCCGTAAATAAATCCGAGTTACCGTCTAATCGTAATAAGACTTGAGTACTCCCTGGTATGTCATATACACGAACAGTGCGCAGGTGCTATATGCACCGGGGGACAAGTGGGTGTACAGGTACTACTTGTTCCTATGCTTTGGCTAGGACTCTAGAGGAGGCGTGACCTAATCATAAGGGCTGGTGAGGCCCATCCTCCCTCCCCCAACCGACCAACCCCCCCCCCAACTCTGGCGTGAGAAAGTGATGTCTGGTGGATTGTGGCCATACGCATGCGCTAATGATCTGCGGCGGTGTGGTATGGTGTTATCCTCGGACGTCAAAATACCTAATCAATAAAGGAGTGGGATGTACGGGGGATAAAATGAGGCATAGCCCGAATGCCTCATTAAAATGCTGATCTTCGCATTACTCTATCGTAATGGCATATAGAATAAAGACGCGCAAGTGCAGTAAACATTAGGAGATGTGCGCAGTGCCAGTTTGCATAGCTGGAGCATGCGCAGTTGGGACAGGTGAGGGACGACCCGGAAGCAGTGCGGGCTGTCTAGCGAGTCACCGGAAGTGCAAGAGTGGCGGGTAGTCGGATGCCGGGCCGCCGCTGGTGGGCTCCTTTGGGGGCCGATAGGAGCATGCGCGGTTACATCATACTCACCGGAAATGCGCAGGCAGGGGGCGGGGCTATCTAGCACGCCGCGAGTATGGCAGAAGTTTAAAGAGCGGGGAAATAAGGGCGATTCAGCCATGACACCACATCAGGACACACTATGCCAGTGTATCTTGCCTCCTGAGGAGCCCGCGGAGGGCGAAACGCGTTGAGGCGCCGTGATCTGAGGCAAACGGCGTACAGAGGGAGATAAGTGCATGTAACATAATATCGAGATATGTGAATGTACGCATTTGTGGGTGACACTGGTCTATGGGTTCAGCCATAGTCAATGGGATCGGCCACGACTGGCACTATGTACCTATACAAGACTGAGCCCATATAAACACTCCCTAACAAATACGTCAATATCGATGTGCCGTATGTGTTCCGCACATTTGTTTTTAGTCTGTGGGGATCTAGTGTTCCCTTAGTATAGGAGCTACTCTGTTTAGCCTACAGTGGGCCCTAGGCGGTGGGTAGTGGGTGTCCCGTGGTCATTGTAGGGTGCATCAGTAACCCAGGGACAGCCGCCGCGGAGTGGGGGCACCACAACGCTCCCCCGTAGGGTGCCAACCTCCACAGACAGGTAGGCTGTGAGCACAGTACTAAGTAGGGACACCTAGTCCCCCCATTTTTAACTTAGTGTGTAGTTTTTGAGCACATTGTTCTGTTTTTGTTTTCTTTGTCATTTTTGTCCGTTCTTTGTGGTGTGAACCAGTGTATTGGTTCTTTAGATTTATCAATAAAGATTTATTATTTTAGGATAGTTTATGATAGTCTATTGAGATCCTATTTGGCATTACATTTTCTTCTATATTTTGGGAATTTATCAGGCTGCCAATTTAGCTTACAAATACTGAGGTAAAAATACTGAGCAATACAGGAGGAAATGACACACAGGTATATACTATATACAGGGGAGATGACACACAGATATATACTATATACAGGAGAGATGACACACAGGTATATACTATATAGAGGAGATGACATACAGGTACATACTATATACAGGAGGAGATGACACACAGGTATATACTATATACAGGAGCAGATGACATACAGGTATATACTATATACAGGAGGAGATGACACACAGATATATACTATATACAGGGGAGATGACACACAGGTATATACTATATACAGGAGGAGATGACATACAGGTATATACTATATATAGAAGGAGATGACATACAGGTATATACTATATATAGGAGGAGATGACATACAGGTATATTCTATATACAGGGGAGATGACACACAGCAGGTATATTATATATACAGGGGAGATGACATACAGGTATATACTATATACAGGAGATGACATACAGGTGTATACTATTTATAAGGGAGATGACAAACATGTATATACTGAGGTGAAAATGAAAAGGTGTGAGTGCAAAATGAGAGGAGTGAGGGAAAATAGTGGAGTGATCGGAAAATGACATATGTGGGGTCGAAAGAGGAGTGAGGGAAAATAGTGGAGTGATCGGAAAATGACAGATGTGAGGTCGAAATGACAAGTGTTAGGCGGGAATGAGAGGAGTGAGGGAGAAAATGAGAGGTGTAAGGGAGAAAATGAGAGATATGAGGGGGAAAATGAAAGATGTGATTGGGAAAATGAGAGGCGTGATGGGAAAATAAGAGAAGTGAGGTGCTATAACTAACCACAGATATTTACTATGCCCAGGCAATGCCGGGCTCTTCAGCTAGTCTAATATATAAAGCTGAATGTGTGTGTGTATGTGTGTATGTATGTATGTCCGGGATTGGCATCTGCACTGTCGCAGCTACAGCCACAAAATTTTGCACAGTCACACGCCTGGACCCCGAGAGCGTCATAGGCTATGTTGTGAGGCGTAATTTTAACCCCGCGCGTTCCAATTCACCAAACAATTTTGCCCCTATCTACATAATGGGGAAAAAAGTGAAAGGAAAAGTGTTGGAGGCGTCGCAGCTACAGCCACAAAATTTTGCACAGTCACACGTCTGGACCCTGAGAGCATCATATGCTATGTTGTGAGGTGAAGTTTTAACCCAGCACTTTCCAATTCACCAAACAATTTTGCCCCTTTCTACATAATGGGGAAAAAGTGAAAGGAAAAGTGTTGGAGGCGTCGCAGCTACAGCCACAAAATTTTGCACAGTCACACGTCTGGACCCCGAGAGCGTCATAGGCTATGTTGTGAGGTGAAATTTTAACCCCGTTCTTTCCAATTCACCAAACAATTTTGCCCCTATCTACATAATGGGGAAAAAGTGAAAGGAAAAGTGTTGGAGGCAAATTGACAGCTGCCAGATCTGAACAAGGGGGACTTAAAGAGTGAGAGCGATGGCGCCAAAGAGTATATACCGTACAGTTGCTAAGCTGGGGCCCCGACATGGGATACTCACCACACACGGGGCTATGAACACACACACAAAACGCGCCACAAACTACCACGTGCTTGAACACATATTACCCTCAGCACACATTTCACCACACATACACCAACCTCGCCACATAAAAGTCGAAACACAAAAGTCGCCGCTCAAAACTCGCCACGCGCAAAACTCGCCACATGCAAAAACTAGGCTCACGTAAAACTCGCCATAAGTGCAAAACTCACCTCATGGAAAACTCGCCACACGCAAAACTTGCACACGCGGAAAAATTGCCACATGCACAAAAGTTGCAACACATGCAAAAGTTGCCTCACACAAAACTTGCACATACTCAAAAGGCACCACACATAAAACTCACCACGCGCAAAACTCGCCATGCGCAAAACTTGCTGCACACAACTTGCTACAGTAACCTGTCACATGCAACTCGACACACAAAAAGTTGCTACACGCATGTGGATCGCCCCCAGACACAGGGCCACACGTTCTCGGTACCGGGCCCTCTGGTTCGGTTCTGAGGCTGTCATGGTGGCTAGACCCGGTCCGCGACCCTGCTAAGGGGCGTCCAATAAAGGTGGTGTAGTCTGTCAGGGGTTCGTGACGCCACCTGTGGTGTTCAGTCAGGGTGACCGACGCTGCTGCGGGGTCCGCTGGGGTGATGGAATTGCAGCTGGATGGTATACCTTCCCACAGTTGAAGTATGTCCCCAGGGCTTCCCAGTAAGGTGGATGGTGATGGTGTCAGGTGCAGGCAATAACGAGGACACAAGGTTGCAGTCTCTTTACCTCTTTACTGAAGACTTCAAGATCCTCAATCCAGAGCACGTTTAACAGGGCTATCAGAGACAGGCTGGTCTGATGGGCACTTCCAGAGTTTCCCTCGCAGATGGAAAGCGTTGCCCACCACTAGCACCTGTGTGTTGTAGTACTACCCTGCTGAGCATTCGGAATAGTCCTCACAACTGCTGTTCTCGTTTCGTTCATTCTCTACAGCTCTCTCTCTCGTTAGTTCCAGATGTTGCTAGTTTCTCGTCCCCCAGTATGTTTTGGCTAGGACGCACCCGTATGACGGGAAGGCTTGGAGGTCTTCCGGGACCCTAGAGACGCCTCTCTCCCAATGTTGCCCCCTATGTCTTCTTAGGAAATTTAAGGTAGACAGCCAACCTATAATTAACTGTTCTGCGGAGTTTGAAGTAAGGCCTGAAGTCAGTTACTCCCACGGTGTTCCGGCCACCGGCTACGCGCCTCAGTAGGATGTTGCCTCGGTCTCACGGCACGACTCCTACTGGTACTCCTTTTTGCTAGATCTCGTTTACACTGTTCCACAATATCCTCTCTTTCTTGTCTCTTTCTTAGGATACCGCCGCAAGGAGGTACAGGCGCGGTTCCGTAACGTTCTGTTCTGTTCGCTAGGCACCTGCCAGGTTCCCACGCCTGACAGGGACCCCCTTGTGTCTTCTCCCTGCAACACCCCCTGCCACGGGACGTTGCCTGAATCCAACCCAGTCAGCTTCTGACTAACTTCCTCCCCAACCCCTAGTTTTACCAGTGTGAGGAGTGGCCCAATAAATAAAGCCTTTTTCTCCCCCTAGTGGCCGGAGTGTGAAGTGTAATGTGTGCTGGTGATACCTGTCAGGAGAATTCCTAGAGTGCCATCAGACGTACCATCATTCCCCTTAGTGGCAGAGTGTCATACTGCAACGAACAGGTCTCTGGGGCGCTGCACATGTTGCCACACAAAACTCATCTCACAAAAGTCGCTACTTGCATGTCGCCACACGCAACTCAACACAAACCCAACTTGACAAACGAAACTCGCCCTAAAACACACACAAGTCTGGTATTATCCTTCAAAAATAAAAATCTGATTAATAAGCAGACAAACTACAAGAGCAACAAATGTACCATATAGGAAATACGGCAGCTGTCAGTCACATGACCTGTCTATTATGTGTATGTGTGATCTAATATATACTGCCAGGGGGGAGGGCTTCCTTTTGGCTCTGGATTTATCAGGCTGCCAATTTAGCTTACAAATACTGAGGTAAAAATACTGAGCAAATAACGTGTGAACGAAGTCTAATACAGGAGGAGATGACACACAGGTATATACTATATACAGGGGAGATAACACACAGATATACACTATATACAGGAGAGCTGACACACAGGTATATACTATATAGAGGAGGAGATGACATACAGGTATATACTATATACAGGAGGAGATGACACACAGGTATATACTATATACAGGAGCAGATGACCTACAGGTATATACTATATACAGGAGCAGATGACATACAGGTATATGCTATATATAGAAGATGACATACAGGTATATACTATATACAGGAGGAGATGACACACAGATATATACTATATACAGGGGAGATGACACACAGGTATATACTATATATAGAAGGAGATGACATACAGGTATATACTATATAAAGGAGGAGATGACATACAGATATATACTATATACAGAGGAGATGACACAGCAGGTATATACTATATACAGGGGAGATGACATACAGGTATATGCTATATACAGGAGATGACATACAGGTGTATACTATATATAAGGGAGATGACAAACATGTATAAACTGAAGTGAAAATGAGAGGTGTGAGTGCAAAATGAGAGGAATGATGGAAAATAGTGGAGTGATCGGAAAATGACAGATGTGAGGTCGAAATGACAAGTGTTAGGGGGGAATGAGAGGTGTGAGGGAGAAAATGAGAGATGTGAGGGAGAAAATGAAAGATGTGATTGGAAAAATGAGAGGCGTGATGGGAAAATAAGAGAAGTGAGGTGCTATAACTAACCACAGATATTTACTTTGCCCAGGCAACGCCGGGCTCTTCAGCTAGTATATATATATATATACAGTGGGGCAAAAAAGTATTTAGTCAGTCAGCAATAGTGCAAGTTCCACCACTTAAAAAGATGAGAGGCGTCTGTAATTTACATCATAGGTAGACCTCAACTATGGGAGACAAACTGAGAAAAAAAAATCCAGAAAATCACATTGTCTGTTTTTTTTAACAATTTATTTGCATATTATGGTGGAAAATAAGTATTTGGTCAGAAACAAAATTTCATCTCAATACTTTGTAATATATCCTTTGTTGGCAATGACAGAGGTCAAACGTTTTCTGTAAGTCTTCACAAGGTTGCCACACACTGTTGTTGGTATGTTGGCCCATTCCTCCATGCAGATCTCCTCTAGAGCAGTGATGTTTTTGGCTTTTCGCTTGGCAACACAGACTTTCAACTCCCTCCAAAGGTTTTCTATAGGGTTGAGACCTGGAGACTGGCTAGGCCACTCCAGGACCTTGAAATGCTTCTTACGAAGCCACTCCTTCGTTGCTCTGGCGGTGTGCTTTGGATCATTGTCATGTTGAAAGACCCAGCCACGTTTCATCTTCAATGCCCTTGCTGATGGAAGGAGGTTTGCACTCAAAATCTCACGATACATGGCCCCATTCATTCTTTCATGTACCGGGATCAGTCGTCCTGGCCCCTTTGCAGAGAAACAGCCCCAAAGCATGATGTTTCCACCACCATGCTTTACAGTAGGTATGGTGTTTGATGGATGCAACTCAGTATTCTTTTTCCTCCAAACACGACAAGTTGTGTTTCTACCAAACAGTTCCAGTTTGGTTTCATCAGACCATAGGACATTCTCCCAAAACTCCTCTGGATCATCCAAATGCTCTCTAGCAAACTTCAGACTGGCCCGGACATGTACTGGCTTAAGCAGTGGGACACGTCTGGCACTGCAGGATCTGAGTCCATGGTGGCGTAGTGTGTTACTTATGGTAGGCCTTGTTACATTGCTCCCAGCTCTCTGCAGTTCATTCACTAGGTCCCCCCGCGTGGTTCTGGGCATTTTGCTCACCGTTCTTGTGATCATTCTGACCCCACGGGGTGGGATTTTGCGTGGAGCCCCAGATCGAGGGAGATTATCAGTGGTCTTGTATGTCTTCCATTTTCTAATTATTGCTCCCACTGTTGATTTCTTCACTCCAAGCTGTTTGGCTATTGCAGATTCAGTCTTCCCAGCCTGGTGCAGGGCTACAATTTTGTTTCTGGTGTCCTTTGACAGCTCTTTGGTCTTCACCATAGTGGAGTTTGGAGTCAGACTGTTTGAGGGTGTGCACAGGTGTCTTTTTTATACTGATAACAAGTTTAAACAGGTGCCATTACTACAGGTAATGAGTGGAGGAAAGAGGAGACTCTTAAAGAAGAAGTTACAGGTCTGTGAGAGCCAGAAATCTTGATTGTTTGTTTCTGACCAAATACTTATTTTCCACCATAATATGCAAATAAATTGTTAAAAAAACAGACAATGTGATCTTCTGGATTTTTTTTTCTCAGTTTGTCTCCCATAGTTGAGGTCTACCTATGATGTAAATTACAGACGCCTCTCATCTTTTTAAGTGGTGGAACTTGCACTATTGCTGACTGACTAAATACTTTTTTGCCCCACTGTATATATATATATATATATATATATATATACATTTAAAATCGTGTGATACTGAGAATAACATCATAACAGAAAAAAAACAAAACAAAAAGAACAAGAACAAACTTTAAAAAAAAAAAAAATTTTCAAGAACATCATTAGGTGGAAATCTTATACAAAGACCGATATGTCTATTCTTTAATTCAGGCCAATTGGCCCTGTTGCGCATGTGCGCATTATCCACCTTACTTCTCGCCTCAGAAGTAGCTGATTTAGATTGCCTCCTTGCTGCGGTGGACTGACCCTTTCAATGCCTGCAAAAAGGAGTGTGTGAACATTACCTGCATGACAGTGTATTACATGGTTCACTAAACGCGGGACCCCCTTCCCTGTGCATACGGAACTGAAATGTTCTCTGATTCGCACGAAGAGGGGTCGAATAGTTTTACCTATATAATAAAAGCCACAAGGGCAAAATATTACATATACTACGTATGCTGACTTACAAGAAATAAATTCCCGAACTGTGTGACTAATAGGCCCGATTTTCAAAGTGCTACCAATTAGATGGTAGGAGCAAAAGCTACATTGCCCGCATTTGAAGTTACCCTTCGGGATGCTTCTATCCAACCAATTGTTGTGATCACCCTGAACTCGATTGCGGACTAACAAATCTTTGATGTTTTTTCCCCGCCGACTAGCAAATAGTGGACCCATTTCTACCATATCCATGAGGTCAGTGTCTTTTCCCAGTATATGCCAATTTTTTCTAATTATATATCTGATATATGTGTCCAAAGGGCCGAATTTGAAACTGAACAGAAATCGCTTTTCTTTTTTTAGAATTTTTTTCTCTAAATTTTTTAGGGGTAACTCCTCTTTTTCGGCCCTTTCCAGGGCTGCATTTAACAACGGGCAGGGATAACCTCTATTCTCAAAACGTTTGTATAGCTCATGTGATTGTTGTTTAAAACCACTGTGGCTACTATTGACTCTTTTCACCCTTAAGAATTGGCTATATGGTAAAGCCTGCTTGGTGTAATTTGGGTGGGCACTATCATAGTGGAGGAGTGCATTGGAAGAGGTGGGTTTTCGGAAGACCTCAGTGTGTATTGTACCACCTTGTATTTCAAGTCTAACATCTAGAAATTCTAATTTCTGACCACCATTATGACATGTGATTTTCATGTTCATAGTGTTGTTTTTCCCCCCCAAAATCAACAAATTGAATGAAAGTATCCTCTGTCCCATCCCATACCACCAGGACTTCGTCCACATATCTTATAAACAATTTAATGTGTTTTAAGAAAGGATTGGTTATAGAATAAACAAGTTTTTCCTCTAGCGCTGCCAGATAGAGGTTTGCCAGGGTACATGCGACTGACGTACCCATAGCGGTCCCCTCATATTGTGCATACCATTGATCATCAAATCTGAAGGCATTGTGCTTCAAGACAAATGTCAAATCGTCACAAATAAAATGTATCGCACTGCTATCCATTGGTGTATTCAATAGAATTTCTTTTATGACTGTTACCCCACCCCTAGGTCTTGCGGGATCCTAGTATACAGGCTTTCCACGTCTATTGATGCTAAATTAAAGGTACCTTGCCACCACATGAAACCCCTAATGATGCGCAAAAAGTCGTTTGTGTCCTTGACATAAGATGGAATATCTAATAGGGGCAGTTGCAGCAACCAATCCAAATATCGGGATAATGGCTCCATGAGGGAACCATGGCCGACACTATGGGGCGTCCCGGTGGACTATTAATGGATTTATGGATTTTTGGTACATGATACCAATATGGTTTTTTGGGGAAGTCTGGTATCAGTTTTTCGGCTTGTTTTTTTGATAATGTACCTCTCTCAACATGATCCCTTAGGAGAGTTCTCAACTCGTTTTGGTATTTGAGTGTGGGATCCTTAGACATTTTTTGTATGTTTTGTCATCCGATATTTTGTCTTAGAGCCTCTGCCATGTAGTATTTTTTTGTTAGCTGGACAATGTTAGCGCCCTTATCTGCTGCCCGTACTACTGTATCCTGCCATTCCTGTATTTCTTTAAGGGCTCTAAATTCTGCTGATGTTAAATTAGGGGGCGAAGTCCGATAAAGCAAAGCCTCCATATCCTTGTTCACTTGCTTCTCAAAGATATCGATGGGATTGCCTGGTGAGACTGGGGGCATAAAAGAAGACTTTGTCCCACCCATAAATGCATCAATTGGGGTAATTTGAGTTTTTGCTATATCTACACAGGGGTCTGTTAGGCTCAACAGTAGTAATGCATCATCCCATGAATTATCTGTAAGATGTTCCGATGCCATAAAGCCCAAAGGACCTACCTGGCATGGAATTTGTCCTGCTGGTGTTGTTTCAACATTATTTTTAGGAATCTTATACATTTTGTGTAAATATATTTTTCTTACAGCTTTATATAAATCTATTTTAAATTCAACGGGATCGAAACATTCTGGAAGACAATAATTCAAACCTTTAGATAATACCGAGTGATGTGTCACATTCAAATTATGGTCCGTCAAATTAATTACTGTATTTGGTGATCTGTCCTCTATGTGAACGGTCTCCAAGAAACTTGTTTCCTCTTCCGAGTATGTTTTGATGCGGTTTTCCCCTCCCTCCTCGTCGTGTCCTCCGTCTAAAGGGTGCGATGTTGACGGGTGTGCGGTTGTAGATCCTGCTGGTATGGTAGGCTCCTCATTCACACTTGAATCAGAGTCCGTAGTAAGGTAGTCTCTCTTGTTTCTTTTTATATAGGATTTATTTCTGGGATTTTTCCTGAATTTACGATTTCCCTGTGAAGGACCATGCTTATTCCAGGTGAATATTTTACCAGTCTGAGTGCAATCACCCTGTATGGTTCCTTTCTCCATGTCCTGCTGCTCCGCCTGCAATGCATCCTCTTTAATTGTGAGTAGAGAGGTTTTCAGAATGCAGAGAAGTTGGATGGTGATGCTAATTATGGCGTCATCGCCGCTCAACATCTTGGTGCAGTCCTCAAAGTTTTTGAGGATGGTATATACTGTATGTCTGACATCCATGTCCATTCTTGAGGTCTTATGTGTGGAGTCTGAAGTGAATAACAATGGCCTTGTTGATGCTGGTAGTAAACAACTGCCCTCTTCTGCTCACAAATCCTTTCCAACATATGCAGCATAGAGTTCCAACACGTGAGGACATCACACACGATTCGTTGAGCCAGAAGCTGCAAATGCTGCTGAAGCACGGCAAGGGTGACTGAAGCTGTAGCTGACTTTTTAAAATGGGCAGACAGACAGTGTACTTTCACTAGCAGATCCGGCAGCTCCGGGTAGCTTTTGAGAAAACGTTGAACAATGAGGTTAAGCACATGGGCCAGGCAGGGTTCGTGTGTGAGCTCACCTTGTCTCAGAGCTGCCACCAGGTTCTGGCCATTGTCACACAGTACCATGCCTGGCTGTAGGTTCAGCAGGGTCATCCAAAAATCTCACTGCTCTTCCAATGCTGTCCACAACTCTTCAGCATTGTGCAGTTTGTCACCTAAGCAGATTAGCTTCAACACAGCCTGTTGCCGCTTGGCTGAGGCAGTGCTGCAGTGCTTTCAGCTTCTGACTGATGTGCTCATTTCAGAAATGGAGGCTGAAGAGGTGGAGGAGGTGCAGGATCTTTAGACTAAGGGGGTAACCCTGATTGACGTAGGGCCCGCAATCCTCGTTGTGGGGAGGATGTGTTCCATCCCAAGGTCCGATTGGGTCCAAGCTTCCACTATGTTAACCCAGTGTGCCATCAGTGAGATGTACCATCCCTTTCCACAAGCACTTGTCCACGTGTCCGTGGTTAGGTGGACTTTCCCAGTAACAGCATTGTTGAGGATATGGATACTGTTGTGGGACACGTGCTGGTGTAATGCCGTTATGGCGCATCGGGAAAAATAGTGGCGACTGTTGACCGAGTACCTTGGGACGACCGCCGTCATCAGGTTGCAGAAAGCTTCCATCTCTATGAGCCTAAAAGGCAATATTTTGAGCGCAAGCAGACGAGAAATGTTAGAATTTAGCACTGTGGCCTGTGGGGCATTGGCTGGGTATTTCCGCTTGCGTTCCAATGACTGGAGTATAGACAACTGAAGGCTGCGCTGGGACGAGGATGTGGACGGGCTTGACGACGGTGCTGGTTAACTGTAGGCAACAACAGGTGCATTGCCAGAGGTATCTTCACATGCACCATGGACTGGGGATTGGCTTCTATGCAAAGCAGTGGAGGAAACAGTGGTGTCACCTGCAGACAGTGTTCTTGGAGCCTGGGGTTCAGCCCACAAAATAGGGTGCTTCTGTCTGCAGCCACCACACTGCTTCTTCCTGCCTGTTGGGGTGCTATGCCTCCTTCCCCATGTTAGCTTCTATCCTCTCACTGCATGTCCTCCTGCCAGGTTGGTCAGTTACTATGTCATCCATCACCTTGTCTTCCACATCCACACCCTACTCCTCCTCCTGACTTTCTATCAATTGTGTTTCATCATCATCCACCTCTTGTGACATTTCCCACCAATGCCTTCGTGTAACTGTGGCTGTTCAAATCTTTGGGCATCGCTACATGCGATCTCATCTGGCCCCACTTCAAGTGGAGTCTGGAATCTTTAAAGGGAAAACTGAACAGCTCTTCGGAGTGTCCAAGTGTGGGATCAGTTGTCTCAGGGCACTCGGCATGGTGGAAGGAATGAGGATCAGGGTGAGTAATATATGGTCCACACTCACGGCTACTCAGACTTGACCATGTGGAGGACGTGGTGGTGGTGTTGGCTAAGTGACTGGAAGCATTATCCGCTATCCAACCAACAATGGTTTCACACTGCTCTGGCTCCAATAGTGGTGTGCTGCGGTCCCCTAGAAACTGCGACAGGAAGGTTGAGGAAGAAGATGTGGGTCTTTGTTGTGGTCCACTTTCAGCTTGGCCACAGCCTCGTCCTCTGCATGCACCATCAGCATCACATCCACATCCCCATCCCTTGCCCCTTGCCTTGCCCATTTTAAATGGACTACTGAAATATTTGAAAAGTTCAATACAAATGGATTAATTTTAAGAAAACTTATATGTGATCAGTATGCCTGAAAAGCAAATATTTGGAGACCACAGATAGACCAGGCGTCTGACTGAGATAACAGACTGTTTCAATATGTGGCCTGTATTTTGCTAAGTTTTTTAAACCAACAAATACTGTATAGACCAAGGATAGCAGACTAAAAAGTGGAATGTATGCCTGAAAAGCAAGAATTTGGAGACCATGGATAGACTAGGCGTCTGACGGAGATAACAGACTGTTTCAATATGTGGCCAGTATTTGTTTAAATTTTTTTAACCAAAAAATACTGTATAGAGCAAGGGTAGAAGACAAAAAGTAAAATGTATGCCTGAAAACCAAGAATTTGGAGACCACAGATACACCGGGTGTCTGAAGGTGATAACAGACTGTTTAAATATGTGGCCTTTTAAAAAAAAAATTAGAATTAAACCACAAAATACTGAATAGACAAAGGCTAGCAGACCAAAAAAATGCAATGCATGCATGAAAAGCAAGAATTTGGAGACCACAGGTAGACCAGGCGACAGATGGAGATAAGACTGTTTAAACATGTGGCCTTTTTTTAAAAATTTTTAAACCACTAAATGCTGAGTAGACCAAAACAGTTGAAGACATCTCGAGCTTGAAGACAATCCCTAGACACTATAAAAGATTCCACGACTGTGACCCTCGTTTCATGAGTGTGAAAGGTATAGATCTCGTGAGTATGGGCCCCAGAGGAGGTGACTTGGGGAAAGCTTTGGCTCAAGTGGAAAGCTGATGGATCTATCGGCTGGGTAACCTGGCTCCCCAGGGGTTAAATGAAAATCTGGGCTTTGGATCCTTTTTGTGAATTTTGGTTTCTTTCGTTTTTTTGGTTATTCATTGTATATGGGTTTATTGTTTCTCTGTCTCATCGGTCTTTTTTAAACTTTTTAATTGGTTTTGTCTTTGGTTGGTGGTTTTGTTTTTGATGTTTTTTTATTATATTTTGTTTTTAACTCTTTTTATTGTTTTCTAGGTTTTCTCTATTTTTGTATTGATTGGGGTATACATTCACCAAAGAATAATCAGCCAGTGGTTCAGTTTTGGAGAGTATCGGGAGGCTGACGTTGATCAAGGGGGACTTGGTTCTTTATGTCGGAACTTCAAATTGAATAAATAATTGATTTCTCCAGCTGGCAAGTGTGGGCTGCGAGATGCATGAATAATCTTTCAGCCAGTGGCCAGGTTTTCGGTGGATACCACAAGACTACTACTCGGCGAAAGAGGATCCCTGAAAGAAATGGATTTTGTCTTGATGTTTTTTCGATTTTGATTTAGGTTGATACTGAGGGGTAGATATGGGGTTAATTCGTCTTATGGTTTTATTCTAGGTTTCCGGTGTTCAATATTCATGAATCTATTTATAGTAGTTGATAATCCCTTGGGATTTTGTATTTACAATGATTTATGATAATATGTTAGTGGGAATCAACTGTACTCGCTGTGACTTTCTTGATGGGTAAATATGTATGTGACTATAACTGTTATGATCTGGGTAGGTTCCTGCCTGTATGCACTGTAATGATGGTAGTTTCATTAAATCTTCACTTCACATTCGTGGGTGTTTTTTTTTGTGATGCCTTGTTATTGGGTTGGAGCATACCCTTTTGGGATCATACAGGGAGTGATGGTGTCGTCTGGTACCCCATCCTGCAGGGGAGGTCCCAGGTGCTCCTCACTACCCGTGGTGTGACCCTTTGTATCGGGTGCTGACCCCTGTACCCACACTTGGTGTTGGTCTTTATATCCATGTATCCACAGGCATTACTATATATTATCCCTACATGTTCCCTACTCCCTGTTTGCGCCATTTTTGGTATTCACCCGGTTCCGATCACACATGTGCGGTGCTGGTCTCTATATTCAGTTATCCATAGGTGTTATTATATATTATCCTTATTTGCTCCCAATTCCCTGCTTGCATCATACTTGATATCCACCCGGTCTTCCGCTTAGTGATTCTGTCCCACGCAGTATTTTTAGCAGTTAACGCTTTGGGAAAGGATGCAGTGAATATTGGTGGTGCTTATAGCCATGGGAATGGCTTCGGGTGCGCTGTGGTGTGCGCTAGGCTTCGTGAATAATTCTTGCCCCGATAAGATGCTTTGGCTACAAATCACGTTCTGATTCCTGGAATGAACAGCGGTTACACCTGGACATTACGTTGTGGTAACTGTGAGCAGTCTTCAGGATGCTAGCTAACACGGTCTTTGTGTGACGCGCTGGGAGTAGCCCCGTCTTGAGAAAACATAATTGGTTATTTTACCCTATAAGAACTTTATGATGCCTAACCTTAGACACGCCCCCAGGTGGAAGCAGTCGCGAAACGCGCCTCAGGCTAGCAGAGGTATAGCGTGCCACGCGGCAGGACATTGGGGAACACTATTCCATCCAGGTAATATGTACCTATTAGTTTTGTGAGATCTTCTTTTGGACCAAGTATGCGGTATATATGAGGTGAATGAATATGCAATATTTTGCGGTCCCATATTGTTCAGTTACCAACAGGTTTTGGTTCCATATTGTGTGATTTGGCAGTGGAACCAGTCTTTGTGCTTAGGAAATCTCATTTATAATTAATATGCATTTGCACTCCCTTGTAATATGGTTTACCAATGAGTAGCTTGCACTGCCACCTTGAATTTCTGAAATGCTTGCCGCAAGCATGTGATGCCTATGAGGTGGAGAGGTGCGCAACATTTGGTGGTTCCATAGTGCTCAATTTAGCAACAGATTGCGGTCCCATATTGTGCGGCTTGGTGGTGGGAATCGGTTGTGAGTTTAAGGAGAACTTATTTATAACTAGTAATGCATTTGCACTTTATTGTGACAGTCTACTAATGAATAATGTGCACTGTCACTTTGAAATTTTGAGATGGTTTCTTTTCCGCAAGAGACTTTTCTATGATTAAAGGGTTCTCATGAATGTTCATTGGCACTGTTGCACGATAGGGAATAGAGTTGATTAACCTTTCCTGGATTTTTGTGTGTTCCTTCTCTTACCTTATATGCATGATTCGCTCTGGTTTGAGACACTATGTGGGGTGGGCCAAGGTATAAGCTGCCAAAAAAAATTGCCACGGATACTTGCAGCTACATATATATAAAATACGCAGCAGCAGACCGGAATGGAGCTTTTTGAGGCATGCAGTGAGATCTATATACTCACATACAGTGCCTGCAGGCCTTGCACTGATGCGGATATGTGCACATAGACTCCCCTGCCTACCTGACGCTGCAATCTATGTCCCCCGAATTAGCCCTAAAAAGGACTGTTGGTTTATCAGGATTTTTGGATTGAACAGTAGTAGACCCACAGTAACTAATAAATGTAAGAATCTGACCCTATCTCAGCAGCAGCTCTCCTTACACTAGCTGAGTCTGGAGCAGAATGCGGTGTGCAGGGCGGTGCCAGGTCTCTTATAGACCTGATGACGCTGTGCGGCCAGCCCATCACTGTATCTCCGTCTGACTCCTGGTCTACCTGTGCTCTACAAAAAGCTGTATTCAGGCCTACATTCCACTTTTTTGGCTGTCTGCTACCCTAGGTCTATACACTATTTGCAGTGTTACAGTGCATTGCAGACAATCTCTGCTTGCTGATTGGCATTCTAAAAAGCACCAAAATTAAAAGGAGGAGACACGAGCTCCCGCCGGAACTACTTGGTGCTCGCCGAGTACACTGAGCATAGTGATACTTGGGCAAGTACCAAATAGTGGCGAGCACATTCGCTCATCACTAGTGGTGACTTATTTAATGTTATGCTTTTAAAATTTGCTACAAATCTTTTGAACATTTAAATTAGTATTGTGGTCTTTAACTAAAGTCACCCGTAGAATTTCTACGTTTGCCCATAGAATTTTGTTGCCCCCTCCACCATAAGGGTCCATCAAGAAATTTGAACAAGGGTGGGTTTTGAGCAAAAAGAAAAACATCAAAAAGTCACAGCAATTTTTCTAGATTAGTATGCCACCATAAATTGACAGTTAATAGCAGCTATAAAATGCCTCCTTTATTATCCCATACTTCTCATTTTTTATAGTGGCTTAAAGGGTTGGTTTGGAGCCTGAAATATATTTTCAAGTTATTATCTTTCCTTACACCCTGAGCACTTTTGTAAATTTATTTTATTACATAATACCCTATACTTCTCCCTATTATGTTAATCTCTAAATATGTTTATTTACTGCACTTTCTGTGATCTGTCGTTTGAGAGGAATCTCAAACGCTATATCCCAGGACCCAGTTAATTTGTAGTTTCTTGCATCTACGCCCCTCTGAAGATGTTCTGGATCTGGGTGATTGACTATGTGGGAGATGGGAGTGCAGTGCCAGCACTCTGCTTCTGTCTCCTCTGTTGCTTCTATAAACTAATACATTCCCAGGTAGTAGAGATAGAAGCAGTGAGTGACACCAGCACTACCCTCAAACAATTCGTTATGAAGGAGGTAGTTCTGATGTCACTCACTTCTTCTATCACCTTCCCCTTATGATGATTCGTTTGAGGGGGGTGCTAGAAAAGTGAGCGACATCAGTGCCACCCCCCGATGATGATTCACCTGAAGTCAATGCAAGAAGCTGTGGGGTTGGTGCTTATGTCACTCACTGTTTCCATCTCCGGACTCTGATGTCTTCTTTCACACTTAGAAGCTTTGGCGGCATAGATAACAGCAGAGTGCCAATGCTGCACTCCGTCTATGGCCAGAGGCACACTAGACCGTAATACGGACGAGTGCTATGCGATCAAAAATCGCATAGCACTCGGACCAATGTTAATCTATGGGGCAGCTTCTATCATCCGTTGTTTTCTCGGCCATATTATACGCATGAGAGAAATGGCAGTGTAACAACTGAGGTAACCAGTTGTTACAGTGATGTTGTCTTCCTTTCGGTGAGGGCAATATCATGCTTGGAGGCAAGGAGGATTCCCTTTATCAGGTAAAGCACCTACACGCAACACATTCTGAATCCAGGCCAGAAGGAGGAGCTCTGAACCCGGATTCAGGGGAACTTCCCCAGCTTTAAGTGTTCTGGTCTGGAGGAGGAGTTAGACAGTTGGTCCAGGGAGATCAGTGAGAACAGTTCAGTCTGGAGCAGACAGTGGAAGTGAAAGGACTGAGAGAAGACAGTGGGGCCGTACAGCCACATGTGAGCTGCAGCTCCAGGAAAGGAATATAACCTGAAGGATTGGATTGTAGTGAGCATCAGAGGAAAGAAGCACAGGAGCAGATAAGGGCTTAGAGGGGAACTGTGATCGGGCACCCTCAGAGCCGAAGCGCAGGAATCAGGCATCGGGAGCCAGAGGCTGTGTTGTACTCCAGGTTGCACGGCAGAACCGGAGGGCATAAGACTTTATGTAATTTGCCCGCACCCACATCTGAAGGTGCAGCAGTACACGAAGAGCCTGAGTCATGATAGAGACCCTATAGAAAGGCTCACACTGCCCACCATACGGGTAACTATCCCAGGACAGGAGAGAGAGTACTTTACCAGCAAGCCACAGGCAGCAGGGACCTTGCATACGAGCGTGAGTAGGAAGGCTTACGGACCTCATCTGGGATAGGGATCTACCTTTGCCTTCAGGCTGGCCGGACCATATCATCACCTGTTCCTGGTACCCTGGATTGTGGCCTGCTACCATCAGTAAACCAGGTAAAGACGTTATAACTCTGTGTCCTCCATTTATTTGCTGGCATACGCCATCCTTGCCCAGCACACTGGGTGCCCTGGGGACCCTGCTTCACCTGTGGGAAGCGTCACCATGCTGCCGTAACATCACCCCAGAGGACCACTTTCAGCAGCGTCGGTCCCTACTGACCGAGAACCACAGGTGGCTTCACGAACACAAAATGTATCAACTCCCTTAAAAGACCTATCCCCTTTTTACTTGAGCGCCCAGGGCCACGGACTGGGTCATAGCCACCGTGACATCCTCTTTAATTGTGACCGGACCCGGTACCGAGTACCCCACTGCTCAGGCAGGCGACTCACACACCATGCTGCGATTTGCACCGTATATCAGCCGAGAATCGCCAATGAAATTCTATGGGTGCGAGAAAAACTCGCACACCACAGAGACCATCAGTGTGATTTGCGAGAAATAAGCACCGGTGACCTTTAGAAAAGCCAGCAATTCAGTGTGTTATACTGTAAAGTCACACTGATAGGTTAGAATACAATAGGTAGAATACATGTCTACACATACTATAGGTAGATATATATATGTGTCATTGACACAGAGATGTATATATACAGTAGAGACAAAAAGTTTGGACACACCTTCTCCTTTAAAGATTTTTCTGTATTTTCATGACTATGAAAATTGTACATTCACACTAAAGGCATCAAAACTATGAATTAACACATGTGGAATTATATACTTAACAAAAAAGTGTGAAACAACTGAAATTATGTCTTATATTCTAGGTTCTTAAAAGTAGCCACCTTTTGCTTTGATGACTGCTTTGCACACTCTTGGCATTCTCTTGATGAGCTTCAAGAGGTAGTCAACGAGAATGGTCTTCCAACAATCTTGAAGGAGTTCCCAGAGATGTTTAACAAGGCCTTGCTCCGTGGAGTATTCAGGTACTTGGCTAAGAGGCTCTGGCGTAGTCAACTGCTTCTCACTGCGCTGCACGCACATTGCTGTTTCTGGTTTCAACTGTGAGTCACCTCCCGGCACAGAGGTTGGTGGGGCACTGGCAGTCTGTCGTCCACCTACACTGGACCGGTATACAGGATATCTATCAAGTTGGCTTGTGCTCACAGGATGCTCTTCTTTCACAGCCGACACTGCACCCAACTGTTCAGTTAGCTTTCCCGCCTGGACTGTCTCCTTTCCAGCACAGTGCTTTTTAACACGGCCCCGCCTACCCCAGTCACATGCAAGGGTCGGTCCTTGTCTGAAAATCTTCCTCCCTGCAACATTGGTGATAGTCCTTGTAGCTCCAGAACTGGTGTGGGAAAGGCATACCCAATCTTGTTCTTCCTCTTACAGATGTACATGTGTAGTAGCCATGCCATTATTTCCATCCGCACCATCATCACCATCATTTGATGTACTGTCATGGATTCTGGTGAAGTTGTGAAGTATGAAACTGGCTTTAATTACCACATTCACATTCCCTTCACTAAGTTGAATGGCTGACTGCAGGATCCCCCATTTGGCACAGAGTATTCCAAATGCCCACAACACCAACCGTCATGCGCAGGATAGGCTATAATTAAATATTCTGCACTAGTGGTCCAGGGCTCTATGTGGATATGGCCTCATGATGTTGTAGTTCAATTGCAAGGCTTCATCAGCAACCATGACGTAAGGCACAGCTTCCAGAGTAGACCATGGTAGCTGATGTGGGGGTTGGAGGTCTAAATCATTAGTGCACAGCCTCTGACCCATTATGGAAGAATTGAAGATTTTGAAGTCTCCAGTTCTTCCATAGGCCCCAATATCTACAATTATAAACCTGCATGTGCTGTTGACCAGGGACAACAGCACTACAGAAAAAAAACTGTTTATAATTATAATATTGGGACCCTGATTTTGGCAGCTTACATACACGGATGTGCTTCCCATCCAGGGATCCTATACAGTCTGTATCCTCAAAGCCACAGGCAATCTGCAGCCAGTCTTCTTTGGTGGGCTCAGGCATTAAAGAATTATGCAAGCGTGACTATATTTCTATACAAGTAGAATGGACAATGCCTGTGATGGTGGATTTCCCAATCAAAAATTCCAGATTAAGGGCAGCATGGGAGAGACCAGAGGATAGGAAGCTACAAAAAGGAAAAAAAATTAGGAAAGGACATATCCACGCAGCATCTTAACAGTTTAGGACATCATAAAAGTAATAGACATAGCAAACTAAGCCCTGCCTAAACACAAACAATTCAATGCCTAAGGAAAAGATCAAAATTAAAAACAGCATGGAATGTAAAAGGCAAAATGTGATTAAGCAATTTAAGTTTAAAAAAGGCAAAAAGAGGATGTAAGTAGAAGGCGCTCCTCTGTACAATTACATTTACGCATCTTGGTGTCCTTGAAGGTGATGCCAGGGCGCACAGTCTCCAGAAGAATGTCAAATGTTGGCATGCTCATCCGACAATACTGGTAGAACTTGTCAGGATGGCTGCAGAGAGAAGCAGGTGGAATAAATATCAATTGCATACTCCTTTTGAATACAAACAAGATTTCTTTTATTAACCCCTTCATGACCCAGCCTATTTTGACCTTAATGACCTGGCCGTTTTTTGCAATTCTGACCAGTGTCCCTTTATGAGGTAATAACTCAGGAACGCTTCAACGGATCCTAGCGGTTCTGAGATTGTTTTTTCGTGACATATTGGGCTTCATGTTAGTGGTAAATTTAGGTCAATAAATTCTGCGTTTATTTGTGATAAAAACGGAAATTTGGCGAAAATTTTGAAAATTTCGCAATTTTCACATTTTGAATTTTTATTCTGTTAAACCAGAGAGTTATGTGACACAAAATAGTTAATAAATAACATTTCCCACATGTATACTTTACACCAGCACAATTTTGGAAACAACATTTTTTTTTGCTAGGAAGTTATAAGAGTTAAAATTTGACCAGCGATTTCTCATTTTTACAACGAAATTTACAAAACCATTTTTTTTAGGGACCACCTCACATTTGAAGTCAGTTTGAGGGGTCTATATGGATGAAAATACCCAAAAGTGACACCATTCTAAAAAATGCACCCCTCAAGGTACTCAAACCCACATTCCAGAAGTTTTTTAACCCTTCAGGTGCTTCACAGCAGCAGAAGCAACATGGAAGGAAAAAATGAACATTTAACTTTTTAGTCACAAAAATTATCTTTTAGCAACATTTTTTTTATTTTCCCAATGGTACAAGGAGAAACTGAACCACGAAAGTTGTTGTCCAATTTGTCCTGAGTACGCTGATACCTCATATGTGGGGGTAAACCAATGTTTGGGCGCACGGCAGGGCTTGGAAGGGAAGGAGCGCCATTTGACTTTTTGAATGAAAAATTGGCTCCACTCTTTAGCGGACACCATGTCACGTTTGGAGAGCCCCCGTGTGCCTAAAAATTGGAGCTCCCCCACACGTGACCCCATTTTGGAAACTAGACGCCCCAAGGAACTTATCTAGATGCATAGTGAGAACTTTGAACCCCCGGGGGCTTCACAAATTGATCCGTAAAAATGAAAAAGTACTTTTTTTTCACAAAAAAATTCTTTTAGCCTCAATTTTTTTCATTTTCACATGGGCAACAGGATAAAATGGATCCTAAAATTTGTTGGGCAATTTCTCATGAGTACACCAATACCTCACATGTGGAGGTAAACCACTGTTTGGGCACATGGTAAGGTTCGGAAGGGAAGGAGCGCCATTTGACTCTTTGAATGAAAAATTATCTCCATCGTTAGCGGACACCATGTCGTGTTTGGAGAGCCCCCGTGTGCCTAAACATTGGAGCTCCCCCACAAATGACCCCATTTTGGAAACTAGACCCCCCAAGGAACTTATCTAGATGCATATTGAGCACTTTAAACCCTCAGGTGCTTCACAAATTGATCTGTAAAAATGAAAAAGTACTTTTTTTTTTCACAAAAAAATTCTTTTCGCCTCAGTTTTTCATTTTCACATGGGCAATAGGATAAAATGAATCCTAAAATTTGTTGGGCAATTTCTCCAGAGTACGCCGATACCTCATATGTGGGGGTAAACCACTGTTTGGGCACACGGCAGGGCTCGGAAGGGAAGGCGCGCCATTTGACTTTTTGAATGGAAAATTAGCTCCAATTGTTAGCGGACACCATGTCGCGTTTAGAGAGCCCCTGTGTGCCTATGCATTGGAGCTCCCCCACAAGTGACCCCATTTTGGAAACTAGACCCCCCAAGGAACTTATCTAGATGCATATTGAGCACTTTAAACCCCCAGGTGCTTCACAGAAGTTTATAATGCAGAGCCATGAAAATAAAAAATAATTTTTCTTTCCTCAAAAATGATTTTTAGCCTGGAATTTCCTATTTTGCCAAGGGTAATAGGAGAAATTGGACCGCAAATGTTGTTGTCCAGTTTGTCCTGAGTACGCTGATACCCCATATGTGGGGGTAAACCACTGTTTGGGCGCACGGCAGGGCTCGGAAGGGAAGGCACGCCAATTGGCTTTTTAAATGGAAAATTAGCTCCAATCATTAGCGGACACCATGTCACGTTTGGAGAGCCCCTGTGTGCCTAAACATTGGAGATCCCCCACATATGACCCCATTTTGGAAACTAGACCCCCAAAGGAACTAATCTAGATGTGTGGTGAGGACTTTGAACTTCCAAGTGCTTCACAGAAGTTTATAACGCAGAGCCATGAAAATAAAATAAAAATTTTATTTTCTCTAAAATGATCTTTTAGCCTGCAATTTATTATTTTCCCAAGGGTAACAGGAGAAATTTGACCCCAAAAGTTGTTGTACAGTTTCTCCTGAGTACGCTGATACCCCATATGTGGGGGTAAACCACAGTTTGGGCACATGTCGGGGCTCGAAAGTCAAGTAGTGACATTTTGAAATGCAGACTTTGATGGAATGCTCTGCGGGCGTTACGTTGCGTTTGCAGAGCCCCTGATGTGGCTAAACAGTAGAAACCCCCCACAAGTGACCCCATTTTAGAAACTAGACCCCGAAAGGAACTTATCTAGATGTGAGGTGAGCACTTTGAACCCCCAAGTGCTTCACAGAAGTTTATAACACAGAGCAGTGAAAATAATAAATACGTTTTCTTTCCTCAAAAATAATTTTTTAGCCCAGAATTTTTTATTTTCCCAAGGGTTACAGGAGAAATTGGACCCCAAAAGTTGTTGTCCAGTTTCTCCTGAGTACGCTGATACCCCATATGTGGGGGTAAACCACTGTTTGGGCACACGTCGGGGCTCAGAAGGGAAGTAGTGACTTTTGAAATGCAGACTTTGATGGAATGGTCTGCGGGCGTCACGTTGCGTTTGCAGAGCCCCAGGTGTGCCTAAACAGTAGAAACCCCCCACAAGTGACCCCATTTTGGAAACTAGACCCCCCAAGGAACTTATCTAGATATGTGGTGAGCACTTTGAACCCCCAAGTGCTTCACAGACGTTTACAACGCAGAGCCGTGAAAATAAAAAATCATTTTTCTTTCCTCAAAAATGATGTTTTAGCAAGCAATTTTTTATTTTCTCAAGGGTAACAGGAGAAATTGGACCCCAGTAATTGTTGCCCAGTTTGTCCTGAGTACGCTGATACCCCATATGTGGGGGTAAACCACTGTTTGGGCACATGTCGGGGCTCGGAAGTCAAGTAGTGACGTTTTGAAATGCAGACTTTGATGGAATGGTCTGCGGGCGTCACGTTGCGTTTGCAGAGCCCCTGGTGTGCCTAAACAGTAGAAACCCCCCACAAGTGACCCCATTTTGGAAACTAGACCCCCCAAGGAACTTATCTAGATATGTGGTGAGCACTTTGAACCCCCAAGTGCTTCACAGACGTTTACAACGCAGAGCCGTGAAAATAAAAAATCATTTTACTTTCCTCAAAAATGATGTTTTAGCAAGCAATTTTTTATTTTCTCAAGGGTAACAGGAGAAATTGGACCCCAGTAATTGTTGCCCAGTTTGTCCTGAGTACACTGATACCCCATATGTGGGGGTAAACCACTGTTTGGGCACACGTCGGGGCTCGGAAGGGAAGGAGCACCATTTGACTTTTTGAATAAAAGATTGGCTGGAATCAATGGTGGCGCCATGTTGCGTTTGGAGACCCCCTGATGTGCCTAAACAGTGGAAACCCCTCAATTCTTACGCCAACACACCCCTAACCCTTATCCCAACTGTAGCCGTAACCCTAACCACAACCCTAACCGCAACACACCCCTAACCACAACCCTAACCCCAACACACCCCTAACCCTAACCACAACCCTAATTCCAACCCAACCCTAACCCTAAGGCTATGTACCCACGTTGCGGATTCGTGTGAGATTTTTCCGCACCATTTTTGAAAAATCCGCGGGTAAAAGGCACTGCGTTTTACCTGCGGATTTCACCTGCGGATTCCTATTGAGGAATAGGTGTAAAACGCTGCGGAATCCGCACAAAGAATTGACATGCTGCGGAAAATACAACGCAGCGTTTTCGTGCGGTATTTTCCGCACCATGGGCACAGCGGATTTGGTTTTCCATAGGTTTACATGGTACTGTAAACCTGATGGAACACTGCTGCGGATCCGCAGCGGCCAATCCGCTGCGGATCCGCAGCCAAATCCGCACCGTGTGCACATAGCCTAATTCTAAAGGTATGTGCACACGCTTTGGAAAACGCTGCGGATCCGCAGCAGTTTCCCATGAGTTTACATTTCAATGTAAACCTATGGGAAACAAAAATCGCTGTACACATGCTGCGGAAAAACTGCACGGAAACGCAGCGGTTTACATTCCGCAGCATGTCACTTCTTTCTGCGGATTCCACAGCGGTTTTACAACTGCTCCAATAGAAAATCGCAGTTGTAAAACCGCAGTGAAATGCGCAGAAAAACCGCGGTAAATCTGCCATAAATCCGCAGCGGTTTAGCACTGCGGATTTATCAAATCCGCTGCAGAAAAATCCGCAGAGGACCAGAATACGTGTGCACATACCGAAACCCTAACCCTAACCCTACCCCTAACCCTACCCCTACCCCTACCCCTAACCCTACCCCTAACCCTACCCCTACCCCTACCCCTAACCCTACCCCTACCCCTACCCCTAACCCTACCCCTACCCCTAACCCTAACCCTAACCCTAACCCTACCCCTAACCCTACCCCTAACCCTAACCCTAGTTCTAACTCCAACCTTAGTGAAAAAAAAAAAAAATTCTTTATTTTATTATTGTCCCTATCTATGGGGGACAAATGGGGGGGTCATTTACTGTTTTTTTATTTTGACCACTGTGATAGATTATATCACAGTGATCAAAATTCACATTGGAACGAATCTGCCGGCCGGCAGATTCGGCGGGCGCACTGCGCATGCGCCCGCCATTTTGGAACATGGCGGCGCTCGGGGAAGAAGACTGACGGACCCCGCCAGGATCGGTAAGTATAAGGGGGGGAGATCAGGGCACAGGGGGGGGAGATCAGGGCACGGGGGGGCGTCGGAGCACGGGGGGGGAGGGATCGGAGCATGGGGGAGAGTGATCGGTGTGCGGGCGGGTGGATCGGTGTGCAGGGGGGGGGATCGGTGTGCAGGGGGGGTGGTTCGGAGCACGGGGGGGGATCGGAGTGCGGGGGGGTTTGATTGGAGCACGGGGGGGTGTGATTGGAGCACGGGGGAGCGGACAGGAGGACGGGGGAGCGGAGCACAGGACGGAGGGGAGCGGGCCACAGATCGGGGGGCTGGGGGGGCGATCGGAGGGGTGGGGTGGGGGCACATTAGTATTTCCAGCCATGGCCGATGATATTGCAGCATCGGCCATGGCTGGATTGTAATATTTCACCATTTTTTTAGGTGAAATATTACAAATCGCTCTGATTGGCAGTTTCACTTTCAACAGCCAATCAGAGCGATCGTAGCCACGAGGGGGTGAAGCCACCCCCCCGGGCTAAACTACCACTCCCCCTGTCCCTGCAGATCGGGTGAAATGGGAGTTAACCCTTTCACCCGATCTGCAGGGACGCGATCTTTCTGTGACACAGCATATGCGTCACAGGTCGGATTGGCACCGACTTTCATGACGCATACGCTGTGTCACAGGTCGGGAAGGGGTTAAAGTTAAAAAAAAATAAGAGCAACCTTTGAATGTTAACACGTTTCTGCCAACCAGGCCTTTTTCATGACAGTTGCTAAAAATGGAACAAAGATAAAAGATAACATACAGGTATATACAGTTAGGTCCATATATATTTGGACAGAGACAACATTTTTCTAATTTTGGTTATAGACATTACCACAATGAATTTTAAACAAAACAATTCAGATGCAGTTGAAGATCAGACTTTCAGCTTTCATTTGAGGGTATCCACATTAAAATTGGATGAAGGGTTTAGGAATTTCAGCTCCTTAACATGTGCCACCCTGTTTTTAAAGGGACCAAAAGTAATTGGACAATTGACTCCAAGGCTATTTCATGGACAGGTGTGGGCAATCCCTTCGTTATGTCATTCTCAATTAAGCAGATAGAAGGCCTGGAGTTGATTTGAGGTGTGGTGCTTGCATTTGGAAGGTTTTGCTGTGAAGTAAACATGCGGCCAAAGGAGCTCTCCATGCAGGTGAAACAAGCCATCCTTACGCTGCGAAAACAGAAAAAACCCTTCCGAGAAATTGCTACAATATTAGGAATGGCAACATCTACAGTTTGGTACATCCTGAGAAAGAAAGAAAGCACTGGTGAACTCATCAATGCAAATAGACCTGGGCGCCCACGGAAGACAACAGTGGTGGATGATCGCAGAATAATCTCCATGGTGAAGAGAAACCCCTTCACAACAGCCAACCAAGTGAACAACACTCTCCAGGAGGTCGGCGTATCAATATCCAAATCTACCATAAAGGGAAGACTGCATGAAAGTAAATACAGAGGGTTCACTGCACGGTGCAAGCCACTCATAAGCATCAAGAATAAAAAGACTAGACTGGACTCTGCTAAAAAAAATCTAAAAAAGCTAGCACCGTTCTGGAAGAACATTCTTTGGACAGATGAAACCAAGATCAACTTCTACCAGAATGATGGAAAGAGAAAAGTATGGCGAAGGCGTGGTACAGCTCATGATCCAAAGCATACCACATCATCTGTAAAACACGGCGGAGGCAGTGTGATGGCTTGGGCATGCATGGCTGCCAGTGGCACTGGGTCACTAGTGTTTATTGATGATGTGACACAGGACAGAAGCAGCTGAATGAATTCTGAGGTATTTAGAGACATACTGTGTGCTCAGATCCAGCCAAATGCAGCAAAACTGATTGGTCGTTGTTTCATACTACAGATGGACAATGACCCAAAACATAAAGCCAAAGCAACCCAGGAGTTTATCAAAGCAAAGAAGTGGAATATTTTTGAATGGCCAAGTCAGTCACCTGATCTCAACCCAATTGAGCAGCATTTCACTTGTTAAAGACTAAACTTCAGACAGGAAGGCCCACAAACAAACATCAACTGAAAACCACTGCAGTGAAGGCCTGGCAGAGCATCAAAAAGGAGGAAACACAGCGTCTGGTGATGTCCATGAGTTCAAGACTTCAGGCAGTCATTGCCAACAAAGGGTTTTCAACCAAGTACTAAAAATGAACATTTTATTTAAAAATTATTGAATCTGTCCAATTACTTTTGGTCCTTTTAAAAACAGGGTGGCACATGCTAAGGAGCTGAAACTCCTAAACCCTTCATCCAATTTTAATGTGGATACCCTCAAATGAAAGCTGAAAGTCTGAACTTCAACTGCATTGAAATTGTTTTGTTTAAAATTCATTGTGGTAATGTCTATAACCAAAATTAGAAAAATGTTATCTCTGTCCAAATATATATGGACCTAACTGTACAGTGGTGTAACATGTATATGTGGTACACATACAAGTGGGTGATTTATATACATATATACAATGCAACAAGATAATACCATGGCAAGTGTCTTAATGACTCTTGCTTGATTATATACATATCTCATCAGAGTATCAATCAGCGTCCAAAATGTGCTGTCAAAAACTCGAGGGCAAGAGAGATTTGTAGTTGAGAAGAATCAGTGTTTTATTATAGAGTATCTGAGGCATTGTAAGAGAAGCATAGAAGAAGCACAGAATCATATCAGAAACGTAGAATAAGTATAGAGTAATACAGGAAGCACAGAGTCATAGAAATAAGTATGTCATACCACTCAGTAGATATTCTCTTCTAGACAGGGATTTTTCTTCCCTGGAGGTGCGATTTGTTAAGTCAGGCGAAATGAACACATCATATGTGAATAATAGTTTCTATCAATAGTTGGCAAATATATCCCAGTTACTGGAAGGTATTGTTCAAGAGATATCCTTAAGTAGGTTGATGAATGTGGAAAGCCTATAATGGAATAGGTATGTCCTAAATCATAGTGCCTGCATAGGGAAGGCAAAGTAATGTGTATAGCTACAGCACCAACATTAAATTATTAGTAATCATGTAACTGTCCCTTTAATACTGGTAATATATTGGCCCCAAGTCAGATCAGTTATAGGTCTGTGCACAATAAACATAATATATGTTGGAACTTTATATAGGTAATAGGTGCCAAGGGTCAATACTACTGAGTAGCTGGAAGCTCCACTACCTGTATGTCAAAGGTCTGTACAAAGTAAACATAATATATATTGGAACTAATATATATTGGAACTCTATATAGGTAGTAGTTGCCAAGGGTCACTAATGCTGAGTAGCTGAAAGCTACATTACCTCCATGTCACAGGTCTGTACAAAGTAAACATAATATATATTGGAACTTTATATAGGTAATAGGTGCCAAGGTGTTATGAACAGGTGATTCAGAACCACAATGGACCTAATGGTTAAGAGCACACAAAGTGACCTGATAGTTACTAACATAGGACGAGCTCTGAGACGTGGGAACTCTGCTGACCGTAATCCTAATCCTATCATACCACACTAGAGGTAGCCGTGGATTGCGCCTAACGCTCCCTATGCAACTCGGCACAGCCTGAGAAACTAGCTAGCCCTGAAGATAGAAAAATAAGCCTACCTTGCCTCAGAGAAATTCCCCAAAGGAAAAGGCAGCCCCCCACATATAATGACTGTGAGTTAAGATGAAAATACAAACACAGAGATGAAATAGATTTTAGCAAAGTGAGGCCCGACTTACTGAATAGACCGAGGATAGGAAAGATAGCTTTGCGGTCAGCACAAAAACCTACAAACAACCACGCAGAGGGGCAAAAAGACCCTCCGCACGACTAACGGTACGGAGGTGCTCCCTCTGCGTCTCAGAGCTTCCAGCAAGCAAGAAAAACCAATATAGCAAGCTGGACAGAAAAAATATAGCAAACAAAAGTAACACAAGCAAAACTTAGCTTATGCAGGGCAGACAGGCCACAAGAACGATCCAGGAGAAAGCAAGACCAATACTGGAACATTGACTGGAGGCCAGGAACAAAGAACTAGGTGGAGTTAAATAGAGCAACACCTAACGACTTAACCTCGTCACCTGAGGAAGGAAACTCAGAAGCCGCAGCCCCACTCACATCCACCAGAGGAAGCTCATAGACAGAACCAGCCAAAGTACCACTCATGACCACAGGAGGGAGCTTGACCACAGAATTCACAACAGTACCCCCCCTTGAGGAGGGGTCACCGAACCCTCACCAGAGCCCCCAGGCCGACCAGGATGAGCCAAATGAAAGGCACGAACCAGATCGGCAGCATGAACATCAGAGGCAAAGACCCAGGAATTATCTTCCTGACCATAACCCTTCCACTTAACCAGGTACTGGAGTTTCGTCTCGAAATACGAAAATCCAAAATCTTCTCCACTATATACTCCAACTCCCCCTCAACCAAAACCAAAGGGCAGCACGGTGGCGCAGTGGTTAGCACAGCAGCCTTGCAGCGCTGGGGTCCTGGGTTCTAATCCCACCCAGGACAACATCTGCAAAGAGTTTGTATGTTCTCTCCGTGTTTGCGTGGGTTTCCTCCGGGCACTCCGGTTTCCTCCCACATTCCAAAGACATAATGATAGGGATTCTTGATTGTGAGCCCCATCAGGGACAGTGATGATAATGTGTGCAAACTGTAAAGCGCTGCGGAATATGTTAGCGCTATATAAAAATAAAGATTATTATTATTATTATTATTAACCGGGGCAGGAGGATCAATAGATGGAACCACAGGTGCCACGTATCTCCGCAACAATGACCTATGGAATACGTTATGGATGGAAAAAGAAGCTGGAAGGGTCAAACGAAAAGACACAGGATTAAGAACCTCAGAAATCCTATACGGACCAATGAAACGAGGCTTAAACTTAGGAGAGGAAACTTTCATAGGAATATAACGAGATGACAACCAAACCAAATCCCCAACACGAAGTCGGGGACCCACACAGCGCCTGCGGTTAGCGAAACGTTGAGCCTTCTCCTGAGAGAATGTCAAATTGTCCACCACATGAGTCCAAATCTGCTGCAACCTATCCACCACAGTATCCACACCAGGACAGTCAGAAGACTCAACCTGCCCTGAAGAGAAACGAGGATGGAAACCAGAATTGCAGAAAAACGGCGAAACCAAAGTAGCCGAGCTGGCCCGATTATTAAGGGCGAACTCAGCCAAAGGCAAAAAGGACACCCAATCATCCTGATCGGCAGAAACAAAACATCTTAGATATGTTTCCAAGGTCTGATTGGTTCGTTCAGTCTGGCCATTTGTCTGAGGATGGAAAGCCGAGGAAAAAGACAAATCAATGCCCATCCTAGCACAAAAGGCTCGCCAAAACCTCGAAACAAACTGGGAACCTCTGTCAGAAACGATGTTCTCCGGAATGCCATGTAAGCGGACCACATGCTGGAAGAACAATGGCACCAAATCAGAGGAGGAAGGCAATTTAGACAAGGGTACCAAATGGACCATCTTAGAGAAGCGATCACAAACAACCCAAATGACCGACATTTTTTGAGAGACGGGGAGATCCGAAATAAAATCCATAGAGATATGTGTCCAGGGCCTCTTCGGGACTGGCAAGGGCAAAAGCAACCCACTGGCACGAGAACAGCAGGGCTTAGCCCGAGCACAAATCCCACAGGACTGCACAAACGAACGCACATCCCGCGACAGAGACGGCCACCAAAAGGATCTAGCCACCAAATCTCTGGTACCAAAGATTCCAGGATGACCAGCCAACACCGAACAATGAACCTCAGAGATAACTCTACTCGTCCATTTATCAGGGACAAACAGTTTCTCCGCTGGGCAACGGTCAGGTCTATTAGCCTGAAATTTTTGCAGCACCCGCCGCAAATCAGGGGAGATGGCAGACAAAATTACCCCCTCTTTGAGAATACCCGCTGGCTCAGACAAACCCGGAGAGTCGGGCACAAAACTCCTAGACAGGGCATCTGCCTTCACATTTTTAGAGCCCGGAAGGTACGAAACCACAAAGTCAAAGCGGGAGAAAAACAGCGACCAACGAGCCTGTCTAGGATTCAACCGTTTGGCAGACTCGAGATAAGTCAAGTTCTTGTGATCAGTCAAGACCACCACGCGATGCTTAGCTCCTTCAAGCCAATGACGCCACTCCTCGAATGCCCACTTCATGGCCAGCAACTCCCGATTGCCAACATCATAATTACGCTCAGCAGGCGAAAACTTCCTGGAAAAGAAGGCGCATGGTTTCATCACCGAGCCATCAGAACTTCTTTGCGACAAAACAGCCCCTGCTCCAATCTCAGAAGCATCAACCTCGACCTGGAACGGGAGCGAAACATCTGGTTGGCACAACACAGGGGCAGAAGAAAAACGACGCTTCAACTCTTGAAAAGCTTCCACAGCAGCAGAAGACCAACTGACCACATCAGCACCCTTCTTGGTTAACTCAGTCAACGGTTTAGCAATACTAGAAAAATTATTGATGAAGCGACGATAAAAATTAGCAAAGCCCAGGAACTTTGCAGACTCTTCAGAGATGTCGGCTGAGTCCAATCATAAATGGCCTGAACTTTAACAGGGTCCATCTCGATAGTAGAAGGGGAAAAAATGAACCCCAAAAATGAAACCTTCTGAACACCAAAGAGACACTTTGACCCCTTCACAAACAAAGAATTCGCACGCAGAACCTGGAACACCATTCTGACCTGCTTCACGTGAGACTCCCAATCATCCGAGAAGACCAAAATATCATCCAAGTATACAATCAGGAATTTATCCAGGTACTCTCGGAAGATGTCATGCATAAAGGACTGAAACACTGATGGAGCATTAGAAAGCCCGAATGGCATAACCAGGTACTCAAAATGGCCCTCGGGCGTATTAAATGCTGTTTTCCATTCATCGCCCTGTTTAATACGCACAAGATTATACGCACCACGAAGATCTATCTTGGTGAACCAACTAGCCACCTTAATCCGAGCAAACAAATCAGACAGCAGCGGCAAGGGGTACTGAAATTTTACCGTGATTTTATTTAGAAGGCGGTAATCAATACAAGGTCTCAGCGAACCATCCTTCTTGGCCACAAAAAAGAACCCTGCTCCCAATGGCGACGACGACCGGCGAATATGACCCTTCTCCAAGGATTCCTTTACGTAACTCCGCATAGCGGCGTGTTCAGGCACAGACAAGTTAAACAGTCGACCTTTAGGAAATTTACTACCAGGAATCAAATCGATAGCACAATCACAATCCCTATGCGGAGGTAGGGCACTGGACTTGGGCTCATCAAATACATCCCGGTAATCCGACAAGAACTCTGGGACCTCAGAAGGGGTGGATGATGAAATAGATAGAAAAGGAACATCACCATGTACCCCCTGACAACCCCAGCTGGACACAGACATTGATTTCCAATCCAATACTGGGTTATGGACCTGTAGCCATGGCAACCCCAACACGACCACATCATGCAGATTATGCAACACCAAAAAGCGAATATCCTCCTGATGCGCAGGAGCCATGCACATGGTCAGCTGGGTCCAGTACTGAGGCTTATTCTTGGCCAAAGGCGTAGCATCAATTCCTCTCAATGGAATAGGATACTGCAAGGGCTCCAAGAAAAACCCACAGCGCCTAGCATACTCCAAGTCCATCAAATTCAGGGCAGCGCCTGAATCCACAAATGCCATGACAGAATAGGATGACAAAGAGCAGATCAAAATAACGGACAAAAGAAATTTCGACTGTACCGTACCAATGGTGGCAGACCTAGCGAACCGCTTAGTGCGCTTAGGACAATCGGAGATAGCATGAGTGGAATCACCACAGTAAAAACACAGCCCATTCTGACGTCTGTGTTCTTGCCGTTCAGCTCTGGTCAAAGTCCTATCACACTGCATAGGCTCAGGTCCATGCTCAGATAATACCGCCAAATGGTGCACAGTTTTACGCTCACGCAAGCGTCGACCGATCTGAATGGCCAAAGACATAGACTCATTCAGACCAGCAGGCATAGGATATCCCACCATGACATCCTTAAGGGCTTCAGAGAGACCTTTTCTGAAAATTGCTGCCAGCGCACATTCATTCCATTGAGTGAGCACAGACCACTTCCTAAACTTCTGACAATATATCTCTACCTCATCCTGACCCTGAGACAGAGCCAGCAAATTTTTCTCTGCCTGATCTACTGAATTAGGTTCATCATACAGCAATCCGAGCGCCAGAAAAAACGCATCAATATTACATAATGCAGGATCTCCTGGCGCAAGGGAAAATGCCCAGTCTTGAGGGTCGCCACGTAATAAAGAAATAATAATCTTAACTTGTTGAACTGGGTCACCAGAGGAGCGGGGTTTCAAAGCCAGAAACAGTTTACAATTATTCTTAAAACTCAGAAACTTAGCTCTATCTCCAGAAAACAAATCAGGAATAGGAATTCTTGGCTCTAACATAGAATTCTGAACCACAAAGTCTTGAATATTTTGTACTCTTGCAGTGAGATGATCCACACAAGAAGACAGATCTTTAATGTCCATCACTACACCTGTGTCCTGAACCACCCAAATGTCTAGGGGAAAAGAAAGACAAAACACAGTACAGAGAAAAAAAAATGGTCTCAGAACTTCTCTTTTCCCTCTATTGAGAAGCATTAGTACTTTGGGCCTCCAGTACTGTTATGAACAGGTGATTCAGAACCACAATGGACCTAGTGGTTAAGAGCACACAAAGTGACCTGATAGTTACTAACATAGGACGAGCTCTGAGACATGGGAACTCTGCTGACCGCAATCCTAATCCTATCATACCACACTAGAGGTAGCCGTGGATTGCGCCTAACGCTCCCTATGCAACTCGGCACAGCCTGAGAAACTAGCCTTAATGACTCTTGCTTGATTATATACATATCTCATCAGAGTATCAATCAGCGTCCAAAATGTGCTGTCAAAAACTCGAGGGCAAGAGAGATTTGTAGTTGAGAAGAATCAGTGTTTTATTATAGAGTATCTGAGGCATTGTAAGAGAAGCATAGAAGAAGCACAGAATCATATCAGAAACGTAGAATAAGTATAGAGTAATACAGGAAGCACAGAGTCATAGAAATAAGTATGTCATACCACTCAGTAGATATTCTCTTCTAGACAGGGATTTTTCTTCCCTGGAGGTGCGATTTGTTAAGTCAGGCGAAATGAACACATCATATGTGAATAATAGTTTCTATCAATAGTTGGCAAATATATCCCAGTTACTGGAAGGTATTGTTCAAGAGATATCCTTAAGTAGGTTGATGAATGTGGAAAGCCTATAATGGAATAGGTATGTCCTAAATCATAGTGCCTGCATAGGGAAGGCAAAGTAATGTGTATAGCTACAGCACCAACATTAAATTATTAGTAATCATGTAACTGTCCCTTTAATACTGGTAATATATTGGCCCCAAGTCAGATCAGTTATAGGTCTGTGCACAATAAACATAATATATGTTGGAACTTTATATAGGTAATAGGTGCCAAGGGGTTATGAACAGGTGATTCAGAACCACAATGGACCTAATGGTTAAGAGCACACAAAGTGACCTGATAGTTACTAACATAGGACGAGCTCTGAGACGTGGGAACTCTGCTGACCGTAATCCTAATCCTATCATACCACACTAGAGGTAGCCGTGGATTGTGCCTAACGCTCCCTATGCAACTCGGCACAGCCTGAGAAACTAGCTAGCCCTGAAGATAGAAAAATAAGCCTACCTTGCCTCAGAGAAATTCCCCAAAGGAAAAGGCAGCCCCCCACATATAATGACTGTGAGTTAAGATGAAAATACAAACACAGAGATGAAATAGATTTTAGCAAAGTGAGGCCCGACTTACTGAATAGACCGAGGATAGGAAAGATAGCTTTGCGGTCAGCACAAAAACCTACAAACAACCACGCAGAGGGGCAAAAAGACCCTCCGTACCGACTAACGGTACGGAGGTGCTCCCTCTGCGTCTCAGAGCTTCCAGCAAGCAAAAAAAACCAATATAGCAAGCTGGACAGAAAAAATATAGCAAACAAAAGTAACACAAGCAAAACTTAGCTTATGCAGGGCAGACAGGCCACAAGAACGATCCAGGAGAAAGCAAGACCAATACTGGAACATTGACTGGAGGCCAGGAACAAAGAACTAGGTGGAGTTAAATAGAGCAACACCTAACGACTTAACCTCGTCACCTGAGGAAGGAAACTCAGAAGCCGCAGCCCCACTCACATCCACCAGAGGAAGCTCATAGACAGAACCAGCCGAAGTACCACTCATGACCACAGGAGGGAGCTTGACCATAGAATTCACAACACCAAGGGTCACTAATGCTGAGTAGCTGGAAGCTCCATTACCTGTATGTCACAGGTCTGTACAAAGTAAACATAATATATATTCCTGTTGGGAAAGGGCTTCATCAGCAAAGATATTAAGTTAATGCTGAAACAGTACCTAGAAGATCCTGGCATTCTGGATGAAGTCCTAATTGAAAAAATAAATGAGTCAGCAAGTTGGGAGTCAGAGAGCGAACAGAAGTTAAACAAGGGTTCAGCTGAAGTTGGAGACCCCCGGTTGCAAGTCCGAAGATCATGATGAAGGCCCTCCAGTACCACTGCCGAGAGTGAACCTTAAACTACCAACAAAAGGGAGGACAGCCAGAGTTGACTGGGAAGAAGTAATCAGAGAACTGTGAGCTGAACTCATGGAGGTGAAAGAGATGATTTGTTCCAGGCCAGAATCTGTATCTCTTAGACCCAGGAGTGGGTTCCAAAACAGAAGATACCCAGCTTGTGAGACATGCCACTCATCGAATCAGAGAGCAGTATGTGTCCACTGTTTAAGATGTGGTGAGGAAGACCATTATGCCAAGGAATGTCAATGGTCATGGTCATTTAGGTTAAAAGACAGGAGGTTGCCAGTGCGGGGCGACTGGTAACCGTGACATGGAGGAGGCCCCAGAAGCAAATCCAAATCCCACCAACCCCCAGAACGATGCATGAGGTATAACGGCTGTGTCAGCACTATCCCAAGTGTGTTCCCATCTACAACAGCTGCAAGAAATCACAGGGGCATCTGTTACTTAATGCCCAGTGTGGAGGTCTAACATCATACTCCTGGAAGGAGGATTCTTCGGTCAGTAAAGATAGCCTCATCAGCATAATTGGTGAAAGGTGCTGTATACAGTGCCAGCTAGATGGACTCCTGGTAAAAGCAGTGTGGGACACAGGAACTCAAGCTTTTTTTCAATGAAAAATAGAGAAAGTGCCACCTGCTGCATACCTACCTTCAGTCACTAAAGGAACTCTTAGGACCAGTGGAACTCCACTGCAAAGCCATCAACCAGACCAGACACATGAAGAACAGCAACACCATTGAGCTTTTGGTACTTTTTCTCATGACCAGTGATCAGAATGTGGCAGAGGATCCTATCCTAGGTTATAATGTAATCAGTGAGGTCATCACAAAACACAAGTCAGGGACACTGATGGTGGATGCAATTGCCACATCGTTCTTCATTCTTAATGCTGTGGCAGAAAATGTGACTCATAGAGTAAAGAAAGCACAGAATATAATGGACATGAAAGAAGTCAAGGTAGGCCTGCGCCCAACCATCATCCCTGCAAACCAAATGGTGGAAGTTAGGTGTGGCGTCCGGGTGGATTCAGGAAGAAATGTCCAGAAGAGACTGTTCATGCCAAAAGACTTCTCGAAACTTCCAGAAGGTCTAGTTCAAGGTGAAACTGTGCTTATGATTCCTACTGGTGGGTTTGCACGAGTGACAGTGCTGGTGATGAATACCACGAAACACGAAATTAGGCTGGATCTAAAGACTGTGTTAGGTCACATTGAAACCATCAAATCAGTATGTCCAACCAGTATGAGACCCGCCCAGTGATCTACTGTGAATTCAGTCCCCCCACCTAGGAACAGGAGTTGCCCAGGGAAATAAATTGCACGACTCACCTCAGGATCCTGGGATTCCCCAGTACCCCTGGAACACTTGTGTGCTGAAGATCTAGTGGTACAAAACAGATGCTGAGAGAAGATTGTCATGCATTTTCTAAAGATAGAGAGGCTGTATTAGGCTGTATATAGGCTGTATATAGGCTGTATTCCGTTGTTGTAGTTGTAAATTAATTTGAAAGACACGACCCCAGTAACCAAAAGTTACATGCCGGTGCTGAAACTATTACACCGTGAAGTGAAAGAGTATTTACAAGATCTAATCAACAGAGGTTGGGTCCAAAAGTCGAAGTTGTCTTATTCCTCTTCTATTGTCTGTGTTAGGAAATACCTGGTTTTCTGTCCTCGATCAAGGTAAGGCATACCGCCAAGGGTTTGTCGAGGAGTCCAGTAGGCCCTTGATAGCATTCATCACACCATGGGGATTATATGAGTGGATCTGCATACCGTTTGGGCTCAGTACAGCTCAGAATTCCAGAGGAGCACGGAGACATGTTTAGAAGGATTGAGGGATGATATCTGTCAGCTGTACTTGGATGACAATTTGGTACACAGCAAAACCTTCCGAGAGCATCTTGAACACTTGAGGACTGTACTTCAGCGATATCAACAACACGGAGTTAAATTGACCCCAAAGAAGTGTGAACTATTCAAAAGGAAAGTCCGATTTGTAGGGAAAATTGTGTCTGGAAAAGGATATACCATGGATCCAGCAGAAATTGCTCCAGTACTGACCTTAAAAGACAAGCGGCCTTCTACTGTCGGGGAGGTGAGAAACTTTACCAGGATTACCGCCACACTATATCTCCTCTTGGGGGGACGACAACACCCATGGAGACAAAGAAGAACGCAGGCAGGACCGGCTTTAAAAGAAACAACACCATTTCATCCCAGCAGCTCATTGTCTGGAAATCAGACCACCAGGAGCTATTGGAAGAACTAGTGGATTACGTGGTAAAACCACCCATATTAGGATATCTTGATTTCAACTTACTATTTGCTCTTCATTGTGACGCTTCTCAAGTTGGACTGAGCGCTACCCTGCATCAGCATCAAGATGGGAAATTAAGAGTCATTGGTCATGGTTCCAGAACTTTGACAAACACCGAGAGAAATTACCATCTACATTCTGGAAAATTGGAGTTCCTGGCAATGAAATGGGCTATCTGTGAACGATTTAGAGATTATCTGTATTAGAGCAAAGAGTTTGAGGTTTACGTGGACAATAACCCCTTGACCTATGTTCTCATTACAGCCAAACTGAATGCAAAGCGTCTGAGATGGGTAGCTGAACTAGCTGACTTTAATTTCAGTATTAAGTACAGGTCAGGGAAATAAAATGCGGATGCTGATGGATTGTTGAGAATGCCACTAGAGCCTGAGGAGTTCATGCAAGAATGTTCAGAGGACGTCAGTCTGGAAGCTATTGTGAGCACTACACAAGCAGTACAAGCTCATCAAAAGGAAGACACCCCATTGTGGTGTCCGTTGACAGTGGAAAACCCCATAAAAGCGAAAGAACAAGATCCCATTTGTCCATTCAACAACTACCAAAAGGAAAAATCCGTAGAGCTCAACAGGAAGATAAGATAATAGGCAGAGTACTTGCTTATGTGGACCAAAATCGCTTCCCAAGTAAATGAGAGAGAGCTAATGAATCACCAGCAGTATCAGTTTTAGTTAAGGAATGGACGAACCTTTATCTCAGTGAAGATGGTATCCTGCATCGTAAAGGAGGACAAAAACAGCAGCGGGTGCTATCCAGCATGTTCCATAGGTTGGTCTTCAAAGAACTCCATGAAAACATGGGAAACCAGGGAGTGGAAAGAACAACGAACTTGATCCATGAACGTTTCTTCTGGCCGTACATGCAGAGAGATATTGAGAGGTACATGACCAAGGAGTGTGGGTGCCTCAAAGATAAATATCCCAACACATCAACTCAGGCACCTCTAGGCAACATCCAGACTATGTATCCATTTGAGATAGTCTCAATAGACTTTTTACATCTCGAGACGTGCAAGGGAGGTTACGAATATATCTTGGTGGTGATGGATCATTTTACTCGATTTGCTTAAGCATATGCCACCACTAATAAATCAGGTCTAACAGTGGCAGAGAAGATCTTCAATAATTTTGCTTTGATGTTTGGGTTCCCTATGAGGTTAACCCAAGGACGAGAATTTGAGAACCAGCTCTTTGCCAAATTAGGAAAGTACTGATGAATTCAGAGATCCCATACGACACCCTATCACCCAGTGGGTAATGGACAGGTGGAACATTGTAACTGAACATTTTTGTCAATGCTTTGCACTTTAACAGCTGGCAAGAAGAAAGATTGGAAGAGTTCTCTGTCAAAAGTGGTACATGCATATAACTGTACCAAGAGCGAGACAATGGGTTATTCACCTTTCTTCCTATTGTATGGATGATCTCCTAGACTGCCAATCTGCATCATGTTTGACACTCCGGTGTCAGAGACTTACAAAACATATCCGGAGTACGTTCAGAAATGAAAGGAATGGATGTCTGAGGCATACAACACAGCCTCTAAAGTGGCTACCAAAGGGCAGAGCAAAAGTAAGGAGTACTATGATCAAAAATATTATGGTGCAGAATTAACACCAGGAAGTCGGGTGCTAGTCAAAACGTACGTGAAAAAGGTCGTCCAGGAAAACTTCATTCATACTGGGAAGACAAGGTGTATGTTTTCGTAAGGAGGAAAGCTGATGACAGTCTAGTGTATGAAATCCAACTGGAATCGGGGGACAAGAAAACCAGAATAGTCCATCGGAATTTACTACTACCCTGTAATTATCTCCCACCACAAAAAGTCTTCCCAGAAGTAGACCGACATCGATCGAGATTGACTATGGGACTACCACAGACTGAAGCTCCAGAGGTGGATAGTGACCTTGAGAGGTTCGAAGAAGAAGAGCACATTGTTGTATCTATCGGACCTGCTAAGAGAGTGAACTAAGTCCAGAGGCTCCAGAGTTTGTACCAAGGAATATAGATGATGTCCAATTCAGTTCTGATGATCGAACACCGATCACTGCAGAGACTGATCAACACTTAGGAGGAGCAGTATTACCAGACTGTGTGGAAGCAGATGATTCAGGAGAAGTACAAGGACTTAGAGGCTCTTCCAAGATCATCTGAGGAAGTATGAGAAATGAGTGCGGTGGAAGAAACTCCTGCAACCAAAAATCATGTGGTATCTGAGAACAACCCATCAGGAGGATGACAACTCGACAAGTGAGGAGGCCCGTGATGCTGATGTATGAGACACTTGGTGAACCTAGTCAAGTGCTAAAGACTGTCAATTGGAAAAAGGTATCCCTGCCTACAGACAAGGTAAGCCCAGTTGACTGGTATTCAACACCGAGAGGCAGTATGGAAGTTGTTGCCTGGTGGAAAGACTTGTTTTTACGCTGTGATTTTCCTTGAAAGACTTTGTAGAAACAAAGATCTGTTAAGGCCTGGCGAGAGAGAAAGAGAGCTGGTTGAAGACGTATCAAAAAACTCCAGCTATAGAGATGCTGTTTGTTTTAATTGTTTATTTCTTACAGGAGTCCGACAAGTAAAAGGTCATAAGAATAGGTTGTTAGTAATGTTTATGAATTTTATTCCAATATGCACATGAAGTGACATGAATCCCACCACTGTCATTGAATTGGTCAGATCGATCAATTGAGGCAAATGTCGAGGACAACATTCAAAAAGGAGGGAAGAGTGTGACATGCAGAAGTAGTGCTAACTGCTGGTGCTTCAAAAGCATCCAGCAACTAGAGGAGTTAACAAAGGCACATGAGACCACATGTGTGGTTAGCAGAGCCCCAGGAGGATTGTGGGAAACTTGTTTACTGTTCTGGCCTCAGCTGAAGGGATTAGTGGTGTGTTTCTGTGATGTGTCTCACAAATGTTCAGGCAAGTGAATGATAGGGACACAGCATTCCATTATAGAGGGGGCTGGGCTAATCCCTGTACTGCTAGTTGAGATAGTCTATCAGGAACAAGAAGATAGTTATTGGAGGAAATTGTGTTACAGATATCATATTCCTCCAAAACCCTCTCTTTCCTCCATTACACTGTGCCAGAAAGAATGCTGTGTATCACTATGCTTTTGTAAAGTCTTGATCTTTGCTGAACTGTGCTATCAAAAAAGACTGTTAGGGTGCCGTCTCACAGTGGCACTTTGGTCGCTACGACGGCACGATCCTTGACGCTCCAGCATCGCACCATTATCGCTCCAGCGTCATAGACTGCGGTCACACTTCGCAATGCACGACGCTGGAGCGATAATTTCATGACGTGTTTGCGATGTAGAAGCTGTTGGTTACTATGCGCACATCGTATACAATATCGTGCACACCTTTGTTACACGATGCGATCATGCCACCACAGCGGGACACTTGACGACGAAAGAAAGTTTCAAACGATCTGCTACGACGTACGATTCTCAGCGGGGTCCCTGATCGCAGTAGCGTGTCAGACACAGCGAGATCATAAGTATATCGCTGGAACGTCACGAATCGTGAAGTCATAGCGATCAAAATGCCACTGTGTGACGGTACCCTTAGTCAATGTGGATCGCCCCCCCTCGGTGTAGGGCAATTGGGTACTCAGAGCCAGGCCCTTCGGTTCTCGTCAGGGATGTCACGGTGGCTGACCCGGTCTGTGGCCCTAGGGGACATCCGTAAATAAATGGGGGAAAGGTCTTTAAAGGGATAGTGTTCGTGACACCACCTGTGGTATTCGGTCAGGGTGACCGACGCTGCTTAGGGGTCCGCTGGGGTGATGTTATGGCAGCTAGATGGTATACCTTCCCACAGGTGAAGTGTATCCCCAGGGCTTCCCAGAGTGTAGATGGTGGATGATGTAAAGCGCAGTGAATAACGAGGACACAAGGTTGCAGTCTCTTTACCTTTACGGAGGGCTTCAGCGTCGACAGTCCAGAGCACCAGATCACGGGGTAGGCAGAGTCCGGCCGGTCTGAAGGCAAATCCAGAGTCCCCTTATCCAGGTGGAAATCAGTAGCCTTCCTCTAGCACCTGATTGTTGTAGTCCCTCCGTGCTGAGCTTCTTGGTGAGGTTCTCACAACTGATGTTGGTGTTCTAGATGTTATGTCTCTTTCTCTCTGTCCCCCAGATGGTATGGATAGGACAAACCCATATGACTGATGGCCTGAGGCTTTTTACAATGGACCTTACGATGCCCCAGCCCCCACAAGTTGCCACAGTGCCTCCTGGGTGTAAGGCCTGGCAGCTAACGTGGAATTAACTGTCCTGCCGGTCTCTGAAGCAAGGCTTGGAGACAATTGCTTCCTCGGTGTTCCGGCCATCGGCTTCTGCGCCTCAGAAGGAGGCAGCCTTTTACAGGGCAGAACTCCTTCTGGTTTCCTCTCCTTGTGCTATGACTTCGTTTCTCACTCTCAGCAACGTAATTCCCTTCGTGTCCTTTCTTAGGATGCTGCCGCACGTGGGGCAAGTGCAGCTCCGTGGCCTTCTGGCTAGGCCTCTGACAGGATCCCACCCCTGTCAGGGACCTCTCTGTCTGCAGTTGTTTGATGTTCCTCCTTTCCCCTGTCTGCCTGACAGGTGCTGCCTGGGTCAATGCCCAGTCCGCTTCTGCCTAACTTCCTATCCAAGCCACCAGTTTTACCTAATTGTGAGGAGTGCCCTACTAGATAGGAGCATAGCTCCCCCTGGTGGACTGGAGTGTGAAGTGTGTTGTGTGGTTTGTGATACCTGGTAAGGTGATCTCCTTTATTGCCATCAGATGTAACATCACTCCCCCTGGTGGAAGAATGACATTACTGCAACGACCAGGACCCTGGGGCGCTGCAAATGTGCCTCTAAGAAGCAGCTGTACTGTTTTTGAAGCCTGTGCTTAAGACACTTGAATTGTACTGAATGTGCTGTGACATTAAGCTACACTGTTCATCTGTTCATGAGGATTCTTATGAATTGTAACTGTGTGAGCAAGTGGATCCATCTTGTGCATGAGGAAGCTGCAGTACATGGTTCCTCCAGAGTTCCAAAGAATTCATGAGACCTGTCTCACCCCTATCTGAGCCTAGCGGCGTAACATTTGCAAGGAATGGGCAAGCATTTAGATTTAACTTCTGTCATCAAATGGCTGTTCTTTATGTGTCCTTAATCAAATATGGCAAAGATGTGCTTTATTAATTTCCCAAACATCTTAAAATTTATTCATATATAATACTCAACAACATTTTAAAATATAAAATGGGCTTATATTAGTGAATTAGAATTTTTTTTAATAAAATAACTTGAGTTTCTGGTTGTTACGTTTGAATTACCTTCTTAGCAAGTAAAACTTGCACGGTTAATAACAATGACTGGCATATTTTTGCATACATTTAGCTCATATACCATTGTCTTAACCCCTTTCTGACATATGACGTACTATCCCGTTGAGGTGGGGTGGGCCCGTATAACCACCGACGGGATAGTATGTCATACGCGATCGTCCGCGCTCACGGGGGGAGCGCGGATGATCGCGGCCGGGTGTCAGTTGCCTATCGCAGCTGACATCCGGCACTATGTGCCAGGAGCGGTCACGGACCGCTCCTGGCACATTAACCCCCGGCACACCGTGATCAAACATGTGCCGGCGGTATAGGGAAGCATCGCGCAGGGAGGGGGCTCCCTGCGGGCTTCCCTGAGACCCCCACAGCAACGCAATGTTATCGCGTTGCTGTGAGGGTCTCTTACCTCTCCTCCCTGCAGCAGGCCCGGATCCAAAATGGCCGCGGCATCCGGGTCCTGCAGGGAGGGAGGTGGCTTACCAAGTGCCTGCTCAGAGCAGGCGCCTGGTAAGCCTGCAGTGCTGTAAGTCAGATCGCTGATCTGACAGAGTGCTGTGCAAACTGTCAGATCAGCGATCTGTGATGTCCCCCCTGGGACAAAGTAAAAAGTAAAAAAAAAAAATTTCCACATGTGTAAAAAAAAAATAAAATAATAATAATTCCTAAATAAAGAAAAAAAAATATTTTTCCCATAAATACATTTCTTTATCTAAATAAAAAAACAAACAATAAAAGTACACATATTTAGTATCGCCGCGTCCGTAACAACCCAACCTATAAAACTGTCCCACTAGTTAACCCCTTTAGTAAACACCGTAAAAAAAAAACCAGGCAAAAAACAACGCTTTATTATCATACCACTGAACAAAAAGTGGAACAACACTCGATCAAAAAGACAGATATAAATAACCATGGTACCGCTGAAAACGTCTTCTTGTCCCGCAAAAATCAAGCCACCAGAGAACATCATCAGCAAAAAATAAAAAAGTTATAGTCCTGAGAATAAAGCGATGCCAAAAGAATTATTTTTTCTATAAAATAGTTTTTATCGTATAAAAGCGCCAAAACATAAAAAAATGATATATATGAGATATCGCTGTAATCGTACTGACCCGTAGAATAAAACTGCTTTATCAATTTTACTAAACGTGGAACGGTATAAACGCCTCCCCCAAAAGAAATTCATGAATAACTGGTTTTTGATCATTCTGCCTCACAAAAATCGGAATAAAAAGTGATCAAAAAATGTCAGTGCCTGAAAATGTTACCAATAAAAACGTCAACTAATCCCGCAAAAAACAAGACCTCACATGACTCTGTGGACTCAAATATGGAAAAATTATAGCTCTCAAAATGTGGTATCGCAAAAAATATTTTTTGCAATAAAAAGCGTCTTTCAGTGTGTGACGGCTGCCCCTTCATCACCCCCTTAGTTAGGGAAAAATTAAAAAATTAAAAAAATGTATTTATTTCCATTTTCCCATTAGGGTTAGGGCTAGGGTTAGGGTTAGGGCTAGGGTTAGGGTTAGGGCTAGGGTTAGGACTAGGGTTAGGGCTAGGGCTAGGGCTAGGGTTAGGGTTAGGGTTAGGGCTAGGGTTGGGCTGGGGCTAGGGTTAAGGCTACAGTTAGGTTTGGGGCTAAAGTTAGGGTTAGGGTTTGGATTACATTTACGGTTGGGAATAGGGTTGGTATTAGGGTTAGGGGTGTGTCTGGGTTAGAGGTATGGTTAATGTTACCGTTGGGATTAGGGTTAGGGGTGTGTTTGGATTAGGGTTTCAGTTATAATTGGGGGGTTTCCACTGTTTAGACACATCAGGGGCTCTCCAAACGCGACATGGCGTCCGATCTCAATTCTAGCCAATTCTGCGTTGAAAAAGTAAAACAGTGCTCCTTCCCTTCCGAGCTCTCCCGTGTGCCCAAACAGGGGTTTACCCCAACATATGGGGTATCAGCGTACTCAGGACAAATTGGACCACATTTTTTTGGGTCCAATTTCTCCTGTTACCTTTGGGAAAATACAAAACTGGGGGCTAAAAAATAATTTTTGTGGGAAAATTTTTTATTTCTATTTTCACGGCTCTGCGTTATAAACTGTAGTGAAACACTTGGGGGTTCAAAGTTCTCACAACACATCTAGATAAGTTCCATGGGGGGTCTAGTTTCCAATATGGGGTCACTTGTGGGGGGTTTCTACTGTTTGGGTACATTAGGGGCTCTGCAAACACAATGTGATGCCTGCAGACTATTCCATCTAAGTCTGCATTCCAAATGGCGCTCCTTCCCTTCCGAGTTCTGCCATGCACTCAAACGGTGGTTCCCCCCCCCACATATCGGGTATCAGCATACTCAGGAAAAATTAGACAACAACATTTAGGGTCCAATTTCTCCTGTTACCCTTGGAAAAATACAAAACTGGGGGCTAAAAAATAATTTTTGTGGAAAAAAAATATTTTTTATTTGCACGGCTCTGTGTTATAAACTGTAGTGAAACACTTGGGGGTTCAAAGCTCTCACAACACATCTAGATGAGTTCCTTAGGGGGTCTACTTTCCAAAATGGTGTCACTTGTGGGGGGTTTCTACTGTTTAGGTCCATTAGGGGCTCTGCAAATGCAATGTGATGCCTGCAGACCATTCCATCTAAGTCTGCATTCCAAATGGCGCTCCTTCCCTTCCAAGCCCTCCCATGCGCCCAAACGGTGGTCCCCCCACATATGGGATATCAGCGTACTCAGGACAAATTGGACAACAACTTTTGGGGTCCATTTCTCCTGTTACCCTCGGGAAAATACAAAACTGGGGGCTAAAAAATAATTTTTGTGGGAAAAAATTTTTGTTTTATTTTTACGGCTCTGCATTATAAACTTCTGTGAAGCCCTTGGTGGGTCAAAGTGCTCACCACACATCAAAATAAGTTTCTTAGTGGGTCTACTTTCCAAAATGGTGTCACTTGTGGGGGGTTTCAATGTTAAGGCACATCAGTGGCTCTCCAAATGCAACATGGCGTCCCATCTCAATTCCTGTCAATTTTGCATTGAAAAGTCAAGGGGCGCTCCTTCCCTTCCGAGCTCTCCCATGCGCCCAAACAGTGGTTTACCCCCACATATGGGGTATCAGCATACTCAGGACAAATTGTACAACAACTTTTGGGGTCCAATCTCTTTTCTTACCCTTGTGAAAATAAAAAATTGGGGGCGAAAATATAATTTTTGTGAAAAAATATGATTTTTTATTTTTACGGTTCTGCATTATAAACTTCTGTGAAGCACTTGGTGGGTCAAAGCGCTCACCACACCTCTAGATAAGTTCCTTAGGGGGTCTACTTTCCAAAATAATGTCACTTGTGGGGGGTTTCAATGTTTAGGCACATCAGTGGCTCTCCAAACGCAACATGGCGTCTGTTAGAGCTAGCGGAACGCACCAAATAATAAGATAGATTAAGGTGCGTTCGCAGCCCGGGGTCCACTGTGCAGAGATGGAACCTGCTGCCAAGTAATGACGGACTATATGGCGGTATAATGTGAATACACACATGGGTTAACTTCACCCTGTGTGAAGGAAGCGAACCCTGTTAAGTCACAGGGCCGCGGTACCGCACACAAGTGCACAAGCAAGGAGTCACCAAGCTCAGTCCCAAGACTTGGGATCCGAGTCCGACTAGACTAGTTGCGCTCGACACCCCTAATGGGGTGTCAGCGTAACCAAAGTAATAATAAAAGATGCACGAGAGTGCATGCGGTGCCGCACTGGCGGACGCCACTAACCACCCAGGCTTGGGTCAGGAAAGCGCTGTGAAACCGCACGGCGCCGCACTGGCGGTCACAGGAATTAAACGCTGTATGATGTGTAACGTGCTGGTAGCTAAGTCGGGCGCTAGATAGCAATCACCCACCTTCCGCGAACAGTCATCCAATAGGGAGGGGATTTTAATGAACGACTTTCACTCACAACACACACACGTTTACAAATGTACATTAGCGCATGGCCGTGCGGTCATGCGCAGCTTATATAGCTGCAGCACGTTCAGGACCTTCCAATAAAGGACCAATGGGAACCGCTGCAGCATCTGCGCATGTGACCCTCGATCTCCAATGGGAGATCTCACCCTGGGCATGCTCAGAAGGGAAAAAGCAGGACTTAGATCCCAAAAGCGTCTGCTCACCGCTGCCCAGCACTGGCTTCAATGGCAGAAGCAGGCAAAGCAGCAGTAATCCTATGCACAGAGTGAGACTGAGCAAGATGCTGGGAACGACGTCTCCGCTGAGCAGACTCCACTGCGGCTGGAGAAGAATGGGAAACTGCAGCAGAGATGATTCGAGATTCCCCCTGTGCAGAGGTGGGAACTCGACACCTAACAGCGTCCCATCTCAATTCCTGTCAATTTTGCATTGAGAAGTCAAACGGCGCTCCTTTGCTTCCGAGCTCTGTCATGCGCCCAAACAGTGGTTTACCCCCACAAATGGGGTATCGGCGTACTCAGGACAAATTGTACAACAACTTTTGGGGTCTATTTTCTCCTGTCACCCTTGGTAAAATAAAACAAATTGGAGCTGAAGTAAATTTTTTGTGAAAAAAAGTTAAATGTTCATTTTTATTTAAACATTCCAAAAATTCCTGTGAAACACCTGAAGGGTTAATAAACTTTTTGAATGTGGTTTTGTGCACCTTGAGGGGTGCAGTTTTTAGAATGGTGTCACGCTTGGTTATTTTCTATCATATAGACTCCTCAAAATTACTTCAAATGAGATGTGGTCCCTAAAAAAAAATGATGTTGTAAAAATGAGAAATTGCTGGTCAAATTTTAACCCTTATAACTCCCTAACGAAAAAAAATTTTGGTTCCAAAATTGTGCTGATGTAAAGTAGACATGTGGAAAATGTTACTTATTAAGTACTGTATATACTCGAGTATAAGCCGAGATTTTCAGCCCATTTTTTTGGGCTGAAAGTCCCCCTCTCGGCTTATACTCGAGTCATACCCAGGGGTCGGCAGGGGAGGGGGAGCGGGGGCTGTCTAGTTATACTTACCTACTCCCGGCACAGTCCCTGCAGTCCCTGCTTCTTCCAGCGCAGCAGATTCTTCCTGTGCTGAGTGGTCACATGGTACCGCTCATTACAGTCATGAATATGCGGCTCCACCTCCCATAGAGGTGGAGCCGCATATTCATGACTGCAATGATAGGTAACTGTGACTGCTCAATACAGGAAGAAGATGCAGCGGTGGAAGAAGCAGGGACTGCAGGGACCGCGCCGAGAGCAGGTAAGTATACGGGGAGGGGAGCGCTGCGCGATATTTACCTGCTCCTCATTCTGGTGCGGCTCCTTCTCCAGCGTCCTCTGGCTATGATGCTCAGGTTAGAGGGCGCGGTGACGTAGTCAGTGCGTGCCCTCTGCTGAGCGTCAGTGCTGGAGACGGAGCCGCATGAGGAGCAGGTAAATATTGAAAGCGCCGGCGTCCTGAGCGAAGAGAGGTGAGTATGTGATTTTTTTTATTGCAGCAGCAGCATTATATATGGCACAGCTTTATATGGAGCATCTATGGGGCCATAATGAACGGTGCAGAGCATTATATATGGGGCACAGCTTTATATGGAGCATCTATGGGGCCATAAAGAATGGTGCAGAGCATTCTATATGGGGCACAGCTTTATATGGAGCATCTATGGGGCCATAATGAACGGTGCAGAGCATTATATATGGGGCACAGCTTTATATGGAGCATCTATGGGGCCATAATGAACGGTGCAGATCATTATATATGGGGCACAGCTTTATATGGAGCATCTATGGGGCTATAATGAACGGTGCAGAGCATTATATATGGCACAGCTTTATATGGAGCATCTATGGGGCCATAATGAACGGTGCAGAGCCTTATATGTGGGGCACAGCTTTATATGGAGCATCTATGGAGCCATAATGAACGGTGCAGAGCATTATATATGGGGCACAGCTTTATATGGAGCATCTATGGGGCCATAATGAACGGTGCAGAGCATTATATGTGGGGCACAGCTTTACATGTAGCATCTATGGGGCCATAATGAACGGTGCAGAGCATTATATGTGGCACAGCTTTATATGGAGCTTCTATGGGGCAATAATGAACAGTATGGAGCATTATATGTGGCACAGCTTTATATGGAGCATCTTATGTGGCAATAATGAACGGTATGGAGCATCCTACCCTAGGCTTATACTCAAGTCAATAAGTTTTCCCAGTTTTTTGTGGCAAAATTAGGGGGGTCGGCTTATACTCGGGTCGGCTTATACTCGAGTATATACAGTATTTTGTGTGACATAACTCTGTGATTTAATTGCATAAAAATTCAAAGTTAGAAAATTGCGAAATTTTCAAAGCTTTTCCAAATTTCCGTTTTTTTCACAAATAAACGCAGGTAATATCAAAGAAATTTTACCACTATCATGAAGTACAATATGTCATGAGAAAACAATGTCAGAATCACTGGGATCCGTTGAAGCGTTCCAGAGTTATAACCTCATAAAGGGACAGTGGTCAGAATTGTAAAAATTGGCCTGGTCATTAACATGCAAACCACCCTTGGGGGTAAAGGGGTTAACTACTGTAAAAAACAAACTTAAATGCACTTTGTAATATAACCATTTAAAAAAAGAAAGCTATATAGCATGCACATTACATTATGTTTATGGAAGTAAAAGGCAGATGCATGTAATTGGTATGCATAGAGCCACAAATCTCTGGGTAATATGTTTGTTTAGCATACTATTTCAAACAGTCTCACCAAACAAAAGTCAGATTGTGGTTTGAGCCCAGTCTAAAATCATTTAAATAATTAATTATGCATGTAATTATTAATATTAGATTATTATATGAATTATGTTTTTCCACATAATATAGTTTGTAGATTTAGGATTTGAATGCGGATTACATGCATGGATTTTATAACTTAATAAATGGCTTTACACATTACCACTCTTAATGAAATATGCAGTTTAGAACATAAATAGTTATTCAGATGTCTATATATGCATCAGAAATGTATGTTTCAGTAATGGAATCTTTTATGAAATTTGTGCCTTTGAAAAAACAGTAATGTAACAAATTTTTTAAATTTTCATATAGTATCAATTAAATAGGATTATGTGCCCTTTTATGAAACATTCCACACTGTAATGTTCAAGCTTTTACAACAGAAGAAATAATTTGAAAATCATGTGCAGAGTTATTTTTGTGTTTCATTTTTCCAAGAATTAAAATTCTTTCCCTGAAGAATGTTGTGCATCTGTATCTAGCTATTTTATTGCATATGTGAAGTTTATTGTGAGCTAAATTGTTCAGGTCATTTGACAAGTGCAGCATAGGACACAACAAAGTCAATGTGGTCTTTCTAAGAAAAATTAGGCAAGATGAACAATTCTAGACATAAAAGACAAGGCAAGAAAATACCCAGACAGGTTTATAGCCAAGAGAAAACCCGAGAAGAAACACATGGAGTACATGTCCCAAAGTGTAAAAATATACGTTTTTATTTTTAACAATATTTAAAAACACAAGGTCATAAAGTCATAACATATACAGAACATACAATAGGGGAAACAAAGGATAGCACTGAAAGCGTTAAAAAGACGGAAGACCCCAAAACGCCGCTAATACGGCTTTATGATATAAATGCCATTAAGTGCAAGTTTTAAGGTAAGGACGCCACCACATCCGAAAGTCTACAGGTGAGCAACTACACCTCCCCAAGTGGGGTGCCGCTAACCACAGAACGGCCTATATCACATTTAAAGCGGTTTAATGGCTCTTACCCATATACTCAGTCTCAGGGGGTCACCGCCGCAGCCCCAACGCGCGTTTCGCGTTGGCTTCGTCAGGGGGCAGTGAAGGTTTATAGCCAAGCAGCAATAAATGTCTGATTTTGTTTTACAACTGTAGCGCCTCTTTCCCTGCAGAGAAACAAGCATACTCACTGCCGAGGCTCCCGTCCAGCTCCTTCTGGGCCTGCTGCGCACACTTCCTTTTTCCATAAAGGGGCTGCGCGCGTTCCTCTAAAGTGCCCCCAACCAATAGCTGGAGGTCTCTTACTATTTAAAGCACCTCCTCCAACATGGAGGTGTCTGTGCAGTGTTGTGAGTTTGTTCCTAACATGCTTGTCAGTTCTCAGGTCCCAGTTCTTGCAACCCTGCCTGCTGCACCCAACAGCGCTTCCTTCAATGGCAGATGAGCCAGCTGTACTGGTTAGTGCTTCCTTCAACAGCAGCCGAGCCAGCTGCACCAGCCAGTGTTTCCTTCAATGGCAGCCAAGCCATCTGCACCCATCAGTGCTCAGCTCAACAGCAGCCGAGCCAGCTGCACCTGCCAGTACTCTCCTCAACAGCATCCGAGCCAGCTGCACCTGCCAGTGCTCACCTCAATGGCAGCTGAGCCAGCTGCATCCGCCAGTGCTCACCTCAATGGCAGCCGAGCCAGCTGCACCTGCCAATGCTCACCTCCATGGCAGCCGAGCCAGCTGCACCTGCCAGTACTCATCTCTCTGTCAGACTTTCCTGTCTACACCTGCAGTGCCTGTCATCTTCTCTGCCTCAATTTGTTGGACATTCCACTGGGCCATCCCAGCTATCCGTTCCTAGAGGACAGCTGCTAGCTACCCAAGGTCAGTCCTGGAGTAGCACCTGGATCATCTCCCTTGTCTCTCCATGGATCTCAGTGTTGTTAGCTGCTGCATGTGCATGGTCAGATTGGGTGAGGCTCCTAGTCACACTCCTCCAGGTCTTCCTTGGGCTTTGGCATAGTGGTTCCACCACCCAGCCTGCTACAACAACAGTATGTTCTATAATAATTAGGAGTTATAATTGTGTTTAGTTTTACTGTGGACAAGGGCTACTTGTCATTTTGTTTCCCACTTTTGTTTTAGGTGTTGTTTGTTGTGGCCTAAGAATCTTATAATAGTGATACATCAACTGCATTGGAAAAATTTGAAAACAAATTGAAATGCTGGATAACCAAATGTTAAACCAGCCTGGCACTCAGCTAAAGTACTATTAATTGAGATGTATAATATGCATTGCCATCACAACCTAACCAGCACAACGCTGGAAAAGTTGTTCAGTCAGATGGAACATGGCAGGGAAAAAAAATTAAACCAGGAGGTGTGTCTTATCTTTGGAATGGTCAGAAACACAAAACCATAAGTTCCTCAACGAAAACTATATATTCTGTAGATTATGGATAATTTCTGATATCACTCTATTCTGCTACAACATCCAAACTCTTGAAAAAGACTGTAAATTACCTGTTAGTCCTCGTGACATGAATACCAATAGCTCCTTTTTCTCTGTAAATCTCACTGTGCTCTGTGGATTGGGGTGTAGAATGTGATCATGATTATACTGTGGATCCCTGCACTGTGTGTTAGAGTCGAACTTCACAGGGTATCTACAAGAGCATCACAAAGTGCCACCTGTTCCTTGATAGCAAACGTAAGGCTTGCTCCCATCTAGGTACCTTAGTCCCTCGAAGTCCATTGTAAATACTGTGCATCATGTGCAAAGAGTTATCAGCTATAGTGATGAGCGAGCCTGCTCATCACTACTCGTTACTCTCTACAGCATCAGTGTGCTCGAGATGCCGATTTCTCAGCGAGTATATTTTGAATGCTCAAGCGAGAGCTCTAGTCTCTGCCCTGCATGTTTGGCGCCTTTTAGACAGCCAATAAACATGTGAGGATTGCCTGCAAGTCACTGTAATGCTGTAGCCATCTTGGTTGTGACATTACTATGATTGGCTGACTACATCAGGTCTATATAAATCCCATGACGCTATGCTTGTCACTCTTAACCCCGAAAACAGGTAGAGTAGGGAGAGGTGCTGGTGAGAGGGACAGCATTTTAGTTGTGTATTAGCCAAGGATTCAACTACATTTACATTTCTTTCAATTTAAACAACAGCCCTTCTTACGGCTATTTATAATAAATAGTAATGTGCTGTTAGCAGCACTTAGGGAGAGATTGTGGTCAAGGGATCATGTAGGATAGGATATGGTATGATAGGACAGGGTGAATTGCATGTCCTTTATGCTGCAGCCTACAACTGATACCAAAACCTCTTCTCATGGCTAATAATAGTCTTTTTGCTTTTAATCCTGCAAATTGTTCAGAGCAGTGAAATATTGTGCACCATTTTTACTGTCGAAGTTGTGCGTCAAAAGCACACAACCAGATTTGGTTGAATCACAATAGCATCGCTATATTGCAAGAGAGTGGAAGTTGAAGACCAAGTGGTTGACAATGAAGTCACTGACCCAACCTAGGAAGGTGACACCACTACAGCCAGGAAGAGGCAGTGGGGTGGCCAGAGACACAATGTGGTCAACTGTTCCCCAGAGAACCAACACAGGTGAAGTTGCCAAGAAAAGGGTTAGGTGTTCCCGAGTCTGGCACTTTTTTAAAGATGGTCCAGTTAACCCACAAAATACCATTTGCAGCATCTGCCATGCCAGCATCTGTAAGGGCAGCACAGATACCAGACTGACCACCACCAGCATGCTCAGGCAGATGCAAGGAAAACACCCAACTACTTGGGCCAAACGTCAGGGTCCAGAAATAGTTTCTGCATGTGACACCATTGCCGCTTCCCCTGTGCCATACACACCTTACGCAAGCACGTGTTCCATAACACTGTTACTTAACCAGGGACACCTCGACAAGTGCTTGTGGCCAGGGATGCTACATTTCCGGCACACTGGATGAACATTGTGGAAGCTGGGACCCAGTCAGACCCTGGGATTGAACATGTCTTACCGACACCAAGGATTGCGGGCCCTGGTACAATCAGGGTTTCCTACACCTTCTACAGCAGTTCCTGCACCTATTCCTCCTCACCCTCTATATGAGAAACATCAGTCAAAAGCTGAAAGCACTGCAGCACTGCCTTGGCAAAGCAGCAATAGGCTCTGCTGAAGCTAATCTGTTTAGGTGACAAATTGCACACTGCCACGTAGAGTTGTTCAAACGTCTAACAGACCAGAGGGATCTGTGGCTCTCATTCTTGAACCCACAACCAGGCATGGTCGTGTGTGACAATGGCCATCACCTGGTGGCAGCTCTGAAGCTTGGCAAATTTGCACAAGTACCATAAACCTGCCCACATGATAAATTTAATGTTTCAGCAGTTTCTCAACACCCACCCAGACCTGCCTGAGCTACTTGTGAAAGTATGCCATGTTTTATGCCCATTTCCACTAGTCAGATACAGCTGCCGTCACCCCGGCTGAACTGCAGCAGCATTTGCAACTTCCAACACATAAACTAGTGTGCAATGTCACCATGAGTTGGCAAGGCTTTGTGAACAGCAGAGGGCAGTATTTGAATACAAACTGCAGGAAAAAGGGTGGCGACAGGTGACCAAATCTGCTAGTCGAAACTGCATGGACCAGGCATCGTCCCGCCTAACGCCTACTCTCCCATTAAATGTGGCATAATGCTACTCAGACAACACAGAATTAGGGTAAAACAGCGTCAATATTTTAATGAACCACAACACACAATAGCAAAGAGAACAGTCCCAGCAATTTTCCTCAAGATAGTGCACATTACAGGGTCCCACCCTTCTGCTGACTTGTCTCATGCTGCTGCAATGCAGGTAGGTGCAGGCTTCACTAGATCGCAGTAGAGAGGAAGCAGGTCTGCACCTAAACAGTTGATCTGCAGTGCAGCAGTGAGGCTATCACAGGTGGAAGCAGAATAGTTAAATAAGCCGGGTCAAATCCTACACTGTAGCACAGTACCAAAGGAATATGCAAACTCATGGTCAGAGACAAGCCAGGGGGTCAGTAACGGTCAGGAGCAGATAAGCCAAAAGACAAAAAACAAAAACAGGCCAGGATACAAGCCAAGTCAAAACCAGGGAGTCTGCACACTAAAGGGAAGCACTGAGACAAGACAGGAATAGGGGAAAACAGAGACACGGGTTCAGACAGCAAATGCAGCAGGACCAATCAGAACAATCAGAGTCAGCTACAGCATCACTAGGCAAAAACTATAACTGACATCTCCTGCAGGAAGCAGCAGCGATATATAGCCAACCTAAACTCAGACAGAGGCTGAGAAAAGATAACTCTTGACATGACCAGATGGAGAAAAAGGGAAAACAGGACTCAAAACCCGGCCTGGATCATGACAGTACACTCCTCTTAAGGGGGGCCAAGGGACCCTCAGGTTTTTCAGGATACCGTGAATGAAACGCCCAAACCAATTGATCGGCATAAACTGATCACTCCAGGAACCAGGATCGATCCTTAGGACCGTAACCCCTCCAATGGACCAAATACTGCAGAGAACTGCAGGCCATGAGCAAATCCACAATCTTTTCCACTTCATACTCCATCTGCCCATCCACAGAAACTGGAGTTGGAGGGGATGGAGACCCATCAGAGGAAGGTACAAATGGCTTCAGGAGAGATTTATGAAACACATTGGGGATCCGAAGCGACGGAGGTAGACATAAGCGAAAGGCAACTGGATTGATGACTTCATTTACTTCATAAGGACCCATATTCCTGGGACCTAGTTTAGTTTCAGCCAAATGTTCTTGGTAGACAACCATACTTTATTTCTCACCAGGAGTATGAGCCCTATAGATCGTCGCTTATCCGCAAACTGTTTATGTTTGCCTTGAGCTTCCGCAATGTTCCTCTGAACCTCGCCCCATACCTCCCACAGCCACTGAATGGCTGAATCAGCCCCTAGACACCCCAAGTCCATCCTGGAAAACTCACCAAAATGGGGATGAAAGCCATAATTACAAAAGAACGGTGAGGTGCCCATGGTTTGATTAATACGATTATTAAAGGCAATCTAAGCCACTGGTTACAAAGAACACCAATCATCCTGCTGGGACGCGGCAAGGCACCACAAAATTTGTTTAAGAGACTGATTGGTCCTCTCTGTCTGACCATTAGTTTTGGGATGATAGGCCGAGGAGAAGACCAAAGTAATACCTAACTCCTTCACTTCCGAGCTCTGTCATGCGCCCAAACAGTGGTTCCCCCCCCCACATATGGGGTATGTGCATACTTAGGACAAATTGTCCAACAACTTTTGGGGTCCAATTTCTCCTGTTACCCTTGGTAAAATAAAACAAATTAGATCTGAAGTAAATTTTTTGTGAAAAAAAAGTTAAATGTTAATTTTTTGTAAACATTCCAAAAATTCCTGTGAAGCACCTGAAGGGTTAATAGACTTCTTAAATGTGGTTTTGAGCACCTTGAAGGGTGCAGACTTTAGAATGGTGTCACGCTTGGGTATTTTCTATCATGTAGACCCCTCAAAGTGACTTCAAATGTGATGTGGTCCCTAAAAAAAATGGTGTGGTAAAAATGAGAAATTGCTGGTCAACTTTTAACCCTTATAACTCCCTAACATAAAAAATTTTGGTTCCAAAATTGTGCTGATGCAAAGTAGACATGTGGGAAATGTTACTTATTAAGTATTTTGTGTGACATATCTCTGTCATTTAATGGCATGAAAATTCAAAGTTAGAAAATTAAGAAATTTTCAAAATTTTCGCCAAATTTCCATTTTCTTCACAAATAAACACAAGTAATGTTGAGGAGATTTTACCACTAACATGAAGTGCAATACATCACGAGAAAGTAATGTCAGAATCACCGAGATCCATACTAGCGTTCCAGAGTTATAACCTCATAAAAGAACAGTGGTCAGAATTTTAAAAATTGGCCTGGTCATTAACATGCAAACCACCCTTGGGGGTTAATTCCCGAAAATCGAGGCACAGCCGCAAACCAACATCTTTAAAAAAAAAAAAGAAAAAAAGAATTCAGCCACCACAGGAGAGACAGAGGGATGGATGTGACCTTTACATAAGCTTTCAGAATATACTCCTTCATAGTGGTTCGTTCCAGGCCAAAGAGATGGGCCTTGGGCAATTTAGCACCCAGAACCAGATTAATAGTACAGTCAAAAGAGCAGTGTGGTTTTCAGAAAAAAACATCCTCAAAATCCTTCAGAATACCTTCCAGATTAACGGATGACACAAGCAAAGTAGTAAGGCAACTTTTAACACAACTAGGACCCCATTTAACAATGTCCAGAGATTCCCTATCTCATGATTATGTAACCATAACCAGGGGAACCTCAACACCAGTCCCGCAGGCAGATTGTGCAGAACAAAACATGAAATACGTTCCTGGTGCAAGGAACCCACTTTAAGGAGAAACTCCTCAGAGACAAGAATAATGACATTCTTAGCCAGCGGTGATTTGTCAATGGCAACAGTATGAATAGGAGTCTCCAGCCTAGCTGTCCCTAACTTACACTTGGTCACCAAGTTAGAGTCAATAAAGTTCATGCATGACCCGCAGTCCATGAAAGCAGTCCATTAAGCAATTCTCACAACTAAGTTCCACTTCAAACAATACTTTAGAGAAGGAGGAAAAAGGTACCGTAGAGTCTGGGTGACCTCCTCGACAATCACCCAGACTCAGTCACTTGTTATTCGGTGGGTAGGAGGAACAGTCCTTTTACCAATGTCCGGGATCACACAACTTTCCTTCAAGTCTCCGTGTCCTCTTCTTCTCCTTGAGGTTGGTGGCTCCCACATCCATAGGTTCAGATGGTGGCAAAACAATAGGATTAGCAGGGAGCAATGGAATCTCTCGCTGTGTAACACCTCTCTCCCGTAGCCTCTGATCCATACGGATAGCCTGAGTCATAGCCTCCTCCAATGAGCTCTGTGGAGGATGGAGAGCCAGAGCATCCTTCAGGTGATCCGACAGTCCTCTCTTGAACCGACATTTCAGCACAAAGTCATCCCAGGACACCTCAGTGGACCTTCGATGGAAGTCAGAGCTATACCATTCAGCCGAGAGCTTACCCTGAAAGAGACTTATGATTGTGTCCTCTGCCACTCTGACCCTGTCAGGCTCATGAAAACAAAAAGTCCTAGGGCCTCAAAGAATCTATCCACCGACAAACGTTCAGGGGCAAAAGCAGGTAAAGAGAAAGCTCATCATTGAGGTCCCTCCCGAAGTAAGGAAATGATTATCCCCACTGCAAAGATCTTGCCATGTCAGAAAGCTATCTTTGCAGGTGGTTATGAGACGTGGCCAAGACCCTATGTTCCACAGACAGATCCTGCATCATTTGTGTCAAACTAGCCATTTGATCCTCCGAGGTACAGAACGGATCAATAGAAAGCAGAGCAGAGAAAAACACTGTCTATTTTTGGTCAGTCAGTTATGATGTCATGCTGCTGCAATGCAGGTAGGTGCTGGCTTCACTAGTTGGCAGTAGAGAGGAAGCAGGTCTGCACCTAATCAGAGCTGACCTAAAGTGCTGCTGTGGCTACCACAGGTGGCAGCAGAATAGTCAAACAAGCTGGGTCAAATCCTAGACTGTAGCGCAGTGCCAAAGGAATAAGCAAACTCATGGTCAGAGGCAAGCCAGGGGGGTAGTAATGGTTAGAGCGGATAAGCCAAAAGACAAAGAACAGAAACAGGTCAGGATACAAGTCAAGTCAAAACCAGTGAGTCTGCACACTAAAGGGAAACACTGAAACAAGACGGCAATAGGGGGAAATAGAGACACGGGTTCAGACAGCAAACGCAGCAGGACCAATGAGAGCAATCAGAGTCAGCCACTGCAGCACTAGGCAAAAACTATAACTCTCATCGCCTGCAGAAAGCAGCGGCAATAAATAGCCAACCTGATCCCAGACAGAGGCCGAGAACGGTTAACTTTTGATATAAGCAGACTGGGAAAAAAGGACTCAAAACCTGGCCTGGATCATGATACTCACCGCAATAATGATAGATGTTTCATCAGAGCTGCCAGGGTCGCTACTCCACCTGTGATACACACAGAGAAGTGATATCAACAAGCGTAGGGAGATGACCAAGAACAGTCCATAGAGCCCATACAAGTTTAAAGCCAGTTGACACGAGAGTCACCACCTGGCTTATCCGACCATATCCATGGAACCAGGGGACCAGCGAGTCGCAAAACCTGGCTTTCTCCAAACATATCCATGATTCAGAGATGGTCACTGAATCAGATCTGTATCCTTCCAACCAGAGCCGAAAACTCCATAGGTTGTTTCCTATAGAATCATAGATTCGTGTCCCTTGTGATGGTGCCATGATGAATTGGCTGTAGTCCTGTCTCTCGTCCGTTGGGTGATTTGCAGAATGTCCGGCTGGTACCACTGTGTTACTTCATTTCTAGTGATGAGATCTCTGAGTCTTTTTATACCCGAGGTATGTAAGCTATTCTTAGAATTACCCAGTGTCCTTCAGTCCATCCTCACAGCCTTTCCTTATCTACTTTTGAAGTTAACAGGCTGGTTCCAGAAAACACTGCACAATTAGCATATCAGCACACATCAATAAACAAAGATAAACACACATTATGTACAAGTCACTATTAAGGTACCGTTACACTAAACGATTTACCAACGATCACGACCAGCGATACGACCTGGCCGTGATCGTTGGTAAGTCGTTGTGTGGTCGCTGGGGAGCTGTCACACACACAGCTCTCCAGCGACCAAAGATGCTGAAGTCCCCGGGTAACCAGGGTAAACATCGGGTTACTAAGCGCAGGGCTGCCCCCTGACGAAGCTGACGCGAAACGCGCGTTGGGGCTCCGGTGGAAACTCCTGGTGGTCCGAATAATGGGTAAGACTTTGACAGGGATAGTTGGCACTTAGTGCGCCGTACCAGATTGTAACCCCTAATTTGGGTCATATAACTTAGCACCTAATGCTGACTTTTTCCAAGCAACTTACTGCTTACCCATTATGTGATATGCACTAGTAGCACCTTATTTGGTAATACGGACATTTCCAAGGGTTGTCCCCGGCTGTTTTTTCAGTGTTGTTCCAGTTTTTCCCTCATGATCTCTATGTAGTACTGGTTTTTGTCATGTGATATGTTTGTATATATAGTTTATGTAATAAAATTTGAATACATTTTTATATACAAATATCTTGGACGTATACTCCTATTTTTTCTCCTGGTTTCCATATCAGTTTGCAAGTCTGTATGCTTGACCCACCAGAAATAAACACTTACAACCACAAGTCAATAAACAGATAAAAAGTCAATTCTTCTTGGTTTGCAAAAATCTAGTCGTCCAGGAAATTGAGGTACATTCTGATTTCTGCACACAAACTATGCCATGCCCATCGGTATTCCATCAGCCACCGCAAATAAGAGCTAATGAGTTGGTATGGTTGTCTGACATCTGTGCAGTTCTCTAAAACTTTGAGGACTTGACCAAGATAGTGAACGGTGATGACGCCATAATCAGTGTCACCATCATGTTTCTCTTTCCACTGAAACGCTCACCACACACAATTAAAGACGAGGTTTTGTAGGTGGAGCAAGTTGAGATGGAGCAAGAATCTATACTGCCTTTCCCACAACAATCATGTTGTAAACATTTAGCCAACACAAATTACTGGTTGAACAACAAAAGACTGACTGGCACATCCAAGATAGTGTGAATAGATGCATACCAGGAGCAGCTACCTCCATATACAATATACAAAAAAATTGCACTCTAAAGCATGTGAATGTGAAATATATGTAATATGAATAGCAATGCAGCTTCTGAATATTAGAAAAAAAAAATGAGATGCTTTGCACACAATTTGGCCAAATCATGCCGGCCAGGTGCGACCAATCAGTGAAGCCAGGAACGGCTCCAGGATTTTGAGGGCCCCGGGCGAAAGAGTCTCAGTGGGCCCCCTTCTTTAACACATACCACGATTCATGATGCACAGATACAGCAGAGAAATATAGCACAGCCACATAGCATATAACATAGCCCATGTAGTATATAACACAGCCCACATAGCATATAGCACAGCCACGTAGCATATAACAGAGCCCACGTAGTATATATCACAGCCCACATAGCATATAGCACAGCCACGTAGCATATAACAGAGCCCACGTAGTATATAACACAGCCCACGTAGCATATAGTACAGCCACGTAGCATATAACAGAGCCCACATAGTATGTAACACAGCCCACATAGCATATAGCACAGCCCACGTAGTATATAGCAAAGCCACATAGTATATAACAGGCCACGCAGCATATAACACAGCCCATGTAGTATATTGCACAGCCACGTAGTATAATGCACAGCCATGTAGTATATTGCACAGCCACATAGTATATAGCACAGCCCACATAGTAAACAGCACAGCCCATGCAGTATTTAACACAGCCCACATAGTATATTGCACAGCCGCATAGTATATAGCAGCCACGTAGTATATAGCACAGCCACGTAGTATATAACACAGTCATGTTGTATATTGCACAGCCGCGTAGTATATAGCAGCCACGTAGTATATAGCACAGCTACGTAGTATATAACATAGCCCACATAGTATATAACACAGCCACGTACTATATAACACAGCCCACGTAGTATATAGCAATGTGGGCACCATATCCCTGTTAAAAACAGAATTAAAATAAAAAATAGTTATATACTCACCTTCTGGCGGCCCCCGCATTCAGGCCAGGCATTTAGCGCTGCTCCTCGCGACGCTCCGGTCCCAAGAATGCATTGCGGCAATAACGTGTGATGATGTAGCGGTCTTGCGTGATGCTACGTAATCAGCGGTCATTGCCGCAATGCATTCTTGTATGTCTAAGTGTATATATGTACTGTATGTGTATTTATCTATGTATACATGTGTCCATATATGTACTGTATCTCTATATATGCACAATGAAAACTATATGTACAGTATATATGTACAGTATATACACTATACCGTGTGTGCATCTCTGTATTACCGTATATACTCGAGTATAAGCCGAGATTTTCAGCCCAAATTTTTGGGCTGAAAGTGCCCCTCTCGGCTTATACTCGAGTCAATGTGGGTGGCAGGGTCGGCGGGTGAGGGGGTGAGGGCGCTGAGGTATACTTACCTAGTCCCAGCGATCCTCGCGCTGTCCCTGCCGTCCCACGGGCTTCTGTGCTGCAGCTTCTTCCCCTCTTCAGCGGTCACGTGGGACCGCTCATTAGAGATATGAATAAGCGGCTCCACCTCCCATAGGGGCGGAGCCGCCTATTCATTCCTCTAATCAGCGGTGCCGGTGACCGCTGACAGGAAGAGCTGCGGCACCGAAGACCAGGCAGAGGGACAGCGCGAGGATCGCCAGGACTAGGTAAGTATAGCATATTCACCTGTCCTCGTTCCAGCCGCCGGGCGCCGCTCCATCTTCCCGGCCGGCGCCTCCATCTTCCCGGCGTCTGCGCTCTGACTGTTCAGGCAGAGGGCGCGATGACGCATACAGTGTGCGCGGCGCCCTCTGCCTGATCAGTCAGAGCAGAGACGCCGGGAAGATGGAGGCGCCGGAACGAGACGCCGGGAGCTGCAATCAAGGGAGGTGAGTATGTGTTTTTTTTTTTATTGCAGCAGCGGCGGCAGAGATTTCTATGGGGCACAATGAACGGTGCAGAGCACCGTATATGGCACAGCAATGGGGCACAATGAACGGTGCAAAGCACCGTATATGGCACAGCAATGGGGCACAATGAACGGTGCAGAGCACCGTATATGGCACAGCAATGGGGCACAATGAACGGTGCAAAGCACCGTATATGGCACAGCAATGGGGCACAATGAACGGTGCAAAGCACCGTATATGGCACAGCAATGGGGCACAATGAACGGTGCAGAGCACCGTATATGGCACAGCAATGGGGCACAATGAACGGTGCAGAGCACCGTATATGGGCACAGATATGGGGCACAATGAACAGTGCAGAGCACCGTATATGGCACAGCAATGGGGCACAATGAACGGTGCAGAGCACCGTATATGGCACAGCTATGGGGCACAATGAACGGTGCAGAGTACTATATGGGGCACAGCTATGGGGAAATAATGAACGGTGTAGAGCACTATATGGCACAGCTATGGGGAAATAATGATCTATTTTTATTTTTGAAATTCACCGGTAAATGCTGCATTTCCACCCTAGGCTTATACTCGAGTCAATAAGTTTTCCCAGTTTTTTGTGGCAAAATTAGGGGGGTCGGCTTATACTCGGGTCGGCTTATACTCGAGTATATACGGTACATGCATAGCTGACAAATGTGCGGCATTTCCCCCCAATGTGTAGCAGGAGCTGAGGGGCTTTTATCTCCCTTGATTTGACTTATGATGAGAGAAGGAGGAGTCACTGACTGGACGGTAACAGAACAGACACTCTCCAGATAGGCTCCGAGGAAAGGAGAGAGGCAGGGTGGGGGCGCCCAGAGATGGGAGACAGGGAGTGAGGAGAGTTGGGGCTATGGAGACGTCAGGAGGAGGATGCTGAGAGCTGTGCACACTGGACACGGTCTGCCCTAGCGATACCTCCACAGCGACATAGCAGCACAAGGAGGAGGGAGGTACACACCGGAGCGCGGCGCACACACACACAGCCGCATCTGCGGGGGCGCACCACATCCAGCCGCTTCAGCGGGGGGGGGGGGGCGCACCACATCCAGCTTTTTGTTGGTCATGGCAATGGAGGAGCCCTGCAGCTGGCACGACCCCGGCACAAACGGAGCACACTGCACATCTGGACATGGGCTCGGAGGCTGAGGGTCTCCCCGGGCTGAGGGGAGTAAGGAGGGGGCACTGACAGGAGGGGAGTAGGGATGGGCCAATTCGCTGATTGGGTGCAGCCAGTTGGCTGCGACCAATCAGCAAGGTGGGATTTCCATGACAGACAGACAGACTGAAGTGGACCTTAGACAATTATATAGATAGATAATGTGCAAAAGGTGCTTTATATAATAGGAAACCAATTGTATCCAGCTGTTCATAGACAAAAAGGAAGTTTTTTTGTAAGAAGACGGCACATGTATTGAGAATCAAGCAGTCTATCTGAGTACTGATTACAGCAAACAGGACATAATCTGCAAGTGCAGAGAATTATAAACTCACTATGAGGTGCAACGTGTACCATGTGCAAAAGAGTTATATAAATATAAGACATGTGCCGGAGTATAATTTTCTTAAGGAGGTGAACCTGGGCCCCTGCCTGCCGCCCCTACATGCGTTTCGCTGTTCTTCAGGTGGATCTCTCTTTGGCTTCTGGGATGGCTATTTAATGCTGATAGTTCCTAGGTCCGGTGTCAGTTATACTTCAGTTTACTTGGCTAGTAGTAGCTGACCCTGGTTACTCATCTGTAATTGTTGTGCCTCTGTGTGTGTGAGCTTAGCTGTGTATGACCCAGCTTGTCCCTTAAACTACTGCCTCCATCTTTCCGCTCTGTACTGCTCCATCCTTCCTGGTTCTCTGACCCCTTGGCTAGTCTCTGTTTACTCTTCTGTCTTGCCCCTGGTTATCTCGCACCTGTCTGGCTTCTGACCCTCGGCTCACCTTTGACTACGTTATCGTCTTGTGCCCTGTATTCTGCGCCATTGGCCAGCTCCCCATCCTCACATGTGTAGTTCCACCCCCATCGTCTCTCCTGAGATCACATGACAAGCTAGGCTCAGGTCCTGTGCGCATGGCGTTCCATGGTCTCTCCTGGGCTCAAGTGACCAGTTAGGCTCAGATCCTATGAGCACAGCGCTCCACGGTCTCTCAACTTCCTGTTTGCATGCCTGCGTCACCTGCTAGTGCCCCCTAGGCTTACCCCCAGTGACACTTTCCCAGTGTCACTACATTATAACCGACCTGATATTTATCAGGGGTTTTGTGATTCACTGTATGTCATGGACCCACTCTGTGCTCTGTCGGATCAGGTAGCTAACCTGACCAAAATGATGCAGAACCTGTCTGTTGAGCAAAGAGCTTTGGTTGCTTCTCAACAACAGGTGCAAAGGGAGTTGGCTGATACTGTTAACTCTATTCGGGGTGCCTCTTATCCATCTGGCAATATCGATGGTGCTGTGTCAGATGTTTCCTTGTCTTCTCCTGAACCCTCTGTCAAACTTCCGGATAACTTTTCTGGGGATAAAAGTAAATTACAGGTGTTTAGAGAGAGTTGCAAATTACTGTTTTCCCTGTGCCCTCGGGTGATGAGAGTCAGAGGGTGGGGATAGTGATATATCTGTTACGAGAAGGGCTGCAGTCTTGGGCTTTCTCCCTACCCCCCACCTTCCCTGAGAGATTGTCTGTTGATTGGTTCTTTGAGGCCTCAGGCCTGATTTACGATGAACCCGATCAAGTGAGATTGGCTGAGGACACGATTATGGGTCTCACCCAGGGAAAGCTCTTTGCTGAGTGGTACTGTTCTGAGTATAGGCGATGGGCACTAGAAGTGTCTTTGAACGACTCAGCACTCAGAGGGCTTTTCCAAAGGGGTCTATCTGATCATTTAAAGGATGTGTTGGCCCTACATCCACCACCCAACTTTCTGAAGGAGGCCATGACACAGGACTTACGTATGGCGCACAGGCTGCAGGAGAGAGGAGTGGTGCAACATGAGACTTCATTGTTGCCAGTTAAACCTGAACCTTCACCATCGTTTGAGCCCATGGAGGTGGGGGCTGTCTCCATGAAAGAAAGAGAGAGGAGACGTCGAAGGGAAAAAAAAGGACTGTCCCTTCTGTCCACCAGTTCCAAGGTCTCGGGAAACACCTAGGTCTGGGTAGCTGCCAAGGAGGTTACCCAGACCCTCAGGTACTTTTTTCCTCAGTCTTCAAGTTATTACTAAAAGTTTTTTCCTCTTCTGCTTTTGTGGATTACAGATCTTCAGTAAATTTGATTGACTCGAAATTGGTGGCCCATTGTGATATACGGACAGTAAGGTTGGGGAAACGCATGAAGGTTGTGGCTATTGACTCTACACCTTTCACAAGGACAAGATCTATTACTTAGGAATTCTTCCTTAATGTGGGCCCTGTTCATTTGGAGCATATAGCCTGTTTCGTTCTGGATGACCTCCCTGCCGGGTTGGTTTTGGGGTTCCCTTGGTTACAATATCATAACCCAGTCATTGACTGGGAGGCCTGGGAGATTGTTAAATGGGGGCCGAATTGTGAAAATAAATGTCTGATTTCTGCATCTGTGTCGTCCGTTGATCTGGAAGGCATTCCGGAGTACCTGAAGGACTTCGAGGACATGTTCGAAAGTCAGGCTGAGGGGTTACCACCGCATCGCCCTTTTGATTGTGATATCGACCTGATTCCAGGGGCCAAATTGCCTAAGGCCCGATTGTTCAACCTTTTTGGTCCCGAGCGGGCCGCAATGAAGGAATACATATCTGAGAGTCTCTGCAAGGGACATATCCGCCCTTATGTGTCTCCTGTTGCTGCAGGATTCTTTTTTGTAAAAAAAAAGACGGTGGTCTCCGCCCTTGCTTTGACATTCGGGAACTTAATAAGATTACCGTAAGAAACACATATACCCTTCCACTCATTCCTGATTTGTGCAATCAATTGGGGCCAAATGGTTTTCTAGCTGGACTTGCGGAAGGCATACAACCTGATACGGGTACGCGAGGGGGATGAGTGAAAGTCTGCATTTCTCACCTCTGAAGGGTAGTTTGAAAATCTAGTTATGCCATTTGGTTTGACCAATGCTCCTGCGGTCTTCCAGAACTTTGTGGCTATTTCAGGCACATGTCAGCTGTCAGCTGTTCTGATTATGCAGAAGCCAACAAATGAATTATCGGCTATTCTGCTATCTATCTCTCCATGAAATAATATATATATATATATATATATATATATATATATACAGTATATATATATATATAATGTATATGTGTGTGTCACTGACATATATAATATATGTGTTCTATGTGTATGTATCTATTCTAATCTAACATGTCAGTGTTATGTTACTGTACACCGGACATGAATTGCTGTCTATTCAAAGGACACCGGTGCGTAAGAATTGGACAGCACTCACATGATGCGAGTGCTGTGCGAATTTTTTCTTGCACCCATTGACTTATATTGGTGAGTCTCGTCTGAGAATCGCAGCAATAGGCAGCATGCTGCGATTTTTTTCTCAGTCCGATTTTAGCTGAGAAAAGCTCGCAAATGACATGTTACCTATTGAATAACATTGGTCAAAGTGCAATCCGATTTTTTATCTGATTGCACTGGTCCGTTTCTCGCACAAATGGGTATGAGCCCTGAGAAAAAGTCTCACGGTGCAGAGGCGAGTTCACCACAGTTCAAATTCACCACTGTGAAATTGTCCCAGTGAACTGCTGTGAATTCGCCTCTGCACCATGAGACTTTCTCACTGTGCTAGTGGAGGTCTCACCGAGGTCACCGCAGTTCAAACCAGCTGGGAACATAGTCTTAGTGATCTGCGGTAACCTCCTTGATGACATCACTGCTGGTCACTGATGCTGCGCTCGCAGCAGCTCATTCATCAGTGGTTGAAAACTATTACTCCCCAGACATAGATTACGGTGTTGTACAGAATGTTGGATCGTTGAGGGATATTCTTGTTTTTTTATTTTTGTTTTATTACAGAAGATGAGGGATTTAGTGGAATTAGGCTTTAGGTGAGTATAATTGTGTATGTTATTTTTAAATAAAAAGTAAAAGTGTGTTTTGTTTTATTTCAAATAAAAAACTTTATACTTGATGTGTCTTTATATATAACTATAGGATTAGTAATAGATAGGTGTCTTATAGATGCTTCTCCATTACTAATGGGCTTGATGTCACATTACAATACAAAGTTGACATCAACCCCCATATATGAACCACACTTGCCATCACTACAGGTGGGAAAAGACGGGCAAAGTGCCAGGTTTGGCGTATCAAATAGTGGGTTGAAATTTTTAGGCTGGATGGGGCCATATTCATGGCCTCTTACCAGCCTGAGAATACCAGCCCCCAGCTGTCTGCTTTAGCAAGGCTGGTTGTCAAAAATGGGGGGAACTCCAAGCCATTTTTTAAAATTACTTAATTAAAAATAATTAAAAAATACGGCATAGGGACCCTTCTATTCTTGATAACCAGCGCTGCTGAGGCTGAATCTGCAACCCTTAGGTGTAACTTTGACTGGCTGGTTATCAAAAATACAGGGGAACCCATGCCCCGTTTTTTTTATGTTCGGTCCCCCCATTCAAGTGAATGGGGTTCAGGTATTGTTCTAGTACCCAAACCCGAACCTTTTGTAACTGTCCGGCCAAGCCTGCCAGATCCCAAACATCCAGGTGCCTGCCCATGTCTATAAAGCAGTCTTTCCTATAGGGAAATTGCGAAGCAGCATAGTGAATCATTAGTGAGTGAGGTGGTCTCCTAGTGAGTTGTGATGTCACCTGGTCATTCAATGGTCAGTCTACAACCTAAAATCCATGGTCCTTGTGCAGCCAGTCCTGAAACTAATGTCTTTGGTTCTTGTGCGTCCAGTCTTGAACCTGAAGTCCCTGGTCCTTGTGTTGTCAGTCCTGAACTCGAAGGCTCCGGTCCTATTGCATCCAGTGCCTGAACCTCATCCTCTGGTCCGTGTATGGCCAGTCCCTGAATAAGTATCCAAGACCTGGGTGTCTGAACATGTGCCTATCCGAGAACCCCGTATATTTGGACTGCTGCAACCAGTCTCCGAATCAGCCCTTTCTGAGAATCTGTGTCAGTAACCGATCTGCAGAGGATTCTGAACCTAGTAGTCTGAATGGAGCCAAGGAGTGGTGCCTGGTGGCAATCTGCTGCCAAGTCTGACTCCATCATCAGGAGCTCCAGTGAACACCTGGCAGCCACTTAGCTACGCAATTCCAAGGTAAGCCCAGCACAGTGGGTTCTCGAACCATATGCGCCACATGAATTCGTGCCAATGGGTATTGGCACAACATCTACAGTTTGTTGTAGTTCATTAAGCCACAAGTTATGTGGCTAATCGTTTATATCATATGACCAATATGCACAGCCAGCTTTATAATCCTAATATGTTTGGTGCACCTCTCATTGATCCAATTACATTACTGTTTGATCGAAGCATCAAAGTTTGATAACCTCCTAAGACTTGTAAACCACATTGTTGACAAACAGGAGCTCATCAGGAATAACACTATTAACCTGCAGATGTGGGATTAATCTGCAGGTTAACAGCATTATGATGCTAACTGGTGCCTGCATGTAGCCGAATGCAGCAGGGAGAAAATTATCTTTATTCTCTCCACCGGTATTCCGTATTCAGCCATAGGGCGGGTGGCGCCGGCTCAGTCACCTCTCTGAGTATTCAGAGCAGCTACTGTAATCACTCCCCCAGCCCTGACTGACACTGGCTCTGCATTGAGGCCAGCTGTCAGTCTGGGCCGGAGGAGTAGTTACAGCAGCCGCTCTGTATACTCAGATCGGTGGCTGAACTGCCCCCCCCCCATGAAACTGAATGGTGCCCGGGAGAATAAAGATCAGTTGGCTATGTGTAGGCACCAGACAGCATCGTAACGCTGTTAACCTGCACATTAACCCCATATCTACAGGTCAACAGCGCTTTTCCTAGTGACAGGTTCTCTTTAAGAAGACGCTGATACAAATCTAGGTCATTAAGACTCCTTACCTACACCAGACTTCTATATTCCCTCGATCTTTGGAACCAAATCTTAAGACACAAAATTTCCTTTATGATATTCAGCAATACCAGATGGCCCCAACACGAGAATTAAGAAACACAAATTTTCAAATACCTGTTGTGCTAGGGCACCCAATATAACCAGAATTAGATGTGGAATAAAAGGTGGATGACATCACTAAAACATCACTAAATCTTGTATAGATTACAGAACATTAAAGACCAGGAAAACCAGCTCTGAAACTGTAATCTAAAATTTTGGGGCTCACTAGATGGATGAAGGGAGAAAACAGTTACATTTCTAAAGGAAGTACCGTAATCATAATGGTGTTAAGAACAGTTCCTTCACCTCTGCACAAGTTCCCTTTCTCCTCTCGGCTGGGATGCCGGGGAGTTCATTTACCCACCTATTCTCCCACGGCATCTGTTTCCTCCCAGGACCTGCATGCAGGTTTCCTGGGAGTGTCCATAGGGCGTGTACACGCTCCCATCCTCTTGAAGGTGCAGCAAACACGCTTCAGAAAACATCCCCAGCCAATAGCTGGGAGACACATGATGTTTAAGACACCCTCCCCATTGGGAAATGTCTTAGCAACTTTAGTTTTCAGTGTGTATCCTGCTACCTAGTTGTAAGGTCCATGTACCTGTGATCCTTGAACTGGATCCCATCCATCCTGTCTGCATTTGATATTGTCCTTTCTGTCTGTACTCGATCCCAGCCACCCTGCTTAACTTGCTCCTCAGTCTGTCCTACCATTACCCAGTCCTGAGCCTATACCGCTATCCTCACCTGCCCAGTCTAAAACTGCATCGGTGATCTCCTGGACACGAGTCCACACTGTCCTAAACCTATCCTGTCCATTCCTGATCTTGAATCTGTTCTGTCTGCCAGCTGTGCAGTGTTAATCCTGAACTTGTCCTGTATAACCAGCCTCATGTCTTCCTGTTTACCAGTTCTTGGACGGTCCTGGTTCCCTGATTATTTGGGGGTCAGCTGCTGTGGCTCCGAGGTATGTCCTGGAGTAGCATCTGGCATCTACTTGGTTCAAGTTTAACCACACCATCAGGGGCTTTATCGAAGAACCTGATGGTCGCTTAGTTATACCTCTCCAGACTCTCCCCGGACCGTATCACAGTGGTTCCACAACCAGTTGCATAACACAAAACATGCAGTTGCAATAAATTTATATCTGATATATTGTTATAGTATCTATCAACTCATTTCTTAGACTCCGATGATCATGGATGGGATAGAACCAAAGTGTTAAACATGAAGTCAATTATATGTTCTCATACCCTGGCACTTAGAGATGAGCAAATATTTCAATTTTCGGCTTGGATTACGATTGCAGAATTTACATTATTCGCCAATTTATTAGTCGAATATTCACTGAATATAGCCGAACGCCATTACAGTCAATAGGAAGCAAAAACAAACGTATGCACAACACCTTCAAACGGCCCCAAAAGCTGCCAAAACACATCAAATAAGGGACAGACACCCGGAAAGTGGTCTCAATTCACCCACAGTACAAATTGTAGCACGGCATGGCAGCAATCAGCCATGCATGAGGGTCTGGGTCAGCATTTACAGCTTTTAATTGAACAGAAAAGTAAGACAAGGTGGGTGAGGGATCAGTGTAGGTCAGCTGTGCTGGGAACCCTGATACCACATTCATCAGCTCAACCTGATTTCCTGCACAGCCACACTCAGATGACACAAATCTCAAGTTTCGTAGACTACTATTGTCATAAAAATGTTAGGATAGTAACACGGTTAGTTGACTCCAAGGATATGGAGGTCTGATGGTCTTGGAGGCCTACTGCTATAAGCAACACACATGAAGGAAACCCAACCAGGAGTGTGCACATTTACAAAAATTAGTGGCTGACACCAACAAAGTGGCATCAATTGCAATAGAGTAGAACTAGTATAGCGGGGGCCAACACCTCTTCTACTACAGCCAACACTGCAGATGTAGACTGTAATGGGCAAGATAGTGGAACCACTATGCCGTATCCCTCTGAAAGCCTGGAGGGGCGTAACTAGGTGGCCTACCAGATCCCAACTCCAATAAGTGACAGCAGGTGAAAACTGTGATCCAAGGTGAGGCTAGGAGGTGGAACCAGGTGATACTCCAGGTCTCACCTAAAGAAGGAGGTAGCTGACCCTCTATAACTGGTAGGCTGCTACAGATCAAAAGAGGGATAAAAAATGCAGGCAGGCACTGTAGGGACACTGGAACCAAGGGTACAGATGAGATCGGCTGAGAAACAGATAAGCACTGGCAGGTGCGGGCTGGGCCAGGTGTTAGACAAATGGGCACTGGCAAGTGCGTTCTGGACAGGCTGATGGTCAGTAGAGCACAGACAAGTAAGAGCAGACAAGCACAGACAGGTGAAAGCAGATGGGTACAGGGTAGACTAGCAGACGGGCGGACTGTTATGACCTGCTGGTTAGGAGCACCCAGAATGACCTGATAGTTAAACCTCAAACAGGACAAGCTCTGGGATGTGGGAGCTCTGCTGACCGCAAGCCCTAATCCTATCACACACACTAGAAATAGCCGTGGAGCGCTCCTGACGCTCCCTAGGCGCCTCATCACAGCCTAAGAACTAACTAGCCCTAGAGATAGAAAGTAAAGCCTACCTTGCCTCAGAGAAATTCCCCAAAGGAAAAGGCAGCCCCCCACATATATTGACTGTGAGTAAAGATGAAAGTCACAAACGTAGAAATGAAACAGGTTTCAGCACAGGGAGGCCAGACTTACTAAACAGACAGAGGATAGGAAAGGTAACTTTGCGATCAGCACAAAAAACCTACAAAAGACCATGCAGAGTGTACAAAAAGACCTCCGCACCGACTCACGGTGCGGAGGGCCACTGTTGTGAGTTCTGTTTTTGGGCTCCCTCTGGTGGTTACTGATGGTACTGGGTGATTTGTGTTCTGCTGTCTCTGGTGTCCACCTGTTCTATTAGGATTTGGGAGTTTCCTATTTAACCGGGCTTTCTTGTCATTTCCCCGCCGGCTATCAAGGTTATCAGAGTGTTTTGTTACCTCAGCTTCTGGCTTCAGTTATCTTCAGGACAAGCTAAGTTTTGATTTTCTTGTTCCACGTTTTGCTTTATTTTTGTCTTGTCCAGCTTGCATATAATTGTCTCTTTGCTGCTGGTTGCTTTAGTGGGCTGTAATTGCTCCTCATGTTCCATGAGTTGGAACATGAGTTCAAGTAATTACAGGATGGTTTTTTGAAGGGTTTTTTGCTGACCGCGCAGTTTATTTTTGTATCCTCTGCTATCTAGTTTTAGCGGGCCTCATTTTGCTGAATCTGTTTTCATACTGTGTATGTGCCTTCCTCTCATTTCACCGTCATTATATGTGGGGGGCTGCTATTTCTGTGGGGTATTTCTCTGGAGGCAAGAGAGGTCTGTGTTTCTTCTAATAGGGGAAGTTAGATCTTCGGCTGGTGCGAGACGTCTAGGATCAACGTAGGCACGTTCCCCGGCTATTGTTATTTGTGTGTTCAGGTTTAAGGTCGCGGTCAGCTCAGGTTCCATCACCCTAGAGCTCGTTGGTGCTTGTCCTTTTGTGATTCCCTGCCATTGGAATCATGACAGTATAGCCGGCCAAAATGTTTGGGCTGAAGTAGGAGGAAAAGTAGTTTGAGGAAGTTTTTTTTTTTTTTTCTCTCCTCTGAGGTTGCTGCCTAGCCTTAATTGCAGCCAGGCTGATTTTTTTTCTTTTTTTCCTCCTCTTAATCCTTGAATGGCTCTGACCTTAGCTGTTTATCATGGACGTCCAGAGTTTAGCTTCCAGCTTGAATAATCTTGCTGCTAAGGTTCAAAATATACAAGATTTTGTTGTACACAAAACCTGAACCTAGAATTCCTATTCCAGAGTTCTTTGCTGGAGATAGATCTAGTTTTCTGAATTTTAGGAACAATTGCAAGCTGTTCCTTTCTTTGAAATCTCGCTCTTCTGGAGACCCTGCTCAGCAGGTTAAGATTATTATATCTTTCCTGCGGGGTGACCCTCAAAATTGGGCATTTGCATTGGCACCAGGGGATCCTGTGTTGCTTAATGTGGATGCGTTTTTTCTGGCATTGGGTTTGCTCTATGAGGAACCTAACCAGGAGATTCAGGCTGAAAAAGCTTTATTAGCTCTCTCCCAGGGGCAAGATGAAGCAGAAATATATTGTCAAAAATTTCGGAAATGGTCAGTGCTTACTCAGTGGAATGAGTGCGCCCTGGCTGCAAAGTTCAGAGATGGCCTTTCTGAGGCCATTAAAGATGTTATGGTGGGGTTCCCTGCGCCTACGGGTCTGAATGAGTCTATGACTATGGCTATTCAGATTGATCGGTGTTTACGGGAGTGCAAACCTGTGCACCATTTGGCGGTGTCTTCTGAACAGGCACTTGAGACAATGCAATGTGATAGAGTTCAGTCTAGAAGTGAACGGCAAAACTATAGGCGGAAAAATGGGTTGTGCTTTTAGTGTGGTGATTCAGCTCATGTTATATCAGCATGCTCTAAACGCGCAAAAAAGGTTGATAAGTCTGTTGCCATTAGTACGTTACAGTCTAAGTTCATTCTGTCTGTGACTCTGATTTGCTCATTATCATCCATTTCCGTCGATGGCTATGTAGATTCAGGCGCTGCCCTGAGTCTTATGGATTGGTCATTTGCCAAGCGATGTGGGTTTAGTCTTGAGCCTCTGGAAGTCCCTATTCCTTTGAAGGGAATTGACTCTACACCTTTAGCTATGAATAAACCTCAGTACTGGACACAAGTGACCATGCGTATGACTCCCGTTCATCAGGAGGTGATTCGCTTCCTGGTATTGTATAATTTACATGATGTTCTAGTACTTGGTCTGCCATGGTTACAAACTCATAATCCAGTCCTTGACTGGAAAACAATGTCTGTGTTAAGCTGGGGATGTCAGGGGGTTCATGATGATGCACCTCCGATTTCTATCGCTTCATCTACTCCTTCTGAGGTTCCTGTATTTTTGTCTGATTATCGGGATGTTTTTGAGGAGCCTAAGCTCAGTTCGCTTCCTCCTCACAGGGATTGCGATTGTGCTATAGATTTAATTCCTGGTAGTAAATTTCCTAAAGGTCGTTTGTTCAATCTGTCAGTGCCAGAGCATACTGCTATGCGGGATTATGTTAAGGAGTCCTTGGAAAAGGGACATATCCGTCCATCTTCGTCCCCTTTGGGAGCAGGTTTTTTTTTTGTGGCCAAAAAAGATGGGTCCTTGAGGCCTTGTATAGATTATCGTCTTTTGAATAAGATTACCGTAAAATATCAGTATCCTTTGCCTTTGTTGACTGATTTGTTTGCTCGCATTAAGGGGGCTAAATGGTTCACTAAGATTGATCTTCGGGGTGCGTATAATCTTATACGAGTAAAGCAGGGTGATGAATGGAAAACCGCATTTAATACGCCTGAGGGCCATTTTGAGTATTTGGTAATGCCTTTCGGACTTTCTAATGCTCCTTCAGTCTTCCAGTCCTTTATGCACGATATTTTCCGTGAATATCTGGATAAATTTATGATTGTGTATTTGGATGATATTTTGTTTTTTTCTGATGACTGGGAGTCTCATGTTCAGCAGGTCAGGAAGGTGTTTCAGGTCCTGCGGGCTAATTCCTTGTTTGTAAAGGGCTCAAAGTGTCTCTTTGGAGTCCAGAAGATTTCTTTCTTGGGGTATATTTTTTCCCCTTCTACTATTGAGATGGATCCCGTCAAGGTTCGGGCTATTTGTGACTGGACGCAGCCTGCATCTCTTAAGAGTCTGCAGAAGTTCTTAGGCTTTGCTAATTTCTATCGTCGTTTTATAACTAATTTTTCTAGTGTTGTTAAGCCTTTGACGGATTTGACTAAGAAGGGTGCTGATGTTGCTGATTGGTCTCCTGCGGCTGTGGAGGCCTTTCGGGAACTTAAACGCCGGTTTTCTTCTACTCCTGTGTTGCGTCAGCCTGATGTTTCGCTTCCTTTCCAAGTTGAGGTTGATGCTTCCGAGATTGGAGCGGGGGCGGTTTTGTCACAGAGAAGCTCCGATTGCTCGGTGATGAAGCCATGTGCGTTCTTTTCTAGAAAATTTTCGCCCGCTGAGCGGAATTATGATGTGGGTAATCGGGAACTTTTGGCCATGAAGTGGGCATTTGAGGAGTGGCGTCATTGGCTGGAGGGTGCTAGACATCGTGTGGTGGTCTTGACTGATCACAAAAATCTGATTTACCTTGAGTCTGCCAGGCGTCTGAATCCTAGACAGGCTTGTTGGTCACTGTTTTTCTCTCGTTTCAATTTTGTGGTTTCATACCTGCCAGGTTCAAAGAATGTGAAGGCGGATGCTCTTTCTAGGAGTTTTGTGCCTGACTCCCCTGGAAATTCTGAGCCCACTGGTATCCTTAGGGATGGGGTGATTTTGTCGGCCGTCTTCCCAGACTTGCGACGTGCTTTGCAGGAGTTTCAGGCGGGTAAACCTGATCGTTGTCCGCCTGAGAGACTGTTTGTTCCGGATAGTTGGACCAGTAGAGTCATCTCCGAGGTCCATTCTTCTGCGTTGGCAGGTCATCCTGGAATATTTGGTACTAGAGACTTGGTGGCCAGGTCTTTTTGGTGGCCTTCCTTGTCGAGGGATGTGCGTTCTTTTGTGCAGTCTTGTGAGGTTTGTGCTCGGGCTAAGCCTTGCTGTTCTCGAGCCAGTGGATTGTTGTCACCTTTGCCTATCCCGAAGAGGCCTTGGACGCACATTTCCATGGACTTTATTTCGGATCTCCCTGTCTCTCAAAAAATGTCTGTCATCTGGGTTGTGTGTGACCGCTTTTCTAAAATGGTTCATCTTGTACCCTTGCCTAAGTTGCCTTCCTCCTCTGAGTTGGTCCCTCTGTTTTTCCAGAACGTGGTTCGTTTGCATGGGATTCCGGAGAACATCGTTTCTGACAGGGGATCCCAGTTTGTGTCTAGATTTTGGCGGATGTTCTGTGCTAAGATGGGCATTGATTTGTCCTTTTCGTCTGCATTCCATCCTCAGACGAATGGCCAGACGGAGCGAACTAATCAGACCTTGGAAACTTATTTGAGGTGTTTTGTTTCTGCTGATCAGGATGACTGGGTTACCTTTTTGCCGCTGGCCGAGTTTGCCCTTAATAATCGGGCTAGTTCTGCTACCTTGGTTTCTCCTTTCTTTTGTAATTCGGGGTTTCATCCTCGTTTTTCCTCTGGTCAGGTGGAGCCTTCTGATTATCCTGGAGTGGACATGGTGGTGGATGGGTTGCATCGGATTTGGAGTCATGTGGTGGACAATTTGAAGTTATCCCAGGAGAAGGCTCAGCAGTTTGCTAATCGCCGTCGCCGCGTGGGTCCTCGACTTCGTGTTGGGGACTTGGTGTGGTTGTCTTCTCGTCTTGTTCCTATGAAGGTCTCTTCTCCTAAGTTCAAGCCTCGGTTCATCGGTCCTTATAGGATCTTGGAAATTCTTAACCCTGTGTCGTTTCGTTTGGATCTCCCGGCATCGTTTGCTATTCATAATGTGTTCCATCGGTCGTTGTTGCGGAGGTATGAGGTACCTGTTGTTCCTTCGCTTGAGCCTCCTGCTCCGGTGCTGGTGGAGGGAGAATTGGAGTATGTTGTGGAGAAGATCTTGGATTCTCGTGTTTCCAGACGGAAACTCCAATATTTGGTCAAGTGGAAGGGTTATGGTCAGGAGAATAATTCTTGGGTGGTTGCCTCTGATGTTCATGCTGATGATTTGGTCCGCGCTTTTCATAGGGCTCATCCTGGTCGCCCTGGTGGTTCTCGTGAGGGTTCGGTGACCCCTCCTCGAGGGGGGGGTACTGTTGTGAGTTCTGTTTTTGGGCTCCCTCTGGTGGTTACTGATGGTACTGGGTGATTTGTGTTCTGCTGTCTCTGGTGTCCACCTGTTCTATTAGGATTTGGGAGTTTCCTATTTAACCGGGCTTTCTTGTCATTTCCCCGCCGGCTATCAAGGTTATCAGAGTGTTTTGTTACCTCAGCTTCTGGCTTCAGTTATCTTCAGGACAAGCTAAGTTTTGATTTTCTTGTTCCACGTTTTGCTTTATTTTTGTCTTGTCCAGCTTGCATATAATTGTCTCTTTGCTGCTGGTTGCTTTAGTGGGCTGTAATTGCTCCTCATGTTCCATGAGTTGGAACATGAGTTCAAGTAATTACAGGATGGTTTTTTGAAGGGTTTTTTGCTGACCGCGCAGTTTATTTTTGTATCCTCTGCTATCTAGTTTTAGCGGGCCTCATTTTGCTGAATCTGTTTTCATACTGTGTATGTGCATTCCTCTCATTTCACCGTCATTATATGTGGGGGGCTGCTATTTCTGTGGGGTATTTCTCTGGAGGCAAGAGAGGTCTGTGTTTCTTCTAATAGGGGAAATTAGATCTTCGGCTGGTGCGAGGCTTCTAGGATCAACGTAGGCACGTTCCCCGGCTATTGTTATTTGTGTGTTCAGGTTTAAGGTCGCGGTCAGCTCAGGTTCCATCACCCTAGAGCTCGTTGGTGCTTGTCCTTTTGTGATTCCCTGCCATTGGAATCATGACATGCCACTCTGCATCCCAGAGCTTCCAGCTAGCAAGACAAAATCATGATAACCAGCTGGACAGGAAAACAGTGAACAAATAATAATTGTCAGGAACTTAGCTTCTGCAGGAGAAGGCAGGTAACCAGAGAGATCCAGGAGCGAACTGAACAAATGCAAAAACATTGACAGCTGGCATGGAGTAACGATCTGAGAGGAGTTAAATAGAGCAGCCAACCAAAGGATAAACCACGTCACCTGTGTAAGGAACCTCAGAAGCAGCAGCTTCACTCATAGCCACCAGAGGGAGCCCATAGACAGAACTCGCCGAAGTACCATTCACGACCACAGGAGGGAGTTCGACAACAGAATTCACAACAGTACCCCTCCCTTGAGGAGGGGTCACCGAACCCTCACCAGAGCCCCCAGGCCAATCAGGATGAGCCAAATGAAAGGCATGAACAAGATCGGCAGCATGAACATCAGAGGCAAAAACCCAGGAATTATCTTCCTGACCATAACCCTTCCACTTGACCAGGTACTGGAGTTTCCGTCTCGAAACACGAGAATCCAAAATCTTCTCCACCACATACTCCAACTCCCCCTCGACCAACACCGGGGCAGGAGGATCAACGGAGGGAACCATAGGCGCCACGTATCTCCGCAACAACGACCTATGGAACACATTATGGATGGCAAAAGAATCTGGAAGGTCCAAACGAAATGACACAGGATTAAGAACTTCAGAAATCTTATATGGTCCAATGAAACGAGGCTTAAACTTAGGAGAGGAAACCTTCATAGGAACGTGACGAGATGACAACCAAACCAAATCCCCAACATGAAGTCGGGGACCAACACAATGCCGGCGGTTAGCGAAACGTTGAGCCTTCTCCTTGGACAATGTCAAATTGTCCACCACATGAGTCCAAATCTGCTGCAACCTGTCCACCACCGCATCCACACCGGGACAGTCCGAAGGCTCAACCTGCCCTGAAGAGAAACGAGGATGGAAACCAGAATTACAGAAAAAAGGAGAAACTAAAGTAGCCGAGCTGGCCCGATTATTAAGGGCGAACTCAGCCAAAGGCAAGAAGGACACCGAATCATCCTGATCCGCAGAAACAAAGCATCTCAGATATGTCTCCAAAGTCTGATTAGTTCGTTCGGTTTGGCCATTAGTCTGAGGATGGAAAGCCGAAGAAAAAGACAAATCAATTCCCATCTTAGCGCAAAAGGACCGCCAAAACCTCGAAACAAACTGGGAACCTCTGTCCGAGACGATGTTCTCCGGAATGCCATGCAAACGAACCACATGCTGGAAAAACAATGGCACCAAATCAGAGGAGGAAGGTAGTTTAGATAAGGGTACCAAATGTACCATCTTAGAGAAGCGATCACAAACCACCCAAATGACCGACATCTTTTGAGAAACAGGGAGATCAGAAATAAAATCCATGGAAATATGCGTCCAGGGCCTCTTCGGGATCGGCAAGGGCAAAAGCAACCCACTGGCACGAGAACAGCAGGGCTTAGCCCGGGCACAAATCCCACAGGACTTCACAAAAGAACGCACATCCCGTGACAAAGAAGGCCACCAAAAGGATCTAGCCACCAAATCTCTGGTACCAAAGATTCAAGGATGACCAGCCAACACTGAACAATGAATCGCCGAGATAACTCTACTAGTCCATCTATCAGGGACAAACAGTTTCTCCGTAGGACAACGGTCAGGTCTATCAGCCTGAAACTTTTGCAGCACACACCGCAAATCAGGGGAAATGGCAGACAAAATTACCCCTTTAAGAATACCCGTCGGCTCCGGAACACCCGGAGAATCAGGTACAAAACTCCTTGACAGGGCGTCAGCCTTCACATTCTTAGATCCCGGAAGGTATGAAACCACAAAATCAAAATGGGAGAAAAAGAGCGACCATCGAGCCTGTCTAGGATTCAACCGTTTGGCAGACTCGAGATAAGTCAAATTCTTGTGATCCGTCAAGACCACCACGCGATGTTTAGCTCCTTCAAGCCAATGTCGCCACTCCTCGAATGCCCACTTCATGGCCAACAACTCCCGATTGCCCACATCATAATTGCGCTCAGCAGGCGAGAATTTTCTAGAAAAGAAGGCACAGGGTTTCATCACCGAGCCATCAGAACTTCTTTGCGACAAAACAGCCCCTGCTCCAATTTCAGAAGCATCAACCTCCACCTGAAAAGGGAGCGAAACATCTGGCTGGCACAACACAGGGGCACAACACAGGGGCTTTTCAACTCCTGAAAAGCCTCTACAGCCGCAGAGGACCAATTGACCACATCAGCACCTTTCTTGGTCAAATCAGTCAACGGTTTAGCAATACTGGAAAAGTTAGCGATGAAGCGACGATAAAAATTAGCAAAGCCCAGGAACTTCTGCAAGCTTTTCACAGATGTAGGCTGAGTCCAATCATAAATGGCCTGAACTTTAACAGGGTTCATCTCGATAGTAAAAGGGGAAAAAATGAAACCCAAAAATGAAACCTTCTGAACTCCAAAGAGACACTTTGACCCCTTCACAAACAAGGAATTCGCACGAAGGACCTGGGACACCATTCTGACCTGCTTCACATGAGACTCCCAATCATCTGAAAAGACCAAAATGTCATCCAAATATACAATCATGAATCTATCCAGGTACTCTCGGAAGATGTCATGCATAAAGGACTGAAACACAGATGGAGCATTAGAAAGCCCGAGTGGCATAACCAGGTACTCAAAATGGCCCTCGGGCGTATTAAATGCCGTTTTCCATTCATCACCCTGTTTAATTTGTACAAGATTATACGCACCACGAAGATCTATCTTGGTGAACCAACTAGCCCCCTTAATGCGAGCAAACAAATCAGACAGCAGCGGCAAAGGATACTGAAATTTGACTGTGATCTTATTAAGAAGGCGGTAATCAATACAAGGTCTCAAAGAACCATCCTTCTTGGCCACAAAAAAGAACTCCCAATGGTGACGACGACGGACGAATATGACCCTTCTCCAAGGATTCCTTTATATAACTCCGCATAGCGGCGTGCTCTGGCACAGATAAATTAAACAGACGGCCCTTAGGAAACTTACTACCAGGAATCAAATTAATAGCACAGTCGTAATCCCTATGAGGAGGTAGGGCACCAGATTTGGGCTCTTCACATACATCCCGGTAATCTGATAAAAACTCAGGGACTTCAGAAGGAGTGGAAGGCGAAATTGACAGCAATGGAACATCGCCATGTACCCCCTGACAACCCCAGCTGGACACAGACATTGATTTCCAATCCAACACTGGATTATGGACCTGTAGCCATGGCAACCCCAAAACGACCACATCATGCAAATTATGCAACACCAAAAAGCGAATATCCTCCTGATGTGCAGGAGCCATGCAAATGGTCAATTGAGTCCAGTACTGAGGCTTATTCTTGGCCAAAGGCGTAGCATCAATTCCTCTCAATGGAATAGGATACTGCAAGGGCTCCAAGAAAAAACCACAGCGCCTGGCAAACTCCAAGTCCATCAAATTCAGGGCAGAGCCTGAATCCACGAATGCCATTACAGAATAGGACGACAGAGAGCAAATCAGAGTAACGGACAAAAGAAATTTAGACTGTACCGTACCAATGGTGGCAGACCTAGCGAACCGCTTAGTGCGCTTAGGACAATCGGAGATAGCATGAGTGGATTCACCACAGTAAAAACACAGCCCATTCCGACGTCTGTGTTCTTGCCGTTCAGCTCTGGTCAAAGTCCTATCACACTGCATAGGCTCAGACCTATGCTCAGAGAATACCGCCAGATGGTGCACAGCTTTGCGCTCCCGCATGCGCCGATCGATCTGAATGGCAAAAAGGCATAGACTCATTCAGACCAGAAGGCGTGGGAAATCCCACCATGACATCCTTAAGGGCTTCAGAAAGACCCTTTCTGAAAATTGCCGCCAGGGCACATTCATTCCACTGAGTAAGCACAGACCACTTTCTAAACTTCTGACAGTACACCTCCGCTTCATCCTGACCCTGACACAAAGCCAGCAAGATTTTCTCTGCCTGATCCACTGAATTTGGTTCATCATAAAGCAATCCAAGCGCCAGAAAAAACGCATCAACATCACGCAATGCCGGATCTCCTGGCGCAAGGGAAAATGCCCAGTCTTGAGGGTCACCACGCAACAACGAAATAATGATTTTTACTTGTTGAGCGGGGTCACCAGAGGAGCGGGGTTTCAAAGCTAGAAACAGTTTACAATTATTTTTGAAATTCAAGAACCTAGATCTATTCCCAGAAAATAAATCAGGAATAGGAATTCTAGGCTCTAACATAGGATTCTGAACCACAAAATCTTGAATGTTTTGTACCCTTGCAGTGAGATGATCCACAGAAGAGGACAGACCTTGAATGTCCATCTCTACACCTGTGTCCTGAACCACCCAAAGGTCTAGGGGAAAAGAAAGACAAAACACAGTGCAAAGAAAAAAAAATGGTCTCAGAAGTTCTCTTATCCCTCTATTGAGATGAATTAATACTTTGGGCCGGCTGTACTGTTATGACCTGGTGGTTAGGAGCACCCGGAATGACCTGATAGTTAAACCTCAAACAGGACAAGCTCTGGGATGTGGGAGCTCTGATGACCGCAAGCCCTTATCCTATCACACACACTAGAAATAGCCGTGGAGCGCTCCTGACGCTCCCTAGGCGCCTCATCACAGCCTAAGAACTAACTAGCCCTAGAGATAGAAAGTAAAGCCTACCTTGCCTCAGAGAAATTCCCCAAAGGAAAAGGCAGCCCCCCACATATATTGACTGTGAGTAAAGATGAAAGTCACAAACGTAGAAATGAAACAGGTTTCAGCACAGGGAGGCCAGACTTACTAAATAGACAGAGGATAGGAAAGGTAACTTTGCGATCAGCACAAAAAACCTACAAAAGACCACGCAGAGTGTACAAAAAGACCTCCGCACCGACTCACGGTGCGGAGGACCACTCTGCATCCCAGAGCTTCCAGCTAGCAAGACAAAATCATGATAACCAGCTGGACAAGAAAACAGTGAACAAATAATAACTATCAGGAACTTAGCTTCTGCAGGAGAAGGCAGGTAACCAGAGAGATCCAGGAGCGAACTGAACAAATGCAAAAACATTGACAGCTGGCATGGAGTAACGATCTGGGAGGAGGTAAATAGAGCAGCCAACCAAAGGATAAACCACGTCACCTGTGTAAGGAACCTCAGAAGCAGCAGCTTCACTCATAGCCACCAGAGGGAGCCCATAGACAGAACTCGCCGAAGTACCATTCACGACCACAGGAGGGAGTTCGACAACAGAATTCACAACAGCGGACCTGGGGAACCTGACAACGAGCAAGCATGCAAGGCAAACTAACAACATATCTCAGGCTCCTCTGTGGCGCCCCTGAGGTCTGGTCGCCACAGAGGTACTCTACCTCCTCCAGAGGTTTGGCACTCCGCTCTCGCGTAAGGATGGGGCACTAACAGGACTCCACACCAGCATCCAATACCACAACACTCTAGCCAGGGCATCTGGGTGTACTCTAAGGGACGATGGCCTCATCCCTGTCTGGAGAGGGTAACTAGGTAGAGGGTGTGGGTGGAGTGAGCAGTTAGGGGAGGAGCTAATTAGGAGGCAAAGTTAGTCAGATTGTGAGAGAAGTGGAGCTGAGCAGACGTGAGGGTCTGCAGCTCCTGACAGCTTGAAGAGAGAAGGAGAGATTGAAGGAAGCTTCCAGAAGGACAGAAGGGGTCCTAGAGGCATGGGTAGTGAGAAGTCCACCCATGGGGCTTGTATTCACGCTTACCAGAGTCAGGTGGAGGGACCAGGACACAGGCAAGGGGACCGGACCCATTCTAGTGGAGAAATTAAGGACTCAGCTAAATAACCAGAGACTGTGGCTTTTGCAGGAAGCACAGTCAAATCTGCACACATTCACTGGAAAGGCAGCCATGGAGCATCCAGGGGGACTTAGAGCTCACCACCCGACAAGATCTGAGGCTGCTGGCTTGGAACACTGTGTGGCTTGCGCAGGGCAGGAGAGGCGAAGCCAGCGCAGAGAGACGGCCAGAGAAAGGAACGTAGAAAGAGGATTCTGGAAAGTGCATCCACATTGCTTGAGAGCTGGCTGGACCACAAGCCTGGAGGACACAGCACCCTGGCTGGGACAACTAAGAACCGTGAGTAAAGCATTGGAAACTGCACCATGCAGTGTCCTCACATTTACTTTCTGAGCCATCCACCCTGCACCACATGCACCATCATTTACAACCTAAGTGCCCTGGGACTAAAGCTCTACCTGTGGAGAGTTGTACCAACTCTGCTGCATCACCATCAGCCCCAGCAGATTCTTCAAGCAGCGTCGGCTAACATCTTTGTTGCCGAGTACCACAGGTGGCGTCACAAACATTTATCTCATAAACTTTATTCCCCCTTTATTCCCCTTTTCATCATCATTCTTTTATTGGATGCCCAGGGCCATGGGCTGGGTCACTGCTGCTGTGACCCATCCCTTTAAGAACCATCCTGGTATTGAGTATCCTCACGGCCCTGGCTGGTGCTCCACCTTCATTTTGGAGGAGAAGCTTTAAATAGAAGGTGTTGCCCAGCTGTAGGCTGGAAATACTTTAGATTGATGTGGGTGTTCCCTTTAAGAGGGAGGGAGCACACGTGAACTAAGCATAGTTCCTGAGCCTACAACTGAATCTTATGGGGACTCCAACACATAGGGGGCAAGATGAGGATGTGGTGTGTGAGTCAGAGACACTGAATGTTCTGTCTGTTAGGTACGAGAAGATCCAACAAAGGGCCAAGTCTGTAATGTCAGCAGATCAGAAAGTCTTTAGTATGACAGAATGGTCCACTGTGTCAAAGGCAGATGCCAGGTCCAGGAGAAGGAGGAGGACTGATACAGTACAGACCAAAAGTTTGGACACACCTTCTCATTTAAAGATTTTTCTGTATTTTCATGACTATGAAAATTGTAAATTCACACTGAAGGAATCAAAACTATGAATTAACACATGTGGAATTATATAGTTAATAAAAAAGTGTGAAACAACTGAAATTATGTCTTATATTCTATGCTCTTCAAAGTAGCCACCTTTTGCTTTGATGACTGCTTTGCACACTCTTGGCATTCTCTTCATGAGCTTCAAGAGGTAGTCACCGGGAATGGTTTTCACTTCACAGGTGTGCCCTGTCAGGTTTAATAAGTGGGATTTCTTGCCTTATAAATGGTGTTGGGCCCATCAGTTGTGTTGAGCAGAAGTCTGGTGAATACACAGCTGATAGTCCTACTGAATAGACTGTTAGAATTTGTATTATGGCAAGAAAAAAGCAGCTAAGTAAAGAAAACTGAGTGGCCATCATTACTTTAAGAAATGAGGGTCAGTCAGTCTGAAAAATTGGGAAAACTTTGAAAGTGTCCCCAAGTGCAGTTGCAAAAACCATCAAGCGCTACAAAGAAACTTGCTCACATGAGGACCGCCCCAGGAAAGGAAGATCTCTGCTTCTGAGGATAACTTTATTCGAGTCACCAGCCTCAGAATTCGCAGGTTAACAGCAGCTCAGATTAGAGACCAGGTCAATGCCACACAGAGTTCTAGCAGCAGACACATCTCTACAACAACTGTTAAGAGGAGACTTTGTGCAGCAGGCCTTCATGGTAAAATAGCTGCTAGGAAACCACTGGTAAGGACAGGCAACAAGCAGAAGAGACTTGTTTGGGCTAAAGAACACAAGGAATGGACATTAGACCAGTGGAAATCTGTGCTTTGGTCTGATGAGTCCAAATTTGAGATCTTTGGTTCCAACCACCGTGTCTTTGTGCGACGCAGAAAAGGTGAACGGATGGACTCTACATGCCTGGTTCCCACCGTGAAGCATGGAGGAGGGGGTGTGATGGTGTAGGGGTGCTTTGCTGGTGACACTGTTGGGGATATATTCAAAATTGAAGGCATACTGAACCAGCATGGCTACCACAACATCTTACAGTGGCATGCTATTTCATCCAGTTTGCGTTTAGTTGGACCATCATTTATTTTTCAACAGGACAATGACCCCAAACACACCTCCAGGCTGTGTAAGGGCTATTTGACCAAGAAGGAGAGTGATGGGGTGCTACGCCAGAACTGAACCCAATCGAGATGGTTTGGGGTGAGCTGGACCGCAGAGTGAAGGCAAAAGAGCCAACAAGGGCTAAGCATCTCTTTTTTTGTTAAGTACATAATTCCACATGTGTTAATTCATAGTTTTGATATCTTCAGTGTGAATGTACAATTTTCATAGTCATGAAAATACAGAAAAATCTTTAAATGAGAAGGTGTGTCCAAACTTTTGGTCTGTACTGTACGTGTCACTTTCATTTGGCAGTTAGCAGGTCGTTGGTGAATTTATTCAGGGTCGTTTCAGTGGAATTCTGCGGTCTGAATCCAAATTGTAAAGGTACCGTCACACTAAGCGACGCTGCAGCGATACGACAACGATCCGGATCGCTGCAGCGTGGCTGTTTGGTCGCTGGAGAGCTGTCACACAGACAGCTCTCCAGCGACCAACTATGCCGGTAACCAGGGTAAACATCGGGTTACTAAGCGCAGGGCCGCGCTTAGTAACCTGATGTTTACCCTGGTTACCAGCGTAAAAGTAAAAAAAATACAAACACTACATACTTACCTTCCGCTGTCTGTCCCTCGGCACTCTGCTTCTCTGCCCTGTGTAAGCACAGCGGCCGGAAAGCACAGCGGTGACGTCACCGCTCTGCTTTCCGGCCGCTGTGCTTACACAGGGCAGAGAAGCAGAGCGCCGAGGGACAGACAGCGGAAGGTAAGTATGTAGTGTTTGTTTTTTTTTTTACTTTTACGCTGGCAACCAGCGGCCCTGCGCTTAGTAACCCGATGTTTACCCTGGTTACCAGCGAAGACATCGCTGAATCGGCATCACACACGCCGATTCAGCGATGTCAGCAGGAAGTCCAGCGACAAAATAAAGTGCTGGACTTTCTGCAGCGACCAATGACATCACAGCAGGATTCTGATCGCTGCTGTGTGTCAAACTGAACGATATCGCTAGCCAGGACGCTGCAACGTCACGGATTGCTAGCGATATCGTTCAGTGTGACGGTACCTTAAGTGTTCAAAGATGGAGCAAAAGGAGAGGTAGGAGGACAGTTCAAAATGGACTTGTTCCAATAGTTTGGAGGCATAGGGGAGAAATGGTACGGGGTGATAGCTAGACACACAGGATGGGTCAAGGGTGGATCTTTGGGGATGGGTGTGATCAAGGTATGTTTAAATCAGACACCAGGCTTGGGATGTTTTAAGGTTTGGAATGAGGTGGGACGCTATTGTGTCAAGTTCACAGGTGCTGAGGCAAACTCTTCAGCTAAGATGAGAGGAGGGGGAGCTGGTGGATGGAGGAGAGAATGGAAAGTACTGAATAGCTGTTTAGTGTTTTAAGACAGGTATGATATGAGGGATGAAGAGTCGGTTTGTTTTGCTGCAGTGAGCAATTGCGCAGCAGTTTTATCACTTCTGTTACTGGACGGGCTACTCCACTCCCTTTCTATGGCAGCCATACAGCGGTACGCTTTGTAGATGAGGCACAGAAAGAACATGTGCTCCAGTAGATGGCAAGCGCTGCATCAAGTGGCCTCTGCTCCTCTTCTTCCACCTTAACATCACACACTCTACAGTCCTCAGTGGTGGCACCCCAATTACCCTTGTTTTCCTCCATGTCACAACTCTCCAACCGCTCAACAGCTTGTTGGGACCCTCAGATGGCTGAGTCTGCAGATCTGTTCACACATTGTTTGCCATGGGCATCGGAAGTGTACTCCAAAGATTCACAGAGTCAAGAGGAGAAAATCATCTGCACTGATGTCCAAATTATTTCTCGGTTTGATCCAGGACAGGACGAAATTGGTCCAAGCATAATCCAAACCCTCATCAACAGATGTTAACCCCATTAGGTGAAGGTAATGCATTTGTAACGAGATTCAGATACTTGAGGCACCCGTCGACTTTACTGTGCTGTGAGGGCAGAAAGAGGACGAGGGTGATTCTCAGAGCGATTAACGGGAGAACAGAGAGAATGAACGATGAGCTAGTAGATCACACTTGGTGTCAACCCAGAGGCATGCAGCTGAGTAGCTCAGCAGGGGAAGAGGAGAAGGTTACATAGGCACAGAGTTATGCAAAAACAACAACCAATGCATCCTGAGCCCCAACTCTGACAGTGGACAGCAGTGTCCTTTCCTTTTCTGCATTTCCCTAGCTTGGGTCTTTTTTCAGAAAGGCAAAAATAAAAAAAGCACATTATCTGTCAACTTTTATAAAAACGACATAATAGAGTTACAAAAAAATGACATAGTTTGAGTACTACATGCATAAACTGGTAGATGCACGTTCAACATGCATTAATCTGGGAAGGTCACTGTGTTAAAATGAAGACTAGCGGGCCTCGTCATCCACCGTCCACCCCATCAACCGCATCTTCAGATTCTTTCTTCTCCCTCACCATGGCTTCTGTTTTCATACATGTCTCCGGACTCAGAACCTCCACTTGTTTACCCTTTACAGTTGGGGTGACTAAGAGCCTGTCAGCTTATAAAGAACTGGACATGCCTGCTGTTTTTGACTGATCTTACATACCAAGTACACCTCATCTTTCTCAATCCAATATAACATTTCCGCCTGCACCTCTCTCACAGTCCAGCAGCTTGTCATGCTCTCCATACTCTACCCTGTGTCAGTACAGCAGTGAGCCATCGTTTGTGCAGTTGTGCTCACGTAAAAGATTCTTTCCTCCTAAACATGACAAAGCTAAGAGCTTCAACTTCTCCATCTTTAATCTACTACTAATAATAACCTTTAGAGTTGAGCGACTTTTACTTTTTTCGGATCGAGTCGGGTTTCGGGAAACCCGATTTTGTCAAAAGTCGGGTCAGGTGAAATCGGCCGATTATTGCGAATAGTCGGGGGCCGACTGAAACACGAAACCCAATGCAAGTCAATGGGGAATCAAAGTCAGCAGTGAGTGGAGGACAGGAAAACACCTACAGTGCCCATTTTAATGCCAAAAACATCAATTCTTAGTAATTAAGCTTGTCAATCTTAATTACTTTATAATAATAGTTAGGCATTGAAAACGGGGGGTCATTTGGCTAAAGTTGTGGGGGGGTAGGGCTGGCTCAAGATTTTCGTGGGCCCAGGAAACACGGAATATGTCACGGCGGTGGAGCAGGGAAAGGTAAGTATTTCAACATTGCAAGTGCTGTGATCCAGAGCAAGCAGGGGGGCCCACTCGTTGGCATTGGCACAGGACCCCTCGTAGTACGGCGGTGTGTTTGACGGCGGGTGGCACCTCCCACTGGCAGAGACACTTTTGCGTACTATGAGGGGCCCTGTGCCAGTGACGTTGCCAATGAGTATGCCCCCTACACCTGATGAAGGAACCTGCACTTTCATCTGCACCTTCCTCTTTGCCCCCGTGTAAGGTGGTATAGTATTCGGGAAGGGGAACCTGATTTTCAGCAGAGTCAGATTCTGGCTGTGTAGAGTGCAAGGGGAATGTAGTGGTCCGGGTCAATGTACCAGCAGACTCATCTAGCAGTGGCTGGGCAATGGGCAGGATGAGGAGGAAACACAGTTCAAAATTGGTAACAGGACTAAATGGGCAGCATTGCTTTGTTCAGTGGAGGACAACTGTAATTATTGGCAGACACAGTTAGTAGGCCCAAATAATAAAGTAGGCTAAATGCAGTTCAAAATTGGTAACAGGACTAAACAGGCGGCATTGCTTTGTTCAGTGGAGGACAACTGTAATGAGTGGCAGACACAGTTAGTAGGCCCAAATAATAAAGTAGGCTAAATGCAGTTCAAAATTGGTAACAGGACTAAACAGGCGGCATTGCTTTGTTCAGTGGAGGACAACTGTAATGAGTGGCAGACACAGTTAGTAGGCCCAAATAATAAAGTAGGCTAAATGCAGTTCAAAATTGGTAACAGGACTAAACAGGTGGCATAGCTAGGTACAGGGGTGGGCTCCTCCGATGAGTAGCAGACAGTGGTAGTAGGCGCAAAGTATTAACTGGTCTAAATGGAGGCCAGGGCCCCTATATATTTTAACTATCATCTATCATTTCAACAAATTTGTATTGGCAGTGCCATTGAAGGATTTAACAACACAGATTACACAGTGGTGGAGCAGGGAGAGGTAAGTATTGCAAGTGGTAGAGCACTGTTCGAGCTGGGGGTGAACACTCTCTCGTGGGTGGCGGTACTGGCACAGGGCCCCTCATATTACGGCGGTGTGTCTGACGTTGGTTGTGCACCACCACCATTAGAGACACTTCATTGTACTATGAGGGACCCTGTGCCAGTGCCGTCGCCCAAGAGTGGGCACACCCACCTGTCCAGGCAAATGGCACTCTCACGGGTGCTTGCGCCAGGTGGTGACCACGGCCCTGTGGAGGGAGTCAGCCCATTTAGGGAGGTATAAAAATGGCCTATGGTGGACATTTAGCAGCTGCAAATGGAGGAATTGGTTTGGGTGAAGGACACAAGGAAACGTCTTGTTCCTGACCGGGAGCATCCACTGACGACTCGTTGCTTTTATATTTGGAACTTTCTGAAGAGGAGGCGAAAGAGCTAGAGGCTGAGTCAGCAAGGAAAGCCAAAACTTTTTCCTGCTGCTCCGGCTTTAAAAGCTGTTTTCCTACTCCCAGATAAGGGAGCCTTCGAGGCCTTGTGTAGCCAGATGATGACGCTGGCTCAACACCTCCAGCCTTAGGTGCTATTGTGCTTTTTCCACTACTACCAGATGCACCACCACCACCGCCATCAGTACCAGCTGGCAATCACCGCCCACGGGCTCTTCCACCAGACTTCCTCATTTTTTGGAAAATCTAACCAAAATAACAACCATTATATGGTACTGTAAAACAAGGTAGAAGGTGTATATAAACTTGTTGAGAATTTAAATCTACCTTTTTTTGGGGGGAGACTAAACCAAAACTCAGGCCCAGTGTATAAAACAACACAATGTAAGTGGCAGAAAGTGGCTGGCTGATATACGACAAACTAACAGGACTGAAGTATATCCACTTTGTGATAATTTGAATCTCACTTTTTTGGGGGGAGACTGAACCAAAACTCAGGCCCTGTGCATAAAACAACACAATGTAAGTGGCAGAAAGTGGCTGGCTGATATACAACAAACTAACAGGACTGAAGTATATCCACTTTGTGAGAATTTGAATCTCACTTTTTTTTAGGGAGACTGAACCAAAACTCAGGTCCTGTGCATAAAACAACACAATGTAAGTGGCAGAAAGTGGCTGGCTGATATACGACAAACTAACAGAAGTATAGCCACCTTGTGAGAATTTGAATCTCCCTTTTTTTTCGGGGAGACTGAACCAAAACTCAGGCCCAGTGTATATAACAACGCAATCTAAGTGGCAGAAAGTGGCTGGCTGACATACGACAAACTAACAGGACTGCAGTATATCCACTTTGTGAGAATTTGAATCTCACTTTTTAGGGGGGAGATTGAACCAAAACTCAGGCCCAGTGTATAAAACAACACAATGTAAGTGGCAGAAAGTGGCTGGAAGATATATGAAAAAATACAAGGACTGTAGTACAATTTCAATCTCCCTACAATGATCTCAGGAAAAGTATGGCAGCAATAAAAAGGACTGCTGCACACAAAAGTGTGGACTAATAAAAAAGATAACTGTGCAGAAAGGAGCAACATGATTTTTGCTTTTAAAAAAGCAGTTGGTTTGCACAGCAGCGTGCAAACAGCAATGCAGCTATCAGGGAGCCTTATAAGGCAGCCTAATAAGCTACAGAGCTGATGCACAAAAATATAGCCTCCTCTGTCCTGCAAAAAAATGGTGGTGTTGGACAGTGGAAATCGCTACAGCACAAGCAGTTTGGGGGTTAATCTTTCCTCCCTAACTATATCCCTTCTTCTGATGAAGCTGCAGCAACCTCTCCCTATGCTAAGATCGGCAGAAGTAAGATGGTGGCAGGCATGCACGCCCCTTTATAGCCCCTGTGATGCCGCAGAAAGCAAGCCAATCACTGTCATGCCCTTCTCTAAGATGGTGGGGCCCGAGACCTATGTCATCATGCTGTCCACACTCTGCGTCCTCCTTCATTGGCTGAAAAATGGTGCTGAAAGCGTCATACGAAACACAACTTTTGCGCGTAGATCGCCGACCTCATGGCCGATCCCACACTAGGATCGGGTCGGGTTTCATGAAACCCGACTTTGCAGAAAGTCGGCGATGTTTGAATTTGTCCGATCCGTTTTGCTCAACCCTAATAACCTTTATTTATATATCGCAAATATATTCCGTATAGCTTTACAAGTCAGGAGTTCATATAAAACAGTCAAAAGTTACCAAGTTTAAGATGATCAAACAATTTTAGCAAAAATAATGATGACCCTGCTCTTCAGAGCTTACAATCTACATTGAGGTGGGGATGACACAAATTACAGGTGTTTATTTGCAATGATGATCCAACCATCTTAAGTAAGAGGGGGTAGATAGAGGCTGCATAAGGCTTTTGGGTGCGGTTGTGTTTGATGGCAAATTAAAGGTACCGTCACACATAACGATATCGTTAACGATATCGTTGCTTTTTGTGACGTAGCAACGATATCGTTAACAAAATCGTTATGCGTGACAGCGACCAACGATCAGGTCCCTGCTAGGAGATCGTTGGTCGCTGGGGAATGATCAGGACTTTATTTCGTCGCTGGATCACCCGCTGACAATGCTGAATCGGTGTGTGTGACACCGATTCAGCGATGTCTTCACTGGCAACCAGGGTAAACATCGGGTTACTAAGCGCAGGGCCGCGCTTAGTAACCCGATGTTTACCCTGGTTACCATTGTAAAAGTAAAAAAAAAACAATACATACTTACATTCCTGTCACGTCCCTCAGCGTCAGCTTCCCTGCGTCCCCCAGTGTCAGCGCCGGCTGGCCGTAAAGCAGAGCACAGTGGTGACATCACCGCTCTGCTTTCCGGCCAGCGCTTACACAGTGCAGGGAAGCTGACGCTGGGGGATGCGACAGGAATGTAAGTATGTAGTGTTTTTTTTTTTACTTTTACAATGGTAACCAGGGTAAACATTGGGTTACTAAGCGCGGCCCTGCGCTTAGTAACCCGATGTTTACCCTGGTTACCCGGGGACTTCAGCATCGTTGGTCGCTGGAGAGCTGTCTGTGTGACAGCTCTCCAGCGACCACACAACGACTTACCAACGATCACGGTCAGGTCGTATCGCTGGTCGTGATCGTTGGTAAATCTTTAAGTGTAACGGTACCTTAAGTTCAGAGAAGTAGAGAATAGGCTATATATAAAAAAGACTTTGATTAGGGAACGTGATAGGCTGACCTAAACAGATGTGTTTTTAGGGAGCGCCTAAAAAAGTCTAAGTTGTGATTATACTCCAAATTTCATGGAGGACAAAGGGTAAGAGGTGAGTTATCTAGGTAGGAGATTGAACTCAGCCGGAAAAAGACCAGATCAGGGGTGTTACCATCTTTGTGTGTCGCAGAGGTTGAAAATTGTGAGAGGCCATGACAAATGGCTGGAGATAGAAGCTGAGATGCAGTCGGGGATGTGGGGTTGTTGAAGTGTCCCAAGGTAAGGGTTGGCAATTCTGAGGACATGAAGTGTGGCAGCAACGCATAAAAGTGGTCAACGAAGTGGATGGGTGAGCCTGGGAGACGGTATATGACTGCTACTCTGAGGGAGAGGAGATGGAACACCCTGATGGTGTCAACCACAAAAGAAGAATGGCGTCTAATAGGCCTGTATTTATTTACAATAAGGATTGTTGTTGGCAGCGAGGAGTGTAGTGTTTTGGAGTTAGCGGTGATTGTACGCTGGGATATACACATATTCCATGTGTTCAAATTCGTGAGTGGATAAGCCGTACATTGACTATTACTTTTCAGAGAACTAATTATTGTGAACAGCCTGCTGCCTCCTCAGATGATCATTGCCCAATCATGTCATTGTCTGGATCGTAGAAGCCAGCTGAGAGCTATTCGCTACAAAGATCACTGCATCACTCATGGCCTGTGATCTCTGTGATTATTGCATGGCCATGAAGCGATGGCCGAGGGACCACCACGGTGCAGGAAGACTACTGTACACAAGATGAGGTGCAAACAACAAAGGATAGATTTATTGGGAGACAGGGAATGGAAGGGACAAGGAAGGTGCAAACAGGGGTTTACAATAACAAAAGATAATGCACATGAGTTATCTTGTCTGTAAAATAGCACCGTGCTTCAACAATTACAAACTCAGAGTCTGTCTCAAAAGCAACTTTACACAACAATACAAATATCAATGCTACTCTGCATATAACCTCCCTGGCCTTTACTACGCCGGCCACACGGCTACCGTGCTCTAACTACTGAAGCCTGCACTAGGCCCTCACTGGTGCACCAAACAGGAACAAACTCACGGTGACGTTGGGGACACAGGTCCAGTCCCAGGGGGCCCCCGAAGTCCAAAACGGTGGTGCGCACGGATTCCTGTCAGCTCTGCAAAGCGTGGTCTTTTCCTTGCTCCTGGAAACTGTAAGTCCCCTTCTAGTATCTTCGTGGCTTCACAAACCAGCACAGAACAGCCACCCTTTGCTGTAACCGGGAAAGTCTATTTAGCAAATGCAGTTCGGCTCAAGCTGTGTAATCTTTCTTGCAGCCAAAGTTCCTTCTTCCGGCCAGAACAGCACAAAGTTCTCTCAGTCCTCTCTAGAAACTTCCTCTCTCCACGCTGCTTCAGCTCCCTGCACACAGCACCGACCAGCTCATAACACCCATAAGAGTAGGGGAGAAAAGCAGAACATACCATCACACCAGACAAGAGGATGCAGCCTCTTAAAGTGATAGCGTGTTTCTTATTGTCCATAACAGCACCACCCTCTTACATGCCTCCCTTCTTAATGATGGTCGTCCTCGGCCATCACAGCATCAGGGTAAAAGTGTAATGGAGGAGGCAACAAAGGTGTAAAAACAGACAGAGCACACTGTTCTACATATCGGACTGGTGGAACCCCTGCATTAGACCTCTGGGATCTCCGAAGCTCTTGGCTGTCAGTCAAGGCTTGACTATCTTCCAGAGGAACACTTGTTGCAGGTGACATTGTGAGCTCTTGTCTGGTCTCATCCTCGCATGGCGGTGCTGGTACATCCATGGGATTACCGTCTCTGGGCGGCTGAGGATCCCCTACTGTGTCAGGGACGGTCCACCACTCATCATCGATTTGGTCATCAGGCATGACAGATTCCGGAAGTGGAGTGGCGCCTTCAGGCAACAATGGCATAGAACAGACCTCAAACCGGCAAGGCCGCAGCATATTTCTGTGAAGTACTCTAGGGGCAGAGGCCCCATCTTCAATCTGTACCTTGTAGACAGGGCCGTTAGCATACACTCGCTCGATAACCTTGTACGGCTGTACTTCCCATCTCTCACTTAGTTTTCCCTTAGGGCGTTTCTCTCTGACCAATACTCGGTCTCCAGGTTGGAGCGGTAACTCTCGAGTTGGTTTGCAGGCCGTATGTTCTTTTTCTTGCAGTTGCTGACCCGCCAACCGCCGTATCGTTTGCAAACGTTGCCGATGCTCTTTCACCCATGAGGTGACAGTTCGCTCCATCAGCTCCTCTGGCTGTTCCAAATTCAGCTCAATGATCTCTCGTCCAGCTCTTCCAAACAACAGTAGATAGGGGTATAACCCGTGGTGGAGTGGACCCGATTGTTGTAGGTCCAGACCAATTCTGGCAGATAGTCTGGCCAACACACCTTCTTATCCTCATCCAATGTTCTCAGCATCTGAAGCAAGGTTCTGTTGAAGCGTTCGCAAGCTCCATTGCCTTGAGGATGATAAGGGGTGGTCCGGGACCGCTCGATGCCATACATGCGATACAATTCTTCCATCACCTTGCCTTGGAAACATGCGCCTTGGTCGGAGTGGATGGCTTTGGACACCCATACACCCGGATGAAGTCTTGACAGATGGCTCGCGCCGCCGATTCCGCAGTCTGGTCTCTAGTCGGAGTGACTACTGTGAACTTAGAGAAATGATCGGTCATCACCAAACAGTATTGCAGCCCCCAGACCGAGTGTCCCACGAGGAGATAGTCGATCATCAAGACTTCCAACGGTTCCTTAGTTTGTATGGTCTGGATGGGTGACCTCTGTTCAGTACTCTTAATGAGGTCACATACTCGACACTGCCGGCAAACCTCTTCCACCACAAGCTCCAACCGGGGGCAATACACATACCGCTGCAACCATTGGTAGGTCTTTGTAGGGCCGAAGTGCGCTCCGAATTTGTGGGCTTCTTTAGCTATTTCTTGAGCCATTCTTCCTGGGATGACCACTTGCCACCTTACTTCCATATCTTTTGGCTGTTGCCTCTTACGATATAATACTGACTCTCGCACTTCCAGTCTATCCCACTGGTTCAACACACTCCTCATTTCAGAGTCCAGATTATCTCTCTCTTGTTTGCCAGGCTTCCGCTTTTGCGTTACCCACCATTTCATCTGTCTCAGCCCTTCGTCTTCATCCTGAACATGTCCCCATTCCTCATTGGTTCGACCCAGGGACCGGGGTAATGCGCAGGCCTCCCTTCTTGACTGGGCCACAACCATTGGGGGCTTGAACTTATTGAAGTCTGGGGTTTCCGCCTCTTCGAGTTGCTCATCAAGATCCCCCACTGGAGTCTCCACAGGCACTCTTGACAGCCCATCCGCATTTGCGTTTTCGGTAGCAGAGTGATAACGGATGGTAAAGTTGAACTTGGCCAGGCGAGCCATCCACCGTTGTTCTAAGGCCCCCAGTTTAGCATTCTCAAGGTGGGCCAGGGGATTATTGTCTGTTCGAACTTGAATTTTGGTACCCGTCAGGAAGCCTGCAAACTTTTCTGTCATGGCCCACACCAGGGCCAGGAGCTCTAACCGGAAGGAGCTGTAATTGTGAGGGTTTCTTTCGCTGTCTCGCAGGGACCTGCTAGCATACCCGATAACTCTCTCATGTCCATCCTGTATCTGAGAAAGTACTGCACCAAGTCCATGAAGGCTACCATCGGTGTACAACAGGAACGGTTGATCGAAGTCTGCGTAGGCCAAAATCGGGGCCGAAGTAAGGGCATTCTTTATAGCCTGGAAGGCCTCGTGTTGTCCCTGTGCCCAGGGGATGCGCTGGGTCTTCGGCACTCCAGCGGTCCCCCTCAGCAACTCATTAAGAGGACCTTTGCGAAGTCTTTAACAAACCGGCGGTAGTACCCCGCGAGTCCCAGGAAGGCCTGGAGTTCCCTCACTGTTTGAAGAACTGGCCACTTCTGGATAACAGCCACTTTTTCTGGCGAGGGTAGAACTTCATCTTGTGACACTATGTGGCCTAGGTACTCGATCTCCCTCTTGAAGAGGTGGCATTTTTTTAGCTTCAACTTCAGGTTATGAGCCCGCAGTCTTCCGAGTACCTGTCCAAGCCGGGCAAGGTGGTCTTCGAATGAGGATGAAAACACAATGATGTCATCCAGATAGATCAGGGTAGCCTCAAAATTTAAATCTCCCAAACACTTTTCCATCAGCCGTTGAAAGGTGCCTGGAGCATTGGAGAGCCCGAAGGGCATCCGGTTAAACTCGAACAGTCCCATAGGGAGGATGAAGGTGGTTTTCTCTCTGTCTTTCTCTGCCACGGCTACTTGCCAGTATCCGCTTGCTAGGTCCAGGGTGGAGAAGTACTTGGCTTTCCCCAACACTGTCAAGTATTCCTCGATGCGGGGAAATGGATACAAGTCTCGAACAGTGCAGGCATTGAGTTTCCTGTAATCTACACAGAACCGGATGGTCCCATCCTTTTTCTTGACGAGCACCACCGGGGCTGCCCAAGGGCTCTGACTACTCTGCACCACTCCTGAATCCAGCATCTGCCTCAGTAATGTTTTCACCTCTTGGTACATCTTGGGCGGGATCTGCCGGTATCGTTCTCGAATTGGACGAGCTTCCCCAGTCAGGATCTCATGCGTGATGGCTTCAGTACAGACGAAATCTTCGGCGTGACGGGCAAATGCGGCCTGATTTTCCCACAGCATAGTTTCTATTGCTTGCACATGCTCAGGGCCCATAGCCTTCACATCCACTTCCATTTGCTCAAGGATGATCCGTCCACTCCACTCCGGGGATGGTGTCTCTTCGTCTCCTGCAGCAACTGCTAGGGTCCACCCCACGCCTTCTTTCGGTGATAAAGACATCTCCTTCTGACTCACCATTTCACCCTTATGTAGGTACACCAGGGCCAGATCTGTCCCTCGTGGCAAGGTGACCTCCCTGGGGCTCACATTCAAAGCTCTTAGGGGGACATGTCCTTGCTGGACCACAGCTATCGTACGAGCTATCATGACTTCTTGATCCACTCCTCCGCCTACCACAGGCTGAACAACCACTTCCAACCCATCAAGGTTGCGGTGAGTCCCCACTGGAAGGTATACTATAGTTTCTCGCTGGGGAGGTAGGATTACAGGTTCTTTACCAGGAGCCCGGATGACCCCTAGCATCTGATAAGATGGCACACTCTTCTGCGTCCCACAGATGCGGATCAGTCGTTGAAGGGCTTCTTGAGTAGGCTTATGTGGAGTAGCCTTCTTCCAATATCCAGGTGCCCGTTTGGTAAACATAATCTGATCTAGTTCACGTAGGATATTCATTCCCAGTACTACAGGCACATCTTTCTTGACAGGCTCAGGGACTAGCAGGATCCCTTTTCTTCCAACTTCTTGCCCACAGATTCAAATATTCATCCACACGACCCCTGTGACCGGAATCGGTTGTTGGTTGGCAGCAAACAAGCGAATCAATGTCTCTTTTTCTGGCTTGGCCAGGTTCTGGAAATGCTGCTTGAAGTACGCTTCTGACATCGTTGTCACTTGTGACCCGGTATCTACCAGGCAATCCACCAGAACTCCTTCAAATTCAGCAAGTAGGATGGGGCTCCCAGCGATCAAGTGTTCGTTATGATATGGAGCGGCCTCTCTTCTTGCCTCCCCCGCAGAGTGCCGCACTACTGAGGGGGTTGGTAGTTTAACGGCGGCTTCCACTGACCTTGAGTATAGTTCCGACCTTCTCTGGCAAGGTGCCCCCGTCCTCCACACTCCCAGCATTGAATGCCTCCTCCTTGCCGAGGGGTACTTCAAGCCTGTCCTCGTGCCGCCGATGCCTGACGGGAGGGGGCTTGTTCCCACTGATCCCTTGTCGATCGGGAAGAATGGTTGCATGAGTATGGTGGGTCAGTCTCTTGTAGTTCCCCCACTCTTCGCTCCATCTGGGTCAGTTTCTCTTGCACGTTAACAAGGGACCGCTGCAAGTCTTGCACTACCTGGACCAGCACCTCTTGATGGTTTGGGTCCCCTCTGGAATTGGCGCCCTAGACACGCATCACTCCAGACGCATAGCGTTCTTCTTTACTTCGGGCCACTGTTTCCGCCAGAACTTGACGAAACGTAAGGGCTGGATCTGCCCGGACCCGTTCTGACAGTGCTCTCCTCAAGGATGCGCTGTGTAGTCCCAGAATGAATTGCTCCCGGAGTATCCGGTCTTTAGAGCCCATGCCGCCAAATCCATCTGCCTCCTTTCTCTGCACCTCTTCGAACACTTCTTGCAGTGCTGTTGCATACTGAGAAATTCCTTCTTCTTCCCGCTGCAGCCTAGAGAAAAATTTGGCGCGAAGATGTCCCGCGCTAGCAGTCTCACCGTAGATCTCTTCCAGGAACTTCACTAGCTCCTTCAAGGTACTGCGGGTGAGTTCTGGTTGTAGGCAGACGTTTCTGCGGACTTCCCCCTCTAGGGCAGTTAAAGCAATGTCCGCTTCAAGGTCTGGGCTGATGTTATAAATCTTCAGGGTGCATTGCAGCCGGGACACCCAGTCGGACAGTGGCATATTCTTGCCGTCAAACTTTGGGAGCACACTAAATATGGTGCCCATAGGGAGTGTCCTTGCGGGGGTTCCACCAATGCCCACAGCATCCCCATTAATGTTAGCATTCCCGCCATTGCTGTCTGCTGCCTCCATCTCTTTGACAGTACCCTGCTCGCAGCGCCACTTGAAGCGATGGCCGAGGGACCACCACGGTGCAGGAAGACTACTGTACACAAGATGAGGTGCAAACAACAAAGGATAGATTTATTGGGAGACAGGGAATGGAAGGGACAAGGAAGGTGCAAACAGGGGTTTACAATAACAAAAGATAATGCACATGAGTTATCTTGTCTGTAAAATAGCACCGTGCTTCAACAATTACAAACTCATAGTCTGTCTCAAAAGCAACTTTACACAACAAAACAAATATCAATGCTACTCTGCATATAACCTCCCTGGCCTTTACTACGCCGGCCACACGGCTACCGTGCTCTAACTACTGAAGCCTGCACTAGGCCCTCACTGGTGCACCAAACAGGAACAAACTCACGGTGACGTTGGGGACACAGGTCCAGTCCCAGGGGGCCCCCGAAGTCCAAAACGGTGGTGCGCACGGATTCCTGTCAGCTCTGCAAAGCGTGGTCTTGCTCCTGGAAACTGTAAGTCCCCTTCTAGTATCTTCATGGCTTCACTAACCAGCACAGAACAGCCACCCTTTGCTGTAACCGGGAAAGTCTATTTAGCAAACGCAGTTCGTCTCAAGCTGTGTAATCTTTCTTGCAGCCAAAGTTCCTCCTTCCGGCCAGAACAGCACAAAGTTCTCTCAGTCCTCTCTAGAAACTTCCTCCCTCCACGCTGCTTCAGCTCCCTGCACACAGCACCGACCAGCTCATAACACCCATAAGAGTAGGGGAGAAAAGCAGAACATACCATCACACGAGACAAGGGGATGCAGCCTCTTAAAGTGATAGCGTGTTTCTTATTGTCCATAACAGCACCACCCTCTTACAGCCACTCCAATCTGTTGACCACAGAAATGCAGCCTTTCTGCCTTGTGGATACAGATGGCAGATGGCAGTCGCAGTCTCCCAGTACCAGTTGACCAGTCACATTACTTATTTAAGAAAGATGTGCCTGCGATACAGCAGCAAGTCGCAGACATCACCCATTCCCTGAAAAATTAGATCAGGGTGCATTTCAACACTGACACCTGGACAAGCAAACATGCAAGTACGGAAAGGGGCTAAAATTCAGCCCTGGCATTTGAAATCACACAGGCCCATGGTGTCCGCTCCCCCAAGCACCAGATGGGATATATTACTAATATTACCCTGGATGGAGGAAAGCCAGATTTACTACTAGACTGATATTGCTAATGATACCTCCATCACAACTCTTAAGAGTATTGGTGTCTTGAGATCACAGATTCTATTAACAATGAAGCAGAAAAGGTGGCCCACAACCAGAGAGGCCCTTCTGGCATTTGCCAGAATTGCCAGATGGCCAGTCCTGCCCTGCAAGCATGGACAGGTGTGTTACATCTTGCTGACTGTGTGCTGGGTGACTCTGGTGGCTGTGGAGGCAGTCGGTGAAGGAGCTGCTCCACAAGTCTTGGAATTCTCAAGACTTGCAGGGCACTTGGTGATGGAGAAATAAACCAGCGTGACTCCCTCAGCGTCTCAGCACGCCACCAGCTATCCAGGCAATAGAACGTGCACAGTGTGGGCACATCGTATGCCCAAGCAGCTTTATCTGCTCAGTTATGGTCTCCATTAGTGCCTCTGAAATTTGCCTCTACATATAGTGTCAGCATACTCATGCATCTGGGTATATGTCCAGATCCTACGCTCCAGATAAACTTGCTCTGAGGAAGGTCCTCAAAGGACCGAAAACGTTTAGCAAGATACGAGCTACAGCTGATCTGTTTGTCCTGATGCAAAATAAATGACTTTATTTTCTACAAGCATTATTGAGTGCCAAGTTTTTTGATACAGGAGAAATAAACCACTACACACCACAAGATGGATAACTAAACTACAAAACAACAGAGGTTGGAGAATGAATCTACTAAACAGCTATGATGGCAGAACCAAACAAATTAACACCAGAATATGGAGAACTAAACTAATAGACAACAGGGGTTGGAGAACTAAACTACTAAACAGCTTGGGTTGGAGAAAAAGTAGTACACACCAGGGGATGGAGAACTATAACAGTAGAAACCAAGGTGTCACTAGACACCAAGACTTTGAAACCCTAGGACTTACGGAGCAAACCTCTGTATATAACTGTTCCTCCAGTGCTTCTGCCTCCTCCACCTCCGCTTGTGCCTCCACCTGTGCCATCACCCTCTGCCTTAATGAAACACATGTTCCAACTCTGCAGAAATAATTCCCCCCATCACCATACTGCGCAGCCAGGGCTCCCCACAATCAGGCAGTGTTTACATTAATATGCCTTGGAGATCGTGGTCATACAGATCAACAGTTGTGGACAGCTTTACATGCTGAGTTTGAGCAATGGCTATCTACACTTAACCTGGAGCCAGGGAAGGCCATGTGCGATAATGATGCAAAGCAGGTGGTGGCCCTATGCCAGGCTAACCTTACACACATGCTTTGCATGGCTCTTATCCTCAACCTGATGGTAAAGCAATTCCTCCGCCACTGTCCGAGGCTGGATTCGCTGCTGTATAAACTACTGTCGCGGTGTGCCCACTTCCACCATTCCACTTCAGTTAGTATAGAGATCTTTCGGACTACCAGTTAACCGGTTGATGTGCGATATGATGACCACACATGAAACTAAATTATGCACATGTTGCAGTGACTCTGGCAGTAGCACTGGAATCTGGTGCAGTATGACATTTTTCATAGCCTGGCACAATGCAGTACAGACCCGGCGTAAACCACACTTGCGTATTGGACACAGATGAAGGACCTCTGCACCCTTCTGCACATTTTATTAATGGCTACTAAGATGGTTAAGGGTGATGATGCCATCATCAGCATCACAATTCTGTTATCTACATGCTGGAGCACACTTTAAATAGTATGAGGAGTGAGGAGTTGGAGATGATGGTCCCGCGGAAAGAGGAGGAAGCAGAGAAGGATACCTTTAGGGTTAGCAATATCTATAAGTTCAGGTCTGTTCTCTCACAGGTGGTTGCCTTGGAAGGAACAAATGGAGAAGGCCCATGAAAAGGATGAGAAGAAAGAGGTGATTGATTTGCAACAGTTAGGAGATGAATTGAAGACGATAATGATTCCCTCTATGTTGTCCTTGGTTGTTAGGAGGGGATGGAGTAAGAAAGCTTGAGTGTTATCCCGCCACCAACCCACTGTGGACTTGGACCTCATGAAAGAGACAGACCCATGAGCGCCTTCTTGCAGCACTACCTGCAACATAATTGTTATTTTTTCCCGTATAGTTGTGATTCGAAATACTGATGACTAAAAGTAAATTTTGTCAGATGCTTTCCCACTGGAAAGGAATGTGGCCATGCTGCAGTATAAAAATATGCTGGAAGACAATCTTGACAGTGTTTTTTTCCAAGACAGCAGTGAAGCACACAGTTTGCATTGCAGAGATAGCCTTCCAAACACAGAAGCGTTCAGCTGTCAAAGCAAAAACATTTAGCAGCCTTGCAGCACTGGAGTCCTGTTTTCCAATCCCATTGAGGACAGCATCTGCAAGGAGTTTGCATGTTCTACCCATGTTTGCGATGGTTTACTCCCTGTAATTATTTTTCTACCCACACTACAAAGACATACAGATAGTAAATTTAGATTGTGAGTCCCAATTGTGACAATGCCAGTAATGTCTGTAAAGCGAATGTTGAATTATTGGCGCTATTTAAGTGATAAAAAAAAATTAAATTGGTGCTCATCCACACTCAGGTGGCACACATATCAGTTTTCTGATTACTATTGTTAGAAAAATGTAAGGATAGCAAAACGGTTAGTTGACTCAAAGAGAGTGGAGGACTGTTGGTATCGGAGGCCTCCTGAAACAGGCAACACAAATGAAGGAGACCCAACCCGTAATCTACACATTTACAAACATTTATTGGCAGACACCAACAAAGTAACATCAATTTCACCACAGTAGAAATAGTCTTAATCCTACAAGCCAACCACGGAGTATAAAAACACCCAGAAGTAAAAATAGTAACAACTTTATTAAATCTCATACTTACATGATTACACAACATTACAAAAAATAACAGACTCGACATACAGTGTACACATATAGTTCATGTACGGTGGACAGGAACCGCTGCATATAACACCTAGGGTACAGACAATGCATAAACCAAAAGCCACCAGGAATATGTCAGTCTTAAAAACTTCCTCTCTCATAAAAGTGCATAGTGCCGACTACACATACCCGGTAAAGCTACATCATGCTATATCAGTAACATTCAACCCAGTTCAGATATATAAACGGTACTCTGCCTGTCTTACCCACACTGTTAGGTGCCAGCGTCCGTCCGGCGGCCCCGACGCGCGTTTCGCGTTGGCTTCCTCGGGAGGTCGTGTTTGTGTATGTGCTAGGGGTGGTATTTAAGGGAACGTTGCCAGCTGAGACAGCGATGACGCGCCGTAATTGGCGCATGCGCACCGCCAAGCGTGAAGTCACCGCACCATCATCCCCGGCATTTCCGGCGCCAGAAGCAGGAGGAGGGAAATCCCTCAGGACGTCATATCCTGCTTCGGCGCTTCTGGACGGCGGGGAGGATGATCGACACACCCCACTGCGGCGCGCATGCGCGCATACACTAGCGGCCATTTCAACTAATGGCAAATACGTGGGCAGCAGGTATATATTGATAATATAACACTACCATAGCGCAACGTTAAACATAGAACTAAGAACTACGACGTGGAACTACTATATATGTGGGGGTGAATAGTGAAAAGGTAATGCTAACGTGACCCATATACCTAAGAAGAGACAGGACGGAAGGTGGGCATCTCCACCTATTGTAACCCTACCAATATAGAAACTAGCCACCTCTCATGCCTATAAACTGCTCTTATAATAAAATATACCAAGAAAAACATTGTGCATAGAAATGCAAACCATTATATATAAGATAAAGGCGGCAAAACTTGAATATACATCCGGTGTTTCCACCATAAGATTATACAATATATTCTTACAAAAAGTGAAAATATAATAAACATATATGTTTAAAAGACAAAAGAAACAAGAAAAAGAATGTAAAAAATACAAAAAAGTATACAAATCCTACCAACACATAACTGCTACCACATATTCATAAATGCATTCTGCTTTCTATTGCATATCTATAATAGCATAAAAAACTGCCAGACAGATTCTTCTCCAGTCTTTTTCTTTTATCAGAAGACGCCGCTGTCCAGATGTCCAGATGTCTTCATACAACCCCAGAATAACAAACAATGATGGAGTGACTACATGCGATACAGGTACTAAAAAACATAAAACACACACAATTAAAATCCAGACAAGGGATATCTCAGCGAACCCGATATATTTCAATCTATAAAAATGGAGCGAAACTAATTTGTTCGTTTAGGCCCTGTGGGGCCAAAGTGCCCAACACCGTAATCCAACGGCACTCTAATTGTGCGAGTTTTTTCTTCGAATCTCCGCCTCTTATTCCACTCCTGACATGATCTATTCCAAAGACACTCAGATCTTTAGGATTACATTAAGGTGCTGTCTGAAATGTCTAGGGATCGTCTTGAGAGACACAATATCCTTCGCCTCTTTAGCCGCCATGATGTCTCTAATATGTTCACGGGTTCTGATCCTCAACTCACGTGAGGTCAGTCCCACATATGATAAACCACATGTACATCTTGCCATGTAAACCACATAAGTGGTACTACAGGAGATGTAGTCCGTAATTTTAAATTCTTTTTTACCGTCGGCAGAGGCAAAGGACAGTGTCCTCACATGATTCCGACATGCCAGGCAGTCACCACATGGGAAGAAACCCCACTTTTTCTTCCCACCTCCAAATATCGATGGATTTTTAGTAATGTAATGACTCTTGACCAACATATCTCTCAGATTTTTTGATCTTCTTGCCGTCATCAGGGGTTCATCTGAGAGATACTTGGCCAAGGTGGGTTCGGTCTTCAGAATAGGCCAATGTCTCCTCAGAATACTTCTCATTGTTCCCCATTGGTGATTGAATGTAGAGATATATCGGATTTTCTCATCCTCTTTTTTCTTCGTTTTGAGTGGCTGTGACAGTAGGTCACATCTTTTCTGGTTTTTGGCCCGAGAGTACCCACGTTTTATACTTCTATTGCTGTATCCACGTGATTGGAATCTCTCCCCAAGGTCCACAGATTGTCTCTTAAATGCCTCCTCCGAAGAACAAATCCTCCTCATCCTTAAGAACTGTCCTATTGGAATCGCCCCTATAGTAGAGCTATTATGGGATGAGGAGGCATGGAGGAGTGCATTGACCGAGGTTTCCTTCCTGAACACATCCGTGTGTATGGAGCCATCCAGCTGGGTCTGCAGCAAGATATCGAGAAAGGAGATACTCTCCCTACTAAAATTATAGGTAAGCCTGATGTTGAGGCTGTTACGGTTCAATTCTTTCATAAATAAATGGAGTTGCTCTACCGGCCCTTGCCAAATAAACAAAATATCATCAATATACCGATACCACCCCAGTACTTGGGGGGCGGAGTGTGCGCCCCCGAATATTGTTCTCTCCCAATATCCCAAAAATTATTTTGCATACGAAGGCGCACACGCCGCCCCCATCGCGGTCCCGCGACTCTGGAGGTAGTATCGGTCCTTAAAAGTAAAACAATTGTGTGTTAGAATGAACTGCAAAAGCCTCAACACCAGGCCCACTACGTCTGGATCAATGTTACTGGATTCCAGAAAGAAAGTAGCAGCCTCCATCCCATCATCATGATGGATGGAGGTGTAAAGTGTCTCGATATCTGCCATGACCAACAGCATGTCTGGCTCCAAGGAAAGACCATCAAGTCTCCTCAGGACGTCCGTAGTGTCTCTGACATAAGAGGGTAAGGTCTCTACTTGTGACCTCAGGTAATAATCGATGTATTTACATACTGGGTCACATAACCCTCCCATGCCAGAGACAATCGGACGCCCCGGGGGATTCACTGAATCCTTATGGACCTTGGGGAGAAGATAAAACGTGGGCATCACAGGGTACTCCACTATCAAGCCATCAAACGTTTTTTTACTGATGGTACCCTGATACAAAGCCTCCTCCAAAATATCTCCAAGTTCCCTCATAAATTTTGGTAATGGGTTCTGGGGCAACATGGTATAAGTTTCTTTGTTACATAATTGTTTGAAAGCCTCTCTTTCGTATTTGTCCGTAGGCCAGATCACCACGTTCCCCCCTTTATCGGATGGCTTTATAACAACATCCCGTAAATCACGGATTTCCTGCAAAGCCATTCTCTGACAACGTGTCAGATTGTCCCTCTTTTTTTTGTTGCTAATAGTTTTTAAATCAGCAGCCACTAAGTTAGTAAAAATTTCTACTTGAGGGCATAATGACAAAGGAGGGAACGTGGTCGACCTGGCACGAATCAAAGGAGGAGGTATACCTGTAGGAGGATTAGCAGACTCTTGCTCCAGTTCTTCCAACATGGCGACAACCTCTTGGTCGGATATCGAAGTCCCGTCAATAGAGTGTCGAGAGTGTAGTTTTTTCAACACAAGTTTTCGCGAAAATAAATTCAAATCTTTCAGTGCTGTGAAATAATCATAATTATTGCATGGGGAAAATGAAAGGCCGAGACCCAGAACCTCACACTGAGTCTCTGTGAGAGTGTGTTGTGATAAATTTATTACCTCGAGTGTGGTGTTCTTGGGTCTCTTGTCTTTCTGGGGGGATGTAGGGACCTTTCTTTTGTTACCATATCTGGTCACTTTCTGCCACCGATCTTTATATATATCACTCCTCTCTGATCCTGACGTTCCCTTATCTTCCCTTTTCTCGTCAGTAGATGATACTGACGAGAATGATACAGATCTCGTTCTTGATACTGATCTCCTGTTCGACTGGATATTCCTCCACCTGTATACCCTGGTGTTTTTGGCATCAGAAACATCTCGTTGATATTTTTTGGTTTTTAGGGCTACAATCTCCTTTTCCCATTTCTGGAGATCTAAATCCAGTTCATTTTTAAAAGTAGAAATAGTCTTATAGGGATCAACAGGTCTTCCACTATACCCAATCCAGCAGATGGATACCCAACCAGGAGTATTCACATTTAAAAAAAAATTAGTGGCAGACACCAATAAAGTGGCATCGTGGCATCAATTTTACCACAGTAGAAATATTATAATAAGGATCATCAGGACTTTTACTACACCAACCCATAAGATGGACACCCAAGAGAGACTGTTCACATTTCCACAAATTAATGTTAACATCTCCAGCAGCAGCAACAATGCAGCACACTAAAGGGCTGGATAACAAAGAAGATATGCTCTAAAAAATGTTTGAAGTAGATGTCCCCTACTGTACGACGTTAGTAACCAATAACATTTTTGGGGGCCTGACGATAAGGCCTGTTTATCTTTGACTACAAGCAACAAACAATTTATACATGAGAATTCCCCTACTGTATTACATTAGTAACAGAAGAATTTTTGGGGGGCCTGTTGATGAGGCCTGTATAACATTAATTAGATGCTACAAACAATTCCTAAGGGAGATGTACCCTACTGCATTACATCAGTAACAGAATCATTTTTGGGGGGGCCTGTTGATGAGGCCTGCATAACATTCACTAGATGTTACAAACAATTTCTACGTGAAATGTCCTCTGCTGTAATACGATAGTAACAAGAAATTTTTTTGCCTGTCGATGAGGCCTGTATAACATTGACTAGATGCTACAATTATTACGTGGGATGTTCCCTACTCTGTGACGTTAGTAGTAGAAGAATTTTTGGGGGAATGTTGATGAGGCCTGTATAACATTAACTGCAACAAACAATTCCTAAGTGAGATGTCTCCTACTATATTAAGTTAATAACAGAAGGATTTTTTTGGTGCATGTCGATGAGGCCTATATAACATTGACTAGATGCTGCAAACAATTTCTATGTGACATGTCCCCTACTGTATTATGTTAGTAGCAGAAGAATTTTTTGGGGGGGCCTGTCAATGATGCCTGTATACCACAAACAATTTCAAAGTGAAATGTCCCCCCAACTGTATTACGTTAGTAATAGAAGAAATTATTGTGGCCTGTCAATGAGGCCTGTATAACATTAACTAGATGCTACAAACAATTCCTTATTGAGATGTCCCCTACTGTATTACATTCGTAGCAGAAGAATATTTTTTGGCCTGTTGATCAGGCATGTATAACATTGACTAAATGCTATAAACAATTTCAAAATGAGATGTCCCCTACTGTATGACACTAGTAACAGAAGAAAGAATTGTTTAAGTGAGGATGTTGGCTGGATGACAAAGAAGTAGTGATGAGCGAATATACTCATTGCTCGGGTTTTCCCGAGCATGCTCGGGTGATCTCCGAGTATTTATGACTGCTCGGAGAGTTAGTTTTTGTTGATTCAGCTGCTTGATTTACAGCTATTAGCCAGCCTAAGTACATGTGGGGGGTTGCCTGGTTGCTAGGGAATCCCCACATGTAATCAAGCTGTCTAGTAGTCACAAATCATCTCGCTGCAGCAAGGAAAACTAAATCTCCAAACACTAACAAATGCTCGGAGACCACCCGAGCGTGCTTGGGAAAACCTGAACAATGAGTATATTCGCTCATCACTACAAAGAAGATATGCTCTAAAAAATGTTGCAGTAGATGTCCCCTACTGTATGACGTTAGTAACCAACTACATTTAGGGGGGCCTGTTGATAAGGCCTGTATAACATTGGCTAGATTCTACAAACAATTTCTGCGTGAAATGTCCCCTACTGTATTATGTTAGTAACAGAAGAATTTAGGGGGGCCTGTCGATGAGGCCTGTATACCATTGACTAGATGCTACAAACAATGAGAAAGTGAGATGTCCACCCCGAATGTATTACATTAGTAACAGAAGAAATTTGTTTCGCCTATCGATGAGGCATGTATAACATTGACTAGATGCTACAAACAATTCTTAAATGAGATTTCCCCTACTGTATTACTGTCGTAACAGAAGAATATTTTTTGGCCTGTCCATGAAGCCTGTATAACATTGACCAGGTGCTATAATCAGTTTCAAAATGAGATGTCCCCTACTGTATGACATTAGTAAAAGAAGAAAGAATTGTTTGTGTGGATGAGGGCTGGATGAGAAAGAAGATAAGCTAAAAAAACCTTTGAAGTAGATGTCGCCTACTATATGATGTTAGTAACCAATTACATTTTTGGGGGCCTAGGGATGAGGCCTGTATAACATTAACTAGATGCTACAAACAATTCCTTAGTGAGATGTCCCCTACTGTATTACATTCGTAGCAGAAGAATATTTTTTGGCCTGTTGATCAGGCATGTATAACATTGACTAGATGCTATAAACAATTTCAAAATGAGATGTCCCCTACTGTATGACACTAGTAACAGAAGAAAGAATTGTTTAAGTGAGGATGAAGGCTGGATGACAAAGAAGTAGTGATAAGCGAATATACTCGTTGCTCGGGTTTTTCCGAGCACGCTCGGGTGATCTCCGAGTATTTATGACTGCTCGGAGATTTAGTTTTTGTTGATTCAGCTGCTTGATTTACAGCTATTAGCCAGCCTAAGTACATGTGGGGGTTGCCTGGTTGCTAGGGAATCCGCACATGTAATCAAGCTGTCTAGTAGTCGCAAATCATCTAGCTGCGGCAAGGAAATCTAAATCTCCAAACACTAACAAATACTCGGAGACCACCCGAGCGTGCTTGGGAAAACCCGAGCAATAAATATATTCGCTCATCACTACAAAGAAGAAATGCCCTAAAAATTTTTGCAGTAGATGTCCCCTACTGTATGACATTAGTAACCAACGACATTTAGGGGGGCCTGTTGATAAGGCCTGTATAACATTGGCTAGATGCTACAAACAATTTCTGCGTGAAATGTCCCTTACTGTATTATGTTAGTAACAAGAATTTAGGAGGGCCTGTCGATGAGGCCTGTATACCATTGACTAGATGCTACAAACAATTTGAAAGTGAGATGTCCACCCTGAATGTATTACATTAGTAACAGAAGAAATTTGTTTCACCTATTGATGAGGCATGTATAACATTGACTAGATGCTACAAACAATTCTTAAGTGAGATGTCCCCTACTGTATTACTTTCGTAACAGATGAATATTTTTTGGCCTGTCCATGAAGCCTGTATAACATTGACCAGGTGCTATAATCAATTTCAAAATGAGATGTCCCCTACTGTAATACTTTAGTAACAGACAAATTTTTGGGGGGCTGTCGATGAGGCATGCACAACATTGACTGGATGCTACAAACAATTCCTAAGTGAGATGTCCCCTACTGTATTACGTTAGTAAAAGAATCATTTTTTGGACTGTCAATGAGTCCTGTATAACATTGACTAGATGCTGCAAACAATTTCTACATGAAATATCCGCTACTGTATTACGTTAATAAGAGAAGACTTTTTTTGGCCTGTCGATGAAGTCTGTATAAAATTGACTAGATGCCACAAACAATTTTTACATGAGATGTCCCCTACTATATTACATTAGTAACAGAAGAAGTTTTGGAGGCCTGTCGATGAGGCCTCTATAACAGTGACTAGATGCTACAAAGCAATTCCTAGGTGAGATGTCTCCTACTATATCACGTTAGTACCAGAAATTTTTTTGGACCTGTCGATGAGGCCTGTATAACATTGACTAGATGCTACAAACAATTTTTACACGAGATGTCCCCTTCTGTATTACATTAGTAACAGAATAAATTTTTTTGTCCTGTCGATGAGGTCTGTATAACATTGACTAGATGCTACAAACAATTTCTATGTGAGATGTCCCCTACTGTACTACGTTAGTACGAGAAGAATTTTTGGGGGCATGTTGATGATGTCTCTATAACATTGACTAGATGCTACAAACAAGTCCTAAGTGAGAGGTCCCCTAATGTATTACATTAGTAACAGAAGAAAGAATTGTTTCAGTATGGATGAGGGCTGGATGACAAAGATGATATGTTCTAAAAAATATTTTAAAGCAGATGTCCCCGAATGTATGACATCAGCAACCAACAACATTTTTGGGGGCCTGTGGATCAGGCCTCTATGACGTTACTAACAATTTCTACGTGAGGTGTCCTCTACTGTATTATGTTAGTAATAGAAAACAATTTGGGGGCCTGTTGATGAGGCCTGTATAACATTGTCTATATGCTACAAACAATTCTTAAGTGAAGGGGACCCTACTGTATTACGTCAGTAACAGAAGAATTTTTGGGGGGCCTTTTGATGGGGCCTGTATAACATTGACTAGATGCTACAAACAATTTGTACATGAGATGTCCCCTACCTATGTTAGTAACAGAAGAAATTGTTTTGGCCTGTATAACATTGACTAGATGCTCAAAACAATTTCAAACTGAGATCTCCCTTCTGTATCACGTTAGTAACATAAAAAATATATATTTTTAGTGTGGATGAGGCCTGTATAATCTAGTAGATTTTTCGTGACCTTAGAAAACCCTTTTTCCTACAGTTGCTGCTGGTAAGGAGCAGGTTTGCCGGACAAATATGTCCAACGTGTCGTTAGGTGCACTGATCAGGATAAGAGGCATGACGACGACGGGAGTGGGAATGTACAACAGGATCAATAGCAAGGTGGCTATGGGAGGTATGAGATACAAGATGCAGCCTACAACAATTAGTCGCTTACTCAATAGCTATTACTAGAGAGCGTTTGATGCTCGTCAGAAGATAAGTGTAACAGATGCGCGTCTCAAGCTAAGCATAAAAGATGCTAGTGAGAAATTGGTTGCCAAAGTTGCACATAAACTAGAAGATGGGCTCAAAACAATGTCAAACTCAGACGGCTGCTTTATCACGTTCGCAAAAATAACAAAAAAAATGTTAATGTGCAACAGCTCTGCACACAGAACAATTTCAATGCCACTAAATGACAAGGTTGAATATAGCAGGATATATCACGTATAGCAACAGAAAAAAATATATATTTTAACCCATTACTTGCCAAATTAGCAATTTTCATTTTTTTTTAATGACAGATTTTTAATGATTTCGGTCCAATGAATCAGAAACATAATTTGCAAAATTTTTACAAGTTCGGATTTTTCAGAAAAGGGCATCCCAATATTCAATTAAATATGACAATGACATGATTTCCTGTTTTGAAAACATTCATTTTACAAACACAACACAAACAATTGGTCCTAATTATAAAAATTATAAAATCATATCTGCTAGAAGCTAAAGATTAGGCGTCCCAAAAAAGGACATTGGTAGATAATGGGTTAATGTGCGTGAGGTCTGCAGGCAGCTTCAGATCACCACCCAAAAATTACAATGTGGGATATGGCGGGCTGTTTCACGTTTTGCAACAGAAAAAATTATATTTTTTAATGTGCATGAGCTATGCACACTGTGGAATTTCACCGTCACTAAATAACAAGGTGAGATGTGGCATGATGAGTCACGCAAGCAACTGCCTCCCAAAAATATTACTTTATGCACAACAGCTCAAATCACAGAACAATGTCACCACACCACTAAATGACACAGTGAGATATGGCATGCTGTTTCACATTTAGCTAGTGAAAAAAAAAGATTTAGAACGCAACACTCTTGCATGGAGCACAATAGAAGCATGTGCACAAAACACTTGAAAGACATGTGCCCTGCTGGCTTTGTCTGTGGACCTCAGTAATAGCAAAAAATAAAAAGTGCTAAAAAGTCGATATCAGCTACACAAGACACTACCTAGTTAAACTATCTGAGTAAGAAACAACCGCCTAGCTAACTAGCTAAAATATAGCTTCTAACACTGCCAGCATCAGGAGCAGACTTTCTGTACTGTTACAGTGTTAAACTGGTACTAAAACAAGATGTCTGCTCTTTATATGGAGAGGGACATGTGATTTCATCAGCCAGTGACACAAGCTGTTGTGTCAGGACATTGTGGATGTTTTCTGCACCCTGATTGGATTGGACGCAATGTGCACACATACAGCTAGGGAAAAAAATTACTGTTTACAAGAACGCCGCACCTCTGAGCCCTGCAAACCCACTCCCCTCATCAAACATGTGCCAAACGCTCATGATGCACCACCATTATCGTTGTAAAAGTGCTGAAAATATTTTTATGGCAACGCAAATATTCATACCTCCCAACTTTTGAAGACGGGGAAGAGGGACAAAGTTTGCGGCGCGCAACGTGTGCTGCGGCAAATTTAAGGCCACACCTCTGACCACACCCATTCATAACTAGTCACACCCATATCCATGTTCCAACCACACCCATTTAGCACTGCTGATCACACTGTTTCATAAAGAATAATTATAAACAAAAAAATATGGCCACACAGTGCTCCATTCTGTATAATGGCCACACATGATGCTCCATACTCTATAATGGTCACACATGATGCTCCGTACTGTATGATGGCCCCAAATGATGCTGTGTACAGTATACTGGCCCCACGTGATGCTCTATACAGTATAATGGTCCCACATGATGCTCCATACTGTATAATGGCTCCACATGATGCTCCATACTGTATAATGGCCAGACAGTGCTCCATACTGTATAATGGCCCCACATGATCCTCCATACTGTATAATGGCCACACATGATGCTCCATACTGTATAATGACCGCACATGATGCTCTATACTGTATAATTACTGCACATGATGCTCCATACTGTATAATGGCCACACATGATGCTCCATACTGTATAATGGCCACACATGATGCTCCATTCTGTATATTGGCCGCACATGATACTTCTTACTGTATAATGGCCACACATAGCTACTCCTACACATGCGGCTGCGCTCCGTACACTTTGCACACACGGCTCCACTCCATACACACGCGCTCCGCTCCATACACCTCGTACACACGCGGCTCCGCTCCGTACACCTCATACACACACGGCTCCGCTCCATACACCTTGTACACACACAGCTTTGCTCTGTACACGTCGTACACATTCAGCTCCACGCCATACACCTCATACACATTCAGTTCCGCTCCATACACCTCGTACACATTCAGCTCCACTCCATACACTTCGTACACATTCAGCTCCACTCCATACACCTCGTACACATTCAGCTCCGCTCCATACACCTCATACACGCACGGCTCCGCTCCATACACCTCGTACACACACGGCTCCACTCCATACACCTCGTACACACACGGCTCCGCTCCATACACCTCGTACACACACGGCTCCACTTCATACACCTCGTACACACACGTCTCCGCTCCATTCACCTCGTACACACACGGCTCCGCTCCATACACCTCGTACACACACGGCTCCGCTCCATACACCTCGTACACACACGGCTCTGCTCCATACACCTCGTACACACACGGCTCTGCTCCATACACCTTTTACACACATGGCTCCGCTCCATGCACCTCGTACACACGGCTCCGCTCCATACACCTCGTACACACACGGCTCCGCTCCATACACCTCGTACACACATAGCTCCGCTCCATGCACCTCGTACACACACAGCTCCACTCCATATACCTCGTACATACACGGCTCCGCTCCATACATCTTATACACACACGGCTCTGCTCCATACACCTCGTACACACACGGCTCCGCTCTGTACACCTCGTACACACATGACTCTGCTACATCCACACTGCAAGTGCAGCACCCCAGAGACCTGGTCGTTGCAGTAATGTCGCTCTGCCACTAAGGGGAGTGATGGTACATCTGATGGCACTAAAGGAGTTCATCTGACCAGGTATCACAAGCACACATTACACTTCACACTCCGGCCACTAGGGGGAGCAAAAGGCACTATTTACTAGGTCACTCCTCACACTGGTAAAACTAGGGGTTGGATAGGAAGTTAGGACAGAAGCTGACTGGGTTTTGCCCAGGCAATATCCCGCAGCAGGGGGTGTTGCGGGGGAGACTCCAGGGGAGTCCCTGTCAGGCGTGGGAACCTGGCAGAGACTTAGCGACAAGAACAGAACGAAATGGAACCACGCCTGCACTACCTTACGGCGGTATCCTTAGAAAGGACACGAAGCGAAGGATATTGTGGACAGTGAGAAACGAGATCAAGCACAAAGGAAAGCCAGTAAGAGTCGTGCCCCGAGAACGGCAACATCTTACTGAGGCGCGTAGCCGGTGACCGGAACACCGAGGAAGTAACTGACTTTATGCCTTACTTCAAATACCGCAGGACAGTTAATTATAGGTTGGCTGTCTACCATACATCACCTAAGCAGACATAGGGGGCAACTATGGAGAGGGGCATCTCTAGGGTCCCAGAATAGCTCCGAGCCTTCCCGTCAAACGGGTGCGTCCTAGCCATAACAAACTTGGGGGACGGAGAGAGAAAGAACGAGAAAGAACTAGAAAGAACGAGAACAGAAGTTGTAAGGACTATCCCGAATGCTCAGCAGGGAAGCACTACAACACACAGGCGCTAGTGGTAGGCAACGATTTCCACCTGCAAAGGGAACTCTGGATGTGCCTTTGGACCGGCCGGTCTCAGACAGCCCTGTTAACAGTGCTCTGGATTGAGGATCCTGAAGTCACCAGTAAAGAGGTAAAGAGACTTCAACCCTGTTCCTTGTTATTGACTGCACCTCACACCATCGCCACCTACAGCACTGGGAAGCCCTGGGGATATACTTCACCTGTGGGAAGGTAAACCATCTAGCTGCCATCACATCACCCCAGTGGACCCCGAGCAGCGTCGGTCACCCTGACCGAAAACCACAGGTGGCATCACGAAACCTTGACAAACTTTTATTACCTTTGATTGGACGCCCCTTAGCAGGGTCACGGACCGGGTCCAGCCACCGTGACAACCCCAGGACTGAGCCAGAGAGGACCAGTACCGAGTAACCCATGGCCCTGCGTCTGGGGGTGCTCCATAAACACCTCCTAACCCCACACATAACAGGCAGCACATCACCAGGGCACGTGCTTCTCTCCAGAGAAGGGGGTGTGTGAGCCCTGTGCCAGTGCTGCATGGCACTCACCTGCGGGTGCCCTCACCAGGGCATGTGTTGCTTCCCTGGCAGTGATGGAGGGGCAGCGACAGCACAAAGCTTCATTAGGTGCAGATCAATAAATCTGGAGACATTTGTCTACACGGTGAGAACTAGTTTCCTTTGTTACAAGCAGAGAAACAAGCAGCCTGCTGCAGCACATGGATACCGAGCACGCCCACTCCAGCTCATTATCCTGCTGGCACTTACCTGGCACCGCACACACCGGGGGCATGAGGGTCGGTGTGCATGCTCGTCCTGCACAACATCCAGCTCCTTGTCCTCCTCCTCCTCGCTACGTCCGTGTCCTGAGGATGACCCCGTGCCCAGCGCTGGCAGCGCCTCCTTCATGCCACAGGAAGCCCTAAGAGTAAGGCCGGGATCACACATGCGAGAAACACGTCCGTGTCTCGCATGTGAAATCCAAGCTCTGGCACCGGCACTCCAGAGCGGAGCATGCGGCTCCATGTGTTGCTATGCGGCGGCACGCTCCGCTCCCAAGTGCCAGCGCCAGAGCTTGGATTTCACATGCAAGACTCGGATGTGTTTCTCACATGTGTGATCCCGGCCTAAAACTCAGGAACATGGGGAAGGGGCGTGGCCTAACCCAAGGGGGTGTGTGATGGCTAATTCTCCTGCTGTCTGCGGGAGCAGAGTGTCCCGTGCAGGACAGCGGGGACAAGCATCAAATGCGGGACAATCCCACACAATGAGGGACGGTTGGGAGCTATGAAGATTTTCCAGCACTTTTTACCTAATGTTACCATTTTTTAAAATTGTGGTCGCGTTTCCAATCACGAATCTAAATGTGCCATATTCGTGCTGAATTTATGTTTAGTGATAGTTTTCCGAACAAATTCACTCATGACTACTGGCACTCCCATTGTGTGGAAATAGAGAGTTGACTTTAACAGCACTTAGGATTAATTATTTGATAGAAATTGCAATACCCTAAATGCTTCCATCTTCTCTTCTCCAACATATGAGATTTTGCAAAACTGGTGAGCCTGCAGGAGACTTGGAGATTCTCTAGCCTAAATGCTAGGATATAATCCAATTTTTTCTTCATTTTCTGATTTCATGTCAAAATTAATCTGCTCATGTTAAAACATGACAGTAAGTACAGCTGCTTTTGCAGAAGCTTGTAAGGGTTGAATGAAATTATTATTTACTGATTAACATCATAGTTATGGAAATAGGTCAAAGCTAGGTTAACTAGTGTAAAATTATTAATACCTTGTCTTGACCTTGATATTTAGCCAAGTTTAAATGGTGAGCTTTCCTCATGTCGCATTCTGCACTCATTGGATTTGTCAATCGGTAACTGTGGTCCTGCTTCTGGTTTAACCCATGACTCATTCTCATGACTCATCTGACTATATCCTCTAGTTTTGTTACCCATTTTCTGAAGTCGCCCCTTCGCTTTGTAAATAACCAAACTTTAAATAATGCCTCTGCCAACATGCTCCAATTGGTGACCACTCTGGTTCTTAGAATTAAACTAGGAATGCTCATACCTCCTTGTAAAAATATTTAGAATTGAGAGTCCTCAGTGGTTGATACCTTTTAATGGCTAACTGAAAAGATGGTAACAAATTGCAAGCTTTCAAAACTACACAGGTCTCTTCATCAGGCAAAAACTAAAAGAAATTCTGAAGAATCCCATATTTATGCACAACATAGCACAGAGAAAAAAAACATGGATAAAACAGGTGACATGAGGCAGAATTACGATGAGTGATACACAGTTATGTCCATAAATATTGGACCAGTTCTTAGATAAGGAATGTTTTATTGTCCTCTGATTGGGGTCTGGTCCTGTTGTGATGACTCCACATGGTCGAGGGGCAAGTTCCTTAGTTGATGTTCTGTAAAAAGACATAAATCCATGCGACACATTCATTCCTGCACTAAGACTGTCAAAGGTCTTTATCAGTACTACCACTACATTGATTATATTTTAATCATCTGGACGGAGTCTGAGCCACAGCTAAAGACATTCCATGAACAGTTTAATCAATTTCATCCTACCATCCTCTTTCTGTGTTTACTATTAATCACTGTTTATTATTATTGATACAGTTTTTTGAAGGAGATTTACTGCCAATTTTGTCACATGCTGTATCCAAGAACTTATGTACATGCATTCAGCCAATAATAGACTAGCCAACTGGTATGTGATGTTACCTCATGGAGATTTGTGTTTGGTACATACATGTACACATGTACCTGTGAATCCTTTGATATATTTCTTCGACAAGCTCACCCACCAACCTATTATGCTTTCTATGTCTTGTAGCATAATAGGTAGTGATGAGGCAGTGACCCGCAAAATTAAAACATAAGACTTTAATTTAATGTGCTCCCTTAATTTAATGTGCCCGGCTGCAATCCTCTGGATTGCAGCTGGGCACATATCCTTTTAATTACAGTCACTAAACATGCTAGTCCTCCTCTGACCATCTTTTACACACAGCTTTCACCATATACAGTCACTAAACACGCTGGCGTTCCCTTTGACCACTAGCAATGGGCGACTGCATCGCTCTGTCAATGTCTCTTACTCACACGGCATCCTTCCATTTACAGTCACTAAACATGCTGGACCTTCCTTTGACCAGTTGCCGTGGGTGACTGCACTGCCATGTTAATGTCTCTTTTCTCACAGCTTTTACACAGTACATGGTATCCTTTAGATTGCAGTCACTAAACACGCCTGTAAGGATTTCGACTGTACATCTGTTCCTGTCTGCTGTTGCCCTTAGTTCGGTTACTTTTGCCCTTACCTAAGATGGAGTCACTGGCCTCACGGGGGCCATCTTGCTTCCTGTCAGACTTTCCTTGTTCCTGTCTGTGGTGTATATAAGGGAGCTCTGTATATTACTCATTGCTTGAGTATCTTGTTCCTGGACTTGTGATCAAGCTGGAAGAACTGCTATCTTGCTGGTTCTTTGTTACCTTGGGATACCCCATCTGTCTCCGGATCTACATCTCTTCATCGTAAGACTTGTTTCCCTGGATCTGCTCTGCACTCGTCCCTGCTGCTGGACTGTTCCCTGCTAGGAGGCCTGGCCTGGTCTCCAGGTCTCTGGATCTGACATACTTGGACTTCCACGGTCTGTACACGTGCTTACTGCTTATCCAGCTCTGTCTGCTACTAACCTGCTGTGTCATAGCTGTTTACCTGCATACCATCATAAATATTATTGAACTCTTAACCTGTTGTCTCTCGGCCTCTTTTCTGACCCATGATACTGATCTCCACTGCACTTAGCACTAAGTTTATAACAGAATACTCAAGCCCAAAAAAATGGAGATCTCTGGGTCAGATTCTATGGAGGTGCGAATGAAAAAACTTTGCTCTTTTGTCTCTGGACTTCATGGGGAGCTGCAGGCTATAAAAACAAAACTGGGGACATTAGAATCGCAAACTAATCATAATGCGAATGTGGCCGATACGTCTATTCAGGCCTTAGCATCTCGACTTTCAAATGTGGAGACTACAGCTGCAACCATGGTATCTGCTCCAATCCCAGATCCTGGTCCGGCTTTTCCTAAACTCCCACCATTCAGGTTTGGTGGTGAAAGAGAGAAATTTCGGGGGTTTTTGAATCAATGTCAGCTGTTTTTCTCTGCACGTGCCGCCCAGTTTGCAACTGATCGGGATAAAGTGTTGACTATAATTATGTTGCTAACAAACAAAGCGTTATTTAAGAACATCCTAAATAGGCAGTGTAAGCGGTTTATACCTTGTGGGAATAAAAGGACTAGAAATAGGAAAAACCCAATGTGGCTAAACAAAGAAGTAAGACAGGCAATTAACAGTAAAAAGAAAGCATTTGCACTACTAAAGCAGGATGGCACCATTGAAGCTCTAAAAAACTATAGGGAGAAAAATACTTTATCTAAAAAACTAATTAAAGCTGCCAAAAAGGAAACAGAGAAGCACATTGCTAAGGAGAGTAAAACTAATCCCAAACTGTTCTTCAACTATATCAATAGTAAAAGAATAAAAACTGAAAATGTAGGCCCCTTAAAAAATAGTGAGGAAAGAATGGTTGTAGATGACGAGGAAAAAGCTAACATATTAAACACCTTCTTCTCCACGGTATTCACGGTGGAAAATGAAATGCTAGGTGAAATCCCAAGAAACAATGAAAACCCTATATTAAGGGTCACCAATCTAACCCAAGAAGAGGTGCGAAACCGGCTAAATAAGATTAAAATAGATAAATCTCCGGGTCCGGATGGCATACACCCACGAGTACTAAGAGAACTAAGTAATGTAATAGATAAACCATTATTTCTTATTTTTAGTGACTCTATAGCGACAGGGTCTGTTCCGCAGGACTGGCGCATAGCAAATGTGGTGCCAATATTCAAAAAGGGCTCTAAAAGTGAACCTGGAAATTATAGGCCAGTAAGTCTAACCTCTATTGTTGGTAAAATATTTGAAGGGTTTCTGAGGGATGTTATTCTGGATTATCTCAATGAGAATAACTGTTTAACTCCATATCAGCATGGGTTTAGAAATCGCTCCTGTCAAACCAATCTAATCAGTTTTTATGAAGAGGTAAGCTATAGGCTGGTCATTGTCCGTGGTATATCTCGATTTTTCCAAAGCGTTTGATACCGTGCCGCACAAGAGGTTGGTACACAAAATGAGAATGCTTGGTCTGGGGGAAAATGTGTGTAAATGGGTTAGTAACTGGCTTAGTGATAGAAAGCAGAGGGTGGTTATAAATGGTATAGTCTCTAACTGGGTCGCTGTGACCAGTGGGGTACCGCAGGGGTCAGTATTGGGACCTGTTCTCTTCAACATATTCATTAATGATCTGGTAGAAGGTTTACACAGTAAAATATCGATATTTGCAGATGATACAAAACTATGTAAAGCAGTTAATACAAGAGAAGATAGTATTCTGCTACAGATGGATCTGGATAAGTTGGAAACTTGGGCTGAAAGGTGGCAGATGAGGTTTAACAATGATAAATGTAAGGTTATACACATGGGAAGAGGGAATCAATATCACCATTACACACTGAACGGGAAACCACTGGGTAAATCTGACAGGGAGAAGGACTTGGGGATCCTAGTTAATGATAAACTTACCTGGAGCAGCCAGTGCCAGGCAGCAGCTGCCAAGGCAAACAGGATCATGGGGTGCATTAAAAGAGGTCTGGATACACATGATGAGAGCATTATACTGCCTCTGTACAAATCCCTAGTTAGACCGCACATGGAGTACTGTGTCCAGTTTTGGGCACCGGTGCTCAGGAAGGATATAATGGAACTAGAGAGAGTACAAAGGAGGGCAACAAAATTAATAAAGGGGATGGGAGAACTACAATACCCAGATAGATTAGCGAAATTAGGATTATTTAGTCTAGAAAAAAGACGACTGAGGGGCGATCTAATAACCATGTATAAGTATATAAGGGGACAATACAAATATCTCGCTGAGGATCTGTTTATACCAAGGAAGGTGACGGGCACAAGAGGGCATTCTTTGCGTCTGGAGGAGAGAAGGTTTTTCCACCAACATAGAAGAGGATTCTTTACTGTTAGGGCAGTGAGAATCTGGAATTGCTTGCCTGAGGAGGTGGTGATGGCGAACTCAGTTGAGGGGTTCAAGAGAGGCCTGGATGTCTTCCTGGAGCAGAACAATATTGTATCATACAATTATTAGGTTCTGTAGAAGGACGTAGATCTGGGTATTTATTATAATGGAATATAGGCTGAACTGGATGGACAAATGTCTTTTTTCGGCCTTACTAACTATGTTACTATGTTACTATGTTACTATGTTACTAATCCTCTGATTGAGACTAATGATGTGTGCTTGAATTCCCTGAAAGACTTTACTGCAGCAATGTGTCAAATGTTTGATTACCCTAATCGGAGTATCACAGCTGAAACCGCACTACTGACACTACATCAATGGAAGCGTCCTGTTGTGGAATACGCAATGGAGTTTCGGAAATGGGTGCTGGATACTACATGGTGCGATTCAGCAAAATATGCAGTGTTCAGGAGAGGTTTATCTGCTTCCATCAAAGATGAACTAGCTCGAGGTGAATCACCTACTAACTTGGCTGACTTTATACATCATTGTATTCGGATTGATATTCGTCTCACCGAATGTCGTCAAGAAAAATGGGCTGATGCTAATCGTAATAACTTTATGCCTTTTCCATCCCCCACCAAGGAGGCGCTGACTAAGACTTTATCTCAGACAGAGCTGGAACCTATGCAGGTTGACGCAGTACGGAGGAAACCCATCGATGCACGTAAGGAATATCGTTTCAAGGAGAATCTATGTTTTTACTGCGGTAAATCAGGTCACTATATTTCAGAGTGCCCTGGGAAAAATCGCAAGTCCGCAGCTGCAGTAACTGGACTTGACTTTTCGGATGTATCTTCAGTGTGTTCTCTTCCGCACAGACAGGAAATATCCGCTGAAAACTTTGATTTTCCTGATGATTCTTCATTAACATCATCACCTGTGGACATAGCCTTACTTTCCGTAAGTTCTACCACGGCGAGGAGGGATTCGCTCTGCTGCGTTTCCATCAAAATTTGGGTGTGTTCCTGCTGGATCACCTGCTCTGCCATGATAGACTCTGGAGCTTGCAGCAAAGCAATCTCATGGACATCTCCTTTGCTGAAAAACATGGCATACGCTCACGAAAAAGACTCTCCGGTGTTTATGGAGACCGTGGATGGGTCTCCACTAATATCTGGGCCTGTAAAACTCGAAACAGTCCCATTAAAGATCCGTATGGGTGCGGATCATTCTGAAAATATGTCCTTTTTGTTGATTTCTTCTCCTAATTTTACTATTATTTTAGGTTTGCCCTGGTTGCGGCTGCGAAATCCGACTATCAATTGGACAACGAAGGAATTACAGTTTCCAAATGAATCAACGTTGTCCGGAGAGCTGGCTCCAGTGAAGACAGCAGTCATGGTCGACTCGACATTGCCGGTAGAGTATCGGGACTTTAGTGATGTGTGTGACAAAAAAATGCGGATAAATTACCGCCACATCGGCCATATGACTGCCCCGTGGAATTATTGCCTGGTGCCGCGATTCCTTTCGGGAGTATTTATCCATTGTCTGGGCCAGAATTAAAAGCTCTCAAGGAGTACATAGATGAAAACCTAGCTAAGGGGTTTATACGACCATCTTCCTCCCCAGCAGGTGCTCCAATCTTCTTTGTCAAAAAAAAAGATGGCTCACTCCGACCATGCATTGACTACCGGGAGCTCAACAAAGTCACAATCAGGAACTCTTATCCACTCCCACTAATTCCCGAATTACTTGAGAGAGTGCGACATGCCAAAATCTTCACAAAATTGGATCTTCGTGGAGCGTACAATTTAGCATGGATTCGTCCTGGCGATGAGTGGAAAACGGCTTTTCGGTCACGTTATGGACATTTCGAGTACCTCGTTATGTCTTTCGGTCTCCGTAACGCATCGGCTACATTCCAGCACTTGGCGAATGATGTTTTCCGGGATATACTCGATATTTTTGTTGTGATTTATTTGGATGACATTTTGATTTTTTCCAGCAATATCGAGGACCATCAGCGACACGTGAAAATAGTTTTGGATCGTCTACGGCAGAATCATTTATACATCAAACTGGAGAAATGTGAGTTTCACAAAACAGAAATTCAATTCTTGGGATACGTTATTTCTCCCCAGGGTCTCAGCATGGACGCAAGACACAAGCCATTCAGGAGTGGCCGACTCCCAAGTCAGTGAAGGAAGTACAGCGATTCATCGGATTCGCCAATTTTTACAGACGCATTATTAAAAAATTTTCAGCGATTGTTACACCCATCACTCAGTTAACCCAGAAGAAGACGCCATTTGTCTGGTCTTCCCAAGCTCAAACAGCATTTTCTACATTGAAATCTAAATTTACGACAGCTCCAATTCTTATCCACCCTGATCCAGACAAAGCCTTCATAGTGGAAGTGGATGCCTCGGACTGTGCTGTAGGGGCCATACTCTCGCAAAGAACAGGTGAGATAGATTAGCCCCCCACAAATAATGACTGTGAGAGGAGAAGGAAATGACATACGTAGTATGAAACAAGATTTAGCACAGGAGGCCACTTCTAGCTAAATAGAAATAGTACAGAACAGAACGCTGTGCGGTCAGTAAAAAAAACTAGAAAAAGTCCACCGCAGAGAAATGCAAAAATCTCCACACCTGACTAAAGGTGTGGAGGGCAAACTCTGCTGCCCAAAGCTTCCAGCTTAACTGAATAGATCCATACTGAAAAGCTGGACAAATGAACAAAAACAAAGAAAGTGCTGAACAACAAGTCCACAACAAGAGAACCGCAAAAGGACAATCAAGGACTGGTCAGAGTGTCATGAAAATCCTAAGAGCAATGACTCCAGGCAGGAACAATTGACAACTGGCATTGAATGAGGGATAAGGCCAGACTAATATAGCCGAGCCAGAAAGATGATCAGTGAAAACAGCTGCTGAAGCTAAATCCAAGAAGCAGCCATACCACTCAAAACCACAGGAGGGAGCCAAAGAACAGAACTCACAAAAATGCTACTTACAACCACCGGAGGGAGCCCAAGAGCGGAATTCACAACAGTACCCCCCCTTAAGGAGGGGTCACCGAACCCTCACCAGAGCCCCCAGGCCGATCAGGATGAGCCAAATGAAAAGCACGAACCAAATCGGCGGCATGAACATCGGAGGCAATAACCCAAGAATTATCCTCCTGGCCATAACCCTTCCACTTGACAAGATACTGAAGCTTCCGCCTCAAAAAACGAGAATCCAAAATTTTCTCAACCACATATTCCAACTCCCCCTCAACCAACACCGGGGCAGGAGGATCAACAGATGGAACAACGGGCACCACATATCTCCGCAACAAAGATCTATGGAAAACATTGTGGATGGCAAAATAGGCTGGAAGGGCCAAACAAAAAGGCACAGGATTGATAATCTCAGAAATCTTATATAAGGACCAATAAACCGAGGCTTGAACTTAGGGGAAGAAACCTTCATAGGAACATGACGAGAGGACAACCAAACCAAATCCCCCACACGAAGCCGAGGACCAACACACCGACGGCGGTTAGCAAAACGCTGAGCCTTTTCCTGGGACAACGTCAAATTGTCTACCACATGAGCCCAAATCCGCTGTAACCTGTCCATCACAGAATCAACACCAGGACTATCAGAAGGCTCAACCTGCCCTGAAGAAAAACCAGGATGGAAACCAAAATTACAAAAGAAAGGCGAAACCAAAGTAGCCGAACTGGCCCGATTGTTAAGGGCAAACTCGGCCAACGCCAAGAAAGTCACCCAATCATCCTGATCAGCAGACACAAAGCATCTCAAATAGGTTTCCAAGGTCTGATTAGTTCGCTCAGTTTGGCCATTGGTCTGAGGATGGAACGCCGAAGAAAAAGACAAATCAATACCCATCCTAGCACAAAAGGCCTGCCAAAACCTGGAAACAAACTGGGAACCTCTGTCAGACACAATATTCTCCGGAATGCCATGCAAACGAACCACATGCTGAAAAAACAATGGAACCAAATCAGAGGAGGAAGGCAATTTAGGCAAAGGTACCAAATGGACCATTTTAGAGAACCGGTCACAAACCACCCAGATAACAGACATCCTCTGGGACACAGGAAGATCCGAAATAAAATCCATGGAAATATGCGTCCAAGGCCTCTCCGGGATGGGCAAAGGCAAAAGCAACCCACTAGTGCGGGAACAGCAAGACTTGGCTCGGGCGCAAGTCCCACAGGACTGCACAAAAGCACGGACATCACGCGACAAGGAAGGCCACCAAAAGGACCTAGCAACCAAATCTCTTGTACCAAAAATCCCAAGATGACCAGCCAACATTGAACAATGGACCTCAGAAATCACCTTACTCGTCCATCTATCAGGAACAAACAGCTTCCCCACAGGACAGCGGTCAGGCCTATCAGCCTGAAATTCCTGAAGCACCCGCCGCAAATCAGGGGAGATGGCAGAAAGAATCACCCCTTCCTTAAGAATGCCAACCGGCTCAAGGACTCCAGGAGAATCCGGCAAAAAACTCCTAGAGAGGGCATCCGCCTTAACATTCTTAGATCCTGGAAGATATGAGACCACAAAATCAAAACGGGAGAAAAACAGGGACCACCGAGCCTGTCTAGGGTTCAGCCGCTTGGCCGACTCAAGGTAAATCAAATTCTTATGATCGGTCAAGACCACAATGCGGTGCTTGGCTCCCTCAAGCCAATGTCGCCACTCCTCAAATGCCCACTTCATAGCCAACAACTCCCGATTGCGGACATCATAATTGCGTTCCGCAGGCGAAAACTTTCGGGAAAAGAAGGCACATGGCTTCATCAAGGAACCATCAGAATTCCTCTGTGACAAAACGGCCTCTGCCCCAATCTCAGAAGCGTCAACCTCAACCTGAAAAGGAAGAGAAACATCCGGTTGACGCAACGCAGGGGCAGAAGTAAATCAGCGTTTAAGCTCCTAAAAGGCCTCAACAGCCTCAGAGGACCAATTAGTCACATCAGCGCCTTTCTTCGTCAAATCGGTCAGGGGTTTAACCACACTAGAGAAGTTGGCAATGAAACGGCGATAAAAATTAGCAATGCCCAAAAATTTCTGAAGGCTCTTCACAGATGTGGGTTGAATCCACTCATGAATGGCTTGGACCTTAACAGGATCCATTTCTATAGACGAAGGAGAAAAAATAAACCCAAAAAAAGAGACCTTCTGAACTCCAAATAGGCACTTAGACCCCTTCACAAATAGAGAATTATCACGAAGGATCTGGAATACCATCCTGACCTGCTTCACATGAGACTCCCAATCATCGGAAAAAATCTAAATATCATCCAAATACACAATCAGGAATTTGTCAAGATAATTGCGGAAAATATCATGCATGAAAGACTGGAACACAGATGGAGCATTAGAGAGCCCAAATGGCATCACAAGGTATTCAAAATGGCCTTCGGGCGTGTCATGTCTCACGACTTGGGAAATCATTCAATGTTTGCATTGCTTGTGTTCGATCCTTCTTTCTAGGCAGAAGTTTGCCTTTCCCAGTATATTGTCCCAACTCTCTCACTGTAGTCTTGTGATGTATGTTTGTTCACGCCCTTATTCTCCATTTTGTCATCATTCCTCCATCTGTATGCATCCTACTACATGTCCTCTGTTGAATATTCCTTTTTACCTGCTACTTTCATCATAATACAAGAATTTCAGTTAAAGCAACCCTCTTTTCCTGGAGTCTTCTTACATGAGATCGTGGCTGAGTTAAGCTGTCTGATTAATCGGTATGAACGTGAGTACAGGTGAATACGGAAGCGCCTAAAAAGAAGGGTCTATCCAGGCACCACTACGTTCTACATATCCATGAGTCAGAATAGTAAAAAGGAATATCCCGCCTTCAGAGACAGTAACTCAAGGTCTGTGCTGAACCTCAGTGGAAAGGGACATTTCCCAGATAGATAGTATCCCAGTTCCCAGCCAGACCCCAGCGTGCATAGAAGCACACACTGCAGATAAACAGGGAGAAGTATAACCCTCATCCTCCACTCTTCCTGCCTGCAATCAAATCATGTCTGAAGCAAGGAATGCAATGTCCCTACCAGACTTACAAACACAGGAAAGAGACCCAGATCCCCATCCACCAGCTAGTGAAAGGGGAAAACGTACAGTCAAACCTACATGGAAAGTCATGGAGAATTTAGAGACTGCAAAATGTGTCGTATATAGTGATGTGTCTTCACTGTGGGAGAAAGTGCTGAATCACATAGACACTGTATCAAGGCCTGCTTCTCATGAGTTACCACTTGAGGGAGTCCTAGAACAATTATGCACAGCATACCAAATGTATATGGAGAAGACTGACCAATACATTATTCTCCTGAAAAAACTGAATCTGCCAGAGACTTTAAACGAATTGCAAAGTTTCCAGCAGCTTAATTCTGAAAGACACTGCACCGTACGTGACATTAAAACCAAGTTAGAGGCTAAAATTGCACGGACACCAGATGCATCAACTCGCTCATCTAAATTGTCCAAGCACTCAAAACGCTCATCTAGGTCAAGTTCATCAAAATATTCCACTCTCAGCGAGCAGCTTATAAGAGCACGTGCTAAGGCTGAAACGTCTAAGATACAAGCTGCCTTTGCGCAAAGGAGAGCAGAAATGGATGCAGCCACAGCAAAAAAGAGAGCAGAAATGGATGCTGCTGCAGCACAAAAGAGAGCAGAAATGGATGCAGCCACAGCACAAAGGAGAGCAGAAATGGATGCAGCCGCAGCACAAAAGAGAGCAGAAATGGATGCGGATGCAGCACGCAAGGAAGCTCTGGAGAAGGAATGCGAGCACGCGACAGCCATGGCAGAGTTAAGGATCCTGGAGCGAGCTATCAGTGGGAGTCAAAGAGACAGCATCAGTTTGTGTGAAGTGGAGGCAGAAGACCCTATTGAACGCACAAGAGACTACGTGCTAAGCCAAAATGGCGAACCGCAGATCATTACTAACACTCCTGATGGCGTTCATGCTTCTCCAGGGCACCAGGATGCCGATCCACTTACAGAACCCTACATTCAAGGTCAGTACAATGCTCCCAAACTTGAACTTCCTTCGTATTCCAGTATGCGCCAAGACCCCGCATCTCACCAAACTCCACAGGCTATTATCTACACGCAACCCAATATGCCGGCAGGTCATTATACTCTCGACAACCGCGCAGTGCCAGCTCCGCATGTAGCAGAGACTATACCCACCAAACCGGTTGCTGGACTAAATGCATATGCCACTCCATACTTACCCATGTTTCAAGGCCAGGACGTCTTCACCCCTATGTACAACACTGCTCAGCCTACATTTGTGCATCCTAAGTCAGAAAGAACAGACATGTCCGACTTCGCAAGGTACATGATTCGCCGCGAACTTACTAAAACCGGTCTCACAAGGTTTGACGACCAACCTGAAAATTACAGAGGTTGGAAAAATGCCTTTAGAACCGTAACTAGTGACCTCGGCATCACTGCTACCGAAGAGCTGGACCTGCTAATCAGATGGCTAGGACCACAATCCACAGAGCGTGTCAAGAGACTCAGGTCTGTACATATCAGTAATCCAATGGCTGGTCTCATGGCTGCATGGGAAAGACTAGAGAAAAACTTTGGCAGTCCAGAAGCCATAGAGGATGCACTGTTCAAGCGATTACAGAGTTTTCCAAAGATATCAAGCAAAGACAGTTCAAAGTTCCTAGAGCTCAGTGACTTGCTGTTAGAGCTCCAGCTGGCCAAGGCAGACACCCACCTACCTGGCCTCAGCTACCTGGACACTGCTCGTGGAGTAAATCCCATTATCTCCAAGCTACCGTACAATGTACAAGAAAAGTGGACTACACTAGGGTCAAAATACAAGAAAGACCATCAAGTGTCATTTCCTCCATTCTCCTACTTCTGTGAGTTTATAAAAGACGTGGCAGAGCGTAAGAACGACCCAAGCTTTTCCTACGAAGAATCAAGTGGCCCAGCTTCACCTCCTTCTAAGTACGTCAGCGCACGCTCGAATGACAGAAACCGCAGGGGTCCAGTGTCAGTGAAGAAGACGGATATTCTTCCCTCACCAACATCAGCCCCAGGCAAGAGCAACAAGGGTGAAAAGATAGAGAACCCAAATCGTGAATGTCCCATCCACAAGAAGCCACATCCCTTAAAAAAGTGCATCGGCTTCAGGAAGAAACCGCTCGAAGAACGCAAGGAGCTTCTAAAGAAGTTCGGGGTATGCTACAGATGTTGTGCTTCTACTGAACACCTTGCTAAAGACTGTAAAACTACAATTAAGTGCATGGAGTGTGACAGTGAGGACCACGTACAAGCACTCCACCCATTCCGTCCTGACTCTACACTTACTCCTTCCCTCACCATGAGCCATGGCGGGGAGGACGCAGCTCAAACTGCAAGCCATACCACAATATCTTCTTCATGCACAGAAGTCTGCGGAGAAGACCTCTGGGACAAGTCCTGTGCGAAGATTTGCCTGGTGAACGTGTATCCCAACGGTCACCCAGAGAAAGCCGTGAAGATGTATGTCCTTCTGGATGATCAGAGCAACCGATCACTTGCAAGGTCAGAACTCTTTGATATGTTTAACTTAAAGGGAAATGCTTACCCTTACACCTTAGGTACCTGCAGTGGTGTTACAGAGGTTTCTGGGAGAAGGGCCAGTGGCCTTACAGCGACATCTCTCGAGAACACCGTCGAGATACCGTTACCTACACTGGTCGAGTGCAACCAGATTCCATCCAATCGAGAAGAGATCCCAACGCCAGAGGCTGCTCTTCATCATCAACATCTCAAGAAGATAGCAAACAAGATACCAGCCCTCAACAACAAAGCAGATATCCTGATTCTGCTGGGCAGAGACATTCTCCGGCTGCACAAGGTACGTCAGCAAATTAACGGACCACACGATGCACCATTTGCCCAACGCTTAGATCTAGGCTGGGTAATCGTAGGCAATGTTTGCATACATAAGATGAAGAGACCTAACAACATCTCCTCTTACAAAACACACATCTTGTCAAATGGTCGCAGCACCCATTTCCAACCATGCCCACATCACTACTGGGTGAAAGAGAAAGTGAGCAACACCAAGTGGCAACAGGAATCCTTCAACAACATGAACACGCACCAGCCCAGGGATGAAAACCTCGGGTCATCAGTGTTCGACTCTACAAGTAGTGACAACAAGTTGGCACCCACAAGGGAAGATAAAGAATTCATAAAGGTTATGGATAAAGAATTTGCTCAAGATGACTCCAACAGTTGGGTAGCTCCTTTACCCTTTCGTTTCCCAAGAGTGAGGTTGCAGAACAACCTGCAACAAGCTACTGCAAGGTTCTCATCCTTAAAGCGTACCCTAAAGAGGAAACCAGAGATGGAGAAGCATTTCATTGACTTTATGCAGAACATCTTTGACAGAGATCATGCCGAACCTGCGCCACCACTGAGGGAGGGAGAAGAATGTTGGTATCTTCCATCCTTTGGTGTCTATCACCCTCGCAAGCCTAATCAGATCAGAGTCGTGTTTGACTCCAGTACTCAGTTTGAAGGCCTCTCTCTCAATAACCTGCTCCTAACTGGGCCCAACCTGAACAACAGCCTCCTTGGAGTATTGATCCGCTTCAGACAAGAACCTGTCGCCATAATGGCCGACATTCAGCAGATGTTTGATTGCTTCATCGTGAAAGAAGACAACAGAAACTATCTTAGGTTCCTATGGCACAAAGACAACAATGTCAACAATCAGGTCATAGACTACCGGATGAAGGTCCATGTCTTCGGGAATAGTCCCTCACCTGCTGTGGCGATCTATGGTCTGAGACGGACAGCCCAGGAAGGTGAGAGAGAGTACGGATCCGATGCTCGGCAATTTGTAGAGAAGAACTTCTACGTGGACGATGGGCTCAAGTCCTTACCCACAAGTGAAGATGCTATCGACCTACTCTCCAGGACACAGGAAATGCTATCCACATCAAACCTCAGACTCCACAAGATTATCTCTAACAGTCAAGAGGTAATGAACGCGTTTCCATCTGAAGACCATGCCACAAACCTAAAAGACCTCGACTTGGGTTCTGATGTTCCTGCAACACAGCGCAGCCTTGGTCTACTGTGGGATATCAAACGGGACACCTTCACCTTCCAAGTGTCAGCCATAATAAATGCTAGACCTTTGGTTCCAGTATCATCCGACCCCGATGCTCCAACGATCCTTACTCCAGCTACACTTCTTACACAGAAGACTGGAGCTGCTACAGTTCCGCCTGGGAATTTCGATAACAAGGACATTTACAAACGTCAGTGGAGGCAAGTACAACATCCGGCTAACGTGTTTTGGCATCGCTGGAAGACTAAATATTTGCACTTGCTTCAAAACCGTCACAAATGGCAGACGCCCAGTCCCACTCTCCCAGAAGGAGACCTCGTTCTCTTAATGCACAAAGAGGCTCATCGCAATGACTGGCCAATGGGACTTATCGCCAAGGTCCTACCCAGTGAGGACGGAAAGACTCGTAAGGTAGAAGTTAAGGTGACAAAAGGGGGCTCTACCCGAATCTTCTTCCGCCCGGTCACTGAACTCGTGCTGCTTCTACGAAAGGAGGACATCACATGAACTGAACATGCTCCTGGACGTTGCTCACGGCGGGGAGCATTCCTCCTCATCTCCCAGTTTATTGAATATTGACAGTTTCCATTGGATTGAACTGTTAACATTCCCATTGGATTCTGGGTTGGTGGAAGAGTTGGCATGTTTGCGGCTTCCCCAATCTGAAGATGGGTTTAATATATTTGGACTTATCTTTCGGTTTGATCTACAGGTCGACAACAACGAGTTTGGACTTTAAAATCTTAGATGTTTATTATTGCATGTATGTTTTCTTTCCTCTTCTTTTTCATTTTCAGCTTCGAACGACTTCGAAGAATTACGGACATCGTGAAATCCAAGGATTTCAGACGGGGAGTGTCATGTCTCACGACTTGGGAAATCATTCAATGTTTGCATTGCTTGTGTTCGATCCTTCTTTCTAGGCAGAAGTTTGCCTTTCCCAGTATATTGTCCCAACTCTCTCACTGTAGTCTTGTGATGTATGTTTGTTCACGCCCTTATTCTCCATTTTGTCATCATTCCTCCATCTGTATGCATCCTACTACATGTCCTCTGTTGAATATTCCTTTTTACTGCTACTTTCATCATAATACAAGAATTTCAGTTAAAGCAACCCTCTTTTCCTGGAGTCTTCTTACATGAGATCGTGGCTGAGTTAAGCTGTCTGATTAATCGGTATGAACGTGAGTACAGGTGAATACGGAAGCGCCTAAAAAGAAGGGTCTATCCAGGCACCACTACGTTCTACATATCCATGAGTCAGAATAGGGCGTATTAAATGCAGTCTTCCATTCGTCACCCTGTTTAATACGAACAAGATTATATGCCCCTCGAAGGTCAATCTTGGTAAACCAACTAGCCCCCTTAATCCTAGCAAACAAATCAGAGAGCAAAGGTAAAGGATATTGGAATTTGACCGTGATCTTATTAAGAAGGCGACAATCAATACAGGGTCTTAAGGAGCCATCCTTCTTGGCAACAAAAAAGAATCCCGCTCCCAATGGTGACGAAGACGGCCGAATATGCCCCTTCTCTAAAGACTCCTTAACATAGCTCCACATGGCGGCATGCTCTGGCACAGACAGGTTGAAAAGTCGGCCCTTAGGGAACTTACAGCCAGGAATCAAGTCAATAGCACAATCACAGTTCCTGTGTGGTGGAAGGGAACTGGACTTGGGCTCATCGAATACATCCTGGAAATCTAACAAAAATTCAGGAACATCAGAAGAGGGGGAAGAGGAAATTGACATCAAAGGAATGTCACTATGTACCCCTTGACAACCCCAACTAGTCACAGACATTGATTTCCAATCCAGCACTGTATTGTGTACTTGTAGCCATGGAAAGCCCAGTACAACAACATCATGTAAATTATGCAACACCAGAAAACGGCAATCTTCCTGAAGTGCAGGAGCCGTGTACATAGTCATCTGCGTCCAGTACTGAGGTTTATTCTTGGCCAATGGTGTAGCATCAATACCCCTCAAAGGAATAGGGCTCTGCAAAGGCTGCAAGGAAAAACCACAGCGCCTAGCGAATTCTAAGTCCATTAAGTTCAGAGCAGCGCCTGAATCCACAAATGCCATGACAGAAAAAGATGACAATGAGCAAATCAGGGTCACAGACCGGAGAAACTTAGGCTGCACAGTACTAATGGTAACAGATCTAGCGACCCTCTTAATACGCTTAGGGCAATCAGAAATAGTATGAACAGAATCACCACAGTAAAAACACAGCCCATTCTGATGTCTGTATCCCCTCTGTTCCGCTCTAGTCAAAATCCTATCACATTGCATGGGCTCAGGACTTTGATTAGAGGACACTGCCATATGGTGCATCACTTTGCGTTCGCGCAGGCGCCGATCAATCTGAATGGCCAGAGACATAGATTCGCTCAAACCAACAGGCGTGGGAAACCCCACCATAACATCTTTAAGGGCTTCAGAAAGACCCTTTCTGAAAAATGCTGCCAGAGCGTCCTCATTCCATTTAGTGAGCACAGACCATTTTCTAAATTTCTGGCAGTATAATTCTGCCGCTTCCTGACCCTGACACAGGGCCAACAGTGTTTTCTCAGCATGCTCTACAGAGTTAGGTTCGTCATACAATAATCCGAGCGATTGAAAAAATGCATCTACATTAAGCAATGCTGGATTCCCTGACTCAAGTGAGAATGCCCAGTCCTGAGGGTCGCCACGCAGTAGAGAAATAACTATCTTTACTTGCTGAACGGGGTCACCAGAGGAACGGGGTTTCAGAGCAAAAAACAATTTGCAGTTATTTTTAAAGTTCAAAAACTTAGATCTATCTCCGTAAAACAAATCCGGAGTAGGAATTCTAGGCTCTAAGGCCAGAGTCTGAACCACATAATCTTGAATACTCTGTACTCTTGCAGCAAGCTGATCCACACGAGAAAACAAACCCTGAACATCCATGCCTGCATCCAAATCCCGAATCACCCAGAGATCAAGAGGAAGGAAAAAGACAAAACAAACTAAAGAAAAAAAAATGGCTCAGAACTCTTTTTCTCTTCCTTCTTTTGAGAGGCATTCAGCTCATTTTTGGCCAGTTGTACTGTTATGATCTGGTGATTAGGGAGCGACATGCGTCTAGCTCTGAGCAGGTGGCAACTATACTGACCGCAGTCCCTAAGCTCAACACTAGAAGTAGCCGTGGAATGCTCCTAACTCGGCCTAGGCATCTCGTCACAGCCTAAGAGCTAACTACCCCTAAAAATAAAAGCAGGAAAACTATCTTGCCTCAGAGAAAATCCCCAAAGGATAGATTAGCCCCCCACAAATAATGACTGTGAGAGGAGAAGGAAATGACATACGTAGTATGAAACCAGATTTAGCACAGGAGGCCACTTCTAGCTAAATAGAAATAGTACAGAACAGAATGCTGTGCGGTCAGTAAAAAAAACTAGAAAAAGTCCACCGCAGAGAAATGCAAAAATCTCCACACCTGACTTAAGGTGTGGAGGGCAAACTCTGCTGCCCAGAGCTTCCAGCTTAACTGAATAGATCCATACTGAAAAGCTGGACAAATGAACAAAAACAAAGAAAGTGCTGAACAACAAAGTCCACAACAAGAGAACCGCAAAAGGACAAGCAAGGACTTAGCTTTGATGAACTGGTCAGAGTGTCAGGAAAATCCTAAGAGCAATGACTCCAGGCAGGAACAATTGACAACTGGAATTGAATGAGGGATAAGGCCAGACTAATATAGCAGAGCCAGAAAGACGATCAGTGAAAACAGCTGCTAAAGCTAAATCCAAGAAGCAGCCATACCACTCAAAACCACAGGAGGGAGCCAAAGAGCAGAACTCACAAAAATTCTACTTACAACCACCGGAGGGAGCCCAAGAGCGGAATTCACAACAGGAATCTTTTTCTTAATCAATTTGATTTTGTCATTTCCTATAGGCCGGGCTCTCGTAATAAGAAGGCTGATGCACTATCCAGGATTCATTCAGATGAAGCAACTTCAGCTTCATCTTCAAGGACCATTCTATCTGAGAAAAACTTTGTAAGTGTCTTGCATAATCAGGATCTTCTAACTGAGATTAAGGAGGCTTATGCTGCGGATTCGCTTTTGAGTCAACCACCCACTCAGGTAAATCTGACTTTCAAGAATGGACTTTGGTTTCAAGGACAGCGTCTGTATATCCCAGAAACAGTAAAACTGAGTGTGTTGAAATTAATGCATGACTCTAAGTTTGCCGGTCATAGGGGAGTTCAGAAGACTCAGGAATTTTTGTCTCGTTTTTTCTGGTGGCTGACTTTTTGGAAAGATGTTCTTCGGTACGTGTCATCATGTGAGGTATGTGCCAGGTCAAAAGTACCTCGTTCTTCACCTACAGGACTGTTGCAACCTCTGCCTGTTCCATCTCGTCCCTGGGGGTCTATTTCAATGGATTTTATTGTGGAGTTGCCTTTGTCACAGGGAAAAACCACGATTCTTGTAGTAGTTGACCGGTTGACTAAAGCTGCTCATTTTATTCCCTGTGCTGGTGTCCCAACAGCTAAGCAAACAGCGGATCTTGTTGTGCAAAATGTTTTTCGTTTACACGGAGATCCGGATGAAGTCATATCTGATCGTGGAGTTCAATTCACCTCACGGTTCTGGCAAAGCTTCTGTGCTGCTCTGGACATCAAAGTAAAAATATCTCCTGCCTTTCAGCCACAGTCTAACGGCCAAACAGAGCGAACCAATCAAACCTTGGAGCAGTATCTGCGTTGCTACGTGTGTCAACTACAACACGATTGGGTGAGTCTACTGCCGTTGGCCGAGTTCACGTATAACAACTCTCAGAATGCTTCCACCAGATTATCTCCGTTCTTTGCTAACAAGGGATATCATCCCAGTATTCTCCCTCGACTCCCCATAGACATGTCTGTGCCTGCGGTTGCTCACCGCATTGCATCTTTACAGCAAAATTTGGACGTTCTAAAAAACACCTTAGTTTCAGCACAGGAAAGATTCAAGAAGGCAGCAGACAGATTCCGTAAGCCAGCACCAACGTACAAGGTAGGAGACATGGTCTGGCTCTCAACAAAAAACTTAAAACTCAGAATTCCAACTTCCAAGCTGGGGCAAAAATATGTTGGCCCATATAAGATCAGCGGTATTGTGAGTCCTGTAGCCTGTCAACTCAAGTTGCCTAACTCTTTAAAAATTCATCCTGTTTTCCATGTTTCCCTGCTTATACCAGCAGTGCCTAATTCTTTTCCCGGACGCACCTCTGCTCCTCCTGATCCAGTCTTCATTGATGGGCAAGAGGAATTCGTCGTGGAGAAAATCTTGGATTCACAGATTCATAGGGGACATCTTCAGTATCTGGTGAAATGGCAGGGATACTCGGTTGAAGAAAATTCCTGGGAACCTCTGGAGAACATCCATGCTCCCCATCTGATCAGACTGTTTCACAGCAGATACCCCAATAAGCCAGACTTAAGATTGTCCAGAGGACGTCTTTTAAGAAGGGAGTAATGTAAGGATTTGGACTGTACATCTGTTCCTGTCTGCTGTTGCCCTTAGTTCAGTTACTTTTGCCCTTACCTAAGATGGAGTCACTGGCCTCACGGGGGCCATCTTGCTTCCTGTCAGACTTTCCTTGTTCCTGTCTGTGGTGTATGTAAGGGAGCTCTGTATATTACTCATTGCTTGAGTATCTTGTTCTTGGACTTGTGATCAAGCTGGAAGAACTGCTATCTTGCTGGTTCTTTGTTACCTTAGGATACCCCATCTGTCTCCGGATCTACATCTCTTCATCGTAAGTCTTGTTTCCCTGGATCTGCTCTGCACTCGTCCCTGCTGCTGGACTGTTCCCTGCTAGAAGGCCTGGCCTGGTCTCCAGGTCTCTGGATCTGACATACTTGGACTTCCACGGTCTGTACACGTGCTTACTGCTTATCCAGCTCTGTCTGCTACTAACCTGCTGTGTCATAGCTGTTTACCTGCATACCATCATAAATATTATTGAACTCTTAACCTGTTGTCTCTCGGCCTCTTTTCTGACCCATGATACTGATCTCCACTGCACTTAGCACTAAGTTTATAACAACGCCAGTCTTCCTCTGACCAGTTACCGTGGGTGACTACACCACTTACAGCATAACACAGACCATGATATGCTCTGGATCGCAGCCAGGAACCATATCCTCCTGTCTGCAGGCACTAAACACATCAGTCCTCCTTTGATCTGTTGCCGTGGGTGTCTGCACCGCTGTGTCCGCTGTGGGTGCCAGGCCTTTCAGCTGTCTTGGCTATTTGGCTCCGCTTGCCTGTGTCGCTTCATACACAGCTAGGGCTCCGCAGGCTCCTGCTCTGCAGTCCCGCCAAACACCAGACATTACACCTGACACACCCAAACTCTTTACTGCAGGGCTTTTAGCAAAGAAACTTGTGCCCTTCAGCCACATGGAAAACCCAGGCCTGGAATGAAACAAACTGCACAACTACCATCCTGCAGTTTGTTTCACAACACTACATCCCATTAGTGAGTTATAGTTATCGAATATACAGTATTTTATATAAGGAGACATTTATCAACTAATTATTATCAAATCACCCCCGCGACATCTCAACCACCTGCTTCAACCAAACTGATATTCAAGAGTGGATGTAAAATGTTAAATAAATAATAAAAAATGGTGAACATTACACTTCAAGCAAACATACTGTGAAGCAGTGACCACTGTCACAGGTAGGGGTTGCTGTTTGTTCTCCCCATGTTGTGCACGGAGGTGTATGAAGGCCATAGTAGTGCATGGCAGTCACGCGTGTAGCGGTGGCTGCAATGCAAACTAGAAATAATAAAAGTAAGTGTTAGTTTTGGACATGCTAGTGTCCAAGGCAGATGTAGGGAAAACTTGCTCTGGGTTTACTTTTCATGATCCTTTTCAAGCTCGACATACCTCAGTATATCAATACTGAGAAATTCATCGTAGTGATGGGTGGCACCAATCCTTGAGGTCTTGGATTGCATTCTATTGAGTTGTCCGCATCATTTCCAGGTTTGGTAGAATGCACTATGTTGCCGACCAGGTGGCATGCACAACTCCAGATCTTTGAAGTCACTTTCAGATCTGGTAAAACACATGGCACTGGATATTTATGTAATCTCCTTCCTTCTCTCACAGTTATAGAATGTGTTTTCCCAGCATGACTCACACTGAGACAAAGGCATTTTCCTAGACTGGAATGGGATTATATAGAGTCCTCTCTCCCTCTTTTTACAAAATCTAAAAGGGCCTTCTTTTAATATTCTCCTGATTAAAGTCTTGACTGAGTGAGCGGAAACGTATTGGGATTGAAACCCAGGGATACCACTGACAACTGAGCTGTGCTTACAGGGATTGTGACTGTGTTATTTTATCATTTTGATGCATGTAAGCATTTAATCTACAATCAGCCTGTATATACCGGTACTTGATTTATAGTCAGCAGAAGGTAGCTTGATCAACAGCTATTTACTGCTACTTTATTCTATATGGTGTCTTTGGCTAGGCATGGAACAGAAATTAAGGACCTAATAAGGTGAGGTCCAGTTTAATATAGGATCTTCCTGTCTATCTTAAGCCCATTGATTATAATATTTTACTTATCTATCCTCTGCGCTGGCTAGGTCCTACTTTTAATGCAAAGAAATAATGTCGCGATAGGACTGGCGAGTAAACTGGGACCAGTGGCACCTTTCCTGGCCGCAGCACTAGAGGGCGCCCTAGCTCACCCTGTTCTCCAGGATACCTCAGATGGCGAGGATGCTGGGGCATCCATCCTTGCCCTGCCTCCTAGCTGCAGCCCTGCGTCTGTCCCCTTCTAACACCTGGGGAAGAGAGGCGCTACCGTGTACCTCAGTACACCAACACGACAGACAGGGGAACAAAGACAAGGGTAAAAGAAATTTCCACTCACACCATATATATACTTTCACAAATAACAGAAGTATTCACCAGGGTGCAGTAGCGTAGCTACCATTGGGGCAGAGGGTGCGGCCGCCCCGGGCCCACCGCTCACAGGGGCCCACTTGGAGCTACATTACACTTAGCCCGCTGATATAGTTAATCTCCATGCACCGTTGTAGAGCAAGGAGACACGATCTCTCTGCTCTACTGCGGGCAGTGACCGGGGAGAGCCAGAGGAACTCATGCACAAGGGAGGAGGATAGGTGCCAGCACTGTACCTGTCTGCTGGCTGACTCCAGTATACAGCAGAGTCACGCCCACATTGCTCGCTGTGTGAGCATGTCTGCTCTGCTGCAGAGAAGTCAGGAGGACCACAGCACAGCACGGCTTCTGAGTGTCCAGAGAAGAACAAGACAGTCACAAGACAGTGGTGCTGTATCAGTACAGATTTCTGTGTGTGTGTGTGTGTGTGTATCTGAGGCACTGTAGAGTCTGTGTGTGTGTGTGTGTGTGTGTGTGTGCGTATCTGAGGCACTGTAGAGTCTGTGTGTGTATCTGAGGCACTGTAGAGTCTGTGTGTGTGTGTGTGTGTATTTGAGGCACTGTAGAGTCTGTGTGTGTATCTGAGGCACTGTAGAGTGTGTGTGTGTGTATCTGAGACACTGTAGAGTCTGTGTGTGTGTGTGTGTGTGTGTATCTGAGGCACTGTAGAGTGTGTGTGTGTGTGTGTGTATCTGAGGCACTGTAGAGTGTGTGTGTGAATCTGAGGCACTGTAGATTGTGTGTGTGTGTGTGTGTGTGTATCTGAGGCACTGTAGAGTGTGTGTGTGTGTATCTGAGGCACTGTAGAGTGTGTGTGTGTATGTATCTGAGGCACTGTAGAGTGTGTGTGTGTATCTCAGGCACTGTAGAGTGTGTGTGTGTGTGTATGTATCTGAGGCACTGTAGAGTCTGTGTGTGTGTGTGTGTGTATCTGAGACACTGTAGAGTCTGTGTGTGTGTGTGTATCTGAGGCACTGTAGAGTCTGTGTGTGTGTGTGTGTGTATCTGAGGCACTGTAGAGTGTGTGTGTGTATCTGAGACACTGTAGAGTCTGTGTGTGTGTGTGTATCTGAGGCACTGTAGAGTGTGTGTGTGTGCGTGTATCTGAGGCACTGTAGAGTGTGTGTGTGTATGTATCTGAGGCACTGTAGAGTCTGTGTGTGTGTATCTGAGGCACTGTAGAGTCTGTCTGTGTGTGTGTGTGTATCTGAGGCACTGTAGAGTCTGTGTGTGTGTGTGTGTATCTGAGACACTGTAGAGTCTGTGTGTGTGTGTGTATCTGAGGCACTGTAGAGTCTGTGTGTGTATCTGAGGCACTGTAGAGTGTGTGTGTGTGTGTGTATCTGAGACACTGTAGAGTCTGTGTGTGTGTGTGTGTGTGTGTGTATCTGAGGCACTGTAGAGTGTGTGTGTGTGTGTGTGTATCTGAGGCACTGTAGAGTGTGTGTGAATCTGAGGCACTGTAGATTGTGTGTGTGTGTATCTGAGGCACTGTAGAGTGTGTGTGTGTGTATCTGAGGCACTGTAGAGTGTGTGTGTGTATGTATCTGAGGCACTGTAGAGTGTGTGTGTGTGTATCTGAGGCACTGTAGAGTGTGTGTGTGTGTATGTATCTGAGGCACTGTAGAGTCTGTGTGTGTGTGTGTGTATCTGAGACACTGTAGAGTCTGTGTGTGTGTGTGTATCTGAGGCACTGTAGAGTCTGTGTGTGTGTGTATCTGAGGCACTGTAGAGTGTGTGTGTGTATCTGAGACACTGTAGAGTCTGTGTGTGTGTGTGTATCTGAGGCACTGTAGAGTGTGTGTGTGTGTGTGTGTGTGTGTGTATCTGAGGCACTGTAGAGTGTGTGTGTGAATCTGAGGCACTATAGATTGTGTGTGTGTGTGTGTATCTGAGGCACTGTAGAGTGTGTGTGTGTGTATCTGAGGCACTGTAGAGTGTGTGTGTGTATGTATCTGAGGCACTGTAGAGTGTGTGTGTGTGTATCTGAGGCACTGTAGAGTGTGTGTGTGTATGTATCTGAGGCACTGTAGAGTCTGTGTGTGTGTGTATCTGAGGCACTGTAGAGTCTGTGTGTGTGTATCTGAGGCACTGTAGAGTGTGTGTGTGTATGTATCTGAGGCACTGTAGAGTGTGTGTGTGAATCTGAGGTACTGTAGAGTGTGTGTGTGTGTCTGAGGCACTGTAGAGTGTGTGTGTATGTATCTGAGGCACTGTAGAGTGTGTGTGTGTGTGTGTATGTATCTGAGGCACTGTAGAGTGTGTGTGTGTATCTGAGGCACTGTAGAGTGTGTGTGTGTGTGTGTGTATGTATCTGAGGCACTGTAGAGTGTATGTGTGTGTGTATCTGAGGCACTGTAGAGTGTGTGTGTATCTGAGGCACTGTAGAGTGTGTGTGTGCGTGTGTGTGTGTGTGTGACATATATGCGTCTCTGTGGGGTCCTGCAGCCGGGGTCAAATCTATAAGTGCACATTACTGAATTACTGACCTGTCTTGTTAGTATATATATACACACACTGCATTTACTGATATGAGATCACACAAACACTGGTCTGATAGGACCCTGATCCCGGCTATAGGATATCTATCCATCCATCCTATAGCCAAGGTCAGGATCCTATCAGTACAGTGTCTGCATGATCTCATATCAGTAGAGAACCTAGAAGAAATAGCACTACAACGAACCAGTAAAATAGAATAATCTTTATTAAATGCAAACTGTAAATAGCATAAAAATAGTACAAAGGTGGGCGGGACACGGACGATCCCCGCTCTTTCTCTTTTGACGCCTCCACCGTTTCCCCAGCGACGATCGGACTTTTTGCGCAGGCGCCTCTGTCTGCTTTTTTGTTTGACAGCGGTGGCCTTATTGGTTCTTTCCGCGGCTTGCGCTCTTTGAGCTTTATTGTCTGCGCATGTGCGCTCATGTTATTGGCGTTCCAGTACGGGCTTTTTGATTGGTTTTTTTCGTCTTAAATACCTCATGATTTTTGGAGTACGCCACACCCCCGGAAGAAGGCATCGCGCCGAAACGCGCGTAGGGGCTTGTCGGCAGTGTGTGTTTCCAGCAGGTAATATTACGATCTTTCTATGGGTTTCACTCCTCCTGTTCTGTTTACGGAGCACAGCGGAATCTTGCAGGTTCAGTTTATACTTGGCACTTGCCTTTGTGTATTAATTTCTGGACACTTGCCATTATGATTAGCTCATACACAGCACTTATGTATGGGAGGTAGTGCATGCCTTTTATGTACTGTGGTTGACTGCCTGTTGGTTCTCACATTGCCTGCTTTAGGTGATCATTTGTCATTTCCTGGACTCCCTTTGTACTATTTTTATGCTATTTACAGTTTGCATTTAATAAAGATTATTCTATTTTACTGGTTCGTTGTAGTGCTATTTCTTCTAGGTTCTCTACTCACGTTTGGTTGCACTGAACCCTTTTGTATATCCGAGCACCCGTGGTACTTGACATTGTGGGTGCATTTATGGTCTGGTGTTCTTTTGGTTTTATGATCTCATATCAGTAAATCCAAGGTAGTAAACATGAAAACCCCATTATGAAACCTTGTACTAAAAATAAAAAAGTTGAGGCTGAATATATGTATGATAAATAGCAAGACAGAAGAAAATAGAAACGCAAATAGGTGCGTATAGGAGATCATATATTGGTGCAGCACCCTGAACAAATACTCTGTCTAGACAGCAAAACCCCCTAAGGGCAGTCTCACACGTCCAGATAATTCCGGTACCGGAAAAATCGGTACCGGAATTATCCGTGTCCGTGTGCCCCTGCGTTTCTGTGGCACATCAGTGTGGCACACGTGCAGCACACGTGTGCCGCCCGTGTGCCCACTGGGTACCAAACGCACCGTGCCGGGTACCACACGCACCAGCATCTGGCGCTGAATCCGCCATTCATTTCTTCCCTGCAGCAGCATTTGCTGTAGAGAAGATATGAATATTCCTTTTTTTTTTAAGTTTCTCGTGTTTAAAATAAAGATCCATGTCCCCACCCCCCTCCCACTCCCTGTGCGCCCCCCGCTGTTCTTAAAATACTCACCCGGCTCGCTCCCTCGCTGGCGCTGCTTCCTGTCCTGGCCGCACCTTCTCATGTATGCGGTCACGTAGGGCCGCTCATTTACAGGGAGGTTGACCTGCATATTCATGACTGTAATCGGCGGCCCCACGTGACCGCATACAGTAGAAAAGTGAACTGTGTCTTTGTTGTAATCTCTGCAGCAGTCCTGGGTGGAAGAAGTCATGTCGGTCTGGTCCAGATGGAAAAGACAGGAAAAATGAACGATTCCATCAAAAAGAACGTCAGCAGTAGGTCACCATCTACAAGTGTACTGTAATCACTTGTATGCTTTGTACGACTGGTATCCACCACTATATGGTCACTGTATGGTAGTAATATCAGTTTTGGTCTTTTTGGAGATCTTTTTTTACCTACAGCAGGATCATCTGCTGACGTTCTACTATACCCATGATTAGAGTGCACCATCATAGTTGTAATCAGGGGTTAGGGGTCCACTGAGAAGTTTCGCCCCCCCTGAGCTGAACACCTAGCTACGCCTCTGCCAGGGTGTGAAGGACGGGGGAAGAAAATAGGGCAGGCAAGGATGAGGAATTTCCAAGCATACAAACCAATCAACTGTCGCCCAATAAACTCCTCCAGCTCTCCAGACATCAGCTTCTCACTCTCCAGGTATATCTAGCAAGTGCTAATTCAGACAAGGATCTGGCCAGAAGGCGTATCTTTTATAGGAGAGAGGAGTGGCTAATCAAGCACAGCTGAATGCAGGGATTTCCACATGGCCGAATTAACCCCTGTCCTGCTTAAAGAAAACAAACACATTTAATACATTAAAGAAGTGCTTCTTCTCAGCGGGGAAGCAGAAGCCATCAGATGCTGCAGTCTTCTGGCACTGCTCTGTCGTGGTAACTCCGTGACAAACAAATGTTTATTTTTAGAGCCTTTCTTTGTCTTTTCATTGCAATAATCGACTACAACAACCAGGTGTTCCATTGTAGCCTTGGTTGAGCAGCTGCCCCATAAAGCCCTGGAACGTTGCAGGAAAATCGTGTCCCAATTCCAATTTGCTGTCAGGTGTTAGTATCACACTCACTTGTAGGCCGCAGACCTCCACTGTCTCCAGGTCTCCATCTTCAGGAGCCACCGCACATAACTCAGGGGACACCCAGTTCATTTCAACAAACAAAGGTTTACTGGACAGTTCAAGTTCATGAGATTGTAACATGCAGTATTGTACAAAACACATCTTATTCTTTGTTTCCTTTATACAGTATGTTTCCATCATTACTATCCATTCCTCCTGGACGTTTGCTTCATATACTGTTTCTGTCAGCTCCAGAGATTTCCCTCTCAGCTCTGTAGTACACCTGGGATCCGCTACCTGCCCTTCATGCGGTTCCACATCCATCTTCTTCTGTATACCAGAGGATAAGGCACTGTTCGTAGTACCTCTATCGAGCCTTGACCTTTGGGAATTGCAGGAATGTCCACAAGGGATTCCAGTAAGGTCTCCGACTTTGCTGAATGAAAGATTCTTGTTGAGACCAGCAGCCCACTGCACTTGAACTTAACCTTGTTACTGTACTTCGCTATCTTATGTCCTAAATCCTAACCTATGCTCATCCTACACTATACACTAAACATTGCTACACATTACTTATGTGTATTATACTAATAATACTTATCACATAACCTTATTCATACTATATTACTATGTGTTTGTTGTCTTCAGGGGCAGGAACGTGATAGTACAGTCTACCACCATTACAGTAATAACTAGAAATTTGTAAAATTCAATCAACAATGTGGTTAAAAACATATTTTATTGTAACATGTCATATCCTCTTACAGCTTTTTGATTTTTTTTGTAAGAATTTATAGTTTTAAAATGCAGTTTTGCATAGACATTGTTTCAGGGCTACTTTCCAGGAGTGTCTTTAACCAATACCAACATACTGTCAAATGTATACATATACATTGATATTTCAGGTTCCCACACATCATTTCTTCATAACAAATCCCTCTTTAGTCAATATGCTAAGACTGTCTTAACGTACTGTTCTTGGTTGACAGTCAAACCTTATCATGTGGATGAAAGATGGGAATAGGTCTTTTGCAGTGCTTGAAGAAGCATGCCTTGGCCTGACTTGAAGGCTCATCCCACATTTCTTTTTAAGAGTAGATTCAATGGGAAAAGGAAAACTAGAAGGTCCTTAGAGAGAAAAATCTTTACAGAAGCCTTCTGCCAATTGTGAGGCTGGGAAGAGATGTCTCAAAGAAAATAAATGAGTTTTGTGATGCTCTATTGGTGATTCAAACCCGCTTTTTTCAGGATTCCAGGACAACCTCTTTTATGTACTCTGCTATTTAGCAAGTGTTGTTCTTGTTTGTTTCTGTGTGACTTGAGTGTTAGTAAAATTGTTTCAGAAAAATAATCTGAATGGACAAAATCGTATTTGTAAAGTCATTCAAAAGCAATGCATTTACAGCACGAGGTACAGGGGAAGTGTAACGGGGTCTACCAAGCTGGGGAACCTCTTTCAGTACCACCCCGTGTTTCAGGAGGTCCACTCTGCTTTGGCTGGAATCTGAATGAAGGACGTTGGCTGGAATGGCTTGATTACATGGGCGCATATAAAAGATCACTGCTTCTCCACGTATTTCCAGTCTGACAACACTTTACTCACAGGACACAGAATATATCACACAGATACAGAGGGCAGGCCAATAGAAAAGCGGCAGGCCAGACATACATTACAATAGCCGCAGGTGGCCGGAGCCTGCCGATATTTACTGTGGGAATTACAAAGGTGGGGGCGGACAAAAGGGGAATATCGTGTCCCCTCTGCCCAGGGGCGCAGCCTGTGGGCCGATGCATTAGGGACCTATTATACATACATATAACTGCACAACATATTCTGGGTGCTGAGTGGTTCCGTAACACGGCTCCCCTTTTCAGCGACGCGATCGGCATACACAGTCTGATCCTTAACGGATCGGTTTGGGGATGACCGAAGTTTATGGGGTTGGTACAAGTTCCGTTTGTCGACTTAGTCCATCGGCGTTACCATTTTGTTTGCCGGATCTGTAGTGCATAGTGAAGTCCAGAGGTTGTAGGGCTAAACTCCACTGCAGCAATCTGGCGTTGTCTCCAGAGACCCGATTAAGCCAGACTAGGGGATTATGGTCCGTTAGGAGGGAAAACTGTCGTCCATACAAATATGGTTGCAACTTTTTGAGTGCCCATACTACCGCCAGGCACTCCTTCTCAATGGCTGGATAGCTTACTTCACGGGGCAGTAGTTTCCCACTCAGGTAAGCTACCGGGTGTTCTTTGCCGTCCGGCCTGACTTGGCTCAGTACTGCCCCCAATCCAAACATAGAAGCGTCTGTGTGAACAATGAAACATTTAGTTGGATTGGGTGCGGCCAATACAAGGGTATTGGTGAGGGCGTCCTTTAGTTGGCGGAAGGCTTCCTCACACTCTGGGGTCCAGGTTACCTGGCGGGGTTGGTTCTAATGGGTCAGATCAGTGAGGGGCTTGGCTGCGCTGCTGTAATTGGGAATGAATTTCCTGTAATACCCCGCTGTCCCTAGAAATGCCATGACCTGGGTTTTAGTGCGTGGGGTGGGCCATTTGGCTATGGCCTCAATCTTGGCTGGTTCTGGTCTCTGTTTCCCACTTCCCACCCAATGCCCTAAATACTAAACCTCTGCTTTGCCCACGTGACACTTGTTTGGGTTTAGGGTGATTCCGGCCTTGTGGATCCTGTCCAATACTGTCTCTAGGTGATTTAGATGCTCTTCCCATGTCGCACTGTAGATGGCGATGTCGTCCAGGTAGGCACAAGCATAGTCCTGGAGACCATCCAGAAGCCGGTCAGCCAGCCTCTGGAAGGTCGCCGGGGCATTCTTCATCCCGAATGGCATAACTCGAAACTGGAATAGGCCAAACCGGGTGACAAATGCCGACTTGGGAATAGTGTCAGGACTAAAGGGAATCTGCCAGTAGCCTTTGCATAGATCGATGGTGGTCAAATACTTTGCCCCCGCCAGCCGGTCTAACAACTCATCCACACGCGGCATGGGATATGCATCCGCACTGTTTTCTCATTGAGCTTACAATAGTCTACACAAAACTGTGTAGTTCCATCCTTCTTGAGCACTAACACTACGGGTGATGCCAACGGACTATCTGACTCTTCAATGACCCCTAAACGCAACATCTCTTGTATCTCTTGTTGCATCCCCTCTCGTACAGACTCAGGGATGCGGAAGGGGTTTTGACGCAGGGGGGTCTGATCCTGGGTGTCAACCTTGTGTTGTGCCAGGCGAGTGTACCCTAGTCTCCCTGAAAACATCCTCTGTCGCTGCCTCAACAACTCCTCCGCCTGCTGTCTCCCCCGGGAGCCTAGGTCTTCACCCAAGTGTACCTGGTCCCATGTTTTAGACTGAGTCCTTTCCCCTAAGACATCCGGCAAGGGAAGTCTGGCTAAATCCCCTGCTTCAGGTGCACAGATGGCCACTACCTCTTCAGGGCGCTCCCGGTAGGGCTTCAGCATATTCACATGGAACATGCAGATAACCCTGGGGTCGTCACAATCGGCGACATTATAGGTTGTGTCGGCTATTTTCCCCACTAACTGGTAGGGCCCCTGCCATGCAGCTTGGAACTTGTTCTGCCTAGTGGGCTCTAACACCAGGACCTTCTGTCCTATTTCCAAGGTGCGCTCTCTGGCCCTCCGATCGTACTATACGCGCTGGCGCCGCTGGGTCACCTGCATGTTCTCACGTACAGCCTGGGTCAGCTCCTGTAGGTGGTCCCGGAATTCCAGCACATAGGGTGCAATAGGTACCCCTTCTATGAGGCCCTCCCCTTCCCAGTGTTCTAGCACTAAGTCTAGGGATCTCCTTACCCATCTCCCGTATACCAGCTTGAATGGAGAGAACCCCATGGATTCTTGGGGCACCTCCCGATATGCAAACAGGAGGTGTGGCAAGAATTTCTCCCAGTACCTGTAGGTGCTGGTAAAAGTCCCAATGAGTTGTTTTAATGTCCCGTTAAAGCGTTCAAACAACCCATTGGTTTGCGGGTGGTACGGGGCGCTTCTAATGGACTTTACGCCGCACAGCTTCCACAGTTGGTTGGTCACCTCTGCTGTAAACTGGGTACCCTGGTCCGAGATAATCTCCCAGGGAAATCCAACCCGTGAGAAAACCTGGAGCAGGGCGGCCGCCACCATCTCTCCCAGTATGTTAGGTAACACAACCGCCTCTGGATACCGTGTGGCATAATCTACCACTGTCAATATATACCTTTTCCCTGATGGACTGGGTTTGGCTAATGGCCCTATCAGATCGACCGCTACTCGGCTAAATGGTTCCTCCACAATAGGAAGGGGGTGTAATTTGGCCTTGCATCGATCTCCCCTCTTGCCAATGCGCTGGCAACTGTCACAGGTCTGGCACTACTGACGAACATCATAGGTTACCCCCGGCCAAAAGAAGTTTTGTGTCAGACGATGCCTGGTGCGACTGACGCCGAAGTGCCCGGCCAAGGGTATGTCATGAGAGATTCGCAGTAACTCCTGCCTATACTTCTTGGGAACTACCAGCTGTCGTTTTATAGTGGGGCTCGTCCCTGTGTGGTGCTGCTCTGTGATCCGGTAGAGGAGTCCCTGCTTCCATATAATCTGTTCCCCTTCCAGTACCCCTCTCCCGTCCTGTGCCTTCCCACGATATCCCTCCAATGAAGGATCCTCAAGTAACTCCCTCTTAAATTCATCTGGGGTGGCCCAAGAAATGTGTCTGGCTATGGGAATACATGTAGAGCTGTGATGTCTTACCTGGGCCTCCTCTGAGTGTGATTCTGCCTCCGCAGCTTGTCTCCAGGTGGTCACAGGATATGTCTCAGCCAGAGGGGCAACCGAGAAGGCAGACAACATGGGCCCCCTAGTCATTTCCCAGCAAGACGTCTGCAGGCAAATCCTCAATCAAGCCGACCTCAACAAGGCCATCCCCGACTCCCCAGTTCAGGTGAATCCTGGCAGTGGGCAGTCGATGTATAGCTCCCCCTGCTACATGGACTGCCACTGTCTGGTCTGTCTTCTCTTGGTCCCGGACGAGATGAGGCTTCACAAGGGTCAAAGTTGCCCCGGAATCTCTTAGTCCTTGCATACATTTCCCATTAACCCACATGACCTGTCGATGCTGTTGTCGATTATCTGCCCGGGCTGCCTGCATGGGGTCAACTTCATGCAGCACTTCCGCCATCTCTTCCACCCCTTGGTTAGTCGTAGCCCCCAATGCTGGGTCAGCTTCGCCTTGGTAGCAGTGTACAGCAGCCCGGCTGAAGGTGTGACCAGGTATACAACAGAGCAGAAAGAGACAACAGGCTGATAAACAATCCAACAAGATTTATTGGAACAGAGAACAGAGACAACTGAAATGAAAGTAATTCTGCAGTGTCCACAATGAGTCCTCAATGAGTCCACAATGAGTCCACAGAAAGGGAGCAGATTCAGGGGCGCCACTCGGCAATCTGACGCCAAGGAAATAGAAATAGCCCTTGAGTCAATGCAATGGCTCCAGCAGATGAGGGACACAACACAGTCCAACATGGCAGCTTTTAACCCTCCACACACGGGCACCAGGATCTCGTCTCAGCATAAGATCCTAGCCCTTCCCAAGTCACCACACAACTACAGTCTTCAGATTCAGTCCTTAAATCCAGTAGGGTGGCGAGACCTCACAATTCCATGTGGCAAAATTATCTCCAATCTCCATACATGATACCAGGATCCAGCTGCAGCAGCAGATCTTTGTCCTTCAAAGCACACAGCATCGGCTAACAGAAGATGTGGCTTGTTGTCCTACCACTCTTAGTATATGCCAATCAAAGGGGCTGATCCCAACACCCACCCCCTTAAACATAGCTTCAAGGATTAAGAAAGTTCCAGAAACCCTGTCTGCAGTCTCTCTAGAGGTTTGTGTATTGGAGATGCCCTGCAGAGGGGAACAAAGACAAGCATGCCCCCACCAGATACAGGGCAAGGAATGCTAATGTAAGCCTGATTAAAGTATGGTCCATGTGTACAGGCTGGGGTGACACTCTGTTACAACCCCTTCCCCCTTCAAGTAGTGTACATACTATGACCTCAACAGATCACTTGTAAAGTACATGTAAATATGGCCGACATAACTCATGGCTCCAGGTTGGACAATCCATTAGCATTTGTGTCGACTGGCTCATCTTTATTGTATGGTGCATTGGTAGGCTTAAAGGCGGGCTCCATTTTACATCTTCTTTGACTTAAACTCTGCTTCCTGCACCCACAAATCGACATTGTAGCTCTCCCACATCATTTCCTAAAGGTACCTTCACACTAAACGACGCTGCAGCGATTCAGACAACGATCCGGATCGCTGCAGCGTCGCTTTTTGGTCGCTGGAGAGCTGTCACACAGACAGCTCTCCAGCGACCAACGATGCCGGTAACCAGGGTAAACATCGGGTTACTAAGCGCAGGGCCGCGCTTAGTAACCCAATGTTTACCCTGGATACCATCCTAAAAGTAAAAAAAACAAACGCTTCATACTTACCTTCGGCTGTCTGTCCCCGGCGCTGTGCTTCTCTGTACTGGCTGTGAGCACAGCGGCCGGAAAGCAGAGCGGTGACGTCACCGCTCTGCTTTCTGGCCGCTGTGCTCACAGTGAGTGCAGGAAAGCACAGCGCCGGGGACAGACAGCCGAAGGTAAGTATGAAGCGTTTGTTTTTTTTTACTTTTAGGATGGTATCCAGGGTAAACATCGGGTTACTAAGTGCGGCCCTGCGCTTAGTAACCCGATGTTTACACTGGTTACCAGCGTAGACATCGCTGAATCGGTGTCACACACGCCGATTCAGCGATGTCAGCGGGAGAGCCAGCGACCAAAGAAAGTGCTGGCCCTCTAGCCCCGATCAACGACATCACAGCAGGAATGTCACGGATCGCTAGCGATATCGTTTAGTGTGAAGGTACCTTTAGACAATATCTGCAGGCAGGCCCCTCATTACTCCAACCACACATTGCTTGACCCCAAAGCCAAAGTCCAGTTCTACACTTGCTTTTTGGATATTCTTCCATTGGCCTCCAGCTAATTCAATGGTAATCCCAAGTCCATGCTGTATTGCCTCTGGCCGAACCACTCTGGAAACAGCTATGGTGAGAAACGCCCCAAAGTCACAAAAGCCAATAACTCTCTGACCTTCCAGCATGACCTCCTGTACGTGCTTTCTTTGAGGATTAAAGGAACTCGTGGCTGTGGCCCGCACACCATAAACCCCTTATGGTCGAACATGGGTTTCTGAGCTACTAGGCAAATCAATTTGTAGCGGTGGCACCTCTTTCTCCATTGTATTTGGCTGTAAATAATTGATAGGCCAATTTGGTGCAGGGTCAATATTCAATTGACCCTGCGGGCAGGCGTCTTGCAGATGCCCAGCCTGCCCACATCGGTAACATCTGCGCTGTATAGCACTCCTTCACATGTGCACTCTGTGAATGGAGGTAAGGAAACCTGGAGGCTGATATCTATGTGACTGTGCATGAGGTGGTTGTTGGGGTTGAGACTGATTTCTCCACTGTATAGCTGGGCAGGTGGCCTGCAGATGCCCAGGATGCCCACATCCATAACACCTGCGCTCTACTACTTTCTCTCCTTGTAGCATTTCAGAGGAAGGGGCAGGACAAGCTGGATGGTGAGTCACATAGGTATCAACATGAGGTGGTGGTCTAGTGGGACGGCAAACCTTGGGGACTGAAGGACAAGAGACCAATGGCGGTGGGGTGTTGGTAGTTTTTACTGCATCCACCAGTAAATTTTTCCACTGAGGCTTGATGGTGAGAACCTCATCAGCTAAAGCAGCAGCTTGCTCCACTGTCGCTGGTCTCCTCTCACGCACCCATTCCCGGATCTCAGCGGGGCATTTGGTGTAGAACTGTTCTTTTAGGATGACCTGGAGGAAGGCCTCCCAAGTTAAAGGGACTCTGTCACCTGAATTTGGAGGGAACAATCTTCAGCCATAGGGGCGGGGTTTTCGGGTGTTTGATTCACCCTTTCCTTACCCGCTGGCTGCATGCTGGCTGCAATGTTGGATTGAAGTTCATTCTCTGTCCTCCGTAGTACATGCCTGCACAAGGCAATCTTGCCTTGCGCAGGCGTGTACTATGGAGGACAGAGAATGAACTTCAATCCAATATTGCAGCCAGCATGCAGCCGGCAGGTAAGGAAAGGGTAAATCAAACTCCCGAAGACCCGGCCCCTATGGCTGAAGATTGTTCCCTCCAAATTCAGGTGACAGAGTCCCTTTAAGGCCCCCTCTCCCTCCAGCCAGTGGTGACACACTTGTTTGAGCCTGTGGGCATATTTCTTGAAACACACTTTCCCCTCACAGGCTAAGGAGCAGAACTGTGCTCTGTAAGTGTCTGGAGTTACAGCATAATGTTCAAGAATGGCCTTTTTTACCTCCTCATACTCACTGCTCAACCGAGGGTCCATAGCTCTGTAGGCTTCGGCAGCGCCACCGTCTAAAATCCCCACTAGATGTCTGACTCGTTCCCTTTCCAGGACTTCCATTAATCGACATTGATGTTCAAAATCCTGGAAGAATCCCTGAATGTCCCCTGCAGCCTCGTTAAATGGCTTAATGTCCTTGCGGGACACTCTTGGAGGTTCCCTCATGGTGGGAGTTATGGTGGAGATCTGCCTGTGGGCTCTAGCTGCTTCCTCAGAGAGCTGCTTTTCATGAGCTCTCCGAATAGCCTCACGTTTATCTTCTATGGTGGCTTCTTCCCCAGCAAGGCCATCTCCTCCTCATACCACACAACCCACTGACTTTTCAGAGTATTTACCTCCAGGTCCTGTCTTTCCTCCAATTGTTCTGGGAGTCCCTCTCCAGTGCCATCTTGAAGGCTAGCTCCTTCCAAAGCCTCAATCAGCTGATCCTTGTACAGTCCTTTGTAACTGACCCCTAATTCACGGGCCTTTGTGTGTAGGTTCATCACAGTCCAGTTCCTGTATCCTGAGGTTCTAGTTCCATTTGTTGCTGGGCCGCTGATCTCCATTCCCTCTGCTCTGATCCCACTGCTGCTGTCCCTGCTTGCTCTGTCGCACACCCCGTCACAATCTTCAGAGGCGTGGGTTCAAATCCCACTGCTGCCACCAGTTTGTGATGGGGTATACAACAGAGCAGAAAGAGACACCAGGCCGATAAACAATCCAACAAGATTTATTGGAACAGGGAACTGAGACAACTGAAATGAAAGTAATTCTGTAGTGTACACAATGGGTCCTCAATGAGTCCACAATGAGTCCACAGAAAGGGAGCAGATCCAGGGGCGCCACCCGGCAATCTGACGCCAGGGAAATAGAAATAGCCCTTGAGTCAATTCAATGGCTCCAGCAGATGAGGGACACAACACAGTCCAACATGGCAGCTTTTAACCCTCCACACACGGGCACCAGGATCTCGCCCCAGCATAAGATCCTAGCCCTTCCCAAGTCACCACACAACTACAGTCTTCAGATTCAGTCCTTAAATCCACTAGGGTGGTGAGACCTCACAATTCCATGTGGCAAAATGATCTCCAATCTCCATTCATGATACCAGGATCCAGCTGCAGCAGCAGATCCTTGTCCTTCAAAGCACACAGCATCGACTAAAAGAAGATGTGGCTTGTTGTCCTACCACTCTTAGTATCTGCCCAACAAAGGAGCTGATCCCAACACCCACCCCCTTAAACATAGCTTCAAGGATTAAGAAAGTTCCAGAAACCCTGTCTGCAGTCTCTCTAGAGGTTTGTGTATTGGAGATGCCCCCTGCAGAGGAGAACAAAGACAAGCATGCCCCCACCAGATACAGGGCATGGAATTCTAATGTAAACCTGATTAAAGTATGGTCCATGTGTACAGGTTGGGGTGACACTCTGTTACAAAAGGTAGCTGTTCCCGCCTTTGGCTGCTGGGTATGCTGAGTCTGGTTGAGACATTGTCTTTGCAGGTGGCCCAGCTGACGGCAGGTGTGGCATCGCACCCCAGGGGGACTGTGGTAGGCTGGGTTTCTAGCTGGTCCCCCTACAATCTTCGGTGGTTTGGGGCCCTCCAGGTCCATGGGCGGACCCCTAGTGACCATCTTTGATCCGGACAACTGAGGCCTCTTGGCATCATGATGTTCATCGGCCAGACAAGCGGCTTCCTCAAGAGTCGTTGGCCGCCTGTCCCGAAGCCATTCCTGTGTCTCGGGGGTTAGTCCATTAAAGAATCGTTCTAACAAGAAGAGCTGGAGGACGTCCTCCTTAGTGGTTGCTTGGCTAACTTGCACCCACTGTAGCAGTGACCGCCGTAATTTACAGGCCCATTCAGCGTGGGTATCGGTTATGCATTTTATAAGTCCGCGGAACTTTTGGCGGTATGCCTCTGGTGTCAACGCATACCGGGCCAAGATCATTTCTTTGATCCGCTCATAGTCCATACAGTCCTCATCTGGTACCCTTCGATAGGTGTCTGCTGCACGGCCTGTCAGCTTGCTGGCCAGAATCTGAACCCGTTCCGGCTTCACTTGATGAAGGGCACACTGCCGCTCAAAGTCCTGCAGAAAGCCATCAATGCCTTCCTCTGCCTCCCCCAACTGTCGGAAGGCATTATACTGGATCTTTTTGTGGCTTATTGTTGAAGGTACCTGGTCGAAGGCCAGAGCTCCCCCTGCTCGCTGACTCTCCTCTCTCCGCTCTGCCATCTCCATCTTGGCCAGCTCCACTTTGGTCCGCTCTGCCATCTCCATCTTGGCTAGCTCTATATTAGTCAGCTCGGCCATCTTTTTCTTCAGATCAGTACGCACATCGGCCATCACCTCTCGTATGATCTCTACTAGGGATGAGCGACCTTTACTTTTATAGGATCGGGTCGGGTTTCACGAAACCCGACTTTTTCAAAAGTCGGGTCGAGTGAAATTGGCCGATCCTATAAAAAAGTCGGGGTCGGGGTCGTCCGAAACTCGAAACCCAATGCAGTGCATTGGGTTTCCATGGTTCCCAGGGTCTGAAGGAGCGGAAACTCTCCTTCAGGCCCTGCGATCCATATTTTAGTGTAAAATAAAGAATTAAAATAAAAAATATCGCAATACTTACCCTCTGACGCGCCCTGGTACTAACCGGCAGTCTTCCTTCCTTAGAATCAGCCTTCCAGGACCTGGCGGTGACGTCGCGGTGACGTAGCGGCTTGTGATTGGCCGTGCGGCCGCCCATGTGACCGCTCGCGCGACCAATCAGAAGCCGTGACGTCACTGAAGGTCCTTCAAGCGCTGATTCTTAGGAAGGAAGGCTGTCGGAAGGAAGCAGGGTGCTTCCGAGGGTGAGTATATACCTAATAGGAATATACTCACCCTCGGAAGCACCCTGCTTCCTTCCGACAGCCTTCCTTCCTAAGAATCAGCGCTTGAAGGACCTTCGGTGACGTCACGGCTTCTGATTGGTCGCGCGAGCGGTCACATGGGCGGCCGCGCGGCCAATGACAAGCCGCGACATCACCGCCAGGTCCTGGAAGGCTGATTCTAAGGAAGGAAGACTGCCGGTTAGTACCAGGGCGCGTCAGAGGGTAAGTATTGCGATATTTTTTATTTTAATTCTTTATTTTACACTTTAATCTGAATTCCGATACCAATTCCCGATATCTTAAACATATCGGGAATCGGTATCGGAATTCCGATTCCAGATTCAAAAGATCGCCGACTTCATGGCCGACCCCACACTGGGGTCGGGTCGGGTTTCATGAAACCCGACCTTGCCAAAAGTCGGCGACTTTTGAAAAATCTCGACCCGTTTCGCTCAACCCTAATCTCTACTGCAGGGTTTTGGCCATAGAACACTAGTCTGTTCTTTACCTCCCTCTGGAATTCAGTCTCCTCCACGTTCACATTGGGGGGCGCTGCACTGTCGTGTTCCATGATGGCTGCTATCAAATCTGCTTTTGTTTTGTTGCCGGCGATCAACCCTCGGGCTTCCACCAAGATCTTTTAATGTAGTCCTCTTTAACTTCTGGTAGTTGTTTTCCATTCATTCCTTTCCTCCTGTAGAAGGGGTATCATATCCCGCTGTCTGCCACCAGTGTAATGGGGTCTACCAAGCTGGGGTACCTCTTTCAGTACCACCCCGTGTTTCAGGAGGTCCACTCTGCTTTGGCTGAAGTCTGAATGAAGGACGCTGGCTGTAATGGCTTGGTTACATGGGCGCAAATAAAAGATCACTGCTTCTCCACGTATTTCCAGTCTGACAACACTTTACTCACAGGACACAGAATATATCACACAGATACAGAGGGCAGGCCATAGAAAAGCGGCAGGCCAGACATACAGTACATTACAATAGCCGCAGGTGGCCGGAGCCTGCCGATATTTACTGTGGGAATTACAAAGGTGGGGAGCAGACAAAAGGGGAATATCGTGTCCCCTCTGCCCAGTGGCGCAGCCTGTGGGCTGATGCATTAGGGACATGCATCTCACATGGAACCTATCATATATACATATAACTGCATAACATATTCTGGGTGCTTAGTGGTTCCGTAACATGTAACAGGAAGTACTAAGGCAAGCCAGCACATCTTTTATTATATACTTTGTAGTACTTAAATAAATAATCTGCAAAGTATTTAAATCTAAGAAGATCATGAAGAAACATTTGAAACCTATTAGTGTTATCATTAGTGTTGAGCATTCCGATACCGCAAGTATCGGGAATCGGCTGATACTTGCGGTATCGGAATTCCGATACTGAATTCCGATACTTCCCGCGTATCGGATACCGGAATCGGAAGTTCCCAGAATTCAAACTGAACGCACCAGCCAATGAGGAATGAATGGAAGTGTGGGCACATCCTGTTTAGCATGGTGGGCATGTAAGTACTGGCAAGGCTGTGATTGGCTGCTGAAATGATGTCACTCTGCACTATAAAAAACGCTGCCGCCATTTTGCGCTCACTCTGCTGTGATTTCAGTTAGGGACAGGACGCTGTGTTCTAACTGAGGGCCAGTTGAGATAGCTAATTGCTTTATTTTGCTTTTCCAAGGCTAATTTAGCAAACGCTGTGTTCACTGTTCAGTTCACCTTGCTCTTGCCTTGCAGCGCTGTTTTAACAGCGTTCTGCAAGGTCTCTGTGTGTGTGTGTGTGTGTGCAGCTCACTCTGTAGTCTGTGTGCAGCCATATACCAGGTTGTATTCAGCTCAGGGGGGGTTCACACTGCCTCACACAGTTCTATCCATTGTCCTTTTTTGCTCATAGTGCAGCCTGCTGCACATTTTTTCTAAAATTTCCTATTAGTGTCTTTCCACCCGTCTCCAGCCAAATAGTGGAAAAACTCTAGATAGGATAACCTAGAGGGGTTGTTTTTGGGCCTTGCAGCGCCGTTTACGGCTGTCTGCACGGTCTCCGTGTGAGCGCAGCTCGCCCTGTAGTCTGTGTGCAGCCACAGTCCGTTGTATTCAGCTCAGGGTTTGTCACTGCCTCATACTGTAAAATAACTTGTCCTTTTTTCAAATAGTGCAGCCTGTTGAAAAATGTTTAAAAAATTTCCTATTAGTGTCTTTCCACCCGTCTCCAGCAAAATAGTGGAAAAACACTAGATAGGATAAACTAGAGGAGGGTTTTTGGGCCTTGCAGCGCCGTTTACGGCTGTCTGCACGGTCTCCGTGTGAGCGTAGCTCGCCGTGTAGTCTGTGTGCAGCCACAGCCCGTTGTATTCAGCTCAGGGTTTGTCACTGCCTCATACCGTTAAATAACTTGTCCTTTTTTTCAACTAGTGCAGCCTGTTTAAAAATTATTTAAAAAATTCCTATTAGTGTCTTTCCACCCGTCTCCAGCTAAATAGTGGAAAAACACTAGATAGGATAACCTAGAGGAGGGTTTTTGGGCCTTGCAGCGCCGTTTACGGCTGTCTGCACGGTCTCCGTGTGAGCGCAGCTCGCCCTGTAGTCTGTGTGCAGCCACAGCCCGTTGTATTCAGCTCAGGGTTTGTCACTGCCTCATACCGTTAAATAACTTGTCCTTTTTTTCAACTAGTGCAGCCTGTTTAAAAATTATTTAAAAAATTCCTATTAGTGTCTTTCCACCCGTCTCCAGCTAAATAGTGGAAAAAGACTAGATAGGATAACCTAGAGGAGGGTTTTTGGGCCTTGCAGCGCCGTTTACGGCTGTCTGCACGGTCTCCGTGTGAGCGCAGCTCGCCCTGTAGTCTGTGTGCTGCCACAGCCCGTTGTATTCAGCTCAGGGTTTGTCACTGCCTCATACCGTTAAATAACTTGTCCTTTTTTTTCAACTAGTGCAGCCTGTTGAAAATTTTGTAAACAATTTCCTATTAGTGTCTTTCCACCCGTCTCCAGCAAAATAGTGGAAAAACACTAGATAGGATAACCTAGAGGAGGGTTTTTGGGCCTTGCAGCGCCGTTTACGGCTGTCTGCATGGTCTCCGTGTGAGTTAAACTCGCTCTGTAGCCCAATCTGCACAAAAAAAAGTAAAGTTCATCAAACACCACTTAACACTTGTGTAGGCCACATTTTATCAATAATAAAGTCTAGTCCACACTTTACAACATTAGTGTTTCTTACACCTGTTAGGAGGAGCATTTCAGGAATAAGCACACTAAGGCCTTAGTACTTTTCTGCTTATCTTTATCTGTCAACCAAGATGAAGAGGGCAGGGAGTAAGGGTCGTGGGCGTGGGCGTGGAGCAGGGAGAGGACGTGGTGATTCTGTGCCTGCTGCGGGCACCGGTGACTCATCATCACCCAGTTTCAGCAGGGAACAGTCCTTCATGCGCAGCTTTGTTGGAGAGCGCCGTGCACCGCTGCTGCGTGAAGATCAAATTGAAGCCGTTGTCGGATGGATGGCAGCAAACGCATCGACTTCAATTAGTGCCACATCCTCTCAGGCACAGACCACTGGAGAGCAGCCATCTGTCTCTTCACCACCTGCCAAATTGGCCAGGCAGTCAGAGAGCCCAGGACAGGAGCCGTCTCTACTTCTGTTCTCTGAATCTCTTGGCTTGGAAACAGGGGGCCAGCCAAGCAGTATTGGAGAAATGGAAGAAGAGGCAGTGTGCAGTGATGCCCAACAGCTTTGTCTCTCTGACTTTGAAGAGGCGGGTGGGTCAGTGCCTGCGGTGACCACAGCGCAGTACGCATCTGATGATGAAACTCAGGTGCTGCTTTCTGGTGCGTACTGTGCTGCCGAGACTACCCAGGAGGAGCAGTTGGTGGCAGAGGGTAGTGGAGATGATGAGGTCCTTGACCCATCGTGGCGTGAGGAACAGGAAGGTGGTGGGAGCAGCTCAGAGGAAGAGATTCCCCTAACGGGCCAAAGAGGGAGAGGGAGGGGGAAGACTGCGGAGCCTGTAGCCTCCACTTTGGCACCAGTTAGGAGCCTGTCTCTTTCAAAAGCCAAAAAGGGCGCTCCCAAGACTTGCAGTGCCTGGTCCTTTTTTGACACAGTTGCAGATGACATTTGTTTTGTCAAATGCAAGCTGTGTCATCAGAAAGTAAAAAGAGGTAAAAGTGTCAGCAACCTCAATACCACAAATATGTGGAAACATGTGTGGACCAGGCACGCGGTGGAGTTACAAAAACACACTGAAGACCTAGGCCAACCAACAGCGGCAGCTACCACCTCTTCAGCTCGTGTTGCTTCTTCCTCCAGCTCACGCACAGCTGGTTCGGCTTCCTCCTTGGATCGCCATGGAAGAACCTCTGGCACTGTTGTCCAGAGACCTAGTGTAATTCCACCCACAGTACCACGTTCCCAGTCATCCTCACACTCCCAGCCTAGTCTACAGCCATCGGTAGTACAGGCATGGGAGAAAAGGCGGGCATTCTCGGCAAACCACCTCCGAGCACAGGCTCTGAATGCAGGCATTGCCAAACTTCTGTCGCTGGAAATGCTCTCATTCAGGCTGGTGGAGACTGACAGCTTCCGTGACTTGATGGCATTGGCAGTCCCACAGTACAAGGTGCCCAGCCGCTTTTACTTCAGCAGGCAAGCTGTCCCTGCCCTGCACAAGCATGTGGAGGGACAAATAAAACATGCGCTACTGAACGCCGTCAGTAGCAAGGTCCACCTCACCACCGATGCGTGGACCAGTCAACATGGACAGGGTCGATACCTTTCCGTCACTGCCCATTGGGTTAATGTTGTTGAGCCGGGTACAGACCGTGCGAGTGGCGCAGGACGTGTCCTGCCCACTCCAAGGATTGCAGGAATCCAGTCTGTACGCATTGACTCCTCCTCTTACACCAGTTCCTCAGATTCATCGCTGCAGGATCCGTCACAGTCCACCTCCACATGGACCGGTGAACGTTTACCTGTTACGACTGACATGAGCACAGCCGTGGCCAAATGTCAGCAGGCCGTCTTGAAATTAGTTTCTTTGGGGAATCGAAGCCACACAGCGCAGGAGCTCTGGAATGCCCTAAAGCAGGAGAGCGATGTGTGGTTTGTGCCAGCGAATCTCCAGCCAGGCATGGTAGTGTGTGACAATGGCCGAAATCTGGTGGCAGCTTTAGGCCTTGGCAACCTCACTCACATCCCATGTCTGGCACATGTGCTCAATTTGGTTGTGCAGAGTTTTCTGAGGGACTATCCGTATCTTGATGCACTTCTGCACAAGGCCCGCCTAGAGTATGCTCACTTGCGGCGTTCCAGCTTGGCAAGATCCCGCATTGCTGCTCTGCAGCGTCGGTTTCGCCTTCCTGAACATCGCATCATATGTGACCTACCTACCAGGTGGAATTCCACGTTACATATGTTGGAGCGGTTGTGTGAGCAGCAGCAAGCAGTAATGGAGTACCAGCTGCATCAGGGGCAAAAAAGTCGCAGTCAGCGCCGCTCAGACTTCACAACCACAGAGTGGGCCACTATGAAGGACGTCTGCCAGGTTTTGCGTCCTTTCGATTATTCCACGCGGATGGCAAGTGCAGATGATGCACTAGTCAGCATGACTGTCCCCCTTATCTGCTTGCTTCAAGAAACCCTGCAAGGGATAAGGGATGATGTGGAAGAGGTGGAGGATGAGGAGTCACCTTTTCCATCAGCTTCTGGACAGTCAGCGCCACGTGGTTCCTCACAAAGGGGTCGGCAGGGGACCCTTTGTGAGGAGGATGAGGAGGAGTCAATGGACGAGGAAGAGCTACGTCCAGAGGAGGGAGTTACACCATTGTCCAGTGGTCAGTGTGTACAGCGAGGGTGGGGTGATGAAGAGCGGGCAGAGATCATGTCTCAAGCAGGGGACAGCGTTTCTGGGCCAGTTGGCAGTCTGCAGCACATGGTTGATTTCATGGTTGATTTCAGTGCCTGAGAGACGACCGCCGCATCGACCACATTCTCAACGTGCCTGATTATTGGGTGTACGCCCTCCTCGATCCTCGCTACCGTGACAATGTCCAAAACCTCATCCCGGCGTTGACACGGGGGCGTAAAATGCGGGAGTACCACGACACACTGGTGAATTCCATCATCTTCTCCAGTCCAACTGAGAGGAGTGCTGCCAGTGCTTTACAAAGCAGTTCAGTGCGTCAAGGCAGTGGAGGAGGAGGCTCTGCACAAAGAGGGAGCAGAAGCAGTACCTCTGCCCAAGGCAAGCCCAGTATGGCACAACTGTGGAAAACTTTTGTGTGCCCGCCCCAAATGTCTACACCATCACCGGCGGCTCCAGTCAGCAGGAGGCAACAGTTCCGTCAGATGGTGACAGACTATATGGCTTGCCCTCTTAGTGTACTCCCAGACGGCTCTTCCCCGTTCAAGTTTTGGGTCTCTAAGCTGGATACATGGCCAGAGCTAAGCCATTATGCATTGGAGGTGCTGGCTTGCCCTGCGGCTAGTGTCTTATCGGAACGTGTCTTTAGTGCCGCAGGTGGTGTACTAACAGACCGTCGCAGGCGACTATCCTCCGATAACGTTGACCGGCTTACTTTCCTGAAAATGAACCAGGCCTGGATCTCGCAGGAATTTGCCACTCCTCTGCCTGATTAAGTAATTGGGTGTCATCCAGGTCTGATGTGTTCATCTTTCTACCACCTGAACTGCTATTCCTGGGCTCCAACACTGCCAGTTGCGGCTCAGAAGTGCAGGCTGCACAGTCAAAACATACGACCCAGTGTTATTGGGTTTCAGTAACGTCAGCTGATCCCCAGATGTGTAGCCGGCAATGTGTCCTGCGACCGCCACGCTGGCACAACAACCTAAATGTAAGGGAACCTGTCCCCCCCCCCTCGGCGTTTGTTACTGAAAGAGCCATCTTGTGCAGCAGTAATGTTGCACAAGGAAAAGGTAGCTCTTTTATTTTAGCTCCTTGCACACGCAGAACTTAACACTTATAAAATGTGTTCACTGATACCGTTATACCGTCCCGGAGCTGGGACTTTCCTTCATAATGTGACGCAGCACAGGCGTCATTCCTACCCCCTTGGTCGCTGCCTCCTCAGCGTTGTTTTAATCTGTCACGGAGCCTGCGCTGTTCTGTTGTCCCTTGGCCATGGCCAGTTTACGTTGCCTGTCTTCTGACATAATTTGGTGTCAGGATGGCTGCGCCTGTGCGCCCGCGCTGCCCGAGAACCCGCCTCGCAGTGTCTTCTGATTGAATCACACTGTGAGCCTGGGATCCATGGGCATGCGCAGTGCATATCTTCACCTCGGGCTCTCGCCCATCTCCCTCCGCCTTCTTTAGACTGTGCACCGTCAGCTGATCCCTAATAGCATGCCACGGCCGTGACGCCGCACAGTCTGAAGAAGAGGGAAGGAGGGGAGTGAGAGGCGAGGATATGCACTGTGCATGCCCATGGATCCAAGGCCCGCAGTGGGATTACATTAGACGACACTGCGAGGTGAGATCTGGAGCAGCGTGGACGCACAGGCACTGACAGCCTGACACCAAATTATGTCAGAAGACAGGCAGCGCTAATTGGGCATGGCCAAGGGATAACAGAACAGCGCAGGCTCCGTGACAGCTTAAAACAACGCTGAGGAGGCAGCGCACGGCACCAAGGGGATAGGAATGACAGCTGTGCTGCGTCCCATTACGAAGGAAATTCCCACCTCCGGGACGGTTTTACGGTATAAGGTGACACAGTTTTAGTGTTTACTTCTGTGTTTGCAAGGAGCATAATTAAAAGAGCAACCTTTTCCTTTTGCATCCTTAGTGCTGCACAAGATGGCTCTTTCAGCTACAAACGTCTTGGGGGGGTTAAAGGTTCCCTTTCAACTTGCTCCAATCAGGCTTCGGCCTACACTCTGTTCCTCTGCTCCTCCTGCTGTCCCTGGGCTCTAACACCGCCAGTTGGTGCCTGGAAGTGCTGTCTGCACAGTCAACAGTCGCTCATCTGTTATTGGGGTTCAGTAACGTCAGCTGATCCCCAGCTGTGTGTGCGGCAATACCTCCAATCTGCTCCTCCTGCTGTCCCTGGGCTCTAACACCGCCAGTTGGTGTCTGGAAGTGCTGTCTGCACAGTCAACAGTCACTCCTCTGTTATTGGGGTTCAGTAACGTCAGCTGATCCCCAGCTGTGTGTGCGGCAATACCTCCAATCTGCTCCTCCTGCTGTACCTAGGCTCTAACACCGCCAGTTGGTGCCTGGAAGTGCTGTCTGCACAGTCAACAGTCGCTCCTCTGTTATTGGGGTTCAGTAACGTCAGCTGATCCCCAGCTGTGTATCCGGCAACGTGTCATGCGACCGCCACGCTGGCACAACTAAAATGTAAGGGGACCTGTCCCCCCCCCTAGGCGTTTGTTACTGAAAGAGCCACCTTGTGCAGCACTAATACTGCACAAGGAAAAGGTCGCTCTTGAAATTATGCTCCTTACAAACGCTGAACTACACACTCATGTAATGTGTCCCCTCACACCGTCCAACCGTCCCGGAGGTGGGACTTTCCTTTGTAATGTGACGCAGCACAGCCGTCATTGCTACCCCCTTGGCACCGTGCGCGGCCTCCTTACCTTTGTTTGCTTCCGTCATGGACCCTGCGCTGTTATGTTATCCCTTGGCCATGCACAGTTTGCGCTGCCCGTCCTCTGACATCATTTGTTGTCGTCCTGGCTGCGCCTGTGCGTCCACGCTGCCCGAAATGCCACCTCGCAGTGTCGTCTAATGTGATCCCACAGTGGGCCTGGTATCTATGGCCATGCGCAGTGCATATACTAGCCTCTCACTCCCCTTCTTCACGCTTCTTCAGACTAGGCGGCGTCAGCTGATCCCTAATAGCATGCCACGGCCGTGACGCCGCACAGTCTGAAGAAGCAGGAAGGAGGTGAGTGAGAGGCGATGATATGCACTGCGCATGCCCATGGATCCCTGGCCCGCAGTGGGATTACATTAGATGACACTGCGAGGTTGTATCTCGGGCAGCTTTGACGCACAGGCACTGCCAGCCTGACACCTAAATGATGTCAGAAGATGGGCACCGCTAACTGTGCATGGCCAAGGGATAAAATTACAGCGCGGGCTCCGTGACAGAACCAAACAACGTTGAGGAGGTGGCGCACGGCACCAAGGGGGTTGGAATGACGGCTGTGCTGTGTCACATTACAAAGGAAAGTCACACTTCCGGGACGGTTTGACGGTGTGAGGGGACACATTATATGAGTGTGTACTTCAGCGTTTGCAAGGAGCATAATTTTAGGAGCCACCATTTTCCATGTGCAGTATTACTGCTGTACAAGATGGCTCTTTCAGCAACAAATGCCTGGGGGGGGGTTAAAGGTTCCCTTTCAACTTGCTCCACTGCAGGCTTCGGCCTACACTCTGCTCCTCTTTGATTCCCTGGGTTTCAACACTGTCAGTTGCCACCTGGAAGTGTTGTCTACACAGAAAAAACACTAGGTGATGTGTCAGTGGGGTTCAGCACCGCCAGCTGTTCCCCTGCTGTGTAGTTGGCAACGTGTCCAGCACAAGCCACGCTGGCACAACAGAACAAAAGCTGCCACCAGTGCAGGCTTCGGCCTACACTCTGCTCCTCTCCTCCTCCTGCTGACCCTGGGCTCAAACACCGCTAGTTTTTGCCCGGAAGTGCTAGCTGCACAGAGAAAAACACCAGCCAATGTGTTAGTGGGGTTCAGCAACGCCAGCTGTTCCCCTGCTGTGTAGCCGGCAACGTGACCTGCAAACGCCACGCAGGCACATGAACTGAAATTAAAGGGACCCTGCCACCCACCCCAAGGTGTTTCTATGTATAACAGCCACCTTGTACAGCAGTAATGCTGCATTTGTACAAGGTGGCTGACTTTTTCTCCTTGCCAACGTGGAACTCAACACGTACAAAATGTGTCTCATTGAGACCATTCCACTGTCCCTGAGGTGTGACTTTCCTTTCTAATGGTACGCAGCACCACCCTTTGTAGCGCTGCCCGTCTTCTGACATCATTGGTTGGCTGCCTGTGCCTGTGCGTCCGCCCTGCCCGACACAACCCCCCTCGTTGTCTCATATATTTTCGCTGCGAGAGTGTGATTGATGGGCATGTGCAGTGCATATGTTCGCCTGTCTTCACTCATCTCCTTCCGCCTTCTTCAGACTGTGCGGCCTCATGGCCGTGGTAGGCGATAAGGGATCAGCTGAGGCCGCCCAGTCTGAAGCAGGTGTAAGAACATGTGTGAGCGTCAAACATATTTACTGCACAAGGCCACGAATCCCAGCCACGCAGTGTGAATTTTTGAAAACACACTGCGGGTCTGGGATTCATGGCCATTGCTAACCGCACCGGCCAACATGAAATGAGGTGAGAAGACAGGCAGCGCTCACAGCGCATGGCCAAGGGATCACAATAGCGCAGACTCCTGTACAGCAAATAACAATGCTCAGGAGCCTGCGCCTAGCACCAAGGCGTTATGTATGTGCACCTGTGCTGCGTCTCCTTAAAAAGACAAGTCACACCTCCAATACAGTTCTACTGTTCAATGGGCTAAATTGTGTACGTCTTTCTTTCTGCGTGTGAAATGAGCAAAACATAAAGAGCAACCTTTAACTCGAGGAGCTTTACTGCTGCACAAGGTGTGGCTCTTCAACACTGAGGGTGGGTTAAAGGTTACCTTTGAAATTGGTTCAATTAGGCTTCGGCCTAAACTCTGCTCCTCCTGCAGACCCTGGGCTCTAACTACGCCAGTTGGGGCCCGGAAGTGCTGGCTGCACAGAGAAAAACACCCACCATTGTGTCAGTGGGGTTCAGCACCGCCAGCTGTTCCCCTGCTGTGTAGCCGGCATCGTGTCCAGCACAAGCCACGCTGGCACAACAGACCAAAAGCTGCCACCAGGGAAGGCTTCTGCCTACACTCTGCTCCTCTCCTCCTCCTGCTGACCCTGGGCTCTAACACCGCCAGTTTTTGCCCGGAACTGCTAGCTGCACAGAGAAAAACACCAGCCAATGTGTTAGTGGGGTTCAGCACCGCCAGCTGTTCCCTGTTATGAAAGGCAATTCAGTACTACAATGGACATAGCGGTCAGAGCACATACAGTGATCTGACAATAACCCAAAATCATAGAACGAGCTCTGAGACGTGGGAACTCTGCAGACCGCAATCCCTAATCCTCTCCAAACAACACTAGAGGCAGCCGTGGATTGCGCCTAACTCTGCCTATGCAACTCGGCACAGCCTGAGAAACTAACTAGCCTGAAGATAGAAAATAAGCCTACCTTGCCTCAGAGAAATACCCCAAAGGAAAAGGCAGCCCCCCACATATAATGACTGTGAGTTAAGATGAAAAGACAAACATAGAGATGAAATAGATTCAGCAAAGTGAGGCCCGACTTTCTTAACAGATCGAGGATAGAAAAGGTAACTTTGCGGTCTACACAAAACCGTAAAGAAAACCACGCAAAGGGGGCAAAAAGACCCTCCGTACCGAACTAACGGCACGGAGGTACACCCTTTGCGTCCCAGAGCTTCCAGCAACAAATTAGACAAGCTGGACAGAAAAAATAGCAAACAAATAGCAAAGAAGAACTTAGCTATGCAGAGCAGCAGGCCACAGGAATGATCCAGGGAAAAGCAAGTCCAACACTGGAACATTGACAGGAAGCCAGTATCAAAGCATTAGGTGGAGTTAAGTAGAGAAGCACCTAACGACCTCACCAGATCACCTGAGGGAGGAAACTCAGAAGCCGCAGTACCACTTCCCTCCACCAACAGAAGCTCACAGAGAGAATCAGCCGAAGTACCACTTGTGACCACAGGAGGGAGCTCTGCCACAGAATTCACAACAGTTCCCCTGCTGTGTAGCCGGCATCGTGTCCAGCACAAGCCACGCTGGCACAACAGACCAAAAGCTGCCACCAGTGCAGGCTTCGGCCTACACTCTGCTCCTCTCCTCCTCCTGCTGACCCTGGGCTCTAACACCGCCAGTTTTTGCCCGGACGTGCTAGCTGCACAGAGAAAAACACCAGTCAATGTGTCAGTGGGGTTCAGCACCGCCAGCTGTTCCCCTGATGTGTAGCTGGCAACGTGACCTGCAAACGCCACGCAGGCACATGAACTGAAATTAAAGGGACCCTGCCATCCACCCCAAGGTGTTTCTATGTATAACAGCCACCTTGTACAGCAGTACTGCTGCATTTGTACAAGGTGGCTGACTTTTTCTCCTTGCCCACGTTGAATGTAACACGTACAAAATGTGTCTCATTACAGACCATTACAATGTCCCTGAGGTGTGACTTTCCTTTTTAATGACACGCAGCACCCCCCTTGGTAGCGCTGCCCATCTTCTGACATCATTGGTTGGCTGGCTGCGCCTGTGCGTCCGCCCTGCCTCAAACAACACTCCTCGTTGTCTTACTTATTTTGACTGCGAGGGTGTGATTGATGGGCACGAGCAGTGCATATCTTCGCCTGTCTTTACTCATCTCCTTCCGCCTTCTTCAGACTGTGCGGCCTCATGGCCGCGGCATGCGAGAAGGGATCAGCTGAGGCCGCCCAGTCTAATGCAGGTGTAAGGACATGAGTGACAGGCGAAAAAATTTACTGCGCAAGGTCACGAATCCCAGCCCCGTAGTGTGACTTAAAGAAAAGACACTGCGGGTCTGGGTTTCATGGCCATCGCTAACCGCACCGGCCAACATGAAATGAGGTCAGAAGACAGGCAGCGCTCACAGCGCATGGCCAAGGGATAACAAGAGCGCAGACTCCTGTACAGCAAATAACAACGCTCAGGAATCTGCGCAAAGCACCTAGGTGTAAATTTTGACACCTGTGCTGTGTCTCCTTAAAAAGACAAGTCACGCCTCCACTACTGTTTGACAGTATAATGGGCTAAATAGTGTACGTGTTTTATTCAGCGTGTGCAAGGAGCAAAATTAATAGAGCAACCTTTTACTTGTGCAGCATTAATGCTGCACAAGGTGTGGCTCTTGTACCTTGCAACACCTGAGGGGGGGTTAAAGGTTACCTTTGAAATTGGTTCTACTAGGCTTCGGCCTACACTCTGCTCCTCTCCTCCTCCTGCTGCCCCTGGGCTATAACACCGCCAGTTGTAGCCTGGAAGTGCTAGCTGCACAGAGAAAAACACCAGCCAATGTGTTAGTGGGGTTCAGCACCTCCAGCTGTTCCCCTGCTGTGTAGTCGGCACCGTGTCCAGCACAAGCCACGCTGGCACAACCGAACAAAAGCTACCACCAGTGCAGGCTTCAGCCTACACTCTGTTCCTCTTCTCCTCCTGCTGACCCTGGGCTCTAACACCGCCAGTTTTTGCCCGGAACTGCTAGCTGCGCAGAGAAAAACACCAGCCAATGTGTTAGTGGGGTTCAGCACCGCCAGCTGTTCCCCTGCTGTGTAGCCGGCATCGTGTCCAGCACAAGCCACGCTGGCACAACTGACCAAAAGCTGCCACCAGTGCAGGCTTCGGCCTACACACTGCTCCTCTCCTCCTCCTGCTGACCCTGGGCTCAAACACCGCCAGTTTTTGCCCGGAACTGCTAGCTGCACAGAGAAGAACACCAGCCAATGTGTTAGTGGGGTTCAGCACCGCCAGCTGTTCCCCTGCTGTGTAGCCGGCAACGTGACCTGCAAACGCCACGCAGGCACATGAACTGAAATTGAAGTGAGCCTGCCCCCCACCCCCAGGTGTTTCTATGTATAACAGCCACCTTGTACAGCAGTAATGCTGCATTTGTACAAGGTGGCTGACTTTTTCTACTTGCCCACGTGGAACTCAACACGTACAAAATGTGTCTCATTGAGACCATTCCACTGTCCCTGAGGTGTGGCTTTCCTTTCTAATGATACGCAGCACCACCCTTTGTAGCGCTGCCCGTCTTTTGACATCATTGGTTAGCTGGCTGCGCCTGTGTGTCTGCCCTGCTCGAAACAACACCCCTCGGTGTTTAATTTATTTTGACAGCGAGGGTGTGGTTTATGGGCACGAGCAGTGCATATGTTCGCCTGTCGTCACTCATCTCCTTCCGCCTTCTTCAGACTGTGCGGCCTCATGGCCGCGGCATGCGAGAAGGGATCAGCAGAGGCCGCCCAGTCTGAAGCAGGTGTAAGGACGTGTGTGAGCGGCGAAAATATTTACTGCTCAAGGCCATGAATCCCAGCACCGCAGTGTGACTTTATGAAAAGGCACTGTGGGTCTGGGATTCATGGCCATCGTTAACCGCACCGGCCAACATGAAATGAGGTCATAAGACAGGCAGCGCTAACAGGGCATTGCCAAGGGATAACACAAGAGCGCAGACTCCTGTACAGCAAATAACAACGCTCAGGAAGCTGCGCCAAGCACCAAGGCGTTATTTGGGACACCTGTGCTGCGTCTCCTTAAAAATACAAGTCACGCCTCCACTACAGTTTGACTGTAGAATGGGATAAATTGTGTACGTCTTTCATTCAGCGTGTGCAAGTAGACAAATTAATAGAGCAACCTTTGACTTGTGCAGCATTAATGCTGCACAAGGTGTGGCTCTTGTACTTTGTAACACCTGAGGGGGGGTTAAAGGTTACCTTTGAAATTGGTTCAACTAGGCTTCGGCCTACACTCTGCTCCTCTCCTCCTCTTGCTGCCCCTGGGCTCTAACACCGCTAGTTTTTGCCCGGAAGTGCTAGCTGCACAGAGAAAAACACCCGCCATTGTGTCAGTGGGGTTCAGCAACGCCAGCTGTTCCCCCACTGTGTAGCCGGCAAAGTGTCCTGCAAACGCAACGCAGACACAAAGCTGCCTCCAGTGCAGGTTTCGGACTACACTCTGCTCCCCCTGCTTACCCTTTGCTCCAACACCGCTAGTTGGGGCTATAGGAAGACAATCTTTAATAGGCAACGCATCCTGGTTCCAGCACCGTCAGCTGTTTCCGGGTAGTGTCAAGCTCACTGAGACGCCTATGCTTGCCCCGTCGTGTTGCGGTCGGGTTAGCCAACTCCAGGGTGCCTACAGTTTAGGAGCTTCCTATGTGGACTGCGTGAATTGGTAGTCAAGGCTGGTTCTGTAGTGCCAGTAGGCCAAGCTCCCCCTGTAGGACTGTTGGGGTTCGGTAACTGTGGCTGCCTCGCGGCCTAGCTGTTCTCTCCTCTCCTGTGGACCTTCTGGTCCACCACCTGGTTCCAGCACCGTCAGCTGGTTCCGGGCCGAGCCTTTGGCTTAGGTGCCTCCTCCTGGGTATCCGAGTTCCGCCAACGTCAGGCGGTCGTCAGACGTCTTGGTAGTGCTTTTAAGCGCGGGCACCTACAGCTTAGTAACCGGGTTCCAGCACCGTCAGCTGGTCCTCGGTCGTGCCATTGGCTCTTGCACACTGGGGCGACGCATCCGGGTTCCAGCACCGCCAGCTCGTTCTCGGCAGTGTTTTTGTCACGGGTACTCCCTCGTGCCCGGCCTGGTTCCAGCACCGTCAGCTGTTTCCAGGTAGTGTCAAGATCACTGAGACGCCTATGCTTGCCCCGTCGTGTTGTGGTCGGGTTAGCCAACTCCAGGGTGCCTCCAGTTTAGGAGCTTCCTATGTGGGCTGCGTGAATTGGTAGTCAAGGCTGGTTCTGTAGTGCCAGTAGGCCAAGCTCCCCCTGTAAGACTGTTGGGGTTCGGTAACTGCGGCTGCCTCGCGGCCTAGCTGTTCTCTCCTCTCCTGTGGACCTTGTGGTCCACCACCTGGTTCCAGCACCGTCAGCTGGTTCCGGGCCGAGCCTTTGGCTTAGGTGCCTCCTCCTGGGTATCCGAGTTCCGCCAACGTCAGGCGGTCCTTGGTAGTGCTTGTAAGCGCGGGCACCTACAGCTTAGTAACCGGGTTCCAGCACCGTCAGCTGGTCCTCGGTCGTGCCATTGGCTCTTGCACACTGGGGCGACGCATCCGGGTTCCAGCACCGCCAGCTGGTTCTCGGCAGTGTTTTTGTCACGGGTACTCCCTCGTGCCCAGCCTGGTTCCAGCACCGTCAGCTGTTTCCGGGTACTGTCAAACTCACTGAGACACCTATGCGTTGCCCCGTCGTGTTGCGGTCGAGTTAGCCAACTCCAGGGTGCCTCCAGTTTAGGAGCTTCCTATGTGGACTGCGTGAATTGGTAGTCAAGGCTGGTTCTGTAGTGCCAGTAGGCCAAGCTCCCCCTGTAGGACTGTTGGGGTTCGGTAACTGCGGCTGCCTCGCGGCCTAGCTGTTCTCTCCTCTCCTGTGGACCTTGTGGTCCACCACCTGGTTCCAGCACCGTCAGCTGGTTCCGGGCCGAGCCTTTGGCTTAGGTGCCTCCTCCTGGGTATCCGAGTTCCGCCAACGTCAGGCGGTCCTTGGTAGTGCTTTTAAGCGCGGGCACCTACAGCTTAGTAACCGGGTTCCAGCACCGTCAGCTGGTCCTCGGTCGTGCCATTGGCTCTTGCACACTGGGGCGACGCATCCGGGTTCCAGCACCGCCAGCTGGTTCTCGGCAGTGTTTTTGTCATGGGTACTCCCTGATGCCCAGCCTGGTTCCAGCACCGTCAGCTGTTTCCGGGTACTGTCAAACTCACTGAGACACCTATGCGTTGCCCCGTCGTGTTGCGGTCGAGTTAGCCAACTCCAGGGTGCCTCCAGTTTAGGAGCTTCCTATGTGGGCTGCGTGAATTGGTAGTCAAGGCTGGTTCTGTAGTGCCAGTAGGCCAAGCTCCCCCTGTAGGACTGTTGGGGTTCGGTAACTGCGGCTGCCTCGCGGCCAAGCTGTTCTCTCCTCTCCTGTGGACCTTCTGGTCCATCACCTGGTTCCAGCACCGTCAGCTGGTTCCGGGCCGAGCCTTTGGCTTAGGTGCCTCCTCCTGGGATCCGAGTTCCGCCAACGTCAGGCGGTCCTTGGTAGTGCTTTTAAGTGCGGGCACCTACAGCTTAGTAACCGGGTTCCAGCACCGTCAGCTGGTCCTTGGTCGTGCCATTGGCTCTTGCACACTGGGGCGACGCATCCGGGTTCCAGCACCGCCAGCTGGTTCTCGGCAGTGTTTTTGTCACGGGTACTCCCTCGTGCCCAGCCTGGTTCCAGCACCGTCAGCTGTTTCCGGGTACTGTCAAACTCACTGAGACACCTATGCGTTGCCCCGTCGTGTTGAGGTCGAGTTAGCCAACTCCAGGGTGCCTCCAGTTTAGGAGCTTCCTATGTGGGCTGCGTGAATTGGTAGTCAAGGCTGGTTCTGTAATGCCAGTAGGCCAAGCTCCCCCTGTAGGACTGTTGGGGTTCGGTAACTGCGGCTGCCTCGCGGCCAAGCTGTTCTCTCCTCTCCTGTGGACCTTCTGGTCCATCACCTGGTTCCAGCACCGTCAGCTGGTTCCGGGCCGAGCCTTTGGCTTAGGTAACTCCTCCTGGGATCCGAGTTCCGCCAACGTCAGGCGGTCCTTGGTAGTGCTTTTAAGCGCGGGCACCTACAGCTTAGTAACCGGGTTCCAGCACCGTCAGCTGGTCCTCGGTCGTGCCATTGGCTCTTGCACACTGGGGCGACGCATCCGGGTTCCAGCACCGCCAGCTGGTTCTCGGCAGTGTTTTTGTCACGGGTACTCCCTCGTGCCCAGCCTGGTTCCAGCACCGTCAGCTGTTTCCGGGTAGTGTCAAGCTCACTGAGACGCCTATGCTTGCCCCGTCGTGTTGTGGTCGGGTTAGCTAACTCCAGGGTGCCTCCAGTTTAGGAGCTTCCTATGTGGGCTGCGTGAATTGGTAGTCAAGGCTGGTTCTGTAGTGCCAGTAGACCAAGCTCCCCCTGTAGGACTGTTGGGGTTCGGTAACTGCGGCTGCCTCGCGGCCTAGCTGTTCTCTCCTCTCCTGTGGACCTTGTGGTCCACCACCTGGTTCCAGCACCGTCAGCTGGTTCCGGGCCGAGCCTTTGGCTTAGGTGCCTCCGCCTGGGTATCCGAGTTCCGCCAACGTCAGGCGGTCCTTGGTAGTGCTTTTAAGCGTGGGCACCTACAGCTTAGTAACCGGGTTCCAGCACCGTCAGCTGGTCCTCGGTCGTGCCATTGGCTCTTGCACACTGGGGCGACGCATCCGGGTTCCAGCACCGCCAGCTGGTTCTCGGCAGTGTTTTTGTCACGGGTACTCCCTCGTGCCCAGCCTGGTTCCAGCACCGTCAGCTGTTTCCGGGTAGTGTCAAGCTCACTGAGACGCCTATGCTTGCCCCGTCGTGTTGCGGTCGGGTTAGCCAACTCCAGGGCGCCTCCAGTTTAGGAGCTTCCTATGTGGGCTGCGTGAATTGGTAGTCAAGGCTGGTTCTGTAGTGCCAGTAGGCCAAGCTCCCCCTGTAGGACTGTTGGGGTTCGGTAACTGCGGCTGCCTCGCGGCCTAGCTGTTCTCTCCTCTCCTGTGGACCACCACCTGGTTCCAGCACCGTCAGCTGGTTCCGGGCCGAGCCTTTGGCTTAGGTGCCTCCTCCTGGGTATCCTAGTTCCGCTAACGTCAGGCGGTCCTTGGTAGTGCTTTTAAGCGCGGGCACCTACAGCTTAGTAACCGGGTTCCAGCACCGTCAGCTGGTCCTCGGTCGTGCCATTGGCTCTTGCACGCTGGGGCCACGCATCCGGGTTCCAGCACCGCCAGCTGGTTCCCGGCAGTGTTTTTGTCACGGGTACTCCCTCGTGCCCAGCCTGGTTCCAGCACCGTCAGCTGTTTCCGGGTAGTGTCAAACTCACTGAGACACCTATGCGTTGCCCAGTCGTGTTGCGGTCGAGTTAGCCAACTCCAGGGTGCCTCCAGTTTAGGAGCTTCCTATGTGGGCTGCGTGAATTGGTAGTCAAGGCTGGTTCTGTAGTGCCAGTAGGCCAAGCTCCCCCTGTAGGACTGTTGGGGTTCAGTAACTGCGGCTGCCTCGCGGCCTAGCTGTTCTCTCCTCTCCTGTGGACCTTCTGGTCCACATCCTGGTTCCAGCAACGTCAGCTGGTTCTCGGCAGTGTCTTTTGCTCTTGTACCTTCTGCTCCCCATCCTGGTTCCAGTACCGTCAGCTGGTTCCGGGCAGAGCCTTTGGCTTAGGTGCCTCCTTCTGGGTATCCAAGTTCCACCAACGTCAGGTGGTCCTTGGTAGTGCTTTCAGGCACGGGTACCTCCTGCTTAGTAACCGGGTTCCAGTAACGTCAGCTGTTCCTCGGTAGTTCCATTGGCTCTTGGACCTTCGGCTACCCATCCGGGTTCCAGTACCGTCAGCTGGTTCTCGGCAGTGTCTTTTGCTCTTGTACCTTCTGCTCCCCATCCTGGTTCCAGTAACGTCAGCTGGTTCCGGGCAGAGCCTTTGGCTTAGGTGCCTCCTTCTGGGTATCCGAGTTCCGCCAACGTCAGGCGGTCCTTGGTAGTGCTTTTTAGCACGGGTACCTCCTGCTTAGTAACCGGGTTCCAGTAACGTCAGCTGGTCCTCGGTAGTTCCATAGGCTCTTGAACCTTCGGGTAGCCATCCGAGTTCCAGTTCCATCAGCTGGTTCTTGGCATTTTCTCAGCCTTCTTGTACCTTCTGCTACATTTCCAAGTTGATGACCCTAAAGTCGACGACCCGGAAGACCACCCCGATGACGACGACGACGGCGGAGACGACGACGGCGTAGACGACGACCCTGGAGACGACGACATGGAAGACCGAGAAGCAGAAGAACAAGAGGCTGCAGAACAAAGAGCAGAAGAACATTAAGCATAACACTTAATATCAGAGCAAAAGATATTATCTAAATTATATGCAGAAGAAGACTAAGCAGTGTATGGGGGTGAGTCCGTTCCTCTTCGTGGTGCCCCTGGATAAAGCCTGATGCTGCAGGCCAAACTGAACGCGGACAAATGTAACTTTTGTGACTGGCAGAACGGAAGGTGTAATCTTCCAACTTTTATAGATAACAACTACGGGAATGCCTGTCGCAAATGAGAATATGATGAAGAAGTAGAATAGGAAGAATAATAACAGTAGAATAAAATGAATATGTAGAATAGGAAGAATAATAATAGTTGAATAAAATGAATATGAAGAATGTAATAAAAAAAAATAGGTAGAAGATGAAGAAGAAGATGAATAAGGTGAAGAAGAAGTTGATGTCAAAGATGCTGATGATGATGAAGATGAAAGTGTGGGAAAAGTTAAAAAAAAAGAAGGGGAAGGGCGTGGAATAGTGAAACATCAATATCTGACAAAATAAAAAAATTTTTTACAGTCAATATCTTTATCACTCCGAACGTCTTTAAAAAAAAAAAAATCATGCTATTCTATTTGATTGGGCTAAACCTCTATGACTTTAATGTCTCTGCCACCTCCCCAAATACATCCTGCATTATTCTTAGTTGTTTTCGTTCATGTAGAATGAACCTACAAGGAAAGAAAGGGTTTATTTTAATTCCGATATTTTGGTCCCATTGACTTGCATTGGGATCGGGTATCGGCGATATCCGATATTTTTGGAATATCGGCCGATCCAATCCGATACCGATACTTTCCGATATCGGAAGGTATTGCTCAACACTAGTTATCATCATTGGTTAGGTATAAGTACGATGACAATTAAACTATATGACTGCTATTAGACTGGCTCTGACTATAGTGATGTGTTGAATCTAAGGAGCTCCATACAAAATAGCTATGTCCAAAATTATTGGTCAGCAGTATTGATAAGCAAATACATTCGGCACTATTCGTTACTCGCACAAATAGTACGGTATTCAGGCTATTCGTTACTCGGCGAGTAATTAGGTATTCACCTCAGTATATTTGAGTGACCTGCCCAGCATGTTTGGCACTTTATTTGCAGCCAATGAACATGCTGGACTGGCTTGCCAATCACAGTAATGCCGGTGCCATCTTTGGTGTGTCTTTACTGAGATAGGCTGGCCTCCCAGCATCATAGGGGATATTTAAAGGCTGACAGCGCCATCTTGCAAACATTTGAGCCAGAAACAACATGGGGAGAGCGTGGGGAGTAGAGATGAGCGAATATTTCAATGTTCGGTTCAGCTTATGATCGCCGAATTTGCAAGATTCGCTGATTTAATTGTTGATTAAATCACCAAATATAGCCGAACATACACAGCACAAAAGCCGGTGTTTCCCATGCGGTGTGACAAGCTGTGATCGGAGGTATACAGTAAAGTTTACCTCCGGTCACTGGTGTCAGCTGATGGCACTACAGCTCCCATTAGCTGTCACTTGCTGACGCTAATAACAATGAGAGCAGGAGCGGCAGATGGGAGTATTCGTCAGCCGTTCCTGCGCTGTAAATAAATAATAATAGTTTAAAAAAAAAATTGGGTGGGTTCCCCTGTATTTTGATAACCAGACAGACAAAACTCACAGCTGGGGATTGCAACCCTCTGCTGTCTGCTCCAGCAAGGTTGGTTATCAAGAATTCATTAAATAATTTTAAAAAACTGGCGTGGGCCCCCTATTTTTCACAACCAGCTTTGCTAAAGCAGATGGCTGGAAGCTGGCATTCTCAGACTGGTAAGCGGCCATGGATATTGGCCCCCCAGCCTAAAAATAGCAGCCCAAAACTGCCCAGAAAAGGCACATCTATTATATGCACGAATTCTGGTGCTTTGCCCGGCTCTGGCAAGTTGGGTTCATATTTGTGGGATTGATGTCTGCTTTGTATTACCAGGTGACATCAAGCCACAGATTAGTAATGGAGAGGCATCTATAAGACACCTATCCGATGCTAATCCTATAGTTGTATGGTAAATAAACACACAGCAAGAAAAAATTCCTATATTAGAAATAAGACTAAACACAGTTTTCCATTTTATTTAAAAATAACAAACAGAGTTATACTCACCTAATGCCTATTCCATTGAAACCCTCATTCTCCTGTAATAAAACTAAAATAAAAAAACAACAATATACCATACCTGTCTGTCGTTCTGTCCCATGCCGTAATCCATGTCTGGGGGATTATTAGCTTTCAACCTGGACAGTGCCAAGATTCGATTGTCCAGGCTGAGAACCACTTTGGAATGAACTAGTGCGAGCGGAGCCTCAGTGACCAGTGGGTGGTGACATCATCAATGTTACGTCCAGTCACTGAGGCTCCGTTTCCAGTCAGGCTGAACTGCTGTGACATCAGTGAGATCCCCCGTTAGCACCGTGGGAAAAAGTCAATGACATCACTGCTAGTCTCTGAGGCTGAGCTCGCAGCCATTCATTCACCAGTGGTTCTCAGCTTGGACGGTCACATCTTGGCACCATCCAGGTTGAAAACTATTAATCATGGATTATGGCGTGGGACAGAAGGACAGACAGGTATGGTATATTGTGTTTTTTTATTTTAGTTTTATTACAGGAGAATAAGGGCTTCGTTGGAATTAGGCATTAGGTGAGTATAACTGTGTTTGTTATTTTTAAATAAAATGGCTATTAAAATGGGGGACCCTAAAAAATGATGTATGGTCCCCCTATAATTAACAACCAACAAAGGCTGTGCAGACAGCTGCGGGCTGATATTAATAGCCTAGGAAGAGGCCATGGATACTGGACCACTAAGGCTAAAAACATCAGCTCTCAGATGCCCCAGAAAAGGCATATCTCTTAGTTGCACCAATTCTGGCACTTAACCTTCCCCCATTTTAAATTTTAAATGTTTAACTCTTTGTTTCATTGCAGCCATTTGGTAAATTCAAAAAAGTTCATTTTTTCTCATTAATGTACACTCTGCAACCCATCTTGATTGGAAAATAAAAACCAGAAATGTAGTATTTTTTGCAAATTTATTAAAAAAGAAAAACTGAAATATCACATGGTCATAAGTATTCATACCCTTTGCTCAGTATTGAGCTGGTACAGCCATGAGTCTTTTTGGGAATGATGCAACAAGTTTTTCACACCTGGATTTGGGGATCCTCTGCCATTCGTTTTTGCACATCCTCTCCAGTTCTGTCAGGTTGGATGGTGAACGTTGGTGGACAGCCATTTTCACGTCTCTCCAGAGATGCTCAATTGGGTTTAGGTCAGGGCTCTGGCTGGCCAGTCAAGAATGGTCACATAGTTGTTCTGAAGCCACTCCTTTGTTATTTTAGCTGTGTCCTTAGGGTCATTATCTTGTTGGAAAGTGAACCTTCGGCCAAGTCTGAGGTCCAGAGCGCTCTGGAAGAGGTTTTCATCCAGGATATCTCTGTACTTGGCCGCTTTTATGTTCCCTTCAATGAAAACCAGTCATCCTGTCCCTGCAGCTGAAAAACACCCCCATAGCATGATACTGCCACCACCATGTTTCACTGTTGGGATTGTATTGGGCAGGTGATGAGCAGTGCCTGGTTTTCTCCACACAACGCTTAGAATTATCACCAAAAAGGTCTATATTCGCCTCATCAGACCAGAGGATCTTTTTTCTCATAGTCTGGGAGCTCTTTATGTGTTTATTAGCAAACTCTATGCGGGCTTTCATATGTCTTGCACTGAGGAAAGGCTTCCTTGAGATTATTCTACTCCTTCACTGGAGTCAAGCTGTCTTTAATTAAACTGATATGACTTGACTTGTAAAGGCACACACCTGTTTATATAAGAACTCACATCTCACAGTGCATGTCAGACCAAATGAGAATCATGAGGTCAAAGGAACTGGTCAAGGAGCTCAGAGACAGAATTGTGGCAAGGCATAGATGTGGCCAAGGTTGCAACAGAATTTCTGCAGTAGTCAAGGTTCCTAAGAACACAGTGGCCTCAATAATCCTTAAATGGAAAATGTTTGGGACCACCATAAGTCTTCCTAGACCTGGCCATCCAGCCAAACTGAGCAATCGTGGGAGAAGAGCCTTGGTGAGAGAGGTAAAGAAGAACCCCATGACCACTGTGGCTGAACTCCAGAGATGCAGTAGGGAGATGGGAGAAATTTCCACAAAGTCAACAATCACTGCAACCCTTCACCAATCGGGCCTTTTTGGCAGAGTGGCCCGACAGAAGCCCCTCCTCATTGCAAGACATCTGAAAGCCCACATAGAGTTTGCTAAAAAACACATGATGGACACCTAGACAATGAGAAATAAGATCCTCTGGTTTCATTGACGAAAATAGACCTTTTTGTTGATAATTCTAAGCGTTATGTGTGAAGAATACCAGGCACTGCTCTTCACCTGCCCAATACAATCCCAACAGCGAAACATGGTGTTGGCAGCATCATGCTATGGGGGTATTTTTCAGCTGCAGGGACAAGATGAACTGGTTGTCATTGAAGAAAACATGAATGCGGCCAAGTACAGAGATCTCCTGAATGAAAACCTCTCCAAGAGTGCTATGGACCTCAGACTTGCCCAAAGGTTCAACAAGACAATGACCCTAAGTACACAGCTAAAGTAACAAGGGAGTGGATTCAGAACAACTCTGTGACCATTCTTGACTGGCCCAGCCAGAGCCCTGACTTAAACCCAAATGAGCATCTCTGAAGAGACTTGAAAATGGCTCCCCAAATCCAGGTGTGAAAAACTTGTTGCATCATTCTCAAGAAGACTCATGGCTGTACTAGTTCAAAAGGGTGCTTCTACTCAATACTGAGCAAAGAGTCTGAATACTTATGACCATGTGATATTTCAGTTTTTCTGTTAATAAGTTTGCAAAAATTACTACATTTCTGTTTGTTTCAGTCAAGATGGGGTACAGAGTGTACATTAATGTGCAAGAAATGAATTTACCAAATGGCTGCAATGAAACAAAGAGTGAAAAATGTAAAGGGGTCTGAATACTTTCCGTACCCACCGTATGTATAATTATATATATCTACTATATAATTGTCTAAGGGTCACTTCCGTCTTTCTGTCCTTCTGTCTGTCTTTCTGTCTGTCACAGATATTCATTGGTCACGGCCTCTGTCTGTCATGGAATCCAAGTCGCTGATTGGTCTCGCCAGCTGCCTGTCATGGCTGCCGTGACCAATCAGCGGCGGCCACAATCCAATTAGTCCCTCCCTACTCCCCTGCAGTCAGTGCCCGGCGCCCGCTCCATACTCCCCGCAGTCACCGCTCACACAGGGTTAATGTCAGCGGTAATGGACCGCGTTATGCTGCGGGTAACTCACTCCGTTACCGCCACTATTAACCCTGTGTGACCAAATTTTTACTATTGATGCTGCCTATGCAGCGTCAATACTAAAAAGATCTAATGTTAAAAATAATTAAAAAAAAAAATTATTATATACTCACCTTTTCGCGACGCTCCGGTGACCGCTCCATGCAAGCGGCAGGTTCCGGTGCTAAGGATGGTATGCGACAAGGACCTGCCATGACATAATGGTTATGTGACCGCAACGTCATCACAGGTCCTGCGCGCCTGTGCGAGAAGGACCTGCCATGACGTCACGGTCATGTGACCGCGACGTCATCACACCCTGGGACCGGAAGCTGCCGCGTGCAGCGGGCACAGGCGACAGAACTACAAGGGGCCCTCGGATTGGAAGGTGAGTATATGTTTATTTTTTAACCTGTGACATACGTGGCTGGGCAATATACTACGTAGCTGGGCAATATACTACGTGGCTCTGTGCTGCACACTATGTCGCTGTGCAATATACTACGTGGCTCTGTGCTGTATACTATGTCACTGGGCCATATACTACGTAACTGGGCAATATACTACGTGGCTGGGCAATATACTACGTCACTGGGCAATATACTATGTGGCTGGGCAATATACTACGTGGCTGGGCAATATACTACGTGGCTGGGCAACATACTACGTAACTGGGCAATATACTACGTGGCTGGGCAATATACTACGTGGCTGGGCAATATACTACGTGGCTGGGCAATATACTACGTGGCTGGGCAATATACTACATGGCTGGGCAATATACTACGTCACTGGGCAATATACTATGTGGCTGGGCTCCTGAAGAAGCCGTCAGTGAAACGCACGTTGGGGCAGAGGGACGCCGAGGAGAGACTACACTGCATACTGCGGGTAACTAGCATCTTTTTATGCCGATATCGGCACTTATCACTTTAGTCATAGGGGTTTCTCCCCTTAGAGTACCATATGTGTCACTTGTACAATATAGGATGGTCTAAAAATTTAGACAGGAACACATGATACTACATATGGTCCATACTAGACTATGATCTTTTTCTATTAGTGAGGTATTTTGCCTCTCTTTACTTCACAGCACCGCAGCATCATAGTATTTAGTGGTTCTCCTATGGATATGTCCCTCTTTTTAATGGTCTTTGTACCCTTTTTTTGTGAATTTTTGTGATTTTGTGCTTATATATTTTTTGTCATTTGATGTCTATGTATGTTTTATTTTTGTATAATAAACTATATTTTATTAGAAAGTACCTTTTGTTTTGGGATTGCTGTGTAGTATTATCACCAAAACTATGTGATTTATGTTCTAGTATCTAGTGGTACTTATATCCCCAATTCAGGGGTATTCTACTGAGGGGCAACCTATGTGAATTGTGGCTATGTGCTGTATACTATGTCACTGAGCCATATACTACGTAACTGGGCAATATAGTACGTGGCTGGGCAATATACTACGTCACTGGGCAATATACTATGTGGTTGGGCAACATACTATGTAACTGGGCAATATACTACGTGGCTGGGCAATATACTACATGGCTGGGCAATATACTACGTAACTGGGCAATATACTACGTGGCTGGGCAATATACTACGTGGCTGGGCAATATACTACGTCACTGGGCAATATACTATGTGGCTGGGCTATATACTACGTGGCTGGGCAATATACTGCGTGGCTGGGCAATATACTACGTAACTGGGCAATATACTACGTGGCTGGGCAATATACTACGTGGCTGGGCAATATGCTACGTAACTGGGCAATATACTACGTGGCTGGGCAATATACTACGTGGCTGGGCAATATACTACGTGGCTGGGCAATATACTACGTGGCTGGGCAATATACTACGTCACTGGGCAATATACTATGTGGCTGGGCAATATACTACGTGGCTAGGCAATATACTACGTGGCTGGGCAATATACTACGTAACTGGGCACTATACTACGTGGCTGGGCAATATACCACGTGGCTGGGCAATATGCTACGTAACTGGGCAATATACTACGTGGCTGGGCAATATACTACGTGGCTGGGCAATATACTACGTGGGCCGTGCAATTTACTACGTGACTGGGCAATATACTACGTGACTGGGCAATATACTATGTTGCTGGACAATATACTACGTGACTGGGCAATATACTACGTGGCTGGGCAATATACTACGTGACGGGAAATATACTACGTGGCTGGGCATATACTACGTGGTTGGGCAATATACTACGTGGCTGTGCAATATACTACGTGGACATGCATATTCTAGAATACCGGATGCGTTAGAATCGGGCCACCATCTAGTATATATATATATATATATATATATATATATATATATATATATATATATATATATATATATATATATATATGTATATATATATATATATATATATATATATATATATATATATACATACTTGATTTCACCAGTTTGTCATTCCTGTAAAGTCTACGTGATCTGCAAGGATGTAGTTAACGGACAGACACACATCGTAAAAATGTACCAACATTCAAGATAATTTTTATTAACATGCCCTTTATGTGGTTTTATATGAATGTACATTCACTACTGAAGTCTGAAGTAAAGGGCAGTAAATATCACCTGACAGGTTAGCTTTAAAGTTAATTACCATTTTGAAGAATTTCTTGGCCATAATAATCAGCACATATACTGTATACGATCTTGAGATTCCTTAACTTGGTGCACCCGTATATAATTTTGCTCTGGTTCAACTGCCAGTTTGTTTCTGTGTGTCTGTCTAACTCTGAAACTAGGTCTGTGTCTCAGTGCCAACCGTATTCAATGTCTCTCTGTGTTTACATGCCAGTCAGTGTGGTCACTTTGTGAAAAATTATATTATATTGCCTATTTAAATAGTTACCACATAATTACATTTTTATTTCCAGCAATATCAGCACATTTAATACATCCATTGTTATAAGCAAAAGTTAAGAGAAAAATGCATTGTTGCTTCATAATTGCTTTAAAGAAGTTAAAGGGCATAATAAACTAATATGTAAGATAGGTTCTCCTCTTTTGATTATTAATGTTGCCTTCAATACAGACTGCAAAGTTCATAAAATGGCTGCTAATGAAGAGGTAGGTGACAAAATCTCAGCCTCCTCCAACTGAAAAACTGCATTCTTATGTGCAAAGATTTTTGATTAACCCCTTAGTGACAGAGCCAATTTTTGCAATTCTGACCACTGTCACTTTATGAGGTTATAACTCTGGAACGCTTGAACGGATCCCGCTGATTCTGAGATTGTTTTTTCGTGACATATTGTACTTCATGTTAGTTGTAACATTTCTTCGATATTACTTGCGATGATTTATGAAAAAAACGGAAATATGGCGAAAATTTTTAAAATTTAGCAATTTTCAAACTTTGTATTTTTATGCCCTTAAATCAGAGAGATATGTCATGAAAAATAGTTAATAAATAACATTTCCCACATGTCTACTTTACATCAGCACAATATTGGAAACCAAATTTTTTTTTGTTAGGTAGTTATAAGGGTTAAAAGTTGACCAGCAATTTCTCATTTTTACAACACCATTTTTTTTTAGGGACCACATCACATTTGAAGTCATTTTGAGGGGTCTATATGATAGAAAATAATGAAGTGTGACACCATTCTAAAAACTACACCCCACAAGGTTCTCAAAACCACATTAAAGAAGTTTATTAACCCTTTACGTGCTTCACAGGAACTGAAACAATGTGGAAGGAAAAAATGTACATTTAACTTTTTTTTGCAAACATCTTAATTCAGAACCATTTTTTTTTATTTTCACAAGTGTAAAAACAGAAATGTAACCATAAATTATGTTATGCAATTTCTCCTGAATACGCCAATACCCCATATGTGGGGGTAAACCACTTTTTGGGCGCACCGCAGAACTTAGAAGTGAAGGAGCACCGTTTGACTTTTTCAATGCAGAATTGGCTGGAATTGAGATCGGACGCCATGTCACGTTTAGAGAGCCCCTGATGTGCCTAAACAGTAGAAACTCCCCACAAGTGACACCATTTTGGAAACTAGACCCCTTAAGGAACTTATCTAGATGTGTGGTGAGCACTTTGAACCCCCAAGTGCTTCACAGAAGTTTATAACGTAGAGCCGTGAAAATAAAAAATCGCTTTTGTTTACACAAAAATGATCTTTTCGCCCACAAATTCTTATTTTTACAAGGGTAACAGGAGAAATTAGACCACAAAAGTTGTTGTCTGATTTCTCCTGAACACGTCGATACCCCATATGTGAGGGTAAACCACTGTTTGGGCGCATGGCAGAGCTTGGAAGTGAAGGAGCGCCGCTTTACTTTTTCAATGTAGAATTGGCTGGAATTGAGATTGGACGCCATGTCGCGTTTGGAGAGCCCCTGATGTGCCTAAACAGTGGAAACCCCCCACAATTGACACCATTTTGAAAACTAGACCCCTTAAGGAACTTATCTAGATGTGTGGTGAGCACTTTAAACCCCCATGTGTTTCACAGAAGTTTATAATGTAGAGCCGTGAAAATAAAAAATCGCTTTTGTTTACACAAAAATGATCTTTTTGCCCACAAATTTTTATTTTCACAAGGGTAACAGGAGAAATTAGACCACTAAAGTTGTTGTGCAATTTCTCCTGAGTACGTCGATACCCAATATGTGGGGGTAAACCACTGTTTGGGCGCACCGCAGAGCTTGGAAGAGAAAGAGTGCCGTTTTACTTTTTCAATGTAGAATTGGCTGGAATTGAGATTGGACGCCATGTCGCGTTTGGAGAGCCCCTGATGTGCCTAAACAGTAGAAATCCCCCACAAGTGACCCCATTTTGGAAACTAGACCCCCCATGGAACTTATCTAGATGTGTGGTGAGAACTTTGAATGCCCAAGTTTTTATTTTCACAAGGGTAACAAGAGAAATTGGACCCCAAAAGTTGTTGTCCAATTTGTCCTGAGTATGCTGGTACCCCATATGTGGGGGTAAACCACTGTTTGGGCGCACGGCAGAGCTCGGAAGGGAAGGAGCGCCTTTTTGGAATGCAGACTTAGATAGAATGTTCTGTGGGCGTTATGTTGCGTTTGCAGAGCCCCTGATGTACCTAAACAGTAGTAACCCCCCACAAGTGACCCAGTTTTGGAAACTAGACCCCCCAAGGAACTTATCTAGATGTGTGGTGAGAACTTTGAATGCCCAAGTGCTTCACAGAAGTTTATAATGCAGAGTCATAAAAAAATATATATATATATATATTTTTCCACAAAAAGGATTTTGTAGCCCCCAAGTTTTTATTTTCACAAGGGTAACAAGAGAAATTGGACCCCAGAAGTTGTTGTCCAATTTATCCCGAGTATGCTGATGCCCCATATGTGGGGGTAACCCACTGTTTGGGCGCACGGCAGAGCTCAGAAGGGAGGGAGCACCATGTGACTTTTTGAGCGCAAAATTGGCTATCGTGTTTGGAGACCCCCTGATGTACCTAAACAGTGGAAACCCCCCAATTCTAGCTCCAACCCTAACCCCAACACACCCCTAACCCTAATCCCAACCTGATCCATAATCCTAATCACTAACCCTAACCATAATCACAACCCTTACCCCAAAACAACCCTAATGTCAACCCTAACCATAACCCTAATCAAAACCCTAAATCCAACACACCCCTAATCCTAATCTCAACCCTAACCTCAAACCTAACCCTAATCCCAATACACCCCTAATCACAACCCTAACCTTAACCCTAATCCCAAACCTAACCCTAATCCCAAGCGTAACCCTAATGCCAACCCTAACCCTAATACCAACCCTAATCCAAACCCTAACCCTAATCCAAACTCTAACCCTAACTTTAGCGCCAACCCTAGCCCTAACTTTAGCCCCAACCCTAACCCTAGCCCTAAGGCTACTTTCACACTTGCGTTGTTTGGCATCCGTCGCAATCCATCGTTTTGGACAAGAAACGGATCCTGCAAATGTGCCCGCAGGATGCGTTTTTTGCCCATAGACTTGTATTGCCGACGGATCGTGACGGATGGCCACACGTCGCGTCTGTCGTGCACTGGATCAGTGTTTTGGCGGACCGTCAGCACAAAAAAACGTTCAATGTAACGTTTTTTTGTACGTCGCATCCGCCATTTCTGACCGCGCATGCGTGGCCGTAACTCCGCCCCCTCCTCCCCAGGACATAGATTGGGCAGCGGATGCGTTGAAAAACTACATCCGCTGCCCACGTTGTGCACAATTTTCACAACGTGTGTCGGTATGTCGGGCCGATGCATTGCGACGGCCCCGTACCTACGTAAGTGTGAAAGAAGCCTAACCCTAAATTTAGCCCCAACCCTAACCCTAAATTTAGCTCCAACCCTAACCCTAAATTTAGCCCTAACCCTAATCCTAGCCCTAACCCTACCCCTAACCCTAGCCCTAACCCTACCCCTAGCCCTAACCCTAACTCTAGCCCTAACCCTACCCCTACCCCTAGCCCTAACCCTACCCCTAACCCTACCCCTGACCCTACCCCTGACCCTAACCCTACCCCTAACCCTACCCCTAACCCTACCCCTAACCCTAACCCTACCCCTACCCCTAATTTTAGCCCCAACTGCTCTTCTCCTGCCGGCCGGCAGATGGAGACAGATGGCGGGCGCACTGCGCATGCGCCCGCCATTTTCTTTTGCCGGTGGCCAGGAGGAGCAGCAGGAGGACCCAGGGACACAGGTGAGTATGGCAGGGTCTCCGAATCCCCCTATTTCTCTGTCCTCTGATGTGCGATCACATCAGAGGACAGAGAATTACACTTCGACTTTTTTTTTTTTTTTTTGCGGTCACTGGTAAACAGTTAATTACCGGCGATCGCAAAACAGGGGTCGGTAAAACCGACCCCGATCATGCTTTTTGGGGTCTCGGCTACCCCCGGCAGCCGAGACCCCAAAGATTCTCGCGGGGCCGGCCGGCGGGCTCACTGCGCATGCGCCCGCCATTTTGAAGATGGCGGCGCCCACCGGGAGACACGAGGAGCATCGGAGAAGATAGGTAAGTATTGGGGGGCTACCTGGGACCCCTTTTCTCTGTCCTCCGATGTGCGATCACATCGGAGGACAGAGAAATTAAAAAGAGATCGCGTTTTGTTTTTTTTTGCGATCGCCGGTAAACGGTTAATTACCGGCGATCGCAAATGCGGGGTGGGTTAAAAAACCCCCGAATCATGTTCTCTGGGGTCTCGGCTACCCCCGGCAGCCGAGACCCCGGAGAAAATCCGACTCTGGGGGGCGCTATTTACTTTTTCCACAGCGCCGTTAATTAACGGCGCTGTGGTTTAAGTACCCTTAGCGGCCGCCGTTAAAAGGCATATCGGCGGTCGCTAAGGGGTTAAAGCAGGCCAGGGTGAGATTGGATCTCTGGGGCCCATGGGTGAAATTGGCTCTAGGGGGGACACACTAAAGCTTTGCGCAAATACAGTGGGTAAAATAAGTATTTGATACAATGCCGATTTTGCAAGTTTTCTCACCTACAAAGAGAGGAGAGGTCTGTAATTTTTATCATAGGTACACTACAACTGTGAGAGACAGAATCTAAAAATAATAACCAGAAAATCACATTGTATGATTGATAATTAAATTTCATTTTATTGCATGAAATAAGTACCAACCAGCAAGAATTTTGGCTCTCACAGACCTGTTAGATTTTTTTAAGTAGCCCTCCTACTCTGCACTCATTACCTGTATAAATTGCACCTGTTTGAACTCGTTACCTGTATTAAAGACACCCATCCATACACTAAATCAATAACAGTCTAACCTCCATGACCAAGACCAAAGAGTGGTCTACAGATACTGTGGACAAAATTGTAGACCTTGCACAAGGCTGGGAAGGGCTACACAAGAATAGGCAAGAAGCTTGGTGAGAATGCAACACATGTTGGCACAACGATTAAAAAATTAAAGAAACACAAGATGGCTGTCAATCTTCCTCGGTCTGGGGCTCCATGTAAATATTCGTCTCATCTGGTAAGGATGATTCTGAGAAAGGTCAGTAATCAGACTAGAACTACAAAGGAGGACTTGGTAAATGACCTATGGAGATCTAGGACCACAGTCTCAAACATTACCATTGGCAACACACTACACCATCATGGATTAAAATTCTGCAGTGCAAGGTCTCCCTGCTCACTCCAGCACATGTCTAGGCTGTTTGAAACTCATCAATGATCATCTGGATGATACAGAGGAGGCATGGGAGAAGGTCATGTGGTCAGAAGAGACAAAAATAGAACTTTTTGTATATACTCAACTCGCTATGTTTGGAAGAAGAAGAATGAAAACAACAACAAGAAAAATGTCCCAAAAGTGAAGTACTTTGGCGGTGCTTTTCTGCATAGGGGACAGGACAACTGCACCATATCGAAGGGAGGATGGATTAGGTCATGTATTGTGAGATTTTGGCCAACAATCTCCTTCCCTCAGTAAGAGCATTGAAGATGGGTCATCGCTGGGTCTTCCATCAAGATAATGACCCGAAACACACAGCCAGGTCAAGAAGTTTCTCCATAAGAAGCAGTTCAAGATCCTGGAGTGGCCAGTCTCCAGACCTGAGCCCAGTAGAAAATACTTGGAGGGAGCTAAAACTCAATGTTGCTCAGCAATAGCCCCGACCCCTGAAAGATCTGGAGAAGATCTGTTTGGAGGAGTGGGTCAAAATCCCTGCTGCAGTGTGTGCAAATTTGGTCAAGAAGTACAGAAAACATCTATCTTCTGTAATTGCAAACAAAGGTTTCTGTACCAAATATTAAGTTCTGTTTTTCTTTAGTGTCAAATACTTATTTCATGCAATAAAATGTGAATTATGTAAAATCATGCAATATGATTTTCTAATTTTTTTTTGGTCTCTATCTCCCACATTTGTGCCATGGTCTGTATGAAGTTTTTGTCTAGTGCTTCTGGGGTTAATGCTGGTGCCCTCCTTCTGGCTTTGGGAGGGTTTTAAATAGCCTCTCTCTTGGGCTGTCCGTTTGTCAGCGATACTCCTGCGCTTGGCTGGGTTAGTTGACCCTTGAGTGCTTGTGCCTTATGCATGCTTTCGTGTGACCCCCCTGTTTCTGACCCGGCCTGTTCCCCCATTTTGCTCTTGTCTGCTGATTCTGTACCATTTATTGTTTGCCTGGTATTGACTCCTGCTTTGTCTTGTTACTGCCCATTTTGCCTGTTCCCCTGGTACCTTTGTCACTCTCCCGATTTCTGACTCTCGGCTTGACCTGACCATTCTCTTGTCTCTCATTCTGATTTCCCACTGACCTCTCGGGACTGACCTCGGTTCGCCTGACCTCTCCTCAGCCATGCTGGTCCCTGCCGCTCTCCAATATCTCCTCCGGAAGCTTGCTTGTTGGCTCTGCAAGAAGAAATATAAGCCAGCTCACCCGTGATGCATAAACCAAGCTTCAGGAGCACGGACCCACTGTGTCCAGGCGTATAAAGTCCAAAAAAAAAAATTAGAGAATGTCCAGCTCCACCGAATCCGTAAAAAAAGAGTTTTCTTTATTCAGAAACTTTAAGCATAGAGGATACAGACTTCAGCACGAACCATATCATTGTCATGATTAAGGGAGCTTAGTCTCCAGAAACGCGTTGAGATTCTTACCCATATGGTTCGTGCTGAAGACTGTATCCTCTATGCTTAAAGTTTGTGAATAAAGAAAACTCTTTTTACGGATTTGGTGAAGCTGGACATTCTCTTCTTTTTGTTGGCTCTGCCCCTGACCCTCCCTCAGTGGTCATGTGTCACAGGTCCTGCACGCCGGTGGTCACGCACATCCCAGCAAACCCTCCGTACACTGAGAACCAGATAACCTAGTACCCAGGTTGGACACATGTACTGATCTGATCTGTGCACCAGTCACGGTGTTACTGATGCTATCACTGACCTCTAAATTTTCCTGGCACGTGGGGATATTATGAATACTGTACGCACCCTTTCTGAGCAAGTGAAACCTCTGACTCAGATTATGCATAAACTGAATGTTGAGCAGCAAGCCCTTGTTCTGTCTCAGCAGCAGGTGACTAATACTGTAGAAGGGGCTTTGTCATCAGGAGTCCAGGGGGCAGGTGCCAGAGATGTTACTCTGATTCATCCTAGACCTCTGGTAAAGTGGTAAAGTTGCCATACACCTTCTCTGGAGACAAAGAAAAATTTAGTCTTCAAGGAGGGATGTAAACTTTTTTCCTTGCTTAGACCCCGCTCTTCAGGGAATGAAAGTCAGAGGGTGGGGGTCATTATATCTCTGTTAAGAAGAGTCCCTTAGGCTTGTGATTTTTCTCTCCCTTCCACGGCCCCTGAGAGAATGTCAATGGATGCATTTTTAAGGCCCATGGGCATATCCGGATCGTGTGTGTCTGGCTGAGAATATGGTTATGAATGTGTGGGGAGGCATTCAGCTGAGTGGTTTTGCTCAGAGTTCAGACGCTGGGCTGCTGAATTTCTTGGGATGATGCTGCCGTCAGGGGATAATTCCGCAGAGGTCTGTAGGAGCGTTTAAAGGATGCCTTGGCCCTATATCCCCCACCTGATTCACTGGAGGACGCCATGACCCAGGCTGTCCGTATGGACCATAGGCTGCGGGTGAGGGGTGTGATGCAAATGGAAACCCCATTGGTCCCCAGTGGGAGTGAAACCTTTCCCACATCTGAGGCTATAGAGGTGGGTGCCGTCACATTTAAGGAGAAAGAAAGGAGATGCCGTCGTGAGAAGCAGCTGTGCTTCTATTGTGGGAAATCTGTTGTGAATTCTGCTCTTGGGTTCCCTCCAGTGGTTGTAGGTGGGAATGCAGTTGTGTCTGAGTCACAGACCTGGCCAGGTGTATCGGATGATTACAATTCTGACTGGGATATTTAAGTGGGCAGGATCCTTTAGCCCTTGCCAGTAGTCAATGTTCCTTGTGAAGTGTTGGATCTCTTTCTGGCTTCTCCTGCTCGCTGCCTATTTCAGCAAAGATAAGTGTTTGGTTTTTGTTTCTGTGGCACACTGCCAGTGTGCTTGTTTCAGTTTTATTCCTGCTCTGATTGTAGGATTCACTGGAGTTGCAGATTTACGCTACTACATCTTTTAGTAAAGATGTAGGAAGTTTTTGTATATTCTGCTGTGGATGTTTTGAAGGGTTTTAATACTGACCGCACAGAACTCTGTCCTGTCCTGTCCTATCTAGCTAGAGTGGCCTCCTGTGCTAATCCTGTTTTCCTGCCTGTGTATGTTTTTTCCTCTCCGACTCACCGCCAATATTTGTGGGGGGCTGTCTATCCTTTGGGGATTTTCTCTGATGCAAGATAGTATTCCTATTTCCATCTTTAGGGGTATTTAGTTCTCCGGCTGTGACAAGGTGTCTAGGTGTGTTAGGTACACTCCACGGCTACTTCTAGTTGCGGTGTTAAGTTCAGGATTGCGGTCAGTACAGTGGCCACTTTCTCCAGTGAAAGTTCTCATGCAGCTCCTAGGTCACCGGATCATAACAGTACTACTGGCCAACAATGAGTTAAATGCATTTCAGAAGAAGGGAAGGAAGCTCTTGAGCCATTTTTTTTTCTCCAGTCTGTTTTGTCTTCTCCTCCCTCTTTATCTCTGGGTGCCTGGTGCAAGCATGAATGTTCAGGAATTAGTTTATCGTGTAGACCAGCTTGCTGCTAGGGTGCAAGGTATTTCTGATTATATTGTTCAAACTCCTGCCTTAGAACCGAAGATTCCTATTCCTGATTTGTTTTCTGGTGACAGGTCTAAATTTTTGAGTTTTAAAAACAACTGTAAACTGTTTTTTGACCTGAGACCTCGATCCTCTGGTGATTCCATTCAGCAGGTAAAAATCGTAATCTCCCTGCTGCGTGGTGACCCGCAGGATTGGGCGTTTTCCCTGGAATCTGGGAATCCGGCTTTGCTTAATATTGACTCCTTTTTTCAGGCTTTAGGACTATTATATGATGAACCTAATTCTGTGGATCAAGCTGAGAAAACCTTGTTGGCCCTGTCTCAGGGTCAAGAGGCGGCAGAATTGTATTGTCAGAAATTCAGAAAATGGTCTGTGTTGACTAAATGGAATAATGATGCTTTGGCGGCAATTTTCAGAAGGGGGCTTTCTGAATCCGTTAAAGATGTTATGGTGGGGTTTCCCACGCCTTCCAGTCTGAGTGATTCTATGTCTCTGGCCATTCAGATTGACCGACGCCTGCGGGAGCCCAGAACTGTGCACGCTGTGGCGTTATCCTCAGAGCAAATTTCTGAGCCCATGCAATGTAATAGAATTCTGTCTAGAACGGAACGTCAAGGTTTCAGACGTCAAAATAGGTTGTGTTATTATTGTGGCAATGCTTCTCATGTCATTTCTGTCTGCCCTAAGTGGACAAACAGGATCGCCAGTTCAATTACCATCAGTACTGTACAACCTAAATTTCTGTTATCGGTGTCCTTGATCTGCTCATTGTCATCATTTTCTGTCATGGCGTTTGTGGATTCAGGCGCTGTCTTGAATTTAATGGATTTTGAGTTTGCCAAGCGTTGTGGTTTTCCCTTGCAGCCTTTGCAGAACCCTATTCCTTTAAGAGGCATTGATGCTACACCGTTGGCTAAAAATAAGCCCCACTTTTGGACACAGGTGACCATGCGCATGGCGCCAGCCCATCAGGAAGATTGTCGATTCCTGGTGTTGCATAACTTGCATGATGCTATCGTGCTGGGTTTTCCATGGTTGCAGGTACATAATCCTGTGTTGGACTGGAAGTCCATGTCTGTTACTAGTTGGGGTTGTCAGGGGGTTCATAATGATGTTCCTTTGATGTCAATCTCCTCTTCTTCACCTTCTGAAATTCCTGAGTTTTTGTCTGATTTTCAGGATGTATTCGATGAGCCCAAGTCCAGTTTCCTTCCACCACACAGGGACTGCGATTGTGCTGTTGACTTGATTCCAGGCTGTAAGTTTCCTAAGAGTCGACTTTTTAATCTATCTGTGCCTGAACATACCGCCATGCGGAGCTATATTAAGGAGTCTTTGGAGAAAGGGCATATTTGGCCATGTTCTTCACCGTTGGGAGCGGGGTTCTTTTTTGTTGCTAAAAAAGATGGTTCCTTGAGACCCTGTATAGATTATCGCCTCTTGAATAAAATCACGGTCAAGTTTCAATACCCTTTACCTTTGCTTTCCGATTTGTTTGCTGGGAATAAGGGAGCTAGTTGGTTTACGAAGATTGACCTTCGGGGGGCATATAATCTTGTTCGTATTAAGCAGGGTAATGAATGGAAAACTGCGTTTAATACGCCCGAAGGCCATTTTGAATACCTTGTGATGCCATTCGGACTCTCTAATGCTCCATCTGTTTTTCAGTCCTTCATGCATGATATCTTCCGGACTTATCTTGATAAATTCTTGATTGTATATTTGGACGATATTTTGATTTTTTCCGATGATTGGGAGTCTCATCTGCAACAGGTCAGGATGGTATTTCAGATCCTTCGTGACAATGCCCTGTTTGTGAAAGGGTCTAAGTGTCTCTTTGGGGTGCAGAAAGTCTCTTTTTTGGGCTTCATTTTTTTTCCTTCGTCTATAGAGATGGATCCGGTTAAGGTTCAGGCCATTCATGATTGGATTCAGCCCACATCTGTGAAGAGCCTTCAGAATTTTTGGGGTTTTGCAAATTTTTATCGCCGTTTCATTGCTAATTTTTCCGGCGTGGTTAAACCCTTGACCAATTTGACGAAGAAAGGCGCTGATGTGGTGAATTGGTCCTCTGCGGCTGTCTCTGCCTTTCAGGAGCTTAAACGTCGATTTACTTCTGCTCCAGTGTTGCGCCAACCAGATGTTTCTCTTCCGTTTCAGGTTGAGGTTGACGCTTCTGAGATTGGGGCAGGGGCCGTTTTTTCTCAGCGGGATCCTGTTGGTTCCTTAATGAAACCGTGTGCCTTCTTTTCCCGTAAGTTTTTGCCTGCTGAACGCAATTATGATGTCGGCAATCGGGAGTTGTTGGCTTTGAAGTGGGCGTTTGAGGAGTGGCGACATTGGCTTGAGGGAACTAAGCCTCGAGTCTGCTAAATGGCTGAATCCTAGACAGGCTCGATGGTCCTTGTTTTTTTCCCGTTTTGATTTCGTGGTCTCGTACCTTCCGGGTTCTAAGAATATTAAGGCTGATGCCCTCTCTAGGAGTTTTTTGCCTGATTCTCCTGAGGTCTTAGAGCCGATCGGTATTCTGAAAGAGGGGGTGGTCCTTTCTGCCATTTCCCCAGATTTACGACGGGTTCTTCAGGAATTTCAGGCTGACAAACCTGACCTCTGTCCTGTGGGGAAATTGTTTGTTCCTGACAGATGGACTAGTAGAGTGATTTCTGAGGTTCACTGTTCCGTGTTGGCCGGTCATCCTGGCATTTTTGGTACCAGAGATTTGGTTGGTAGGTCCTTTTGGTGGCCTTCGTTGTCACGTGATGTGTGTTCTTTTGTGCAGTCCTGTGGGACTTGTGCGCGGGCCAAGCCTTGTTGTTCCCGTGCTAGTGGGTTGCTTTTGCCATTGCCAGTCCTTGAGAGGCCCTGGACGCATATTTCGATGGATTATATTTCTGATATTCCGGTCTCCCAAAAGATGTCTGTTATCTGGGTTGTTTGTGACCGGTTCTCTAAGATGGTTCATTTGGTGCCCTTACCTAAATTGCCTTCCTCTTCAGATCTGGTTCCATTGTTCTTTCAGCATGTGGTTCGTTTGCATAGTATATTGGAGAATATTGTGTCCGACAGAGGTTCCCAGTTTGTTTCTAGGTTTTGGCAGGCCTTTTGTGCTAGGCTGGGCATTGATTTGTCTTTTTCTTCTGCATTTCATCCTCAGACAAATGGCCAGACCGAGCGAACTAATGAGACTTTGGAGACTTATTTGAGATGCTTTGTGTCTGCTGATCAGGATGATTGGGTGGCCTTCTTGCCATTGGCCGAGTTTGCCCTTAATAATCGGGCTAGTTCAGCTACTTTAGTTTCGCCTTTCTTTTGTAATTTTGGTTTTCATCCTCGTTTTTCTTCTGGGCAGGTTGAGCCTTCTGACTGTCCTGGTGTGGATTCTGTGGTTGACAGGTTGCAGCAGATTTGGGCTCATGTGGTGGACAATTTGGTGTTGTCTCAGGAGGAGGCTCAACGTTTTGCTAATCGTCGTCGGTGTGTTGGTTCCTGACTTCGGGTTAGGGATCTGGTCTGGTTGTCTTCCCGTCATGTTCCTATGAAAGTTTCTTCCCCTAAGTTTAAGCCTCGGTTTATTGGTCCTTATAAGATTTCTGAGATTATTAATCCGGTGTCTTTTCGTTTGGCGCTTCCGGCCTCTTTTGCTATCCATAATGTCTTCCATAGATCTTTATTGCGGAAATATGTGGAGCCCGTTGTTCCCTAATTCTTGGGTTTTTGCCTCTGATGTCCATGCTGCTGATTTGGTCCGTGCCTTTCATCTGGCTCGTTCTGATCGTCCTGGGGGCCCTGGTGAGGGTTCGGTGACCCCTCCTCAAGGTGGGGGTACTGTTGTGAATTCTGCTCTTGGGTTCCCTCCAGTGGTTGTAGGTGGGAATGCAGTTGTCTCTGAGTCACAGACCTTGCAAGGTGTATCGGATGATTACAATTCTGACTGGGATATTTAAGTGGGCAGGATCCTTTAGCCCTTGCCAGTAGTCAATGTTCCTTGTGAAGTGTTGGATCACTTTCTGGCTTCTCCTGCTCGCTGCCTATTTCAGCAAAGATAAGTGTTTGGTTTTTGTTTCTGTGGCACACTGCCAGTGTGCTTGTTTCAGTTTTATTCCTGCTCTGATTGTAGGATTCACTGGAGTTGCAGATTTACGCTCCTACATCTTTTAGTAAAGATGTAGGAAGTTTTTGCGTATTCTGCTGTGGATGTTTTGAAGGGTTTTAATACTGACCGCACAGAACTCTGTCCTATCCTGTCCTATCTAGCTAGAGTGGCCTCCTGTGCTAATCCTGTTTTCCCGCCTGTGTATGTTTTTTCCTCTCCGACTCACCGCCAATATTTGTGGGGGGCTGTCTATCCTTTGGGGATTTTCTCTGAGGCAAGATAGTATTCCTATTTCCATCTTTAGGGGTATTTAGTTCTCCGGCTGTGACGAGGTGTCTAGGTGTGTTAGGTACACTCCACGGCTACTTCTAGTTGCGGTGTTAAGTTCAGGATTGCGGTCAGTACAGTGGCCACTTTCTCCAGTGAAAGTTCTCATGCAGCTCCTAGGTCACCGGATCATAACAGAAATCAGGACATTGGAGGAAGGACTGTCCCTCCCGTCCCTCATCAGCCAAGGTGTCGGGAAATGACTAGGTCTAGGTGGTGGTCGAGGAGACCACCCAGACCCTCAGGTACGTTCTTCCTCATTTTCATAGGTTTTGTTGCAAGTAGCACTGCTGGTGGACAGTTGTCCTTATTTTTCTACAGCTTTTGTTGATTGCGGTTCGTCCATCAACTTGATGGACTCCCGCTTGATATCTCAATACAAGATAGGGACAGTTAGACTGGAGACTCGGGTTAATGTGGTGGCCATTGACTCCTCTCCGGTAAATGTTATAAATCTGTATTGTTGTCTAAATCTGTCAAATCTATCTCTGAGTTGTCTGTTGGTCTGGAGAGTATTCCGGAGTACCTAAAAGAGTACCTAAAGACGAATTCTTAACGCCACATGGACCTTTTCATTGTGCCATTGAGTTGGTTCCTGGGGGGTAAATTACCTAAAGCCCGTCTGTTCAATTTTTCTGGCCCTGAACGTTCAGCCATAAAGGAATATATTGCGGAAAGTCTTTGCAAGGGGCATATACATCCTTCTGTCTCTCCTGTGGCTGCGGGGTTTTTCTTAAAAACGAAAAAAGATGGTGGTTTAGGTCCCTGCCTCGACTTTCGATAACTGGACAAAATTACTGTGAGAAGCATGTACCCTCTTCCTCTTATTCCAGATTTGTGTAACCAGTTGTCAGGGGCTAAATGGTTCTCTGTTGTGAATTCCGCTCTTGGGCTCCCTCCGGTGTTTGTAAGTAGCATTTTGGTGAGTTCTGCACTTTGGCTCCTTCCTGTGGTTTTGAGTGGTATGGCTGCTTCTTGGATTTAGCTTCAGCAGCTGTTTTCACTGATCGTCTTTCTGGCTCGGCTATATTAGTCTAGCCTTACCCCTCATTCAATGCCAGTTGTCAATTGTTCCTGCCTGGAGTCATTGCTCTTAGGACTTTCCTGACACTCTGACCAGTTCATCAAAAGCTAAGTCCTTGCTTGTCTTTTTGCCGCTCTCTTGTTGTGGACTTGTTGTTCAGCACTTACCCTTGAGGGGTATTGATGCTACACCATTGGCCAAGAATAAACCTCAGTACTGGACGCAGATGACTATGTACACGGCTCCTGCACATCAGGAAGATTGCCGTTTTCTGGTGTTGCATAATTTACATGATGTTGTTGTACTGGGTTTTCCATGGTTACAAGTACACAATCCAGTGCTGGATTGGAAATCAATGTCTGTGACTAGTTGAGGTTGTCAAGGGGTACATAGTGACGTTCCTTTGATGTCAATTTCCTCTTCCCCCTCTTCCGATGTTCCTGAATTTTTGTTAGATTTCCAGGATGTATTCGATGAGCCCAAGTCCAGTTCCCTTCCACCACACAGGGACTGTGATTGTGCTATTGACTTGATTCCTGGCTGTAAGTTCCCTAAGGGCCGACTTTTCAACCTGTCTGTGCCAGAGCATGCCGCCATGCGGAGCTATGTTAAAGAGTCTTTAGAGAAGGGGCATATTCGGCCATCTTCGTCACCATTGGGAGCGGGATTCATTTTTGTTGCCAAGAAGGATGGCTCCTTAAGACCCTGTATTGATTATCGCCTTCTTAATAAGATCATGGTCAAGTTCCAATATCCTCTACCTTTGCTCTCTGATTTGTTTGCTAGGATTAAGGGAGCTAGTTGGTTTACCAAGATTGACCTTCGAGGGGCATATAATCTTGTTCGTATTAAACAGGGTGACAAATGAAAGACTACATTTAATACGCCCGAAGGCCATTTTGAATACCTTGTGATGCCATTTGGGCTCTCTAATGCTCCATCTGTGTTCCAGTCTTTCATGCATGATATTTTCCGCAATTATCTTGACAAATTCCTGATTGTGTATTTGGATGATATTTTGATTTTTTCCGATGATTGGGAGTCTCATGTGAAGCAGGTCAGGATGGTATTCCAGATCCTTCGTGATAATGCTCTATTTGTGAAGGGGTCTAAGTGCCTATTTGGAGTTCAGAAGGTCTCTTTTTTGGGGTTTATTTTTTCTCCTTCGTCTATAGGGATGGATCCTGTTAAGGTCCAGGCCATTCATGACTGGATTCAACCCACATCTGTGAAGAGCCTTCAGAAATTTTTGGGCTTTGCTAATTTTTATCGCCGTTTCATTGCCAACTTCTCCAGTGTGGTTAAACCCCTGACCGATTTGACGAAGAAAGGCGCTGATGTGACTAATTGGTCCTCTGAGGCTGTTGAGGCCTTTCAGGAGCTTAAACGCCGATTTACTTCTGCCCCTGTGTTGCGTCAACCGGATGTTTCTCTTCCTTTTCAGGTTGAGGTTGACGCTTCTGAGATTGGGGTAGGGGACGTTTTGTCACAGAGGAATTCTGATGGTTCCTTGATAAAGCCATGTGCCTTCTTTTCCCGAAAGTTTTCGCCTGCGGAACGCAATTATGATGTCGGCAATCGGGAGTTGTTGGCTATGAAGTGGGCATTTGGAGGAGTGGCGACATTGGCTTGAGGGAGCCAAGCACCGCATTGTGGTCTTGACCGATCATAAGAATTTGATTTACCTTGAGTCGGCCAAGCGGCTGAACCCTAGACAGACTCGGTGGTCCCTGTTTTTCTCCAGTTTTGATTTTGTGGTCTCATATCTTCCAGGATCTAAGAATGTTAAGGCGGATGCCCTCTCTAGGAGTTTTTTGCCGGATTCTCCTGGAGTCCTTGAGCCGGTTGGCATTCTTAAGGAAGGGGTGATTCTTTCTGCCATCTCCCCTGATTTGCGGTGGGTGCTTCAGGAATTTCAGGCTGATAGGCCCGACCGCTGTCCTGTGGGGAAGCTGTTTGTTCCTGATAGATGGACGAGTAAGGTGATTTCTGAGGTCCATTGTTCAGTGTTGGCTGGTCATCCTGGGATTTTTGGTACCAGAGATTTGGTTGCTAGGTCCTTTTGGTGGCCTTCCTTGTCGCGTGATGTCCGTGCTTTCGTGCAGTCCTGTGGGACTTGCGCCCGAGCCAAGCCTTGCTGTTCCCGTGCTAGAGGGTTGCTTTTGCCTTTGCCTGTCCCGGAGAGGCCTTGGACGCATATTTCCATGGATTTTATTTCGGATCTTCCTGTGTCCCAGAGGATGTCTGTTATCTGGGTGGTTTGTGACCGGTTCTCTAAAATGGTCCATTTGGTACCTTTGCCTAAATTTCCTTCCTCCTCTGATTTGGTTCCATTGTTTTTTCAGCATGTGGTTCATTTGCATGGCATTCCGGAGAATATTGTGTCTGACAGAGGTTCCCAGTTTGTTTCCAGGTTTTGGCGGGCCTTTTGTGCTAGAATGGGTATTGATTTGTCTTTTTCTTCGGCGTTCCATCCTCAGACCAATGGCCAAACTGAGTGAACTAATCAGACCTTGGAAACCTATTTGAGATGCTTTGTGTCTGCTGATCAGGATGATTGGTGACTTTCTTGCCGTTGGCCAAGTTTGCCCTTAATAATCGGGCCAGTTCGGCTACTTTGGTTTCGCCTTTCTTTTGTAATTTTGGTTTCTATCCTCGTTTTTCTTCAGGGCAGGTTGAGCCTTCTGATAGTCCTGGTGTTGATTCTGTGATGGACAGGTTACAGCGGATTTGGGCTCATGTGGTAGACAATTTGACGTTGTCCCAGGAAAAGGCTCAGCGTTTTGCTAACCGCCGTTGGTGTGTTGGTCCTCGGCTTCGTGTGGGGGATTTGGTTTGGTTGTCCTCTCGTCATGTTCCTATGATGGTTTCTTCAAGTTCAAGCCTCGGTTTATTGGTCCTTATAAGATTTCTGAGATTATCATTCCTGTGTCTTTTCGTTTGGCCCTTCCAGCCTCTTTTGCCATCCACATTGTTTTCCATAGATCTTTGTTGCGGAGATATGTGGTGCCCGTTGTTCCATCTGTTGATCCTCCTGCCCCGGTGTTGGTTGAAGGGGAGTTGGAATATGTGGTTGAGAAAATTTTGGATTCTCGTTTTTCGAGGCGGAAGCTTCAGTATCTTATCAAGTGGAAGGGTTATGGCCAGGAGGATAATTCTTGGGTTGTTGCCTCCGATGTTCATGCCGCCGATTTGGTTCGTGCTTTTCATTTGGCTCATCCTGATCGGCCTGGGGGCTCTGGTGAGGGTTCGGTGACCCCTCCTTAAGGGAGGGGTACTGTTGTGAATTCCGCTCTTGGGCTCCCTCCGGTGGTTGTAAGTAGCATTTTGGTGAGTTCTGCTCTTTGGCTCCCTCCTGTGGTTTTGAGTGGTATGGCTGCTTCTTGGATTTAGCTTCAGCAGCTGTTTTCACTGATCGTCTTTCTGGCTCGGCTATATTAGTCTGGCCTTATCCCTCATTCAATGCCAGTTGTCAATTGTTCCTGCCTGGAGTCATTGCTCTTAGGACTTTCCTGACACTCTGACCAGTTCATCAAAAGCTAAGTCCTTGCTTGTCCTTTTGCGGTTCTCTTGTTGTGGACTTGTTGTTCAGCACTTTCTTTGTTTTTGTTCATTTGTCCAGCTTTTCAGTATGGATCTATTCAGTTAAGCTGGAAGCTCTGGGCAGCAGAGTTTGCCCTCCACACCTTTAGTCAGGTGTGGAGATTTTTGCATTTCTCTGCGGTGGACTTTTTCTAGTTTTTTTTACTGACCGCACAGCGTTCTGTTCTGTACTATTTCTATTTAGCTAGAAGTGGCCTCCTGTGCTAAATCTGGTTTCATACTACGTATGTCATTTCCTTCTCCTCTCACAGTCATTATTTGTGGGGGGCTAATCTATCCTTTGGGGATTTTCTCTGAGGCAAGATAGTTTTCCTGCTTCTATCTTTAGGGGTAGTTAGCTCTTAGGCTGTGACGAGATGCCTAGGCCGAGTTAGGAGCATTCCACGGCTGCTTCTAGTGTTGTGTTGAGCTTAGGGACTGCGGTCAGTATAGTTGCCACCTGCTCAGAGCTAGACGCATGTCGTTCCCTAATCACCAGATCATAACAGTTCTTCAAACTAGACCTTCGAGGAGCCTGTAAAGGGATAAGGGTTCAGGAGGGGGACAAGTGGAAAACTGCATTTCTCACATCTGAGGTACTCTTTGAAAACCTGGTTATGCCGTTTGGTCTTACAAATGCTCCCGCTGTATTTCAAAATGTCATTAATGTGGTGTTTGCTGACCTTATAGGCCATTTTGTAGTTATCTAACTTGATGACATTCTGGTGTACTCCCCTGGTAGTCATACACATCTGGTACATGTACAAAGACTAAGAGAAAATCTATTGTTCGCTAAGGTAGAGAAATGTTTGTTTTTTGTATACGAGCTGTCTTTTCTGGGACTGATTGTGTTGTGTGAGGGGTTCCACATGGATCCCAAGAAGGTGCAGACTGTTGATGACTGGGCCCAACCCCAGGATCTTAAGGGTCTTCAGCGCTTCTTGGGATTCGCCAATTATTGTTGAACATTTATTAAGGGGTTTTCACAGGTGGTCAAGCCGCCTACTGATCTCACACACAAGGGTGCGGATGTAAAAAATTGGTCTGTATCTACCAAGGATTCCTTTTTGACTCTAAAAAAATGAATTTTTCATGTCCACTCTGATTTTGGTCCAGCCAAACTCATCCAAACCTTTTATTGTGGAGGTGGATGCTTCTGAGGCAGGGGGTGGGGGGTTGGGAGCAGTGTTGTCCCAGGAACCTGCCTCTTTGACCAATCTCAAGCCATGTGCCTTCTTTTCTAGGAAGTTCTCTTCAGCTGAGAGAAATTACGATGTGGGCAATAGAGAACTTTTTGCGGTCAAATTGGCATTTGAAGAATGGAGGCACTTTTTGGGAGGGGCGATTCATCCAATCACTGTGTTTACTGATTATTAAAATTTGGCGTATATTGAGTCTGCTAAAAGACAGGCCCCCAGACAGGCCCGCTGGTTGCTTTTATTTCTCGGTGTCAGTTTTCCATTACTTTTCATCCTGGGACCAAAAATGTCAAAGCTGATGCTTTGTCTCAAAGTTTTGATTTTGTGTCTCTCCCCGAACCATCATCCTCCATTCTTCGTCCCGGGCTGGTGGTGGTGGCTGAGGTCTGGTTGGAGCTGGGGTGAGAGATTGTTGAAGCTCAGTCTCTTGCTTCTGTCTCTAAGCCAGGGGGTAAATTGTTTGCCCTGGAACAATTCTGGTATAGACTCCTTCAAGAGTTTCATGAGTCTAGGCTGAGTGCTCATCCTGGAATTTCAGCCATGCAAAAGGCCGTGGCAAGGGCTTTTTGGTGACCCTCGTTTGGTACGGTGTTATGAAAGGCAATTCCGTATCACAATGGACATGGAGGTCAGAGCACATACAGTGATCTGACAATAACCCAAAATAATAGAACGAGCTCTGAGACGTGGGAACTCTGCAGACCGCAATCCCTGATCCTCTCCAAACACAACTAGAGGCAGCCGTGGATTGCGCCTAACGCTACCTATGCAACCCGGCACAGCCTGAGAAACTAACTAGCCTGAAGATAGAAAAAATAAGCCTACCTTGCCTCAGAGAAATACCCCAAAGGAAAAGGCAGCCCCCCACATGTAATGACTGTGAGTAAGATGAAAAGACAAACGTAGGGATGAAATAGATTCAGCAAAGTGAGGCCCGATATTCTAGACAGAACGAGGATAGGAAAGATAACTTTGCGGTCTACACAAAACCCTAAAGAAAACCACGCAAAGGGACAAAAAGACCCTCCGTACCGAACTAACGGCACGGAGGTACACCCTTTGCGTCCCAGAGCTTCCAGCAAAACAAATAGACAAGCTGGACAGAAAAAATAGCAACAAATAGCAAAGAAGCACTTAGCTATGCAGAGCAGCAGGCCACAGGAATGATCCAGAGAAACACAAGTCCAACACTGGAACATTGACAGGAAGCATGAATCAAAGCATTAGGTGGGGTTAAGTAGAGAAGCACCTAACGACCTCACCAGATCACCTGAGGGAGGAAACTCAGAAGCAGCAGTACCAGCTCCCTCCACAAACGGAAGCTCCCAGAGAGAATCAGCCGAAGTACCACTTGTGACCACAGGAGGGAGCTCTGCCACAGAATTCACAACAGTACAGATGTCAAAAAATTTGTATCGGTATGTGGGGTTTGTGCCCGTTCTAAGAGCTCTCATAGCTGGCTGGCCAGCCGGGGAACTGGTGCCTTTATCAGTTCCTGATAGACCATGGACTCATCTGTCCATGGTCTTTATCACCAATCTCCCTCCATCCAGGGGTAATACCGTTGTGTGGGTGGTGATGGACAGGTTTTCCAAGCAGGCCCACTTAGTACCCTTGTCCGCATTACCCTCAGCTGAAACCTTGTCCAAGCTGTTTGTGCAACATGTCCGTCTGCATGGCGTACCCATGAACATGGTATCTGACAGAGTTGTGCAATTTGTAGCTAGGTTCTGGAGGGCGTTCTGTTAAAAATTGGGTATTACATTGTCTTTTTCTTCTGCGTACCACCCTGAGAGTGATGGTAAAACTGAATGCACCAATCAGTCCCTTGAACAAATTCTTAGATGTCTGGCCTCTGTTGAGCAGGATGATTGGTGTGATGCGTTGCCTTTGGCTGAGTTCGCCTTCAACAGCCGTTTAAGTCAGTCCACCGCTATGTCCCCATTCCTGGTTAACTATGGGTTCAGTCCACATTTTGGGGAACTTTCACACTTGGATTTGGGTTGTCCTGGGGGGAGGAGTCTGTACAGCCTTTAAAAACATCTGTGGGCTGAGGTCCGTTGTAATATCTCCAAGGCTCAGGGTAGGTATAAGTTCTTCGCAGACAAAAAGAGTCTCTGGTTGTACTTTTCAGGTGGGAGAAAAGGTTTGGCTTTTCACGCGGAATATCAAACTCAAGGTTTTGTCATCCAAGTTGGGTTCAAAGTTCATTGGTTCATATGAAATTGTGAAAATAGTCAATCCCGTAGCCTATAGGTTACGCCTCCCAACCTCATTCTAGATTTCCAATGTGTTCCACAAGTCCCTTTTAAAACCCTTGGGGCCTGTTGAGGAGGGTTCTGTGCCAGCTGTTCCCCTGGTGATGGTGGAGGGTCACATGGAATATGAGGTGGGACAAATTCTAGATTCTCGTCTTGTACGTCGCTCCTTGCAGTATCTGGTATACTGGAAGGGGTGAGATCCAGAGGATCGATCTTGGGTCCCTGACCAGTCTGTACACGCTGATCGCCTGGTTCGGGCTTTTCATGCCAGGCATCCTGAGAAGCCTGGGGGTTCAGTGTTCCCCCATTGAGAGCGGTGTACTGTCATGGTCTGTATGAAGTTTCTGTCTAGTGCTTCTGGGATTAATGCTGGTGCCTTCCCTCTGGCTTTGGGAGGGTTTTAACCCCTTTCTGACCTCGGACGGGATAGTACGTCCGAGGTCAGAAGCCCCGCTTTGATGCGGACTCCGGCGGTGAGCCCGCATCAAAGCCGGGACATGTCAGCTGTTTTGAACAGCTGACATGTGCCCGTAATAGGCGCGAGCAGAATCGCGATCTGCCCGCGCCTATTAACTAGTTAAATGCCGCTGTCAAACGCAGACAGCGGCATTTAACTACCGCTTCCAGGCGGGCGGCCGGAAATGACGTCATCGCCGACCCCCGTGACATGATCGGGGGTCGGCGATGCTTCAGAATTGTAACCATAGAGGTCCTTGAGACCTCTATGGTTACTGATCGCTGGCAGCTGTGAGCGCCACCCTGTGGTCGGCGCTCACAGCACACCTGATTTTCAGCTACATAGCAGCGAACAGCAGATCGCTGCTATGTAGCAGAGGCGATCGTGCTGTGCCTGCTTCTAGCCTCCCATGGAGGGTATTGAAGCATGGCAAAAGTAAAAAAAAAAGTTAAAAAAAATGTGAAAAAAAATAAAATGTCAGCGGCATTTAAGTGGCGCTTCCGGCCAGGCGGCCGGAAATGAGCGCATTGCTGACCCCCGTCACATGATCTGGGGTCAGCGATGCTTCTGTATAATAACCATTTCCTTGAGACCTCTATGGCTACAGATCCCGGCATGCTGTGAGCGCCACCCTGTGGTCGGCACTCATAGCACACCTGCATTTCTGCTGCATAGCAGCAATCTGATGATCACTGCTATGTAGCAGAGGCGATCGAGTTGTGCCAGCTTCTAGCCTCACATGGAGGCTATTGAAGCATGGCAAAAGTAAAAAAAAATGTGAAAAAAATAAAAAAAATATAAAAGTTTAAATCACCCCCCTTTCGCCCCAATCAAAATAAATCAATAAAAAAATATCAAATCTACGCATATTTGGTATCGCCGCGCTCAGAATCGCCCGATCTATCAACTAAAAAAAACATTAACCTGATCGCTAAACAGGGTAGCGAGAAAAAAAATTCGAAACCCCAGAATTACGTTTTTTTGGTCGCCACGACATTGTATTAAAATGCAATAACGGGCGATCAAAAGAGCGTTTCTGCACCAAAATGCTATCGTTAAAAACGTCATCTCGGCACGCAAAAAATAAGCCCTCAACCGACCCCAGATCATGAAAAATGGAGACGCTACGGGTATCGGAAAATGGCACAATTTTTTTTTTTTTTTTTTTTTTTTTAGCAAAGTTTGGAATTTTTTTTCACCACGTAGGTAAAAAATAACCTAGTCATGTTAGGTGTCTATGAACTCGTACTGACCAGGAGAATCATATTGGCAGGTCAGTTTTAACATTTAGTGAACCTAGCAAAAAAGCCAAACAAAAAACAAGTGTGGGATTGCACTTTTTTTGCAATTTCACCGCACTTGGAATTTTTTTCCCGTTTTTTAGTACACGACATGCTAAAACCAATGACATCGTTCAAAAGTACAACTCGTCCCGCAAAAAATAAGCCCTCACATGGCCAAACTGATGGAAAAATAAAAAAGTTATGGCTATGGGAAGGAGGGGAGTGAAAAACGAACACAGAAAAACGAAAAATCCCAAGGTCATGAAGGGGTTAAATAGCCTCTCTTGGGCTGTCCGTTTGTCAGTGATACTTTTGCCCTCGGCTGAGTTATTTGACCTTTGAGTGCTTGTGCCTTGTGCATGCTTTCGTGTGACCCCCTTTTTCTGATCCGGTCTGTTCCCCCGTTTTGCTCTTGTCAGCTGATTCTGTACCGTTTATTGTTTATATAAAGAAAAAAACCCAGTTGCATTTTGAATGCAGAAAAGATGAGGATACTACATAGTACCCCACTATACTCAAAATATTTTAAACTCCATCATAATTCGAAAATAGGAGAAGAAATCGGAGTAACCAAATAATAAAGGTAAAAATAGTACAATTTTATTACAAGATCATTAAAAGAAGCGATTCAAAAACTGACAATCAGGACAGACATGGGAAATAGCATTCAAGGGGAATGTACACAGAGTAATATGGTTAGTACAAGTATTCTATTCCCATAGTTGGCATAGCCTATGTGTATAGGAAGGCAAGCCCAGCTACAAGCATATTGTTAGCATAAGTAGGGCAAGTATCACAGCCCAAGAATAAATAAATAAGCTATAAATGAGGGCAAAGCTTACCAGGAAGGTGTACAGACCCAGCTAAAAATGGCGAGAGCCCCTACGCGCGTTTCGAGTCCACACTGGCTGCTTTCTCAAGGTGATGTACTGCAGTGTAGTGGCAAGGACCTTATGAAGCCATAGAAACCAGTCACAAGGCCAATCACCTGGTCATAATTGACCAATAGCAGACAGCACTGTTGGCGCATGCGCAGTGTGCACTGAAGGTCCTGACATGAGAAAAATCAAGCGTCAGGTATCACTGCGCACGAGCGGGGATACAAAGATCCCCAGGCGTGCACAGGAGGCACTAAAGACGCTCAGTCCCATGCAGGACAAGAGAGGCAACAGCGCGCACGCGCACGGCCATACAAATGTGAATTATATATGGCGATGTTATTGAGAATGTATGATGCACGCTAAAGCGAAATTTAATAGCTATAATTATAAGAATAATAAATATATAACATATTAAAGCAAATTAAAGCATATCAAAGGCATCATATATGTAAAAAAGCACCATATATATGTATATATTAATAGCAGCACTGTGATATATGTTGTTAATACAGATAACAATTATAAATATATATAATTATATTATCAAAGTTATGTAAACACAATATCTTCACAAAATGTACATGCTGCAACATACAGGGCAAGAGAAGAAAATTGAATGTAAGACATAGGAAACTTCTTATCCATGGGTCGTCAAGGTCATATTAGGCTGGTGTCACACTCGGCGTAAGACAATACGGTCTGTATTTTACGGCCGTAATACGCTGAAAAGTCCCCAAAATAGTTTTCTGTATCTCCTCCGTAGGCAGGGTGTGTCAGCGTATTTTGCGCATGGCATCCTCCGTATGTAATCCGTATGGCATCCGTACTGCGAGATTTTCTCGCAGGCTTGCAAAACCGACATACGGATATACAAGGGATCCATGTGCTCAAAAAATAATAAAAACATATATACTGTCTATATATACTGTATATGTTAGTGAGACACATATATATTTATATATATATATATATATTAATTAATATTTCATCCAGCGCTAGATAGCTTAAAAGCCGGTAATTCAATTGCCAGCTTTTGCGATCTCCTTCCTAAACCCGACATGATATGAGACATGGTTTACATACAGTAAACCATGTCATATCCCCCTTTTTTTTTGCATATTCCACACTACTAATGTTAGTAGTGTGTATGTGCAAAATTTGGCCGTTCTAGCTATTAAATTAAAGGGTTAAATGGCGGAAAAAATTGGCGTGGGATCCCACGCAATTTTCTCCGCCAGAGTAGTAAAGCCAGTGACTGAGGGCAGATATTAATAGCCTGGAGAGGGTCCATGGTTATTGCCCCCCCCCCCTCTGGCTAAAAACATCTGCCCCCAGCCACCCCAGAAAAGGCACATCTGGAAGATGCGCCTATTCTGGCACTTGGCCACTCTCTTCCCATTCCCGTGTAGCGGTGGGATATGGGGTAATGAAGGATTAATGCCACCTTGCTATTGTAAGGTGACATTAAACCAGATTAATAATGGAGAGGCGTCAATTATGACACCTATCCATTATTAATTCAATTGTATGAAAGAGTTAAAAAAAACACACACACATTATTAAAAAGTATTTTAATGAAATAAACACACCGCTTGTTGTAATATTTTTTTGTACGCTCAATCCACTGGCTGAAGACCCTCGCTCTGTGACAAAGAAAAAATAATAAACCAACAATATACATACCTTCCGAGGATCTGTAACGTCCCATGTTGTAAATCCATCTGAAGGGGTTAATTTTTTTTTACAGCCAGGAGCTCTGCTATAATGCAGCTATGCTCCTGACTGTAAAACCCCAGCGAATCAATGGAAACTAGGTCAATGACCTGTAGTTACCTTCATTCGCGGTGAGGCGCCCTCTGCTGGTTGTCCTCATATGAACTCGAGCCTGGGAACTTTTCTGAATTCTTCCCACGCTCGAAGGACATCCAGCAGAGGGCACCTCACCGCGCTGCAGGACATAGCGCTTGTAAGGTGATGACAGATTGAGATTTAAAAAGGGAAACCTTGACCACACGAAGTGTTAATGACGCTAGACAAAATTACATATTAAAAAGAAATTAGAATAAGATACTACAAAAATAAAAAATAAAAACACTAAAGCCATCTAAGAGGGTGGGTCAGAAAATGGATAAAGAAGGACATAAATTAACTAATAGAATGAGGCGAAGGTAAGAGATTCATTTAGGCCTTTGGGGTCCATCGTATCTAAGGTCACAATCCATTTGGCCTCTTTTTGGGCCAATATCTTTTTATAATTACCCCCTCTGATACCCAGGTGGATAACATCTATTCCCCTCACTTTCAATGTTTCAGCATCACAATCATGGTGTGTCTTGAAATTAAATAGTTTTAAGTTCAGAGGGGTCGGCCACTGTCTTGGCCACACAGATGTCCTGCACATGTTCTCGCAAGTGTACACGTAATTCTCTAGAAGTCAAACCAATGTATATCATGGAGCACTCGCATGTAGCATAGTATATCACATTGGTGCTACCACATGATATCCATTGGAATTGTTTTAAACCATCAGATGACTGAAAAGAAGAACAGCGCAGGACATTTGAGCAGGCAAGACAGTGTCCGCAAGGAATAGATCCTGGAGTAGGACCCCTGGTAGCAAATGGATTAGATAGTTTGGGAATATAATGACTATTAACAAGTAAATAGTTGAGATTTTTAGATCTTATGGATGTCATAGATGGGAAGCTACCAATAGCTGGACAAAGTGAGGGCTTGGTACAAAGAACAGCCCAATGTTTTGAGAGAATATCTCTCATTTTATTCCATTCATGATTGAATGTCGAAATGAAACACATTTTTTGGCTGTCAGTATTGTTCCTCCTAGTTTTACCCCCCCATGGATATAACAAATCATTATGGGGTGTATTTCTAGTCCTGACATAGCCCTTCCTTATACACCTGTTGCTATAGCCTCGACTTTGAAAACGTGTCCTAAGATCAAGAGATTGTTTCTCAAATCGAACATTGGTAGAACAGATCCTCCTCACTCTCAGGAACTGTCCGACTGGGACAGCCCTGATAGTGGCTGGATTATGTGAAGAACCGGCATGCATGAGAGCATTTACCGATGTTGGCTTCCTGTAGAGGTCTGTCTGTATGCGTCAATTACTATCAATCATTAGAGAGACATCCAGGAAGTCAATGGTGGTAGAATCAAATTTGTAGTTAAGTTTGATATTGAATAGGTTCTCATTTAAAGATGTCATAAATTCCCCAAGCTGTCCCTTTCCACAAAAATAAAATATCATCAATATATTGCAACCAGCACAGCACATGGGAGGCAGCCGACACGCCCCCGCCACAAAAAAGGAATCTCTCCCAGGAGCCCAGGAAGAGATTAGCGTACAAAGGCGCACAGGCAGCACCCACGGCTGAGCCGCGCCTCTGTAAATAAAAATTGTTTTTAAAGACAAAAAAGTTGTGGGTGAGGACAACGCGCATCAGCTTGAGGATATCGGGCCGTCCAGGTCGGAGGTCCCCAGGAAGAGGCGGATCGCATCCAAACCATGAGCATGATCGATACAGGTGTATAAGGATTCGACATCAGCTGTAACTAAGAAAAGTGTTATTTTCCACAAAGACACCGCCAACATGCACCAGGACGTCCGTTGTGTCTCTGATGTATGATGGTAATGATTCCACTAGTGGTTTCAAGTAGAAGTGGATAAATTTGCAAATTGGGTCACAAAGTCCCTCAATCCCAGACACAATGGGTCGTCCCGGGGGGTTAAGGGTGTCCTTGTGGACCTTGGGCAGCAGGTAGAAGGTAGGTATTTTCGGGGACCTGACCAGCAGCCCTTCAAAGATCTCCTTGGTGATCACATTATTCTCCAAAGCAAGAACGAGGATCCACTGAAGTTCCAGCGAGAAGGAGGTAACAGGATTGTATGATAGTTTCTTATACGTTAGGCGATCCCTCAATTGACGAAAGGCTTCAGATTCATACGACGATATTCCTTCCCTTGTCTGCTCATTTAAACACAATGTTCGGGAGCAACTGTAATTGACTGACTGCCCTTCGCTGTGCTGATGTTAGATTATCAAATCTACGTCTCGAAGACAGTTTTTTAAAGTCATCACTTACAAGTCTGGTGAAAATTTAAATAGCTGGACTGAGAGACAAGGGAGGAAATCTTTTCAATCTTGGTATAATAGTAGAGGGAAACCCACCTCGAAATGAAGGGGCCTATTCGTCAAGAAGCTCCTCCAAATTTTGAAGTACCTCTCTCTCGGTGTCGCTCAGCGGATCACTTGATTGTTTTTTGTTGTGTAACTTTCTTGGTAGAAGCTTACGGGAAAATAAGTGGAGATCTTTTAAAGCTGAAAAATAATCAAAGGAGTTAGTGGAGGAGAAGGCCATGCCCTTCCCAAGAACCTGTAGTTGTATATCGGAGAGAACATGTGAAGATAAATTAAGTAACTGGAGCCCTCCCTGGGAACCACCCGAGGTAGACTTCCCACTAGCGCCTTTATTTTTGGATAGTTGTCTCGTAGTTATTCACCTGATTGATGACTCAGAGGAGGATTGTCCATTAGGTTGAGATGTCTGAGGTAAACTGTCCTCATCATAGGACATACTAGATTTATTTGAGGCTGATCTTGATCTGGAACAGGAGATATTCCTATATTGTTGGTGAAAACGATCGTTAGGATTACGCCATCTGTATACCCTACTGGAGATGTTATCTTGGACGTCCCTTTTGAATTTCTTTATTTTTGTGGCTTGAATTTCATTGGCCCATCTTTGGAGCTCTACATCAATCTTCTCATCCAATTTTTTAAGGGCATCACCGGTAATTTCTTTCTGAAGTATAGTCTGCGGAGCCTCAATTTCTACCTCCAAGGATTCTAGGGAGTTTTGATTCATATTTTTTAGGAGTTCTAAGAACCCCTTAGAACAAATATTCATTAATTCCTCCCACTTATCTTTAAAATTGTCATCCTGTATGGAGAAGGCCGGAAATACTTAAATTCGTAAGCCCCGTGGAATATTTTTGAATGTATTTGTCCAGGAACGCATGGTTCCACCATATACGGGTTCTCCTCTTAAACAGAACTTTAAATTGATAGATGGTCTCTTGCAAGTCCTTACTACACCCATTTGCACCCATGTGAGTGCTGTCCTGAAAGCGTCATTTATCTGAGCATGCCATGTGTAGTCGCGTGCATGGAAATCCATATGGACACTGGGATAAACTGTGGAAAACACAGAACACATAAATATCTAAAGAAAAAAACCCAGTTGCATTTTGAATGCAGAAAAGGTGGGAATACTACGTAGTACCCCACTACACTCAAAATATTTTAAACTCCATCATAATTCGAAAATAGGAGAAGAAATCGGAGTAACCAAATAATAAAAGTAAAAATAGTACAATTTTATTAGAATATCATTAAAAGAAGAGATTCAAAAACTGACAATCAGGACAGACATGGAAAATAGCACTCAAGGGGAATGTACACAGAGTAGCATAGTTAGTACAAGTATCCTATTCCCATAGTTGGGATAGCCTATGTGTATAGGAAGGCAAGCCCAGCTACAAGCATATTGTTAGCATAAGTAGGGCAAGTATCACAGCCCAAGAATAAATAAATAAGCTATAAATGAGGGCAAAGCTTACCAGGAAGGTGTACAGACCCAGCTAAAAATGGCGAGAGCCCCAACACGCGTTTCGCTTCCACAGTGGCCGCTTTCTCAAGGGGATATACTGCAGTGTAGTGGCAAGGAACTTATGAAGCCATGGAAACCAGTCACATAGCTAATCACCTGGTCATAATTGATCAATAGCAGACGGCGCTATGGGCGCATGCGCAGTGTGCTCCGCAGGTCCTGACGTTTATTGTTTGCCTGGTATTGACTCCTGCTTGGTCTTGATGACTGCCTGTTTTTGCTTGTTCTCCAGGTACCTTTGTCGCTCTCCCAGTTTCTGACTCTCAGCTTGACCTGACCATTCTCTTGTCTCTAGTTCTGATTCCCCGCTGACTTCCCGACACTGACCTCGGTTATCCTAACCTCTCCTTGGACCTGCCGATACCCACCACTCTCCGATATCTCCTCCAGGAACACGCTAGTTGGCTCTGCCCGACCCTCCCTCAGCCGTCACGTTTCGCAGGTCCTGCACGTGGCCACGCCCATCCCGGAAAACCCTCCGTGCACTGAGAACCAGGTAACCTAGTACCCAGGTTGGACACGTGTACTGATCTGATTTATGCATCAGTCACATTGATCCTGATAATTTAAAGTGTACTTACGATAAAAAATTACAGAACTCTTCATTCCTTGTAGATGAGAAAACTTGCAAAATCGGCAGTGTATCAAATACTTATTTCCCACATTGTAACTGTTAGCCATTATCCCCATTATAGTTGAGTCTGTAAAATTTAATATACAGAGGGCTTCTGTTGTGAATTCAGCTTTTGGGCTCCCTCCGGTGGTTGTAGAGGGTAATGCAGTTGTGCCTGGACTGCAGGAGTGGACAGGTGTATCTACTAATTGCAAAACTGACTGGGGTATATAGCTTTGCTGGATCCTTTAGTCAGTGCCAGTTGTCCATTGTTCTTGAAGGATTCACTTCCCTGCTGGTCTCTCCAGTTTGCTGTGTTTTTCTACAAAGATAAGTCCTGGCTTTGTTTTTGCTGTCCACCTGCTGTGGACCTTACAGTTCTGTGCATTTTTCATGTTTTTGTCTTGTCCAGCTTGGTCTGTGAAGGATTTTTGCTTGATCTGTGAAGGATTTTTTGCAGCCTAGCTATTTCTCTGGAGATGCAGATATACCCCCCATGTCTTTAGTCAGATGTGGTGATCCGTATTTTCTGCGGTGGATATTTTCTAGTGTTTTTATACTGACCACATAGTACTCTGTTCTATTCTTTCTTTTTAGCTAGTATGGCCTCCTATGCTAAAATCTGATTTCATATCTGCGTATGTTATTTCCCTCTCCTCTCACAGTCAATATTTGTGGGGGGCTATCTATCCTTTGGGGATTTTCTCTGAGGCAAGATAGGTTTCCTGTTTCTGTCTTTAGGGGTAGTTAGATCTTAGGCTGTGCCGAGGGGTCTAGGGAGTGTTAGGTACCCCCCACGGCTACTTCTAGTTGCGCTGCTAGGTTCAGGGTTTTCGGTCAGTACAGGGACCACCTTCTCCAGAGTCCGTCTCATGCTGCTCCTAGGCCACCAGATCATAACAGTACCACTGGCCAACAATGAGCTAAACGCATCTCAGAAGAAGGGAAGGAAAGTGCTGAGCCATTTTTTTTTCTGTAGTCTGTTTTGTCTTTCCTTTCCTCTTTACCTTTGGGTGGCTACGGAGTCTAGTATTAATATGAATGTTCAGGAGTTAGTTTCTCGGGTGGATCAGCTTGCTGCTAGGGTACAGGGTATTTCAAATTTCATTGTTCAGACTCCTGCCTTAGAACCTAAGATTCCCACTCCTGATTTATTCTTTGGTGACAGATCCAAATTTTTGAGTTTCAAAAATAACTGTAAACTGTTTTTTGCATTAAGACCCCGGTCTTCTGGTGATCCTATTCAGCAGGTTAAAATCATCATATCTCTGCTGCGTGGTGAACCAAAGGATTGGGCATTTTCCCTGGAATCTGGCAATCCTGCTTTGCTTAATGTTGATTCGCTCTTTCAGGCATTGGGGTTGTTGTATGATGAGCCTAATTCTGTGGATCAGGCTGAAAAAATCTTGTTAGCCCTGTGTCAAGGTCAAGAAGCGGCAGAATTGTATTGCCAGAAATTTAGAAAATGGTCTGTACTGACTAAATGGAATGAGGATGCCTTGGCGGCAATTTTCAGAAAGGGTCTTTCTGAATCCGTTAAAGATGTTATGGTGGGGTTCCCCACGCCTGCTGGTCTGAGTGATTCTGTGTCTCTGGCCATTCAGATTGATCGGCGCTTGCGCGAGCGCAGAGTTGTGCACACTGTGGCGTTGTCCTCTGAGCGGAGCCCTGAGCCTATGCAGTGTGATAGGATTTTGTCTAGAGCTGAACATCAAACATTCAGGCATCAGAATAGGTTGTGTTTTTACTGCGGCGATTCTGCTCATGTTATTTCTGATTGCCCTAAGCGTACTAAGAAAATCGCTAGTTCTGTTGCCATCAGTACTATACAACCTAAATTTCTGTTATCTGTGACCTTGATCTGCTCATTATCATCATTTTCTATCATGGCATTTGTGGATTCAGGCGCCGCTCTGAACCTCATGGACTTAGAATTTGCCAGACGTTGTGGTTTCCCCTTGCAGCCTTTGCAGAACCCTATTCCTTTAAGGGGCATTGATGCTACACCGTTGGCTAAAAATAAACTTCAGTTTTGGACACAGCTGACCATGCGCATGGCGCCAGCCCATCAGGAAGATTGTCGTTTTCTGGTGTTGCATAATTTGCATGATGATATTGTGCTGGGTTTTCCATGGTTGCAGCTACATAATCCGGTGTTAGATTGGAAATTCATGTCTGTGACTAGTTGGGGTTGTCAGGGGGTTCATGATCAGGTTCCTTTGATGTCAATTTCCTCTTCCCCCTCTTCTGAAGTTTTTGTCCGACTTCCAGGATGTATTCGATGAGCCCAAATCCAGTTCTCTTCCACCGCATAGGGACTGTGATTGTGCTATTGATTTGATTCCAGGTTGTAAGTTCCCTAAGGGCCGACTTTTCAACCTGTCTGTGCCTGAACATACCGCCATGCGGAGCTATATTAAGGAGTCTTTGGAAAAAGGGCATATTCGGCCATCCTCTTCACCATTGGGAGCGGGGTTCTTTCTTGTTGCCAAGAAGGATGGCTCCTTGAGACCCTGTATTGATTATCGCCTCTTGAATAAGATCACGGTTAAATTTCAATACCCCTTGCCTTTGCTTACTGATTTGTTTGCTAGGATTAAGGGGTCTAGCTGGTTTACTAAGATTGACCTTCGAGGGGCATATAATCTTATTCGTATCAAGCAGGGTGACGAATGGAAAACTGCATTTAATACGCCCGAAGGCCATTTTAAATACCTTGTGATGCCATTCGGACTCTCTAATGCCCCATCTGTGTTCCAATCCTTCATGCATGATATCTTTCGGAGTTATCTTGATAAATTCATGGTTGTATATTTGGATGATATCTTGATTTTTTTCCAATGATTGGGAGTCTCATGTGAAACAGGTCAGGATGGTATTCCAGATCCTCCGCAATAATGCTTTATTTGTGAAGGGGTCAAAGTGCCTCTTTGGAGTGCAGAAGGTTTCTTTTTTGGGTTTCATTTTTTCTCCCTCATCTATAGAAATAGATCCGGTTAAGGTTCAGGCCATTCATGATTGGATTCAGCCCACATCTGTGAAGAGCCTTCAGAAATTCTTCGGCTTTGCTAATTTTTATCGTCGTTTCATTGCCAACTTCTCCAGTGTGGTTAAACCTTTAACCGATTTGACCAAGAAAGGCGCTGATGTGACGAATTGTTCCTCCGCGGCTGTTTCTGCCTTTCAGGAGCTTAAACGCCGATTTACTTCTGCCCCTGTGTTGCGTCAGCCAGATGTTTCTCTTCCATTTCAGGTTGAGGTTGATGCGTCTGAGATTGGGGCAGGGGCCGTTTTGTCTCAGAGGAATTCTGATGGTTCTTTGATGAAACCATGTGCCTTCTTTTCTCGGACGTTTTCGCCTGCGGAACGCAATTATGATGTCGGCAATCGGGAGTTGTTGGCTATGAAGTGGGCATTTGAGGAGTGGCGACATTGGCTTGAGGGGGCCAAGCACCGTATTGTGGTCCTGACCGATCATAAGAATCTGATTTACCTCGAGTCTGCCAAACGGCTGAATCCTAGACAGGCTCGATGGTCCCTGTTTTTCTCCCGTTTTGATTTTGTGGTCTCGTATATTCCTGGTACTAAGAATGTTAAGGCGGATGCCCTCTCTAGGAGTTTTTTTCCTGGTTCCCCTGGGGTTCTTGAGCCGGTCGGCATTTTGAAGGAAGGTGTGATTCTTTCTGCCATCTCTCCTGATTTGCGACGGGTTCTTCAGGAATTTCAGGCTGATAAGCCTGACAGCTGTCCTGTGGGGAAACTGTTTGTTCCTGATAGATGGACTAGTAAAGTGATTTCTGAGGTTCACTGTTCCGTGTTGGCTGGCCATCTTGGGATTTTTGGTACCAGAGATTTGGTTAGTAGGTCCTTTTGGTGGCCTTCTTTGTCACGGGATGTGCGTTCTTTTGTGCAGTCCTGTGGAATTTGTGCGCGGGCTAAGCCTTGCTGTTCCCACGCTAGCGGGTTGCTTTTGCCATTGCCGGTCCCTGAGAGACCTTGCACGCATATTTCTATGGATTTTATTTCCGATCTTCCTGTTTCCCAAAGAATGTCGGTTATCTGGGTTGTCTGTGACCGATTTTCTAAGATGGTTCATTTGGTGCCTTTGCCTAAATTGCCTTCTTCTTCTGATTTGGTTCCGTTGTTTTTTCAGCATGTGGTACGTTTGCATGGTATTCCGGAGAATATTGTGTCCGACAGAGGTTCCCAGTTTGTTTCTAGGTTTTGGCGGGCCTTTTGTGCCAAGCTGGGCATTGATTTGTCTTTTTCCTCTGCATTTCATCCTCAGACAAATGGCCAGACTGAGCGAACTAATCAGACCTTGGAGACCTATTTGAGATGCTTTGTGTCTGCTGATCAGGATGATTGGGTGGCTTTTTTGCCATTGGCCGAGTTTGCCCTTAATAATCGGGCTAGTTCGGCTACTTTGGTTTCGCCTTTTTTTGTAATTTTGGTTTTCATCCTCGTTTTTCTTCTGGGCAGGTTGAGCCTTCTGACCTTCCTGGTGTGGATTCTGTGGTCGACAGGTTGCAGCAGATTTGGGCTTATGTGGTGGACAATTTGGTGCTGTCTCAGGAGGAGGCTCAGCGTTTTGCTAACCGTCGTCGGTGTGTTGGCTCCCGGCTTCGGGTTGGTGATCTGGTTTGGTTATCTTCCCATCATGTTCCTATGAAGGTTTCTTCCCCTAAGTTTAAGCCTCAATTTATTGGTCCTTATAGGATTTCTGAGATTATTAATCCGGTGTCCTTTCGCCTGGCGCTTCCGGCCTCTTTTGCCATTCATAATGTCTTCCATAGATCTTTGTTGCGGAAATATGTGGAGCCCGTTGTTCCCTCTGTTGATCCTCCGGCCCCTGCATTGGTCGATGGGGAGTTGGAATATGTAGTTGAGAAGATTTTGGATTCCCGTTTTTCGAGGCGGAAGCTTCAGTACCTTGTCAAGTGGAAGGGTTATGGCCAGGAGGATAATTCTTGGGTTTCTGCCTCTGATGTCCATGCCGTTGATTTGGTTCGTGCCTTTCATCGGGCTCATCCTGATCAGCCTGGGGGCTCTGGTGAGGGTTCGGAGACCCCTCCTCAAGGGGGGAGTGCTCTTGTGAATTCAGCTTTTGGGCTCCCTCCGGTGGTTGTAGAGGGTAATGCAGTTGTGCCTGGACTGCAGGAGTGGACAGGTGTATCTACTAATTGCAAAACTGACTGGGGTATATAGCTTTGCTGGATCCTTTAGTCAGTGCCAGTTGTCCATTGTTCTTGAAGGATTCACTTCCCTGCTGGTCTCTCCAGTTTGCTGTGTTTTTCTACAAAGATAAGTCCTGGCTTTGTTTTTGCTGTCCACCTGCTGTGGACCTTACAGTTCTGTGCATTTTCATGTTTTTGTCTTGTCCAGCTTGGTCTGTGAAGGATTTTTTGCAGCCTAGCTATTTCTCTGGAGATGCAGATATACCCCCCATGTCTTTAGTCAGATGTGGTGATCCGTATTTTCTGCGGTGGATATTTTCTAGTGTTTTTATACTGACCACATAGTACTCTGTTCTATTCTTTCTTTTTAGCTAGTATGGCCTCCTATGCTAAAATCTGATTTCATATCTGCGTATGTTATTTCCCTCTCCTCTCACAGTCAATATTTGTGGGGTCCATCTATCCTTTGGTGATTTTCTCTGAGGCAAGATAGGTTTCCTGTTTCTGTCTTTAGGGGTAGTTAGATCTTAGGCTGTGCCGAGGGGTCTAGGGAGTGTTAGGTACCCCCCACGGCTACTTCTAGTTGCGCTGCTAGGTTCAGGGTTTTCGGTCAGTACAGGGACCACCTTCTCCAGAGTCCGTCTCATGCTGCTCCTAGGCCACCAGATCATAACAGGCTTCTGCACATCTACAATGCACACTCCATTACTCTGGTGAGCAATTAAGGTGTTCTCTGGTAAATTAAATAATCACTTATATACAGAATAGGTAATACCATACTGATTGGTTTGGTTTACAGGCCGTGTTTATTACTGTTGTTGCAGTATTTGTATACCACTGCTGCACCGTTAAAAGAAAAGTCAATTTTTAGGGCTAACTACAGTATTTTCCTTTCTCTAGCTTTCTCTAGTACAACCGCTGTTACCTGCATTCAGTGTAGGGATGTTTTGGATTACAGGCATAAAGACTGTGCTTAATATTGCTATTGAAGTAACTGTAAACCACGGCTGCTGCTGCACCGTTAAGAGAAAAGTCCTTTTCAGGGCTAAATATTTTCCTTTCTCAAGTAAAACTGCTGTTACCTATACTCAGGCAAGGGATAGTTTTGGATTAGAGGAAGAAAGGCAATGTTTAATATTGCTATGGCAGTACTTGTGCCCCCACACTCGGACACTCCAAGGAACTCTTTACATTTCCATTTATTGATTCTGGCCTCTCGCCCTGGACATGAGGAGCTTGTGTGTAGTGATGCAAAAGTATTTGAGCAGCCATGGTCAGAAGAAGACAACGGTGGGGAACGAAAATTAGTGTCACAAGAGGAAGATGCTGTTAAGTCAACAAGTCAGGAGGACCATAGTGTGGAAGTGGAAGACAAGGTGGTGCACGATAAGGTCACTGACCAATGCCAGCAGGCGGATAGGGGGAGGGATCCGCAGCATGGCAACAGGCAAATAAAAGCAGTGGGTTGGCCAGAGGGAAAAAGCGGGAAACTGTTCCTCAGAGCACCCACACACATCAAGTTCCCAGGCCAAGGGTTAGGTATTCCCCAGTCTGGCCCTTTTTCAAAGAAAGTGCTGGTGATTAAAGAATGGTGCCGTAGCAAGATCAGCAGGGGCATGACAACTACTAGCCTGACCACCAGTAGCATGCTCAGGCCCATGTCATCAAAACAACCAACTAGGTATGCCGAAAGCCTTGGTCCACAATCCTGTGCTTAAGAATGTTTCAAGGGGCTTTCTTCAGAGGAACCTTAACCCAATTTAGAATAAGAGGGTTATATAGCCAAAGAAATATCTCTAATGTTGATTCAGATTATATTTTATTTGCTATGTACAGAAAATACAAAACGTGTTTTGGCCATGTAGGCCTTCATCAGGTATATAACAAAATTATTTTGTTTGAAGCTATTTATACCCAATTTTCATTACTAATTAGTGTGATTGTACTAACTGAGGAACCAATCGCTATCTATCAAACTGTTTAGCAGTTAGAATACATATATTATAACTTCATCCCCAAGAAGAGAATATTGTACACACATATTATATAACATCACCCTTCCTTCACCTATCCCAAGGTTAAAACAATACTTCTATGTTCACAAAAAAAACCTGTGCACCTGTACATATGTCTGCTTAAACACCTCTCTCCTCTTGGTGTGAGCGGTCGAGCGGTAAACTAGAAGAAATACAGACACTAATGAGAATTTTAAAAAAAACTACAACTTTTTAACCCCTTAACAACCAGAGGTATGTTTGGTTTTGCATTTTCAATTTTTTCTCCCCTTCTTCCTAGAACCATAACTTTTTTATTTTTTTGTCAAAATGGCCATGTGAAGGCTTGTTTTTTGAGTTGTACTTTTGAACAACATCATTGGTTGTAACATATCGTGTACTGAAAAATGGGAAAAAATTCCAAGTGCTGTGAAATTGCAAAAAAAGTGCAATCCCACAGTTGTTTTTACCATATTCACTAAATTCTAAAATTGACCAGTGATTGTGATTCTCCTGGTCATATGAGTTCATAGACACCAAACATGTCTAGGTTCTTTTTTATTTAAGCAGAGTAAAAAATTCCAAAGTTTGTTTAAAGAAAAAAATTGTGCCATTTTCCGAAACCTGTAGCATCTCCATTTTTTTGTGATCTTGGGTTTGCTGAGGGCTTATTATTTGCATGATGAGCTGATGTTTTTAACCCCTTCCCGCAGCGGCCCTTTTTCGTTTTTGTGTTTTCGTTTTTCGCTCCCCTCCTTCCCAGAGCCATAACTTTTTTATTTTTCCGTCAATATGGTCATGTGAGGGCTTATTTTTTTGCGGGATGAGTTGTACTTTTGAATGACATCATTGGTTTTACCATGTTTTGTACTATTGTACTAGAAAACGGGAAAAAAATTCCAAGTGCAGTGAAACTGCAAAAAAAGTGCAATCCCACACTTGTTTTTTAATTGGCTTTTTTGCTAGCTTCAATAAATGCTAAAACTGACCTGCCATTATGATTCCCAGGTCATTACGAGTTCATAGACACCTAGCATGTCTAGGTTATTTTTTATCTAAGTGGAGAAAAAAAATTCTAAACTTTGCTAAAACAAAGAAAAAAATGCACCATTTTCCGATACACGTAGCGTCGCCATTTTTCGTGATCTGCGGCCGGGTGAGGGCTTATTTTTTGTGTACTGAGCTTACATTTTTAATGATACCACTTTTGTGCAGATATATTCTTTTGATCACCCGTTATTGCATTTTAATGCAATGTTGCATCGACCAAAAAAACGTAATTCTGGCATTTCAAATTTTTTTCTCGCTACACCGTATTGCAATCAGGTTAATCCTTTTTTCATTGATAGATCGGGCGATCCTGAATGCGGCAATACCAAATATGTGTAGGTTTGATTTTTTTTTTAATTGTTTTATTTTGGATGGGGCGAAAGGGGGGTGATTTAAACATTTATATATTTTTTATTTTTTTCATATTTTTAAAAACATATTTTTTTACTTTTGCCATGCTTCAATAGCCTCCATGGGAGGCTAAAAAGTGGCATAGCCTGATCGCTGCTATGTAGCTGAAATGCAGGCTTGCTATGAGCGCCGACCACAGGGGGCGATCACAGCAGGCCGGCATCAGTAACCATAGAGGCCTCAAAGACCTCTATGGTTACCATCATGATGCATCGCTGACCCCCGATCATGTGACCGGGTCGGCGATGAGGTCATTTCCGGCCGCGCGGCTGGAAGCGCCGGTTAAATGCTGCTGTCTGCATTTGACAGCGACATTTAACAGGTTAATAGCGGTGGGTGAATCGCGATTTCACCCGCCGCTATTTCACCCGCCGCTATTGCGCGCACATGTCAGCTGTACAAAACAGCTGACATGTCACGATTTTGATGTGGGCTCACCACCGGAGCCCACATCAAAGCAGGGGACCCAACATGCGCCGTACTAGAACGGGGCATGTCGGTAAGGGGTTAATAATACAATTTTGGTGCAGATACTATTCTTTGATCGCCCGTTATTGCATTTTAATTCAATGTTGCAGCGACAAAAAACGTAATTCTGGTGTTTTGACTTTTTTTTTTAGTTGCGCCGTTTAACGAGCAGGTTAATTTTTTTATTATATTGATAGATCGGGCAATTCTGAACGTGGTGATACCAAATATGTGTGTGTTTTATTTCTTATTGTTTTATTTTGAATGGGGCGAAAGAGGTGTGATTTGAACTTTTATATATTTTTTCTTAATATTTTTAAAAACATTTTGTTTTTTACTTTTGGCATGTTTCAATAGTCTCCATAGGAGACTAGAAGCTGACATTATCCGATCGGCTCTACTACATACAAACGATGATCAGATCGCCTGTATGTAGAAGAAATGCTCACTTGCTATGAGCGCTGACCACCTAGTGACGCTCATAGCAATCTGGCTATGACAACCATAGAGGTCTGCTGGAGACCTCTGGTTGTCATGCCAACCCATCGGTGAATTTAACATGCCGCTGACATGTGCCGGAAAAGATATGGGCTCAGTGTCGGAGCCCACATCAAAGGGAAGGAGTCCAGTATCGGCATACTATTACGCCCGATGTTGGAAAAGGGTTAAAAAAGTATATATATATATATATATATATATATATATATATATATATATATATATATATATAAAACATGTATTATTTTTAACATGTTCCCTAATCAGTTATTTTGTTTGTGTGTAGCCCATTCACTACTTCCATCTATCCCCCAATCCCTGAAGATGGCTGGACCATCATTGTAAATACATCATTGTAAATACACACCTGTACTTTGTATTTCCCCACCTCATTGTAGATTGTAAGCTCTCACGAGCAGGGTCGTCTTGTGTTGCTTTAATTATTGTATTGTTAACATTGTTACGTATGACTGTTGTGTTTGAAGCTGTTAAACTGTAAAGTGCTGCGGAGTATGTTGGCGCTATATAAATAAAGATTAATATTATTACTAGATGGTGGCCCGATTCTAACGCATCAGATATTCTAGAATATGCATGTCCACGTAGTATATTGCCGAGTCACGTAGTATATTGCTCAGCCACGTAGTGTATTGCCCAGCAACGTAGTATATTGCTCAGTCACGTAGTATATTGCCCAGTCACGTAGTATATTGCTCAGCCACGTAGTGTATTGCCCAGCAACGTAGTATATTGCTCAGTCACGTAGTATATTGCCCAGTCACGTAGTATATTGCCCAGCCACGTAGTATATTGCCCAGCAACGTAGTATATTGCTCAGTCACGTAGTATATTGCCCAGTCACGTAGTATATTGCCCAGCCACGTAGTATATTGCCCAATCACGTAGTATATTGCCCAACCACGTAGTATATTGCCCAGCCACGTAGTATATTGCCCAGCCACGTAGTATATTGCCCAGCCACGTAGTATATTGCCCAGCCCACGTAGTATATTGCCCAGCCACGTAGTATATTGCCCAGCCACGTAGTATATTGCCCAGCAACGTAGTATATTGCTCAGTCACGTAGTATATTGCCCAGTCACGTAGTATATTGCCCAGCCACGTAGTATATTGCCCAATCACGTAGTATATTGCCCAACCACGTAGTATATTGCCCAGCCACGTAGTATATTGCCCAGCCACGTAGTATATTGCCCAGCCACGTAGTATATTGCCCAGCCCACGTAGTATATTGCCCAGCCACGTAGTATATTGCCCAGCCACGTCATATATTGCCCAGCCACGTAGTATATTGCCCAGTCACGTAGTATATTGCCCAGTCACGTAGTATATTGCCCAGTCACGTATTATATTGCCCAGCCACATAGTATATTGCCCAACCACGTAGTATATTGCCCAGCCGCGTAGTATATTGCCCAGCCACGTAGTATATTGCCCAGCCACGTAGTATATTGCCCAGTGACGTAGTATATTGCCTAGCGACGTAGTATATTGCCCAACCACGTAGTATATTGCCCAGCCACGTAGAATATTGCCCAGTGACGTAGTATATAGCCCAGTGACGTAGTATACAGCACAGAGCCACGTAGTATATTGCCCAGTTACGTAGTATATTGCACAGCAACGTAGTATACAGCACAGAGCAACATAGTATATTGGCCAATCACGTAGTATATTGCCCAGTGACGTAGTATACAGCACAGAGCCACGTAGTACATTGGCCAGTCACGTAGTATATTGCCCAGCCAGGTTTGTCACAGTTTAAAAAATAAAAAATAAACATATACTCACCTTTCCGAGGGCCCTTTGTAGTCCATGGCAGCTTCCGGTCCCAGGGTTGGTATGAGCGCAGGACCTGTGATGACGTCGCGGTCACATGACCGTGAAGTCATGGCAGGTCCTTCTCGCGCAGGCGCGCAGGGCCTGTGATGACGTCGCGGTCACATGACCGTGACGTCATGGCAGGTCTTTCTCCCATACCATCTTTGCCACTGGAACCTGCAACGGAAGATGGCGGCCGGCGCGAGCAACTACGGAGGGTGAGTATAGCAGGTTTTTTTTTTATTATTATTTTTAACATTACATTTTTTACTATTGATGCCGCATAGGCAGCGTCAATAGTAAAACGTTGGGTCAAGTAAATAAGGCAGCACACTGCAGCGTTGAAACATGCAAACATGAAACACGAAAATTGAATTGCATTACTGCACTAGAAATATGAAAAATGAGAGCGTTTAGCACATAAAAATTGCCAATTTTATGTGTACCTGGTAGCCACTTTAGGTCATCTCTCTTATACCAGGTCCTACACTTTCCTTTCCTCGCTGAGAATAAACGTCTCCATCTGAATGGGTACCTGTGAAACCTCTTCTTAGACTAAAATTCTCTCTGTGGAGGGGTTATGGACCTGTTGCAATTAAAACACCTGTGGCTAAGAGGCGGTGTGCTCAGCCAGAAGTCTAAAGAATATATTTAAAAAAATTGACCATCACATCCAAACATAGACTAAGTGTGAACAGGTGCTGAACCTAGAGTCACCAACTCGTATACAGTCAAGTAAATAAGGCAGCACACTGCAGCGCTGAAACATGCAAACATGAAGCACAAAAAATTGAACTGCATTACTGCACTAGAAATATGAAAAATGAGAGCGTTTAGCGCATAAAAATGGCCAATTTTATGTGTACCTGGTAGCCCCTTTACGGCATCTCTCTTATACCAGGTCCTAAACTTGCCTTTCCTCGCTGAGAATAAACATCTAATAAAAAATAGTAAAAAGTTGGGGACACACAGGGTTAATAGCGGTGGTAACGGAGTGCGTTACCCGCGGCATAATGCGGTCCGTTACCGCCGGCATTAACCCTGTGTTAGCGGTGACCGGAGGGGAGTATGCGGGCGACAGGCACTGACTGCGGGGAGTAAGGAGCGGCCATTTTCTTCCGGACTGTGCCCGTCGCTGATTGGTCGCGACAGCCATGACAGGCAGCTGGCGAGACCAATCAGCGAATGAATAACCGTGACAGACAGACAGACAGATAGAAGGACAGACGGAAGTGACCCTTAGACAATTATATAGTAGATTATTATTATTATTATTAATATTTAAAAAAAGCACAAAGCAAAAACGAAACAAACATTGACTCTATTGATTGATCTATACGAGATCAGAGATCTCACTCAGTGCATCGGGGAACAGACATATATCCAATAGGATTCTTTGGCATTAAGAACTGTTTTTCTGTTTCTTGTGGATGCAGGTATTTGTTCTATTGGCCTAACTTTTATACATTCAAAGCTTTTATTATGTGTAAGAGTGATGTGCTTAGACAAACTTTTGCTTCAGAAAGTCTATTTTCACCTTATTAAGGAGATTAACGGTATGCACTCAGGTCAAAATAATGGAGGTGCTGGTAACACAGACCAGGTGGCCCGAAAAGTCATATACCAAAAAATACCGCACACTCAGACTTGATGTGATGCAAAAGTGTTCAACAAATTTATTGTCATAACAAAAAGGGTTGCCGTAGGGTAATAAGAGCACTACGTGTGCATTGAGACCAAACCCAACGTTTCGACCCACCAGGGTCTTATTCATGGGGTTACTGAGGAGATAAAGAAACAGTATAAATAGCTAGTCATAGTATTGCAACAATATAACAAAATGCAAATATATAGTGAGAGAGGGTCAAAAGACTAAATATACAATCACCAAAGTATATGTACAAATAAAACAAATACAAAGACATTAAACCAAACATACATAATAAAAAACCTTGGTTTCCAGAAGTGCGTACACACATGGCAAAATAGGAGAGCAGGAGGGCAATTTCTCTAATGTAAATCCTGTCACTGTGATAAATAGAGCGTCATTATTATAGAGAATAAAGAATAAGGCGGTCAGTGCCTAAGGGTCCCAGGTATAGGCAACTAAAATAAGATGTCTGATGGGAGGGAGGATATGACAGATAAAAAATATGTAAACATATATCACTACTCTACAGGGAGGAGGAGATGGTGCGGGTACCCTAGTAGATGGTATTAGTTGTATACCTTGGTATAGGGTGTTGGAAAAATGTAGGAATCCTATTTTATAATATATTCGTGATGGGCCTATAAGGTTATACATGGATAAGGGAAGCAGTAATAGTGTAGTGTAAGTGAATGGCTGAGGTACCTGCAGTCTCCTGGGAAGGCGCTAAAGTGCCCAAAATGAAATAATGTATAATGTTGAAGGTAGATGGCGAAAAAATCTGTTGCCAGCGGTAAAGTTGTATCAAAGTAAATAAAGAAGCCATATGTGATTGCGGGGATAGAATAAATACAATCGTGGCACAGTGGGAACAGAAGAGTGGGATACCTGTGGTGTCCTAGAGCAGTGGTACATCCGTGTCCAGTCCGATAAGGTGCACTAGGAAAGAGGGAGGTGGCGGGTCCACTATCCCTCAATAATATAGCTGGACTAAACGTGCTGGACCTGTAGGTTAGACCATATCACATAAGGGAAGGAAAGCCTGTATAGGTGGCTGAGATAAACCTAAAACGCTGTATATAGTCAGGAAGGTGCAACATAGAGTACCTGTAGTGTCTTGGAATGGCACACCTGTGCCAAGTAGGGTACGGTGCACTATAGTGACGGGGATGGCGGATCTATTAGACCCCAATGATGTACCTGAACCAGGAGTGCTGGACCTGTAGGTAGGATCGTGCCAGGTATCAGATAATCGAACAGGTAACCAGACCCAGGAGGGGCGTGGATCACATTAAGCTACTCAAACTAAGGGAAACATTCTGGATCCATAAACTAGAGATGTTGACCCCCAAAGGACTGAATAGAGAAATTGATTGGTTGTTGTAATACCCCACTAATCTTTCGTTTTCCTTCCAGACACGTTGAGCCAACATTTTATTAGGTGAGTTTCCTCTAATTACCCCTTTCATTTATATACCACATTCCTTAGCTTCATAATATGCCTTTCTCTTTAGAGATATTCCTCCTACATACAGTGGGGCAAAAAAGTATTTAGTCAGTCAGCATTAGTGCAAGTTCCACCACTTAAAAAGATGAGAGACGTCTGTAATTTACATCATAGGTAGACCTCAACTATGGGAGACAAACTGAGAAGAAAAAATCCAGAAAATCACATTGTCTGTTTTTTTAACAATTTATTTGCATATTATGGTGGAAAATAAGTATTTGGTCAGAAACAAACAATCAAGATTTCTGTCTCTCACAGACCTGTTACTTCTTCTTTAAGAGTCTCCTCTTTCCTCCACTCATTACCTGTAGCAATGGCACCTGTTTAAACTTGTTATCAGTATAAAAAGACACCTGTGCACACCCTTAAACAGTCTGACTCCAAACTCCACTATGGTGAAGACCAAAGAGCTGTCAAAGGACACCAGAAACAAAATTGTAGCCCTGCACCAGGCTGGGAAGACTGAATCTGCAATAGCCAACCAGCTTGGAGTGAAGAAATCAACAGTGGGAGCAATAATTAGAAAATGGAAGACATACAAGACCACTGATAATCTCCCTCGATCTGGGGCTCCACGCAAAATCCCACCCCGTGGGGTCAGAATGATCACAAGAACGGTGAGCAAAAATCCCAGAACCACGCGGGGGGACCTAGTGAATGAACTGCAGAGAGCTGGGACCAATATAACAAGGCCTACCATAAGTAACACACTACGCCACCATGGGCTCAGATCCTGCAGTGCCAGACGTGTCCCACTGCTTAAGCCAGTACATGTCCGGGCCCGTCTGAAGTTTGCTAGAGAGCATTTGGATGATCCAGAGGAGTTTTGGGAGAATGTCCTATGGTCTGATGAAAGCAAACTGGAACTGTTTGGTAGAAACACAACTTGTCGTGTTTGGAGGAAAAAGAATACTGAGTTGCATCCATCAAACACCATACCTACTGTAAAGCATGGTGGTGGAAACATCATGCTTTGGGGCTGTTTCTCTGCAAAGGGGCCAGGACGACTGATCCGGGTACATGAAAGAATGAATGGGGCCATGTATCGTGAGATTTTGAGTGCAAACCTCCTTCCATCAGCAAGGGCATTGAAGATGAAACGTGGCTGGGTCTTTCAACATGACAATGATCCAAAGCACACCGCCAGGGCAACGAAGGAGTGGCTTCGTAAGAAGCATTTCAAGGTCCTGGAGTGGCCTAGCCAGTCTCTAGATCTCAACCCTATAGAAAACCTTTGGAGGGAGTTGAAAGTCGGTGTTGCCAAGCGAAATGCCAAAAACATCACTGCTCTAGAGGAGATCTGCATGGAGGAATGGGCCAACATACCAACAACAGTGTGTGGCAACCTTGTGAAGACTTACAGAAAACGTTTGACCTCTGTCATTGCCTGCAAAGGATATATTACAAAGTATTGAGATGAAATTTTGTTTCTGACCAAATACTTATTGTCCACCATAATATGCAAATAATGATTTTCTGGATTTTTTTTTCTCAGTTTGTCTCCCATAGTTGAGGTCTACCTATGATGTAAATTACAGACGCCTCTCATCTTTTTAAGTGGTGGAACTTGCACTATTGCTGACTGACTAAATACTTTTTTGCCCCACTGTACATATTTACCTCTATTGGCCTCCCGATAGCCCGGACCCTATTGCCCTTATTTATCTTTGCCCCTCTTTTTCACACATATGTCCATATATCTATATATTATCCTACTCCTTCAGACATCTCCATATCCACTGTATTGGCTCCACATATACAGTTAGGTCCATATATATTTGGACAGAGACAACATTTTTCTAATTTTGGTTATAGACATTACCACAATGAATTTTAAGCAAAACAATTCAGATGCAGTTGAAGTTCAGACTTTCAGCTTTCATTTGAGGGTATCCACATTAAAATTGGATGAAGGGTTTAGGAGTTTCAGCTCCTTAACATGTGCCACCCTGTTTTTAAAGGGACCAAAAGTAATTGGACAGATTCAATAATTTTAAATAAAATGTTCATTTTTAGTACTTCGTTGAAAACCCTTTGTGGGCAATGACTGCCTGAAGTCTTGGACTCATGGACATCACTAGACGCTGTGTTTCCTCCTTTTTGATGCTCTGCCAGGCCTTCACTGCTGTGGTTTTCAGGTGCTGTTTGTTTGTGGGCCTTTCTGTCTGAAGTTTAGTCTTTAACAAGTGAAATGCATACTCAATTGGGTTAAGATCCAGTGACTGACTTGGCCATTCAAGAATATTCCACTTCTTTGCTTTAATAAACTCCTGGGTTGCTTTGACTTTATGTTTTGGGTCATGGTCCATCTGTAGTATGAAACGACGACCAATCAGTTTGGCTGCATTTGGCTGGATCTGAGCACACAGTATGTCTCTGAATACCTCAGAATTCATTCGGCTGCTTCTGTCCTGTGTCACATCATCAATAAACACTAGTGACTCAGTGCCACTGGCAGCCATGCATGCCTAAGCCATCACACTGCCTCCGCCGTGTTTTACAGATGATGTGGTATGCTTTGGATCATGAGCTGAACCACGCCTTCACCATACTTTTCTCTTTCCATCATTCTGGTAGAGGTTGATCTTGGCTTCATCTGTCCAAAAAATGTTCTTCCAGAACTTTGCTGGCTTTTTTAGATGTTTTTTAGCAAAGTCCAGTCTAGCCTTTTTATTCTTGATGCTTTTGAGTGGCTTGCACCGTGCAGTGAACCCTCTGTATTTACTTTCATGCAGTCTTCTCTTTATGGTAGATTTGGATATTGATACGCCGACCTCCTGGAGAGTGTTGGTCACTTGGTTGGCTGTTGTGAGGGGTTTCTCTTCACCATGGAGATTATTCTGCGATCATCCACCACTGTTGTCTTCCGTGGGCACCCAGGTCTTTTTGCATTGATGAGTTCACCAGGCTTTCTTTCTTTCTCAGGATGTACCAAACTGTAGATTTTGCCACTCCTAATATTGTAGCAATTTCTCGGATGGGTTTTTTCTGTTTTCGCAGCTTTAGGATGGCTTGTTTCACCTGCATGGAGAGCTCCTTTGACCGCATGTTTACTTCCCAGCAAAACCTTCCAAATGCAAGCACCACACCTCAAATCAACTCCAGGCCTTTTATCTGCTTAATTGAGAATGACGTAATGAAGGGATTGCCCACACCTGTCCATGAAATAGCCTTGGAGTCAATTGTCCAATTACTTTTGGTCCCTTTAAAAACAGGGTGGCACATGTTAAGGAGCTGAAACTCCTAAACCCTTCATCCAATTTTAATGTGGATACCCTCAAATGAAAGCTGAAAGTCTGAACTTCAACTGCATCTGAATTGTTTTGCTTAAAATTCATTGTGGTAATGTCTATAACCAAAATTAGAAAAATGTTGTCTCTGTCCAAATATATATGGACCTAACTGTACATATATATGTATAATATCCCACTCTTTCATGTCCACAAAACATTAGTACCGCATGATCTTAGTGGTCCTCCCATCCTTTTTATTGCCTCCTTACATACATTTCTACGCCTATTCATTTACAGCATTGCACTACCTTATTGCCCTCCCCCGTACATGCTACTGCTCTCTTTGCACACCCATCTCCTGGCACACTCATGCCCATACATGAGCGCTACCACCAGCACCCAATAGGCATGCGCCGGTGCTCTGACACAGCGGCACAACGTCACTTCCGGTTTAGCAGCCGCACTTCTGATCCGGTGGCAGCGCTGGCGGCATATAAACCCGCCACCTGTCCCCATTAAGCACACCACTTCCAGCAGGGCATGGGAGTTCTGCTCCTTCTTCAAGTCCAGGACATTGCAGGTATTTATACTGCCTTTGTGCGCTGCGCCACTACTGCTTTCCCACCCTTACCTGGTACGATCCTACCTACAGGTCCAGCACTCCTGGCTCAGCTACATCATTGGGGGCTAATAGATCTGCCATCCCCCATCACCATAGTGCACCGTACCCTACTTGGCACAGGTGTGCCATTATTCCAGGACACTACAGGTACTCTATGTTTAGAATTAAAACACAGAAAGTACCAAATGATAACTAGAAATATATTATACACCTATTTCACATTAATCATGTATCAGTCCCAGGTACTCTGTGCAATTATGTGATTACCATCACCATGTGGAGTACCTAATCCCAGACACCCTGATTACAGACACACCAGAGTCAGCACCATACAAGGAATAGTAATTAAAAATTTGCCTTTATTACATAATTCAAGGATGGCAACAAATATTGATAAAAATATATATCATATAAAATCACAATTTAGTACGTACCATAGGACAATGAGAGAGTGTTAAAATAACCGCGTACCCAATATTGCATCAATAGGTCCCCACCAAAATAAACACTGTGCAATATAACATTAAAAAATTATCCAAATGTTATATGAGTTACATACATCTAAAAGGGTTCAAGAGTATGACCAGCTAATTCAGGCCTATATAAAAAGTGCTATGTGCCAAGAAAAAACAAAGACAAACTACAAATACACCTACAGGTGCTTGTTTGATCAACAACACTGAAAATCAACAGGTGCTAAGTGCTATGCAAATGGACAGCTATTATAAGCCTAATACTAAAGTGCTATGTGCAGAAAAATGCTACTAGACGAGCTGGTATACACCTGCAAATCTCAGCCTACCAAACTAAATGTGCAAAGTGCTATATATATGGTCTACAAATAGTATTAATACTATTACTATAGGTCCCCTCCGCGCACTATATGTACACTCTGCCACATGGTGCATGTATGCACTTAGATGCGCATTTATTATTCCTTGCACGTAGCACTTCAGTGTTTGGTTTACTATTTGTAGACCATATATATAGCACTTTGCACATTTAGTTTGGTAGGCTGAGATTTGCAGGTGTATACCAGCTCGTCTAGTAGCATTTTTCTGCACATAGCACTTTAGTATTAGGCTTATAATAGCTGACCATTTGCATAGCACTTAGCACCTGTTGATTTTCAGTGTTGTTGATCAAACAAGCACCTGTAGGTGTATTTGTAGTTTGTCTTTGTTTTTTCTTGGCACATAGCACTTTTTATATAGGCCTGAATTAGCTGGTCATACTCTTGAACCCTTTTAGATGTATGTAACTCATATAACATTTGGATAATTTTTTAATGTTACAGGTCCTTCTCAAAAAATTAGCATATAGTGTTAAATTTCATTATTTACCATAATGTAATGATTACAATTAAACTTTCATATATTATAGATTCATTATCCACCAACTGAAATTTGTCAGGTCTTTTATTGTTTTAATACTGATGATTTTGGCATACAACTCCTGATAACCCAAAAAACCTGTCTCAATAAATTAGCATATTTCACCCATCCAATCAAATAAAAGTGTTTTTTAATAACAAACAAAAAAACCAACAAATAATAATGTTCAGTTATGCACTCAATACTTGGTCGGGAATCCTTTGGCAGAAATGACTGCTTCAATGCGGCGTGGCATGGAGGCAATCAGCCTGTGACACTGCTGAGATGTTATGGAGGCCCAGGATGCTTCAATAGCGGCCTTAAGCTCATCCAGAGTGTTGGGTCTTGCGTCTCTCAACTTTCTCTTCACAATATCCCACAGATTCTCTATGGGGTTCAGGTCAGGAGAGTTGGCAGGCCAATTGAGCACAGTAATACCATGGTCAGTAAACCATTTACCAGTGGTTTTGGCACTGTGAGCAGGTGCCAGGTCGTGCTGAAAAATGAAATCTTCATCTCCATAAAGCATTTCAGCCGATGGAAGCATGAAGTGCTCCAAAATCTCCTGATAGCTAGCTGCATTGACCCTGCCCTTGATGAAACACAGTGGACCAACACCAGCAGCTGACATGGCACCCCACACCATCACTGACTGTGGGTACTTGACACTGGACTTCAGGCATTTTGGCATTTCCTTCTCCCCAGTCTTCCTCCAGACTCTGGCACCTTGATTTCCGAATGACATGCAAAATTTGCTTTCATCAGAAAAAAGTACTTGGGACCACTTAGCAACAGTCCAGTGCTGCTTCTCTGTAGCCCAGGTCAGGCGCCTCTGCCACTGTTTATGGTTCAAAAGTGGCTTTACCTGGGGAATGCGGCACCTGTAGCCCATTTCCTGCACACGCCTGTGCACGGTGGCTCTGGATGTTTCCACACCAGACTCAGTCCACTGCTTCCTCAGGTTCCCCAAGGTCTGGAATCGGTCCTTCTCCACAATCTTCCTCAGGGTCCGGTCTCCTCTTCTCGTTGTACAGCGTTTTCTGCCACATTGTTTCCTTCCAACAGACTTACCATTGAGGTGCCTTGATACAGCACTCTGGGAACAGCCTATTTTGCTTGAGGGTGTCAATGATGGCCTTCTTGACATCTGTCAGGTCGCTAGTCTTACCCATGATGGGGGTTTTGAGTAATGAACCAGGCAGGGAGTTTATAAAAGCCTCAGGTATCTATTGCATGTGTTTAGAGTTAATTAGTTGATTCAGAAGATTAGGGTAATAGGTCGTTTAGAGAACCTTTTCTTGATATGCTAATTTATTGAGACAGGTTTTTTGGGTTATCAGGAGTTGTATGCCAAAATCATCAGTATTAAAACAATAAAAGACCTGACAAATTTCAGTTGGTAGATAATGAATCTATAATATATGAAAGTTTAATTGTAATCATTACATTATGGTAAATAATGAAATTTAACACTATATGCTAATTTTTTGAGAAGGACCTGTATATTGCACAGTGTTTATTTTGGTGGAGACCTATTGATGCAATATTGGGTACGCGGTTATTTTAACACTCTCTCATTGTCCTATGGTACGTACTAAATTGTGATTTTTTATGATATATATTTTTATCAATATTTGTTGCCATCTTTGAATTATGTAATAAAGGCAAATTTTTAATTACTATTCCTTGTATGGTGCTGACTCTGGTGTGTCTGTAATCAGGGTGTCTGGGATTAGGTACTCTATGTTGCACCTTCCTGACTATATACAGCGTTTTAGGTTTATCTCAGCCACCTATACAGGCTTTCCTTCCCTTATATGATATGGTCTAACCTACAGGTCCAGCACGTTTAGTCCAGCTATACTATTGAGGGTTAGTGGACCCGCCACCTCCCTCTTTCCTAGTGCACCTTATCGGACAGGACACGATGTACCACTGATCCAGGACACCACAGGTATCCCACTCTTCTGTTCCCACTGCGCCACGATTGCATTTATTCTATCCCCGCAATCATATATGGCTTCTTTATTTACAGGCCCAATATCTTTGATACAACTTTACCCCTGGCAACTCATTTATTCGCCATCTACCTTCAACATTATACATTATATCATTTTGGGCACTTTAGCGCCTTCCCAGGAGACTGCAGGTACCTCAGCCATTCACCTACACTACACTATTACTGCTTCCCTTATGCATGTATAACCTTATAGGCCCATCATGAATGTGATGGCCATTCCCCTATAAGTCTATTATAAAATAGGATTCCTACATTTTTCCAACACCATATACCAAGGTATACAACTAATACCATCTACTAGGGTACCCCCACCCTCTCCTCCTCCCTGTAGAGTAGTGATATATGTTTATATATTTTTTATCTGTCATACCCTCCCTCCCATCAGACATCTTATTTTAGTTGCCTATACCCGGGACCCTTAGGCACTGACCGCCTTATTCTTTATTCTCTATAATAATGACACTCTATTTATCACAGTGACAGGATTAACATTAGAGAAATTGCCCTCCTGCTCTGCTTTTTTGCCATGTGTGTACGCACTTCAGGAAACCAAGTTAACCATACTACACTACATCTGTCGCTTCCTACATTCCCCTACCTTTCTTGTACCTCTCCTCTCAGAGATATCATATGAGTAAATATGCATTATTCTTGAAATTAATTAGCGACTACCTTCACTTTTTATTATGTATGTTTGGTTTAATGTCTTTGTATTTGTTTTATTTGTACATATACTTTGGTGATTGTATATTTAGTCTTTTGACCCTCTCTCACTATATATTTGTCTTTTGGTGATATTGTTGCGATACTATGACTAGCTATTTATACTGTTTCTTTATCTCCTCAGTAACCCCATGAATAAGACCCTGGTGGGTCGAAACGTTGGGTTTGGTCTCAATGCACACGTATTGCTCTTATTACCAGGGCCGTATTTAGAGTTTATGCTGCCCTAGGCACTTTTCGTGCTGCCTCCCCCATTGGTGAGTATGACACTATCGGCAGTGACTTGGGCTACTTTAACATCAGCGATTTTTGACATTTGCAGCAGTTTATTCGCATCCGTAACAGATCACTTACGGCAACAGTGCGTTCGGCCTCATTCATTCCCTATGGGACTTGCGGACATGTGCGGCACTTGCGGTTTTGCCGCAATCCTGCAAATACGGTACTTGCAGCAACAGGAAAAAAAATGCTGCTAGCAGTGTTTTTTTGTCTTGCCTCAAGTGCAAAACCTCAAGTGCCGCACATGTCCGCAAGTCCCATAGGGAATGAATGAGGCCAAACGCAGATTTGCCGGCCCGTAACTGATACGCTACGTGACAGATGCGGAAAAACTACAGTATCTGCCGTGAACGGAGAAAATCGCTGATGTGAAAGTAGCCTTAGCAAATCTTTCCAGTTGTCATGTGAGAATCTGGTGAATCTCATACACATTACATGGTCAGTTGATTCTGCCATGATTGCAAGGTTTGACAGATTTCTAAAGTGAACCCCCTCTTCAGCCTCACCCTGTTGGATGCAGGACGCAGACTTCCCTCAACAGCCTCTCCTCACTCCCGTAAGCAGCCTTCACCTGCCAGATGCAGCCTCCACCTGCCAAATGCAGCCTCCCCTGCCAGATGCAGCCACCTAAGCAGCCTCTCATCTCACCAGCCTCTCATCTCCTCACCAGCCTCCCATCACCAGCCTCACCTCTCCTCAGCAGCCTCCCCTTACCAGCCTCTCATCTCCTCTCCAGCCTCCCCTCACCAGCCTCTCATCTCCTCTCCAGCCTCCCCTCACCAGCCTCTCATCTCCTCTCCTCCCAGCCTCTCGTCTCCTCAGCAGCCTCCCCTCTCCTCAACAGCCTCCCCTCTCCTCAGCAGCCTCTCATCTCCTTTCCTCAGCAGCCTCCCATCTCCTCACCAGCCTCCCATCTCCTCACCAGCCTCCCATCTCCTCACCAGCCTCCCATCTCCTCACCAGCCTCCCATCTCCTCAGCAGCCTTCCCTCAACAGCCTCCCCTCTCCTCAGCAGCCTTCCATCTCCTCACCAGCCTCCCATCTCCTCAGCAGCCTCCCATCTCCTCACCAGCCTCCCATCTCCTCAGCAGCCTCCCATCTCCTCAGCAGCCTCCCCTCAACAGCCTCCCCTCTCCTCAGCAGCCTTCCATCTCCTCACCAGCCTCCCATCTCCTCAGCAGCCTCTCATCTCCTCTCCTCACTAGCCTCCCCTCTCCTCACCAGTCTCCCCTCTCCTCACCAGCCTCCCCTCTCCTCAGCCTCTCATCTCACCAGCCTCCCATCTCCTCACCAGCCTCTCATCAGCAGCCTCTCATCTCCTCTCCTCAGCAGCCTCCCCTCTCCTCACCAGCCTCCCCTCTCCTCACCAGCAGCCTCCCCTCTCGTCAACCAGCCTCCCCTCACCAGCCTCTCATATCCTCTCCTCACCAGCCTCTCATCTCCTCAGCAGCCTCCCCTCTCATCTCCTCTCCTCAGCAGCCTCCCCTCACCAGCCTCCCCTCTCATCTCCTCTCCAGCCTCTCATATCCTCCCCTTAGCAGCCTCCCCTCACCAGCCTCTCCTCTCCCCTTAGCAGCCTCCCCTCTCATCTCCTCTCCAGCCTCTCATATCCTCCCCCTAGCAGCCTCCCCTCACCAGCCTCTCCTCTCCCCTTAGCAGCCTCCCCTCACCAGCCTCTCCTCTCCCCTCCCCTTAGCAGCCTCCCCTCTCATCTCCTCTCCAGCCTCTCATATCCTCCCCTTAGCAGCCTCCCCTCACCAGCCTCTCCTCTCCCCTTAGCAGCCTCCCCTCTCATCTCCTCTCCAGCCTCTCATATCCTCCCCTTAGCAGCCTCCCCTCACCAGCCTCTCCTCTTAGCAGCCTCCCCTCTCATCTCTTCTCCAGCCTCTCATATCCTCCCCCTAGCAGCCTTCCCTCACCAGCCTCTCCTCACCCCTTAGCAGCCTCCCCTCTCATCTCCTCTCCAGCCTCTCATATCCTCCCCTTAGCAGCCTCCCCTCACCCCTTAGCAGCCTACCCTCTCATCTCCTCTCCAGCCTCTCATATTCTCCTCTTAGCAACCTCCCCTGTCTTCACTCACATCAGCAGACTCCCATCTCCTCTCTCACCTCACTCCTCTCGGCAGCTTCCTCTCACACTGCCCGCCTCATTTCCCTGCTCACCGCGGACTTCAGTATCTTCTCCAACAAACATGACATGCTGCTCAGCTCTGCTCCTACATTAAAAAGAGCGCGCAGCATGTCACATGACCGGCGTCAGGACCATGATGCACTTGGGCCTGCCTGCTGCTGCTTAAAGGTACAGCACCCATTTCTGGACGCCAGATGCACACTAACAAGTAATGCCCTGATAGTGGGCAGCCATGCGCCCGAGACCCCCTCCCCCCGCAGCAGCCGGGGCTGAGGTAGGTGGGTGAATGGGGTGACCCCGGACCTAAAAAAATTTTTTTTTTTTAAACTTGCTCAGGTGCCGCCACCTCACATCGCCCCGCCCTAGGCACGTGCCCTCAAGTGCCTAGTGGCAAATACGGCCCTGCTTATTACCCTATGGCAACCCTTTTTGTTATGACAATAAATTTGTTGAACACTTTTGCATCACATCGAGTCTGTGTGTGCGGTATTTTTTGGTATTTTCACATTATGTTTATGACCATTCATATGATTTCGAAGTGACTGTGTGGTGCATCCGACATATAAAAGTCCACACACACATGTCACCACATACACAAAAAAAATCAGAACCACAGGTTAATTCTTTGGTAAAATTGTATGTGGCATTGCTGTTTTTTATATTTATATTTTTCTTAACATGATCTATAATTTTACAACTGTCACAATGTTTCCTTCAAACTTTAAAAATTCATTTTTCTCATTTTTTTGACAGATGTCATATTTATTGGTGTTGTTTTTTGAAGGGGGAGTACATAAATACCTAAGTACTTTATAAGTTTTAATAGTTCTACCTCCTCTGATCTTTGAGTATTGGGTCTTTACTCCGTAACTACCAATATTTTTCGAGAATACAGCCTCTATCGTAGGTGGTAATGAAGCTATAATTCCCCTTTGTTGTGCTATCAATAACTCAGTGTTTTGAAGATTGTTTTTTCAGGCAATAATCCTCTGTGAGAGTAAGATTGCATTGATACACTGCATGTACTAATGATTTTAGATACCTTGGATACCTTTTTTCTTTAAACCTGGAAAGTAAAACCTGTGATTGTTACACATAGTCCGTATTGGACGTACAGTCACATCTAATACGACGGAATTGACTAGAAGGAATATTTGTCTTCCATTTGGAGTAGTGTGAACCAAAAAAAATCCGAATAGCCATCAGTGTCGACTGGTTTTAAATGAGTTTGGCTGGTATAGTTCTAAATCCAGGAAAATAATACTTTCCTTAGAAATGTTTGCAGTGAACGAGAGTCCCCAATTGTTAGTGTTGAGTTCTTCACTAAAGAGGGATGCCTCCTTTCTGTACCACACGAGATGACAAACAGATCATATATATAAAGTCGTTAATATTTGTTATTATCACTGTATTTTTGGGATCTGATCGGCGATAGGGACTAGAACTTCCCCTTAAACATGTTTACAAAATTTGGGGCTGCCCGAGTCTCCATTGCAGTCTTGAACTGCTGTAAATGTAATGTGCTCTGGAACATTAATAGATTATGTTCCAGAATGAATTTTAAGAAAGGTCTTTTGTTTAAAGGAAATAGAGGGGTCCCAGGAAAGATAAAAATCAGCTGCTTCCAGACCCAGCTTGTGCTCAATATTAGAGTACAGGGCTGATACATCAAGGGTTAAAAAGAGATAGTCATTGTCCCAGGTGAGATCTCTGTTTTTTAGGATCAATAAAATGAGACAATGTACTCATACGCGACCATATCAATGAGATGATAGGACATCCTGGACGATTTTTTGTGCTTTTTGTGAATTTTAGGAGGATGATAGAATATGGCTTGATTAGTGCAAGTATTGGTGAGAACACGCTTCTCTTTTTTAATTATTATTTTGGCTCTATATGTTTCATTGATGAGCAAAGACCACTCTTTTTCAAATTCTTTTGATGGATCATTGTAGATCACTTTGTAATACCGTATATACTCAAGTATAAGCCCACCCGAGTATAAGCCGACCCCCCTAATTTTGCCACAAAGAACTGGAAAAAATTAATGACTCGAGTATAAGCCTAGGTCAGCAAATGCAGCAGCTACTGGTAAATTTCAAAAATAAAAATAGATACCAATAAAAATAAGAAGAGGTCCTTTTATGTTCAAACGTAGAAGGAAGACGTATCGCTTCTGCAAAAAAGAAGTCCTGGAAAAATATCTCAAAAGAGGAACTTTATGCATACATTGGACTTTTACTGCTGGCAGGGAGTCAAAAATCATATGATGATCGTATGATACGAGAATTATTTCTGGACCCACTTTCTGATCCACACTATAAGGCGACAATGTCAGTGGACAGATATGAGGAAATTAGAAGACACATTCGATTTGATGATAAGCGAACACGTGCATTGAGGTTTGAAACAGACAAAATTAGCCCCTATCAGTTATATCTGGAACATATTTATCAAAAATTGCACCAAACTTTACAATCCTAGTACTAATGTTACAATAGATGAGCAACTTGTACCGTTCAGAGGACGCTGCAAGTTCATACAATACATGCCCGGTATCCAGCCAAATATGGAATCAAAATCTTCTGGATGTGTGATTCTGCAAATTATTATGGCATATATGGCATAATCTACTGTGGCAAAGAGATTTGTGCATGAGTACAGATGGATCTGGGGTCTGAAATTGTCAAAACTCTTGCTGTTCCAATATTCAATTTAGGTAGAATCATTACCATGGACAATTTTTCACCAATGTTGAACAAGGCAATTTTCTGCATCAAAAAGCTATTACACTTGTTGGTACTATCAAGCCAAACCGATGAGAATTTCCAGAATCACTGAAATACAATAGTCAGCAGGCACTTTATGAGAGTGTCTTTGGATTCAATAACAAAGCGACTTTGGTATCTTACAAAGCGAAGAAGGAGAAATCAGTGATTTTACTCAGTACCATGCATCACAATTGTAGTATTGACAGAAAATTAAAACCAGAAATCATCCTGCATTAGAATAAAACAAAAGGAGATGTAGACAAAATGTATGAGATGGTGGGAGAATATTCATACAAGAGGCAAACAAAACGATGGCCTGTAGTACTTTTTTCAAATATGCTTGATGTAGCAATCCTAAATTCATTCATCATTTATACAGAAACTCATCCAGAATTCCATGCACAGAGGAAGAACAGGAGACGCCTATTTTTGAAGGGCCTTTGTCATGAACTTGTAATGCCTCACATGATACAGCGAAGCGATGCTAAAGGCTTGCTAAATCAAACTAAAGAAGCAATGAAACAGTGTGGAGTACAGTTTCAGATGATTCCAGGGCCAGGAGAAAGAAAAAAAAAAAACGCTGTTTCATGTGTCCAAGAAACATAGAAGGGAAAACTGAGAGATTTTGTTCAATTTGGAAGGAAAATGTCTGCAAAGAATATTCTTCCAAAAAAATAACTTGTCGAAATTGTTTGGATGACTAATATAACAGAAAAGAAACATAATATAAATGTAGCTGCAGCTAGTTTGGTATAGATTTCTATGCCTTTTTGTGCATTTTTTCAAATGTTTGTGTGAAATTTAAAAAAAAAAATTTGGGGGGTGTTTTCGGTGAAAAATCATAATTAAAATTTTGTCTACTAACCATATTTTATTTAGCAGTTTTAAAATTAACTTGTAAAAGTCATATAAGTGTGTTTTTCCATATGATTTGCATTTCCTAAAAGGCCCCCAATACGTTAATATGAAGATGTCTGATGTCACGCATGCTATGGTTAAGTGTTTTTGAATATCAATATTGAATCTGGAGCCCCATATAATGCTCCATAAAGTTCATGATGGGCCCCATAAGATGCTCCATAATGAAATATGCCCCATATAATGCTCCATAAAGTTTATGATGGGCCCCATAAGATATTTCATACAAAAATATGCCCCATATGATGTTGCACAAAGATTGATTATGGCCCCATAAGATGAAAATATGCCTCACATAATGCTGCGTAAAGGTTGATTATGGCCCCATAAGATGCTCCATAGAAACATTTACCCCATGTAATGATGCACAAAGGTTGATTATGGCCCCATAAGATGCTCCATAGAAACATTTGCCCCATATAATGCTGCAAAAAGGTTGATTATGGCCCCATAAGATGTTCCATAGAAACATTTGCTCCATAAAATGCTGCATAAAGTTGACTATGGCCCCATAAGATGCTCCATAGAAAATGTGCCCCATATAATGCTGCATAAAGGTTGATTATGGCCCCATAAGATGAAAATATGCCCCATATAATGCTGCATAAAGGTTGATTATGGCCCCATAAGATTCTCCATAGAAACATTTGCCCCATGTAATGCTGCACAAAGGTTGAATATGGCCCCATAAGATGCTTCATAGTAACATTTGCCCCATAAAATGCTGCATAAAGGTTAATTATGGCCCCATAAGATGTTCCACAGAAAATGTGCCCTATATAATGCTGCACAAAGGTTGATTATGGCCCCATAATATGCTCCATAGAAACATTTTCCCCATATAATGCTGCAGAAAGGTTGATTATGGCCCTATAAGAAGCGCCATAGAATATTATGCCCCATACAATGCTGCATAAAGGTTGATTATGGCCCCATAAGATGCTCCATAGAAAATGTTCCCCATATAATGCTGCATAAAGGTTGATTACGGCCCCATAAGATGCTCCATAGAAACATTTGCCCCATATAATGCTGCATAAAGATTGATTATGGCCCTATAAGATGCTCCATAGAATATTATGCCCATACAATGCTGCATAAAGGTTGATTATGGCCCCATAAGATACTCCATAGAAACATTTACCCCATATAATGCTGCGTAAAGGTTGATTATGGCCCCATAAGATGCTCCATAGAAACATTTGCCCCATATAATGCTGCATAAAGGTTGATTATGGCCCCATAAGTTGCTCCATAGAAAATGTTCCCCATATAATGCTGCATAAAGGTTGATTATGGCCCCATAAGATGCTCCATAGAAACATTTGCCCCATATAATGCTGCATAAAGATTGATTATGGCCCCATAAGATGCTGCATAGAAAATGTTCCCCATATAATGCTGCGTAAAGGTTGATTATGGCCCCATAAAATGCTCGATAGAAGCATTTGCCCCACATGCTGCTGCTGCGATTAAAAAAAAATGACATACTCACCTCTTGTCCTGAGCAGGCAGGGACACGGCACTTGCGATATTCACCTGTCCCCGTTCCACCGCCGCACACGTCTCTGTCTTCCATCTCTCTGCAGTGACTGTTCAGTGTGCACACTAAACACATCATGGCGCCCTCTGATCTGAACGTCACAGCCAGAGGATGCAGAAGACACAGCGGCGCTCGGTGGTGGAATGGGGACAGGTGAATATCGCATGGATCACCCTCCCCCATTATACTCACTCTCCCAGCGCAGTCCCCGCTTCTCCGATGCAATGGTCTCTGACACCAGCATCTTGTTTCTGTGTTCAGCAGTCACTGGTACCACTCATTAAAGTAATGAATATGTGCTCTACCCCTATGGGAGTTGAGTCGCGTCTATATTCATTACTTTAATGAGCGGTACCACATGACCGCTGAACACAGGAAGAGCTGCGGGCGCCGGAGAAGCAGGGTCCTACAGAGATGCCCTGGGAGCAGGTGAGTATGATGTGACAGCTGCCGCTCCCCCTCCCCCACCAACCCCCAGGGACAATGACTCGAGTATAAGCCGAGAGGGGCACTATCACGAAGGAAGTTATAAGTGACAATCACCGATGCTATCTCCTGGGAAGACAGAACCCGGAGATAGCCACAGACTTCCAGGAATGCGAGGCAAGCAAGACTGGAGAGAGATTGCTTCAGGCCTGAGAAGACCTGAATCACCTGACTGCTGGAGGGCGTGGCCTAAGCTTCAGGGAGGTAGAAGCTGAAGGAAAACTCCTAGAAAGGTAACTAAAGAACAGAGCTACCAAGGGGCACAGACAGAGACATAAACAGATCAGGCCGGGGTCAGAGCACGGGATAGCATAACGGTACCAAGGGACTAGACAGAAAGGACAGTAGGGGCCAAGTAGAGGTCAATATCAACGGACAGAGAAAGTACAGAGACAGAATCCAACAAACAGTATCCAGAGAACAGACAGAGTCAAAAAGCCAAGGAATCAAGCAAACCAGCACACAGCACAAAACACACTCAGGGGTCAATACACTTAGCCAAGGGCGGAAGTATCACTGACAAAGGAAACTCCCAGATGAAGGCTATAAAAAGTCCATGCAGGATCAATGTGAGGCTACACAGCTGCATCAACTTACATCATGATTTAAGGTATTTATACATGGGCATCTGTGGCGAAAACTATACCCCTGATGAAGCCACCGCTGTGGCGACACGCGTAGGGTATTTGCTCTTCTTTTGTGCCTGCTTTCACTAAGATTGGGTCACTATACCCAATTCTCCTCAGGGGAAATGGCCAGCCTGCATGCCTTGCACATAGGTAGCTTGTTTATTTAGAGTGCAACATTATAACTCTGTGCACTACTTGACTATATCTTAGCACTGGGGCATCCAGGGCCATTATGCCTGGCTTATTTCACAATTTTGTGTGACTAAGATCAGTATTGGTATGTAGCCCCATGCTCTACTTGTTTGTATTTACATAGTGCTACCATCTTATGTGCGCTTCTCTGTCTGCCCTGTTGGCCTGATCACAGGTCCTTTTGGTTTTTTCAAAGTTGTTACACTGCATGCATCATTGGTTTGTGTACCTCAGTACTCCTAGTTTTTTATGTGTGACTTTTATGGCAATTATTTGTCTATTTACATGGTTTGCTCTGTTATTATACACATGCATTTTGTAAATATGCTGTCCATATAGGAGTCTGAGGAATATGTATATACAACCATGTCTATTTTCCCTTCCTGAATTGTATACAGGCATTTGCCTTATTTCAGGCATTGTTCTAATCTGTTTTTTAGATGTTTTTAATGTTTTTGTCCTGTGTTTCACCTTAATAAAGTTGTGTTTTTTGCACAAATCCTTGCTGCCTGGTGATCCCCACTTTATATGGCCTTTGCTGCTTCTTTTTTCTTGTACATGTTTATATTCTTAGGTCAGGGCTGGATCCCAGCTTTTTCTGTTCTGTGGTGCCCCATACTATATTTTCTCATTGTACACAGGACCGCTATATATAGTATACAGTGTATAGTGTCAGTGTATAGGTAACACTGACTCACCAGTGACGTCTCTAGGTGAAGTCCTTAATCTTTCATCCAGCACAGACAGCCATCATTTCTTCCAGCCAGGAATCGATTCTGCAGGAAATAACACAGTTATCTCAAACTCCGCTTGCAGAACACATTACTTAATTTTTCACAACTTCTATATTACACCACATGAAGAAAAAAAGGCGATATAGTGTCACTCTGCACAGTAACAGGACCGTCCCCCCATTTAAAACAGTATACTCAAAAAATAAAAATACATCACTGCAGTAATAATATCCCTTAATTAGCCCCTATGGTAAAAATATTCCCCATCCTGGCCCCGTTTATCTCATTCCTGGCTCCAGCCATATGTTCTCGCATCCTGCCCTCATGAGTATCCATTCTACCCCATATGATCTCCTTATCCTGCCCCATCTGTCTCCATCGTATCCATCCTGCCCCATGATCCAATCCTGCCCCATGTCTTTCATTCTTCCCCGTGTCTCCAATCATGCCCCGTATCTACATTCTGCCCATGCCTCCAGTCCTGCCCCCAGTGTGTCCAGCAATCTGCCCCAGTGTGTCCAGCAACCTGCCCCAGTATGTCCAGCATTGCCCCCAGACAGTGTGTCCAGCAATCTGCCCCAGTATGTCAAGCATATTGCCCCAGTGTGTCCAGTATTGCCCCCGGACAGTGTGTCCAGCAATCTGCCCCAGTGTGTCCAGCAATCTGCCCCAGGGTGTCCAGCATATTACCCCCAGTGTGGCCAGCATATTACCCCCAGAGTGTCCAGCAATCTGCCACAGTATGTCCAGCATATTGCCCCAGTGTGTCCAGCATTGCCCCGACAGTGTGTCCACCAATCTTCCCCAGTATGTCAAGCATATTGCCCCAGTGTGTCCAGCATTTCCCCCAGTGTGTCCAGCAATCTTCCCCAGTATGTCAAGCATATTGCCACAGTGTGTCCAGATTTGCCCCCAGTGTGTTCAACAATCTGCCCCAGTATGTCCAGCATATTGCCCCAGAGTGTCCAGCATTGCCCCCAATGTGTCTAGCAATCTGCCCCAGTGTGTCCAGCATGTTACCCCCAGTGTGTCCAGCATATTACCCCCAGTGTGTCCAGCAATCTGCCCCAGTATGTCCAGCACTGCCCCCAGTGTGTCCAGCAATCTGCCCCAGTGTCCAGCATTGCCCCAGTGTGTCCAGCAATCTGCCCCAGGGTCTCCAGCAATCTGCCCCAGTGTATCCAGCATTGCCCCCAGTGTGTCCAGCAATCTGCCCCAGTGTCCAGCATTGCCCCAGTGTGTCCAGCAATCTGCCCCAGTGTCCAGCATTGCCCCAGTGTGTCCAGCAATCTGCCCCAGGGTGTCCAGCATTGCCCCAGTGTGTCCAGCATTGCCCCCAGACAGACAGAGTCAGACATAAAGAAAAAAAAAAATCCTCACTTCTCCCGTTCCCAGCGCAGGTCCGATGCACTCAGCATCTCTCTGGCTCTGCAACGCTCAGGACAGAGAGGCTGAGCGCGCAGTGATGACATTATCGCACCCTCTGCCCTGAGACGTCGCAGAGTCAGAGGGCGCTGAAGACGCTGCAGCTGCTGCAGGAACCAGGAGAGGTGAGTATTAGAAGGGGGGCCCAATGCCAGCGATGGCATCGGGGGGGTGCGCAGGGGGGGAGCCCTGGTCGTGGCGGTGGTCGGCGCCGTCCAAAGATTTAATGGGCCCGCGTCTCTTTTTTTTTTCCTTCCTCCTCCTCCTCCTCTCTGGGTCAGGGCCCACCATGCATTTCACCGGTATCCCGGTGGGCCAGTCCGACCCTGCCTTTATTACTTATGTGCTTCAAAATGGTCACACAACTCACTTTAAGCCATGTCCTCATTACTACGAAGTGAAAGAAAGGTTCTCCGATCTCATCCAAGAGCCTGACACCATTCCTACTCCCTATGGTGATGATTTAGTGAGAAAAGTGTTTCGCCAACACAAGTTCACAACAAAATCGCTTATCCATAGAGGATAAGTAGTTTATTAAAATAATGGACAGTTGATTCTTCAAGAACTTATCTGACTGCTGGGTTGCTCCCTTACCCTACAAGGCTGAAAGAGCCAAGCTTTCTAACATCTCACTGCAGACAACTATAAGAAACAAGTCTGAAATGAAGAACCATTTTTTAGCCATTATGGATAACATTAGGGTTGAGCGAAACGGGTCGGTCACTTTCAGAAGTCGCCGACTTTTGGCAAAGTCGGGTATCATGAAACCCGACCCGACCCCTGTGTGGGGTGGGCCATGATGTCGGCAATCTTCTGAATGTGTATCGGAATTCCGATCCCGGTTTCCGATATGTTTGCAATATCGGAAATCGGTATCGGAATCCATATTTAATGTAAAATAAAGACTTAAAATAAAAAATATCGCTATACTTACCCTCTGACGTGCCCTGGTACTAACCGGGAACCTTCCTTCCTTCGAATCAGCGCTTGCAGGACCTTGCGGTGACGTCGCGGTGACGTCGCGGCTTGTGATTGGTATTTTTTATTTTAATTCTTTATTATACACTTAAATATGGATCGCAGGGCCTGAAGGAGAGTTTCCGCTCCTTCAGACCCTGGGAACCATTGGAAACCCAATGCACTGCATTGGGTTTCGAGTTTCGGCCGACCCCGACTTTTTTATAGGATCGGCCGATTTCACTCGACCCGACTTTTGAAAAAGTCGGGTTTCGTGAAACCCGACCCGATCCTATAAAAGTAAAGGTCGCTCAACCCTAGATAACATATTTCACAATGACCACGCAGAGCCAGCTCCACCCTTGCAATAGAACGAAGAATGCTGGTATCTACCTTCTTTGGAGTGTATCTTCCAAGAAAGCCCAAACAAATCAGAGTGATGTTTGATTCAAGTTGCCCCAGTTTTTCAATGTCTTTTTAAAATGTGGTGCCCTGAACTGGATACAGTATTCTAGATGAGGCCTGACCAAGGAGGAATAGAGGGGGATAATTACTTCACGTGATCAAGACTTTATGCTTCTCTTAATGCATCCTAGAACTGTTTGCCTTTTTCACTGCTCCATTGCACTGTTGACTCATGTGCAGTCTGTGATTTATTAGTATACCCAAATCTTTTTCACACATGCTGTTGCTTAGTTCTATTGCTGTTCTATAGATTACATTTTTCTTGCCCAGATGTAGAATCTTGCATTTCTCCCTGCTAAATACCATTCTATTAGTCTCTGCTCATTGGTCAACCTTATCTAGATCCTTATGAATCCTTTCTCTGTCTTTCCTAGTGTTAGCTATCCCTCCTAACTTTGCATTGTCTGGAAAATTTTATTAGTTTATCTTCAGTTCTCTTATCTAGATCATTTATAAAAATGTTGAAAAACATTGGGGCCAGGACAGAGCTTTGTGGTACCCCACTTGAAACACTTTTCCAATTACATGTACAACCATTTAAATTATTACCACTCTTTGAGTACGATCACTGAGCCAGTTATGAATCAACCTAACATAGCCTTGTCAATCCCATACATGGTCACTTTTTCAATAAGGATAGTATGAGAGAATTTATAAAATGCTTTGCTAAAGTCGAGACATATTAGATCTACTGCATTTCCCTGATCGACCCAGTCAGTAATTGTTATGACCTGGTGGTTAGGAGCACCCGGAATGACCTGATGGTTAAACTCATACAGGACAAGCTCTGGGAAGTGGGAGCTCTGCTGACCGCAACCCCTAATCCTATTACACAACTAGAAATAGCCGTGGAGCGTACCAAACACGACCCAGACGCCTCTTCACAGCCTAAGAGCTAACTAGCCCTAAAGATAGAAAATAAAGCCTACCTTGCCTCAGAGAAATTCCCCAAAGGAAAAGGCAGCCCCCCACATATATTGACTGTGAGTTAAGATGAAAGTCACAAACACAGAAATGAAACAGGTTTCAGCAAAGGGAGGCCAGACTTACTAAACAGACTGAGGATAGGAAAGGTATCTTTGCGGTCAGCACAAAAAACTACAAAAAGACCACGCAGAGTGTGCAAAAAGACCTCCGCACCGACTCACGGTGCGGAGGTGCCACTCTGCATCCCAGAGCTTCCAGCTAGCAAGGAAAAATCATGATAGCCAGCTGGACAAGGAAACAATGAACAAATAATTAACTAGCAGGGACTTAGCTTCTGCTGGAGTAGACAGGTCACCAGAAAGATCCAAGAGCGAACTGAACCAGTACAAGAACATTGACAGCTGGCATGGAGTAACGATCTGAGTGGAGTTAAATAGAGAAGCCAGCCAAAGAATAACCTACGTCACCTGTGGAAGGAACCTCAGAAGCAGCAGCTCCACTCACAGCCACCAGAGGGAGTCCATGGACAGAACTCGCCAAAGTACCATTCATGACCACAGGAGGGAGTTCGATAACAGAATTCACAACAATAATTCTATCATAGAAGGAAATTAGATTAGTTTGGCATGACTTGTTTGCTATAAACCCATGCTGTCTCTGCTTAATTATTGTATTCTCATCCAAGAACTTACACACTTGCTGTTTAATAATTTTTTCAAATATATTTCCTGGTATAGAAGTAAGGCTCACTGGTCCATAATTTCCTGGCTCCTTATTCTTTCATTTTTTGAAGATATGGAAAACATTTGCCCTTCTCCAATGTTCTGGGACTTCTCCTGTTTTCCTGGATTTTTCAAAGATTCTGGCTACTGGTTCTGCAACAGTCCTGTCACCATGAAGGCCTTTCACCCTAATGATCATGGTGCAGAGTTCAGAGACTTGAATCCAGGCTCAGACAATATTACCAGTACAGAGATGAAACTTGTTGAAGGACTCCTTCGGCTTTCAGGTTATGTAACATACCTGTCGGCATCACTGCATGGCTTCCCATTCCCCACCATGTAGGTACACTGACTTAATCACCACTGCGGTGAGTTGTCCATGCAGTGAGTTGTCCTCTGCTTGCTGTATGCTATAAGCCCTGTGTCCTTTGCTTGCTGTGTGCATACTTCCTGGCTGTATACTTAGGGCGGCCGCACAAGCCATTCCTGATTTTTAAAAAGAGACAGTGCGTGCATTCCTAATGTGTCCCTAGACAATTGTTAAGAGGCATTTGGCAGTTAAGGCACCTTTACCAATGAGAAGGTGCCTAAGCAACATTGTCTTTCAGTCTGTGTGCAACTACTGAGGTGCCAGGTCCTTTGCCGTTTTTGATCTAGCCTGTTTTCATTTATGCCACCCTGGGGTTTGCATGCTGAGGCCTGAACCCTGATTCTGTCCGTGTGTAAATTACTACATATCTCTGTTAGCATCCAAGTCTTGATCTTTCCTCACCCAGCTGTGTCTGTCTCTTCTCCTTAAACTTGCACAGTGTCTGAACCTGCTTCTATCTCTAAAGACCTGCAGTGTCTGTACTGACACTTATTGCAAAAAACCTGCAGTATCCAAACCAGTACCTATCTCTATTCTGTTGTCTCTGCACAACGTTAGTGATCTTTGTGTACACTTGCTACTTCGTTGTAAGTACCTGTGTGAATCTGGTCCTGCCTGTCCTGCTCCTACCTGAAAAAACACCATAAGAGGAAAGACCTCCACTATTCTAAACAAAAAAACACCAGTATACAGGCAAAGATGCTTACCTGTTCAAGGCCTCCAACAATTGCACTAACCAGGGTGCAGCGGACCCAAGTTAAGATGGCAAATACACAGGTGCAATAATACCGATAATGCAGCCACCCTACAATGGGGAATTGGCTGCTTGGTGCACCTGTGCAAACAAATAGTCTGTATGTGGCGTGTTCACACAGCAATGCAAAGTATATGGCTCAAAGCCTATTAATGACGCCACATAGCGGGCTTACCATAATGCATCCTGTGCGAACAGAGGCCACAGTGTACAGAGCCATCTAGGGCCCAGCCGCACCCTGGAAAAAATATACAGTGCACCAAAAACATAACAATGTATGCAAGGTATTGGTCGATATTATGGCCACAATATTTAAGCTGCCAACCCACGTCAAGGGTCCTTACATCTTGGCAGTCCTAATCTAAAAAAAACACCATAAGAGGAAAGACCTCCACTATTCTAAACAAAAAAACACCAGTATACAGGCAAAGATGCTTACCTGTTCAAGGCCTCCAACAATTGCACTAACCAGGGTGCAGCGGACCCAAGTTAAGATGGCAAATACACAGGTGCAATAATACCGATAATGCAGCCACCCTACAATGGGGAATTGGCTGCTTGGTGCACCTGTGCAAACAAATAGTCTGTATGTGGCGTGTTCACACAGCAATGCAAAGTATATGGCTCAAAGCCTATTAATGATGCCACATAGCGGGCTCATCATAATGCATCCTGTGCGAACAGAGGCCACAGTGTACAGAGCTCCTACCTGTCCTGGTTTTGGTCTAGTGTGTACCCTATCCTGTCTTTCCTGTGTATACTTGTCCTTGTTATTGTCCTGCTTGACCACATCTGTGGTTTCCTCGCTTGTCTGCACCTGTGGCTCTGCAGCTGTTGCGCACCTGCAGCTCTACATCTGTGCCACACATGCGGCTCCTTGTCTGCCCAGTCTAAACTTGGTCCTATTTGTTCATATTTAAGTCGTAATTGTCTGTGTCCCAGTCCTTACTGAAAATGCTCCTAGTCTGAACTGGATCCGACCCATCCCTGTATCCCTTCCCAGTTGTATCTGCCTGTGTCTCGGTCCTTCCTTTCCTGTCCATCCAGTCTGAACTGGGTCCTGCCAGTCCCTGTATCCCATTCATACCTGCCTGTGTCCCAGTCCTTCCCGAAACTGTTCCTGTCACTCCAGTCTGAAGTGGGGCCTGAATACCAGAGTGTCCGCCTGCCTGCCAGAGTGTCAGCCATTATAAACTTTATTGTACATATATAATGAGCAAAAAAAGACAAAAAATAAGTAATCAGGTGAGGTAAAGTACAAAAGTGCAGTTAAAATAACCCCTGCTGACGAGGGTATACTGGAAGTAATGATGCACCGGTAAAAAAAAAACGCCTCACTGGCACCCCCTTCATGAGGCTTTAAACATGTCCCAAGGTAATGCTGCATTGCATTTTCCCTCTATTTAAACATTTATATATTTGGGATCACTGTGTTTGCTGCTGTCACTACTTCATGACTTGCATCTACTCTTTGACTTGCATTTTCTAGCGTACACTTTGATGCTTGCATGTGGTGGCATTTGACCTCTTAGGCTACTTTCACACTTCCGTCTTTATAAAGACGTTGCAATGCATCATTCTGTGCAAAAAATGCATCCTGCAAAGTTGCCCGCAGGATGCGTTTTTTGCACATAGACTTGTATTACTGACGCATCGCGACTAGGGTTGAGCGAAACGGATCGGACAAATTAAAAAAAATCGCCGACTTTTGGCAAAGTCGGGTTTCATGAAACCCGACCCGATCCTAGTATGGAATCGGCCATGAGGTCGCCGATCTGCGTGCAAAAGTCGCGTTTCGTATAAGACGCTTTCAGCGCCATTTTTCAGCCAATGAAAGACGACGCAGAGTGTGCGCAGTGTGATGACATAGGTCTCGGTCCCCACCATCTTAGAGAAGGGCATGACAGTGATTGGCTTGCTTTCTGCGGCGTCACAGGGGCTATAAAGGGGCGTGCACGCCGGCCGCCATCTTAATTCTGCCGATCTTAGCACAGGGAGAGGTTGCTGCAGCTTCATCAGAAGAAGGGATATAGTTAGGGAGGGAAGATTAACCCCCAAACCGCTTGTGCTGTAGCGATTTCCACTGTCCAACACCACCTTTTGCAGGGACAGTGGAGGCTATATTTTTGTGCATCAGCTCTGTAGCTTATTAGGCTGCCTTATAAGGCTCCCTGATAGCTGCATTGCTGTTTGCACGCTGCTGTGCAAACCAACAGTCCTTTGTATTGCTGCCATACTTTTCCCGACATCATTGTAGGGAGATTGAAATTGTACTACAGTCCTTGTATTTTTTCATATATCTTCCAGCCACTTTCTGACACTTACATTGTGTTGTTTTATGCACTGGGCCTGAGTTTTGGTTCAGTCTCCCCCCCAAAAAAGTGAGATTCAAATTCTCACAAAGTGGATATACTGCAGTCCGAATAGTTTGTCGTATGTCAGCCAGCCACTTTCTGCCACTTACATTGTGTTGCATTACAGGAGCTCGCTTGCCCTGCTGCTAGTGTGCTATCAGAAAGAGTCTTCAGTGCTGCTGTTTCAATACTGACCGAAAAAAGGACACGTCTGGCTACCCAGAATGTTGATGATCTAACCTTCATTAAAATGAACTAATCATGGATCTCAAATTATTTTGCCCCACCTTCCCCTGCTGACACGTAGCTTGCCTGAAAAATGTCTTGCTTTTGGCCTCCTCTTACTGACTTCTCCAATTCCTCCATTTGCAGCTGCTGAATGTCCACCATAGGCCATTTTTATACCTCCCTAAATGGGCTGACTCCCCCCACAGGGCTGTGGTCACCACCTGGCGCAAGCACCCGTGCGAGTGCCGTTTGCCTGGACAGGTGGGTGGGCCCACTCTTGGGCGACGGCACTGGCACAGGGTCCCTCATAGTACACTAAAGTGTCTCTGACGGTGGTGTTGCACAACCAACGTCAGACACACCGTCGTAATATGAGGGGCCCTGTGCCAGTACCGCCGCCCACGAGAGTGTTCCCCCCAGCTCGAACAGTGCTCTACCACTTGCAATACTTACCTCTCCCTGCTCCACCACTGTGTAGTCTGTGCTGTTAAATCCTTCAATGGCACTACCAATACAAATTTGTTGAAATGATAGATGATAGCTAAAATATTCAGGGGCCCTGGCCTCCATTTAGACCAGTTAATACTTTGCGCCTACTACCACTGTCTGCTACTCAGCAGAGGAGCCCACACCTGTACCTAGCTATGCCACCTGTTTAGTCCTGTTACCAAATTTGAACTGCATTTAGCCTACTTTATTATTTGGGCCTACTAACTGTGTCTGCCACTCATTACAGTTGTCCTCCACTGAACAAAGCAATGCCGCCTGTTTAGTCCTTTTACCAATTTTGTACTGCATTTAGCCTACTTTAGTATTTGGGCCTACTAACTGAGTCTGCCACTCATTACAGTTGTCCTCCACTGAACAAAGCAATGCCGCCCGTTTAGTCCTGTTACCAATTTTGAACTGCATTTAGCCTACTTTAATATTTGGGCCTACTAACTGTGTCTGCCACTCATTACAGTTGTCCTCCACTGAACAAAGCAATGCCGCCTGTTTTGTCCTGTTACCAATTTTGAGCTGCATTTAGCCTACTTTATTATTTGGGGCTACTAACTGTGTCTGCCACTCATTACAGTTGTCCTCCACTGAACAAAGCAATGCTGCCTGTTTAGTCCTGCTACCAATTTTGAACTGCATTTAGCCTACTTTATTATTTGGGGCTACTAACTGTGTCTGCCACTCATTACAGTTGTCCTCCACTGAACAAAGCAATGCCGCCTGTTTAGTCCTGTTACCAATTTTGAACTGCATTTAGCCTACTTTATTATTTGGGCCTACTAACTGTGTCTGCCGCTCATTACAGTTGTCCTCCACTGAACAAAGCAGTGCTGCCTGTTTAGTCATGTTACCAATTTTGAACTGCATTTAGCATGCTTTTTTGGGGGGCCTATATCTGTGTTTCCTCCTCATCCTGCCCATTGCCCAGCCACTGCTAGAGGAGTCTGCTGGTACATTGACCCAGACCACTACATTTCCCTTGCACTCTACACAGCCAGAATCTGATCCTGCTGAAAGTCAGGTTCCCCTTCCCACATACTATACCATCTTACACGGGGGCAAAGAGGAAGGTGCAAATGAAAGTGCAGGTTCGTTCATCAGGTGAGGGGACATACTCGTTGGTGGCCCCTTATAGTAAGCAAAAGTGTCTCTGGCAGTGGGAGGCGCCACCCGCCGTCAAACACACCACCATACTATGAGTGGCCTTGTGCCAGTGCCAATGAGTGGGCCCCCCCTGCTTGCTCAGGATCACAGCACTTACAAAGTTGAAATATGTACCTCTCCCTGCTCCACCGCTATGACGTATTCCACGTTTCCTAGGCCCACGAAAATCTTGAGCCAGCCCTACCCCCCACAACTTTAGCCAAATGAGCCCCAGTTTTCAATGCCTAACTATTATTATAAAGTAAATTAAGATTGACAAGCTCAAGTAATCAGAATTGATGTTTTTGGCATTAAAATGGGCACTGAAGGTGTTTTCCTGTCCTCCACTCACTGCCGACTTTGATTACCCATTGACTTGCATTGGGTTTCGTGTTTCAGTCAGCCCCCGACTTTTCGCAATAATCGGCCGATTTCACCCGACCCGACTTTTGACAAAGTCGGGTTTCGAGAAACCCGACTCGATCCGAAAAAAGTAAAAGTCGCTCAAATCTAATCATGACGTATGGACACACGTTCCATACGTCGTTCACTGGATGCGTCGGTAATTGGCGGACCGTCGTCACAAAAAAAGTTCAATGTAACTTTTTTTGTGCAACGCGTCCGCCATTTTCCACCGCACATGCGTGGCCGAAACTCCGCCCCTTCCTCCCCGGAACTCATAATGGGCAGCGGATGCATCTGAAAACTGCATCCGCTGCCCACGTTGTGCACTATTTTGCACAACGTCCGTCAGTACTTCGGGCCGACGGTTTGCGACGGCCCCTTACCGACGGAAGTGTGAAAGTAGCCTTAGCCTACACTTTAAAGCCAACATATAGTTAAGGACTCTGTTTCTCCATACTGGGGCAAGTGTTGGTGTGTTGTCAGCAGCTGGAGATATTTGTCTACCTCTTGATTTATTCCTTGTGGACCTTTATTTTCTATTTACTCCGCCCTCTGAGGGTGCTTGTAGAGAGACACATGTTTCTCTGCATCATTACTTCCATTTTAGCCTTGTCAGCACCGGTTATTTTTGCTGCTCTTTTGTACTTTACCTCGCCTGATTACTTATTTTTTGTCTTTTTTTTTTATTATATATGTGCAATAAAATGTATATTGACTCACCTTAATATCCCCGTATTTTATTAGATCTTGGGCTATACCATTTCTATATTCGATATGACTATTGGTTGTTTGAATTTATTTAGAGCCTTACATCTGTAGATGCACTTCTTTTCAGTCTTGATTGTTTTGGCTTTAGGGTTGTCCCATTTGGCCATGTGGACATTTTATAGGATTATATACAGAGCGTCAGCCATGCCTGCCAGAGTGTCAGCCATGCCTGCCTGCCTGAGTGCCAGCAGTGCCCACATGCCCTGATCTGCCTGCATTCCTGCCGTGGCTGCCAGTATTTGTCTGTCTATGTATCACCTGAGCCAGACAGTTATATCTGCAGTACTTGCCTGCACCTTGTGTTACAGTGTCCTGTCCTCTCGGGGGTCAGGTGCTACTGCCAGATGCCGCCCTGGAGTGGTACCTGGCAGCTACCTGCCACACAAGCCTGACCTCACCACTTGAGGCTCCAACGAACACAAAGGGAGCTGCTTAGTCACGCCACTCTGGGATAAAGGTACCGTCACACTAAGCGACGCTGCAGCGATACCGACAACGATCCGGATCGCTGCAGCGTCGCTGTTTGGTCGCTGGAGAGCTGTCACACAGACAGCTCTCCAGCGACCAACGATCCCGAGGTCCCCGGTAACCAGGGTAAACATCGGGTTACTAAGCGCAGGGCCGCGCTTAGTAACCCGATGTTTACCCTGGTTACCATCCTAAAAAGTAAAAAAACAAACGCTACATACTTACCTACCGCTGTCTGTCCTCGGCGCTCTGCTTCTCTGGTCTGGCTGTGAGCGCCGGGCAGCCGGAAAGCAGAGCGGTGACGTCACCGCTCTGCTTTCCGGCCGCTGTGCTCACAGCCAGACCAGAGAAGCAGAGCGCCGGGGACAGACAGCGGTAGGTAAGTATGTAGCGGTTGTTTTTTTTTACTTTAACGATGGTAACCAGGGTAAACATCGGGTTACTAAGCGCGGCCCTGCGCTTAGTTACCCGATGTTTACCCTGGTTACCAGCGAAGACATCGCTGAATCAGTGTCACACACGCCGATTCAGCGATGTCTACGGGGAGTCCAGCGACCAAATAAAGTTCTGGACTTTCTTCCCCGACCAGCGACAGCACAGCAGGGGCCTGATCGCTGCTGCCTGTCACACTGGACGATATCGCTAGCGAGGACGCTGCAACTTCACGGATCGCTAGCGATATCGTCTAGTGTGACGGTACCTTAAGTCTGGTTTGTGGCACAGTGGGGCCACAATCCTTGCTCAAGCCAACCAGTCTGGGCGTGAGCATTACAGGTTAGTTGCACAGAAAAACCATTTACTAAACTTGGGGTTCTGTCAGTGGTGAACAACAGAGATGAGCGAATATGTTTGGAAAACAATCGCCAAATCCAAATGTGCCATATTCATGCTATATTTGTACCATAATCATGACAAATTTATATTTGTTGTTGTTTCAAAACATAATAGCCCATCTGTACTCCCATTGACTACAATGGTGTTCAGCTATGTTCAGTGAATATTGCAAATACTGCAATCGCAATTAGAAGCAAGTATTGAAATATTCGTTCATCTCTAGTGAACAGTCTATATGATCCTCTCCAATTTGTTGCACCCCTGACTATAAAAATCAAGTTTCTACTAAGACACCTCTCAATGTCTATTAAGGACTGGTGAGTTGCCCCGCCTGAGCCGTGGGGTACTCGGTACTGGGTCTGGTGGTGTTCACAGGGGGATGTCACGGTGTCGACCTGGTCCATGGCCCTGGGCGCCCATGTAAAAGGGGTTAGGTCTTTAAAGGGAATAAAGTTTATGTTCGTGATGCCACCAGTGGTATTCGGTCAGTGGGGACCGACGCTGCTTTAAGGGGTCCTCTGGGGTGATGTTATGGCAGCTAGATGGTATAATTTCCCACAGGTGAAATATGTCCCCAGGGCTCCCGGTGTGTTAATGGAAGATGGTGAATGGCACAGTACAGAATGAGGACACAGGTTTGCAGTCTCTTAACCTTGTTTCCTGAAGTCTTCAGGCAGCCACAGTCCAGGGCACCAGATCACAGGGCAGATAGGGTCCGGCCGGCTTGAAGGCAAGTTAGGAGTTCCCTTATCCAGGTGGAAATCAAAAGTCTTCCTTTAGCGCCGTGGTGTTGTAGTCCCTTACTGCCTAGGGCTTCACATAAGGTCCTCACAGATGTAATCTTTCTCTCTCTGTCCCCCAGATAGGATAGGACATAACCCATATGACTGGTGGCTTGAGGCTGTTTATAGGGACTCTAGAACCCCACGGCATCTAAGGGGTAAAACCATGCCTCCTGGGTGTTAGGTCGGACAGGTAACTTGGAGTTCAACTGCCCTGCCAGTCTCTGATATAAATCATAGAGGTCCTTACAACCTTGGTGTTCCGGCTACCGGTCTCTGCGCCTCAGGAGGCAGCCTGCTCGTGGCTGGTCTCCCCCTGGTATTCTCTCCTGTGCTTTACTCTCCTGCATGCTCTCTGCAATGTGTTCAGCTTTCTCAATGTCTCTTTCCAGGAGCTGCTGCGCTGCGGCTACACAGCTCCGTAAAACCTTCTTCTCCCTTCAGACTGATCCAGTCTGTCCCCTGACAAGCACTGACTGGACCTTGCTGGAACTGACTGACTTTCCCTACAGACTACCAGTATAATATATATATATATATATATATATATATATATATATATAGTGGGGCAAAAAAGTATTTAATCAGTCAGCAATAGTGCAAGTTCCACCACTTGAAAAGATGAGAGGCATCTGTAATTTACATCATAGGTAGACCTCAACTATGGGAGACAAACAGAAAAAAAAATCCAGAAAATCACATTGTCTGTTTTTTTAACATTTTATTTGCATATTATGGTGGAAAATAAGTATTTGGTCAGAAACAAACAATCAAAATTTCTGGCTCTCACAGACCTGTAACTTCTTCTTTAAGAGTCTCCTCTTTCCTCCACTCATTACCTGTAGTAATGGCACCTGTTTAAACTTGTTATCAGTATAAAAAGACACCTGTGCACACCCTCAAACAGTCTGACTCCAAACTCCACTATGGTGAAGACCAAAGAGCTGTCAAAGGACACCAGAAACAAAATTGTAGCCCTGCACCAGGCTGGGAAGACTGAATCTGCAATAGCCAACCAGCTTGGAGTGAAGAAATCAACAGTGGGAGCAATCATTAGAAAATGGAAGACATACAAGACCACTGATAATCTCCCTCGATCTGGGGCTCCACGCAAAATCCCACCCCGAGGGGTCAGAATGATCACAAGAACGGTGAGCAAAAATCCCAGAACCACGCGGGGGGACCTAGTGAATGAACTGCAGAGAGCTGGGACCAATGTAACAAGGCCTACCATAAGTAACACACTACGCCACCATGGACTCAGATCCTGCAGTGCCAGACGTGTCCCACTGCTTAAGCCAGTACATGTCCGGGCCCGTCTGAAGTTTGCTAGAGAGCATTTGGATGATCCAGAGGAGTTTTGGGAGAATGTCCTATGATCTCATGAAACCAAACTGGAACTGTTTGGTAGAAACACAACTTGTCGTGTTTGGAGGAAAAAGAATACTGAGTTGCATCCATCAAACACCCTACCTACTGTAAAGCATGGTGGTGGAAACATCATGCTTTGGGGCTGTTTCTCTGCAAAGGGGCCAGGACGACTGATCCGGGTACATGAAAGAATGAATGGGGCCATGTATCGTGAGATTTTGAGTGCAAACCTCCTTCCATCAGCAAGGGTATTGAAGATGAAACGTGGCTGGGTCTTTCAACATGAAGGCACACCGCCAGGGCAACGAAGGAGTGGCTTCGTAAGAAGCATTTCAAAGTCCTGGAGTGGCCTAGCCAGTCTCCAGATCTCAACCCTATAGAAAACCTTTGGAGGGAGTTGAAAGTCCGTGTTGCCAAGCGAAAAGCCAAAAACATCACTGCTCTAGAGGAGATCTGCATGGAGGAATGGGCCAACATACCAACAACAGTGTGTGGCAACCTTGTGAAGACTTACAGAAAACGTTTGACCTCTGTCATTGCCAACAAAGGATATATTACAAAGTATTGAGATTAAATTTTGTTTCTGACCAAATACTTATTTTCCACCATAATATGCAAATAAAATGTTAAAAAAACAGACAATGTGATTTTCTGGATTTTTTTTTCTCAGTTTGTCTCCCATAGTTGAGGTCTACCTATGATGTAAATTACAGACGCCTCTCATCTTTTTAAGTGGTGGAACTTGCACTATTGCTGACTGACTAAATACTTTTTTGCCCCACTGTGTGTATATATATATATATATATATATATATATATATATATATATATATATATATATATATAGATAGATATAGAGAGAGAGAGAGAGTCACCCAGTGAATAGGATCAAAAGCTCCCCCTGGTGGCCTGAAGTGTGAATGTGTTGCATGTTTGTGGTACCTGGTTACAGTTATCCCTTCTTGCCTTCAAGCGTAACATCACTCTCCCCGTGAGGAAAGCAATGCTACTGTGACGACCAGGACCCTGGGGTGCCACACTTGGATGCACCACTGCCTGCAGACAAACAACTAAAGTGGAGGTCCTGGAGGGAATCTTTGTGCCTTATTCTCTGATGCTTCTGCTGAAGCTATTGCAGAGGTAGCCTACTTGAAGGTTATAGAATCTAACAATGAAGCACATGTTGGATTTCTATTTGGGAAAGCTAATTTGGCTACTAAACCTGAGCAAACCATACCAAGACTTGAATTCTGAGAGGCTGTAATAGCCATAAAATTTGCAGACTTCATGCAGAGCTAACTATTATTCATGTGGATGACATAAAATTCTATATAGACTGCAAGGTTGTTCTGGGTTACAAATACACACATCGTCAAAATTGTTGGTACCCCTCGTACCCCTGACAAAAAAAAAAAACAACAATGGTAAAAGAAATATCTTGAATCTGACAAAAGTAATAATAAAAGATCTATGAAAACGAACAAATGAAAGTCAGACATTGCTTTTCAACCATGCATCCACAGATTTTTTAAAAACATTAAACTCATGAAATAGGCCTGGACAGAAATGATGGTACCCTTAACTTAATATTTTGTTGCACAACCTTTTGAGGCAATCATTGCAATGAAATGATTCCTGTAACTGTCAATGAGCCTTCTGCACCTCTCAACAGGCATTTTGGCTTACTCCTCAAGAGCAAACTGTTTCAGTTGTGTCGTGTTTGAAGGTTGCCTTTTCCAGACGGCATGTTTCAGCTCTTTCCAAAGATGCTCAATAGGATTTAGGTCAGGGCTCAAAGAAGGCCTCTTCAGAATAGTCCAATGTTTTCCTCTTAGCAATTCTTGGGTGTTTTTAGCTGTGTGTTTTAGGTCATTATCCTGTTGCAAGACCCTTGACCTGTGATGGAGACCAAGCTTTCTGACACTGGGCAGGACATTTCTCTATAGAATCCCTTGATAGTTTTGAGATTTCATTGTACCCTGCATAAATAAATAAAAGAAAAAATATTAAACCAATAAATACATATATACAGTACAGACCAAAAGTTTGGACACACCTTCTCATTTAAAGATTTTTCTGTATTTTCATGACTATGAAAATTGTAAATTCACACTGAAGGCATCAAAACTATCAATTAACACATGTGGAATTATATACTAAACAAAAAAGTGTGAAACAACTGAAAATATGTCTTATATTCTAGGTTCTTCAAAGTAGCCACCTTTTGCTTTGATGACTGCTTTGCACACTCTAGGCTTTTTCTTGATGAGCTTAAGAGGCACTCACCGTAATTGGTTTTCACTTCACAGTTGTGCCCTGTCAGGTTTAATAAGTGGGATTTCTTGCTTTATAAATAGGGTTGGGACCATCAGTTGTGTTGAGCAGAAGTCTGGTGGATACACAGCTGATAGTCCTACTGAATACAGACTGTTAGAATTTGTATTATGTCAAGAAAAAAGCAGCTAATAAAGAAAAACGAATGGCCATCATTACTTTAAGAAATGAAGGTCAGTCAGTCCAAAAAATTGGGAAAACTTTGAAAGTGTCCCCAAGTGCAGTGGCAAAAACCATCAAGCGCTATAAAGAAATTGGCTCATATGAGGACCGCCCCAGGAAAGGAAGACCAAGAGTCACCTCTGCTTCTGAGGATAAGTTTATCCGAGTCACCAGCCTCAGAAATCACAGGTTAACAGTAGGGTTGAGCGAAACGGATCGGTCATTTTCATAAGTCGCCGACTTTTGGCAAAGTCGGGTATCATGAAACCCGACCCGATCCCTGTGTGGGGTCGGTCATTTTCATAAGTCGCCGACTTTTGGCAAAGTCGGGTATCATGAAACCCGACCCGATCCCTGTGTGGGGTCGGCCACACAGTACGCGACCTTCGCGCCAAAGTCTTGTTTCGATGACGCGTTCAGCGCCATTTCTAAGCCAATGAAGGTGGACGCAGAGTGTGGGCAGCTTGATGACATAGTTCCTGGTCCCCACCATCTTAGAGAAGGGCATGGCAGTGATTGGCTTGATTTCTGCAGCGTCACAGGGGCTATAAAGGGGCGTTCCCGCCGACCGCCATCTTACTGCTGCTGATCTGAGCATAGGGAGAGGTTGCTGCCGCTTCGTCAGAAGCAGGGATAGCGTTGCGCAGGGTACATTAACCCCCAAACCGCTTGTGCTGTAGCGATTTCCACTGTCCAACACCACCTTTTGTTTGCAGGGACAGTGGAGGCTACTTTTTTTTTCCTCAGCGCTGTAGCTCATTGGGCTGCCCTAGAATGCTCCCTGATAGCTGCATTGCTGTTTGTACTCCGCTGTGCAAACCAACTGCTTTTTCAAAGCACAAATCCTGTTGCTCCTTTCTTTCTGCACAGCTATATTGTTTGTTTGTCCACACTTTTGACTTTTTTGTGCAGCAGTCCACTCCTTATTGCTGCCTGCCATACTTTGCTGAGATTACTGCAGGGAGATAGTAATTGTAGTACAGTCCCTTTTTTTTCCCGTTATATCTCTTCAAGCCACTTTCTGCCACAGAAAATATACTCTAATACAGTGGCCCAGATTTATTCACTAGTCTCCCTGAAGAAGAAAAAAAAAAAAGGGTGCAGATTAAAATTGGCAAATCTGCATCAATGGCAGTCCTATTTGTGGCATCTGTGTCTCATTTTCTGGCACAGAAAACATACAGTCTAACAGTGGGCCTGATTTCTTGCCAATTCTCCCATAAATAAAAAAAAAAATATTGGGAGATTAAGATTGGCAATTCTGCCTCAGTGCCAGTGCTGTCTGTGGCATCTGTCTCTCATTTTGTGCCACAGAAAACCTAGTGTGTAACACTGGGCCAGATTTTTTGACAATTCTCCCAGAAAAAAAAAAATAGTGGGAGATTAAGATTGGCCATTCTGCCTCTGTGCCAGTCCTGTGTGTGCCATCTGTCTCTCATTTTGTGCCACATAAAACCTAGTGTGTAATACTGGGCCAGATTTTTTGACAATTCTCCCAGAAAAAAAAAAATAGTGGGAGATTAAGATTGGCCATTCTGCCTCTGTGCCAGTCCTGTGTATGGCATCTGTCTCTCATTTTGTGCCACAGAAAACCTAGTGTGTAACACTGGGCCTGATTTCTTGACAATTCTCCCACAATAAAGTAATACAAGTGGGAGATTAAGATTGGCATTTCTGCCTCAGTGCCAGTCCTGTACCCCTGCAAGATAATTCAAACTGCTTTGAGCCTATTTTTTTAAATTTTAGGCCTACTAAGTCTGTCTGCGGTCCCTACTTCCAATTGTCCTCCGCTGAGCACACCAATGCCGACCGTGTACCCATGTAACCTTTTTTCAGCCTGCAGTGAGCCAACTTTGTGGTGTAAGGCCTACTAGCAGTGTCTGTCTGCGCCACTTAATACAGCTGTCCTCCTCTAAAAAAAAACAAAAAAAAAAAAACACAATTGTCTGGTTTTCAGCCTGTCGGAAATATAAAACTGCATTGGGGCCACAAGTTTCGTTGTGGTCTACAAACTGAGTCTTCCACTCCAAGGTGTTCTCTATGTTGGCTCTCCCTTGCTTCTATCTTGAAGCTCTTGTTAAGTAGTTGTTGAAACAACACTGCATTTGGCCTACAAGTTGGGTCTGGGTTGTAGAGATGGTGTCTGCCGCTCCAAGGTGTTCTCCTGGTTGCCTCTCCCTAGCTTCTATCTTGAAGCTCTTGTTAAGTAGGTGTTGAAACAATACTGCATTTGGCCTACAAGTTGGGTCTTGGTTGTAGAGACGGTGTCTGCCGCTCCAAGGTGTTCTCCAGGTTGACCATCGATAGCTTCCATCTTGTAGCTCTTGTTAAGTAGGTGTTGAAACAACACTGCATTTGGCCCACAAGTTGGGTCTGGATTGTAGAGACGGTGTCTCCCGCTCCAAGGTGTTCTACAGGTTGCCACATAATCGAAGCTGCATAGAGGCTATTTTGTTATTTTAGGCCTACTAAGTCTGTCTGTGGTCCCTCCTTCCAATAGTCCTCCACTGACCACACCAATGCTGCGTGTGTACCCCTGGAACCTAATTAAAAGTGCATAGAGCCTATTTTGATATTTTAGGCCTACTAAGTCTGTCTGCGGTCCCTCCTTCCAATAGTCCTCGACTGAGCACACCAATGCTGCCTGTGTACCCCTGGAACCTATTTAAAAGTGCATAGAGCCTACTTTTTTTTATTTTAAGCCTACTAAGTCTTTCTGCGGTTCCTCCTTCCAATTGTCCTCCACTGAGCACACCAATGCAGACCGTGTACCCATGTAACCTTTTTTAAACCTGTTTCGAGCCAACATTGTGGTGTAAGGCCTACTAGCAGTGTCTGGCTGCGCCACTCAATACAGCTGTCCGCTTTAAAAAAATGACCTGCAATTATCAGGTTTTCAGCCTATCGGAATTTTAAAACTGCAGTGGGGCTACTAGTTTGGTTGGGGCCTACTAACAGTGTCTGCCGCTCCAAGGTATTCTCCTGGTTGCCTTTCCTGAGCTTCTATCTTCAGGCTCTTGTTAAATAGTTGTTAAATGGAACAACTGCATTTGGCCTACTAGTTGGGTTGGGGCCTACTAACGGTGTCTGCCGCTCCTTGCTGTTCTCCTGGTTTCCTGTCCTTAACTTCCATTTTCAGACTCTCGTTAAGTAGTTGTTAATATTACACTGCATTTGGCCTATTAGTGTGGTTGGGGCCTACTAACGGTGTCTGCCGCTCCTTGCTGTTCTCCTCCACTGAACAAAGCTGTGCCGCCTGTTTACTACTGTTGCCAGTTTTGAACTGCATTTAGACTACTTACTGATTTGGGCCTACTCTCTGTGTCAGCCTCTCATTACAGTTGTCCTCCACTGAACAAAGCAATGCCACCTGGTTAGTCCTGTTACCAATTTTGAAATGCATTTAGCCCACTTTATTATTTGGGCCTAGATCTGTGTTTCCTCCTCATCCTGCCCATTGCCCAGCCAGTGCTAGATGACACTGCTGGTACATTGACCCAGACCGCTACATTCCCCTTGCACGCTACACAGCCAGATTCTGACCCTGCTGAAAGTGAGGTTCCCCTTCCCGCTTACTATACCACCTTACACGGGGACAAATAGGAAGGTGCAGATGAAAGTGCAGGTTCCTTCATCAGGTGGGGGGGCCCACTCGTTCGCATTGCCACTGGCACAGGGCCCCTCATAGTACGCAAAAGTGTCGCTGCCGGTGGGAGGCGCCCCCGCCGTGCAAACACACCGCCATACTTTGAGGGGCCCTGTGCCAGTGGCAATGCGAACGAGTGGGCCCCCCCATGCTTGCTCTGGATCACAGCACTTGCAAAGTTGAAATACTAACCTCTCCCTGCTCCACTGCCGTGATGTGGTCCACGTTTCCTGGGCCCACTAAATACTTGACCCAGCCATACCCCCCACAAATTTTGCTAAATTACCCCCAAAGTCCAATGCCGGACTATTATTATAAGGTAAATTAAGATTGACAAGCTTCAGTACCCAGAATGGATGTTTTGGCCATTAAAATGGGCACTGTAGGTGTTTTCCTGGCCTCCACTCACTGCCGAATATGCTTCCCCATTGACTTGCATTGGGTTTCGTGTTTCGGTCGATCCCTGACTTTTTGCGATAATCGTCCGATTTCACTCGACTCAACTTTTGACATAGTCAGGTTTCGCGAAACCCGACTCGACCCTAAAAAACTAAAAGTCACTCAACCCTAGTTAATAGTGTTGAGCATTCCGATACCGCAAGTATCGGGTATCGGACGATATTTGCGGTATCGGAATTCCGATACCGAGATCCGATATTTTTGTGATATCGGGTATCGGTATTGAATCAATAGGGATGTGGAAAATAAAGAATTAAAATAAAAAATATTGATATGCTCACCTCTCCGGCGGCCCCTGGACTTCACACTAACCGGGAGGCTTCTTTGTTTAAAAAGCGCGCCTTTCAGACCTGTGAATGACGTCCCGGCTTCTGATTGGTCGCGTGCCGCCCATGTGACCGGCACGCGGCCAATCAGAAGCCGCAACGTCATTGTCATTCACAAAACTGCTAATTATAGGAATTGAGGACCTGCGAATGACGTCGCGGCCTCTGATTGGTCGCGTGCCGGTCACATGGGCGGCACGCGACCAATCAGAAGCCGGGACGTCATTCACAGGTCCGAAAGGCGCGCTTTTTAAACAAAGAAGCCTCCCGGTTAGTGTGAAGTCCAGGGGCCGCCGGAGAGGTGAGCATATCAATATTTTTTATTTTAATTCTTTATTTTCCACATCCCTATGGATCCCAGGGCCTGAAGGAGAGTTTCCTCTCCTTCAGACCCTGGGAACCATGAGAATACCTTCCGATACTTGATGTCCCATTGACTTGTATTGGTATCGGATATCGGTATCGGCGATATCCGATATTTTTCGGGTATCGGCCGATACTATCCGATACCGATACTTTCAAGTATCGGACGGTATCGCTCAACACTACTAGTTAACAGCAGCTCAGATTAGAGACCAGGGCAATGCCACACAGAGTTCTAGCAGCAGACACATCTCTACAACAACTGTTAAGAGGAGACATTGTGCAGCAGGCCTTCATGGTAAAATAGCTGCAAAGAAAATCACTGCTAAGGACAGGCAACAAGCAGAAGAGACTTGTTTGGGTTAAAGAACACAAGGAATGGACATTAGACCAGTGGAAATCTGTGCTTTGGTCTGATGAGTCCAAATTTGAGATCTTTGGTTCCAACCACGGTGTCTTTGTGCGACGCAGATAAGTTGAACGGATGGACTCTACATGCCTGGTTCCCACCGTGAAGCATGGAGGAGGAGGTGTGATGGTGTGATGGTGTGGGGGTGCTTTACTGGTGACACAGTTGGGGATTTATTCAAAATTGAAGGCATACTGAACCAGCATGGCTACCACAGCATCTTGTAGCGGCATGCTATTCCATCCGGTTTGCGCTTAGTTGGACCATCATTTATTTTTCAACAGGATAATGACCCCAAACACACCTCCAGGCTGTGTAAGGGCTATTTGACAAAGAAGGAGAGTGATGGGGTGCTACGCCCTCCACAGTCACCAAAACTGAACCCAATCGAGATGGTTTGGGTCGAGCTGGACCGTGGAGTGAAGGCAAAAAGGCCAACAAGTGCTAAGCATCTCTGGGAACTCCTTCAAGATTGTTGGAAGAACATTTCTGGGGACTACCTCTTGAAGCTCATGAAGAGAATGCCAAGAGTGTGCAAAGCAGTCATCAAAGCAAAAGGTGGCTACTTTGAAGAACCTAGAATATAAGACATATTTTCAGTTGTTTCACACTTTTTTGTTAAGTATATAATTCCACATGTGTTAATTGATAGTTTTGATGCCTTCAGTGTGAATTTACAATTTTCATAGTCATGAAAATACAGAAAAATCTTTAAATGAGAAGGTGTCCAAACTTTTGGTCTGTACTGTATATATGTACAAACAGAAAAAGTACACATATTTGGTATCGGTGCATCCGGAAATAGTCAACCTATAAAACAATCACACTTGTTCACTCTTTCAGTGCACATTGTAAAATAAAAAAAGTGCAAAAACGTTTGCTTTTTCTTCATGCCGCCAAAAAAAAAGTAGAATAAAACGAGATCAAAAAGTCATATCAAAATAAAAATGGTACCGCTGAAAACGTCATTGTCCCGCAAAAAACAAGTTGCTACACAGCTCCAACAGCAGAAAAATAAAAAGTTAAAGCTTTCAAGATAAAGCGATGCAAAAACAATTATTTTTTCTATAAAACAGTTTTTATTGTGAAAAAGCGGTAAAACGTAACAAAATATAAATGTGGTATCGCTGTGATCGTACTGACCTGAAGAATAAAGCTGCTTTATTAATTTTACTACACACGAAACGTCATTTAAAAAAAACAATTCCTGAATTCCTGGTGTTTGATCGTTCTGTCTCCCAAAAATTAGGATAGAAAGCGATCTAAAACTTTTATGTGCCCAAAAATGGTACCAGTAAAAACGTCAGCTCATCCTGCAAAAAACAAGCCATCATATGACTCTATCGACCAATATATGGGAAAATTATAGCTCTCAAAATTTGGTGATGCAAAAACTTGTTTTTGCAATAAAAAGCGTCTTTTAGTGAGTGACAGCAGCCAATCATAAAACCCCAATATAAATCTGGTATCGCTGTAATCACACCGACCTGAAGAATAAAGTCACCTAATCACTTATCGCATGACAAATGTTGTAAAAAATAAATAAAACCAATTCTTCACATGCTGTTGATATTTTCATTCTGCCTCCCAAAGATCGCAGTAAGGCTCGGCGCACATTTATCCCGCGCACTGCGCTGAGCCGCTTACACCGGGGGTTTCCGTGCAAATCTCTGAAATACGTGATGCAGAAAGAACCTCTGGGGGAAGATTCCCTATAATGAGGCAGATGGAGATACTGTGGACGCCATAAGACCTGTGATCCGGCGGTGTCCATCTTTTTAGTCATGCTGTACAAAAAAGCACAGTCAGCCAGTTTTGTGCACCTCTGAAAAAGAGCACACCGCTGAACAGAGACCAGATGGAGTCCAGAGTAACTCTGCTGCCACATTATAGTGAATTGATCGGGGGTTTCATCTGTCACATCACTCAGAGATTTAGATACAAACTCCAAAGTAAGTTCTCAGTGTAGAGCGCTGGATAACTGTGATCCCAAATATTATGTAAAATGTTCCCAATAAAAGCTTCCACTCAATCCACAAAAAAGCAAGTCCCCACTCAAATCTGTCATCTGTTAACAAAAATAATAGGGGGCTTCCACGTTACTGCTAGTACAAAGGCTCTGGAAAAGCGTTATGGCTACTCACCCCTCTAAAAGAAATTCTGCGCTCCCAAATTCAAATGCCCCCCTCCCTTTTGAGCCTCACAGTGTACCTAAACCACATATATCATCCACATTTTTGGCATTTCTGTAGTGATGAGAGCCCGCCTAATTTATCGGTGCATGTATTTAGAAGCACAAGCTGGGTGTAATGTACTGGTGACTGCAAGCACTGGTCACTACAACTGCAGTTTGCATTTTTCACTCAGCAACATCCACTGCTGCCTGTTTCTGGAAAAAAAACATGGAATCAAAATCATCACTACACTTGTAGATAAATTCCTAAAGGGGTATCATTTCCATACTGGAGTCACTTGAGAGGGGATTCTGCTTTTCTGGCATTTAGGGGCTCTTTATATAGAGACTAGAAACTATTCTATAATAATTTGCTCTCCAAAAGTCAAATAGCACTCCGTCCCTCCAGAGTCTTACTGTGTGGCTAAGCAGTACTGTACAGTCACATATGGGGTATTGCCAAGGTCAGAAGAAATTGTGCAACACATTTTGGCACGATTTTTACCCATTTCCCAGTGTTACAATGTAAAATCTAGGGTTAAAACATTTTTTTGTGGTAAAAATGTAATTATTTTTTCTTCACTGCCCAATGGTATCAAATTCTGTGACACACTTGTGGTGTCAGTATGATCACTGCACCCCTAGATGAACTCATTCAGAGGTATAGTTTGTAAAATGGGGTCACTTACAGGGGTTTCTGCTGTGTGTTCTGGCACCTCAGGGTCTCTGCCAATGTGACATGACCCCCTCAAACCAATGCAGCAAAACCTGCACCGTAATATGGCGCTCCTTCCCTTTCATGCCCTGCCGTGCTCGCAGACAGTAGTTTTCCGCCACATACTGAGTATTGGCATACTCAGCAGAAATTGCACAACACACTTTTGGGTCCATTTTGTCTTTTGAGGTAAAATGTTTTTTTTTTTTTTTTGACGGCTCAATATTATAAAATTCAGTGAAACCCCTGGAGGTTCAAGGTGCTCACCAGACATCTAGATAAGTTCTCTGAGGGGTCTAGTTTCCAAAATAGTGTCACTTGTTGGGGGTTTTCACTGTTTAGGCACATCAGGGGCTCTCCAAACGTGACATGGCAACCGCTAATTATCCCAACATATTTTACATTCAAAAAGTCAAATGGCGCTCATTCCCTTCCGAGCCCTGCCGTGTGCTCAAACAGTAGATTTCACCCACATATGAGGTATCGGCATGCTCAGGAGTAACTGCAAAACAAAATGTATAGTCCATTTTTACCTGTTACCCTTGCGAAAGTAAAAAACATTAGGTCTAAAGGAAAGGAAAGAAAAAGAAAAGTAAATGTTTATTTTTTCCTTCCACATTCCATTAATTCCTGTGAAGCACCTGAAGGGTTAATAAACTTCTTGAATGTGAACCTTGAGGGGTGCAGTTTTTAGAATGGTATCACTTTTGGGTATTTTCTTTCATATAGACCCCTCAAAGTGACTCCAAATATGAGGTGTTCCTTAAAAAAATGGATTTGTAAAATTTGTTGAAAAAATGAAAAATCGCTGGTCAACTTTTAACCCTTATAACGTCCTATCAAAAAAAAATTGATTCCAAAATTGTGCTGATGTAAAGTAGCCATGTGTGAAATGTTATTTACTAACTATTTTGTGTGATTTGACTCGGCGCTAGTATCATTTTATGTATGGCTATGTGAGAGTCTATCACTCTGTCTGCAAGTGTCGTGAGTCTGTCTAAGCTTGGGACTGTACACGTAGGTAGGCAGCTAGCGTCAGTGGGGACAATTGACCGCCGGCTTAGCATCTGGTTCCTACATGTGTGCGGTTAGCACAGCAGAGTTCCAGAGCAAGCACAACCCTAGTCAGGGTATTAAGTTCAGAGCATTTGTTCCGTTTCTGTGAGCGAGTGACACAGCTCAGTTGCCGCACTTTATCTGTTCCGTTGCTGTGTGCGAGTGGCACCGCTCAGTTGCAGAGCAGCTCTTTAATTTCTGTACTGTTCCTCTCTGTGGAGTAACAAAGTTTGGAACTCAGTGTCCTGTGCACACTGAGTGACGTTAACCCAGTGTGCACATTGTTTACTAGTAGCAGTTTTCGATCTCTGCGCTTTATTATTTATTTTATTTAGCTCAATCGGCCAACCCTAACGCAGGGTGACCCCAAATCTTTCATTAGATCCATATCAGAGGTTATTTTACTCATATCAATTGAGAATGAATTCTCCATCCAGCCATAATGAAGTTTCCAGAAACTTTCAGGCCTCTTAGGGTATGTGCACTGCACACGTTGTGGATTTGGCTGCAGATCCACAGGCAGATATGGCCCTGGGGATAAGCAGCAGTTTTCCATGTGGTGTACAGTGCCATCTAAACCTATGGAAAACCAAATCCGCTATGCCCATGCTGCAGAAAATTCCACGCAGAAACGCAGTTTATTTTCCGCAGCATGTCAATTATTTGTGCGGAATCCGCAGCGCTTTAGACCTATTCTATTATATGAATCTGGATCGCCCCCAGACACAGGGCCACGGGTTCTCGGTACCGGGCCTCTCTGGTTCGGTGCTGAGGCTGTCACGGTGGCTAGGCCCGGTCCGCGACCCTGCTAAGGGGCGTCCAATGGAGGTTGTGGTACAGTCTGTCAGGGGTTCGTGACGCCACCTGTGGTGTTCGGTCAGGGTGACCGACGCTGCTGTGGGGTCCACTGGGGTGATGGAATGGCAGCTGCATGGTGTAACTTCCCACAGGTGAAGTGTGTCCCCAGGGCTTCCCAGTAAGGTGGATGGTGATGGTGTGAGGTGCAGGCAATAACGAGGACACAGGGTTGCAGTCTCTTTACCTCTTTACTGTAGACTTCAGGATCCTCAATCCAGAGCACGTTTAACAGGGCTATCAGAGTCCGGCCGGTCCGATGGGCACATCCAGAGTTTCCTTCGCAGATGGAAATCATTGCCTACCACTAGCGCCTGTGCGTTGTAGTCCTACCCTGCTGAGCATTCGGAATAGTCCTCACAACTGCTGTTCTCGTTCGTTCGTTCTCTACAGCTCTCTCTCTCTCTCTTCAGTTCCAGATGTTACTAGTTTCTCGTCCCCCAGTATGTTTTGGCTAGGACGCACCCGTATGGCGGGAAGGCTTGGAGGTGTTCCGGGACCCTAGAGACACCCCTCTCCCAATGTTGCCCCCTATGTCTTCTTAGGAAATTTAAGGTAGACAGACAACCTATAATTAACTGTCCGGCGGAGTTTGAAGTAAGGCTTGAAGTCAGTTACTCCTGCGGTGTTCCGGCCACCGACTACGCGCCTCAGTAAGATGTTGCCTCTCTCTCGGCACGACTCTTACTGGCTCTCCTTTGTGCTTGATCTCGTTTAGACTGTTCCATATCCTTCCCTTCGTGTCTCTGTCCTGGATACCGCCGTAGGGTGTGCAGGCGCGGTTCCGTTACGTTCTGTTCTGTTCGCTAGGCACCTGCCAGGTTCCCACGCCTGACAGGGACCCCCCTGTGCCTTCTCCCTGCAACACCCCCTGCCACGGGATGTTGCCTGGTTCCAACCCAGTCAGCTTCTGACTAACTTCCGCCCCAGCCCCTAGTTTTACCAATGTGAGGAGTGGCCCAATAAATAAAGCCTTTTTCTCCCCCTAGTGGCCGGAGTGTGAAGTGTAATGTGTTCTGGTGATACCTGGTCAGGAGAACTCCTTAGTGCCATCAGACGTACTGCCACTCTCCTTAGCGGCAGAGTGCCATACTGCAACGACCAGGTCTCTGGGGCGCTGCAAATCCGCAGGTGTAAAAATGCAGTTGAAATTCGCAGAAAACCTGCAGGGAAACCGCAGGTAAAACGCAGGTCATTTTAACTGCGGATTTTGCAGATTCTGTGGGGAAAAATTCGCAACGTGTGCACATACCCTTAGACTCTCATCTGATTGCAATCAGAAACATGAACCATTAGATTACATTGGGGTTGTAGACAGTTTAGCCTAGTGCGGCTTCTCCAATCCAAAGATGGGCTATCCATTGGATTATTCCAGGAACTTGTTATAGATGTTCGTCTATCTCATTCATTTGTAATGTTATTGATGTATTGCATGCTTTCTTTTGTCTTTCAGGGCAGTCTCACACGTCCAGATAATTTCGGGACCGGAAAATCAGTACCGGAATTATCTGTGTCTGTGTGCCCGTGCGTTTATGTGGCACATCAGTGTGGCACACGTGTGCCGCCCATGTGCCGACTGGGTACCACACGGAGCGTGCAGGAGACAGCGCTAGAGATAAGCGCTGTCCCCTGCATCTGGTGCTGAAGCCGCGATTCATATCTTCTTTCCAGCAGCATTCGCTGGGCGCACAGGGTGTGGGAGGGGGGTGGGGACAGGGATCTTTATTTTAAACATGAGAAAAACAAAAAAAAAGGATTATTCATATCTTCTCTCCAGTGAATGCTGCTGGAAAGATATGAATCGCGGCTTCAGCACCATGTGGGGGGGGGACAGCGCTTACTGTAGCGCTGTCTCCTGCACGGCACACGGACTGCACACGGACAACGTCCGTGGGCGGTACGTGTTTTACATGGACCCATTGACTTGGGTCTGCGTAATCCGTGCGCTCCCACGAACACTGACATGTCTCCGTGTTTTGCACACGGACACACGGTCCGTGAAAACACGCTGACATGTGCAGAGACACATTGATTTCAATGTGTCTACGTGAGTCAGTGTCTCCGGTACGTGAGGAAACTGTCACCTCACGTACCGGAGCCACTGACGTGTGAAACCGGCCTCAGGTTGAGGTATCCTTCAGCGAACATCAGGAAAACACCTCCACTTCAAGACTGTTAATTTAGTGAAATCCAAGGATTCATATGTGGAATGTGCTGTTCAGCTAATAGTCTGCAAAGGTGTTCAGCTATTACAGGAACATTTGCCTAATGTTATGTCTTAATTCGTTATCTGTTATATATTGATATTATGGTTATAGTGTTTATTGTACTTTTCTGCTATTGTTATTATATGTTGTCATGTTCTGAAGCTGTAATTGCCACAACGCCTCTCTCTTTGCAACTTCTCCTATCTTGTTTCCTTACATCCTTTATTTTGGAAAAAACACCATAAGAGGAAAGACCTCCACTATTCTAAACAAAAAAAACACCAGTATACAGGCAAAGATGCTTACCTGTTCAAGGCCTCCAACAATTGCACTAACCAGGGTGCAGCGGACCCAAGTTAAGATGGCAAATGCACAGGTGCAATAATACCGATAATGTGTGAACACGCCACATACAGACTATTTGTTTGCACAGGTGCACCAAGCGGCCAATTCCTCATTGTAGGGTGGCTGCATTATCGGTATTATTGCACCTGTGCATTTGCCATCTTAACTTGGGTCCGCTGCACCCTGGTTAGTGCAATTGTTGGAGGCCTTGAACAGGTAAGCATCTATGCCTGTATACCGGTTTTTTTTTTTTATCCTTTATTTTGGTCAGTGCCATCTTGCCAACATGTGCATCAGGAATGTAGAGACAATTCTCCTGTTACCTCTACCTCCTGATTACTGACCTTTAACAGAATCATCCTTAACCACGCAAGGTGAAATCTTGCATGAAGCCTCAGACTCAGGCCGGAGCCACACTACAGCGAGATACGTCCGTGTCTCGCAGGTTAAAAACAAGCTCTGGCACTCCGGAGCGGAGCGTGCGGCTCCATGTATTGCTATGCGGCCACACGCTCCGCTCTGGAGTGCCGGTGCCAGAGCTTGTTTTCAAACAGCGAGACTCGGCCGTATCTCGCTGTGTGTGATCCCGGCCTAAGGAAGATTAATGGTAATCTTGTTTTTCTTCCATTCTCTAATAATTGCACCAACAGTTGTTGCCATGTGACCAAGCTGCTTCCTATTATCCTGTAGCCCATCACAGCCTTGTGCAGGTCTACAATTTTGCTCCTTGTGTGCTTAGACTTTAGTCTTGGCCATGGTGGAGAGGTTTGCCTGTAGTTACCTCAAGTTGCGGTGATGCGCCCTCTGCTGGAGATATATATCTAATATATAAAGCTGTGTGTGTGTGTGTGTGTGTGTGTGTGTGTGTGTGTGTGTGTGTGTGTGTGTGTGTGTGTGTGTGTGTGTGTGTGTGTGTGTGTGTGTGTGTGTGTGTGTGTCCGGGATTGGCATCTGCACCGTCGCAGCTACAGCCACAAAATTTTGCACAGTCACACGTCTGTACTCCGAGAGCGTCATAGGCTATGTTATGAGGTGAAATTTTAACCCCGCGCTTTCCAATTCACCAAACAATTTTGCCCCCATCTACATAATGGGAAAAAATGAAAGGAAAAGTGTAGGAGGCAAATGGACAGCTGCCAGATGTGAACAAGGGGGACTTAAAGAATGAGAGCGATGGCGCCAAAGAGTATATACCGTACAGTTGCTAAGGTGGGGCCCCGACATGGGATACTCACCACACACGGGGATATGGACACACACAAAATGCGCCACACACTACCACGTGCTTGAACACATATTACCCTCAGCACACATTTCACCACAAATACACCAACCTCGCAACATAAAAGTCGAAACACAAAAGTCGCCGCTCAAAACTCGCCACGCGCAGAACTCGCCACATGCAAAAACTAGGCTCTTGCAAAACTCGCCACAAGTGCAAAACTCACCTCATGGAAAATTGCCACATGCACAAAAGTTGCAACACATGCAAAAGTTGCCTCACACAAAACTTGCACATACTCAAAAGGCACCACAAAAGTCGCTACATGCATGTCGCCACACACAACTCAACACACACAACTTGACAAACGAAACTCGCCCTAAAACACACACAAGTCTGGTATTATCCTTCAAAAATAAAAATCTGATTAATACACACAACTCAACACACACAACTTGACAAACGAAACTCGCCCTAAAACACACACAAGTCTGGTATTATCCTTCAAAAATAAAAATCTGATTAATAAGCAGACAAACTACAAGAGCAACAAATGTACCATATAGGAAATACGGCAGCTGTCAGTCACATGACCTGTCTATTATGTGTATGTGTGAGCTAATATATACTGCCAGGGGGAGGGCTTCCTGTTGGCTGGGGATTTATCAGGCTGCCAATTTAGCTTACAAATACTGAGGTAAAAATACTGAGCAAATAACGTGTGAATGAGGTCTAATACAGGAGGAGATGACACACAGGTATATACTATATACAGGAGGAGATGACACACAGATATATACTATATACAGGAGAGATGACACACAGGTATATACTGTATAGAGGAGGAGATGACACAGGTACATATATATACAGGAGGAGATGACAAACAGGTATATACTGTATATAGAAGGAGATGACATTCAGGTATATACTATATATAGGGGAGATGACATACAGGTATATACTATATACAGGAGATGACATACAGATGTATACTATATATAAGGGAGATGACAAACATGTATATACTGAGGTGATGAGGTGAAAATGAGAGGTGTGAGGAAAAATAGTGGAGTGATCAGAAAATGACAGATGTGAGGTTGAAATGACAAGTGTTAGGGGGGAATGAGAGGAGTGAGGGAGAAACAGAGGTGTGAGGGAGAAAATGAGAGATGTGAGGGGGAAAATGAAATATGTGATTGGGAAAATGAGAGGCGTGATGGGAAAATAAGAGAAGTGAGGTGCTATAACTAACCACAGATATTTACTATGCCCAGGCAACGCCGGGCTCTTCAGCTAGTCTACTATATAAAGCTGAATGTGAGTGTGTGAGTGTGTGTGTGTGTGTGTGTGTGTGTGTGTGTGTGTGTGTGTGTGTGTGTGTGTGTGTGTGTCACAAAATTTTGCACAGTCACACGTCTGGACCCCGAGAGCATCATAGGCTATGTTGTGAGGTGAAATTTTAACCCCACGCTTTCCAATTCACCAAACAATTTTGCCCCTATCTACATAATGGGGAAAAAAGTGAAAGGAAAAGTGTTGGAGGCGTCGCAGCCACAGCCACAAAATTTTGCACAGTCACACGTCTGGTCCCTGAGAGCATCATAGGCTATGTTGTGAGGCGAAATTTTAACCCCGCGCTTTCCAATTCACCAAACAATTTTGCCCCTATCTACATAATGGGGAAAAAGTGAAAGGAAAAGTGTTGGAGGCAAATTGACAGCTGCCAGATGTGAACAAGGGGGACGTAAAGAGTGAGAGCGATGGCGCCAAAGAGTATATACCGTACAGTTGCTAAGGTGGGGCCCCGACATGGGATACTCACCACACACGGGGATATGGACACACACAAAATGCGCCACACACTACCACGTGCTTGAACACATATACCACCCTCAGCACACATTTCACCACACATACACCAACCTCGCCACATAAAAGTCGAAACACAAAAGTCGCCGCTCAAAACTCGCCACGCGCAAAACTCGCCACATGCAAAAACTAGGCTCACGCAAAACTCGCCACAAGTGCAAAACTCACCTCATGGAAAACTCGCCACACGCAAAACTTGCACATGCGGAAAAATTGCCACATGTACAAAAGTTGCAGCACATGCAAAAGTTGCCTCACACACAACTTGCACATACTCAAAAGGCACCACACAAAACTCACCACGCGCAAAACTCGCCATGCGCAAAACTTGCTGCACACAACTTGCTACACTAACCTGTCACATGCAACTTGACACACAAAAGGTTGCTACACGCATGTTGCCACACAAAACTCATCTCACAAAAGTCGCTACATGCATGTCGCCACACGCAACTCAACACACACAACTTGACAAACGAAACTCGCCCTAAAACACACACAAGTCTGGTATTATCCTTCAAAAATAAAAATCTGATTAATAAGCAGACAAACTACAAGAGCAACAAATGTACCATATAGGAAATACGGCAGCTGTCAGTCACATGACCTGTCTATTATGTCTATGTGTGAGCTAATATATACTGCCAGGGGGAGGGCTTCCTGTTGGCTGGGGATTTATCAGGCTGCCAATTTAGCTTACAAATACTGAGGTAAAAATACTGAGCAAATAACATGTGAATGAGGTCTAATACAGGAGGAGATGACACACAGGTATATACTATATACAGGGGAGATGACACACAAGTATATACTATATAGAGGAGGAGATGACATACAGGTACATACTATATACAGGAGGAGATGACATACAGGTATATACTATATACAGGAGGAGATGACACACAGGTATATACTATATACAGGAGCAGATGACCTACAGGCATATACTATATACAGGAGGAGATGACATACAGGTATATGCTATATATAGAAGATGACATACAGGTATATACTATATACAGGAGGAGATTACACACAGATATATACTATATACAGGGGAGACGACACAGGTATGTACTATATACAGGAGGAGATGACATACAGGTATATATTATATACAGGGGAGATGACACACAGCAGGTATATACTATATACAGGGGAGATTACATACAGGTATATACTATATACAGGAGATGACATACAGGTGTATACTATATATAAGGGAGATGACAACCATGTATATACTGAGGTGAAAATAAGAGATGTGAGGTGAAAATGAAAAAGGTGTGAGTGCAAAATGAGAGGAGTGAGGGAAAATAGTGGAGTGATTGGAAAATGACAGATGTGAGGTCGAAATGACAAGTGTTAGGGGGAACAGATATTTACTATGCCCAGGCAACGCCGGGCTCTTCAGCTAGTATATATATATATGAACTTGAGCACCTGGGAACTTTTCAGAATATTTTCCCAGGCTCGAGTTCATATGAGGACATCCAGCAAAGGGCGCATCACCGCAACTAGAGGTAACTAGAGGTCATTCACCTACATTCCATTCATTCCGGTTTTTACAGGCAGGGGCGGCTGCATTAGCAGGCTTCTGCTTGTAAAATTAGTTAACCCTTTCAGATGGATTTACAGTGTGGGACGAGACTGATCGTCAGAAGGTATGGAATATTGTTGTTTGTTTTGTTTACATTTGTTTCAGGTGACAAGGGTCTTCAGATGGATTACCAGTAAAATAAAATATTACAACAACCTGTGTATTTATTTCATTAAAATACCATTTCATACTATTGGATTAATAATGGATAGGTGTCATAATTGATGCCTCTCCATTATTAATCTGGCTTAATGTCACCTTACAATAGCAAGGTGACATTACCCCTTCATTACCCCATATCCAACTGCTACATGGGAGTGGGAAGAGAGAGGCTAAGTGCCAGAATAGGCGCATCTTCCAGATGTGCCTTTTCTGGGGTGGCTGGGAGCAGATGTTTTTAGCCAGGGGGGGCCAATAACCGTGGACCCTCTCCAGGCTATTAATATCTGCCCTCAGTCACTGGCTTTCCCACTCTGGCAGAGAAAATTGCGCAGGAGCCCACGCCAATTTTTTCCGTGATTTAACCCTTTATTTTAATAGCTAGAGCCACCAAATTTAACATACAAACGCTTCCTCCATTACTAAAGAGAAATATGTAATAAAAGAAGGGATGAGATGGTTTACTGTATGTAAACCATGTCTCATATCATGTCGGGTTTCAGAAGGAGATAGGAAAAGCCGGCAATTGAATTACCGGCTTTTCTGCTATCTAGCGCTGTTATATATATATATATATATATATATATATATATATATATATATATATATATATATATATATATATATATATATATATATATATATCTATATCTCTATCTCTCACTGACAATATATATATATGTTTTTATGATTATTTGAGCCCATGGATCCATTGTATGTCCGTATTGCAAGCCTGCGAGAAAATCTCGCAGTATGGATGCCATAAGGATTACATACGGAGGATGCCATGCGCAAAATACGCTGACACACCCTGCCTACAGATGACATACGGATCACTATTTTGGGGACTTTTCTGCGTATTACGGCCGTAAATAACGGACCGTATTTTCATACGCTGAGTGTGACGCCGGCCTTATAGTGTGTCCTTGTGTTACCTGTGTTGTGACAATCCTCTATTACACCTCCTGGAAATATATAAATAAGGCCTGACCGGGTTCACATTTGCGTCTGTGTGCGCAGCGTACGATCCACATGCATCATGCGTACATATATTTAACATTGTGTATGCAGGGACATGTTTTTTGCATGCATTCACTTGCGGATGCGTACTGATGCGTCGTTTTGAGGTGTGCGGAGGGGTCCGGCAAACACAACATGTTGCATTTTTTGAGGCGTCAAATATTGCGCAATTGTCTGCATGGGGACGATTGTGTAAAAAAAACGCATTTGTGTCTATGGGAATGCATTGGTACACAATGACATGTGTACGAATACGTTCGATAAGCATGCGTACTTTAGACTGCGCATGTCTAGAAAATGATGTCACCACCTCCACCATGCGCATAAAAATGCAAACGCATAGCAAAATGCATTTAAACGCATGCACATGCAGAGTTTTGTTTGCGTCATGCACAAGATGATGCGCAGGCATAAGCATGCTTTTGCATGTGTTTTGGCATCTGTTTGCGAGTGCAGATGATAAGCTGCGCACAGAAACGCTAATGTGAACTTAGCTTTACAAGCACATATTTTGCAATAGAAACAGATTTTTGTGTAGCTGTCACTAGAGTTGAGAGACTTTTACTATTTTAGGATCGAGTCGGGTTTCGCAAAACCCGACTTTGTCAAAAGTCGGGTAGGGTGAAATCGGACGATTATTGCGAAAAGTTGGGGATTGGCCGAAACACGAAACCCAATGCAAGTCAATGTGGAATCAAAGTCGGCAGTGAGTGGAGTATAGGAAAACACCTACAGTGCCCATTTTAATGCCAAAAACCATCAATTCTTGTTACTTAAGCTTGTCAATCTTAATTTACCTTATAATAATAGTTAGTCATTGAAAATTGGGGGTCATTTGGCTAAAGTTGTGGGGGGGTAGGGCTGGTTCAAGTTTTTCGTGGGCCCAGGAAACTCGGACTACGTCACGATGGTGGAGCAGGGTGAGGTAAGTATTTAAAATTTGCAAGTACTGTGATCCTGAGCAAGCAGGGGGGCTCACTAATTCGCATTGACACTGGCAAAGGGCCGCTCAAAGAACGGCGGTGTGTTTGATGGCGGGGGCGCCTCCCACCGGCAGAGACACTATTGCGTACTATGAGGGGCCCTGTGCCAGTGACATCGCCAATGAGTATGCCCCCCTACCTGATGAAGGAACCTGCACTTTCATCTGCACCTTCCTCTTTGTCTCCGTGCAAGGTGGTATAATATGCGGGAAGGGGAACCTGACTTTCAGCAGGGTCAGATTCTGGCTGTGTAGAGTGCAAGGAGAATGTAGTGGTCTGGGTCAATGTACCAGCAGACTCATCTAGCAGTGGCTGGGCAATGGGCAGGATGAGAAAGAAACACAGTTAGTAAGCCCAAATAAAAAAGTAGGCTAAATGCAGTTCAAAAGTGGTAACAGGACTAAACAGGCGGCATTGCTTTGTTCACAGGAGGACAACTGTAATGAATAAAGTGGGCCAAATGCAGTTCAAAATTGGTAACAGGAGTAAACAGACGGCACTGCTTTGTTCAGTGGAGGAGAACAACAAGCAGCAGCAGACACCGTTAGTAGGCCCAACCAAACAAGTAGGCCAAATGCAGTTTAATATCCAAAACAGGATAAAAATTGAGGCTCAGCTTTGTTCAGTGGAGGAGAAAAGCAAGGAGCGGCAGACACCGTTAGTAGGCCCAACCAAGCAAGTAGGCCAAATGCAGTTTAATATCCGAAAAAGGATGAAAATTGAGGCTCAGCTTTGTTCAGTGGAGGAAAAAAGCAAGGAGCGGCAGACACCGTTAGTAGGCCCAACCAAACAAGTAGGCCAAATGCAGTTTAATATCCAAAACAGGATAAAAATTGAGGCTCAGCTTTGTTCAGTGGAGGAGAAAAGCAAGGAGCAGCAGACACCGTTAGTAGGCCCAACCAAACAAGTAGGCCAAATGCAGTTTAATATCCAAAACAGGATGAAAATTGAGGCTCAGCATTGTTCAGTGGAGGACAACTGTAATAAGTGGCTCAGACAGACTTAGTAGGCCTAAAATAAAAAAGTAGGCTAAATGCAGTTCAAAATTGGTAACAGGAGTACACAGGCAGCATAGCTTTGTTCAGCGGAGGACAACTGTAATGAGAGGCTGACACAGTTACTAGGCCCAAATAAGTAAGTAGGCTAAATGCAGTTCAAAATTGGCAACAGGAGTACACAGGCGATATTGCTTTGTTCAGTGGAGGACAACTGTAATAAGTGGCTCAGACAGACTTAGTAGGCCTAAAATAAAAAGTAGAATGTAAAATCACTGCACTCGTACGATGAAAAGATTCAATTCATGTGGATTCTTTTATTAGATAAATGTTCAGGTGAAGCGATAAGTACAAAATACGTTTCGGCCAGCCCGTGGCCTTGATCACTAAATCGCCTTAGGTAGTAGATTCTTCCCTTGCATGCATAAATGTTGCTGCTGGGGTGTCAGCCAAGAGAAAAAAAAGGGTAAACAACCTTAGTATTAATGATGTCGTAGTCGCCGTGGTGGAGGGCAGACTGGTGTATATCAATGGCACTGCGCTTTAAGGGACCAGCCTGAGTACAAGTAGGATACCTTGGGAGAGTACAACCAATCATGTGGGGAGATTCGTATGGCTTAGTGGTACTGGTGCCGTAGTCGCCGTGGTGCAGGGCAGACAGGTCTATGTACCATTTACTGTGCGCTATAGGAGACCAGCCAGAGCAACACTTGAATACCTTTGAGGAGTACAGCCAGTACTGTGGGAAGATTTGTGTAGCTGCTGGGTTGTGGAGCCAGTCAAAGCCAATGTATAATGAGCTAAACCACCGGAATAGGGGAACCAATGTCAATCCGTCCTCAGAAGTCCGTGGAGACAGGTGGCCAGGACCAGCGTTGGTGGGCAAGTGGGAAAGGTAGACACTAACAGTGTCACTGTGTGGGGTAGCGACTACGGCACCAGTACCACTAAGCCATATGAATCTCCCCACATGATTGGTTGTACTCTCCCAAGGTATCCTACTTGTACTCAGGCTGGTCCCTTAAAGCGCAGAGCCATTGATATACACCAGTCTGCCCTCCACCACGGCGACTACGACATCATTAATACTAAGGTTGTTTACCCTTTTTTTTCTCTTGGCTGACACCCCAGCAGCAACATTTACGCATGCAAGGGAAGAATCTACTACCTAAGGCGATTTAGTGATCAAGGCCACGGGCTGGCCGAAACGTATTTTGTACTTATCGCTTCACCTGAACATTTATCTAATAAAAGCATCCACATGAATTGAATCTTTTCATCGTACGAGTGCAGTGATTTTACGTTCTATGATTGAGAGGACCACGGGTTCCGTTCATTTGCACCGTCACCTTCAGAACTGTCGAGTGCTAGCCTTCTATAACTTTCTAAAATAAAAAGTAGGCTAAATGCAGTTCAAAATTGGTAACAGGAGTACACAGGCGGCATAGCTTTGTTCAGTGGAGGACAATGGAATGAGAGGCTGACACAGTTACTAGGCCCAAATAAGTAAGTAGGCTGAATGCAGTTCAAAATTGGCAACAGGAGTACACAGGTGGCATTGCTTTGTTCAGTGGAAGACAACTGTAATGAGGGGCAGACAGATAGTAGGCCCAAATAAGAAAGTAGGCTACATGCAGTTCAAAATTGCTAACAGAACTAAACTGGCGGCATTGCTTTGTTCAGCGGAGGACAACTGTAATTAGGGGCAGACACAGTTAGTAGGCCCAAATAAGAAAGTAGGCTAAATGCAGTTCAAAATTGGTAACAGGACTAAACAGGCGGCATAGCTTTGTTCAGCGGAGGAGAATAACTTATGAGAGGCTCACACAGTTATTAGGCCCAAGTAAGTAGGCTAAATGCAGTTCAAAATTGGTAACAGGAGTACACAGGCGGCATTGCTTTGTTCAGTGGAGGACAACTGTAATAAGTGGCTCAGACAGACTTAGTAGGCCTAAAATAAAAAAGTAGGCTAAATGTAGTTCACAATTGGCAAGAGGAGTACACAGGAGGCATAGCTTTTTTCAGTGGAGGACAACTGATATGAGAGGCTCACACAGTTACTAGGCCCAAGTAAGTAAGTAGGCTAAATGCAGTTCACAATTGGTAACAGGAGTACACAGGCAGCATTGCTTTGTTCAATGGAGGACAACTGTAATAAGTGGCTGACAGTTAGTAGGCCAAAATAATAAAGTGGGCTAAATGTCAGCCAAAAAAATGTTCATAAATAAACTGGTGGCATAGCTAGGCACAGGGGTGTGCTCCTCTGCTGAGTAGCAGACAGTGGTAGTTGGCGCAAAGTATTAACTGGTCTAAATGGAGGCCAGGGCCCCTGTATATTTTTACTATGATCTATCATTTCAACAAATTTGTATTAGCAGTGCCATTGAAGGATTTAACAGCACAGACTACACAGTGGTGGAGCAGGGAGAGGTAAGTTTTGCAAGTGGTAGAGCACTGTTCGAGCTGGGGGTGAACACTCTCTCGTGGTCAGCGGTACAGGCACAGGGCCCCTCATATTACAACGGTGTGTCTGACGTTGGTTGTGCACCACCACCAGAGAAACTTCATTGTACTATGAGGGACCCTGTGCCAGTGCCGTCACCCAAGAGTGGGCACACCCACCTGTCCAGGCAAACGGCACTCGCACGGGTGCTTGCGCCAAGTGGTGACCACGGCCCTGTGGGGGGAGTCAGCCCATTTAGGGAGGTATAAAAATGGCCTATGGTGGACATTCAGCAGCTGCAAATGGAGGAACTGGAGCAGTCAGTAAGAGGAGGCCAAAAGCAAGACATTTTTCAGGCTAGCTACGTGTCAGCAGGGGAAGGTGGGGCGAAATAATTTGAAATCCATGATTGGTTCATTTTAATGAAGGTTAGATCATCAACATTTTGGGTAGCCAGACGTGTCCTTTTTTCAGTCAGTATTGAACCAGCAGCACTGAAGAATCTTTCTGGTAGCACACTAGCAGCTGGGCAAGCAAGCTCCTGTAATGCATATTCTGCCAATTCAGGCCAGGTGTCTGTTTTAGATGCCCAGTAATCAAAGGGGAATGACGGTTGAGGGAGAACATCGATAAGGGAGGAAAAATAGTTGGTAACCATACTGGACAAATGCTATCTCCTGTCACTTTGAATCGATGCAGCAGTACCTGTCGTGTCTGCGGTTATTGCGAAATCACTACACAACCTGGTCATAAAACCCCTCTGTCCAACGCCACTTCGGATTTGTGCACCTCTACCACCTCTGCCATGTTGCCCCATAACGGCTCGTGTGAGAACCATCACCGCCTCTGTGTGCTGGGAATGCCTGAACCAAACGGTCTACAAGAGTTGCTTGTTTGGTAGCCAATATTTGCTCCAGGTTCTCATGTGGCATGATATTTTGTAATTTTCCTTTGTATCGTGGATCCAGGAGGCAGGCCAACCAGTAATCGTCATCGGTCATCATTTTAATAATGCGGGTGGGCCTTTTTAGGATACGCAAAGCATACTCTGCCATGTGGGCCAATGTTCCAGGTGTCAATTCACTGCTTGTGCTGGGTTGAGGAACACTTTCTTGCAAATCAACTTCACTTGTGGCCCGCAAAAACCCTGTACCTGACCTTGCAACGCCACCAGTTTCTATTGCCCCCTGAGAAGCATCCTCCTCCCATAAATATTCATCCCCATCATCCTCTTCCTCCTCCTCCTCTTCGTCCGCCACCTCGTCCAGGAGAGTTCCCTGACCAGACAATGGCTGTCATCAAGGCTTCCCTCCTCCTCCGTTGCAGACGCCTGCTCCTTGATGTGCGTCAAACTTTGCATCAGCAGATGCATTAGTGGGATGCTCATGCTTATAATGGCGTCGTCTGCACTTACCAGCCGTGTGCATTCCTTAAAATACTGAAGGATTTGACAGGTCTTGGAGCTTCGACCACTGCACACCAGACAACTCCATGTCTGCCATCCAACTGCCTGCCCGTGTATGTGTATCCTCCCAAAAATAAATGACAGCATGCCTCTCTTCGCACAGCCTCTGAAGCATGTGCAGTGTGGAGTTCCACCTTGTTGCAACGTCGATTATTAGGCGGTGCTGGGGAAGATTCAGCGATCGCTGATGGTTCTGCATATGGCTGGAGTGTACGGGTGACCGGCGGATGTGCGAGCAAAGTCTTCGCACCTTCAGGAGCAGGGCTGGTAACTCCGGATAATTTTTCAGGAAGCACTGCACTACCAGGTTCAAGGTGTGAGCCAGGCAAGGAATGTGTTTCAGTTCTGAAAGGGCTATGGCAGCCATAAAATTCCAACCGTTATCACTGACTACCTTGCCTGCCTCAAGATGTACACTGCCCAGCCATGACTGAGTTTCTTGCTGCAAGTACTCGGCCGGTACTTCCGCGGAGTGTCTGTTGGTGCCCAAACACTTCATTTGTAGCACAGCCTGCTGACGCTTACCACTGGCTGTTCCATAATGGGACACCTCGTGTGCAACACTGGCAGCTGCCGATGGAGTGGTCGTGCGACAGCGCTCTGTGGATGAGCTTTCACTTCTGGAGGAGGAGGAGGAGGAGGAGAAGGGGTGGCGAACACCTACAGCCAACTGTTTCCTAGACCGTGGGCTAGGCAGAACTGTCCCACTATGGCTGTCCCCTGTGTACCCTGCATCCACCACATTAACCCAGTGCGCCGTGATAGACACGTAACGTCCCTGGACCTGCCTACTGGTCCATGCATCTGTTGTGAGGTGCACCTTTCCACTGACTGATGCATGGACAATGCAGTCTTTGACATGCTGGTGGAGGGCTGGGATGGCTTTTCTCGCAAAGAAGTGTCGACTGGGTAGGTCATAGCGTGGTACTGCGTAAGCTTCGCTTTCAACCAAACAGTAGGGCATCATCTCTAACGAGATTAGTCTAGGAATGTGGGCCTTCAAACCCTGTATACGCGGATGACAGGATGAGTACTTTCTTTTCCTAGCGAGAGTCTCTTGTAGGGTGAGCTGGACTGGAGAGCTGCATATGGTGGAACTAGCGCTGGGGGTGGTAGACATGGTAGATTGAGAGAGGGTTGGTGATGGTATTCTTTATGTTGGCCTACCTACAGTGTTTCCTACCAAGAACCTTGTGATTCCCTGACTGCTTTGGCCTTGCGACGATACCTCCACATTTGCTGCTGGTGGTGTCCTAACCGGTGGGCTTACTGTGAGGGAAGCAATGTAGCGTTGCTGACTACCTTCATTCTGAGCAGGTGCACCAACGGTACTGGACGTTTGGTAGTTAGTCCAGGCTTGCAAGTGCATGCTGGTTAAATGTCTACGCATGCACGTTGTGTTTCAACTTTGGAGATTCTTCCCTCTGCTAAAGGTCTTTGAGCACTTCTGTTTTTACAGATAACTTTGCACTGATCATTCGGATCTTGGTTCAAAAATGCCCACATTGCACTCTTCCTACTATGGATTACCTTTTCAGGCATTGCACGCTGTGCTACTTTCACCGGATGGCCACGGTGTCCTAAAACTGTTTTTGGATTTGACAAACATTTTTGGCCAGATACGGGCCTGCCAGATGAAAGCTGTTGCGATGTAGATGGCTGCTGCGGATCATCCTCCTCCGCTTTGGAGCTACTGGCAGCGGCACCCTCTTCCCCCAATGGCTTCCAATCTGGGTCAACAACTGGGTCATCTATCACCTCCTCTTCAATGTCATGTGCACCTTCCTCTGTGTCACCGTGTAAGGTGCTATAGCGTTCGTGACGGGGCACCATAGTCTCATCAGGGTCAGATTCTGGCTCAGTACACTGTGAGGGCAATGTAGTGATCTAAGTCAATGGAACAGCATAATAGTCCAGCTGTGGCTGTGCATCTGTGCACTCCATGTCCGATTCATCTTGTAATGGGCTTTTAACAATTTCCCTCTCTAACCCAGGCACAGTATGTGTAAAGAGCTCCATGGGGTAAACTGTAGTGTCGCCTGCCGCATCCTTCACTTTTGGTTTGGGTGAAGGACACAAGGAAGTGACTTGTTCCTGACCGGGAGCATCCACCGACAACTCACTGCTTTTAAATTTCGAACCTTCTGAAGAGGAGGTGAAAGAGCTAAAGGCTGAGTCAGCAAGGAAAACCTAAACTTTTTCCTGCTGCTCCGGCTTTAAAAGCTTTTTTCCTACTCCCAGATAAGGGAGCCTTCGAGGCCTTGTGTAGCCAGACGATAAAGTTGGCTCAACACCTCGAGCCTTTGGTGCTATTTTGCTTTTCCCACTACCACCAGATGCTTCACCACCACCAACACCACCATCAGTACCAGCTGGCAACGCCTGCCCACGGCCTCTTCTGTTGTGAGTTCTGTTTTTGGGCTCCCTCTGGTGGTTACTGATGGTACTGGGTGATTTGTGTTCTGCTGTCTCTGGTGTCCACCTGTTCTATTAGGATTTGGGAGTTTCCTATTTAACCGGGCTTTCTTGTCATTTCCCCGCCGGCTATCAAGGTTATCAGAGTGTTTTGTTACCTCAGCTTCTGGCTTCAGTAATCTTCAGGACAAGCTAAGTTTTTGATTTTCTTGTTCCACGTTTTGATTTATTTTTGTCTTGTCCAGCTTGCATATAATTGTTTCTTTGCTGCTGGTTGCTCTAGCGGGCTGTAATTGCTCCTCATGTTCCATGAGTTGGAACATGAGTTCAAGTAATTACAGGATGGTTTTTTGAAGGGTTTTTTGCTGACCGCGCAGTTTACTTTTGTATCCTCTGCTATCTAGTTTTAGCGGGCATCATTTTGCAGAATCTGATTTCATACTGTGTATGTGCCTTCCTCTCATTTCACCGTCATTATATGTGGGGGGCTGCTATTTCTGTGGGGTATTTCTCTGGAGGCAAGAGAGGTCTGTGTTTCTTCTAATAGGGGAAGTCAGATCTTCGGCTGGTGCGAGACGTCTAGGATCAACGTAAGCACGTTCCCCGGCTATTGTTATTTGTGTGTTCAGGTTTAGGGTCGCGGTCAGCTCAGGTTCCATCACCCTAGAGCTCGTTGGTGCTTGTCCTTTTGTGATTCCCTGCCATTGGAATCATGACACTCTTCCACCAGACTTCCTCATTTTTGGAAAAATCTAACCAGTTATATGGTACTGTGAAACAAGGTAGAAGGTGTATATAATCTTGTGTAGAATTTTAATCTCCCTTTTTTTTTTGGGGGGGGGGGGGGAGACTGCAACAAAACTCAGGCGTAGTGTACACAATGTAAGTGGCAGAACGTGGCTGGAAGATGTACGACAAACTAACAGAACTGTGACGTAGATCCACTTAGTGCCAATTTAAATCTCCCTTTTTTGGGGGGAGACTGCAGCAAAAAAGAGGCCCTGTGTATTACACTACACAATGTAAGTGGCACATCGTGGCTGGCAGATATACGACAAACAGAACTGACGTATAGAAACTTGGCAATTTAAATCTCCTTTTTTGGGGGGAGACTGCAGCAAAAAAGAGGCCCTGTGTATTACACTACACAATGTAAGTGGCAGAACGTGGCTGGAAGATATACGACAAACAGAACTGACGTATAGAAACTTGTTGGCAATTTAGATCTCCCCTTTTTGGGGGGGGGGGGGGGAGACTGCAGCAAAAAACAGGCCGTGTATTACACTACACAATGTAAGTGGCAGAACGTGGCTGGCAGATATATAAAAAAATACAAGGGCTCTAGTACAATTTCAATCTCCCTACAATGATCAAAGGACAAGTATGGCAGCAATAAAAAGGACTGCTGCACACAAAAGTGTGGACAAAGAAACAAGAGAACTGTGCAGAAAGGAGCAACAGGATTTTTGCTTTTAAAAAAGCAGTTGGTTTGCACAGCGGCATACACACAGCAATGCAGCTATCAGGGAGCCTTATAGGGCAGCCTAATAAGCTATAGAGCTGATGCACAAAAATATAGCCTCCACTGTCCCTGCAAACAAATGGTGGTGTTGGACAGTGGAAATCGCTACAGCACAAGCAGTTTCGGGGTTAATCTTCCCTCCCTAACGCTATCGCTTCTTCTGATGAAGCTGCAGCAACCTCTCCCTATGCTAAGATCGGCAGAAGTAAGATGGTGGCCGATGTGCATGCCCCTTTATAGCCCCTGTGACACCACAGAAAGCAAGCCAATCACTGTCATGCCCTTCTCTAAGATGGTGGGGACTGAGACCTATGTCATCACGCTGCCCACACTCTGCGTCCTCCTTCATTGGATGAGAAATGGCGCTGAAAGCGTCATAAGAAACGCAACTTTAGCGTGAAGATCGCCGACCTCATGGCCGATACCACACTAGGATCGGGTCGGGTTTCACGAAACCCGACTTTGTCGAAAGTCGGCGACTTTTGAAAATGTCCGATCCGTTTCGCTCAACCCTAGCTGTCACTCTACAGATAGATCAGTACAGATTCTTGCTAACTTTATATATTTTGGTTATGACTGCGTCTGATCAATACAGTATTGTCCTACACAGTTTGTGGTGTGATAGTTTGTATTTTCATTATAAGACAAGGTATTTCAATTCCACTTTTATTTTTGTGTTGATGGTGTGTTTTTATACTTAGGCCAGTCTCACACGTCCAGATAATTCCGGTACCAGAGAAAACGGTACCGGAGTTATCCATGTCCGTGTGCTCACGTAGGCCATCCATGTGGGATCCATGTGATGTCCGTGAGTACGTTTTTAGGGTCCGTGTGTCCATGTCCGTGTATTGTGTGGCACCCCTAGGGGTATTTGCCACAAAAATAGTTACTGACAGTAAGTACAAATACTAAAATAGCAAGACTGCACTACCACCTCCGGCCAGAAGGGGGAGCTCCAGAGACTCCCCTTGATCCATTCTGGTCTGAGAGAAGAAATGGCAGTTGGGCCAAGGAGCTGATAGAGATTCAACTGTATGACCTCTCACTATCAGCCCTGTGACTGTTACCAGGCCTAAATCACCGGCCTGAGGAGAAGAGGGATAGAGAAAAAGGACATTGTGAGAACCGGGTAGCATTAATCACTACCCAGAACAGGCGCAAAGACGGATACCGGATCCGTGGCTGTATTCATTATATATAATACAGCAACCGGAAAAACGTGAGGTGATATCAGCTTCACTAGGGTCGGATGCAGCAACAGACACAGAGTTCAGCGGTACTCCCAGAGGGGGTAAACCGATAAAAGGACTCGGGTTGCCCGTCGAACCAGGACCCGGAGGGGACAGATTGGGCCGGCAGCCAGTTCACATACAGCAGCAGGGCCACACAGAAATTGTGCACAATAAGAGGCGAAGACCCCGGCAGGGTCAAAGTAACTCAGAGTTCCCATACAGACTCCGGTGACAGGACTGGTTGTAAATCCTTTTATGTTAAAGTAAACTGGTTAAACGTTTCAGTGCCTCAGTCTTTCATTTGGACAATAGCCATCTATCCAGGATCGAGATCGTCACCGCTGGGAGAACCTGCTGCTGATCAAGTAAGTGCCTGTCCCCTCACGATACCCCTTACACTGTGCATTGCCTGAGGCCACAGCACCGGGTCAAGCCACCCGTGACATCCCCCTCAAGAGACAGACTCCATTGGTCCGGTGCTGGGCATCCCGGTCTCCTGGGCGTCACAATTGGCGTCACGAACAGGATCTAGCCAGCCCGTATACCGGGTATTGTGTGCCGTGATTGGAGCCCAAAACTGTGAAAACTGGGATGAAAAATCTTGAAAATTGACTTTATTAAAGAAAAATCCATTCCCCATTGAAAACTATTGAAAGTGACTTTTCCCCATTGGTTATAATGGAGTAAAGATGGCCGCCATCCCCTGAGGTAATCACTTCATAACCGTTAGGCACGAGACTGTTAATTGAGCTACGCCATCACCTGAGCCCCAGTCTAACTGAAAAACTTCAGAATCCGCCATTACAGAGCGCGGTGGGTGGGAGCAGCAGGGGGCGTGTCATTGTGGGCGGCACCAAGCTGAGCGCTCTGACATCAGAGCAAGGGGAAAATCGATCCTGCTGCACAGCGGAACGAATCTACACTATCCCGACGGAAGCGGAGGACCGGAAGGGTCCGGATTAACTAAGGGGGCACAGTATGTCGCAGCACGGAGACGCCGCAGCACTCGGCAACGCTAATGCAGCTGAAAGACAGTGTCAATAGAGAGTCCGGCAGCGCAGCGGTGCAAGGAGTGGCGCCCATCATGCCGGTGCTGATGCCATATACCCCGGGTGGCCCATGGCTTCCAATGTATGAAGGTGAGCCTAATACCCTTGACGATTTCAGAGAAAAGATGCTGGCCCATTTTGACATGTTCCCTGTGGGTGAAGTTCAGCGTGTTAGTCTCCTGATGATGCAGTTAAGTGGCCATGCTAAGCGAGAAGTCACAGCATGGGCAGCTGATCTAAAAGGCACTGTTGAACGCATATTTGCTGGATTAAAAGCTACATTTGAAACCACGGCCAGCAGCAAAGCTAAAATACGATTCTTTAGTTGCAAACAAAAAGCTAATGAGGGCGTGAGAGACTTTGCCTTAAACCTGCAGGAAGCCCTTAAATCACTTACACTGGCTGAACCCATTTTTAACACCGGAGCGGATAAACTGCTAAGAGATCAATTTATTGAGGGACTCTACACCCCTTCTCACCGGGGGCATGTGAGCATGCTTGTTTTTAAAAACCCTGAATTGACATTTGCCCAATTAAAGGAGAGCGCTATACGTCTCCAGCTGGCAGAGGCACCTCGGGATCAGGATCCTGCGCAACCCATGGCAGAGGCACCTCAACAACAGGGAGTGCCAGTGACATCAGCTATGTCTGGGGCCATTGCTAAGCCCCTGGGGCCCAGTACTAATGAGGCTCTTCAACAAAAGCTTGACTCTTTAGCTGATGTTGTTGCTTCAATGGCTAAAACCATGCAGGAGATGAGAGGACACAAGATGGAGTTGGCAAACTGTAGAGAGGATGTTCCATGGATGAGACCCAGGAGATACCCGACATGGAGAGGACGACCCCGCGACCGCTACCAACCGGATGGACAGCCCATTTGCCGCCGTTGCCAGCAGCCGGGCCACTTTGCACGAGATTGTGATTTAAACGGGAATCCCCTGGGAATGCGGGCCGCTTCGCAGGAATGAACTTTCAAGGCCCAACACCCTGGCACGACAGGTACATCGGAGGACGACCCATTATCCCTATCGTGCTGGACGGAATTCCCCTCAACGCTTTGCTGGACACAGGTTCCCAGATTTCATCTATACCGTATATCCTTTATAAGAGGTACTGGGCTGATGCAGATATTGATAAAGGGCCCTCTGATGTTGAACTAGATATATGGGCCAGTAATGGTAAGTTGGTACCGAAACTAGGATTCAGGGAGATGACCATAAAGATTGGTAAAGTAGAACTGAAGAAACAGGGTATAATTGTTGTTGATGTTGACCGGCGGAACTGTGAACCAACTGTATTGATAGGAATGAATGTGTTAGAGAACTGCTTTTCCGAAGTCATTTCTGTCTTACAGCAAATTGCTGAAACTGCCCAATCCTGCCAGCAGAGAGTTCTCCGGAGGGAAATAAAAGTATTGATGTTAAGGCAACAGGTAGAAGTTGCAGGTGGAGAAATCGGCAGTGTGAGGGTAAGTGATCCAACGTCTATTGTAATCCCACCAAAAACAGAAATGCTGGTATGGTGTAGAGCAGCCATTGGTACTAAGGGACGAGATTATCAAGCCTTAATAGAACCAGTGTACACCGACAGCAGGCCCACTATACTCACAGCACGAGGGATAGTCGAGGTACACCGGGGACGAGTGCCGGTACGACTTTTGAACTGTGGAGAGGAAGAGGTCACTTTGCCAAGGTATGCTACAATGGCAAAGCTATATACTGTTGACAACAATGCCATCACAACCATTGAGCTCTTAGAACCAACCTGTCAGGTGGAAGGCAATGGCTCAGATGGAGAAATGGAGGATTGGTGCCAACAGCTACACGTGGGCATAAATTCAACACCTACCCATCAAAAACAAGGGGTGTATAGGCTAGTGACGGAATATGAACAAGTCTTCAGTAAACACCCATTGGACTTCGGACGGATAGAAGGGGTAGAACACACAATCCCCACAGGTGACCATCCCCCAATAAAAGAAAGATATAGACCCATACCGCCCGCTCACTATCAATGTGCAAAAGATATGCTGAGGGAAATGAAACAGGCCGGGGTAATAAGAGACAGCTGTAGCCCCTGGGCGACCCCTCTAGTGATTGTCAAAAAAAAGGACGGAACCATGAGAATGTGCGTAGACTACCGGAAGATTAATAACATCACCCATAAAGACGCCTACCCCTTGCCTAGGATAGAAGAGTCCTTAACTGCTTTGAAATCTGCTAATTATTTTTCCACCTTAGACTTAACAAGTGGGTATTGGCAAGTCCCTGTGGCTGAGAGAGATAAGGAAAAGACAGCATTCACCACACCAATGGGTCTATGTGAATTTAATCGCATGCCGTTCGGACTCTGCAACGCATCCGGTACCTTCCAGCGGCTGATGGAATGCTGCCTCGGACACAAGAACTTCGAGACCGTCCTCCTGTACCTAGATGATGTGATCGTCTACTCAAAGACTTACGAACAACACTTAATAGACCTGGCAGAAGTGTTCGAAGCCTTATCCAGGTATGGCATGAAAGTCAAGCCATCCAAATGTCACCTTCTCAAGCCAAAGGTACAGTACCTGGGACACATCGTGAGTTCGGAGGGAGTAGCACCAGATCCCGAGAAAATAAGCGCCATAAGGGATTGGCCAAGACCTACCAGCGCAAAAGAAGCGAGACAATTCCTGGGATTGGTGGGTTACTATCGCAGATTTATAAAAGGATTTACCAAGTTGGCAGCACCCTTGCAAGACACCTTGGTAGGGCAGACGAAGAAACCTTCAAACCGAAACCCTCCTTTTCAGTGGAACGACGAAAGGGAAGACTCCTTTGAACAACTAAAGAAGGCACTAACCGGAGAAGAGGTTCTGGCATACCCAGATTACCATAAACCTTTCATCCTCTACGCCGATGCCAGTAATGTGGGACTAGGAGCGGTGCTGTCACAAAAGCAAGAAGGTCGGGAGAAAGTCATCGCCTTTGCAAGTAGAAAGCTCCGGCCTACTGAAAGAAATTCAGAAAATTACAGCTCCTTCAAATTGGAACTACTGGCAGTAGTTTGGGCTGTGACGGAGCGTTTCAAACACTATCTGGCCGCTGCAGAATTTATTGTCTATACTGACAACAATCCGTTGACCCACCTGGACACAGCCAAATTAGGTGCGTTAGAACAGCGATGGATAGCCCGGTTATCTAATTACAACTTCATAATCAAGTATCGAGCAGGTCGCAAGAATGGAAATGCCGATGCCCTATCCCGGATGCCACACTTGAGAGATGTAGAAGAGGAAACGGGGGAGCTTGAAGAAATTGAACTACCAGCCTTCCATCGTCCCAAGGCAAAACATCATCAGTCAAGTACCTATCAGAAACAACAAGAGGTGAATTTTAATCCGTTAGCACACCATAGATGGGCTGACACCCAAGACAGCAATCCGGCTGTGAAGTTGGTGAAGGAACTGTTGACTGAGCAAAGTGCATATCCCTATGAGGATGCCCCAGAAGAGACGCATCAACTCTGGAAAGAGAGAGGCAAAATGTTCCTGTATCAAGGGAAGCTCTGTAGAAGATACACCAATCCGAAAACACATGAATTGGTTTGGCAGATTATTGTGCCTAAACAAGATGTGAAGATGGTCCTCGAAGCTTACCATAATGGTGCTGGTCACTTTGGTTGGAAAAAGTTAGAAGTACTTCTAAGAGAAAGATTTTATTGGGTCGGGATGAGAAAATCAATCGAACAGTGGTGCAGAAGCCCGTGCAACCTCAGAAGAAACGATCAAAAGAACCAAAGAGCACCACTGCAGCCCATAATCACCAAACAACCACTTGAACTTGTAGCCATGGACCACGTGAAGTTGACACCAAGCCGGTGCAGCTATGTTTATGCCTTGACCATCGTGGACCATTATTCACGTTTCTTGGTAGTAGTACCCGTAAAAGATCTGACAGCAAAAACAGCAGCCAAAGCGTTCCAAACGTACTTTTGTAGACCCCATGGATATCCGGAACAGGTTCTCACCGACCAAGGTACAGCCTTTGAATCAGAGATCTTCAGAGAATTCTGTAATATGTATGGTTGCAAAAAGATCCGGACGACGGCCTATCATCCACAAACAAACGGCTTATGCGAGAAGATGAACCATATTGTAATAGACCTACTAAAGACTTTACCTGAGACAGAAAGGAATCAATGGCCAGAGAAATTGCCTGACTTGGTGGATCTGTATAATCATGTCCCGGTGAGCTCCACCAACTGCACCCCAGCTTACCTTATGCGTGCAAGACCCGGCCAATTACCAATCGATCTAGAAATGGGAATTCTGAAACCAGACGCAGAAGTTCAAGACTCCAATTGGGATATCATACGGCAAAAGCAGTATCGCCAAGTGCAAGAGAGTGTGGAAAGAAGCCTTCAGCAAACTAGAGAAAGACAAGAGCGAACTTTCAACCAGAGTGCTCTAGCGACCCCATTAAGACCGGGTGACCAAGTGCTCAAGAGAAATCGTCGAACCAATAAACTGGACAATCAGTGGGAAGCCGTACCCTACACAGTTTTACCAACAAGAGTGGATAATCCTAAAATGTGTCTCATTAGCAAAAACGGAGGCTTAACATCTGTACTAGTGTCAAGAGACAATCTTAAATTATGTCCGGAAGCATTGAAAGAGCCAGACGTTGTCCAGCCAAAACCAGAAGTTATTCAACCCATACAGGTTCAACCAGTAAAGGAAAAAGAAGAGGAAGTGTATCACACCTGTATAGGAGACTTTCCCAAAACCCTACTAACATACCATGGTGCAGTAGTGGTTCCCATGGTGGCCTTTTACCCAACACCGAACCCAATACCAGAAGTCCCAAGACAGGAAGAGGCTGACCCCGTACTACAGGAGGTTCCAGGCCAGGAAGAACAGATTCCTGGTCAGAGTAATCCCATTCACGGTGGACTTGCCAACTCCATAGTCGTGGAATTATCTTTAGCAGAGCGGGCAGATACTACATCCGCAGTAGACAGTAGTACACCACATGAAGAGACACCGCTATTACGTAGATCACAGCGTAGTACCCAGGGTCAATTACCGGCCAGGTATGCAGATTACCAACTATAAAGCTCATAATGTGAATTGTATATATGTTATGCCGTATATAGTTAAACAGAAAATGTAGTATAGTCATTGCTATCAGTCTGCAACGTTTAAGCCCAGTGCCTACAGAGACTTGTCTGTATGAACTTATTCCATATTCTTGAACTTTTTATCAGCCCAGAGGCACTAAATCAAAGCTCCGGAAAGACTGCTTTTTGAACTTTGCTTTTTGCTCTTTTTGAACTTTCTTTAGACTTTATATTGATAACTCCATTGGAAAAATGGAACTAAATTCCTGGACACTAAGTACAGTGCCGTTCCTAATACCTTCAAGGATAGAACTGTATTAATGGACGCTATTTGAAGTGACTTTTTACAGAACTCTATTTTTGTTTCCTTGAGTGGTTTTTGTAACTTTTCATTTTTAAGACTCTGTACATATTAATTGTTATTTCAAAATGTTATTGTCCCACAGTCCCGGAGTACTGTTCTTAACTAAGGGGGAATGTGGCACCCCTAGGGGTATTTGCCACAAAAATAGTTACTGACAGTAAGTACAAATACTAAAATAGCAAGACTGCACTACCACCTCCGGCCAGAAGGGGGAGCTCCAGAGACTCCCCTTGATCCATTCTGGTCTGAGAGAAGAAATGGCAGTTGGGCCAAGGAGCTGATAGTGAGAGGTCATACAGTTGAATCTCTAACAGCCCTGTGACTGTTACCAGGCCTAAATCACCGGCCTGAGGAGAAGAGGGATAGAGAAAAAGGACATTGTGAGAACCGGGTAGCATTAATCACTACCCAGAACAGGCGCAAAGACGGATACCGGATCCGTGGCTGTATTCATTATATATAATACAGCAACCGGAAAAACGTGAGGTGATATCAGCTTCACTAGGGTCGGATGCAGCAACAGACACAGAGTTCAGCGGTACTCCCAGAGGGGGTAAACCGATAAAAGGACTCGGGTTGCCCGTCGAACCAGGACCCGGAGGGGACAGATTGGGCCGGCAGCCAGTTCACATACAGCAGCAGGGCCACACAGAAATTGCGCACAATAAGAGGCGAAGACCCCAGCAGGGTCAAAGTAACTCAGAGTTCCCATACAGACTCCGGTGACAGGACTGGTTGTAAATCCTTTTATGTTAAAGTAAACTGGTTAAACGTTTCAGTGCCTCAGTCTTTCATTTGGACAATAGCCATCTATCCAGGATCGAGATCGTCACCGCTGGGAGAACCTGCTGCTGATCAAGTAAGTGCCTGTCCCCTCACGATACCCCTTACACTGTGCATTGCCTGAGGCCACAGCACCGGGTCAAGCCACTCGTGACATCCCCCTCAAGAGACAGACTCCATTGGTCCGGTGCTGGGTATCCCGGTCTCCTGGGCGTCACAATTGCAACAATTTTTACCCTATGACAGGAAAAACGCACACGAACAGCACACGGATGGCACATGGACAGCATCCGTGTGCGGTACGTGTTTACACGGACCCATTGACTTTAATGGGTCCGTGTAATCCGTGCGCTCCTACGAACACTGACATGTCTTCGTGTTTTGCAAACGGACACACGGTCCGTGAAAACACGCTGACATGTGCAGAGACACATTTATTTTAATGTGTCTACGTGAGTCAGTGTCTCCGGTACGTGAAGAAACTGTCACCACACGTACCGGAGCCATTGACGTGTGAAACCGGCCTAAGGAGAATGATGAGGGGAAATGGCTCCTGCAACAAAGCAAACATTTGTTGCAGGATGCATTTCAGATCACTGTCACTATCCTCTATATTTACTTTACGTAGCAGGGGGGGGGGAGATAAGGCTGATTTTTTATTGTCAATCTGATTTTGCTTATTCATTTATGTATTCCAATATAGTTTCATTACCTGAAATGAACAATAAAGATAGCAAAACTAAATAGAAAAAGGTAAAACTCCATCAAAAAGCATTTAGAAGTCTGTCTTTTGACGTTTTCGTGTGTACAACTTAGATTTAAAAAAGCATAGGATCGTCTTTAAGTAACTAGTAATGCACAAACATCATAAATACACATTAGAGTTGATAAATATAAATCCAATTAGCACACCGTCTACATGTATATGTTTGTATGTATTAATGTGGTGTGACTATAGAACTTTAATATGAATACAATGAATTCCATTGTAATCTAACTGCAAGTCTTTTGTAGTACAAGAATTTATAAGCAATAATGTAGGTGGTTTTGCTAGACACTTAAATACTGAGCTCCACAGTGTACCTGAATGATCCCCTTCTTTGCAGAATTTTACTGTAATGAGCTAACAAAATACACTCAGTCTGAAGCAGTTAATCAATACCTTCTTTGTAGATCCAGCATTATCAAGGTGAACTGTAGCGAAAAAGCGACCCCTATAGGCATCATTTATCCTGCATGCGCTGAAACCCGTGTTCTAGTCTGTGACTACACATTGTGAACACTACTTTATACCTAAATATGAACATACGAACATTGTGCTATCAAAGGTGACGCATTACAAAATATTGTTCTTACATATACACCAACAGTGTTTTGTTGTCTTCACAGCTGACTCTATTACAATGCAAGGGGAAAATAATATTGCTCCCAGAATGGTTTTATTTACAATTTCAATTTTTTTAGCTTATGAAAAAATGTTATCCTTTTGCAGCCTGCATAGACAGGAAGATTAGATCTGTGCTATCTGAAACCTGTTGTAATAATGGCTAAGAGCATTACTGATCATTGTGAAGCAGCTGCAGAGCCATAGGTTGCAGATTGCAGGACAAGACTATAAATAAGCACATGTGTTTCTACTGTTGCAGATACAGTGGGGGAAATAAGTATTTGATCCCTTGCTGATTTTATAAGTTTGCCCACTGACAAAGACATGAACAGTCTATAATTTTAAGGGTAGGTTAATTTTAACATTGAGAGATAGAATATCAAAAATAAAATCCAGAAAAATCACATTGTATAAATTATATACATTTATTTGCATTCTGCAGTGAGAAATAAGTATTTGATCCCTCTGGCAAACAAGACTTAATAATTGATGACAAAACCTTTGTTGGCAAGCACAGCAGTCAGACTTTTTCTGTAGTTGATGATGAGGTTTGCGCACATGTCAGGAGGAATTTTGGTTCACTCCTCTTTGCAGATCATCTCTAAATCATTAAAGGGAACCTGTCACCCCGTTTTTTGAGATTGAGCTATAAATACTGTTAAATAGGGCCTGCGCTGTGTGTTACTATAGTGTATGTAGTGTACCCCGATTCCCCATGTATGCTGAGAAATACATTACCAAAGTCGCCGTTTTCGCCTGTCAATCAGGCTGGTCTGGTCAGGTGGGCGTGTTCACAGCGCTCTTTTCTTCCCCAGCTTTCCGTTGGTGGCGTAGTGGTGTGCGCATGTCCAGAGTTCCGACTTCCCTGCGCCCACGTGAAGACACAGCGCGCGATCTGCGCTGTAATCCCTTGCATCGGTGGGGGCGGCCATCTTCCTGTGGCCGCGCGTGCGCAGATGGAGTACTCTGCTGCACGGGGCTTCAGGAAAATGGCCGCGGGCAGCCGCGCGTGCGCATTAGAGATCGCGGCGGCCATTTTCCCAAAGCCGAGTTTGCATCTCGGCTTTGGGAAAATGGCGGCCGCGATCTCTAATGCGCACGCGCGGCTGCCCGCGGCCATTTTCCTGAAGCCCCGTGCAGCAGAGCACTCCATCTGCGCACGCGCGGCCCCAGGAAGATGGCCGCCCCCACCGATGCAAGGGATTACAGCGCAGATCGCGCGCTGTGTCTTCACGTGGGCGCAGGGAAATCGGAACTCTGGACATGCGCACACCACTACGCCACCAACGGAAAGCTGGGGAAGAAAAGAGCGCTGTGAACACGCCCACCTGACCAGACCAGCCTGATTGACAGGCGAAAACGGCGACTTTGGTAATGTATTTCTCAGCATACATGGGGAATCGGGGTACACTACATACACTATAGTAACGCACAGCGCAGGCCCTATTTAACAGTATTTATAGCTCAATCTCAAAAAACGGGGTGACAGGTTCCCTTTAAGAATTTGAGGCTGACGCTTGACAACTTGGAGCTTCAACTCCCTCCAAAGGTTTTCTATGAGATTAAGGTCTGGAGACTAGCTAGGCCACTCCATGACCTCAATGTGCTTCTTTTTCAGACACTCCATTGCTGGCTGTATGTTTTGGGTCATTTTCTTGCTGTAATATCCAGCCATGACCCATTTTTAATGTCCTGACAGAGGAAAGGAGGTTGTCACTCAGGATTTTAGGGTACATGGCTTCATCTATTTTCCCATTGATGCGGTGAAAGATTCCTGTGCCCTTAGCAGTGAAACACTCTAAAAACATAAATGTTTCCACCTCCATGATGGATAGTCGGGACGATGTTCTTTGGGTCATAAGCAGCATTTCTCTTCCTCCAAACACGGCGAGTTGAGTTAATGCCAAAGACCTACATTTTTGTCTCATCTGACTACAGCACCTTCTCACAATCACTCACAGAATCATCCTGGTGTTCATTGGCAACTCCAGACGGGCCTGCTTGTGTGCCTTCTTGAGCAGGAGATCTTGCAGGCACTGCAGGATTTTAAACCTTTACAGCGTAATGGATTACCAATGGTTTTCTGGGTGACTGTGGTCCCAACTGCCTTGAGATCATTAATAAGTTCTCCCTCTGTAGTTTTAGGCATATCTCTTACCTTCCTCCAGATCAGGAATACCCCACAAGGTGAGATTTTGCCTGGTGCCCCAGATCGATGTCGATTGACAGTCATTTTTGTATTTCTTCCATTTTCTTACTATTGCACCAACACTTGTCTCCTTCACATCCAGCGTCTTATGGTTTTGTAGCCCTTTCCAGCTTTGTGCAGGTCTATGATCTTGTCCCTGACATCCTTATAAAGCTCTTTTGTCTTGCCTATGTTGTAGAGGTTAGGGTCTGACTGATTAATTAAGGCTGTGGACAGGAGTCTTTTATACAGGTGACTATGCAGGTCCGGATTTAAGAGGTGGGTGGCTTGGGGCCCATTTTGGAGGGAGGCCCATTTTTCAAGGTGTTGCAATATGTAATGTAAAAGCACAAAATGAAACGAAAGCAAGTTTATTTACAAAAAACATTTACGCAGAGTAATTCAGGTAAAATGATTCATTTTTTAAAATCCAGGCACTTTCCTTGATTTTTTGTGCTGCAAAATCACTAATGACGTCACTAAAGTTCAATTCACGCAGTAGATCTGACTCGATGCTCATGATAGTCAAATTTACAAGTCGTTCCTGCTTCATGGATGTCCTTAATCGGTTTTCGAATAATATTGCACTTTTCAGTTTTTGAATTTCCACAAAAATGTAAAATAACCAATAAATTTCATTCAACTTCACAATTGTGTTCCACTTGTTGATTCTTCACCAAAAATTTACATTTGGTATCTTTATGTTTGAAGCAGGATATGTGAGAAAAGGTTGAAAAGTTCCAGGGGGCCGAATACTTTCGCAAGGCACTGTACATACAGTATACACAGACTGTAATGCAGGATATATTGTGGATCTATATATACAGTATGGTACTGTGTAGGACAGGAGCTGCAAGAAAGATACACAAATAGACAGACACACACAGACAGACATCGATCATACTCACCCAATACGCGACACTGTGAAGACTGAACCTCTTCACGTCTGGATCTTCAGTGACTGAAGATCCAGAGTGAAGTCCTGCCGCGCTCCACGGTGGAGAATCCTCTTCTCGTGCCGACATCGTGGCTCCACCTCCTTCCTCGTAGGTAGCTGAACAAACTCTCATCTGATCTAATCCGAGGGAGCGATCATATAGCTGAATAGGTAGCGCCTAGAAGCTTCTGTTAGGATCGGAGAAGGCTTCCGCATGCCATAAGCTAAGCATTAGGTACAGGGAGGGTACTAAAGAAGTCTGGCTAGGCTAGCCAGGTCAGTGGATGCTGACGCAAGTCAGGTGCCATGATTCTGCCACTCTGCGCCAGCCACTGAGATGTAGGACCGTAGCCAGGTCCCTACACTTTCAATAGTTTCTCTTTTGTTAAATGTTTATTATCATTAGAAACGGTTCACAGCAAAGAGACATGTCTTTTACATGTTTTGAGATATTTATCCTTATATTGGTGGGAGGCCCCCGCTTGGTGGGTGGCCGGGGCCCCCCCCCCTTAATCCGGGCCTGTGACTATGTAAGACAGCTGTCTTTAAAGGGAATCTGCCACTGCATTTTGGCCCGATAAACTGCAGCCATCGCCATTAGAGGCTCATCTACAGCATTCTGTAATGCTGTAGATACTCCCCCGATGTAACCTGAAAGATAAGAAAAACAAGTTAGATTATACTCACCCTGGAGCGGTCCAACTTTGGGTCCGATGGGCGTCGCAGGTCCAGGTCCTCCCATCTTCATACGATATCGTCATCCTCCTTGCTTCTGTTGCGGCTCCTGCGCAGGCGTACTGATTTGCCCTGTTGAGGGCAGCGTAAAGTACTGCAGTGCCCAGGCGCCGGGCCTCTCTGACCTTTCCCAGCACCTGCGCACTGCAGTACTTTGCAGTGCCCTCAACAGGGCAGAGAATTAGGCCGACGTCACACTAGAGAGTTTTAAGGACATATGAGAGGCGCAAAAACTATGCATTGCACATGGACCAATGATTCTCTATGTGGCAGCTCCTATCTGCCGTATATTTCTCAGCCGTATTTTACGGGCGTAGAAAATCGCAGCATGATGTGTTTGTCATGATGTGATGTATTGCGCAAAAATTCCGCCAATGAAAGTCTATGGGGGCGAGAAAAATACGGACTACACACGGACCAGTGTGACTTGCGAGAAATACGCACCGGTGTTCTATAGAAAAGCCGGTAATTCAGTGCGGTGTACAGTAAAATCACACTGACAGTTTAGAATAGATCAAATAAATGTCTACACATAGTATAGGGAGATATATACTGTATATACTAGATGGTGGCCCGATTCTAATGCATCGGGTATTCTAGAATATCTACAGTTAGGGCCAGAAATATTTGGACAGTGACACAATTTTCGCGAGTTGGGCTCTGCATGCCACCACATTGGATTTGAAATGAAACCTCTACAACAGAATTCAAGTGCAGATTGTAACGTTTAATTTGAAGGGTTGAACAAAAATATCTGATAGAAAATGTAGGAATTGTACACATTTCTTTACAAACACTCCACATTTTAGGAGGTCAAAAGTAATTGGACAAATAAACATAACCCAAACAAAATATTTTTATTTTCAATATTTTGTTGCAAATCCTTTGGAGGCAATCACTGCCTTAAGTCTGGAACCCATGGACATCACCAAACGCTGGGTTTCCTCCTTCTTAATGCTTTGCCAGGCCTTTACAGCTGCAGCCTTCAGGTCTTGCTTGTTTGTGGGTCTTTCCGTCTTAAGTCTGGATTTGAGCAAGTGAAATGCATGCTCAATTGGGTTTAGATCTGGAGATTGACTTGGCCATTGCAGAATGTTCCACTTTTTGGCACTCATGAACTCCTGGGTAGCTTTGGATGTATGCTTGGGGTCATTGTCCATCTGTACTATGAAGCGCCGTCCAATCAACTTTGCAGCATTTGGCTGAATCTGGGCTGAAAGTATATCCCGGTACACTTCAGAATTCATCCGGCTACTCTTGTCTGCTCTTATGTCATCAATAAACACAAGTGACCCAGTGCCATTGAAAGCCATGCATGCCCATGCCATCACGTAGCCTCCACCATGTTTTACAGAGGATGTGGTGTGCCTTGGATCATGTGCCGTTCCCTTTCTTCTCCAAACTTTTTTCTTCCCATCATTCTGGTACAGGTTGATCTTTGTCTCATCTGTCCATAGAATACTTTTCCAGAACTGAGCTGGCTTCTTGAGGTGTTTTTCTGCAAATTTAACTCTGGCCTGTCTATTTTTGGTATTGATGAATGGTTTGCATCTAGAGGTGAACCCTTTGTATTTACTGTCATGGAGTCTTCTCTTTACTGTTGACTTAGAGACAGATACACCTACTTCACTGAGAGTGTTCTGGACTTCAGTTGATGTTGTGAACGGGTTCTTCTTCACCAAATTAAGTATGCGGCGATCATCCACCACTGTTGTCATCCGTGGACGCCCAGGCCTTTTTGAGTTTCCAAGCTCACCAGTCAATTCCTTTTTTCTCAGAATGTACACAACTGTTGATTTTGCTACTCCAAGCATGTCTGCTATCTCTCTGATGGATTTTTTCTTTTTTTTCAGCCTCAGGATGTTCTGCTTCACCTCAATTGAGAGTTCCTTTGACCGCATGTTGTCTGCTCACAGCAACAGCTTCCAAATGCAAAACCACACACCTGGAATCCACCCCTGACCTTTTAACTACTTCATTGATTACAGGTTAACGAGGGAGACGCCTTCAGAGTTAATTGCAGCCCTTAGAGTCCATTGTCCAATTACTTTTGGTCCCTTGAAAAAGAGGATGCTATGCATTACAGAGCTATGATTCCTAAACCCTTTCTCCGATTTGGATGTGGAAACTATCATATTGCAGCTGGGAGTGTGCACTTACAATTATATATATAATATGGGCTGAATTTCTGAACATGTTTTTGTAAACAGCTAAAATAACAAAACTTGTGTCACTGTCCAAATATTTCTGGCCCTAACTATGTATGCACGTATATAGCAGCCACATAGTATAAAGCACAGGCCATGTAGTATATAGCAGACAAATACTACGTGGCCTGTGCTATATACTATGTGGCTGCTATATACATACGGTACATACATATTGTAGAATACCTGATGCGTTAATACAGGCCACGCAGTATATAACTGTGGCCACGCATTATATAACACAGCCCACACAGTATATAAAACAGCCCACATACTATATATCACAGCCCACGCAGTATATAGCAGCCACACAGTATATAACAGGCGACGTAGTATATAACACAGGCGACGTAGTATATAACACTGGCAACGTAATATATAGCACAGCCCAAACAGTATATAACACAGCCCACATAATATATAGCACAGCCCACGCAATATATAACACTGGTCATGTAGTATACAGCAGCCACGCGGTATATAACACAGCCCACGTAGTATATAGCAGTGTGGGCACCATATCCATGTAAAAAAAAAATATTTAAAATAAAAAATAGTTATATACTCACCCGCCGGGTCTCGCGAGACTGCTAAGTCTTCTGGGTAATTTCGCAATGCATCTCTGGGAACGGTAGTTGGCAGAGGCCGCGCGAGTCTCGGCGGACTACGGACGGTGAGAATAGCAGGTTTTTTGTTTTTTTATTATTTTTAACATTACATCTTTTTACTATTGATGCTGCATAGGCTTGATGAGTATGAGTAGGATGAGTATGGAGCAGGCGCCGGGGACTGACTGGATGGAAGTAGGGAGGGACTAATCGGACTGTGCCCATCGCTGTCTGGTAGCGGCAGCCAGGACAGGCAGCTGGCGAGAACAATCAGCGACGCGGGATTTCCGGGACAGACAGATGGAAGTACCCCTTAGCCAATTATATAGTAGATATATATGCCAGTGAGCTATAATTATATATATATATATATATATACACAAAAAAGTATTTAGTCAGTCAGCAATAGTGCAAGTTCCACCACTTAAAGATGAGAGGCATCTGTAATTTACATCATAGGTAGACCTCAACTATGGGAGACAAGCGGAGAAAAAAAAAAAAACCAGAAAATCACATTGTCTGTTTTTTTAACATTTTATTTGCATATTATGGTGGAAAATAAGTATTTGGTCAGAAACAAAATTTCATCTCAATACTTTGTAATATATCCTTTGTTGGCAATGACAGAGGTCAGACGTTTTCTGTAAGTCTTCACAAGGTTGCCACACACTGTTGTTGGTATGTTGGCCCATTCCTCCATGCAGATCTCCTCTAGAGCAGTGATGTTTTTGGCTTTTCGCTTGGCAACACGGACTTTCAACTCCCTCCAAAGGTTTTCTATAGGGTTGAGATCTGGAGACTGGCTAGGCCACTCCAGGACCTTCAAATGCTTCTTACGAAGCCACTCCTTCGTTGCCCTGGCGGTGTGCTTTGGATCATTGTCATGTTGAAAGACCCAGCCACGTTTCATCTTCAATGCCCTTGCTGATGGAAGGAGGTTTGCACTCAAAATCTCACGATACATGGCCCCATTCATTCTTTCATGTACCCGGATCAGTCGTCCTGGCCCCTTTGCAGAGAAACAGCCCCAAAGCATGATGTTTCCACCACCATGCTTTAGAGTAGGTATGGTGTTTGGAGGAAAAAGAATACTGAGTTGCATCCATCAAACACGACAAGTTGTGTTTCTACCAAACAGTTCCAGTTTGGTTTCATCAGACCATAGGACATTCTCCCAAAACTCCTCTGGATCATCCAAATGCTCTCTAGCAAACTTCAGACGGGCCCGGACATGTACTGGCTTAAGCAGTGGGACACGTCTGGCACTGCAGGATCTGAGTCCATGGTGGCGTAGTGTGTTACTTATTGTAGGCCTTGTTACATTGGTCCCAGCTCTCTGCAGTTCATTCACTAGGTCCCCCCGCGTGGTTCTGGGATTTTTGTTCACCGTTCTTGTGATCATTCTGACCCCACAGGGTGGGATTTTGCGTGGAGCCCCAGATCGAGGGAGATTATCAGTGGTCTTGTATGTCTTCCATTTTCTAATTATTGCTCCCACTGTTGATTTCTTCACTCCAAGCTGGTTGGCTATTGCAGATTCAGTCTTCCCAGCCTGGTGCAGGGCTACAATTTTGTTTCTGGTGTCCTTCCACAGCTCTTTGGTCTTCACCATAGTGGAGTTTGGAGTCAGACTGTTTGAGGGTGTGCACAGGTGTCTTTTTATACTGATAACAAGTTTAAACAGGTGCCATTACTACAGGTAATGAGTGGAGGAAAGAGGAGACTCTTAAAGAAGAAGTTACAGGTCTGTGAGAGCCAGAAATCTTGATTGTTTGTTTCTGACCAAATACTTATTTCCCACCATAATATGCAAATAAATTGTTAAAAAAACAGACAATGTGATTTTCTGGATTTTTTTTTCTCAGTTTGTCTCCCATAGTTGAGGTCTACCTATGATGTAAATTACAGACGCCTCTCATCTTTTTAAGTTGTGGAACTTGCACTATTGCTGACTGACTAAATACTTTTTTGCCCCACTGTATATACAGGTCCTTCTCAAAAAATTAGCATATAGTGTTAAATTTCATTATTTACCATAATGTAATGATTACAATTAAACTTTCATATATTATAGATTCATTATCCACCAACTGAAATTTGTCAGGTCTTTTATTGTTTTAATACTGATGATTTTGGCATACAACTCCTGATAACCCAAAAAACCTGTCTCAATAAATTAGCATATTTCACCCATCCAATCAAATAAAAGTGTTTTTTAATAACAAACAAAAAAACCAACAAATAATAATGTTCAGTTATGCACTCAATACTTGGTCGGGAATTCTTTGGCAGAAATGACTGCTTCAATGCGGCGTGGCATGGAGGCAATCAGCCTGTGACACTGCTGAGATGTTATGGAGGCCCAGGATGCTTCAATAGCGGCCTTAAGCTCATCCAGAGTGTTGGGTCTTGCGTCTCTCAACTTTCTCTTCACAATATCCCACAGATTCTCTATGGGGTTCAGGTCAGGAGAGTTGGCAGGCCAATTGAGCACAGTAATACCATGGTCAGTAAACCATTTACCAGTGGTTTTGGCACTGTGAGCAGGTGCCAGGTCGTGCTGAAAAATGAAATCTTCATCTCCATAAAGCATTTCAGCCGATGGAAGCATGAAGTGCTACAAAATCTCCTGATAGCTAGCTGCATTGACCCTGCCCTTGATGAAACACAGTGGACCAACACCAGCAGCTGACATGGCACCCCACACCATCACTGACTGTGGGTACTTGACACTGGACTTCAGGCATTTTGGCATTTCCTTCTCCCCAGTCTTCCTCCAGACTCTGGCACCTTGATTTCCGAATGACATGCAAAATTTGCTTTCATCAGAAAAAAGTACTTGGGACCACTTAGCAACAGTCCAGTGCTGCTTCTCTGTAGCTCAAAAGTGGCTTTACCTGGGGAATGCGGCACCTGTAGCCCATTTCCTGCACACGCCTGTGCACGGTGGCTCTGGATGTTTCCACACCAGACTCAGTCCACTGCTTCCTCAGGTTCCCCAAGGTCTGGAATCAGTCCTTCTCCACAATCTTCCTCAGGGTCCGGTCTCCTCTTCTCGTTGTACAGCGTTTTCTGCCACATTGTTTCCTTCCAACAGACTTACCATTGAGGTGCCTTGATACAGCACTCTGGGAACAGCCTATTTGTTGAGAAATTTCTTTCTGGGTCTTACCCTCTTGCTTGAGGGTGTCAATGATGGCCTTCTTGACATCTGTCAGGTCGCTAGTCTTACCCATGATGGGGGTTTTGAGTAATGAACCAGGCAGGGAGTTTATAAAAGCCTCAGGAATCTTTTGCATGTGTTTAGAGTTAATTAGTTGATTCAGAAGATTAGGGTAATAGGTCGTTTAGAGAACCTTTTCTTGATATGCTAATTTATTGAGACAGGTTTTTTGGGTTATCAGGAGTTGTATGCCAAAATCATCAGTATTAAAACAATAAAAGACCTGACAAATTTCAGTTGGTGGATAATGAATCTATAATATATGAAAGTTTAATTGTAATCATTACATTATGGTAAATAATGAAATTTAACACAATATGCTAATTTTTTGAGAAGGACCTGTACTATACAGTAAACAGGGGAGATGATATACAGCTACATATTATATACAGGAGGAGATGACATACAGGTACATACTATATATATACAGGGGAGATGACATACACGTATATACTATAAACAGGAGGAGACGACATACAGCTATATATTATATACAGGAGGAGATGACACACAGATATATACTATATACAGGGGAGATGACATACAGGTAACTACTATATAATTGTCTAAGGGTCACTTCCGTCTTTCTGTCTGTCCTGTCACGGTTATTCATTCGCTGATTGGTCTCGGCAGCTGCCTGTCATGGCTGCCGGGACCAATCAGCGACGGGCACAGTCCGGAAGAAAATGGCCGCTCCTTAGGGCCCCTTTCCACTTGTGAGAAAAACGGACGAGTGCAATCCGATTAAAAAAAAAAAAAAAAAAATCAGATTGCACTCGGACCAATGTTTTTCAATAGGTGACATTCCATTTGCGATTTTTTTCCCAGGCGAAATCGGACTGAGAAAAATCTGTGTCGGCTGAGAAAACAAAAAAAAAAAAAAATACGCAGCATGCTGCGTATTGCTGAGATTCTCGGACGAGACTCGCCAATGCAAGTCAATGGGTGCGAGAAAAAAAACGCATGGAATACGGACCATCCGTATTCCATCCGTTTTTTACGGATACCTTACCATTCTGTGGCACAGAACACTATAAATAGTCCTGTAAATGACTGTATAAAAATAGTTGCAGAGAAAAAAAACGGATTGCATACGGATGTAAAAACGGATGCGATTTAAAAAAAAAAAAAAAAAAAAAAAAAAAAAAAAATCGCATTACACTCGCACATGTTACATCCGTTTTTTCGGTCTGTAAATCGGACCGTTTTTTTCTCACACAAGTGGAAAGGGGCCCTTACTCCCCGCAGTCAATGCCTGTCGCCCGCATAGTCCCCTCCGGTCACCGCTAACAGGGTTAATGCCGGCAGTAACGGACCGCGTTATGCCGCGGATAACGCACTCCGTTACCGCTGCTATTAACCCTGTGTGTCCCCAACTTTTTACTATTGACGCTGCCTATGCGGCATCAATAGTAAAAAATGTAATGTTAAAAATAATAAAAAAATAAAATAAACCTGCTTTATTCACCCTCTGTAGTCCGCTGAGCCGCTCCCGCCGGCCGCCATCTTCTGCTGCACTTTCAGGTGGCAAAGATGGTGTGGCAGAAGGAACTGCCATGACGTCACGGTCATGTGACCGCGACGTCATCACAGGCCCTGCGTGACAAGGACCTGCCATGACGTCACGGTCATGTGACCGCAACGTCATCACAGGCCCTGCGCGCCTGCGCTAGAAAGACCTGCCATCACGTCACGGTCATGTGACCGCGACGTCATCACAGGTTCTGCGCCCATACCAATGCTGGGATCGGAAGCTGCCGTGGACTACAAGGGGCCTTCGGAAAGGTGAGTATATGTTTCTTTTTTAATTTTTCACCTGTGACAAACCTGGCTGGGCAATATACTACGTGACTGGCCAATATACTACGTGGCTCTGTGCTGTATACTACTTCGCTGTGCAATATACTACATGGCTCTGTGCTGTATACTACGTTGCTGTGCGATATACTACGTCATTGAGCAATATACTACGTAACTTGGCAATATTTTAACCCCGCGCGGTCCAATTCACCAAACAATTTTGCCCCTATCTACATAATGGGGAAAAAGTGAAAGGAAAAGTATTGGAGGCAAATTGACAGCTGCCAGATTTGAACAAGGGAGACTTAAAGAGTGAGAGAGATGGCGCCAAAGAGTATATACCGTACAGTTGATAAGGTGGGGCCCCGACATTGGATACTCACCACACACGAGGATATGAACACACACACAAAATGCGCCATACACTACCACGTGCTTGAACACATCACCCTCAGCACACCACACACACCAACCTCGCCACATAAAAGTCGAAACACAAAAGTCAACGCTCAAAACTTGCCATGCGCAAAACTCGCCACATGCAAAACTAAGCTCACGCAAAACTCGCCACACTTGCAAAACTCACCTCATGGAAAACTCGCCAAACGCAAAATTGCACACGCGGATAAATTGCCACATGCACAAAAAGTTGCAACACATGCAAAAGTTGCCTCACACAATACTTGCACATACTCAAAACGCACCACACAAAACTCGCCACGCGCAAAACTCGCCATGTGCAAAACTTGCTGCACACAACTTGCTACGCTAACCTGTTACATGCAACTCGACACACAAAAAATTGCTACACACATGTCGCCACACAAAACTCATCACCCCTGATGAAGCCACCGTAGTGGCGACACGCGTAGGGTACTCGCTCTTTTTGTATGCCTGTTACCTATTTTAGGTTATCATACCCATGGGGTTTCTCTGTTTGAGATATGACTGGGGGGGAGGCTTTGTAAGCAGGTCGTTGTTTATTTTTTGGGCAGGTGTATATGTGCATGATTGGCAGGCCTTTGTATTTTGATCTCTAGGGCTATTTTATTTACTCGATTACGCACTTTGGATACTTGAATGGAGCCTTTTTCAGTGCACCTTTTATAGAGTATGGTAATAAGCATATATAGCCTGTTGGCTTTTACTTAGAGCTATTATCCTGCATATTGTACTTTTTGGTCCTCAGTGGACCCAAGACCTTGTTTGGGCCCTCATATGAGTTTCCTCCGTGTATACATCTATGTACCTCGGTCCTCTGTATGCTGTATATGATTTTTTGGTGTCTATATTTATTTATGTATATTCCAATACTTATGCTGTTCATATAGGACCTTGAGGAGTATCTATATTTTTCTCATCCCCCTGTTTAATGGGTATACAGGCATATGCCTTACCTCAGGCTACTGTTTCTTATGTTGGTCTTTTAAATGTTTTTAATATGTTTTGTCTCGTGTTATACCTAATAAAAGCTGTGTTTGCTGAACAAATCTTTGCTGCCTGGTGATCTCCATGTTATGGCCTTTGCTGTTTCTCGGTTTTTTCTGTATATACATGTGCAGTGCCCCATCATGGTGCCCAACAGTGTCCCAGCACACTGGAATTACATTGACATTGCCGCATCATGGTGCCCAGCACATTGGAATTACATCGGTAGAGCCCCATCATGGTGCCCAGCAGTGTCCCAGCACACTGGAATTACATGGGCAGTGACCCATCATGGTGCCCAGCAGTGTCCCAGCACACTGGAATTACATTGACATTGCCGCATCATGGTGCCCTGCACACTGGAATTACATTGACATTGCCCCATTATGGTGCCCAGCACACTGGAATTACATCGGCAATGCCCAACATGATGCCCTGCAGTGTCCCAGCACACTGGAATTACATGTGAAGTGCCCCATCATGGTGCCCAGCAGTGTCCCAGCACACTGGAATTACATGTGAAGTGCCCCATCATGGTGCCCAGCAGTGTCCCAGCACACTGGAATTACATGGGCATTGCCTTATCATGGTGCCCAGCACACTGGAATTACATGGGCATTGCCTCATCATGGTGCCTAGCATACAGGAATTACATGGGCAGTGCCCCATCATGATGTCCAGCAGTGTCACAGCACACTGGAATTACATGGGCATTGCCCCATCATGGTGCCCAGCATACTGGAATTACATGGGCAGTGCCCCATCATGGTGCCCAGGATACTGGAATTACATGGGCATTGCCCCATCATGGTGCCCAGCATAGTGGAATTACATGGGCAGCGTCCCATCATGGTGCCCAGCATACAGGAATTACATGGGCAGTGCCCCATAACTTGCCCTGGATTTGGCACTATACACAGGGTGCAGTAGGAGCGTTGGCATAGGGTGCAGGCACTATGGGCATGTGTGGCACACTGAGGGCTCCTGCCCGTACACGGTGCCAATGTGACACATTCGCTGACTGCCTGCACTTTCCCAGCACATATGTGTGAGACAAAAGGAGCCAGTGCCCTGTGCTGCGCCGCATTAATGGGTGTTCTCTGAGGTGCACAGGAACACAAATCAGATTCCGAGACTCCCCTTCTCCTCCTCCTCCCGTTACACCGAAGCCTGGATTGCGCCTGGCCGCCTGCTCCCACGGCCGGACGTTATTGACTATTCATGTGTCGGGGCGTGTCTGCAGCTCCCTCTCTATATAGGCAGAACTTGAATGAGATGGGGCATAGAACCCGGTGAGGGGCAAGTAGCAGAAGGCCTAGGGGGTAACGGAGTGCACTGGGGCGGACACACCGGACGGATCACGTGACTCCCGGGACTTTTTTCTGTGGAGCCGCAACATGTGCCTGTGAGGGAGCCTGCAGCCAGGTGAGTACCTGCCGCCGGCGCCGGACCTGTGGAGCGCGGCGTGTGTCGCTCTAACCGGCGTCTTCTCTGTCCCCGCAGCTCCTGGAAGCCGAACATCTCGCTACAGTAGTCGCCGCCACTTTGGCCACTATGCTGCCCGTGCTGTGTGTAGCCGTGCTAGTGCTGTGTCAGCCGGCGGGGGCGGTGGGGCCGGTGGTCCAGTGCGAACCCTGCGACTCCCAAGCCCTGGAACAGTGCAAGCCCCTGAGTCCCGACTGTGCAGAATTCGTCCAAGAGCCCCTGTGCGGCTGCTGCTGGACCTGTGCCCTGCCCGAGGGCAGCCAGTGCGGGGTGTACAGCCACAAGTGCGGCTCCGGGCTCCAGTGCAGACCGGGACCCGAGGAGCCCAAACCTCTGCACGCCCTGCTGATGGGCCGGGGGGTCTGCGCCAATGTCACCGCTGCCAGAGACCACCCTCACCCGCTGGGAGGTAAGTGATGCCGGCAGGGAAAGTGCGACAACTGTGCCCGTGCCTGCGACATCGGCCGGCTCCACATCTGTGGCAGAGCTCCTCCACACACCACTGGGGGACAGAACCAATGTATAGAGAGAGAGACCTCCATCACTGGTCCCTCAGCCCACAGCGGAAAGAGACCCTCAGTCATCCTATATATATATAGCAGAGAGACCCTCAGTCATATATATATATATATATATATATATATATATATATATATATATATATATATATATATATATATATATATACACAGCGGAAAGAGTCCCCCAGTCATCCCATATATATAGCAGAGAGACCCTCAGTCATCCCATATATATATATATATACACAGCGGAAAGAGTCCCCCAGTCATCCCATATATATAGCAGAGAGACCCTCAGTCATCCCATATATATATATATACACACAGCGGAAAGAGTCCCCCAGTCATCCCATATATATAGCAGAGAGACCCTCAGTCATCCCATATATATATATATATAGCAGAGAGACCCTCAGTATCCCATATATATAGCAGAGAGACCCTCAGTCATCCCATATATATATATATATATATATATATATACACAGCGGAAAGAGTCCCCCAGTCATCCCATATATATAGCAGAGAGACCCTCAGTCATCCCATATATATATATATATATACACAGCGGAAAGAGCCCCCAGTCATCCCATATATATATAGCAGAGAGACCCTCAGTCATCCCATATATATATATATATATATATATATATATATATACACACAGCGGAAAGAGCCCCCAGTCATCCCATATATATAGCAGAGAGACCCTCAGTCATCCCATATATATATATATATATATATATATATATATATATATATATATATATATATATATATATATATATATATATATATATATATATATATATATACACAGCGGAAAGAGTCCCCCAGTCATCCCATATATATAGCAGAGAGACCCTCAGTCATCCCATATATATATATATATATATATATATATATATATATATATATATATATATATATATATATATATATATATATATATATATATATATACACACAGCGGAAAGAGCCCCCAGTCATCCCATATATATAGCAGAGAGACCCTCGGTCATCCCATATATATATATATATATATATATATATATATATATATATATAGGCTCTGGTTCCCCCCTTGCTGTGACACTACCAGGTAATCTTTGTGAGTACATGAGGCCATGTCCTGTTTGTGGATGGATATTTGTATGGGGACAACTGTGGACATATGGGGCGTTTGTGCCAATCTGCACTAGCAATTTATTTCCATATATATTCCTTATATTTTATACTTTATGGGACATATTGACTGTGTTCTTTCTGTGGTTGTGTAGGATTCCTGTTATACAGTTGTCCCTGCGAAATTAGTCCTTATATACACACATAGCACATCACATTTTGCTGTTATTATTAGTTATTGGTATTTACTTTTGTATGTGACCTATGTGTGTAATATGTGTACTACAATTCCTTTACCTATCCCATATATATAGCAGAGAGACCCTCAGTCATCATATATATATAGCAGAGAGACCCTCAGTCATCATATATATATAGCAGAGAGACCCTCAGTCATCATATATATATAGCAGAGAGACCCTCAGTCATCCCATATATATATAGCAGAGAGACCCTCAGTCATCCCATATATATATATAGCAGAGAGACCCTCAGTCATCCCATATATATATATATACACACACACAGCGGAAAGAGTCCCCCAGTCATCCCATATATATAGCAGAGAGACCCTCAGTCATCCCATATATATAGCAGAGAGACCCTCAGTCATCCCATATATATAGCAGAGAGACCCTCAGTCATCCCATATATATAGCAGAGAGACCCTCAGTCATCCCATATATATAGCAGAGAGACCCTCAGTCATCCCATATATATAGCAGAGAGACCCTCAGTCATCCCATATATATAGCAGAGAGACCCTCAGTCATCCCATATATATAGCAGAGAGACCCTCAGTCATCCCATATATATAGCAGAGAGAATGTATGTATGTATGTATGTATGTATGTATGTATGTATGTATGTATGTATGTATGTATATATTCAAATGAAAAACAGGCAGCACTCCATCAGCACTAGAGACCTCTATGGTTACTGATCACCGGTGGCTGTGAGCGCCACTCTGTGGTCGGCGCTCACAGCACACCTCCATTTCTGCTACATAGCAGCGATCAGCAGATCGCTGCTATGTAGCAGAGACGATCGAGTTGTGCCTGCTTCTAGCCTCCCATGGAGGCTATTGAAGCATGGCAAAAGTGAAAAAAAAAAAAAAAAAAAAAAAAAAATATAAAAGTTTAAATCACCCCCCTTTCGCCCCAATCAAAATAAATCAATAAAAAAAAAAAAAAAAAAAAAAATCAAATCTACACATATTTGGTATCACCGCGCTCAGAATCGCCCGATCTATCAATTAAAAAAAAGCATTAACCTGATCGCTAAACGGCGTAGCGAGAAAAAAAAAAAATCGAAATGCCAGAATTACGTTTTTTAGGTCGCCGCGACATTGCATTAAAATGCAATAACGGGCGATCAAAAGAACGTATCTGCACCAAAATGCTATCAATAAAAACGCCAGCTCGGCACGCAAAAAATAAGCCCTCAACCGACCCCAGATCACGAAAAATGGAGACGCTAAGAGTATCGGAAAATGGCGCAATTTTTTTTTTTTTTTTTAACAAAGTTTGGAATTTTTTTTCACCACTTACATAAAAAATAACCTAGTCATGTTAGGTGTCTATGAACTCGTACTGACCAGGAGAATCATAATGGCAGGTCAGTTTTACCATTTAGTGAACCTAGCAAAAAGCCAAACAAAAAACAAGTGTGGGATTGCACTTTTTTTGCAATTTCACCGCACTTGGAATTTTTTTCCCGTTTTCTAGTACACGACATGCTAAAACCAATGATGTCGTTCAAAAGTACAACTCGTCCCGCAAAAAATAAGCCCTCATATGGCAAAATTGACGGAAAAATAAAAAAGTTATGGCTCTAGGAAGGAGGGGAGTGAAAAACGAACACGGAAAAACGAAAAATCCCAAGGTCATGAAGCGGTTAACAAGTGAAATGCATGCTCAATTGGGTTGAGGTCGGAAAGAGTCCCTCAGATATATATATATATATAATGACTGAGGGTCTCTCTGCTATATATATATGGGATGACTGAAGGACGTGTGTGTGTGTCCGGGAGTGTGTGTCCGGGAGTGTGTGTCCGGGAGTGTGTGTCCGGGAGTGTGTGTCCGGGAGTGTGTGTCCGGGAGTGTGTGTCCGGGAGTGTGTGTCCGGGAGTGTGTGTCCGGGAGTGTGTGTCCGGGAGTGTGTGTCCGGGAGTGTGTGTCCGGGAGTGTGTGTCCGGGATTGGCATCTGCACCGTCGCAGCTACAGCCACAAAATTTTGCACAGTCACACGTCTGGACCCCGAGAGCGTCATAAGCTACGTTGTGAGGTGAAATTTTAACCCCGCGCGTTCCAATTCTCCAAACAATTTTGCCCCCATCTACATAATGGGAAAAAATGAAAGGAAAAGTGTAGGAGGCAAATTGACAGCTGCCAGATGTGAACAAGGGAGACTTAAAGAGTGAGAGCGATGGCGCCAAAGAGTATATACCGTACAGTTGCTAAGGTGGGGCCTCGACACGGGATACTCACCACACACGGGGATATGAACACACACAAAATGCGCCACACACTACCACGTGCTTGAACACATATTACCCTCAGCACACATTTCACCACAAATACACCAACCTCGCCACATAAGTCAAAACACAAAAGTCGCCACTCAAAACTCGCCACGCGCAGAACTCGCCACATGCAAAAACTAGGCTCTTGCAAAACTCGCCACAAGTGCAAAATTCTCCTCATGAAAAACTCGCCACACGCAAAACTTGCACACGCGGAAAAATTGCCACATGCACAAAAGTTGCAACACATGCAAAAGTTGCAACACATGCAAAAGTTGCCTCACACACAACTTGCACATACTCAAAAGGCACCACACAATACTCGCAACGCGCAAAACTCGCCATGCGCAAAACTTGCTGCACACAACTTGCTACACTAACCTGTCACATGAAGACACAAAAGAGAATGGTAAAACCAAAAACACTCAGTTTGAAAAAATGTTTGCAGTAATCCGCAAGTGCTAGTAAAAGATGTAAATAACAGGGTATTTGGTTGATACGTTTTTTGCAAAAAATGTATACTAAGCTGCTCTACCAATCTTCACGGTATACCCTTATCAGAGCAGTCCTAACTAATGTATGCAATCCCTATCTGATGTATTTAAAAACCTGATCATCTGTACATTACCTGTGTGAACAGTGTTCAGAAAGGAAAAATCCATGTGTGCATACAGGGTAGAACAGCTTTTTTGTGTCTTCAGGTTTCTTGGTGGTGTGTGAACATGTTCTTACAGACTTGTTCTCTGTGCAGGTAGCCCATGTGTTCCTGTTTCCATAATTGTTCTCTTGTGTTCTCTTGTGTCTACAAGACTGGGGAGTTCCACCACTCCTCTTGGGCTAGCTGCACAAAAGCTGTTCTACCCTGTATGCACACATGGATTTTTCCTTTCTGAACACTGTTCACACAGGTAATGTACAGATGATCAGGTTTTTAAATACATCAGATAGGGATTGCATACATTAGTTAGGACTGCTCTGATAAGGGTATACCGTGAAGATTGGTAGAGCAGCTTAGTATACATTTTTTGCAAAAAACGTATCAACCAAATACCCTGTTATTTACATCTTTTACTAGCACTTGCGGATTACTGCAAACATTTTTTCAAACTGAGTGTTTTTGGTTTTACCATTCTCTTTTGTGTCTTCAGGTTTCTTGGTGGTGTGTGAACATGTTCTTACAGACTTGTTCTCTGTGCAGGTAGCCCATGTGTTCCTGTAACCTGTCACATGCAACTCGACACACAAAAAGTTGCTACACGCATGTTGCTACACAAAACTCATCTCACAAAAGTCGCTACATGCATGTCGCCACACGCAACTCAACACACACAACTTGACAAACGAAACTCGCCCTAAAACACACACAAGTCTGGTATTATCCTTCAAAAATAAAAATCTGATTAATAAGCAGACAAACTACAACAATTGCACCATATAGGAAATACGGCAGCTGTCAGTCACATGACCTGTCTATTATGTGTATGTGTGAGCTAATATATAAATTAAATACTGCCAGGGGGAGGGCTTCCTGTTGGCTGGGGATTTATCAGGCTGCCAATTTAGCTTACAAATACTGAGGTAAAAATACTGAGCAAATAACGTGTGAACGAGGTCTAATACAGGAGGAGATGACACACAGGTATATACTATATATAGGGGAGATGACACAGCAGGTATATACTATATACAGGGGAGATGACACACAGCAGGTATATACTATATACAGGAGATGACATACAAATGTATACTATATATAAGGGAGATGACAAACATGTACATACTGAGGTGATGAGGTGAAAATGAGAGGTGTGAGGTGAAAATGAAAAGGTATGAGTGCAAAATGAGAGAAGTGAGGAAAAATAGTGGAGTGATCAGAAAATGACAGATGTGAGGTTGAAATGACAAGTGTTAGGGGGGAATGAGAGGAGTGAGGGAGAAAATGAGAGGCGTGATGGGAAAATAAGAGAAGTGAGGTGCTATAACTAACCACAGATATTTACTATGCCCAGGCAACGCCGGGCTCTTCAGCTAGTCTACTATATAAAGGTGTGTGTGTGTGTGTGTGTGTGTGTGTGTGTGTGTGTGTGTGTGTGTGTGTGTGTGTGTGTGTGTGTGTGTGTGTGTGTGTGTGTGTGTGTGTGTGTGTGTGTGTGTGTGTGTGTCCGGGATTGGCATCTGCACCGTCGCAGCTACAGCCACAAAATTTTGCACAGTCACACGTCTGGACCCTGAGAGCGTCATAGGCTACGTTGTGAGGTGAAATTTTAACCCCGCGCTTTCCAATTCACCAAACAATTTTGCCCCTATCTACATAATGGGAAAAAATGAAAGGAAAAGTGTTGGAGGCAAATTGACAGCTGCCAGATGTGAACAAGGGGGACGTAAAGAGTGAGAGCGATGGCGCAAAAGAGTATATACCGTACAGTTGCTAAGGTGGGGCCCCGACATGGGATACTCACCACACACGGGGATATGAACACACACAAAATGTGCCACACACTACCACGTGCTTGCACACATATTACCCTCAGCACACATTTCACCACACATACACCAACATCGCCACATAATAGTCGAAACACAAAAGTCGCCGCTCAAAACTCACCACGCGCAAAACTCGCCATGCGCAAAACTTGCTGCACACAACTTGCTACACTAACCTGTCACATGCAACTCGACACACAAAGAGTTGCTACACGCATGTTGCCACACAAAACTCAACACACACAACTTGACAAACGAAACTCGCCCTAAAACACACACAAGTCTGGTATTAGCCTTCAAACATAAAAATCTGATTAATAAGCAGGCAAACTACAAGAGCAACAAATGTACCATATAGGAAATACGGCAGCTGTCAGTCACATGACCTGTCTATTATGTGTATGTGTGAGCTAATATATACTGCCAGGGGGAGGGCTTCCTGTTGGCTGGGGATTTATCAGGCTGCCAATTTAGCTTACAAATACTGAGGTAAAAATACTGAGCAAATAACGTGTTAACGAGGTCTAATACAGGAGATCACACAGGTATATACTATATACAGGGGAGATGACACAGATATATACTATATACAGGAGAGATGACACACAGGTATATACTATATAAAGGAGGAGATGACATACATGTACATACAGGAGGAGATGACACAGGTATATACAGGAGGAGATGACATACAGGTATATACTATATACAGGGGAGATGACATACAGGTATATACTATATACAGGAGATGACATACAGGTGTATACTATACAATATATATATATATGAGATGAGAAACATGTATATACTGAGGTGAAAATGAGAGGTGTGAGGTCGAAATGACAAGTGTTAGGCGGGAATGAGAGATGTGAGGGGGAAAATTAAAGATGTGATTGAGAAAATAAGAGAATTGACGTGCTATAACTAACCACAGATATTTACTATGCCCAGGCAACGCCGGGCTCTTCAGCTAGTATAATATAAAAGGGGTGTGTGTGTGTGTGTGTGTGTGTGTGTGTGTGTGTGTGTGTGTGTGTGTGTGTGTGTGTGTGTGTGTGTGTGTGTGTGTGTGTCCGGGATTGGCATCTGCACCGTCGCAGCTACAGCCACAAAATTTTGCACAGTCACGTCTGGACCCTGAGAGCGTCATAGGCTGTGTTGTGAGGTGAAATTTTAACTCCGCGCTTTCCAATTCACCAAACTATTTTTCCCCTATCTACATAATGGGGAAAAGTGAAAGGAAAAGTGTTGGAGGCAAATTGACAGCTGCCAGATGTGAACAAGGGGGACTTAAAGAATGAGAGCGATGGCGCAAAAGAGTATATACCGATCAGTTGCTAAGGTGGGGCCCCGACATGAGATACTCACCACACATGGGGATATGAACACACACTACCACGTGCTTGAACACATATACCACCCTCAGCACACATTTCACCACACATACACCAACCTCGCCACATAAAAGTCGAAACACAAAAGTCGCCGCTCAAAACTCACGTGCAAAAACTAGGCTCACGCAAAACTCGCCACAAGTGCAAAACTCACCTCATGGAAAACTCGCCACACACAAAACTTGCACACGCGGAAAAATTGCCACATGCACAAAATTTGCAACACATGCAAAAGTTGCCTCACACAACTTGCACATACTCAAAAGGCACCACACATAAAACTCACCACGCGCAAAACTTGCTGCACACAACTTGCTACACTAACCTGTTACATGCAACTTGACACACAAAAAGTTGCTACACGCATGTTGCCACACAAAACAACACACACAACTTGACAAACGAAACTCGCCCTAAAACACACACAAGTCTGGTATTAGCCTTCAAAAATAAAAATCTGATTAATAAGCAGACAAACTACAAGAGCAACAAATGTACCATATAGGAAATACAGCAGCTGTCAGGCACATGACCTGTCTATTATGTGTATGTGTGAGCTAATATATACTCCCAGGGGGAGGGCTTCCTTTTGGCTGGGGATTTATCAGGCTGCCAATTTATCTTACAAATACTGAGGTAAAAATACTGAGCAAATAACGTGTTAACGAGGTCTAATACAGGAGATCACAGGTATATACTATATACAGGGGAGATGACACAGATATATACTATATACAGGAGGAGATGACACACAGGCATATACTATATACAGGAGATGACATACAGGTGTATACTATATAAAAGGGAGATGACAAACATGTATATACTGAGGTGAAAATGAAGGTGTGAGGTGAAAATGAAAAGGTGTGAGTGCAAAATGAGAGGAGTGAGGGAAAATAGTGTAGTGATCGGAAAATGACAGATGTGAGGTCGAAATGACAAGTGTTAGGGGGGAATGAGAGGAGTGAGGGAGAAAATGAAAGATGTGATTGGGAAAATGAGAGGCGTGATGGGAAAATAAGAGAAGTGACATGCTATAACTAACCACAGATATTTACTATGCCCAGGCAACGCCGGGCTCTTCAGAGATAGATATATATATATATATATATATATATATATATATATATATATCTAATATACACACACACACATACATACACACAGCGGAAAGAGTCCCTCAGTCATTATATATATATATATATATATATATATATATATATATATATATATATATATATATATATATATATATATTATAGCGGAAAGAGTCTCTCAGTTATATATATATATATATATATTGTAAGATTGCACTTACTTGCGGGTTGGGGAATACTCGCTTGGCAGCGACAAAAGACACAGCAATACGTTTTCTCCTCAAAAACTCAACTGGGTTTATTGCTCCATAAACCCCAGTGGCAGAAAACACAAAACAACAATCTTCATATCACGGCAAAACAAAGTAATAATGTTCACAGCGTGACTCTGTTCCATCAGGACTGACCATACACTCTTGGTCGAGTCCAATATTCCGGCTCGCTCTGGAGCCAAACACACAGTCTGGTATTACCTGCTCGTCAGTGCTGCAGGTTTTCCACTGGCAGTACCACACGTGACCTGTTTCTGGCTCTGCAGATCCCTGTCCTCACCTCGTGCTCTTCAGGGCTAGCACATCCAACACCGAGGTTTCTCTCAGGACCTTGCACCTGTACCATCCAGGTCTGCACACTCAGACCACACAGGACCCCTCTGCAGTGTCCAGCCAGGACACATGGAAGTCTGTCCACACTTGCAGACTCCCAAGACTCACTCCCATGTGCTAACACACCTCCTTTAGGTAGTCTGTAACCACACCCACAGGTGAGGTAACATCCCATGCACTGGTCACATGATCATGACATCACTGCAGGTCCTCTAACACCTGCAGGGAAAAAGATACAGTGAGCACCCCCACTCAGAGTGAGGTATGTGGGTAGCCAGACCCTCCCATCTCTCATAGCTACCCGCAACCCAGACCCAGGTGCACTAAATGACATCTCCAGTGCTCACGTGCTCTAAAGACAAGATACTCCGGGTTGCATCGCAGGGAGCATCCATCCCTGTGACACATACCTCCCATTAACCACAACGCCAGACACTGTCTCACCATCACATCCATGCACACAATTGCCATGCACTCTCAGGGCCACAATACGTCTCCGTGCGCATACTGGGGAGACCATGCATCGCCCCCTACCTGTTACAGGGGTCACTGCATCACATACCCCTCCCCTCTGTTCAAACTTGTGGGGTTGAACATTTGTCTTAACCCAGGCGCCTCGAGACCGGGTACCCAAGTCACCTTGCCCTACCAGTCGAGAGGGCCCTCTCAGTCGGGTTTGGGCATCATGGTCAATCTGGCGTCGCAATCCCCTTGCACCCATACCGCCTGTCTGGACTGACTGTTTGTCAACACGTCCGCTACCGGGTCTCCCACCTAAGTCACTCAGCCCTGAGCTAACTGAGACGACACTACTTTTGTCTCTTTCATCAGGCCTCTTTCTGTAACCTCTCTGCTGGCCATTTCTTCTATTGTCTTTATGTCCTCTGTTCGCTTCATCTTGAGGACCTTCAGCCCTTAGCGAACCTCTTCACCTCTCTAACTCATGAGATGATGCTGGCAGCCATCTGTTTTGCATTTTCTGCAGCTCTTTATTGATCTGCTCCCCCTCACGTCTTAGCTGCTCGATTTTCTTTTAGGTACGCCACGCGATACCCAAGGAGCATCCGGATATTCTCAAGACTTTCTACGGACCCGAGAACAAGGAATGGAACCATCCCATCTTCACCCACATCCTGGGCCTCGTCATCAGCCGGAATCCTCAGTCTCTTCACACCGGATTTATTCACTATATCCTGCATCACTCTCCCAAGTCTTCCGACGATTTTCCCCACCAAACTTCCGGGTACCAGGATGACTTCTTCCACAAAGCCTAGCCGTTTTTGAGCTTCTTTCGCAAGCTCCAGACGTCGAGCAGCTTCCTCATTTCTCAACAGGATCATCCGTTTCGTGTGGAGACATTGTAGGTGCATATCCCTCAGGATAGCCACCCGCTTCATTGTGACTTCTTTAGTCGACAAAATCACCAACTGTTCTGTTTCTGGTGCCCAGTGCACACTACATGCTTCCACTGCCTTTTTAAAAGCCTCATGCGCACCCTCACTGGCACATGCACCCCGCACGTCCTCGGGTATCTCCACCACACACTTGAAGAACGAGGTCTCATTTTCTTCCTGAACAGATGGCTCCTGGTTTGCCTCCGGAACTTCCATCAAGACATCGGTCACGACCGGGCGACTGTCTTGTTCTGCCTTTACCGCGAGCTCTTCCTCAGTTTTACCCTTCTCAACAACCTTTGCCAAGATGGTTATCGGCAGCTCCGCCTTGTTATCACTCGGGGATGACTGCTGTATGTCTCGGACCCTTAACTTCTCCTCTGACAGAAGACTTCTTACTGCTTCTCGGAGCACTACCACATTTTCGCATAAGGCCTTATTTTCACTGTGCCACACTGTCAGGTGACCTCTGAGCTCAGAGACCTCCTTCTCCAGCTCATCCAACCTGTGCTCCGCCATTTGTCTCAAGGCCTTTTCTTGTTCGAGAGACTCTTTGAGCAGCTCTATCTCGCTTCTCCCATCCTCCAGATTGGTGGAGCATGCATCACTTGAGGAGGTATCTAATTCAGGCACCACTTCTTTGGTGGCCTCCTCCACTTCTGCACCCTCAGACTTTGCACTGTCAGCGTCAACCCTCTCTGGGGTCTCAGCGGTGACATCCTTAGGTTCGTCCCGTTCCCCTGGGACTTTAAAGTACTCCAGACACTTCAAGTCCTCAGCACCAGATTTTCTGGAGCCTTCACCCTCTTCCGTCACATCTTCACAAGGTGCAACTGGTTCAGCCCCTTTGCCTTTTTTACGTCTCCGGCGACGGGAGGAAGACTTGCCAGCTGTACCTGAGTCAGCCTTACTGCACTCCTTTCCACTGGTGTCATCATCTGAATGGGAGTCACCACCACCCATTCGGTCTTCCTGGAACTGACAGTCCCCACTTAAACAGGTCACAATTTCTGGCATGGCTGTCACCGCCATCCTGTCTTCAGCCTGTGGAGCCCTGTCGTTCCCCTGTGTCAGTATTTCTGATAACATTACACCGTACTCAGCTGTAGCGCTTGTTACTGGCCATGTCATGTCACAGTCACCCTTGGAGTCTGTGTCACACCCCCCAACATGGTGAACATTCCAGTTGCTTTCTAACCGGGTATCAGCTCCACTCTGTTTTACCACCACATCCTTATCTACCAGTTCATTACCAGTCACACTGTGGCACACTTCAGGTGACATCAGGTCAGTAAGTTCGGCAGACGCACGTTTTCCTCTGGTCACCCTTATACCTGACCCATCAGTGTTGGGAGGTGTTTCTGCCAATGTCGTCTCACCAAGTTGGGCCCGTTCACCGTTTTCTTTGGTCACGCCCAGCATAGGTCTGTCGACTCTAGGGGGTGCATTCTCAACATTACTACCTCCCATACACATAATTTCCACAAACACTTCACCTTTTTCCCACCAGTCCCACAGTGCTTCCAAATCTTGTCCTATTACCATAGGACACGACAAGTTTGGGACTACATCCACCTCATGGTATGTGGAAACATCAGCTGCGACAATATAGAGAGTGGCTACCTGAAGACCTTTAGAGTCCCCAACTATGCCACTTACTTTCGCCTTTGTCCCAGGTGACACAGAACTTCCTGGAAGGGTCCTCAGCAAAGACGTTTCTCTCCCCGGGTCTAACAACCCCTGCACACGCTCTCCATCCAGCCAAAAAGGACACAGTCGTGACTCGTCACTGATCGCCGCCCCTTTTTTTGGCTCCACCCCTTTTGGGCAAAGGCTCCGTTTTTGACACCACCCCTGTTCGGTTTACAGCCCCCTTTTGGGATTCCACCCCTTTTTGGGCTACTACCCCTGCTCGGGTTACCGCCCCTTTTTGGGACTCCACCCCCTTTTGGGCAACCATCCCCGTTTGGGTCCCCGCCCACTTTTAGGGACACTCTCTTCCCTGGGGTACACCCCGTGGACTTCCCCACGGCACTCAGGCCCCAGTTCGCACGTCTCTGGGCTTGTACTGGCCCTTTAAGAGTCTGCACGACTTGAGAAAAAAAAAAAAAATCTAATTTTTTTTTTTCCGCTTTATATGTCCCTTCACCAGCTCCTGCTGGTGCTGGTGCTGCCGCAGCTCCCGCTGCAGTCACATAACCGGCACCTCCGGCTGCCGATGACACACCACAGCAGCTCCAGCTGCTGCGGAACCTCTTGCTGCAACTGCAGCTATGCTCCACAGGGCTCTGCACGGCTCCACCGCAAACTTCGTGGACCCGCAGATCCACAGCAAGCCGCTTGTCACCTTCGTGGACCCGCCGATCCACCGCAAGACGCTTGTCACCTTCGTAACCCCGCCGAGTTACAGGCTAGACGCCATACCACAGCAATTAACTCTGAACGTGCCACCTGGAACGTTGCCCGCATTCGAAGCACCATATGTAAGATTGCACTTACTTGCGGGTTGGGGAATACTCGCTTGGCAGCGACAAAAGACACAGCAATACGTTTTCTCCTCAAAAACTCAACTGGGTTTATTGCTCCATAAAACACAAAACAACAATCTTCATATCACGGCAAAACAAAGTAATAATGTTCACAGCGTGACTCTGTTCCATCAGGACTGACCATACACTCTTGGTCGAGTCCAATATTCCGGCTCGCTCTGGAGCCAAACACACAGTCTGGTTTTACCTGCTCGTCAGTGCTGCAGGTTTTCCACTGGCAGTACCACACGTGACCTGTTTCTGGCTCTGCAGATCCCTGTCCTCACCTCGTGCTCTTCAGGGCTAGCACATCCAACACCGAGGTTTCTCTCAGGACCTTGCACCTGTACCATCCAGGTCTGCACACTCAGACCACACAGGACCCCTCTGCAGTGTCCAGCCAGGAAACATGGAAGTCTGTCCACACTTGCATACTCCCAAGACTCACTCCCATGTGCTAACACACCTCCTTTAGGTAGTCTGTAACCACACCCACAGGTGAGGTAACATCCCATGCACTGGTCACATGATCATGACATCACTGCAGGTCCTCAAACACCTGCAGGGAAAAAGATACAATGAGCACCCTCACTCAGAGTGAGGTATGTGGGTAGCCAGACCCTCCCATCTCTCATAGCTACCCGCAACCCAGACCCAGGTGCACTAAGGCTACGTTCACATTAGCGTTCCGCTAATGTGCGTCGCTGTTGCGTCGGCGTCGCAGCGGCGACGCGCCCCTATGTTTAACATAGGGGACGCGTGCGTTTTTTTGGTTGCGTTTTTCGACACGTGCGTCGTTTCCGACGCTAGCGTCGGACGCAAGAAAATGCAACAAGTTGCATTTTTCGTGCATCCGATTTTCGTCAAAAAACGACGCACGCGTCGCAAAACGCAGCGTTTTTGCGCGCGTTTTTTGTGCGTCGTGCGTTGTGTCGCCGACGCACCGGCGCGCAACGCTAATGTGAACGTAGCCTTAATGACATCTTCAGTGCTCACGTGCTCTAAAGACAAGATACTCCGGGTTGCATCGCAGGGAGCATCCATCCCTGTGACACATACCTCCCATTAACCACAACGCCAGACACTGTCTCACCATCACATCCATGCACACAATTGCCATGCACTCTCACGGCCTCAATACGCCAACGTGCGCATACTGGGGAGACCATGCAGCGCCCCCTACCTGTTACAGGGGTCACTGCATCACAATATATACAGCGGAAGGAAAAGAGTCCCTCAGTCATCCCATATATATATACAGTGGAAGGAGTCGCTCAGTCATTATATTTACAGCGGAAAGAGTCTCTCAGTCATCCCATATATATTATTATTATTATTATACATTTTTATAGCGCCATTTATTCCATGGCGCTTTACATGTGAATACGGGGCAAATATAGACAAATACATTAAACATGAGCAGATAACAGGGCACACGAGTACATAAGGAGGGAGGACCCTGCCAGCGAGGGCTCACAGTCTGCAGGGGGTGGGTGAGGATACACTAGGAGAGGGAAGAGCTGGCTGTGCGGCAGAGAGAGTCCCTCAGTCATCCCATATATATAGCAGAAGGAGTCCCTCAGTCATCCTATATATATAGCAGAAAGAGTCCCTCAGTCATCCTATATACAGCAGAAAGAGTCCCTCAGTCATCCTATATATACAGTGGAAAGAGTCCCTCAGTCATCCTATATATAGCAGAAAGAGTCCCTCAGTCATCCCATATATACAGCGGAAAGAGTCCCTCCGTCATCCTATATACAGTGGAAAGAGTCCCTCAGTCATCCTATATATACAGTGGAAAGAGTCCCTCAGTCATGCTATATATACAGTGGAAAGAGTCCCTCAGTCATGCTATATATAGCAGAAAGAGTCCCTCAGTCATCCTATATATGCAGTGGAAAGAGTCCCTCAGTCATCCTATATATGCAGTGGAAACAGTCCCTCAGTCATCCAACATATAGCAGAAAGAGTCCCTCAGTCAACCTATATACAGCGGAAACCGTCCCTCAGTCATCCTATATATACAGCAGAAGGAGTCCCTCAGTCATCCTATATATACAGTGGAAAGAGTCCCTCAGTCATCCTATATATAGCAGAAAGAGTCCCTCAGTCATCCTATATATAGCAGAAAGAGTCCCTCAGTCATCCTATATATACAGTGGAAAGAGTCCCTCAGCCATCCTATATATAGCAGAAAGAGTTCCTCAGGCATCCTATATACAGTGGAAAGAGTCCCTCAGCCATCCTATATATAGCAGAAAGAGTTCCTCAGGCATCCTATATACAGCGGAAAAAGTCCCTCAGTCATGCCATATATATAGCAGAGAGACCCTCAGTCATCCCATATATATAGCAGAGAGACCCTCAGTCATCCCATATATATATAGCAGAGAGACCCTCAGTCATCCTATATATACAGCAGAAAGAGTCCTTCAGTCATTACATATATATATATATATGTATATATATATATATATTGGAAAGAATATATATATATATATATATATATATATATATATATATATATATACACAGTGAATATATATATATATACAGTGGAAAGAGTCCCTCAGTCATCCTATATATAGCAGAAAGAGTTCCTCAGTCATCCTATATACAGCAGAAAGAGTCCCTCAGTCATCCTATATATAGCAGAAAGAGTCCCTCAGTGATCCTATATACAGCAGAAAGAGTCCCTCAGTGATCCTATATACAGCAGAAAGAGTCCCTCAGTGATCCTATATACAGCAGAAAGAGTCCCTCAGTGATCCTATATATACAGTGGAAAGAGTCCCTCAGTCATCCTATATATATAGTGGAAAGAGTCCCTCAGTCATCCTATATATACAGTGGAAAGAGTCCCTCAGTCATCCTATATACAGTGGAAAGAGTCCCTCAGTCATCCTATATATACAGTGGAAAGAGCTTCTCAGTCATCCTATATATACAGTGGAAAGAGTCCCTCAGTCATCCTATACATAGCAGAAGGAGTCCCTCAGTCATCCTATATATACAGTGGAAAGAGTTCCTCAGTCATCCCATATATATAGCAGAGAGACCCTCAGTCATCCCATATATATAGCAGAGAGACCCTCAGTCATCCTATATATAGCAGAAAGAGTCCCTCAGTCATCCTATATACAGCAGAAAGAATCCCTCAGTCATCCTATATACAGTGGAAAGAGTCCCTCAGTCATCCTATATATACAGCAGAAAGAGTCCCTCAGTCATCCTATATACAGCAGAAAGAATCCATCAGTCATCCTATATACAGCGGAAAGAGTCCCTCAGTCATCCTATATACAGCAGAAAGAATCCCTCAGTCATCCTATATATATAGCAGAGAGTCCCTCAGTCATCCCATATATATATATAGCAGAGAGTCCTTTAGTCATCCTATATATAGCAGAAAGAATCCCTCAGTCATCCCATATATATATAGCAGAGTCCCCCAGTCATCCTATATACAGCAGAAAGAATCCCTCAGTCATCCTATATATATATATATATATATATATATATATATATATATATATATATAGATAGCCGAAAGAGTCCCTCAGTAATCCTATATACAGCAGAAAGAGTCCCTCAGTCATTATATATATATATACAGTGGGGCAAAAAAGTATTTAGTCAGTCAGCAATAGTGCAAGTTCCACCACTTAAAAAGATGAGAGGTGTCTGTAATTTACATCTTAGGTAGACCTCAACTATGGGAGACAAACTGAGAAAAACAAATCCAGAAAATCACATTGTCTGTTTTTTTATCATTTTTTTTGCATATTATGGTGGAAAATAAGTATTTGGTCAGAAACAAACAATCAAGATTTCTGGCTCTCACAGACCTGTAACTTCTTCTTTAAGAGTCTCCTCTTTCCTCCACTCATTACCTGTAGTAATGGCACCTGTTTAAACTTGTTATCAGTATAAAAAGACACCTGTGCACACCCTCAAACAGTCTGACTCCAAACTCCACTATGGTGAAGACCAAAGAGCTGTCAAAGGACACCAGAAACAAAATTATAGCCCTGCACCAGGCTGGGAAGACTGAATCTGCAATAGCCAACCAGCTTGGAGTGAAGAAATCAACAGTGGGAGCAATAATTAGAAAATGGAAGACATACAAGACCACTGATAATCTCCCTCGATCTGGGGCTCCACACAAAATCCCACCCCGTGGGGTCAGAATGATCACAAGAACGGTGAGCAAAAATCCCAGAACCACGCGGGAGGACCTAGTGAATGAACTGCAGAGAGCTGGGACCAATGTAGCAAGGCCTACCATAAGTAACACACTGCGCCACCATGGACTCAGATCCTGCAGTGCCAGACGTGTCCCACTGCTTAAGCCAGTACATGTCCGGGCCCGTCTGAAGTTTGCTAGAGAGCATTTGGATGATCCAGAGGAGTTTTGGGAGAATGTCCTATGGTCTGATGAAACCAAACTGGAACTGTTTGGTAGAAACACAACTTGCCGTGTTTGGAGGAAAAAGAATACTGAGTTGCATCCATCAAACACCATACCTACTGTAAAGCATGGTGGTGGAAACATCATGCTTTGGGGCTGTTTCTCTGCAAAGGGGCCAGGACGACTGATCCGGGTACATGAAAGAATGAATGGGGCCATGTATCATGAGATTTTGAGTGTAAACCTCCTTCCATCAGCAAGGGCATTGAAGATGAAACGTGGCTGGGTCTTTCAACATGACAATGATCCAAAGCACACCGCCAGGGCAACGAAGGAGTGGCTCCGTAAGAAGCATTTCAAGGTCCTGGAGTGGCCTAACCAGTCTCCAGATCTCAACCCTATAGAAAACCTTTGGAGGGAGTTGAAAGTCCGTGTTGCCAAGCGAAAAGCCAAAAACATCACTGCTCTAGAGGAGATCTGCATGGAGGAATGGGCCAACATACCAACAACAGTGTGTGGCAACCTTGTGAAGACTTACAGAAAACGTTTGACCTCTGTCATTGCCAACAAAGGATATATTACAAAGTATTGAGATGAAATTTTGTTTCTGACCAAATACTTATTTTCCACCATAATATGCAAATTAAATGTTAAAAAAACAGACAATGTGATTTTCTGGATTTTTTTTTCTCAGTTTGTCTCCCATAGTTGAGGTCTACCTATGATGTAAATTACAGACGCCTCTCATCTTTTTAAGTGGTGGAACTTGCACTATTGCTGACTGACTAAATACTTTTTTGCCCCACTGTATATATATATATATATATATATATATATATATATATATACACACACACCGGTATATATACTTTTTGTTTCTCCAGCGATCAGTCCAATGGTATGGTAAAATATACCTTTTATTTATCCATTTAAAAGTTTCAGATTTCTTCAGTTACAACATTGCATACATTCAATCTCTTATGGACGACATGTTTCGACACCACATGTGTCTTCCTCTAGGTCCAAATGAGTACTGAATCAAGACCGCAAATGTAGTATAGGGAAGGAGAAAAAAAAGGCCCATATGGGTTACTGGGCGTCACAGGTGTGTATAGAAAATTCCAATAGATTTGATTTAACCCAGTTAACCCCATGGCCAACAGTAACCCCTTGCGGTATTGATCCTTCCCTAAGGATTTCACCAACATGAAAAAAACGAATATTTAAAATCCACATTAAATACAAATTAAAATCAACTATATCTATAGGATACAAAAACGATTCATATTAAATATTCAGATATTCACAGCACAAAACAGGAAATAAAAGGGGGGTAATAGTGGAATTATTTCATATTAAATAAATTACTGTGACTATAGAGCTTCTATTATAACATCTCAATTTATTTTTAATATTGCGTTATCAAGTCCATGTGGCTATTTAAACAATAATAATAATAATCTTTATTTTTTTATATAGCGCTAACATATTCCGCAGAGCTTTACATTTTTGCACACATTATCATCACTGTCCCCGATGGGGCTCACAATCTAAATTCCCTATGAAATCTTTGGAATGTGGGAGGAAGCCGGAGTGCCCGGAGGAAACCCACGCAATCACGGAGAGAACATACAAACTCTTTGCAGATGTTGTCCTTGGCGGGGTTTGAACCCAGGACTCCAGCGCTGCAATGCTGCAGTGCTAACCACTGCGCCACTGTGCCGCTCTAGTTTCCAGTGAAGAAATCCACTTACTTTCCCTTGCCAGGATTTTTTCGTGTAAGTTGCCCGGAGGCTTAGACACTTTCTCTATTCTTTTGAAGGAAAAAGATTTTAGATCCCCATTATGCTTATTGGCGAAATGTCGTGAAACTGCAGAGAAACCTGCTGGAGGCAAATTAACCGCATCGGACAAATGTTTATGGATGCGTTTTTTTCAGAGGGTTCATGGTACAACCCACATATTGAAGTTGACAAATATTGCACTGAATTAGATAAATAACATTGTCTGTATTGCAATTTATAAAACTGCATATTGGTAACTCTTTTTTATTTGTAAAAGAGACAAATTTTTTATCCTTTGTAGCGTGCTGGCAACATTTGTACACGTTAGCTCCACATTTGTGGAAACCAACAGCACTAAGCAAGTTTTTCCTTTGATCTCGTTCTACATCCGCAAATAAGCTAGGAGACAAAAGGTTTTTTAATGTAGTTGCTCTTTTTGGCACAAATCGGACCATGTGATTGTCCAAGATGTTTCTGAGAATTGTATCTTTTTTTTAATTCAAATACATTTTTATTAAGAATAACAAGATAAATGACATGTTACATTCTCATTTTCAATACAAAGCTTTCCCCCCCCCTTCAAACATTCCCCTTCAATCCCACCACCCCCCAACCCCACCCAACAAAGCAGCTCACCTTGCTTAGCACTTCCATCATTAGACCAATATACTATCTAATCCCTCGGCCAATAATATAAGCCACATTTAACATTACCATTAATTAGGAACCTTAATTAACTCTCCCTCTATAATACTCCTATCCCATAGCAATCCACGGAGACCACATTTTATTGAACATTTCGATTTTCCCTCTTTTTTTTATAAAACCCCTTTTCCAGTGTCAGGCCCTGCTTCACATACTGGAGGAACTCTCCTCTTGAGGGCAGTTCTTCCCTAATCTAATTTCGAGCTATTACCTTCCTAGCCATGTATAACAATCTGGCAATAGCTATCTTTAGGTGTTTATCCACTCCAATCTCATCCACACATCCCAACAAGCACACTATAGGATCCCTTGGCACTGTGCATCCATACGCACCTTCCATACGACTCAAAACTACCACCCAAAAAGCAGCCAGTCTCGGACACGTCCACATCATATGGAGTTTATCAGCATCTGCATTTTTACACCTCGGGCATTCAGAATCATCACGCAAACCAGCCTTATATAGCACCATCGGTGACTTATAAACCCTGTGTATCACATAGAGCTGTGACAGTCTATACGGTTAGCTCAGTGACAATCGTGGGACCCATTCTAGCACCGACTCCCAAGTCTCATTCTCCATTGGACCCAGATCCCTCTCCCACTTAGCTCTCGCCATTATTGGAAACCCCAATAGGAAAGTATGCAACAGATCTTTATACAAAGTAGATTTGACTCCCCCAGTAGTCCCTTCATTACACACATACTCCAGTACTATATCCCTCTGAATTCCAATACCTCCGTTTCTACTCTGAGCTCCAAAAGCATGCCTCATCCGCAAATACTGAAATTCCCCCACAGTCCCAAGACCAAATTCCGCCTGTAATTGGGAAAATGATTTCAATTCACCTCGCTCAATTATTTGATACACGTATTGAATCCCTTTGACTTGCCATTCTGTCAGTACCCCCAGTGCCTCAAACTCCTGTAAGTTGCTGTTATGCCATAGCGGTGAGAAGCTAGTCAAATCCGTGACCCCCCGTATATGTCTCAGCCTACCCCACAGCCTGCGTATCAACAACACAGTCGGGTATAATTTCCCCAGAGCCCCCAGGGATCCATCCTCCAAACATTGTACTACTGGCCTTCTTTTTGTCACCACTTCCATCAGCCGCTGTACCGCCCCAGATGACATTTCATGCGCCCAGCCTTTTAAATGCTGACTCTGGGCTGCAAGGAAATATATTTCAGGGTTAGGCAATGCCAGTCCCCCATCTTCCTTGGGTCGCTGAATTGTCTCCAGTTTGATACGCGGATGCTGTCTCCCCCATATCAAATTCCTGAACAGAGAGTTAATCTGTCTAAATATCCCGCGTGGTATCCAAACTGGCGCATTATGAAAAATATACAGTATTTTTGGCATCAAAATCATTTTAATAAGATTCACCCTACCTACCACAGATAAATGCAGTTTAAGCCAAGCATCCGCTTTCGCTTTAAGAACACCTAAGATTGGATTCAGATTTCTATGTATATAGTCAGTAACAGGCATAGATACCCATATTCCAAGGTACTTAAATTGGCTAGTCACCTCCAGTCGCCCATCCTCCAGTGGCTCCCTACCATCATCATCCACCTTAAACAAGACAGACTTACTTCAGTTTATCCTAAGTCCCGACACCGATCCGAAACGCTCAATAATCCCAATGGCTCCCTCCAAGGACGTACCCGGGTCAGCCAGAAAGAGCAGAATGTCATCCGCATACAACGCCACCCTTTCTTCAATCATCCCATATATAAACCCAGTCACCTCATCAGACCGTCGAAGCTTAGCAGCCAGTGGTTCCACAGCCAGAGCAAACAAAAGAGGAGAGAGTGGACACCCCTGTCTCATCCCTCTAGCCAGTTGTATGGTTCGTGATACCTAGCCATCGGCATCGAGTACATCAGTCGAATCCAGGATATGAACTGCGGTCCAAACCCCATACTCCGGAGCACCTGCCAGAGATATCCCCACTCCACACTATCGAACGCCTTATGAGCGTCTGAGAATTGTATCTTGTCGTAAAATAGGTATGTACTTCCGTATGATGTCAGTGATCTGGTTAAATTGTGGACTGTACCCCGTGGTGAATGTAATAATTTTGTTATCTGTTTTATTTTTCTTACGTTTATGTTTAAGTAAAGAATCTCTGCTAATATTCCTGACAATCGAATGATGGTATTAGGATTACGTGTTTCAGCACCTGTGCTCACTGAGGTATCTGAAGCTTCATCTGACGAACTCGCGCTGAAGTTGAGAACGTCACTTTTGGTTGAGCAAAAAAAGGATATTTCTTATTGTTTTTACGCTTTCTCGGCTTTCTAAGAATGGGACGAGGGGTTTTGTTCCACTCATAAACCATGTTGTTTTTATAGTCCTCCAAATCCCTTTTAGCCCCTTAATGACCGCCGATACGCCTTTTAACGGCGGCAGTTAACGGTACTTAAACCACAGCGCCGTTAATTAACGGCGCTGTGGAAAAAGTAAATAGCGCCCCCCAGAGTCGGATTTTCTCTGGGGTCTCGGTTGCCGGGGGTAGCCAAGACCCCAGAGAACATGATTCGGGTCGGTTTTTACCGACCCCGCTTTTGCGATCGCCGGTAATTAACCGTTTACCGGCGATCGCAAAAAAACCCCCAAGAAACGCGATTTCCCTTTTAATTTCTCTGTCCTCCGATGTGATCGCACATCAGAGGACAGAGAAAGGGGGTCCCAGATAGCCCACCGATACTCACCTGTATCCCCCGGTGCTCCTCGTGGCTCCCGATGGGCGCCGCCATCTTTTTCCGGCCAAAAAATAGCGGGCGCATGCGCAGTGCGCCCGCCGGCCGGCACCGGGAGGATCTTTGGGGTCTCGGCTGCCGGGGGTAGCCGAGACCCTAAAGAACATGTAATTAACTGTTTACCGGCAACCGCAAAAAAAAAAAAAAAGCGATGTGTAATTCTCTGTCCTCTGATGTGATCGCACATCAGAGGACAGAGAAATAGGGGGATTCGGGGACCCTATTATACTTACCGGTGTCTCTGTGTCCTCCTGCGTCCTCTCCTGGCCGCCGGCGTCTTCTTTGAGAAACAAAATGGCGGGCGCATGCGCAGTGCGCCCGCCATCTGTCGTCATCTGCCGGCCTGCAGGAGAAGAGCAGTTGGAGCTAAAATTAAGGTTAGGGTTGGGGCTAAATTTAGGGTTAGGGTTGGGGCTAAATTTAGGGTTAGGGCTAAATTTAGGGTTAGGTTTGGGGCTAAATTTAGGGTTAGGGTTGGGGCTAAATTTAGGGTTAGGGTTGGGGCTAAATATAGGGTTAGGGTTGGGGCTAAATTTAGGGTTAGGCTTCTTTCACACTTACGTCGGTACGGGGCTGTCGCAATGTGTCGGCCCGACATACCGACGCAGTTGTGAAAATTGTGCACAACGTGGGCAGCGGATGTAGTTTTTCAACCCATCCGCTGCCCAATCTATGTCCTGGGGAGGAGGGGGCGGAGTTACGGCCACGCATGCGCGGTCGGAAATGGCGGACGCGACGTACAAAAAAACGTTACATTGAACGTTTTTTTGTGCCGACGGTCCGCCAAAACACAACTGATCCAGTGCACAACGGACGCGACATGTGGCCATCCGTCGCGATCTGTCGGCAATACAAGTCTATGGGCACAAAACACATCCTGCGGGCACATTTGCAGGATCCGTTTTTTGTCCAAAACGACGGATTGCGACGGATGCCAAACGACGCAATTGTGAAAGTAGCCTTAGGGTTGGGGCTAAAGTTAGGGCTAGGGTTAGGGTTGGAGCTAAAGTTAGGGTTAGGGCTAGGGTTGGGGCCAAAGTTAGGGCTAGGGTTGTGGCTAACGTTAGGGTTAGAGTTGGGATTAGGGTTTGGATTAGGGTTGGTATTAGGGTTAGGGTTGGCATTAGGGTTACGCTTGGGATTAGGGTTAGGTTTGGGGTTAGGGTTTGGATTAGGGTTGGTATTAGGGTTAGGGTTGGCATTAGGGTTACGCTTGGGATTAGGGATAGGTTTGGGATTAGGGTTAAGGTTAGGGTTGGGATTAGGGGTGTATTGGGATTAGGGTTAGGTTTGAGGTTAGGGTTGAGATTAGGATTAGGGGTGTGTTGGATTTAGGGTTTTGATTAGGGTTGACATTAGGGTTGTTTTGGGGTAAGGGTTGTGATTATCATTAGGATTGTGATTAGGATTATGGATCGGGTTGGGATTAGGGTTAGGAGTGTGTTGGAGTTAGGGTTGGAGCTAGAATTGGGGGGTTTCCACTGTTTAGGTACATCAGGGGGTCTCCAAACACGACAGCCAATTTTGCGCTCAAAAAGTCAAATGGTGCTCCCAACATTCTGAGCTCTGCCGTGCGCCCAAACAGTGGGTTACTCCCACTTTTCGGGCATCAGCGTACTCGGGATAAATTGGACAACAAATTTTAGGGTCCAATTTCTCCTGTTACCCTTGTGAAAATAAAAACTTGGGGGCTACAAAATCTTTTTTTGTGGAAAAAAAATATTTTTTATTTTCACGACTCTGCATTCTAAACTTCTGTGAAGCACTTGGGCATTCAAAGTTCTCACCACACATCTAGATAAGTTCCTTGGGGGGGTCTAGTTTCCAAAATGGGGTCACTTGTGGGGGGTTGCTACTGTTTAGGTACATCAGGGGCTCTGCAATCGCAACATAACGCCCACAGACCATTATATCTAAGTCTGCATTCCAAAACGGCGCTCCTTCCCATCTGAGCTCTGCCGTGCGCCCAAACAATGGTTTACCCCCACATATGGCGCATCAGGATAAATTGGGATAAATTGGACAACAACTTTTGCAGTCCAGTTTCTCCTGTTACCCTTGTGAAAATAAAAACTTGGGGGCTACAAAATCTTTTTTTGTGGAAAAAAAAATATTTTTTAAACTTCTGTGAAGCACTTGGGCATTCAAAGTTCTCACCACACATCTAGATAAGTTCCTTGGGGGGTCTAGTTTCCAAAATGGGGTCACTTGTGGAGGGTTTCTACTGATTAGGCACATCAGGGGCTCTCCAAACGCGACATGGCGTCCGATCTCAATTCCAGCCAATTCTACATTGAAAAAGTAAAACGGCGCTCCTTCACTTCCAAGTTCTGTGGTGCGCCCAAAAAGTGGTTTACCCCCACATATGGGGTATTGGCGTGTGTAGGAGAAATTGAATAACACAATTTATGGTTACATTTCTGTTTTTACACATGTGAAAATAAAAAAAAATGGTTCTGAATTAAAATGTTTGCAAAAAAAAGTTAAATGTTCATTTTTTCCTTCCACATTGTTTCAGTTCCTGTGAAGCACGTAAAGGGTTAATAAACTTCTTGAATGTGGTTTTGAGAACCTTGAGGGGTGTAGTTTTTAGAATGGTGTCACACTTCGTTATTTTCTATGATATAGACCCCTCAAAATGACTTCAAATGTGATGTGGTCCCTAAAAAATAATGGTGTTGTAAAAATGAGAAATTGCTGGTCAACTTTTAACCCTCCCTAACAAAAAAAAATTTTGTTTCCAAAATTGTGCTGATGTAAAGTAGACATGTGGGAAATGTTATTTATTGACTATTTTTCGTGACATATCTCTCTGATTTAAGGGCATAAAAATACAATGTTTGAAAATTGCAAAATTTAACACATTTTCGCCATATTTCCTTTTTTTTCATAAATAATCGCAAGTAATATCGAAGAAATGTTACCACTAACATGAAGTACAATATGTCACGAAAAAACAGTCTCAGAATCAGCGGGATCCGTTGAAGCGTTCCAGAGTTATAACCTCATAAAGTGACAGTGGTCAGAATTGTAAAAATTGGCTCGGTCATTAAGTACCAAATTAATAATAATAATAATAATCTTTATTTTTATATAGCGCTAACATATTCCGCAGCGCTTTACAGTTTTGCACACATTGTCAAATTATTCAAATTATCAAATATTTGCACACAAATTGGCTCTGTCACTAAGGGGTTAAACTTTCTTCGCTTCGTTTCAGTTATTGTGTTTTCAAGTTTATTCCCCACAATGTAGCTCTCAAATGTTTATCCTTTTATCTCAGGAAATTTAGCAGCTATTCAGAGGTTTTATGTGATTTTTTTTTTTTTTTTTTTACTTGAAGCAACTAAATTCCTCTTGAGTCATAATTATTGCATGTTTGACAATAGGTATGTTTTGCAGACTAGTGGTGTAAGTATGGGAGCAACATTCTCCCCTTCACTCGCTATAATATTGTAATGGCAACCTGGGAAGAGAATTTTATTTATATATCTTCAAATCCATTCTGGTGTGGATGGGAAGATATATAGATGATCTGGTCTTTGTGCTGAAAAATATGGAGGATGATGCCCAGTGTTTTCTCGAATATTTTAACAACAATGATTATAATCTCCAATTTACTGAGCAATATTTGTCAACTTCAATATGTGGGTTGTACCATGAACCCTCTGAAAAAACGCTCCGTAAACATTTGTCCGATGCGGTTAATTTGCGTCCAGCAGGTTTCTCTGCGGTTTCACGACATTTCGCCAATAAGCATAATGGGGATCTAAAATCTTTTTCCTTCAAAGGAATAGAGAAAATGTCTAAGCCCGTTAGGGGGGGGCAACTTACATGAAAAAATCCTAGCAAGGGAAAGTAAGTGGATTTTTTTTTACTGGAAACTAGAGTGCCGTGTGGTTTAAATAGCCACATGGACTTGATAACGCAATATTAAAAATAAATTGAGATGTTAAAATAGAAGCTCTATAGTCACAGTAATTTATTTAATATGAAATAATTCCACTATTACCCCCCTTTTTTCCTGTTTTGTGCTGTGAATATCTGAATATTTAATATGAATCTTTTTTGTATCCCATAGATATAGTTGATTTTAATTTGTATTTAATGTGGATTTTAAATATTCGTTTTTTTCATGTTGTTGAAATCCTTAGGGAAGGATCAATACCGCAAGGGGTTACTGTTGGCTATGGGGTTAACTGGGTTCAATCAAATCTATTGGAATTTTCTATACACACCTGTGACGCCCAGTAACCCATATGGGCCTTTTTTTTTTCTCCTTCCCTATACTACATTTGCGGTCATGATTCAGTACTTATTTGGACCAGGATGAAGACACATATGATGTTGAAACATGTCATCCACAAATTTACAAATAAATGGTCTCACTGGGACAATACCTTTCCCTAGCTTCTGTCCTCAAAGATATAAATCTAACATGCGTACCTTAAAAATGTTTATTATATTTTAGTATATTATTTTTTTATTGTATTTCTATTATAACTTTAAAGCGTTATAAAGCGTTTGAAACGCTTAAAATTGAAAATTGATAACAAAACAAAGCATTTTAGAAAATGATTATATGTCAAATATCAAATATTGTATTATATGTTATATGTTACTTAATGGCAAACAATGCCTATAAACATGAATCATGTTATGTTACTAAAATGAAACCAAAATAAAAATATTGGAAAAGAAACATGTCGTCCATAAGGGATTGAATGTATGTAATATTGTAACTGAAGAAATCTGGATCTTTCTAATGGATAAATAAAGGGTATATTTTACTCTAGCATTGGACTGATCGCTGGAGAAACAAAAAGTTTTTTCTTTACATGTGTGGATTTGTCCCAATCCGTTTTCCGTGCGAAGTGTAACTTTAGGTTGGATGCAGTGGCGTAACTACCGCGGTCGCAGCGGTCGCCACTGCGACGGGGCCCGGCAGGTCAGGGGCCCGCCGCCCGGCAGGTCAGACCGGCAGCGATTTTACTACATAGCGCCGGCCGGCCTCCAGCCGGCCCTTTAAATGTTCCTGTGTTAAGTTGCCCGCACTGACAAGGGCCGCCCACGGCGGCCGGCGTCAGTGCGGGTCGCGGGAGCAATGAGCATGGTCGCGGTCCTTGATCCTGCCGCCTGCGTGTGCTCGTCTGCTGCTGCCCTTGCAAGCGCGAGCAAGCAGGAGACCCCGTGATTTGAAAAAGCTTGCGTGCAATAGGGCGCGCGCCTCCGCCTGTGTCTGACGCTGGCCGGCCCGAACCAGCGTCAGAGAAGACTGCTCGCCACGCCAATGCTGCCTGCGGGTCCGGGATCCTCTACCACCGACGCTGGGACGGTCCTCCACCTGTGTCTGACGCTGGCTGGCCTGAACCAGCGTCAGAGAAGACTGGTGTACACCAATGCTGCCTGGCTGCGGCCTGGATCCTGTACCGCCGACGCTGGGACCTCCACCTGTGTCTGACGCTGGCTGGCCGGCCTGAACCAGCGTCAGCCGGCCTGAACCAGCGTCAGAGAAGACTGCTCTGCCTCTCACCAATGCTGCCAGCCTGCCTGGGATCCTCTACTGCCGATGCTGGGACCCGACCCACCTCAGCCCTTTATCCTACCGACCTCCCCCCATCTCAGGGACCTGGGTAAGTCCCAAGATGATTTTTTTTAAATGTGTATATACAGCAGTTGCACCTATATAATGTGTAAAGTCTGCTATATATACATTATATAGGTGATACTGCTGTATATAATCACTGTATCACCTATATAATGTATGTATAGCAGTTTATATACATTATATAGGGAATGCTGCTACTGATGTATATAGATTGTATAGGTGACACTGCGGTGTGTGTGTGTATATGTGTATATATATATATATATATATACACACACACACACACGTACATATATACACAGCAGTATCACCTATATAATGTATATACACATCAGTAGCAGTATTCACTATATAATGTACAGTGGGGCAAAAAAGTATTTAGTCACTCAGCAATAGTGCAAGTTCCACCACTTAAAAAGATGAGAGGCGTCTGTAATTTACATCATAGGTAGACCTCAACTATGGGAGACAAACTGAGAAAAAAAAATCCAGAAAATCACATTGTCTGTTTTTTTAACATTTTATTTGCATAATATGGTGGAAAATAAGTATTTGGTCAGAAACAAACAATCAAGATTTCTGGCTCTCACAGACCTGTAACTTCTTCTTTAAGAGTCTCCTCTTTCCTCCACTCATTACCTGTAGTAATGGCACCTGTTTAAACTTGTTATCAGTATAAAAAGACACCTGTGCACACCCTCAAACAGTCTGACTCCAAACTCCACTATGGTGAAGACCAAAGAGCTGTCAAAGGACACCAGAAACAAAATTGTAGCCCTGCACCAGGCTGGGAAGACTGAATCTGCAATAGCCAACCAGCTTGGAGTGAAGAAATCAACAGTGGGAGCAATAATTAGAAAATGGAAGACATACAAGACCACTGATAATCTCCCTCGATGTGGGGCTCCACGCAAAATCCCACCCCGTGGGGTCAGAATGATCACAAGAACGGTGAGCAAAAATTCCAGAACCACGCGGGGGGACCTAGTGAATGAACTGCAGAGAGCTGGGACCAATGTAACAAGGCCTACCATAAGTAACACACTACGCCACCGTGGACTCAGATCCTGCAGTGCCAGACGTGTCCCACTGCTTAAGCCAGTACATGTCCGGGCCCGTATGAAGTTTGCTAGAGAGCATTTGGATGATCCAGAGGAGTTTTGGGAGAATGTCCTATGGTCTGATGAAACCAAACTGGAACTGTTTGGTAGAAACACAACTTGTCGTGTTTGGAGGAAAAAGAATACTGAGTTGCATCCATCAAACACCATACCTACTGTAAAGCATGGTGGTGGAAACATCATGCTTTGGGGCTGTTTCTCTGCAAAGGGGCCAGGACGACTGATCCAGGTACATGAAAGAATGAATGGGGCCATGTATCGTGAGATTTTCAGTGCAAACCTCCTTCCATCACCAAGGGCATTGAAGATGAAACGTGGCTGGGTCTTTCAACATGACAATGATCCAAAGCACACCGCCAGGGCAACGAAGGAGTGGCTTCGTAAGAAGCATTTCAAGGTCCTGGAGTGGCCTAGCCAGTCTCCAGATCTCAACCCTATAGAAAACCTTTGGAGGGAGTTGAAAGTCCGTGTTGCCAAGTGAAAAGCCAAAAACATCACTGCTCTAGAGGAGATCTGCATGGAGGAATGGGCCAACATACCAACAACAGTGTGTGGCAACCTTGTGAAGACTTACAGAAAACGTTTGACCTCTGTCATTGCCAACAAAGGATATATTACAAAGTATTGAGATGAAATTTTGTTTCTGACCAAATACTTATTTTCCACCATAATATGCAAATAAAATGTTAAAAAAACAGACAATGTGATTTTCTGGATTTTTTTTTCTCAGTTTGTCTCCCATAGTTGAGGTCTACCTATGATGTAAATTACAGACGCCTCTCATCTTTTTAAGTGGTGGAACTTGCACTATTGCTGACTGACTAAATACTTTTTTGCCCCACTGTATATAGACTGCTATACATACATTATATAGGTGATACAGTGATTATATACAGCAGTATCACCTATATAATGTGTATATATATCAGTCTATATACATTATATTGAAAATACCACTATTGATGTGTATATTCGTTATATAGGCCATACTGGTGTGTGTGTATATATACACACACATGTACATATATACACAGCAGTGTCACCTATATATAACGTATATACACATCAGTAGTAGTATTGCCTATAGAATGTATATATACTGCTGTATATACAATATACAGTGGGGCAAAAAAGTATTTAGTCAGTCAGCAATAGTGCAAGTTCCACCACTTAAAAAGATGAGAGGCGTCTGTAATTTACATCATAGGTAGACCTCAACTATGGGAGGCAAACTGAGAAAAAAAAATCCAGAAAATCACATTGTCTGTTTTTTTAACATTTTATTTGCATATTATGGTGGAAAATAAGTATTTGGTCAGAAACAAAATTTCATCTCAATACTTTGTAATATATCCTTTGTTGGCAATGACTGTGGTCAAACGTTTTCTGTAAGTCTTCACAAGGTTGCCACACACTGTTGTTGGTATGTTGGCCCATTCCTCCATGCAGATCTCCTCTAGAGCAGTGATGTTTTTGGCTTTTCGCTTGGCAACACGGACTTTCAACTCCCTCCAAAGGTTTTCTATAGGGTTGAGATCTGGAGACTGGCTAGGCCACTCCAGGACTTTGAAATGCTTCTTACGAAGCCACTCCTTCGTTGCCCTGGCGGTGTGCCTTCATGTTGAAAGACCCAGCCACGTTTCATCTTCAATGCCCTTGCTGATGGAAGGAGGTTTGCACTCAAAATCTCACGATACATGGCCCCATTCATTCTTTCATGTACCCGGATCAGTCGTCCTGGCCCCTTTGCAGAGAAACAGCCCCAAAGCATGATGTTTCCACCACCATGCTTTACAGTAGGCATGGTGTTTGATGGATGCAACCCAGTATTCTTTTTCCTCCAAACACGACAAGTTGTGTTTCTACCAAACAGTTCCAGTTTGGTTTCATCAGACCATAGGACATTCTCCCAAAACTCCTCTGGATCATCCAAATGCTCTCTAGCAAACTTCAGACGGGCCCGGACATGTACTGGCTTAAGCAGTGGGACACGTCTGGCACTGCAGGATCTGAGTCCATGGTGGCGTACTGTGTTACTTATGGTAGGCCTTGTTACATTGGTCCCAGCTCTCTGCAGTTCATTCACTAGGTCCCCCCGCGTGGTTCTGGGATTTTTGCTCACCGTTCTTGTGATCATTCTGACCCCACGGGGTGGGATTTTGCGTGGAGCCCCAGATCAAGGGAGATTATCAGTGGTCTTGTATGTCTTCAATTTTCTAATTATTGCTCCCACTGTTGATTTCTTCACTCCAAGCTGGTTGGCTATTGCAGATTCAGTCTTCCCAGCCTGGTGCAGGGCTACAATTTTGTTTCTGGTGTCCTATTAACAGCACTTTGGTCTTCACCATAGTGGAGTTTGGAGTCAGACTGTTTGAGGGTGTGCACAGGTGTCTTTTTATACTGATAACAAGTTTAAACAGGTGCCATTACTACAGGTAATGAGTGGAGGAAAGAGGAGACTCTTAAAGAAGAAGTTATAGGTCTGTGAGAGCCAGAAATCTTGATTGTTTGTTTCTGACCAAATACTTATTTTCCACCATAATATGCAAATAAAATGTTAAAAAAACAGACAATGTGATTTTCTGGATTTTTTTTGCTCAGTTTGTCTCCCATAGTTGAGGTCTACCTATGATGTAAATTACAGACGCCTCTCATCTTTTTAAGTGGTGGAACTTGCACTATTGCTGACTGACTAAATACTTTTTTGCCCCACTGTATAAGTGATACTGGCTGCTTCTGTATATAATGATAGTATCACCTATATAATGTATATACAGCAGTCTATATACGTTCTATAGGCAATACTACTACTGATGTGTATATACGTTATATATAGGTGATACTGCTGTGTATATATGTACGTGTGTGTGTATATATACACACACACCAGTATGGCCTATATAACGAATATACACATCAATAGTGGTATTTTTAATATAACGTGTGTGATATCTATAGTGTGTGTGTGATATCTGAAGTGCGTGTGTGTGTGTGTATGATATCTGTAGTGTGTGTGAGGCAGGGGCGTAACTACCACAGTCTGGCAAGTCAGGGGCCCAACAGGTCAGACGCACCCAACTCCCCCCGCCGCAGTGAACTATACCGGCGTTTATGATGCCCCATGTCCTAGTAGGTCCCCAGGTTCAGGTCATTGTGCTCCTCCGGGCCCCCCGTACACACCTTGTTCCTCCTCCCCTGGTCTCCCAATGCTCCTCATCTCCCAAGCATTCCCTGCCCATTGTCCCTGTGTGACTCGTCTGCCCTGCTCTCAAGTCTCCCCTGTCCCCTTTCTCACCATGTGTTCTCCATCTACCCTGTCCTTGTAATCCCTGTGCCCCCTTCTTCCCTCCTCCCCAGTCCCCCCGTCTTCCTCTGTCCCCTTGCAGCCCTTGCGTCCCTATCTACTCTGCCCTCTGAGTCCCCTTGTGTCCTCTTGTGCCTGTCTCCCTTGCACCCTAGTTCCCGTGTGTCCCATTGTGCCCTTCTCCCCTTCCTCCTAGTCCCTATGAGTCCCCTTGTGCTTCTATCCCTTGTCCCCGTGTGTAGCCTTGTCAGTGTCCCTTGCCCACTAGTCCCTGTGTGTCCCCTTGCGCCTGTCTCCCTTGTCCCCTTATGCTTGTGTCCCTTGTCCCCGTGTGCCAGTTTCCCTTGACCATTAGTCCCTGTGTGTCCCCTTGTCAGTCTCCCTGGCCATCTAGTCCCCATGTGCCCCTTGTGTCAATCTGCCTTGTCCACTAGTCCCCGTGTGTCCCCTTGTCAGTCTCCCTGGCCAACTAGTCCCTGTGTGTCCCCTTGTGCCAGTCTCCTTTGTCCCCTTGTGTCAGTCTCCCTTGCCCACTAGTCCCCTTGTAACCTTCTCCCCTGCCTCCTAGCCCCCATGTGTCTGTCTTCCTTGCTCCCTAGCCCCCCTATGTTACACCTTGTGCCTGTCTCCACTACCCCCCTTGTGTCCTTGTCCCCTGCCCCCTAGTCACCATTTGCTCATGTCTTTCTCACTGCCCCTGTATGGAGGGGCTGCATTACACTATGAGGAGGGCTGCATTATATTCTATGGGGGTTACATTGTATTGTATAGCAGGGCTGCAGTATACTCTGTGGGGTGGATGTATTATACTATATGTGGGCTGCATTATACTGAATCGAGGACTATGGGGAATATATTATACTATATGAAGAACTATGGTGCATCATACTATGGGAAGTGAATTGTACAACATGGATGACGATGGCGGTGCATTATACTATATGGAGCACTATGAGCAGTGTATTATACTATACGGAGCACTACGAAGATTGTATTATGCTATATGGAGCACTATGAGGAGTGTATTTTAATATACGGAGGAGTGTATTATACTATATGGAGGACTGAGCAGTGTATTATGCTATATTGAGCACTATGAGGAGTGTATTTTAATATACGGAGGAGTGTATTATACTATATGGAGGACTGAGGAGTGTACAATACTATATGGAGGACTATGGGGAGTGTATTATACTATAAGGAGTACTATGGGGGTGCATTATACTTCTTATATGGATCCCCATGACTTCTATGTTAGCCCCTGATGAGTATAATGGTTTATTTTCTTTTATACATTACATAACAATGGCAGTACAGGGGACAAATATATGCCAGGATGCGGCACTGGATAGTTATGCAACTGAGGTCACACTATACAACTTTGCAATAAAGCTATAGTGTGCAACATTAATAGGGAAAATGTGAATTTGGGTGGAAAATATTTTGGCATGGTGGGGGGCCCCATTTGAAAGTTCGCACCGGGGCCCATAACTTTGTAGTTACGCCACTGGTTGGATGTATTCCTGTTTTTTCAAAGCGGTAAGCTGGCTTTGTCAAAAACATAACTGAAGAGCCCGGCGTTGCCTGTGCATAGTAAATATCTGTAGTTAGTTATAGCACCTTACTTCTCTTATTTTCCCATCACACCTCTCATTTTCCCCCTCACTCCTCTTATTTTCCCCCTCACTCCTCTCATTCCCCCCTAACACTTGTCATTTCGACCTCACATCTGTCATTTTCCGATCACTCCACTATTTTCCCTCACTCCTCTCATTTTGCACTCGCACCTATTCATTTTCACCTCACACCTCTCATTTTCCCCTCAGTATATACATGTGTGTCATCTCCCTTATATATAGTATACACCTGTATGTCATCTCCTGTATATAGTATATACCTGTATGTCATCTCCCCTGTAAATAGTATATTCCTGCTGTATGTCATCTCCTCCTGTATATAGTATATACCTGCATGTCATCGCTTCTGTATATACTATATACCTGTATGTCATCTCCTCCTGTATATAGTATATACCTGTATGTCAGTATTTTTACCTCAGTATTTGTAAACTAAATTGGCAGCCTGTTAAATCCCCAGCCAACAGGATGCCCTCCCCCCTGGCAGTATATATTAGCTCACACATACACATAATAGACATGTCATGTGACTGACAGCTGCCGTATTTCCTATATGGTACATTTGTTGCTCTTGTAGTTTGTCTGCTTATTAATCAGATTTTTATTTTTTAAGGATAATACCAGACTTGTGTGTGTTTTAGGGCGAGTTTCATGTGTCAAGTTGTGTGTGTTGAGTTGCATGTGGCGACATGCATGTAGTGACTTTTGTGAGATGAGTTTTGTGTGGCGACATGCGTGTAGCAACTTTGTGTGTCATTTGCATGTGACAGGTTAGCGTAGCAAGTTGTGTGCAGCAAGTTTTGCGCATGGCGAGTTTTGATTGTGGTGAGTTTTATGTGTGGTGCGTTTTGAGTATGTGCAAGATTTGTGTGAGGCAACTATTGCATGTGTTGCAACTTTTGTGCATGTGGCAATTTTTCCGCGTGTGCAAGTTTTGCGTGTGGCGAGTTTTCCATGAGGTGAGTTTTGAACGTGTGGCGAGTTTTGCCTGAGCCTAGTTTTGCATGTGGCGAGTTTTGGGCGTGGCGAGTTTTGAGCGGCGACTTTTGTGTTTCGACTTTTATGTGGCGAGGTTGGTGTATGTGTGGTGAAATGTGTGCTGAGGGTGGTATATGTGTTCAAGCACGTGATAGTGTGTGGCGCATTTTGTGTGTGTGTTCATATACCCGTGTGTGGTGAGTATCCCATGTCGGGGCCCCACCTTAGCAACTGTACGATATATACTCTTTGGCGCCATCGCTCTCACTCTTTAAGTCCCCCTGGTTCACATCTGGCAGCTGTCAATTTGCCTCCAACACTTTTCCTTTCACTTTTTCCCCATTATGTAGATAGAGGCAAAATTGTTTGGTGAATTGGACCGCGCGGGGTTAAAATTTCGCCTCACAACATAGCCTATGATGCTGTCGGGGTCCAGACGTGTGACTGTGCAAAATTTTGTGGCTGTAGCTGCGACGGTGCAAATGCCAATCCCGGATATACACATACACACATACACACACACACACACACTCAGCTTAATATATTATATATATATATATATATATATATATATATATATATATATATATATATATATACATATATATATATATATATATGTATATATATATATATATTAGATGGTGGCCCGATTCTAACGCATCCGGTATTCTAGAATATGCATGTCCACGTAGTATACTGCCCAGCCACGTAGTATATTGCCCAGCCACGTAGTATATTGCCCAGTGACATAGTAAATTGCCCAGCTACGTAGTATATTGCACAGCGACGTAGTATACAGCACAGAGCCACGTAGTATATTGCCCAGCCACGTAGTATATTGCCCAGTGACGTAGTATATTGCCCAGCCACGTAGTATATTGCCCAGTGACGTAGTATATTGCCCAGTGACATAGTAAATTGCCCAGCTACGTAGTATATTGCCCAGTGACGTAGTATATTGCACAGCGACATAGTATACAGCACAGAGCCACGTAGTATATTGCACAACCACGTAATATATTGCCCAGTGATGTAGTATATTGCACAGCCACGAAGTATATGGCCGAGCCACATAGTATATTGCACAGTGACGTAGTATATTGCCCATTCACGTAGTATATTGCCCAGTAACGTAGTATATTGCCCAGTGACGTATTATATTGCCCAGTGACGTAGTATATTGCCCAGCGACGTAGTATATTACACAGCGATGTAGTATATTGCTCAGTCACGTAGTATATTGCCCAACTACGTAGTATATTGCCCAGTCACGTAGTATATTGCCCAACTACGTAGTATATTGCCCAGCCACGTATGTCACAGGTTAAAAAATAAAAAATAAACATACTCGACTTCGGATCCGTGGGCTCCTTGTAGCGCGTGGTTGCCGCCATCTTCCGTTCCCAGAATTCATTGCGAAATTACCCAGATGACTTAGCGGTCTCGCGAGGCCGCTAAGTCTTCTGGGTAATTTCGCAATGCATCGCCGGGAACAGAAGATGGCGGCCCCGGCTCTGTGGACAACGGAGGGTGAGTATAGCAGGTTTTTTGTTTTTTTAGCATCAATAGTAAAAAGTTGGGGACACACAGGGTTAATAGTGGCGGTAACGGAGTGCGTTACCCGTGGCATAATGCGGTCCGTTACCGCCGGCATTAACCCTGTGTTAGCGGTGGCTGGAGGGGAGTATGCATTTAAAGATTTTTCTGTATTTTCATGACCATGATGAAAATTGTGCATTCACACTGAAGGCATCAAAACTATGAATCAAGAGAATGCCAAGAATGTGCAAAGGAGTCATCAAAGAAAAAGGTGGCTACTTTGAAGAACCTAGAATATAAGACATATTTTCAGTTGTTTCACACTTTTTTGTTACGTATATAATTCCACATGTGTTAATTCATAGTTTTGATGCCTTCAATGTGAATGTACAATTTTCATAGTCATGCAAATACAGAAAAATCTTTAAATGAGAAGGTGTGTCTAAACTTTTGGTCTGTACTGTATATATACAGCAGAAAGAGTCCCTTGGTCATCCTATATATAGCAGAAAGAGTCCCTCAGTCATCCTATCCCCTTAATGACCACCAATACGTCTTTTAACTGACCTGAGATATAAGAGAATATCCTCCCCACACAGGTGACAATCCAGCAGCTGTCAGCTGTACACTATAGCTGACAACTTGCTGCATCAGCCATGATCAGTGTTGGCACCGTTCTTATCTGTTTAACCCCTTAGATGCTGCTGTCAATAGTGGCTACATCATTATAAATGGTTAACAGAGTGTGGGGCTTCCTCTTCATCCCAATTGGTGCCCTCAGATGATTGTGTGGTCCTGATGTTTGCAATGGCAATTCACGACCAAATAGCGACCTTGGAGCCTGTCGGCTGTTGTAACCTGTTCAGAAGTTACCGACATTTAGGTGGTAAAAATACACATTTTCATTTCTGTCATACCACTTTGCATTAATTCCTGTAAAGCACCTGAATGGTTAATAAACTACCTGAAAGCAGTTTTCAATATGTCAGGGGGTGCGGTTTTTAAAATGGTATCACGTTTGGGAGTTTCCCAATATATGAGACCCCTAAAGTCACTTCAAACTTAGATAGATCCCTAAAAAAATAAATGTTGTACATTTCCTTGAAAAAAATGAAAAATTACTGCTACATTTTTAAACCTCCTAAAGTGCTAACAAAATAAAAGAACATTTTACAAATGGTCCTGATGTAAAGCCGACATGAGGGAAATGTTATTTATTAATGGTTTGCTGTGGTATGACCATCTGGATTAAAGGGATAATCATTCAAACTTTGAAAATTGCTAATTTTCTTACATTCTTCTCAAATTTTTGATATTTTTTATAAATAAACACAAAACACCTAAATTTACCATTATCATAAAGTATGATGTGTCACGAAAAAACAATCTCAAAATCACTGGGATTTGTTGAAGAGCCCCAGAGTTATTACCACATAAAGTGACACTGGTCAGATTTCAAAAATTTGGCTCCGTCACTAAGGGGGCTATACATATCAGAAAGAGTCCCTCAGTCATCCTATATACAGCAGAGAGATTCCCTCAGCCATTATATATATATCTTAAAGAGTCCCTCATTCATCTTGTATACAGCAAAAAGTGTCCCTCAGTCATCCTGTATACAGCAGAGAGTCCCTTAGTCATCCTATATATACAGCAGAAAGAGTCCCTCAGTCATCCTATATATACAGCAGAAAGAGTCCCTCAGTCATCCTATATATACAGCAGAAAGAGTCCCCCAGTCATGCTATATACAACAGAAAGAGTCCCTCAGTCATCCTATATACAGCAGAAAGAGTCCCTCAGTCATCCTATATACAGCAGAAAGTCCCTCAGTCATTCTGTATACAGCAGAGTCTCCCTGTCATCCTATATATAGCAGAAAGAGTCTCCCTGTCATCCTATATATAGCAGAAAGAGTCCCTCAGTCATCCTATATATAGCAGAAAGAGTCCCTCAGTCATCCTATATACAGTTAGGTCCATATATATTTGGACAGAGACAACATTTTTCTAATTTTGGTTATAAACATTACCACAACGAATTTTAGACAAAACAATTCAGATACAGTTGAAGTTCAGACTTTCAGCTTTCATTTGAGGGTATCCACATTAAAATTGGATGAAGGGTTTAGGAGTGTCAGCTCCTTAACATGTGCCACCCTGTTTTTAAAGGGACCAAATGTAATTGGACAGATTCAATAATTTTAACTAAAATGTCCATTTTTAGTACTTGGTTAAAAACCCTTTGTTGGCAATGACTGCCTGAAGTCTTGAACTCATGGACATCACCAGACGCTGTGTTTCCTTCTTTTTTTATGCTCTGCCAGGCCTTCACTGCTGTGGTTTTCAGTTGCTGTTTGTTTGTGGGCCTTTCTGTCTGAAGTTTAGTCTTTAACAAGTGAAATGCATGCTCAATTGGGTTGAGATCAGGTGACTTACTTGGCCATTCAAGAACATTCCACTTCCTTGCTTTAACAAACTCCTGGGTTGCTTTGGCTTTATGTTTTGGGTCATTGTCCATCTGTAGTATGAAACGACCACCAATCAGTTTGGCTGCATTTGGCTGGATCTGAGCACACAGTATGGCTCTGAATACCTCAGAATTCATTCAGCTGCTTCTGTCCTGTGTCACATCATCAATAAACACTAGTGACCCAGTGCCACTGGCAGCCATGCATGCCCAAGCCATCACACTGCCTCCGCCGTGTTTTACAGATGATGTGGTATGCTTTGGATCATGAGCTGTACCACGCCTTAGCCATACTTTTCGCTTTCCATCATTCTGGTAGAGGTTGATCTTAGTTTCATCTGTCCAAAGAATGTTCTTTCAGAACTGTGCTGGCTTTTTTAGATGTTTTTTTAGCAAAGTCCAGTCTAGCCTTCTTATTCTTGATGCTTATGAGTGGCTTGCACCGTGCAGTGAACCCTCTGTATTTACTTTCATGCAGTCTTCTCTTTATGGTAGATTTGGATTTTGATACGCCTACCTCCTGGAGAGTGTTGTTCACTTGGTTGGCTGTAGTGAAGGGGTTTCTCTTCACTATGGAGATTATTCTGTGATCATCCACCACTGTTGTCTTCTGTGGGCGCCAGGTCTTTTTGCATTGATGAGTTCACCAGTGCTTTCTTTCTTTCTCAGGATGTACCAAACTGTAGATTTTGCCACTCCTAATATTGTAGCAATTTCTCAGATGTTTTTTTTTTTCTGTTTTTGCAGCTTAAGGATGGCTTGTTTCACCTGTATGGAGAGCTCCTTTGACCGCATGTTTACTTCACAGCAAAACCTTCCAAATGCAAGCACCACACCTCAAATCAACTCCAGGCCTATCATCTGCTTAATTGAGAATGACATAATGAAGGGATTGCCCACACCTGTCCATGAAATAGCCTTGGAGTCAATTGTCCAATTACTTATGGTCCCTTTAAAAACAGGGTGGCACATGTTAAGGAGCTGAAAATCCTAAACCCTTCATCCAATTTTAATGTGGATACCCTCAAATGAAAGCTGAAAGTCTGAACTTCAACTGTATCTGAATTGTTTTGTCTAAAATTCGTTGTGGTAATGTCTATAACCAAAATTAAAAAAATGTTGTCTCTGTCCAAATATATATGGACCTAACTGTATACAGTGGAAAGAGTCCCTCAGTCATCCTATATGTACAGCAGAAAGAGTCCCTCAGTCATCCTATATATACTGCAGAAAGAGTCCCTCAGTCATCCTGTATATAGCAGAAAGAGTCCCACAGTCATTTTATATACAGCAGAAAGAGTCCCTCAGTCATTATATATGTACAGCAGAAAGAGTCCCTCAGTCATCCTATATATAGCAGAAAGAGTCTCCCTGTCATCCTATATATAGCAGGAGTCCCTCAGTCATCCTATATGTACAGCAGAAAGAGTCCCTCAGTCATCCTATATATAGCAGAAAGAGTCTCCCTGTCATCCTATATATAGCAGGAGTCCCTCATTCATCCTATATATAAAGCAGAGAGTCCCTCAGTCATCCTATATATACAGCAGAGTCTCCCTGCCATCCTATGTATAGCAGAAAGAGTCCCTCAGTCATCCTATATATACAGCAGAAAGAGTCCCACAGTCATTCTATATACAGCAGAAAGAGTCCCTCAGTCATCCTTATATATAGCAGAAAGAGTCCCTCAGTCATCCTAAATACAACAGAAAGAGTCCCTCAGTCTTCCTATATACAGCAGAAGGAGTCCCTGAGTCATCCTATATACACCAGAAAGAGTCCCTCAGTAATCCTATATACAGCAGAAGGAGTCCCTGAGTCATCCTATATACACCAGAAAGAGTCCCTCAGTAATCCTTTATTTAGCAGAAAGAGTCGCTCAGTTATCAAAGAGTCCCTCAGTCATCCTAAATATAGCAGAAAGAGTCAATCAGTCATCAGAAAGAGTCCCTTAGTCATCCTACAGTACAGACCAAAAATTTGGACACACCTTCTCATTTAAAGATTTTTCTGTATTTTCAAGACGATGAAAATTGTACATTCACACTGAAGGCATCAAAACTATGAATTAACACATATGGAATTATATACTTAACAAAAAAGTGTGAAACGGCTGAAATTATGTCTCATATTCTAGGTTCTGCAAAGTAACCTCCTTTTGCTTTGATAACTGCTTTGCACACTCTTGGCATTCTCTTGATGAGCTTCAAGAGGTAGTCACCGGGAATGGTCTTCCAACAATCTTGAAAGAGTTCCCAGAGATGCTTAGCACTTTTTGACCCTTTCGCCTTCACTCTGCGGTCCAGCTCACCCCAAACCATATCGATGGCGTTCAGGTCTGGTGACTGTGGAGGCCACGTCATCTGGCATAGCATAGCACCCCATCACTTTCCTTCTTGGTCAAATAGCGCTTACACAGCCTGGAGGTGTCATTGGCCTGTTGAAAAATGATGGTCCACCTAAACGCAAACCAGATGGAATAGTATGCCGCTGCAAGATGCTATTGTAGCCATGTGGTTCAGTATGCCTTCAATTTTGAATAAATCCACAACAATGTCATATGCAAAGCACCCCCACACCAACACACCGCCTCCTCCGTGCTTTACGGTGGGAACCAGGCATGTACAGTCCATCCGTTCACCTTTTCTGCGTTGCACAAAGACACGGTGGTTGGAACCAAAGATCTCAAATTTGGACTCATCAGACTAAAGCACAGATTTCTACTGGTCTAATGTCCATTCCTTGTGTTCTTTAGCCCAAACATGTCTCTTGTGCTTGTTGCCTGTCCTTAGTAATGGTTTCCTAGCAGCTATTTTACCATGAAGGCCTGCTGCACAAAGTCTCCTCTTAACATTTGTTGTAGAGGTGTGTCTGCTGCTAGAATTCTGTGTGGCATTGACCTGGTCTCTAATCTGAGCTGCTGTTAACCTGTGATTTCTGAGGCTGGTGACTCGGATAAACTTATCCTCAGAAGCAGAGGTGACTCTTGGTCTTCCTTTCCTGGGGTGGTCCTCATGTGAGCCAGTTTCTTTGTAGCGCTTGATGGTTTTTGGCACTGCACTTGGGGACACTTTCAAAGTTTTCCCAGTTTTTCGGACTGACTGACCTTCATTTCTTAAAGTAATGATGGCCAATCGTTTTTCTTAGCTGCTTTTTTCTTGCTATAATGCAAATTTTAACAGTCTATTCAGTAGGACTATCAGCTGTGTATCAACCAGACTTCTGCACAACACATCTGATGGTCCCAACCCCATTTCTAAGGCAGGAAATCCCACTTATTAAACCTGACAGGGCACATCTGTGAAGTGAAAACCATTCCCGGTGACTACCTCTTGAAGCTCATCAAGAGAATGCCAAGAGTGTGCAAAGCAGTCATCAACGCAAAAGGTGGCTACTTTGAAGAACCTAGAATATAAGACATAATTTCAGTTGTTTCACACTTTTTTGTTAAGTATATAATTCCACATGTGTTAATTCATAGTTTTGATGCCTTCAATGTGAATGTACAGTACAGACCAAAAGTTTGGACACACTTTCTCATTTAAAGATTTTTCTGTATTTTCATGACTATGAAAATTGTACATTCACACTGAAGGCATCAAAACTATGAATTAACACATGTGGAATTATATACTTAACAAAATAGTGTGAAACAACTAAAAATATGTCTTATATTCTAGGTTCTTTAAAGTAGCCACCTTTTGCTTTGATGACTGCTTTGCACACACTTGGCATTCTCTTGATGAGCTTCAAGAGGTAGTCGCCGGAAATGGTCTTCCATCAATCTTGAAGGAGTTCCCAGAGATGCTTAGCACTTGTTGGCCCTTTTGCCTTCACTCTGCGGTTCAGCTCACCCCAAACCATCTCGATTGGGTTCAGGTCTGGTGACTGTGCAGGCCAGGTCATCTGGCCATCACTCTTCTCTCCTTCTTGGTCAAATAGCCCTTACACAGCCTGGAGGTGTATTTGGGGTCATTGTCCTGTTGAAAAATAAATGATGGTCCAACTAAACGCAAACCGGATGGAAAAGCATGCCACTGCAAGATGCTGTCGTAGCCATGCTGGTTCAGTATGCCTTCAATTTTGAATAAATCCCCAACAGTGTCACCAGCAAAGCACCCCCACACCATCACACCTCCTCCTCCATGCTTCACGGCGGGAACCAGGCATGTAGAGTCCATCCGTTCACCTTTTCTGCGTCGCACAAAGACACGGTGGTTGTAACCAAAGATCTCAAGTTTGGTCTCATCACACCTAAGCACAGATTTCCACTGGTCTAATGACCATTCCTTGTGTTCTTTAGCCCAAACAAGTCTCTTCTGCTTGTTGCCTGTCCTTAGCAGTGGTTTCCTAGCAGCTATTTTACCATGAAGGCCTGCTGCACAAAGTATCCTCTTAACAGTTGTTGTAGAGATGTGTCTGCTGTTAGAACTCTGTGTGGCATTGACCTGGTCTCTAATCTGAGCTGCTGTTAACCTGCGATTTCTGAGGCTGGTGACTAGGATAAACTTATCCTCAGAAGCAGAGGTGACTCTTGGTCTTCCTTTCCTGGGGCGGTCCTCATGTGAGCCAGTTTGTTTGCAACGCTTGATGGTTTTTGTCACTGCACTTGGGGACACTTTCAAAGTTTTGCCAATTTTTCGGACTGACTGACCTTCATTTCTTAAAGTAATGATGGCCTTTCTTGACTTAGCTGCTTTTTCTTGCCATAATACAAATTCTAATAATAATAATAATCTTTATTTTTATATAGCGCTAACATATTCCGCAGCGCTTTACAGTTTTGCACACATTATCATCACTGTCCCCGATGGGGCTCACAATCTAGATTACAGTCTATTCAGTAGGACTATCAGCTGTGTATCCACCAGACTTCTACACAACACAACTGATGGTCCCAACACCATTTAGAAGGCAAGAAATCCCACTTATTAAACCTGACAGGGCACACCTGTGAAGTGAAAACCATTCCCGGTGACTACCTCTTGAAGCTCATCAAGAGAATGCCAAGAGTGTGCAAAGCAGTCATCAACGCAAAAGATGGCTACTTTGAAGAACCTAGAATATAAGACATAATTTCAGTTGTTTCACACTTTTTTGTTAAGTATATAATTCCACATGTGTTAATTCATAGTTTTGATTACTTCAGTGTGAATGTACAATTTTCATAGTCATGAAAATACAGAAAAATCTTTAAATGTGAAGGTGTGTCCAAACTTTTGGTCTGTACTGTACAATGTTCATAGTCGTGAAAATACAGAAAAAATTTTAAATAAGAAGGTGTGTCCAAACTTTTGGTTTGTACTGTATATACAGCAGAAAGCGTCCCTCAGTAATCCAATATACAGCAGAAAGATTCCCTCAGTCATCTTATATATATATATAGCAGAAAGAGTCCATCAGTCATCCTATATATAGCAGAAAGAGTCTCAGTCATCCTATATATATATATAGCAGAAAGAGTCCCTCAGTCATCCTATATATATAGCAGAAAGAGTCCCTCAGTCATCATATACATCATATATATATATATATATATAGCAGAAAGAGTCCCTCAGTCATCCTGTATACAGCAGAAAGAGTCCCTCAGTCATCCTTTATATAGCAGAAAGAGTCCCTCAGTCATCCTATATATACAGCAGAAAGAGTCCCTCAGTCATCCTATATATACAGCAGAAAGAGTCCCTCAATCATCTACTATATAATGCAGCATCAATAGTAAAAAGATCTAATGCTAAAAATAATTAAAAAAATAAAAAATCGTTATATACTCACCGTCCGTCGGCCCCTCGGATCCACAACAGGCCTTTCCCACTCCTCGCGACGCTCCGTTGACCGCTCATGCATTGCGATCTCGCGAGATGATGACGTATCGGTCCGTATCGGACGTATTGGAAGCATTTAACGACGTTCCTCGCGCGCTCCGGTCTCAAGAGTGCATTGCGGTCTGGCGAGATGATGACGTATCGGTCTCGCGAGACCGCTACGTCATCATCTCGCGAGACCACAATGCACTCTTGAGACCAGAGCGCGCGAGGAGCGTCGGTAAACGCTTCCTGGATCCGGGGGCCAATGGAAGGTGAGTATATAACTATTGTTTATTTAATTATTTTTTAACAGGGATATGATGCACACATTGCTATATACTACGTGGACTGTGCAATGTACTACGCGGGCTGTGCAATATATTACACGGGCTGGGCAATATATTACGCGGGCTGTACAATATACCACGCAGGCTGTGCAATATTCAACGCGGGCTGTGCAATATACTACGCGAGCTGTGCAATCTACTGCGTGGGTTGTGCAATCTACTGCGTGGGCTGTGCTATATACTGCGTGGGCTGTGCTATATACTGCGTGGGCTGTGCTATATACTGCGTGGGCTGTGCAATATACTTCGTGGGCTGTGCAATGTACTACATGGGCTGTGCAATGTACTACGTTGGCTGTTCTATACACTACGTGGGCTGTGCTATACACTATGTGGGCTGTGTTATACACTATGTGGCCTGTGTTATACACTACGTGGCCTGTGTTATACACTACGTGGGCTGTGTTATATACTGCGTGCGTGGGCTGTTATATACTACATGAGCTGTGTTATATGCTATGTGTGCTGTGATACACTCCGTGGGCTGTGCTCTATACTACGTGGCTCTGCTATATACTCCGTGGGCTGTGCTATATACTCTGTGAGCTGTGCTATATACTACGTGACTGTGCCATATACTACGTGGCTCTGCTATATACTACGTGGCTGTGCAATATACTACGTGGCTGTGCTATTTACTACGTGGGCTGTTATATACTACGTGGCTGTGCTATATACTACGTGGCTGGCCACAAACAATCAGCGATGAGCGCAGTCCGGCCGCGAATTGGTGCGGGAGTTGAACCACGTTTCACTAATTGGTCGTGCCCGGCCAAATCCTGTGTATTCAGTGTATTATTCTAAAATCTTCATCAATAAACTACATACATATTCTAGAGTACCCGATGCGTTAGAATCGGGCTGCCATCTAGTCGTATATACAGCAGAAAGAGTCCCTTAGTCATCCTATATACTGCAGAAAGAGTCCCTCAGTCATCCTATATACAGCAGAAAGAGTCCCTCAATCATCATATATACATATATATACACAGCAGAAAGAGTCCCTCAGTCATCATATATATATATATACTAGCTGAAGAGCCCGGCGTTGCCTGGGCATAGTAAATATCTGTGGTTAGTTATAGCACCTCACTTCTCTTATTTTCCCATCACGCCTCTCATTTTCCCAATCACATCTTTCATTTTCCCCCTCATATCTCTAATTTTCTCCCTTACACCTCTCATTTTCTCCCTCACTCCTCTCATTCCCCCCTAACACTTGTCATTTCGACCTCACATCTGGAATTTTCCGATCACTCCACTATTTTCCCTCACTCCTCTTTCGACCCCACATCTGTCATTTTCCGATCACTCCACTATTTTCCCTCACTCCTCTCATTTTGCACTCACACCTTTTCATTTTCACCTCAGTATATACATGTTTGTCATCTCCCTTATATATAGTATACACCTGTATGTCATCTCCTGTATATAGTATATACCTGTATGTCATCTCCTCCTGTATATAGTATATACCTGTAGGTCATCTGCTCCTGTATATAGTATATACCTGTGTGTCATCTCCTCCTGTTTATAGTATGTACCTGTATGTCATCTCCTCTATATAGTATATACCTGTGTGTCATCTCTCCTGTATATAGTATATATCTGTGTGTCATCTCCCCTGTATATAGTATATACCTGTGTGTCATCTCCTCCTGTATTAGACCTCGTTCACACATTATTTGCTCAGTATTTTTACCTCAGTATTTGTAAGCTAAATTGGCAGCCTGATAAATCCCCAGCCAACAGGAAGCCCTCCCCCTGGCAGTATATATTAGCTCACACATACACATAATAGACAGGTCATGTGACTGACAGCTGCCGTATTTCCTATATGGTACATTTGTTGCTCTTGTAGTTTGTCTGCTTATTAATCTAATTTTTATTTTTGAAGGATAATACCAGACTTGTGTGTGTTTTAGGGCGAGTTTCGTTTGTCAAGTTGTGTGTGTTGAGTTGCGTGTGGCGACATGCATGTAGCGACTTTTGTGAGATGAGTTTTGTGTGGCAACATGCATGTAGCAACTTTTTGTGTGTCGAGTTGCATGTGACAGGTTAGTGTAGCAAGTTGTGTGCAGCAAGTTTTGCGCATGGCGAGTTTTGCGCAAGGCCGAGTTTTATGTGTGGTGCCTTTTGAGTATGTGCAAGTTGTGTGTGAGGCAACTTTTGCATGTGCTACAACTTTTGTACATGTGACAATTTTTCCGCGTGTGCAAGTTTTGCGTGTGGCGAGTTTTCCATGAGGTGAGTTTTGCACTTGTGGCGAGTTTTGCGTGAGCCTAGTTTTTGCATGTGGCGAGTTTTGCGCGTGGCGAGTTTTGAGCGGCGACTTTTGTGTTTCGACTTTTATGTGGCGAGGTTGGTGTATGTGTGGTGAAATGTGTGCTGAGGGTGGTATATGTGTTCAAGCACGTGGTAGTTTGTGGCGCATTTTGTGTGTGTCCATATCCCCGTGTGTGGTGAGTATCCCATGTCGGGGCCCCACCTTAGCAACTGTACGGTATATACTCTTTGGTGCCATCGCTCTCACTCTTTAAGTCCCCCTTGTTCACATCTGGCAGCTGTCAATTTGCCTCCAACACTTTTCCTTTCACTTTTTCCCCATTATGTAGATAGGGGCAAAATTGTTTGGTGAATTGGAAAGCGCGGGGTTAAAATTTCGCCTCACAACATAGCCTATGATGCTCTCAGGGACCAGACGTGTGACTGTGCAAAATTTTGTGGCTGTGGCTGCGACGCCTCCAACACTTTTCCTTTCACTTTTTTCCCCATTATGTAGATAGGGGCAAAATTATTTTGTGAATTGGAAAGCGCGGAGTTAAAATTTCACCTCACAACATAGCCTATGACGCTCTCAGGGTCCAGACGTGTGACTGTGCAAAATTTTGTGGCTGTAGCTACGACGCCTCCAACACTTTTCCTTTCACTTTTTTCCCCATTATGTAGATAGCAGCAAAATTGTTTGGTGAATTGGAAAGCACGGGGTTAAAATTTCGCCTCACAACATAGCCTATGACGCTCTCGGGGTCCAGACGTGTGACTGTGCAAAATTTTGTGGCTGTAGCTGCGACGATGCAGATGCCAATCCCGGACATACATACATACATACACACACACACACACACACATTCAGCTTTATATAGTAGATATATATATATGTTAGGGCTAGCGGAACGCACCAAATAATAAGACTGATAGTGTACGGTGCGTTCGTAGCCCGGGGTCCACCGTGCAGAGATGGAACCTGCTGCTGAGTAATGACGGACTATATGGCGGTACTCATAAGTATACTCGCGTGGGTTAAACTTCACCCAACGTGAAGGAAGCGATCCTGTTGCGTCACAGGGTCGCGGTACCGCACATAGAAGGCGAGCAAGCAGTCAGCGAACTTAACCCCAAGTAGGATTGAAGTCCGATTAGACCCTTGCTGGCACAACACCGCAACAGGGTGTGTTAGGCAACTCTTATAATTAGAGCACCGAAGTGCGAACTGTGCCGTGCTGGCAGGCACCACTAAGCACCCAGACGTGGGACAGGAAGCGCACTACTGGCGCGTGGCTCCGCACTGGCAGTCACAGCAATAGACGCTGATACGTGTGTGACACGTTGAGTGATTTGTCGGGCGCTAGATAGCAGCCATACTCCATACGCGAACAGTCATACAATAGGGTAGGGGTATTTAATGAACGACTTGCACTCACAACAAACACACGTATTCAATTGTACACTAGCGCATGGCCGTGCGGTCATGCACAGTTTATATAATTGCAGGACAGGAAGTGGCCACAGAAACTTTGCCCTTCCAAGACCTGCCAAGAGGACCAATGGAATGCGCTGCAGAGCCAGAGCACATGACCCTCGATCTCCAACGGGAGATCTTGCTCTGGGCATGCTCAGTGTGCGCAAACAAGGACTTAGTCCCAGGGAAGGCCGCTCGCCGCTGACCAGCACTGACTTTAATGGCAGGAGCTGAAGAAGCAGCAGTAACTCTCTGTACAGAGTGAGAGCGAGCAAGACACTGGGAGCGACGTCCCTGCTGAGCAGACTCCACTGCGGCTGGAGGAGAATGAGAGACCGCAGCGGAGACGGATCGAGATTCCCCCTGTGCAGCAGAGGAAACTTGACTCCTAACATATATATATGTATATATATATATATATATATATATGTATGTATTTATATATATATACAGTTAGGTCCATATATATTTGGACAGAGACAACATTTTTCTAATTTTGGTTATAGCCATTACCACAATGAATTTTAAACAAAACAATTCAAATGCAGTTGAAGTGTAGACTTTCAGCTTTCATTTGAGGGTATCCACAATAAAATTGGATGGAGGGATTAGGAGTTTCAGCTCCTTAACATGTGCCACCCTGTTTTTAAAGGGACCAAAAGTAATTGGACAATTGACTCCAAGGCTATTTCATGGACAGGTGTGGGCAATCCCTTCGTTATGACATTCTCAATTAAGCAGATAAGAGGCCTGGAGTTGTTTGAGGTGTGGTGCTTGCTTTTGGAAGGTTTTGCTGTGAAGTAAATGTGCGGTCGAAGGAGCTCTCCATGCACCTGAAACAAGCCATCCTTAAGCTGTGAAAACAGAAATTGCTACAATATTAGAAGTGGCAAAATCTACAGTTTGGTACATCCTGAGAAAGAAAAGAAGAAAGAAAGCACTGGTGAACTCATCAATGCAAAAAGACCTGGGTGCCCCACAGTGACAACAGTGGTGGATGATCGCAGAATAATCTCCATGGTGAAGAGAAACCCCTTCACAACAGCCAACCAAGTGAACAACACTCTCCAGGAGGTCGGCGTATCAATATCCAAATCTACCATAAAGAGAAGACTGCATGAAAGTAAATACAGAGGGTTCACTGCACGGTGCAAGCCACTCATAAGCATCAAGAATAAAAAGGCTAGACTGGACTTTGCTAAAAAACATCTAAAAAAGCCAGCACAGTTCTGGAAGAACATTCTTTGGACAGATGAAACCACGATCAACCTCTACCAGAATGATGGAAAGAGAAAAGTATGGTGAAGGCGTGGTCCAGCTCATGATCCAAAGCATACCACATCATCTGTAAAATACGGCGGAGGCAGTGTGATGGCTTGGGCATGCATGGCTGCCAGTGGCACTGGGTCACTAGTGTTTATTGATGATGTGACACAGGACAGAAGCAGCCGAATGAATTCTGAGGTATTCAGAGCCATACTGTATGCTCCGATCTAGCCAAATGCAGCAAAACTGATTGGTCGTCGTTTCATACTACAGATGGACAATGACCTAAAACAAAGCCAAAGCAACCCAGGAGTTTATTAAAGCAAAGAAGTGGAATATTCTGGAATGGCCAAGTCAGTCACCTGACCTCAATCCTATTCAACATGCATTTCACTTGTTAAAGACTAATCTTTAGGAAGGCGTGGCCTGAATGTCCATGTGAGCGGACGCGCGGCAGAGCGCTCCCGCTGCTGATATTATAAGAATCCTGAAAAGTCGCGCTGAGCGGCGTTTTGCGGTGCTTACCGGCAGCTGGAGAGTCCCGGGAGCGCGGCGGTGTTCAGCGGTAGCCCCGGGGTCAATAATTATGACCAGGAGGTGGCAGAAGGATGCCGGAGTCGGGGAGGCAGGGACCGGCCAAGATGGCGCCGATGCAAGAGAGAAGGCGGATAAGGAGAACGCTGCATGCCAGAAGCGTATGGCTGTAGCGGCAAAGCTCCAGCAGTTCGATAGAGTGGAGGACGCAGTGGAGGCAGAGTAGGAAGCTGGAGCAGACACTGAGGAGGAGGAGAGCCCAGGAGAAGAACAAGAGGTACAGCAGGGAGCAGGGATAGCAGCATGGCGGTGGTAGTAGGGGGATCTGAAGACATGGGGCCAGGAGCAGAGCCCACCCTGAGAGACGTTTTCGTGTTGGTGTCCTCATGCAAACAGTCCCTGATCCGACAGATACAGGAGGTCAAGGGTGACACAGCCCAGATAAATGCAGCCCTGCAGAAGATTGACAAACGTGTAGGGGTTGTAGAGGAGAGAGTGAGCACTGCGGAAGATCATATAGTGCAGCTGCAAAAAGCTGAAAAGAAGTTTGCTCAAGCAATATCAGAGCTAGCTGCAAAAAATGAGGATCTGGAGAATAGGTCCAGAAGAAATAACATACATAAAGTGGGTATCCCTGAAAAAACTGAGGGGAGGAATCCCACTGAGTATATTGAAAGCTGGCTGTTGGAGACCTTTGGTGATGCAGCGCTGACAAAAGTGTTTGTGGTTGAGAGAGCTCATAGGGTCCCACCGAAACCACCTGTCCCTGGAGCGAATCCCCGTACCATGCTTGCCAAAATTTTAAATGACAGAGACATTATCCTGAGGAAGGCTAGAGATATGACGGACTTGATAATTGGAGGTCAAAGAATTGCTATCTACCCCGACTATTCCGCCCTGGTCCAGAAACAACGGATGATGTTCACGGATATCAAGAGACGGCTGAGGGAACTGGGAGTGCAATACTCCATGATGTTTCCAGCATGATTAAGAGTGGTCACGTTTGACAAAATTCACTTTTTCCAGACGCCGGAGGACGCTACCCAGTGGATTGACCTCAATGCCAAAAGGCTTAAAGGAAAAGGAGATTGAAATTATGGGGTGGTCTGGACAGGGGATATTTCACTGTCAAAGGAAAAGAGATTTGGGACTGACAGTATATTTGATATGGGGATGTGAAAGTTGGAGGGGAGAGACGGGCATTACTAAGTAAATGGCCTGGGAGTGCTAAAATGGCTGCTGGATACGGGGGAGGAAGGGTTTGTGGCGTTCTATAAGCTTATTTAGTTTCTTTGCATTTGCAATTTAATACAAGTTGGAATCTCTTATTTTTTTTAAGAATTGCACCGAGTTTTGTTACAAACGGTAGCGGGAGGCGGAAGGAGAGGGTTATGTTAACAAGAGTGTTTGCAATGGGCGATGGTGCCCCACTCTTGAAAAGAGGCAGAATGTATAGTATTGGGGGGGATAGGGTGGGGGGTGGGGTTTGGGCAGGGAGGGTGAGGGAAGTTAGACAGCTCATGACCGGGAGTAACGACACAACTAAAGATGATGAGTCACATGATGGGGGGCCGCTTTAAGATACTGAGTTGGAATGTGAGAGGTCTGGCGGATAAGTCTAGGCGAGCTGCGAGTTTGCAGTATGCAAGGGACCAACGGGCTTCTATGATATGTCTGCTGGAGACGCATTTGGTACGGGAGAAGGTGGACGTACTAAATAGACGATGGATTCAGAAGGGATATCACTCTACCTTTTCGACGTACTCAAGGGGTGTGTCAGTCTTGGTAACGGTGGGAGTGCAGTATGAAGAGGTGAAGGTATGTGTGGATGTGGATGGCCAGTATGTAGTGATACAATGTATATTATATGGAGTGAGGGTGTGCATTGCGGCAATGTATATTCCACCTCCCTATTCAAGCAGGAAAATTAGAGAGGAGTTGGAGAGGGTGGAACGATGGGGACCGATACCACTATTAATTATTGGGGACTTGAATAATATTTGTGATGATTTTTGGGATAAGAATAAAAACACCCTGAATAGGTCGGGGGGACACACTACAACATTTGGTACCTATGTCCGTGAAATAGGTATGATTGACCTATGGAGAGTTAGACATGTTGGGGAAAGAGGGTATTCATGTTATTCACCGGCCCATGCTACGCTGTCCAGAATTGACATGGCGCTGGGTAATCGGTTGTTGGACACAATGGTGGGGAGAGTGAGTTACCTGCCGAGGGCCCTTTCAGATCACAGTCCAATTGAGGTGGAGTTTAAATTGTTGGGGACACAGGCCGTAAACAGGAGAGAATGGAAGATCCATCCTAATTGGTTACATAGTATTGATTTGGAATGTATAGGAAAGAAGGTGGCGGAATTCTTTGTTTTAAATGATGGGAGTACAGATGCTCTTACTGTTTGGGATGCAATGAAGGCGTATCTAAGAGGGCTACTATTTAGAGATATTAGTAGGTGTAAGCGTAAAACGAGGGAGGCAGAGAAGGCGGCGGTGGATGAGTTGAGGGCTGCAGAAGACGAGATGGTAGTATTGGGAACTTCCGAGGCTGGGAAAAGGTTGAGAACAGTGCAAAATTGTATGGAGAGGATTCTGTTAGGAAAAGCTGAAAGGAAGCGAGAGTTTCAAAGGGTGACTTATTATCAGGAGGGAGAAACAGTGGGTCACATGTTGTCGCTGGTGGCCTCTGCTCAGCGAAGTACCTCATATGTCCACTCGTTAGCATCGGTTGGTGGAAGCAGGATATCTGAAACATCTGAGATTATAAAGGTTTTTGCGGACTTTTACGCGGACTTATATTCCTCCCGGGTTGATGGGACGGCCGGAGATACAGAGACATTCTTGGAGAGTCTAGGGCTGCCGAAATTGAGTGAAGTGGATAGGGAGAGCTTGGAAGCCCCTATCACGGAGGAGGAACTGAGTCGGGCGCTGAAGTCCATGGCCAATGGGAAGGCGCCTGGGGTAGATGGGTTGCCCGCCGAAATTTATAAAAGCTTGGGAGAGGTGTTGATTCCCAGATTAAAGTCGCTGCTGGAGGAAGCTAGGTGTCAGGGGTGCCTCCCAGTCTCTATGAGAGAGGCCATTATAGTGGTTATTCCGAAGGAGGATAAGGATTTGGGGAAACCTGAGTCATATCGCCCAATCTCTCTGTTAACCATAGATGTCAAGCTTTTGGCCAGGGTGTTAGCTTCCCGTCTGTCTAGTGTTATTACTAACCTTGTGCATCCGGATCAGTCTGGCTTTATGCCTGAGAGATCTACAGCGGTTAATCTGCGGAGGCTGTATATGAATCTGCAGTTGAAGTCTGACAACTGTGGCCAGAGAGTTATTGCATCCTTGGATGCCCATAAGGCATTTGACAGTGTGGAGCGGGGATATCTCTGGCAGGTGTTGAAGTGTATGGGTATTGGATCGCAGTTTGTGTCTTGGATTCAACTGCTATATTCATTGCCGACGGCTAGAATCAGAGTAAATGGGGAACTATCACAGCCTATAAAGTTGGCTAGAGGCACGAGACAGGGATGTCCACTCTCACCTCTTTTGTTTGCTCTGGCTGTGGAGCCCCTGGCCGCCAGGATTCGACAGTCTGGGTGGAGGAAAAGATAGCGCTGTATGCGGACGACATTTTGTTGTTTCTGGCTGACCCGGATGACTCCTTGAGAGGGGCCATTGAGATCATTGAGCGATTTGGTTCCTTGTCAGGGCTGACGATAAATTGGGATAAATCGGTTCTGTTTAAGGTAGATGGTGTGGGAGAGAGTGTGAGTGAGCCATTGGGAGAGGGGCGGCTTAAGGTGGCATCTCATTTTAAATACCTTGGGATGTGGATTTCGGGAACCAGTTACGGAGTTCTTACATAGGAATTTGACTCCTGTCATGGGTGTGCTTAAGGCAAAAGTGGATGCGTGGAATAAGTTACACTTATCGGTGGTAGGTAGGGTTAATCTAATTAAAATGGTGCTGATGCCCAAAATACTTTACGTCTTTCATAACGCACCAGTTTGGATCCCATGTGGGAAATTTCGTCAGATTAATGCCCTTTTTAGAAGCTTGATATGGGGGAGGCAATACCCACGTATTAGCCTCGAGATGCTTCAGCGACCCAAGGAAGGGGGTGGTTTGGCTTTGCCCAACCCTGAATTATACTTTCTTGCAGCCCAGAGTCAGCATTTGAAGGGCTGGGCGCGGGAGGCGTCCTCCAGTGCGGTACAACGCTTAATGGAGGGGGTGACAGGCCGACGTCCGGTGGTGCAGTGTTTGGAGGATGGCTCCTTGGGAGCTTTGGGGAAATTATATCCAACTATGTTTCTGATATGTAAGTTGTGGAAAAGATTGAGGCAGATTCGGGGGATTACGGGATTGACTAAATTCACACCAATATGGTTTAATAATAGTTTAGTGGAATTTGCGGCTCTGGGGGTGCTGACAGAGTGGTAGGCTAAGGGAATCTGTTATATTAGATTACTATCACTATCGAAGCTACCGCCTCACCAACACCGGAGCTACCACCTCACCAACACCGGAGCTACCGCCTCACCAACACCGGAGCTCCTGCAACCCTCAACCTACTGTCTCCTTCCCCATAACCCTGTAGAATGTAAGCCTGCAAGGGCAGGGTCCTCGCCCCTCTGTATCAGTCCGTCATTGTTAGTTTGTTTACTGTATGTGATATTTGTAACTTGTATGTAACCCCTTCTCATGTACAGCACCATGGAATCAATGGTGCTATATAAATAAATAATAATAATAATAATAATAATAATATTAGCCAGATAGTTCAACAACGAGTGTTAAAATCCTTTTCCCAGTTACAGGGGGAGTTTGGGCTGAGACCTTCTGGGGAGTATCAATATGCTCAGATGAGGCATGCCTTTAATGCTCAAAAAAACAGGGGCGCTGGCATTAGGATTCAAGAAGACATAGTTTTGGAATATGTATGTGGTGACGGGACTACAAGGGGAGTTATTTCCACCCTGTATAAAGATCTATTGCATACACATTTGTTGGATTTTCCTATAAAAGCGAGAGCTAAGTGGGAGAGAGATTTAGGCCCAATGGAGAATGAAACCTGGGAGTCGGTATTGGAGTGGGTTCCACGAGTATCATTAAGTGAGCCGTATAGGCTGTCGCAGCTTTACATCTTGCACAGAGTCTATAAGTCTCCGGAAGTCTTGCATAAAGCAGGGTTGCGTGCCGACTCTGAGTGCCCGAGATGTAGGACTGAGAATGCAGGAATATATCATATGATGTGGACATGTCCAAGACTGGCTGCTTTTTGGTTGGTGGTTCTGAGTCGTGTGGAAGGCACATATAGATGTAGGGTTCCGAGAGATCCGATAGTGTGCTTATTGGGATATGTGGATGAAATTGAAGTGGATAACACCTGGAAGATAGCAATTGCTAGGCTAATATATATGGCTCGGAAAAGTGATAGCACGGAACTGGATTAAGGAGGAACCGCCTGCAAGGGATGAATTCCTGCAATATGTAAAACATGGTCTCAAACTGGAAAAGGGGGTTTAAAAGAGACGAGGGAAAATAGAAACGTTTGATAAAATGTGGTCTTCGTGGCTCGAGCTGGGATGAGTAGGTAAAAGGAATGGGAGACTGAGGGCCTTTGAATGGTGGAAACTGTTAGACGAATAAGCAGTCATAAGGGAGTTAAGTGGTTGATAGAGTCATCAATGTCAGATATAGAAGTCCCAATGGAGAGGAGCTGTCACTGGGGGGGGGGGGGGGGGGCGGGGAGTTTGTTGGGATTGTTTGAAAATGGGGAAACTTTGTATGTAACAAATTGGAAGATGGATGAAAATGTAATGTTTATGTTTATTCTTAATAAAAATCTATTTACATAAAAAAAAAAGACTAAACTTCAGACAGAAAGGCCCACAATCAAACAGCAACTGAAAACCACCGCAGTGAAAGACTGGCAGAGCATCAAAAAGGAGGAAACACAGCGTCTGGTGATGTCCATGAGTTCAAGACTTCAGGCAGTCATTGCCAACAAAGGGTTTTCAAGCAAGTACTAAAAATGAACATTTTATTTAACCCCTTCCCAACCCATGACGCCACGTAGGCGTCATGAAAGTCTGTGCCAATCCGACCCATGACGCCTATGTGGCGTCATGGAAAGATCGCGTCCCTGCAGATCGGGTGAAAGGGTTAACTCCCATTTCACCCAATCTGCAGGGACAGGGGGAGTGGTAGTTTAGCCCAGGGGGGGTGGCTTCACCCCCCCGTGGCTACTATCGCTCTGATTGGCTGTTGAAAGTGAAACTGCCAATCAGAGCGATTTGTAATATTTCACCTATTATAACTGGTGAAATATTACAATCCAGCCATGGCCGATGCTGCAATATCATCGGCCATGGCTGGAAACACTAATGTGCCCCCACCCCACCGATCGCCCCCCCAAGCCACCGATCTGTCCGTTACACTGCTCCGGCTCCCCTCCATCCTGTGCTCCGCTCCCCCCGTGCTCTTGTCCGCTCCCCCCGTGGTCCAATCACCCCCCCCGTGCTCCAATCACCCCCCCTGCACTCCGATCCACCCCTCCGTGCTCCGTTCCACCCCCCCATGCTCCGTTCCACCCCCCGTGCTCCGTTCCACCCCTCCCGCGCTCCGATTCACCCCCCCCCATGCTCCGATCCCCCCCCCGTGCTCCCCCCCACCCCATCATACTTACCTATCCTGCCGGGGCCTGTCCGTCTTCTCCCTGGGCGCCGCCATCTTCCAAAATGGCGGGCGCATACGCAGTGCGCCCGCCGAATCTGCCAGCCGGCAGATTCGTTCCAAAGTACATTTTGATCACTGAGATAGATTATATCTCAGTGATCAAAATAAAAAATAATAAATGACCCCCCCCCCTTTGTCACCCCCATAGGTAGGGACAATAAAGATTTTTTTTTTCCCACTAATGTTAGAATAGGGTTAGGGTTAGGGGTAGGGTTAGGGGTAGGGTTAGGGGTAGGGCTAGGGGTAGGGGTAGGGGTAGGGTTAGGGGTAGGGTTAGGGGTAGGGTTAGGAATGTGCACACGTATTCTGGTCCTCTGTGTTTTTTTCCGCTGCGGATTTGATAAATCCGCAGTGCTAAACCGCAGCGGATTTATGGCGGATTTACCGCATTTTTTCTGCGCATTTCACTGCGGTTTTACAACTGCGATTTTCTATTGGAGCAGTTGTAAAACCGCTGCGGAATCCGCACAAAGAAGTGACATGCTGCGGAATGTAAACCGCTGCGTTTCCGTGCAGTTTTTCCGCAGCATGTGTACAGCGATTTTTGTTTACCATAGGTTTACATTGAACTGTGAACTCATGGGAAACTGCTGCGGATCCGCAGCGTTTTCCGCAGCGTGTGCTCATACCTTTAGAATTAGGCTATGTGCACACGCTGCGGATCCGCACACAAATCCGCAACGTGGGCACATAGCCATAGGGTTAGGGTTGGAATTAGGGTTGTGGTTAGGGTTAGGGGTGTGTTGGGGTTAGGGTTGTGGTTAGGGGTGTGTTGCGATTAGGGTTATGGCTACAGTTGGGATTAGGGTTAGGGGTGTGTTGGGGTTAGTGTTGGAGGTAGAATTGAGGGGTTACCACTGTTTAGGCACATCAGGGGTCTCCAAACGCAACATGGCGCCACCATTGATTCCAGCCAATCTCGTATTCAAAAAGTCAAATGGTGCTCCCTCAATTCCGAGCCCCGACGTGTGCCCAAACGTATGGGGTACCAGCATACTCAGGATAAACTGCGCAACAATTACTGGGGTCCAATTTCTCCTGTTACCCTTGTGAAAATAAAAAAATGCTTGCTAAATCATCATTTTTGAGGAAAGAAAAATGATTTTTTATTTTCACGGCTCTGCATTGTAAACGTCTGTGAAGCACTTGGGGGTTCAAAGTGCTCACCAAACATCTAGATAAGTTCCTTTCGGGGTCTAGTTTCCAAAATGGGGTCACTTGTGGGGGGTTTCTACTGTTAAGCCACATCAGGGGCTCTGCAAACGCAACGTGACGCCCACAGAGCATTCCATCAAAGTCTGCATTTCAAAATGTCACTACTTCACTTCCGAGCCCCGGCATGTGCCCAAACAGTAGTTTACCCCCACATATGGGGTATCAGCGTACTCAGGAGAAACTGGACAACAACTTTTGGGGTCAAATTTCTCCTGTTACCCTTGGGAAAATAAAAAATTGCAGGCTAAAAGATCATTTTTGAGAAAATAATTTTTTTCTATTTTCATGGCTCTGCGTTATAAACTTCTGTGACGCACTTGGGGGTTCAAAGTCCTCACCACACATCTAGATTAGTTCCTTTGGGGGTCTAGTTTCCAAAATGGGGTCATTTCTGGAGGATCTCCAATGTTTAGGCACACAGGGGCTCTCCAAACGTGACATGGTGTCCGCTAATGATTGGAGCTAATTTTCCATTTAAAAAGCCAAATGGCGTGCCTTCCCTTCCAAGCCCTGCCGTGCGCCCAAACAGTGGTTTACCCCCACATATGGGGTATCAGCGTACTCAGGACAAACTGGACAACAACATTTGGGGTCCAATTTCTCCTATTACCCTTGGCAAAATAGGAAATTCCAGGCTAAAAAATCATTTTTGAGGAAAGAAAAATTATTTTTTATTTTCATGGCTCTGCGTTATAAACTTCTGTGAAGCACCTGGGGGTTTAAAGTGCTCAATATGCATCTAGATAAGTTCCTTGGGGGGTCTAGTTTCCAAAATGGGGTCACTTGTGGGGGAGCTCCAATGTTTAGGCACACAGGGGCTCTCCAAACGCGACATGGTGTCCGCTAACAATTGGAGCTAATTTTCCATTCAAAAAGTCAAATAACGCGCCTTCCCTTCCGAGCCCTGCCGAGTGCCCAAACAGTGGTTTATTCCCACATATGAGGTATCGGCGTACTCGGGAGAAATTGCCCAACAAATTTTATGATCCATTTTATCCTATTGCCCATGTGAAAATGAAAAAAATGAGGCAAAAATAATTTTTTTGTGAAAAAAAAGTACTTTTTCATTTTTACAGATCAATTTCTGAAGCACCTGAGGGTTTAAAGTGCTCACTAGGCATCTAGATAAGTTCTTTGGGGGGTCTAGTTTCCAAAATGGGGTCACTTGTGGGGGAGCGCCAATGTTTAGGCACACAGGGGCTCGCCAAACGCGACATGGTGTCCGCTAACGATGGAGATAATTTTTCTTTCAAAAAGTCAAATGGCGCTCCTTCCCTTCCGAGCCTTACCATGTGCCCAAACAGTGGTTTACCCCCACATGTGAGGTATTGGTGTACTCAGGAGAAATTGCCCAACAAATTTTAGGATCCATTTTATCCTGTTGCCCATGTGAAAATGAAAAAATTGAGGCTAAAAGATTTTTTTTGTGAAAAAAAGTACTTTTTCATTTTTACGGATCAATTTGTGCTCACTATGCATCTAGATAAGTTCCTTGGGGCGTCTAGTTTCCAAAATGGGGTCACTTGTGGGGGAGCTCCAATTTTTAGGCACACGGGGGCTCTCCAAACGTGACATGGTGTCCGCTAAAGAGTGGAGCCAATTTTTCATTCAAAAAGTCAAATGGCGCTCCTTCCCTTCCAAGCCCTGCCGTGCGCCCAAACAGTGGTTTACCCCCACATATGAGGTATCAGGGTACTCAGGACAAATTTGACAACAACTTTCGTGGTTCAGTTTCTCCTTTTACCATTGGGAAAATAAAAAAATTGTTGCTAAAAGATAATTTTTGTGACTAAAAAGTTAAATGTTCATTTTTTCCTTCCATGTTGCTTCTGCTGCTGTGAAGCACCTGAAGGGTTAATAAACTTCTTGAATGTGGTTTTGAGTACCTTGAGGGGTGCAGTTTTTAGAATGGTGTCACTTTTGGGTATTTTCAGCCATATAGACCCCTCAAACTGACTTCAAATGTGAGGTGGTCCCTAAAAAAAATGGTTTTGTAAATTTCGTTGTAAAAATGAGAAATCGCTGGTCAAATTTTAACCCTTATAACTTCCTAGCAAAAAAAAATTTTGTTTCCAAAATTGTGCTGATGTAAAGTATACATGTGGGAAATTTTATTTATTAACTATTTTGTGTCACATAACTCTCTGGTTTAACAGAATAAAAATTCAAAATGTGAAAATAACGAAATTTTCTAAATTTTCGCCAAATTTCCGTTTTTATCACAAATAAACGCAGAATTTATTGACCTAAATTTACCACTAACATGAAGCCCAATATGTCACGAAAAAAACAATCTCAGAACCGCTAGGATCCGTTGAAGCGTTCCTGAGTTATTACCTCATAAAGGGACACTGGTCAGAATTGCAAAAAACGGCAAGGTCTTTAAGGTCAAAATAGGCTGGGTCATGAAGGGGTTAAAATTATTGAATCTGTCCAAATACTTTTGGTCCCTTTAAAAATATGGTGGCACATGTTAAGGTGCTGAAACTCTTAAACCCTTCATCCAATTTTAATGTGGATACCCTCAAATGAAAGCTGAAAGTCTGAACTTCAACTGCATCTGAATTGTTTTGCTTAAAATTCATTGTGGTAATGTCTATAACCAAAATTAGAAAAATGTTGTCTCTGTCCAAATATATATATGGACCTAACTGTGTATATATATATGTATATATATATATATATATATATATGCGATTTGCATACATATTCACGTGCAGACTGGATTAGTTCGGCCTTGCTCCATTCACTTATATTGGGTGAGGCCACACATGTCTACACAGAATATGGCCTTAAGTATGCAAATCATATTCACGTGACCACACGCTTTCGCTGGCAGCACCAGAGAATCCTGACAGTGTGCTGTGAATGATGATTCACAAATATTCAGGCCTATATAGTGACTTCAGACTTTCAACCCAAAATTGGATAACCCCTTTAAGGACCCAAACACTTTTACTTATAGCTCTAAAGTTTTTTCTTCCCCTTACTCCAAGAGACATAATTTTACTTTTTCCTCAACATAGCCACTTGAGAGATATTTTTTGGCTGGACAAGTTGTAGCACATTCAACATTTTGATTATCTTGTACTTATTTTTTTTTCTTCTCCACATTTAGTGTACAGTAATTTTCTTTTTCTTTGTATTTGTGCAGATATTTTCATACTAATTTTTTTATTTTATTTTGAATTGTGGAAAAAGTAGGCACATTTTAATTTTACTTTTTTTAAAAAATTTTTTTAAAAATCTCATAATTTTTACTTTATTTTGTAATCTACCTAGGGGACTTAAACCTGCAATCATTTGATCACTTATACTATTGAGTGCAGTAATAATGTATTGTAGTACATAGTCTAATTGCTGTTTCATCAAGTCAGGATTCTTAGGGAGCTTCACAAGATGCGTGCTTGGAGATTTAGTTTGTCGACGCAGCTGCATGATTTGCGGCTGCTAGACAGCTTGAATACATGTGGGGATTCCCTAAAAAACAGGCAATCCCCACATATATTCAAGCTGTCTAACATCCGCAAATCATGCAGCTGCGTCAACATAAACTAAATCCCCGAGCACACTGAAATACTCGGAGACCACCCGAGCATGCTCTTGAAAACCCGAGCAACAAGTATACTCACTCATCACTAGTTGCCAGAGTAACCCATTGACTTTCCACAGTCACGCCATTTAGATATTGCTGTCAGTGATTAAATGGTTAATGGCAGCGATGAGCGCAAGCTCCAGTCACTGCAAATGCCGGCTATGTAACACAGCGAGCATTATTATTTATTTATATAGCACCATTGAATCCGTAGTGCTGTACTTAAAAAGGGGGTTACATCCAAAATACAGATATCAATTACAGTAGACAAACTAACAATGGTAGATTGGTACAGAGGGAAGAGGACCCTGCTCTTCTGGGCTTACATTCTACAGGATGATGGGGAAGGAGAGGGTAGGTTGCAATAGCTCCAATTGGGTTTGTAACAACCCTGCCAGCATCACTGCTTGGCCTTCTAACCCCCACCTGCCTGTTACATCAACTCACTCACCCAGTGCCATGCTGTGAGATCTGTCTGCTGCCGGCTCCATGCCGTGTGCTCCATGGCCGCTTACTCTGTGTACACTTCCTGGCTGTGTGCATAGGGGGCAGCGCCAGCAACTCCGAATTCTTATTGAGACTGTGTGCACCTCCCTAAGGTGTCCCTGGCCAATAGCCTAGAGGCCTCTGATACTTAAGGCATCCTCACCCATTGGAGGATGCCTGAGCAAACTATTTCCCTCAGTTAGCATTTGCTACTGAGCTGCCAGGTTGTGTCTGTTTCCTGTCTCTGAGGACTGCAATATGCAGGCCTTTATTAGTGTTCTTTTTGTGTCTCTGTGTATGCCACCCAGTGGGGCGTTGTACCCTGGTCTGAATCTGTGTTCCATTACTTTTGTGTCTGAACTCTGGTCTATGTCCGTTCCTGTTCCTTCTTTGTTTGTTTACCATTCTCACTCTGCTGTGTTTACCTCTGCATTACCTCTCTGCTCTGCTTGCCACTATCAGTGGCTCTGCATCTCTCTGCTCTGTTCGCCACTACCTGTGGCTCTGTGCTTATCTGCTCAGTTCTGCTACAACCTGTGGTTCTGTGCCTCTTAGCTTTGCTCGCCACAACCTGTGGCTCTGCACCCTCTGGCTCTTGGCTTTGCCTCCTGCGGTTTGCTCTTGGCTCTGCCTCCAGCATCTCAGCTCTTGGCTCCGCCTCCAGCATCTCCGCTCTTAGCTCCGCCTCCAGCGTCTCCGTCCTTGGCTCTGCCTCCTCCTCTGCCTTGGCTCTGCCTCCTCTGCCTTCTTCTCTGCTCTTAACTCTGGCTTCTCCTTCTCTTCTCTTAGCTCTGCCTTCTCCTTCCTGCTCTTGCTCCACCTCCTGCGGTTCTGCTTTGCATCCGCTCTTGCTCTACCTCTGTTCAGCAACTTGCCCTACAGGTCTCTACCTGTTTCTTTATATTCACCAGTCTGAACAGGTTCCTACCTGTTTCCATATACCCTCCAGTCTGAACAGGTTCTTGCTTGTTTCCATACACCCACCTGTATACCAGTTCCTACTAGAGTATCAGCCCTGTCCGCCTGTCTGCCAGAGTGCCCATCTGCCTGCCTGTATCCTTGTCAAGCCAGTCTGCACGTCAGGTTCTCTGCCATACCCATCCGTCAGCCTGTGTCACAGCCGTGCCTGCCTGCCTGTGTCTTGTCCCCCGGTCAGACTCCACCCTGGAGTGGTACCTGGTAGCTACCTACTGCACAAGTCTGACCTCACCATTGGAGGCTCCAGCGAACACCTAGGAAGCTACTTAGTTACACCCCTTCCAGGGAAGTCTGGTCTGTGGTCCAGTGGGGCCACACCTCTGCACGCTTGCGCCAACCAGTATGGGCACGAGCGTTACAGTGTTGAGATGGCAGCATGGTCATTGCAGATTGTAAGCCTTCTTGAAAAGATGGGTTTTCAGGTTCCGTCTGAAGATCCGAATGTGGTGAATAATCAGACATGTTGGCAGGCACAGAATTCCAAAGAATTGGGGATACTCTGTAGAAGTCTCTGTAGAAGTCTTGGAGACAATTGGATAAGGAATGAATAAGTGTGGAGGAGAGAAGGAGGACCGGAGATTACATGAGGGAAGATATCAGGATATTAGTTTTGAGATATACAGAGGAGAAAGGTTATGGATGGCTTTGTAGGTCAGTTTGTAATTTGAACTGGATACTCTGGGAAATTGGGATCCAGTGAAGGGATTTGCAATGGGGGAAAGCAGGAGAGTAGCGTGGCGAGAGATTAATTAGTTGGACAGCAGAGTTAAGGATGGACTGCAGAGGTGCAAGAGTGTTAGGTAGGCCACAGAGGAGGTGCATGGTAGTGCATGGCAAAGTCCTCTGCAGAGATTAGGGAAATGTCAGCAGAGAGAAATTGAAGAAGCCAGGTGGAGAACTAGTCAATAAAGGCAGTGGTTGGGCCCGGAGGTCAGTATATGAGGGCCACTTGAAGGTTGGAAGATGAGTAGATGCAGACAGAGTGAACTTCAAAAGAGGGGAGGGTAGAGGTGGGATTGAGTTGAAGGTGCAGATGGTAGAAAGGAGAAGGCCCACTCCTCCACCATGTCTGTTGCCAGGACAAGGAATATGGGAGAAGTGGAGGACACCATAACATAGCGCAGCAAGGGAGGTCGTGTCGGAGGGTGACAGCCATGTTTCAGTGAGACCCAGGAAGGAAAAATTGCGAGAAGCAAAGAGTTTGTGAATCACATGGAGCTTATTGAAGACAGAGAGGGCATTCTGGAGTGATCCAGAGAGAGGTGGCAGGGGGGTGGGCTTCAAGGGCAAGGGTTTTACGTATGAAAGATTTTGGTAGTGTATTTTAGGTAGGGAGCAATAGAAGAATTGGGAGATATGTTGCCAGCCAGTGAGGAGAGTCAAAGAGAGGGACAGCAGGTGGGAGAAGAGTGGCCAGCCTGTTTCATGTTTTAGTAGGAAAGATCTGATTTTTAGGAGCAGGTAGGCAGAGGAGGTCAGGTAGAGAGGTAAGAGGGAGGATGAGATGATTATTTGGTGAGAGAGTGCTGGGGTTTGGAGATAGTGAAGGAGAGTGAGGATTAGTGGAACAAAAACTGTAAGAGCATAGGTAAGCATGGTGAGACTAAGTGTGGGGAAAAAGAAAAACTAAACACAGTGGTTACTCATACCTTCTGTTCACTTCTGCTCCGTTTCTGGCATACTTCTGCTGCACACTTAAAGAGCTACACTTATGGAGCCACAAACTCAGCGTTTACCACTTATGAAGCAGGTTCAGCTTTAGAGCCTGCTCCCTACACACAGTGACCTGTGGGGAAAATGTATATTGCATGTTTTTTGAGGTTTGAATATATCTTTTATTATGCAGCATATGCTTTTTTTCTTGTTTTTAGGCTTAGTTCTCATATAAAGTAATCATCCGTCTGAAACAGATTGTTTAAACAAACTGTGTCCGCAACTTTTTCAACCTACTAAAATAATTTGATTGCTGCTGGATCCATTTGTTTTATTATTGAAGTCAAAATGAACAGATCAGTTCTAAAGTACATCAGTATTCCATTAGTTTAGATCTGTTTCAAATGGATGTTTATAGAGCGCCCCCAGACGCAGGGCCGCGGGTTACTCGGTACCGGTCCTCTCTGGCTCAGTTCTGGGGATGTCATAGTGGCTGGACCCGGTCCGTGACCCTGCTAAGGGACGTCCAATAAAAGATGATACAAGTCTGTCAATGTTTCGTGACGCCACCTGTGGTATTCGGTCAGGCTGACCGACGCTGCTCGGGGTCCACTGGGGTGATGTGATGGCAGCTAGATGGTATACCTTCCCACAAGTGAAGTATATCCCCAGGGCTTCCCAGTGGTGTAGGTGGCGATGGTGTGAGGTGCAGTCAATAACCAGGACACAGGGTTGCAGTCTCTTTACCTCTTTACTGGTGACTTCAGGATCTTCAATCCAGAGCACTGTTAACAGGGCTGTCTGAGACCGGCCGGTCCGAAGGCACATCCAGAGTTCCCTTTGCAGGTGGAAATCGTTGCCTACCACTAGCGCCTGTGTGTTGTAGTGCTTCCCTGCTGAGCATTCGGGATAGTCCTCACAACTTCTGTTCTCGTTCTTTCTAGTTCTTTCTCTCTCCGTCCCCCAAGTTTATTATGGCTAGGACGCACCCGTTTGACGGGAAGGCTCGGAGCTATTCTGGGACCCTAAAGATGCCCCTCTCCACGTTTGCCCCCTGTGTCTGCTTAGGTGAAGTATGGTAGACAGCCAACCTATAATTAACTGTCCTGCGGTATTTGAAGTAAGGCATAAAGTCAGTTACTTCCTCAGTGTTCCGGTCACCGGCTGCGCGCCTCAGTAGGATGTTGCCGTTCTCGGGGCACGACTCCTACTGGCTCTCCTTTGTGCTTGTAAAAAAATGTTACGGCACTCAAAATGTGTATGCTTGAAGAAGAATTTCTTTTATTGAAGATGCAAATTCCAGAATATCATTGTAACGTTTCAGTCATAACATTGACCTTCGTCAGACAGGAAAATATCAAACGTGCTCAAACATGTGCACTTTCTTGTTGGTCTCTAAGAGTGAGGGAGGACCATTCTCATTAGAAGTCCAGTGATTAGATCCGGGGCCGTGCGCTCTGCATGTGCGAAAGTGTCCGGGGAAAAGGCGCCCTTGGTGCTTGATCTCGTTTCTCACTGTCCACAATATCCTTCGCTTTGTGTCCTTTCTAAGGATACCGCCGCAAGGCAGTGCAGGCACGGTTCCGTTTCATTCTGTTCTTGTCGCTAAGTGTCTGCCAGGTTCCCACGCCTGACAGGGACTCCCCTGAAGTCTCCCCCGCAACACCCCCTGTCACGGGATGTTGCCTGGGTAAAACCCAGTCAGCTTCTCCCTAACTTCCTATCCAACCCCTAGTTTTACCAGTGTGAGGAGTGGCCTAATAAATAAAACCTTTTGCTCCCCCTAGTGGCCGGAGTGTGAAGTGTAATGTGTGCTTGTGATACCTGGTCAGATGAACTCCTTTAGTGCCATCAGACGTACCATCACTCCCCTTAGTGGCAGAGCGACACTACTGCAACGACCAGGTCTCTGGAGCGCTGCATTTACTGGACATGTAAACTCAGACTTACAACCATGTGATATTTGACAAAATACTACTACATATTGCACTGGGCAGCATGGTGGCGCAATAGAGGGCACTGTTGCATTCCAATCCTGGGTTGGAATATGAAAAAAACATTTGCATGGAGTTTGTAATCCCTATTTTGCTAGGGTTAATTTCTTCATTTCAAAAACAAAATGTTACTTTACCTTGATAGAGAAAACAAAGGCGTGCACTCTAGCTTATGGTGGTGCAGACTGGACGTGGAGGTATTCCACCAAGGTATAGTCTCAAGCACTCAAAATATCTTTAAAGGGACACTGTCACCTGAATTTGGAGGGAACAATCTAAAGCCATGGAGGCGGGGTTTTTGGGTTTTTGATTCACCCTTTCCTTACCCGCTGGCTGCATGCTGGCTGCAATATTGGATTGAAGTTCATTCTCTGTCCTCCGTAGTACATGCCTGCACAAGGCAATCTTGCCTTGCGCAGGTGTGTACTACAGAGGACAGAGAATGAACTTCAATCCAATATTGCAGCCAGCAGGTAAGGAAAGGGTGAATCAAAAACCCCAAAACCCCGCCTCCATGGCTGAAGATTGTTCCCTCCAAATTCAGGTGACAGTGTCCCTTTAAAGTTTTTTCAAAACAAGTGTTTTTTTATTTTCAAAACACCAAAATAATTCACCGCAGTATTGTAAGGTAACGGTTCGACCCGCTGGGTCTTTTTCAAACCTTACTCATAGTAAAGAAAATGGAAAGAGGGCAAACTCCCAGGAGAGGTGCTGGAGACCCATTAGGGGCTATATGTGTGCAGCATCAGGCATCTGCACACATTGAGGGAATTTGTCCGGTATCGCCAAGTCTAGCGCCATGCCTCATCTGTTACAAAGCTAAGGGTTCATTCAATTGTAAGTATCGCCAAACACAGCCAGATTTTGTCCATATCAAAAATTTTAGTGGTTCCAAGTAACACAGGAAAGACAGAAGTGGACCAAGTAAGATAAGAACACATACCGTATTTGTATTTCATAACAATGCAATGTGGGTGGTGTCTTCATCTGTGCAGTCCTAAGTTAAACTCTGTTGTAAACCATCGCAACGACGAAACTCAAACTGAGGTCGATACTGCTTTACTTCAAAGTTTCAAAAGACCTTGCAGCTACAGCATCAAATAATGTAAGATTGAATTTTTTTCTAATGGTCACAAGAATACTTGCAAAAATGTCTCTAATAGGAGGACATTGAAGTTACAACAAAGTCCTTATATAATGGAAATGATATTCACATGATAAAGAGAAATGAGTTCTTCCTTAAACTATTGACCACTTACACACAAGTGTCACAGAATAGACCTGTTTGTTTGCACATGTATTATTTTACACTTATGCACTTAATAAATACAGGTATTAATTACCGTATGTGTTACATGTGATCAATAGAAGATATTTAATGTAACTTTGCTCTGGCTTAGTTTTATGAATGTTTGTATTTGTATTTAGCAGAAAGGCGGCTAAGGTCAGCAAATAGTGGCTAACCCAAATTCATAAATCGTGCCAATTCTGTTTAACAAACCTAATAAATGAGAAGGCTGCAAAGCAAGGAAAGTATAAAGGGTACATTGCTAGTCACTGCAGAATATGTATACTGTTTGTCTGTCATTCTGGAAAATTTAGCCAGCATGAATGGAGAAAAATGCTAAGGGTTACCTCAAGTTTAAATAGTTGCATTTTACAATATTGTGGAACGCTATTTTATGTGACAATGTGCTGTGCTGAGATTATGTTACTGCTATTTACTTTGAGCCTCCCGTATAAGATGCTGCTATTAAGCCTTGAGTCATGAGTTTTACTAAAGGTATTTTAAGGTAAAGTCATCCCCAGTTTTTATAGGATATTAACTTGGAACTCTTGTATATGTCATGGGTAATGCCAGACTCTGGGTAAAGCTAGCATCTGCATACTAACCATAATGCCCAGGCATTAGTGAGTAATTGAAGGATTATGGGTACAGTTCTGAATGATATGTGTGTAATCTACATCATTTTATAGAATCATTGTTCCTCAATTATGGTGACCAACTTTTAACTGTACTACATGTGCTGTAATTTATTAGTGGAGTTTACCATCGTCCTATTTACTATGCATCTTGGTAAGAAAATAATTATGATTTGGTTTGCCAACAAGGTCATCCCAGGATAGATTCTGATCATATCACATAACATTACCAGAAGATCCCCTAACAGACTCGTCAGCAAGTACACCCCATTGTAAGTGATGTCGTCTGAAAGTGACCATGGTTCAGTAATATCAGCAAATAATTTTACCTTCGATTGTAATCAATGCAAAACATCTAGGCTGCATCCATCCCCTTAAGCCACCAGCAGAATCTCTTTATAGAAGTTTTAATGCATGTGTACAAATGTGTGCTAAATAAAGTGGATGTAAATATCACGTATGTACTTGGTAAAAGCTGAATTAGTTCTTGATAATATTGCATCTAAGATGCCACTTGGCAGTCTTACAAACCCACAGCTTTACGCACTGCAATGATAATGTCGTCCATATTATCCCCTAATCCTGACTTATTTGGTCCACCTTACTATGTCTAGTCATCCCCTGGTGTGTTCTTGCATAGTAAAAGCCATGTCTGTAACTGGCAACTCAACCTGTAAGGCGAGCATCCTTGACTTAATGGCTTACATTTGCTAGGAACTGCATATTTTATGCTAACCAAGAAGAATTTAGATGGCAACATTTGCACCGAGTTTATTAAAATCCTCTTAATTGTCTACGTCTGCTCATAGCAGACACAAAAATATAGATTTGTGCCATTTCTACTTTTCTAATGCAGGCACTTAGCTTTGGGTCCCTTCTCAAATTCAACTTTTAAGAAAAATTGAGCAACTGTGGTGCATATTGATACATTTTGGCCCATTTTTTGTTTTCACTTTCATGGGATTATCCAGGACTTTTTTATTATTTTTGTGTATGGGGCTAAGAACTAACAGGCAGATAGTTGTTAACTACCAGAATGTTCTGCATGGGGATGATCCCTGCTGGCTCAGCCAATGACCCGCCTTCTAAATATCAGTTCTATTCAACAGAGCAGCACCTTCTCGTTTGGTCTGCTCTGTAAATGGGGATCTTTGCCGAAGTCAGGTAGCTGGAGGTTGATTTTCAATCTGCATGACAAAAGGCATTGTCAACAGAGTTGAGTGGCAGATAAGATGTTCTGTCGACGTGCCATCAACGGAATCGCCAGAACGAGTGGTTCATGATTGCCATGAGGCAGTGGAGATTAGCAACCTGCTTGTTAGTTCCTAGCCTAGTGAAGACATCGCTGGATCGGTGTCACACACGCCGATCCAGCGATGTCCACGGGAGATCCAGCGACGAAATAAAGTTCTGCAGGGGCCTGATCGTTGGTCGCTGTCACACATAACGATTTCCTTAACGATATCGTTGCTACGTCACAAAAAGCAACGATATCGTTAACGATATCGTTATGTGTGAAGGTACCTTTATGCGCAAGCTTGTACTGGTCAATATTGTGTTCCGCACGCGATTCATTCATTTTATGCAAAGCTCAAAGTTGTGGGGTATTTTATTATTTTTTATTAATTTGGGGGGTTCTAACTGGTTTTGCAGCTTTTTAGTGGGAAAAGTCACCTGCTTTGCAAAAAATGCACCAAAATAGCTGGTGTAAGTACGATGCAATGACAAATTGGGCCTTTGATGTTTTATATTCTGCTTATGTCTCCCAACTTCTAAAGGATAGAGAGACAAAGCAACCATAGCATTCTATCGCTGTTCGTCACATCTCAGAATGAGTTCACATGCTAAAACGTAAAATATTGCCACACAGTTATAAACTCCACATTGAGAAGGAAACAAAAATATCCATGTACAGTTCATAAACAATGTCATAACTTTTATGAGGCAAAAGTAGAACAAAAGGCTGAGGCCTGCTTTCTTGTCTTCATTGTATTGATACTCAGGGCCTACCTGCGAAAGAGATACTGATAACGAGGAACATGTGAGGAACTTAAAAGCCCTTATCTGTCTTAGGCTGGCATCACGCTTAACGTATTAAAAATCGGTCCGATTCTTCTCTCGGGCGAGAGTCGCACGAGTGTTCTCTGTATGGTCATCTGTGTGTAATCCGTTTGCAATGCGATTTCCTCGCATCTATGTATCTGTATGACATCCGTATGCAATGCGATTTTAACATGAGCTTTTACATACAGCAGTTCTTTGTAATTTACACATCGCTTTAAAACGATATACTCTTCAAAACACACACACACATATAGATAGATTAAAAGCCGGCAAATGATCTGTCGCATCTATATATATAATCTATATTGTAAGATTGCTCTTACTGAGTGTATTGAGGGACATTCACTTAGGCTACGTTCACAATAGCGTTGCGCGCCGGTGCGTCGGCGACGCAACGCGCGACGCACCAAAAACGCGCGCAAAAACGCTGCGTTTTGCGACGCGTGCGTCGTTTTTTGACGAAAATCGGACGCACGAAAAATGCAACTTGTTGCATTTTCGTGCGTCCGACGCTAGCGTCGAAAACGACGCACATGTTGAAAAACGCTAACAAAAAAACGCACGCGTCCCCTATGTTAAACATAGGGGCGCGTCGCCGCTGCGTCGCCGACGCAACAGCGACGCACATTAGCGTAACGCTAATGTGAACGTAGCCTTAGCACGGGATTAACGTAGTCAGGCATGATTTGTCACACAAAAACGTTACATATGGTTTATTAAAGTGTCATAAACCGGGTAGTGCACAGTTCATATTATACATCTCAAAACACAACAGGCACCAACTGGTGATTTTAACTTGCAGCTTTATCTTAAACACTTCACATACGGCTTTGTCTCACAGACACTAAACATGCTGGACCTCTCACTTCGCCCAGTTACCATGGGGGTCCGTACGCCGTACAGTTCATCAGTATCCCAAGTCACATACAGCGCACATGACACTGGGTCGTGGTCTCTAAACACGCCGAACCTCACTCCGTTCAGTCACTATGGGAGACCACACAGTTCATAGAACATCACAAGCACCAACAGTCTGTATAGGTACCTAACGGGGACTCCTGCTCTACCTGCTGACTCCTTGTCAGTCCTCTCTTCCGGGAAAGCTGCCTCACATGGATCACCAACTTGCCTGGGCGGCATACCTTAGTCAGTCCAGACCCACCGAAGGACGGTAGCTTCCCAAACACAGACCATCCAGAACCATAGTCTTACTGGGCGCTATTCGGGAATCCGGTCCTACTCCCAGGACCTCCCAACACACTAACATGTGCTCTTCAGGACTCCTACTCCCAGGAAATCCAACACATATTGTGCTCTTCAGGAAGCATCCTCCCAGGTCTTCCAACACAGGAATCACACATGTGACCTGTCCAGGTGCTATTCAGGACTTCGTCCAACACCCCAGGCATGTGACCTGTCCGGGTGCTATTCAGGACGTTAGTCCAACATCCCAGGCCACCAGCAAGTCCAAAGCCCCACCATGTGCTCTTCAGGAATCCTACTCCCAGGAAATCCAAAACAGGCTTCCAGGACCTGGCACCATCCAGATCCACATACTGGAAACACACAGGAACATGTGACCCACACCCTGGTCACATTATATACCCTTAACCCCTCCCCTGGGTGGGAGTGTGCATGTGTGGCTAGGTTGTCCCGCCCATCTCACATAACTAGCCAAGTAAGTCTCCCTTACAACTACACCAACTCTTGAGGGACTACAGGTCCCAGAACAACAACATTACATCAGACTTACCACGCAGACTCCCACTGCGACACATATCGGCCACTCACAGTTCTGCCAGTCACTGTTTCGCCACCATTATAACAACAGATATGCCTCCATGCACAACCCAAGGAGCACACACAGCGCCCCCTTGCTGCCACAGGGGTCACTGCATCACAATATATATAATTGTCTAAGGGGTACTTCCGTCCGTCTGTCTGTCTTTCTGTCTGCAACTTCCGTAACGGAAATCCCGCGTTGCCGATTGGTCTCGCCAGCTGCCTGTCATGGCTGCTGCGACCAATCAGTGACGGGCACAGTCCGATTAGTCCCTCCCTACTCCCCTGCAGTCAGTGCCCGGTGCCCGCATACTCCCCTCCAGTCACCGCTCACACAGGGTTAATGCCAGCGGTAACAGACCGCGTTATGCCACGGGTAACGCACTCCGTTACTGCTGCTATTAACCCTGTGTGTCCTCAACTTTTTACTATTAATGCTGCCTATGCAGCATCAATAGTAAAAAGATGTAATGTTAAAAATAATAATTAAAAAAAACCTGCTATTCTCACCTTCCGTAGTCCGCTGTTGTGAATTCTGTGGTCAAGCTCCCTCCTGTGGTCATGAGTGGTACTTCGGCTGGTTCTGTCTATGTGCTTCCTCTGGTGGATGTGAGTGGGGCTGCGGCTTCTGAGTTTCCTTCCTCGGGTGACGAGGTTAAGTCGTTAGGTGCTGCTCTATTTAACTCCACCTAGTTCTTTGTTCCTGGCCTCCAGTCAATGTTCCAGTATTGGTCTTGCTTTCTCCTGGATCGTTCTTGTGGCCTGTCTGCCCTGCATAAGCTAAGTTTTGCTTGTGTTACTTTTGTTTGCTATATTTTCTGTCCAGCTTGCTATATTGGTTTTTCTTGCTTGCTGGAAGCTCTGAGACGCAGAGGGAGCACCTCCGTACCGTTAGTCGGTGCGGAGGGTCTTTTTGCCCCCTCTGCGTGGTTGTTTGTAGGTTTTTTTTGCTGACCGCAAAGCTATCTTTCCTATCCTCGGTCTATTCAGTAAGTCGGGCCTCACTTTGCTAAAATCTATTTCATCTCTGTGTTTGTATTTTCATCTTAACTCACAGTCATTATATGTGGGGGGCTGCCTTTTCCTTTGGGGAATTTCTCTGAGGCAAGGTAGGCTTATTTTTCTGTCTTCAGGGCTAGCTAGTTTCTCAGGCTGTGCCGAGTTGCACAGGGAGCGTTAGGCGCAATCCACGGCTACCTCTAGTGTGGTATGATAGGATTAGGGATTGCGGTCAGCAGAGTTCCCACGTCTCAGAGTTCGTCCTATGTTAGTAACTATCAGGTCACTTTGTGTGCTCTTAAAGGGACACTGTCACCTGAATTTGGAGGGAACAGTCTTCAGCCATGGAGGCGGGGTTTTTGGGTGTTTGATTCACCCTTTCCTTACCCGCTGGCTGCATGCTGGCTGCAATATTGGATTGAAATTCATTCTTTGTTCTCCATAGTACACGCCTGTGCAAGGCAAGATTGCCTTGTGCAGGCATGTACTACGGAGGACAGAGAATGAAGTTCAATCCAATATTGCAGCCAGCATGCAGCCAGCGGGTAAGGAAAGGGTGAATCAAACACCCAAAAACCCCGCCTCCATGGCTGAAGATTGTTCCCTCCAAATTCAGGTGACAGTGTCCCTTTAACCACTAGGTCCATTGTGGTTCTGAATCACCTGTTCATAACAGTCCGCCGAGCCGCGCACGGCCTCCGCCAGCTTCCATTCCCAGAGATGCATTGTGAAATTACCCAGAAGACTTAGCGGGTCCCGCGAGTGCAGCTTCAGTGACGTCACCGCTCATTCATTCACCAGTAGTTTTCAGCCGGGACAATCGCATCTTGGCACCATCCAGATTGAAAACTGTATATCCCCCAGATATGGATTACTGCGTGGGACACAGCAGCGGGCAGGTATGGGTATATTGTTGGTTTATTATTTTACTTTTATTACAGGTGATCGAGGGCATTGGGAAATTAGGTGTAGCAGTAAGTATGGTTTAATTGAAAAAATTAAAGGAGTCTGTGTCTTTATTTCAATTAAAGCACTTTTTAATGGGTGTCTGTGTTTTCTTAACAATTTGACTATGGAGTTAGTAATGGGGGTGTCTTATTGATGCTTCTCTATTACTAACCTCGGGGCTTGATGTCCCCTGATGGGGACATCAACTCCCACAACTATTACCCCACTTGCCACCACTACAGGGCAAGTGGGAAGAGCGAGGCCAAGTGCCAGAATTTGCGCATCTTAGAGATGCGCCTTTTCTGGGGCGGCGAATGCTGATGTTTTTAGCTGTGGGGGGGGGGGGGCAATATCCATGGCCCGTTCCCAGGCTATTAATATCAGCCTGCAGATGTCTGCATAGCCTTTGCTGGTTATGAATTCTAGGGGGACCCCTTGTCTTTTTTTTTTGGGGGGGAGGGCTCTTCTATTTTAATAGCCAGTAAAGGCTAAGTATACAGCTGTGAGCTGATATTAATAGCCTGGGAATCTCCATGGGTATTACCCCCTTCCCAGGCTATAAACATCTGCCCCCAGTCTCTGGCTTTTCTTCTGCTGGTTGCGAAAATTGCGTGGGAGCCCACGTTCTTTTTTTCCGTAAAATAATCTTTTATTAATTAAATACATGACCAGTAATTTGCACACACACTGTACTAATTGTATTTGTCACGGACATCTCTATATCTACCTATTCTATATGTATTTACTTCTATCCTGTCAGCTCCTGCAGTGATTTTACAGAAGCCAGCAGATGAATTACCGGATTATCTTCCATCTTTCTGTGCAATATATATATATATATATATATCTAATATATAAAGCTGAATGTGTGTGTGTATGTATGTATGTCCGGGATTGGTATCTGCACCGTCGCAGCTACAGCCACAAAATTTTGCACAGTCGCACGTCTGGACCCCGAGATCGTCATAGGCTATGTTGTGAGGCAAAATTTTAACCCCGCGCATTCCAATTCACCAAACAATTTTGCCCCTATCTACATAATGGGGAAAAAAGTGAAAGGAAAAGTGTTGGAGGCGTCGCAGCTACAGCCACAAAATTTTTCACAGTCACACGTCTGGACCCTGAGAGCGTCATAGGTTATGTTGTGAGGTGAAATTTTAACCCCGTGCTTTCCAATTCACCAAACAATTTTGCCCCTATCTACATAATGGGGAAAAAGTGAAAGGAAAAGTGTTGGAGGCGTCGCAGCTACATCCACAAAATTTTACACAGTCACACGTCTGGACCCCGAGAGCATCATAGGCTATGTTGTTAGGTGAAATTTTAACCCCGCGCTTTCCAATTCAAACAATTTTGCCCCTATGTACATAATGGGGAAAAGTGAAAGGAAAAGTGTTGGAGGCAAATTGACAGCTGCCAGATGTGAACAAGGGGGACTTAAAGAATGAGAGCGATGGCGCCAAAGCATATATACCGTACAGTTGCTAAGGTGGGACCCCGACATGGGATACTCACCACACATGGGGATATGAACACACACACAAAATGCGCCACACACTACCACGTGCTTGAACACATATTACCCTCAGCACACATTTCACCACACATACACCAACCTCGCCACATAAAAGTTGAAACACAAAAGTCGCCGCTCAAAACTCACCACGCGCAAAACTCGCCACATGCAAAAACTAGGCTCACGCAAAACTCGCCACAAGTGCAAAACTCACCTCATGGAAAACTCGCCACACGCAAAACTTGCACACGCGGAAAAATTGCCACATGCACAAAAGTTGCAACACATGCAAAAGTTGCCTCACACAAAACTTTGCACATACTCAAAAGGCACCACACATAAAACTCGCCACACGCAAAACTTGGCATGCATAAAACTTGCTGCACACAACTTGCTACACTAACCTGTCACATGCAACTCGCACACAAAAAGTTGCTACACGCATGTCCCCACACAAAACTCATCTCACAAAAGTCGCTACATGCATGTCGCCACACACAACTCAACACACACAACTTGACAAACGAAACTCGCCCTAAAACACACACAAGTCTGGTATTATCCTTCAAAAATAAAAATCTGATTAATAAGCAGACAAACTACAAGAGCAACAAATGTACCATATAGGAAATACGGCAGCTGTCAGTCACATGACCTGTCTATTATGTGTATGTGTGAGCCAATATATACAGCCAGGGGGAGGGCTTCCTGTTGGCTGGGGATTTATCAGGCTGCCAATTTAGCTTACAAATACTGAGGTAAAAATACTGAGCAAATAACGTGTGAACGAGGTCTAATACAGGAGGAGATGACACACCGGTATATACTATATACAGGGGAGATGACACACAGATATATACTATATACAGGAGAGATGACACACAGGTATATACTATATACAGGAGGAGATGACATACAGGTATATGTTATGTATAGAAGATGACATACAGGTATATACTATATACAGGAGGAGATTACACACAGGTATATACTATGTACAGGGGAGATGACACACAGGTATATACTATAGACAGGAGGAGATGACATACAGGTATATACTATATATAGAAGGAGATGACATACAGGTATATACTATATATAGGAGATGATGACATACAGGTTTATACTATATACAGGGGAGATGACACACAGCAGGTATATACTATATACAGGTGAGATGACATACAGGTATATACTATATATAAGGGAGATGACAAACATGTATATACTGAGGTGAAAATGAGAGGTGTGAGGTGAAAATGAAAAGGTGTGAGTGCAAAATGAGAAGAGTGAGGGAAAATAGTGGAGTGATCGGAAAATGACAGATGTGAGGTCGAAATGACAAGTGTTAGGGGGGAATGAGAGGAGTGAGGGAGAAAATGAGAGATGTGAGGGGGAAAATGAAAGATGTGATTGGGAAAATAAGAGGCGTGATGGGAAAATAAGAGAAGTGAGGTGCTATAACTTACCACAGATATTTACTCTGCCCAGGCAACGCCGGGCTCTTCAGCTAGTATATATATATATATATAATCTGTGTGTTGCTGACATCTATACCTCTATGTATTCTATTTTTATATTTCTATTTTATCTAGTATATTCTAAGCTGTCAGTGTGGTTTTACTGTACATCGCACATGAATTACCAGCTTTTCAAGGGACACCAGTGCGAACAAAGCTGAGAAAAAAAATGTTGATGTGAGCTTCCCAATAGATTAACATTCGTCCGAGTGCTATGCGATGTTTTCTCGCATAGCACTCGTCCGTATTATACACTAGTGTGACTTCGGCCTTAGTAGCATCACTCCCTATGTGGCCTTCTTAACTGTGGCACCACACAGTCCTGGCAGGTAAAGGTACCGTCACATTAAGCGACGCTGCAGCGATCTAGACAACGATCCCGATCGCTGCAGCGTCGCTGTGTGGTCGCTGGAGAGCTGTCACACAGACAGCTCTCCAGCGACTAATGATGCCGGTCCCCTGGTAACCAGGGTAAACATCGGGTTACTAAGCGCAGGGCCGCGCTTAGTAACCCGATGTTTACCCTGGTTACTGGCGTAAATGTAAAAAAAAAAAACAGTACATACTTACATTCCGGTGTCTGTCCCCCGGCGCTGTGCTTCTATGCACTAAGCGCCGGCCGGAAAGCCGCTGTGCTTTCCGGCCGCTGCGCTTACACAGTGCAGAGAAGCACAGCGCCGGAGAACAGACACCGGAATGTAAGTATGTACTGTTTTTTTTTTTTTTTACATTTACGCTTGTAACCAGGGTAAACATCGGGTTACTAAGCGCGGCCCTGCGCTTAGTAACCCGATGTTTACCCTGGTTACCAGTGAAGACATCGCTGAATCGGCGTCACACACGTCGATTCAGCGATGTCTGCGGGAGGTCCAGTGACTAAATAAAGTTCTGGACTTTCTGCGCCGACCAACGATGGCACAGCAGGATCCTGATCACTGCTGCCTGCCAAACTGAACGATATCGCTATCCAGGACGCTGCAACGTCACGGATCGCTAGCGATATCGTTCAGTCTGACGGTACCTTAACTCCGCAAAGCTGTATCTTTACTTGACAACACACTTCACTAGGCAGCACACAAATCCAGGACTGTCCTGTCTAGTATGCATCGTACTTGTATAATCTGTTATGCAGGAGGAGGGAGCAGGAGCCAGTTTCTTTTATCTTTTTCAAGAATTTAATTTGCAAGAAGGAGAAAGCTAGGTTGATGCTGTAAGATTAACGTCCAAATGCCTTTGTGTCTTGACCACAGAAGGCTCAATTTTTTTTTTCAGTCGGTGGTTGCCATATTTTTGATATCATGGACAACACTTACCAACTTGTTCTTACACAGATCCTTAGAGCAATCAAGTGAAGGTTTACAATGGGTTTTTAAATCAATTCACAAAAGGTAGGTTTTGTATAACATATAACCTAAAAAAATATTTACTGACAACCCAATCATAAATTTGATAAAATAATTTTATTTATATAACAAAGGACATAAGCACAACAAATAACATTCTTTTAATTTTATTATTGTATGTGACAATATCCAAATAACAAAAAATTGGTTAAAATATAAAATATAAAATACAACAAGTATGTGAGGGGGCCAAGGCACGCAGATATTGATTGGCAACAATTCATAAAAATAATATCCAACATCAATTAAATGTACAAAGTAATACAAGAAATCTTGATAATTGATGAGAAAATAATAATGCTATGGCTGAACAGAAAACAAATAAATAGAACCTTGTAAAATAAAATATGGTTATAATGAATAAATAATATTGAATAATTCATATAATAATATAACCAATATTTAAATTAATCCACACACCTGATCATCACCAATACATATATGTAATTAATACAATCGGTAATGAAGGAAATTGAATGGGAATTAAAAAATAATAAATAAAAAAATGAAAGATGTGAAGTGAAAAAACAAATATATATAGTGTATATGTGTTATAAAAAAATATATAAAAATATATATATATATATATGTGTAAAAAGAAAAATTAATAAAACTAAGTGTAAATCAATACTAAAAACTAAAATATGTGCAAATAATTAATAAATGTGAAACCATAAATAAAGAAATATGTATATATGTTGACTGATAGTGCATAAAAAATGAATAAGATTGTGAGGAGTGTTAATTCATATACTAAGAATTCCTGTACAAAACACTGTGCAATGATGGGAATATATGGGAATATAAGCACTAGCCGATTGTATACCAGTCCCAAAATATAAGAGGATGTTGATAGCACAACAGTGTAATGAACAAGTGTGTGGATATATTTATACAGAAATAAAAATGTGCATATAATGCAAAAAGTAAACTCAGCCGTTACCAACCAAATAAGCGTGCCGCAGCCCCCGCACACACCACTCCAACGCACGTTTCGCAACCGCTTCGTCAGGGAGTGGTGTGTGTAGGGCGCGACCACATATACATACCATCCCCACAGCTGCAAAGAATAAAGCAAGGGGCGTCATAATTACATGGCGCCGATGCAGAGCGAGCGCGCAGCTCCGTCCACAGAGCCGGGGACCGGAAGCGCGTCAGCCGGGGACTGTTGTGTGCATGAATACTTATAATTATTTATTTATAATTAATTATAGTATTATGATGATTTCTTATGAATATGTATTATTTGAGGAGTATTCATATATATTGTGCCCCTAATATGTCTGATTCTCGTATACTGGTATATACGTCTCCTGTTTAGTATTGCATTCTCTGCCCTTCTGTTTTCCCTTAAGCGTCATGGCTGCCGGGACGTTGTGCGCCGAGCAGCGCGTGCGCGCGCCTGGTCCTGGTGCCGGGGGCTCGGCGCGTCATTGACTGCGACCTTCGGACGCACTCGCTGACGCGCTTCCGGTCAACATTTATACATATTTCTTTATTTATTTATGGTTTCACATTTAAAGACACATTTATTAATTATTTGCACTTATTTTAGTTTTTAGTATTGATTTACACTTAGTTTTATTAATTTTTCTTTTTACACATATATATATATTTTTATATTTTTTTTATAACACATATACACTATATATATTTGTTTTTTCACTTCACATCTTTCATTTTTTTATTTATTATTTTTTAATTCCCATTCAATTTCCTTCATTACCGATTGTATTAATTACATATATGTATTGGTGATGATCAGGTGTGTGGATTAATTTAAATATTAATAATAATCTTTATTTTTTATATAGCGCTAACATATTCCGCAGCGCTTTACAGTTTGCACACATTATCATCACTGTCCCTGATGGGGCTCACAATCTAGAATCCCTATCAGTATGTCTTTGGAATGTGGGAGGAAACCGGAGTGCCCGGAGGAAACCCACGCAAACACGGAGAGAACATACAAACTCTTTGCAGATGTTGTCCTGGGTGGGATTAGAACCCAGGACCCCAGCGCTGCAAGGCTGCAGTGCTATCCACTGCGCCACCGTGCTGCCCGTATTTTGGTTATATTATTATATGAATTATTCAATATTATTTATTCATTATAACCATATTTTATTTTACAAGGTTCTATTATTTGTTTTCTGTTCAGCCATAGCATTATTATTTTCTCATCAATTATCAAGATTTCTTGTATTACTTTGTACATTTAATTGATGTTGGATATTATTTTTATGAATTGTTGCCAATCAATCTCTGCGTGCCTTGGCCCCCTCACATACTTGTTGTATTTTATATTTTAACCAATTTTTTGTTATTTGGATATTGTCACATACAATAATAAAATTAAAAGAATGTTATTTGTTGTGCTTATGTCCTTTTTTATATAAATAAAATTATTTTATCAAATTTATGATTGGGTTGTCAGTAAATATTTTTTTAGGTTATATATTTCTGAGTAATATTTACTAAATTGGTCACATATTTTATTTTGGTATTTCTTTTCTATATAGGTTTTGTATAACAGCCTGAGCTATAATATGAATCAGTAAGTGTGTTTTAGGCTATGTGCCCACGTTCAGGAAAGTGTGCAGAATTTTATTGAGCAAATCCGGACTACTTTCGCAGGAAATCCGCACGCATATTTTTGGCGTTTTTCTCGCTTTTTTTGGCGGATTTTTTACGTTTTTTTTCCAGAGCTTCCTAAGGCAATAATATAGCTGGAAATCCGCTGCGTTTTTTTCCACAATGTGTTTTTATCCCGGAAAAACACAAACATGTGCACAAAAATTGTGGAATGCATTAAAAATGATGGGATGCTTATTTTAAGCGTTTTTTAAGTGTTTTTGCAGCGAAAAATCCAGAACGTGTGCACATAGCCTTATTGTAGTCTATATTCTCTTCAGAATAGTAAGGCCAATCTGCTATATAATTGTTGAAGGGTCACTTCCGTCTTTCTGTCTGTCCTTCTTTCTGTCGCGGATATTCATTGGTCGTGGCCTCTGTCATGGAAATCCAAGTCGCTGATTGGTCGCGGCAAAACAGCCACGACCAATCAGCGACGGGCACAGTCCGGAAGAAAATGTCCGCTCCTTTCTCCCCACTCACACAGGGTTAATGCCAGCGGTAACGGACTGTGTTATGCCACGGGTAATGCACTCCGTAACCCCTGCTATTAACCCTGTGTGTCCCCAACTTTTTACTATTGATGCTGCCTAAGCGGCATCAATAGTAAAAAAATGTAATGTTAAAAATAATAAAAAAACAAAAAACCTGCTATTCTCACCCTCCGTAGTCCGCCGAGTCACTCACACCGGCCACCATCTTCCGTTCCCGGAGATGCATTGCGAAATTACCCAGAAGACTTAGCGGTCTCACGAGACCACTAAGTCATCTGGGTAATTTCGCAATGCATCCTGGGAACGGAAGATGGCGGCAGCTGCGCGCGTATCGCTGGAGCTTCGGTGGATCCTAGGGGGTGAGTATCTAACTATTTTTTATTTTAATTATTTTTTTAACAGAGATATGGTGCCCACACTGCTGTATACTACGTGACCTGTGTTAGATACCGCGTGGCTGCTATATACTACATAGTCAGTGTTATATACTCCGTGGGCTGTGCTATATATTACGTGGCCACTGTTATATACTGCGTGGGCAGTGTTATATACTACGTGGCTGCTATATACTGCGTGGGCTGTGTTATATACTACGTGGCTGCTATATACTACGTGGATGGGCAATATACTGCATGGGCTGTGTTATATACTACATGGGCAGTGTTATATACTGCGTGGGCAGTGTTATATACTACGTGGCCGCTGTATACTGCGTGGGCTGTGTTATATACTACATGGCTGCTATATACTGCGTGGGCAGTGTTATATACTACGTGGCTGCTATATACTGCGTGGGCTGTGCTATATATTACGTGGCCAATTTTATATACTACGTCGCCTGTGTTATATACTGCGTGGCTGCTATATACTGCATGGGCTGTGTTATATAGTACGTGGCTGGGTTATATACTGCGTGGCCACTGTTATATATTGCGTGGCCTGTATTAACGCATCAGGTATTTTACAATATGTATGTATATAGCAGCCACATAGTATATATAGCACAGGCCACGTAGTATTTGTCTGCTATTTACTACATGGCTCCATTTACTACGTGGCCTGTGCTATATACTATGTGGCTGCTATATACATACATAAATACATATTCTAGAATACCTGATGCGTTAGAATCGGGCCACCATCTTGTAAATAATATTCTGCTGGTATTGTTATTTCAAGTGTCCTTAAATATCCCATGCACTGGTGAAAAGTCTGCGGTCAAGGTAGTGCTGAAATATATATTTTTTTAAGATTCATGCAGACTGTAACTAAATTGTACTCAAACATACTGAGTAACGTACATTGTATCATTTATTATATATGTTTTATTTTTTTATTGATAGGCAATTTCAGCAGATCTGATGAGGACATGCTTCCTGACAGCAGCGACACTCAAGCACCATCTAACACACAGAGAATGTTGTATAGTAATCCTCAGACCAAAATAGAAATCATCAGGAAGGAGCAAGCCAAAAATACTCAGCGATATAAAGTAGACTATGATCCACAAAGCACAGACACCTTAAATTACTTTTCAGAATCCAAGCAGGATATGGAATACGTAAGTATATGTTTTCTGTGTTCTTCTGACTTTTGGAACAGGACACTTAGATCAATTTCACAAGAGGTGGTAATATTCTGTTGTGTTATAATACTAGTCACATTTATGTAGGAAATTGTACAACATAATTAGAAATTTCATGATATTTTAAGGGAATCTGTCACCAGATTTTGCTACCTTATCTGAATGCACCATATTGGGGCAGAGACCCTGATGCCAACAATGTATCACTTAGACTAGGTTCACATTTGCGGTTGAGTACCCAGTGTTTTGTACGCAACTGCATGGCAAAAGGCATGACAACGCTGCTTTTTTTATCCGCATCATCTTGCGCTTGACGGATAAGAAAAGCCACTGTTGCATGCGTTTTTGCATGCGTTCGCGCTGTTTATGCGCATGCGTTTGTTATAAAAAAAAATTCAAGGAGAATTTCCTTGACACAAGCCACGCCCATTGGATTTCTGTATATAGACCCTTGTGCAAACACATGTCCTTGCGTTCCTATGTATTCCCATAGACTGACATAAACCAAAGGAACAAAGGGGACGGCACTAGAGTGAATACTGGATTTGACAAGCAGGACTGTTGGCGGACAAAATGAAAGCAGGTAATCACGAATGCCTATGGATTCCGGTGCTCAGCATAATGAGAGGAAACAAGCAGTCCAAGGCAACTAAAAAGAAAGATATGCGGCACTCACCCCAATCTGGCAGTGTAAATCGTGATTTTATTGAAGAAACTGTAAGGAAAAGTCCGTCAGGACATCAGGTACAATATGCAGCTGGACCCGTCGAAGCACCTGCGAGTGCGAAACGGCCGTCGTCCTTACTCCAATACCGCACCCTCTATTGTACCTGATGTCCTGACGGACTTTTCCTTACAGTTTCTTCAATAAAATCACGATTTACACTGCCAGATTGGGGTGAGTGCCGCATATCTTTCTTTTTAATTCCCATAGACTGTATTGCGTTGTTTTGATGCACTCCTTCCGCAAGCGTCCGCATGCGTATGGCGGCGGAAATTTGAAGCCAAAAAAATTCTAACATGGTGCGTCAGCCGCGCCCAGCCGCACACCCCGAAAATATGTATACATAAGTAAACACATGCACCTGCGTCTACATTGTTAGGCTGCCGTCACACTGGCAGTATTTGGTCAGTATTTTACATCAGTATTTGTAAGCCAAAACCAGGAGTAGGTGATAAATACAGAAGTGGTGCATATGTTTCTATTATACTTTTCCTCTAATTGTTCCACTCCTGGTTTTGGCTTACAAATACTGATGTAAAATACTGACCAAATACTGATAGTGTGACGGCAGCCTTAAACATAGGAAATCAAGACGCATGTGGATGTATGCGTCAGAAACGCTGCAGACACAACCGCAAATGTGAAACCAGCATTAGGCTGGTTTCACACTAGCTTACGGGAGGGCTGCGGATGGCAGCGTACGTCCTCCCTGAAACCCCGCCTATTCTCCGCCTACTACTCCTTGCATCCTGCGTTGCCCTGCGTACCCTATCTTTAACATTGGTACGCAGGCCATGCAAATATATGCGGATGCCTCCACATGCGCTGGTTTGACGTTGCGTTAAACTGCTCCAAACGCAACATGTTGCATTTTGTTGCAGTCGGTGCAGCGTCAAAATAGCACATGCGGAGGCATCTGCACACATTCGCATGGACTGCGTACCCAATGTTAAAGATATGTACGCAGAGCAACGCAGCACGTAAGGAGTAGTTGGTGGAGCATAGGCGGGGTTTAAGGGAGGAAGTACGCTGCCATCCGCAGCCCTCCCGTACGCTAGTGTGAAACCAGCCATACTGTGATGCTTAGTGTAGTTTTTATAAAACCATTTTCTCAGCACAAGATTGTCATTAGAGGAGTACTTGGTTTGCTGCCAGCTAGTCCAATCACATCCCATTCACCGATTGGCTGCTTTCTGTGAATCCTATTCTTAGGCATAAAGCAGCCATTGAGTGGTGTGGGTGGGGCTATACAGAGCTTAGTATACAGAGCTTAGTATTCAGAGCACTGCCAGATCTGCAGCAGATAAATCTGTTTTTACTCAAACTGCACCACTCAGTAATGTAAATGATACAATGCTACATTCTTGATCTGTACCCCTACATCATATTGCTCTGACAAATTTCCTTTAGGTATTAGTTGGTTAAAAGAAAATTACAGTTCTGTTGTTTCAATTTTAGTTTTGGTATGTATCGTATATTTACATGTTTTAGTTTGATCGGACTTGCATAGACATAATATCAATTTTTTTTATACAATATATTTAAATTTTACTTCAATTTTTTTTAAGTCCCCTCAAGGGACTTGAAACTTGAATTGTTAGATTACTCATACTATATATTGCAGTACCACATTATTTCATCATAAAGTGCAATTGACATTCTCCTTTGACATCTAGCCCAAAGCTGTGCTTCACAGGAAGATAACTACAGCAGCTATAGGGGTCTTCAGTAGGCCCTCAGCTATTATAGTAAACTGCTTAACATGGTAAATTGGCATCCAAGCCATTTAAGTGACTAAATAGCAGAGATTGTAGCAAGCTTCAGTCATTGCTGTTAAAGACTGATGCAGGCTGTGAAAGACAGTCTGCATCTGCCCACTATCTAGCTTACTCATTTTCTGACCCCTGTATGCGACCCGTGACAGATGTCTGGGTTTTTCTGTTAAGGGGTTAAATATAGTTAATAGAAGTGAGTGTAAGGCCGGGGTCACACTTGCGAGTGCAATGCAAGAAACTCGCAGAGTCTATCGCCCCAGCGGGGGGCACAGCACCGCAAGTCTAGGTAGCTACATTCCCCTGCTTTCCATTCATTCCCCAGTTTTACAGGCAGGAGCACAGCTGCATTAGCAGCCTTTTGCTTGTAAAATTATTTATCCCCTTCTGATGGATTTACATCGTGGGACATGACTGTAACGCCGGAAAGGTATGGGATATTGTTGTTTTTTTATTTTAACTTTGTTTCAGGTGACAAGGGTCCTAAATTGGATTGAGCATTTAATAAACTATAAGGGTATGTGTCCACTTTCAGGATTGCATCAGGATTTGGTCAGGATTTTACGCAGGTAAAATCCTGGCCAAATCTGCACCTGAGGTCACTGGCAGGTCACCTGCGTTGTTCTTGTGTTGTTTCAGCATTGTTAGGACATGCTGCATTCTTAAAAGACGTGCCGCATGTCCGTTTCCGCGGGTACGTCGCATGCGTCTTTTAATGCATAGTGGAGACGGGATTTCATGAAATCCCCTCCACTATGCTGTAACATCTGGACGCTGCGTGTTTGATGCTACCGCTCTACACAGCGTTTCCTGAACGTGGAAACATACCCTTACAACACCATGTGTCTTTATTTCATTAAAATACTGTTTTCCTAATGTGTGTGTTTTTTTAACCCTTTAACCCCTTCCCAACCTTTGACGCAGCGTATGCGTCATGAAAACCTGTGCCATTCCGACCTGTGACGCAGCATATGCGTCATGGCCAGATTGGGCTCCTGCAGGCCGGGTGAAAGGGTTAACTGTAATTTCACCCAGCCTGCAGGGACAGGAGGAGTTGTACTTTAGCCCAGGGGGGGGGTGGCTTCACCCCCCCGTGGCTACGATCGCTCTGATTGGCTGTTGAAAGTGACGTTTCACTTTCACTTTCAATCAGAGCGATAGTAATATTTCACCAATGAAAATTGGTGAAATATTACAATCCAGCCATGGCCGATGCTGCAATAGCATCAGCCATGGCTGGAGATCGTGATGTGCCCCCCCCCCCACCGATCACCTCCCCTCCGGTCCTCCGTCCGGTCAAATAGTGTCCCCCGCTCCCCTCCGTCCTCCTGTCTGCTCCCCCCGCTGTCCGGTCTCCCCCCCGCTGTCCGATCCCCCCCATCATACTTACCGACCTCCCGTGTGCCTCCCGGTGTCCATCCGGCTGCTGCATGGGCGCTGCCATCTTGGAAAATGGGGGGGCATATGCAGCAGTGCGCCCGAGGAATCTGCCAGTTGGCAGATTCGTTACAAGTACATTTTGATCGCTGTAATAGGTTCTATCACAGCGATCAAAATAAAAAAATAATAAATAAACCCCCCCTTTATCACCCCCATAGGTAGGGACAAAAATAAAATAAATAAAATTTTTTTTTTTTCTTTGCCCCACTAGGGTTAGGGTTAGTTCACACTGCGTCTAAGCAGTCCGTTATACGGACTACGTTACACCACGGCATAAACGCGGTGTAACGTAGTCCGTTACGGCCGCCATTGGCAGCAATGTCGGACGCATCACTAGCGCACGCCCACCATGGGCGTACGCTAGGGATGTGCCGTCATTGAGTGACGGACCCGGAGACGCGGGCTGCAGCGTTTCCGGGTCCGTCACTGCTAGCGCAGATAGAGCTAGCAGATGCTCTATCTGCACTAGCGCGATGCAAACGTCGGCACTTGCGCTAGCAGCAGCCCATTAGCGTATGTGCTGAACGAGCTGCTGCTAGCGCAATGTGAACCTGGCCTTTGGATTCGTAGCAGTTTTCCATCAGGTTTACAGTACCATGTAAACCTATGGAAAACCAAATCCGCTGTGCCCATGGTGCGGAAAATACCGTGCGGAAACGTGTGATGTATTTTCCGCAGCATGTCAATTCTTTGTGCGGGTTCCGCAGCGTTTTACACCTGTTCCTCAATAGGAATCCACAGGTGAAATCCGCACAAAAAACACTGGAAATCCCCGGTAAATCCGCAGGTAAAATGCAGTGCCTTTTACCTGCGGATTTTTCAAAAATGGTGCGGAAAAATCTCACACGAATCCGCAACGTGGGCACATAGCCTTAGGGTAAAGGTACCGTCACACTAAGCGACGCTGCAGCGATACCGACAACGATCCGGATCGCTGCAGCGTCGCTGTTTGGTCGCTGGAGAGCTGTCACACAGACCGCTCTCCAGCGACCAACGATGCCGGTAACCAGGGTAAACATCGGGTAACTAAGCGCAGGGCCGCGCTTAGTAACCCGATGTTTACCCTGGTTACCATCCTAAAAGTAAAAAAAACAAACAGTACATACTTACCTACAGCCGTCTGTCCTCCAGCGCTGTGCTCTGCACTCCTCCTGTACTGTCTGTGTGAGCACAGCGGCCGGAAAGCAGAGCGGTGACGTCACCGCTCTGCTTCCTGGCTGACCGACGCTCACAGTCAGAACAGGAGGAGAGCAGAGCACAGCGCCGGGGACAGACAGCTGTAGGTAAGTATGTACTGTTTGTTTTTTTTACTTTTAGGATGGTAACCAGGGTAAACATCGGGTTACTAAGTGCGGCCCTGCGCTTAGTTACCCGATGTTTACCCTGGTTACCAGTGAAGACATCGCTGAATCGGTGTCACACACGCCGATTCAGCGATGTCTACGGGGAAGTCCAGCGACCAAATAAAGTTCTGGACTTTCTTCCCCGACCAGCGACAGCACAGCAAGGGCCTGATCGCTGCTGCCTGTCACACTGGACGATATCGCTAGCGAGGACGCTGCAACGTCACGGATCGCTAGCGATATCGTCTAGTGTGACGGTACCTTTAGGGTTGGAATTAGGGCTAGAGTTGGAAATAGTGTTAAGATTAGGCTGTGGTTAGGGTTGGGATTAGGGTTAGGGGTGTGTTGGGGTTAGGGTTGTGGTTAGGGGTGTGTTGGGGTTAGGGTTGTGATTAGGGTTATGGCTACAGTTGGGATTAGGGTTAGGAGTGTGTTGGGGTTAGTGTTGGAGTTAGAATTGAGGGGTTTCCACTGTTTAGGCACATCAGGGGTCTCCAAACGCAACATGGCGCCACCATTGATTCCAGTCAATCTTGCATTCAAAAAGTCAAATGGTGCTCCCTCCCTTCCGAGCCCCGACGTGCACCCAAACAGTGGTTTACCCCCACACATGGGGTACCAGCATACTCAGGACAAATTGGGCAGCAATTATGGGTGCCAATTTCTCCTGTTACACTTGTGAAAATAAAAAATTGCTTGCTAAAACAATTTTTGAGGAAAGAAAAATGATTTTTTATTTTCACGGCTCTGCGTTGTAAACTTCTGTGAAGCACTTGGGGGTTCAAAGTGCTCACCACATAACTAGATAAGTTCCCTCGGGGGTCTAGTTTCCAAAATGTGGTCACTTGTGGGGGGTTTCTACTGTTTAGGCACATCAGGGGCTCTGCAAATGCAACATGACGCCCGCAAACCATTCCATCAAGTCTGCATTTCAAAAGTCACTACTTCCCTTCCGAGCCACGACGTGTGCCCAAACAGTGGTTTACCCCCACATATTGTGTATCAGTCTACTCAGGACAAACTCGGCAACAACTATTGGGGTCCAATTTCTCCTGTTACCCTTGAGAAAATAAAAAATTGCTTGCTAAAACATTTTTGAGAAAAGAAACATGATTTTTTATTTTCATGGCTGTGTGTTGTAAACTTCTGTGAAGCACTTGGGGGTTCAAAGTGCTCACCACATATCTAGATAAGTTCCTTGGGGGGTCTAGTTTCCAAAGAGTGGTCACTTGTGGGGAGTTTCTACTGTTTAGGCACATCATGTTGCGTTTGGAGAGCCCCCGGTATCAGCAAACGATTTGAGCTAATTTTTCATTCAAAAAGTCAAATGGCGCTCCTTCCCTTCTGAGCCCTACTGTGTGCCAAAACAGTGGTTTACCCCCACATGTGAGGTATCAGTGTACTCAGGAGAAATTGCCTAACACATTTTAGGATCCATTTTATCCTGTTACCCATGTGAAAATGAAAAAATTGAGGCTAAAAGAAATTTTTTGTGAAAAAAAAGTACTTTTTCATTTTTACGGATCAATTTGTGAAGCACCTGGGGGTTCGAAGTGCTCACAATGCATCTAGATAAGTTCCTTGGGGGGGTCTAGTTTCCAAAATGGGGTCACATGTGGGGAAGCTCCAATGTTTAGGCACACAGGGGCTCTCCAAACGCGACATGGTGTCCGCTAATGATTGGAGCTAATTTTTCATTCAAAAGTCAAATGGCGCTCCTTCCCTTCCGAGCCTTGCCGTGTGCACAAACAGTGGTTTGTGACCACATATGAGGTATCGGTGTACTCAGGAGAAATTGCCCAACACATTTTGAGATCCATTTCATCCTGATACCCATGTGAAAATGAAAAAATTGAGGCTAAAAGAAATTTTTTGTGAAAAAAAAGTACTTTTTTGGGGGGAGCTCCAATGTTTAGGCACACAGGGGCTCTCCAAATGCGACATGGTGTCCGCTAAAGATTGGAGCCAATTTTTAATTGAAAAAGTCAAATGGCGCTCCTTCCCTTCCAAGCCTTGTCGTGCGCCCAAACAGTGGTTCCCCTCCACATATGGGGTATCGGTGTACTCAGGACAAATTTTACAATAACTTTCGGTGTCCAGTTTCTCTTTTTACCCTTGGGAAAATAAAAAAATTGTTGCTAAAACATCATTTTTGTGACTAAAAAGTTAAATATTCATTTTTTCCTTCCATGTTGCTTCTGCTGCTGTGAAGCACCTGAAGGGTTAATAAACTTCTTGAATGTGGTTTTGAGCACCTTGAGGGGTGCATTTTTTAGAATGGTGTCACTTTTGGGTATTTTCAGCCATATAGACCCCTCAAACTGACTTCAAATGTGAGGTGGTCCCTAAAAAAAATGGTTTTGTAAATTTTGCTGTAAAAATGAGAAATTTTAGCCAAATTTCCATTTTTTTCACAAATAAACACAAAAATTATCGACCTAAATTTACCACTAGCGTGAAGCCCAATATGTCACGAAAAAACTATCTCAGAACCGCTAGGATTCGTTGAAGCGTTCCTGAGTTATTACCTCATAAAGGGACACTGGTCAGAATTACAAAAAACGGCCTGGTCATTAAGGTCAAAATAGGCTGGGTCATGAAGGGGTTAAGAACATAGGATTAATAATGGATAGGCGTCTTATTGACACCTCTCCATTATTAACCTGGCTGAATGTCACCTTACAATAGCAAGGTGACCTTAACCCTTTATTACCCCATATCCCACCACTACAGGGCGCCTTTTCTGGGGTGGCTGGGGCAGATGTTTCTAGCCTGGGGGAAGGGGGACAATAACCATGGTCCCTCTCTAGGCTATTAATATCTGCCCTCAGTCACTGGCTTTCCCACTCTGGCGGAGAAAATTGCACGGGACCCCACACCAGTTTTTTCTGTGATTTAACCCTTTATTTTAACAGCTAGAGACCCCAAATTTAGCACACAGACACTTCTAACATTAGTATGAGGAATATGTAAAAAATAAGGGATATGAAATGGTTTACTGTGTGTAGAAATTTTATCTGTTCTATTCTAACCTGTCAGTGTGATTTTACTGTACGCCGCAATGAATTGCCGGCTTTTCTATAGAACACCGGTGCGTATTTCTCGCAAGTCACACTGATAGTCCGTGTGTAAAATCCGTTTTTTTCTCGCACCCATAGACTTGCATTGGCGATTATCGCATTGCACTCGTCTGTATTACGGTCTAGTGTGACTCCGGCCTTCAGAATAGGCTGCATGCTCTATCAGTGTTACCAAACCCCAGTCCTCACAGTCCCCAATAGATCATGCCCTCAGGATTTCCTTAGTATTGCACAGGTGAGAGATCCTGTGACAAGTTCTGATTTTGTGATAAACATTCCATCACGTGTGCAATACTTGTGGAATCCAGAAGACATGACCTCCTAGCGGTCTGTGAGGACCAGAGTTTGGGAAACATTGCTCTATAATAAAATTATAAGGACAATGAGTGATAAATGACTTGGTTATCACATAAAATAAATGCCTTATTGATTCATATAAAATTATACCAGAATCTAAAACGAAAATTCCACATAGAATAAAAAAAATTGAGGGAATCAGCAGAGAACAGGACATCAAATAGAATGTAGTATCGCAAATGCCTATGCTACGGGAACGGAAGCAATGGCCGGCTAAGAATGTCAGTGCATGTAATATGAGCACAGAAATAATGACCTACGAAATGTCATAACAAGTGTATATAGACACGGAAGTAATAATCGGAAAACATTGCCTGGCTAATTATAATATATGATGCAATTCAAGATATGAGGTAAACTATACAAAACCAACAAGGAATATAGTTTCAGCTGCAACTAATGAATGGTATAGCTGATGGGTAATGCTACAGCAGAAGTACAGTAAAAACTAAAGGCTGTAGAAATGGTAAAGCTGTGGTGATTGTCTTAATAAAAGCATGCATACACCGACTGTCCTGAGCTTAGCGATGGCGTTAAACTCTGCCCCCATCTTGCGTTGCAGCACAGCCTTGGGCCTTGTTCAGAGTTAGTATTTGTTAACCTGCGAGGTAGGCAGACCAAGTTTAATCAGTGATTTTTTTTCAGCAGTTTGGTTAAATTCTCATCAGTTTTTTTTTTTTTCGCTGAGAAAGAAAAATGTTCCTAGTCAGTGGAAATTCAAGACAGCACACAGATGGCATCCAAATGCTGTCAGATTTTTTTCCATTGACCCATAGCCTTGCATTGCTGATCTTGATTAAACACTTGGATCAATATCGATTTTTGAACCGACAACCTAGTTTGAGAATAGAATCTAACATGTGAACAGCCCCATAGACCATCCGAGGTACAAGTACTATTCGTGAAATAAAACAGAGGGCTCTCTTACATGAAAAACTGATAAATGAATGAACCTTTAATTACGGTAACTGTATTTTATACCATGGCAAAATTATTCCTTGTCCTTGTAGGTATAGTAGTTTTATTGTCATAATTAGCTTTAATTTTGGATAGATATAAATACAATGCATTGTTATGTATTATATAGGGAAAAGTTAATAATAAATATTAATAATAATTTTTATTTATATAGCTCCAACATATTCCGCAGCGCTTTACAGTTTAACAGTTTCAAACACAACAGTCATAAGTAACAACGTTAACAATACAATAATTAAAGCGAAATAAGACGACCCTGCTCGTGAGAGCTTACAATCTACAATGAGGTGGGGGAGATACAACACAAGCAGCAAGACAAAGATCATGCCCACATTTATCGGAACACCTCCACATATAACAGTATCAAAATTTGTATTTTATTGGCAAACCTCAAAAAAAGTTATACAAGTGAAGAAAAAAATACACACAGCAATTAAAAACACTTAAAAATTGCAAATATGCAAATAGTCCTATACATATGTCATGCCCTAGTATAGGGGTAATGACAACCCACAAAACATGTGTCACCACCACAAGGATGTTAAAATGGTATTACTGCAAGATACAAATAATGCAAATCCTCAGGGCCCCATTATGCAATATGCATGATAATATCAATATCACATTGCCATACAAACCCAACAGTAAGGTGCATAATTTTAGCGCAGTAGTATTTAACAATTAAAGGCATCAGACACATGGCAAAAAATGAAAAAAATATTGTTGTTAGTGCTGTGGAGAGGGGCAGGGAGATGGGGAACTGAAAAATGTAAGAACCCAACCTTAACCCAAAACCCCCTCATACCCACAGTCCAAAGAATTGCTGCATGAAGTCATGTGAAGTGGGGAGACAAGATGTGGGATAGGTTCCCACGCGTATCGCCGCTCAAATTGCGGCTTCCTCAGGGAAAAGAATAGTATGGTGTGTTGAGCGTCCTTCACAACTATGTATACACATGTCTCTCATAATAGTAAAGGGTGTTCACCTCAATGAAGAAACTCCAGGGACCGCGCACATGGGGCACAATGCGGCCGCGGCCATCTTGTGAGTGCCAAAATCCAGGTTGTACAATAAAGTTATGTTAAATGACCACTGCACATGCGCAAAGTTACGAGCATAGCGTGCGCCAGCAATCCATGGCTGGCCGGTATAATCCCTGCTACGCAAGCGCAGGAGAAAGCACTGGCGCATGCGCGATGCACAGTGCTGCACCGAGGGGAGCATTGCAATTGTAAACGCTTGCCACGCACATATAGAGCTAAGATACCAATGCTAGAACAAGATCCAGTGCTTGAACTGTCTAACACCAACAAAGTAAGTGAATACACAGAATCATATACATATACATGCATACACACACACATGCATACACATATACATGCATGCACAAGAATGTGGGGGACATACAAAGTACAGGTGTGTATTTACAGTGATGGTCCAGCCATCTTCAGGGGTGGAGGATAGATGGAGATAGTGAATGGGCTACACACACAAACATACAATGACTTTGATTAGTGAACGTGGTAGGCTGCTCTGAACAAATGTGTTTTGAGTGAGCGCCTAAAACTATGCAAATTGTGGATGGTCCTAATATCTTGGGGTAGAGCATTCCAGAGGATTGGCGCAGCACGGGAGAAGTCTTGGAGTCGGGAGTGGGAGGTGCGGATTAGTGCAGAGGTTAGTCGAAAGTCATTTGCAGAGCACAGTCGTCTGTTAGGCTGATAGACAAAAATGAGGGAGGAGATGTAAGGGGGTGCCACACTGTGGAGAGCTTTGTGCATGAGAACAAGTACTTTTAATTGTATCCTGTAATGAATGGGCAGCCAGTGTAACGACTGGCGAAAAGCGGACGCGTTCGAGTAATGATTAGCCAGATGGGCGACCCTGACTGCTGCATTAAGGATAGACTGGAGAGGGGAAAAAGTATGACTATTGTAATAGAGTAGAACACTAGTTTTTATGTATGAACAATTTATTCAGGTATAATAGTTTAGCAATACATTGTTTTACTCTCACAGTTCTTTATCAAAATAGATTACATGTTGTAACGTCTGGATCATTGTGAGAAGTAAGCATGAAACACTAGCAATGGTTGTCTGTCATCAAGAAGCTGACTTAGGGTATGTGCACACGTTGCGGATTTTGCTGCGGATCCTCGGGGAATTGGCCGCTGCAGATTCGCAGCTGTTTTCCATGAGTTTACAGTACCATGTAAACTTATGGAAAACAAAATCCGAAGTACACTTGCTGCGGAAAAGACCACGCGGAAACACAGTATTGTTTATTCCGCAGCATGTCAATTCTTTGTGCGGATTCCGCAGAGGTTTACACCTGCTCCTCAATAGGAATCCGCAGGTGTAAGGCTAGGTTCACATTGCGTTAATGGGTTAATGCTAACGGACTGCGTTGCACGGCGAAATTGTCGCAATTAACGCCGTGCAACGGGTCCGTTAGCGCACCCATTGACAGCAATGTGATTTTTCTCTGTAGCGCATCGCTAGCGCATGCCATTTTCGGCACGCGCTAGCGATGTGCCGTTATTTTGTGATGGACCTCGGACACTTGCAGCGTCCGAGGTGCGTCCGAGGTCCGTTCCTCGCTAGCGCAGATCAGTGATCTGCGCTAGCGGGAACTACAAACGCGACCCCTATAAAGGCTTTGCGTTAGCGCAATCCGCTAGCGCTATGCGCTAAACGGATTGACCTAACACAATGTGAACCTAGCCTAAAACTGCAGGTGGAATCCGCACAAAAGCCACGGTAAATCCGCAGAGCGGAATTCCTGCGGATTTACCAAAATCAGTGTGGAAAAATCCGCACAACATTCCGCAACATGTGCACATACCCTTATTGTGACTCAGTGGTGGTCAGGTTGCTATTACTAGTTAGAACACTCCAAAAGCCTGCTTGTATGTTTGTTTTATTTGTAAGTCAAGTAATGAGATGTAATTAATAAAACATTTAATTAAAAAAAAAAGCTCTCCCTAAAACTTTTCTAGGCACGTCTGCTCTCTGGGGTTTACCAATTTTTGTACGACTGAGCCATGGTTACAGCCATTTTATTAATGAATACTCCAAATTGTTGTGTTCACAGGGTCCATGTCGAAGAGAAATGGAAAGCATTTTAAATCACTTAAAGATAATGAACATTTTGAGCCCTAGAGGATTTCATATTCCAAACTGTGATAAGAAAGGATTTTACAAGAAAAAACAAGTAAGTTACAGAAGAGAAATGACAAATCTGATCTTTTTATATTTTGGAATTCTGATTGTTATATAAAGCATAGCCTCACCATACCTCATCACTCATGGTGGAGCTAAGGGGAGAGGCAGAGACAAGCGCAAGTCCGAGTGCGATCTGACAAAACTTTACGCTTAGGACCAATGTTAATCTGGGAGTTTGCACAGGGCTTCTTTTCCTCTAAAGCTATGTGCACACGTTCAGGAGTTTTTGCGTTTTTTCGTCCGGTTTCCTTGGAAAAAAAAGCTTAAAAAACGAATACATTAGCATCCCATCATTTTTAATTTTTAATTTTTGTGCACATGCATGCGGGTTTCCTGCAGAAAAAGTCCAGTTTTGTTCAGGAAAATTCTGCAGAAAATCCTGACGTGTGCACATAGCCTAAATCTTCTCATCCAACAGAATCGGATCACACTATGCTCAGTCTGATCAGACTTGCATCAGAGTGTTAGGGCTCACTTGCAAGCAAAACGGACGAGTGCAATCCGATAAAAAAATCGGATTGCACTCGGACCAATGTTAGTCAATAGGTGACATCTCATTTGCGATTTTATTTTTTCTCAGCCGAAATCGGACTGAGAAAAAAATCGCAGCATGCTGCGATTTGCTGCGAGTCTCGGACGAGACTTGCCAATGCATGTCAATGGGTGCGAAAAAAAAAAATCGCACAGCACTCGCACCATGCAAGTGCTGTCCGACTTTTACGCATCGGTGTTCTTTGAAAAGCTGGTAATTAAGCGTGGTGTACAGTAAAATCACACTGACAGGTTAGAATAGAATAGATATATACACATAGAATAGGTATATATATATGTGAGGCACATATAAACATATATATCTATATGCAAATTGCCTCTTCTGAGAGAAAGAGGACTTAAACTCTATAGCGCCACCTGTTGGAAGTAGCGATCCTGCAAGTCACAATCAACCCTTTAACGAGTCGTGCAATATGACTTAGGCCGGCTTCACACTTGCGAGTTTTACGGACGTAAGAGCGCAGAAACTACGTCCGTAAAACTCGCAAAAAATACGGCACAATTATTCTCTATGCCCCTGCTCCTATCTGCCGTATTTTACTGATCAGTATTATACGGCTTTCTACGGCCGTACAAAATCGCAGCATGCTGCGTTTGTCACCGTACTGCGCAAGAAATACGCCAATGAAAGTCTATGGAAGCGTGAAAAATACGGATTTCACACGGACAAGCAGTGTGACTTGCGAGAAATACGCAGCGCTGTTAGAGAGAAAAGCCGGTAATTCAGTGCGGTGTACAGTAAAATCACACTGACAGCTTCCAGTAGAATAGGTAGAATAAATGTGTACACATAGAATAGGTATATATATATATATATATATATATATATATGTCAGTGAGACACATATATGTATATATATTAATATTTATTCCAGCGCTATACAGCTTGAAAGCCGGTAATTCAATTACCGGCTTTTTCTTTCTCCTTCCTAAAACCCGACATGATTTGAGACATGGTTTACATACAGTAAACCATGTCTTCTCTCCATTTTTTTTGCAGATTCCACACTACTAATGTCAGTAGTGTGTATCTGCAAAATTTGGCCGTTCTAGCTCTTAAAATAAAGGGTTAAATGGCGGAAAAAATTGGCGTGGGCTCCCGCGCAATTTTCTCCGCCAGAGTAGTAAAGCCAGTGACTGAGGGCAGATATTAATAGCCTGGAGAGGGTCCACGGTTATTGCCCCCCCCCTGGCTAAAAATATCTGCCCCCAGCCACCCCAGAACAGGCACATCTGGAAGATGCGCCTATTCTGGCACTTGGCCACTCTCTTCCCATTCCCGTGTAGCGGTGGGATATGGGGTAATGAAGGTTTAATGCCACCTTGCTATTGTAAGGTGACATTAAGCCTAATTAATAATGGAGAGGCGTCAATTATGACACCTATCCATTATTAATCCAATTGAATGAAAGGGTTAAATAAAACACAAACACATTATTTAAAATTATTTTAATGAAATAAAAACAATGGTTGTTGGAGTATTTTATTCTACGCCCAATCCAGTCACTGAAGACCCTCGTTCTGTGAAAGAAAAAACATAATAAACCAACAATATACTTACCCTCCGCAGATCTGTAACGTCCAACGATGTAAATCCTTCTGAAGGGGTTAAAACATTTTGCAGCAAGGAGCTTTGCTAATGCAGGCTGCTCCTCGCTGCAAAACCCCGGGGAATGAGTCTAAATATAGATCAATGAGCTATATTTAGCTTCATTTGCGGTGAGGCGCCCTCTCCTGGATGTTCATAGATCGTGGGAACTTGCCTAGAAAGCCTGGGAGATACACACTACTGACATTAGTAGTGTGGAATCTGCAAAAAAAATGGAGAGAAGACATGGTTTACTGTATGTAAACCATGTCTCAAATCATGTCGGGTTTTAGGAAGGAGAAAGAAAAAGCCGGTAATTGAATTACCGGCTTTCAAGCTGTATAGCGCTGGAAAAAATATTAATATATATACATATATGTGTCTAATGACATATATATATATATATATGTATATATATATATATATATATATATATATATATATATATATATATATATATATAGACAGTATATATATATTCTTTTCTTTTTGGGACACATGGATCATTTCTATAGCGGTATGTTGGTTTTGCAAGCCTGCGAGAAAACCACGCAGTACGGATGCCATACGGATTACATACGGAGGATGCCATGCGCAAAAAACGCTGACACACCCTGCCTACGGAGGAGCTACGGACCACTATTTTCGGGACATTTCAGCGTATTACGGCTGTAATATACGGACCGTATTTTCATACGCTGAGTGTGAAGCCGGCCTTAGGATAAAAGCCAAATCAATATCTCAATTCGCAGACACTGTGTTTCGGGCTGTTGGCCCTCGTCAGTGCGAAGCATAAGAACTAATTTGGCTAGGCGAGAGGCTCTGGACTGGGGTCTAAGTGGTATCATTTGTCCTTATGGAGAGTGACATTCCATCTCTGGCTTGTCAAGGTAAGGAGGCTTATTCGCCATGCAATGCTCCTCTGGGAAATATAATATGCAAATTGCCTCTTCTGAGAAAAAGAGGACTTAAACTCTATAGCGCCACCTGTTGGAAGTAGCGATCCTACAAGTCACAATCAACCCTTTAACGAGTCGTGCAATATGACTTAGGATAAAAGCCAAATTAATATCTCAATTCGCAGACACGGTGATAGATATATATACCGTATATACTCGAGTATAAGCCGAGATTTTCAGCCCAAATTTTGGGGCTGAAAGTGCCCCTCTCGGCTTATACTCGAGTCAAGGTGGGTGGCAGGGTCGGCGGGTGAGGGGGTGAGGGCGCTGAGGCATACTTACCTAGTCCCAGCGATCCTGGCGCTGTCCCTGCCGTCCCACGGTCTTCTGTGCTGCAGCTTCTTCCCCTCTTCAGCGGTCACGTGGGACCGCTCATTACAGAAATGAATAGGCGGCTCCACCTCCCATAGGGGTGGAGCCGCCTATTCATTTCTCTAATCAGCGCTGCCGGTGACCGCTGATTAGAGAAAGAAGCTGCGGCACCGAAGACAGCTGTGACAGGCAGGGGGAGCCGGACGTCGGGACCAGGTAAGTATGTAATATTCACCTGTCCGCGTTCCAGCCGCCGGGCGCTGCTCCATCTTCCCGGCGCCTCCATCTTCCCGGCGTCTGCGCTCTGACTGTTCAGGTCAGAGGGCGCGATGACGCATATAGTGTGCGCGGCGCCCTCTGCCTGATCAGTCAGCGCAGAGAGACGCCGGGATCGGACACCGGAACGAGACGCTGGGAGCTGCAATCAAGAGAGGTGAGTATGGCTTTTTTTTTTTTTTTTTTTACTGCAGCAGCAGCGGCAATGGCACAGCTTTATATAGGGAACTATGAACGGTGCAGAGCACTATATGGCAGAGCTATAGGGAAATAATGAATGGTGCAGAGCACTATATGGGGCACAGCTATAGAGAACAATGAACGGTGCAGAGCACTATATGGGGCACAGCTATAGGGAACAATGAACGGTGCAGAGCACTATATGGGGCACAGCTATAGGGAACAATGAACGGTGCAGAGCACTATATGGGGCACAGCTATAGGGAACAATGAACGGTGCAGAGCACTATATGGGGCACAGCTATAGGGAACAATGAACGGTGCAGAGCACTGTATGGGGCACAGCTATAGGGAACAATGAACGGTGCAGAGCACTATATGGGGCACAGCTATAGGGAAATGATGAACGGTGCAGAGCACTATATGGGGCACAGCTATAGGGAACAATGAACGGTGCAGAGCACTGTATGGGGCACAGCTATAGGGACAATCATGAATGGTGCAGAGCACTATGTGGGGCACAGCTATGGGGCAATAATGAACATGCAGAGCACTATATGGCACAGCTATGGGGCAAAAATGATCTATTTTTATTTTTGAAATTCACCGGTAAATGCTGGATTTCCACCATAGGCTTATACTCGAGTCAATAAGTTTTCCCAATTTTTTTTGTGCAAAATTAGGGGGGTCGGCTTATACTCGAGTATATACGGTATATATTTATATATATATATATGTATTCCACAGGCACAAAGCAACAAAAACGGCACTGTCTGAACAAAGCTGAGGCTACTCCAATCCTTGAGCCAGGTGTCACCCAACAGCCAATAGGCTATCAGCCACACATAAAGAAACCGGGTGCTCTTCAAAAGAAAAAACAGACGATTCCACTGGTACATGCAAGAAAAAAGGAAGGCACTCACCGGTCTAAAATTCCCAACTTTATTTCATCTTCATAAAAACTTCATGGCCAGGGGAGTGAGGAAAGGAGCTCTTGTGAACAGGAGCAAACGATGGCCGTTTCGCGCTGTGCTTGTGCTTCTACGGGTCACATATGAGCATCGACCGCTGGGCCGCACTCATAGTGATCTGACAATGACAACCACAGGGGTGACTCGACAACCCATCGGTGACTCGTGGTCATGTGACACATGCGCCGATGAGCGGGGTTAATGACGCGCTTCCTGCCCGTGCATGTTAAATGCTGCTGTCAGAGTTTGACAGCGGCATTTAACATGTTAACAGCCGTGTGTGGATTGCGATTCCACCCGCGGCTGTTAGAGGCACGTGACAGCTGATCAGATCAGCTCTCATGGGCCGGAAAAGGTGCAGGCTCACCAATGGAGCCCACCCCAAACAGAGGGAGGCGTCCAATGTCGGATATATCTGTCATTTGACGTTAAGGGGTTAAACAGGCAGGATTGGCTATGCCCCAACCTGCCTATTTTTGCAACATTAGCCAGGACAGGGGTTAAAATACCAAAGATCACAGGATTTTTCCTGTTATTCCACGCCACAATTCTGGTGAAAACGCATTCATCAATCAGGGCCTTGGACTCGGTGTAGTCCACGGTAGAACTGATTCTTAGAGATGGTGCACATGACAGCTTTCTCTTCATCTGAGAAATACAACACAATTTTTTTTTTCTCACTACAGTCCAAGTGCGGTCAAAATCTGACATATCACAGTTCCCTCCCTTCTCTCTGACTGCTCAGTCCAAGGCAATCTTGCCTTACGCAGGCGTGTACTACGGAGGACATAGAATGAACTTCAATCCAATATTGCGGCCAGCATGCAGCCATCGGGTAAGGAAAGGGTGAATCAAACCCCCGAAAACCCCGCCCATATGACCAAAAACCGGTCCCGCCAAATTCAGGTGACAGGTTCCCTTAAATTTTTGATTTTCCTTTATGCCACTTAGCGTGTGGTAAAGATATAACACATCCATCTTTATCATTATATATCTTTTTTTTCTTAAGGTTTTACTACTTTAACCCTGAAAGTATGGCTAGTCAAAATGTATTTATATTTTTTTTCGTCAAAGAAAAAAAAGAGAGCTATTTTTCTGCTGAGTCATGTGAGGGGTTGTTTTTACAGGGTTTTTTTTTTCATTTTTCAAATCTTATTAGACTGAGTTCACCCGTTGCGTATTTGTTGCCGCACAATGTAAGTGAATACTGTGTTGGCAAACCCAATTAACTGCAGGCAAAGCATTCTAGGCATACCGTGGATTTTCACTTCTGCAGCATGCCTTATTTGTTGTGGAAACGCTGTAGCATTTATTTAGTAAGATCCATTGCACTGTCCATACCTGAGGCGAAATTTGTGACTGAGACAGTTAAATTTAACATTTATTTACTTACAAAAAAAGCGCTAAATATTTTTCTTTTTCTTTGGCACTAAACAGACATTGCATTTTAAATCCTGGTGACATGCTGACCTTTTTGGCTGCATGCTTGGCATCTAACTTGGGTATAAGTTTACTTAGCATGGACAATATGTGCTATTTTCCTCTTGACAAAAAATGTTGGCAATAAATCATGAACCATGAAATCATTCCTATTTTAACTATCTGGTATGCATCCACTAGTATCCATATTTTACAATTACAGTAGTATACCTGTACTAAAACATTGTAACTTTAAAGCAGGGGTCCCCAACTCCAGTCCTCAAGGCCCACCAACAGGTCATGTTTTCAGGATTTCCTTTGCATTGCACAGGTGATGCAATTATTACCTGGGCAAGACTAAGGAAATCCTGAAAACATGACATGTTGGTGGGCCTTGAGGACTGGAGTTGGGGACCCCTGCTTTAAAGGGTGCGAAAAAAAAGTTACAGCTCACCACACCTGCAGGTATTGATCGTCTGGTGCTTGGTTCCTGGAGCAAAGGCACTAAGTCCACTGTGAAATAGGCTGACACTCTGTCTATAATCTCTGTCCTTTTAAAATGGATCTGATTTATTTAATGAATGATATAAAAAGATCTGACTTATTTTGTGATATTACATCTCCTTAGTCATGTCAAAGAAAAGAGGGAGACATAAAAGCACAAATAGGGTCTTATCAAACATTACACAAAGTTGCCCACATAGAGAACTAATCACCTGGTGAGATTGAAGGAAGGACATATATTAATGGCGGCTGCTGCAGATCCACAGGTCAGTGCAGGACCTGATTGAAACACACACTTAGGTAGGAAAAAAGCATTATCCCCGCTCTGCCGCAAGAAGAATTCCAAAAATTGTAGAGGTTTCAACGTGGTTTATTCTACGCGTTTCAGGGTTCAGGTGACACCTTCATCAGGACATACCACAAATAACAATATTTGTCTATTTTTCTGTTGACTGAAACGTCGCTACAGAAGGCAGAATAAATGTGAGTTTTTATTTTTTCACCTTCCATTGTGGCGCTGTCTTTTTTATTTGAAGTCTTGGTACGTTGTCCGGGATGGGCTCCCTGGCTCTGGATGTGCGCCCCTGTGTCCGCTGAGACCTTTATTTGCAAAAAAAAGGGTGCGGTTTTGACTTTTTTCTGTACTGTATTGCCCAGTCACATACTATATTGCCCAGCCACATAGTATATTGCCCAGCCACGTAGTATATTGCCCAGTCACGTAGTATATTGCACAGCCCGCGTAGTACATTGTCCAGCCCGCGTAGTACATTGTCCAGCCCGTGTAGCATATTGCCCAGCCCACATAGTATATAGCAATGTGGGCCTTCCCTTCTTCTGAGATGCATTTAACTCATTGTTGGCCAGTTGTACTGTTATGATCTGGTGGCCTAGGAGCAGCATGAGACGGACTCTGGAGAAGGTGGTCCCTGTACTGACCGCAAACCCTGAACCTAGCAGCGCAACTAGAAGTAGCCGTGGGGGGTACCTAACACTCCCTAGACCCCTCGACACAGCCTAAGAACTAACTTCCCCTAAAGACAGAAACAGGAAACCTATCTTGCCTCAGAGAAAATCCCCAAAGGATAGATAGCCCCCCACAAATATTGACTGTGAGAGGAGAGGGAAATAACATACGCAGACATGAAATCAGAATTTAGCATAGGAGGCCATACTAGCTAAAAAGAAAGAATAGAACGGAGTACTATGCGGTCAGTATAAAAACACTAGAAAATATCCACCACAGAAAATACAAATCACCACATCTGACTAAAGACATGGGGGGGTATATCTGCATCTCCAGAGACACAGCTTGGCTGCAAAAAATCCTTCACAGACAAAGCTGGACAAAACAAAACATGAAAATGCACAGAACTATATGGTCTACAGCAGGTGGACAGCAAAAACAAGGCCAGAACTTATCTTTGAAGAAATGAACAGCAGACCAGGAGAGACCAGGAATGGATGTGAATCCTCCAAAAACAATGGACAACTGGCACTGACTAAAGGATAAAGCAGGACTTAAATAGCCCAGCCCAGATTGCAAAAAATGGATACACCTGATAAATGCTGCGATCCAACTACCGCAGCACTACCACTCATAACCACCGGAGGGAGCCCAAGAGCAGAATTCACAACAGTACCCCCCCTTGAGGAGGGGTCACCAAACCCTCACCAGAGCCAATCAGGATGAGCCAAATGAAAGGCACGAACCAAATCGTCAGCATGAACATCGGAGGCAACAACCTAAGAATTATCCTCCTGGCCATAACCCTTCCATTTGACCAGATACTGAAGCTTCCGCCTCGAAAAACGAGAATCCAAAATCTTCTCAACCACATACTCCAACTCCCCATCAATCAACACCGGAGCCGGAGGATCAACAGAGGGAACAACGGCCACCACATACTTCCGCAACAAAGATCTATGGAAAACATTATGTATGGAAAAAGAGGCTGGAAGGGCCAAACGAAAAGACACTGGATTGATAATCTCAGAAATCTTATAAGGACCAATAAACCGAGGCTTGAACTTAGGGGAAGAAACCTTCATAGGAACATGACGGGAAGACAACCAGACCAAATCCCCAACCCGAAGCCGGGAACCAACACACCGACGACGGTTAGCAAAACGCTGAGTCTCCTCCTGAGACTACACCAAATTGTCCACCACATGAGCCCAAATCTGCTGCAGCCTGTCAACCACCGAATCCACACCAGGACAATCAGAATGCTCAACCTGCCCTGAAGAAAAACGAGGATGAAAACCAAAATTACAAAAAAAGGCGAAAACAAGGTAGCAGAACTAGCCCGATTATTAAGGGCAAACTCAGCCAATGGTAAGAAAGCCACCCAATCATCCTGATCAGCAGACACAAAGCATCTCAAATAGGTTTCCAAAGTCTGATTAGTTTGCTCGGTTTGGCCATTTGTCTGAGGATGAAATGCGGAAGAAAAAGACAAATCAATGCCCAGCTTAGCTCAAAAGGCCCGCCAAAACCTAGAAACAAACTGGGAACCTCTATCAGACACAATATTCTCCGGAATGCCATGCAAATGAACCACATGCTGACAAAACAACGGAACCAAATCAGAAGAGGAAGGCAATTTAGGCAAAGGTACCAAATGAACCATCTTAGAAAACCGGTCACAAACCACCCAGATAACAGACATCCTCTGGGAAATCGGAAGCTCTGAAATAAAATCCATAGAAATATGCGTCCAAGGTCTCTCAGGGACCGGCAAAGGCAGAAGCAACCCACTAGCGCGGGGACAGCAAGGCTTAGCCCGCGCACGAATCCCACAGGACTGCACAAAAGAACGCACATCCCGCGACAAAGAAGGCCACCAAAAGGACCTACCAACCAAATCTCTGGTACCAAAAATCCCAGGATGGCCAGCCAACACAGAACAATGAACCTCAGAATTCACTTTACTAGTCCATCTATCAGGAACAAACAGTTTCCCCAGTGGACAGCAGTCAGGTTTATTAGCCTGAAATTCCTGAAGAACCCGTCGTAAATCAGGGGAGATGGCAGAAAGAATAACACCTTCCTTCAAAATGCCGACCGGCTCAAGAACCCCAGGGGAATCAGGAAAAAAACTCCTAGAGAGGGCATCCGCCTTAACATTCTTAGTACCAGGAATGTATGAGACCACAAAATCAAAACGGGAGAAAAACAGGGACCATCGAGCCTGTCTAGGATTCAGCCGTTTGGCAGACTCGAGGTAAATCAGATTCTTATGATCGGTCAGGACCACAATACGGTGCTTGGCCCCCTCAAGCCAATGACGCCACTCCTCAAATGCCCACTTCATAGCCAACAACTCCCGATTGCCGACATCATAATTGCGTTCCGCAGGCGAAATCTTCCGAGAAAAGAAGGCACACGGTTTCATCAAGGAACCATCAGAATTCCTCTGAGACAAAACAGCCCCTGCCCCAATCTCAGACGCGTCAACCTCAACCTGAAATGGAAGAGAAACATCCGGCTGACGCAACACAGGGGCAGAAGTAAATTGGCGTTTAAGCTCTTGAAAGGCAGAAACAGCCGCAGAGGACCAATTCATCACATCAGCGCCTTTCTTCGTCAAATCGGTCAGAGGTTTAACCACACTGGAGAAGTTGGCAATGAAACGACAATAAAAATTAGCAAAGCCCAAGAATTTCTGAAGGCTCTTCACAGATGTGGGCTGAATCCAATCATGAATGGCCTGAACCTTAACCGGATCCATTTCTATAGATGAGGGAGAAAAAATGAAGCCCAAAAAAGAAACCTTCTGCACTCCAAAGAGGCACTTCGACCCCTTCACAAATAAAGCATTATCACGGAGGATCTGAAATACCATCCTGACCTGTTTCACATGAGACTCCCAATCATCGGAAAAAATCAAAATATCATCCAAATATACAACCATGAATTTATCAAGATAACTCCGAAAGATATCATGCATGAAGGACTGGAACACAGATGGGGCATTAGAGAGTCCGAATGGCATCACTAGGTATTCAAAATGGCCTTCAGGCGTATTAAATGCAGTTTTCCATTCGTCACCCTGTTTAATACGAATAAGATTATATACCCCTCGAAGGTCAATCTTAGTAAACCAGCTAGCCCCCTTAATCCTAGCAAACAAATCAGTAAGCAAAGGCAAAGGGTATTGAAATTTGACCGTGATCTTATTCAAGAGGCGATAATCAATACACGGTCTCAAGGAGCCATCCTTCTTGGCAACAAAAAAAAACCTGCTCCCAATGGTGAAGAAGATGGCCGAATATGCCCCTTCTCCAAAGACTCCTTAATATAGCTCCGCATGGCGGCATGTTCTGGCACAGACAGGTTGAAAAGTCGACCCTTAGGGAACTTACAACCTGGAATCAAGTCAATAGCACAATCATAGTCCCTATTTGGTGGAAGGGAACTAGATTTAGGCTCATCGAATACATCCTGGAAATCTGACAAAAACTCAGGAATTTCAGAAGAGGGGGAAGAGGAAATTGACATCAAAGGAACGTGATCATGAACCCCCTGACAACCCCAACTAGTCACAGACATGGATTTCCAATCTAACACCGGATTATGTAGCTGTAAACATGGAAAACCCAGCAAATTATCATCATGCAAGTTATGCAACACAAGAAAACGACAATCTTCCTGATGGGCTGGTGCCATGCGCATGGTCAGCTGTGTCCAAAACTGAGGTTTATTTTTAGCCAACGGTGTAGCATCAATCCCCCTTAAAGGAATAGGCTGCAAGGGGAAACCACAACGTCTGGCAAATTCCAAGTCTATCAAATTCAGAGCGGCGCCTGAATCCACAAATGCCATGACAGAAAACGACGATATTGAGCAGATCAAGGTCACAGATAACAGAAATTTTGGTTGTACAGTACTGATGGTAACAGAACTAGCGATTCTCTTAGTACGCTTAGGGCAATCAGAAATAACATGAGCAGAATCGCCGCAGTAAAAACACAACCTATTCTGACGCCGAAATCCTTGTCGTTCAGCTCTAGACAAAATCCTATCACACTGCATAGGCTCAGGGCTCCTCTCAGAGGACAACGCCACAGTGTGCACAACTCTGCGCTCGCGCAAGCGCCGATCAATCTGAATGGCCAGAGACCTAGAATCACTCAGACCAGCAGGCGTGGGGAACCCCACCATAACATCTTTAATGGATTCAGAAAGACCCTTTCTGAAAATTGCCGCCAAGGCATCCTCATTCCATTTAGTCAGTACAGACCATTTTCTAAATTTCTGGCAATACGATTCTGCCGCTTCTTGACCCTGACCCAGGGCCAACAAGATCTTCTCTGCTTGATCCACAGAATTAGGCTCATCATACAATAACCCCAATGCTTGAAAGAAAGAATCAACATTAAGCAAAGCAGGATTGCCAGATTCCAGGGAAAATGCCCAATCCTGTGGGTCACCACGCAGCAAGGATATGATGATTTTAACCTGCTGAATGGGATCAGCAGAAGAACGGGGTCTCAATGCAAAAAACAGTTTACAATTATTTTTGAAACTCAAAAATTTGGATCTGTCACCAAAAAACAAATCAGGAGTGGGAATCTTGGGTTCTAAGGCAGGAGTCTGAATAATAAAATCTGAAATACCCTGTACCCTAGCAGCAAGCTGATCCTCCCGAGAAACTAACTCCTGAACATTCATGTTATTACTAGGCTCCGTAGCCACCCAGAGATTAAGAGGAAAGAGAACACAAAATAGACTGGAGAAAAAAAAAGGCTCAAGAGCTTCCTTCCCTTCTTCTGAGATGCATTTAACTCATTGTTGGCCAGTTGTACTGTTATGATCTGGTGGCCTAGGAGCAGCCTGAGACGGACTCTGGAGAAGGTGGTCCCTGTACTGACCGCAAACCCTGAACCTAGCAGCGCAACTAGAAGTAGCCGTGGGGGGTACCTAACACTCCCTAGACCCCTCGACACAGCCTAAGAACTAACTTCCCCTAAAGACAGAAACAGGAAACCTATCTTGCCTCAGAGAAAATCCCCAAAGGATAGATAGCCCCCCACAAATATTGACTGTGAGAGGAGAGGGAAATAACATACGCAGACATGAAATCAGAATTTAGCATAGGAGGCCATACTAGCTAAAAAGAAAGAATAGAACGGAGTACTATGCGGTCAGTATAAAAACACTAGAAAATGTCCACCACAGAAAATACAAATCACCACATCTGACTAAAGACATGGGGGGGTATATCTGCATCTCCAGAGACACAGCTTGGCTGCAAAAATCCTTCACAGACAAAGCTGGACAAAACAAAACATGAAAATGCACAGAACTATATGGTCCACAGCAGGTGGACAGCAAAAACAAGGCCAGAACTTATCTTTGAAGAAATGAACAGCAGACCAGGAGAGACCAGGAATGGATGTGAATCCTCCAAAAACAATGGACAACTGGCACTGACTAAAGGATAAAGCAGGACTTAAATAGCCCAGCCCAGATTGCAAAAAATGGATACACCTGATAAATGCTGCGATCCAACTACCGCAGCACTACCACTCATAACCACCGGAGGGAGCCCAAGAGCAGAATTCACAACACATATCCCTGTTAAAAAAAAAGAATTAAAATAAAAAATAGGTATATACTCCCCTTCTGTTGGCCCCTTGGTCCAGGAAGCGTTTACCGACGCTCCTCGTGCGCTCCGGTCTCAAGAGTGCATTGCAGTCTCGCAAGATGATGACGTAGCGGTCTCTCGAGACCGCTGCGTCATCATCTCGCGAGATTGCAATGCATGTACCGGTCACAGGAGCGACACGAGGAGCGGGAAAGGCGCCGGAAGGTGAGTATATGATGCTTTTTTATTTTTTTTATTATTTTTAACATTAGATCTTTTACTATTGATGCTGCATAGGCAGAATCAATAGTAAAAAAGTTGGTCACACAAGGTTAATAGCGGCGTTAATGGAGTGCGTTACACCGCGGCATAACGTGGTCCATTAGTGCTGCCATAACCCTGTGTGAGCGCTGACTGGAGGGGAGTATGGAACAGGCACTGACTGCGGGGAGGAAGGAGCGGCCATGTTGCCGCCGGACTGTGCCCGTCGTTGATTGGTCGTGGCAATGGTCGTGATGGTGTCTCCGCGGTGTTGGATGTTTTGGTCTCCACGAGGTCAATCATCCGTGCCTTAATGGTCGTGGGCGTTTTGCCACGACCAATCACCGACTTGTATTTCCATGACAGACAGAAGCCGCGACCAATGAATATCCATGACAGACAGACAGACGGAAGTAGTATATAGTAGATGGTAATGTAGCTAATCTCCTTGGATATGTACGGCAGAGAAAAATTGATGGGTTTCAACGCAGGATAGTGTGGATGGTAAATAAGCAGCCCCAATCACGTTTCAAAGAAATGCAAGCTGTCTTACCAGATCAGGGTGCAACACGGTCAGCGCAAAAAGTCAACATTTGAATTAAATTAAACACTATGGGAAGAGACCCAGAAGGACCCCACTGCCGACACAGACATAAAAAGCTAGATTGTAGTTTGCTAAAATGTATGTGAGTAAGCCAAATTCCTTCTAGAAAAGCATTTTGTGGGCAGATAACGTCAAGATAGAGCTTTTTGATAAAGCACAATAAAGCCCATCATTCTACTGTTTACCGAAAACAGAATGAGGCCTACAAAGAGAAGAACACTGAACTTCCACTATATTTAACTGTAAGTACTAAGATGTTTTGGGGTGCTTTTGCTGCCTCTGGCACTAGGTGCCTTGACTGTGTGCAAGGCTTCATGAAATCTGAAGATTACCAAAGGATTTTTGGTTGCAATGTAGTACCCAGTGTTAGAAAGCTGGGTTTGTGTCCCAGGTAATGGGTCTTCCAGCAGGACAATGACCCCAAGCAAGAAGCACCCAGAAACGGATGGAAACAAAGCACTGAATAGTTCTGAAGTGGTCAGGAATGAGTCTGGATCTAAATCTCATTGAATACCTGGGGAAAATGCAACCTTCAAATATGAGAGACCTGGAGCAGTTTGTAAAGGAAGAGTGGTCCAAAACTCCAGTTGATAAATGTAAGAAGCTTGTTGATTTGTTTTAGGAAGCAATTGATTGCAGTTGTTCCAAAGGTTGTGCAACCAGATATTAAGTTGAGGGTGATTAACAATTTTGTCCAGCCCATTTTTAGGGTTTAGTGTAAAATTTTATGTCCAATTTTCCACGTTTTTGTGATTGTTCAAATGCACACAAAGGAATTAAACATGAGTAATTGCAATACTTTTCTTGAACATCTTCATGGATGCCAACAGTTTTGACCATGACTATCTGACAAACATGCAGGTTGTGGCCCATGTCCAAATTTTGCATGGAGGCTCATTGAACTTTAGTTACACCATTGAATGTAACTCCTGTGTACTTTTGAAAAGGGTCTGGTAAGGCATTAATTGCCAAACTCCGTGAAAACCGGCTGTACACTAGTAAGATAAAAGCTATAATTGCAGGAGAATGACAGCAGATAGAAAAAACAAGTCCATTTCAAATTTATTTTCATGCTATCAAACTTATTAAAGTGTTTTAATAACATGGGAATACTACCCCTTTAAATTTAGCTTAGGTGTGTGAGTTCCAGTACCACCTTCTGAATCAAACTCAGAAAAAATATAAGAGGTTTGAAATTGAGGTTGTGGGTAGAAAATGCCTTTAAAAATTCCACATGCAAAACACTTTCCCATCTAACATAATAGGAAAATAGACAGGGGAGGACAACAATATAAAAAGACCATTCAAGTTGAAGTTTGATAACTTTTTTCTTTTTTAATATTCATTTATAAGAATCAAAGTTTTAACTTATTTTATGTATTTATTTTGTATTGCAGTGTCGTCCATCAAAAGGCAGAAAAAGAGGAAATTGCTGGTGTGTGGATAAATATGGACAACCTCTTCCAGGATATGATGTGAATAACAAGGGAGACACCAACTGCTTTAACCTGGAAAGCAAATGAGTTTAACCGATGGGTCCATTGTTGGCTAAAAGGACTGAATAAAAAAAAAAGCTATTGGAAGGAATAGAAGAACATCGCAAAATATTACTTGAACTGGAGCTGCAATCTAAACTTAACATCAAGGTTGAATATTTTACTATATTGTGGACATCACAGCTGAAACCTGCCACTGATAATCTTGCAGCTTTATCTCTGAATTTCTATGTATTCTGCACTATTGAACCTAAAAAAGTGACCTTGGAGGTGGGGCAAAGCACTTCACATTGGATTTAGAGAAAAGACCCCTGTGACCAATTCAGTTTTGCAACAGCTCAAGCAATCATTACATCTCCTTGATTAAGTTGTTGTGTTTTTTTTCTTGTTTGTTTTTTTTTTGTTCACTCTTTTCAGCAGATCTTTTTGTGAAATTTATCTGCACGGGTATTTTTTTTTCCCTTTTGAGGATTTGCTATTTTCTTTCTAAATATATTATGAATATTGTTAGTCTGTATTTAATATATTTTTATATAAACTTTATTTAAACATAAATTATACTTTATTGATCCACTAAGCCTCTTTATTTATAGTCATCGTGAACTTAAACTGATGCAACGCTATATAAATATTACTTGAAATAATATTTTGACTATGAGTAATGCTCAATGTGCACTGAAAATGCGTAACTCATTTACAGTAAAATGGGATTGAACAAAACCCTATACAGAAAGAGTGAACAAAGATTTGAGGGTTTGCTGCAACTTTATTTGGACACAGGGCTCTGCAATGTCACTGTGTACCATGCAATAGTCCTTGTATACACTACATATATATATAAGTATTGAGGCACCTCACAATCACTGAATTTATGCTTTTCATTCAGGCCCATTGCCACAGGTGTATAAAATCAAAGCACATGGTTATGTAGTCTGCCTTTACTAACATTTGTGAAAGAATGGGCTGTTCTAAAGCGCTCACTAAATTCAAGGATGGTGTTGTTGCAATTAAATACAAGTCGATTTGTGAAATATCATCCATCCGAAATATTTACGCAAGTATAAACTGAATTATTGAAAACTAGTTGTTGGAATTGACTAGTAACTACAGCTGTGTTGCCACAAAGTAGCAGACAACGTAAAGTTACAGAGCCAGTCTTCGAGTGCTGAGTTGTAAAAAAAAAAAAAAAGTTGCCAACCCTCTGGCTCAATAACTGCAGATATCATATGAAGAAACACGGCACTCTGTACTAGTCAGCTGCAGGTGCTCAAGTAGGGTATCCAGCCCACTGTATCAAATGTTCAGAGGAAACTTGGCACTCAAAAATTGAAAACAAGGTGTCCATTTATTATGCATCCAGAAAATAAATTGTTAAACGTTTTCGGTACACCACTGGACCTTCATCAGAACATTCTGGTTCAGTAGTGTGGGTTTATTCTCCTCATACACTGGTGTTTCAGAGGAAGACTAATGGTGCCTGGAGGTGCATCTGTGGCGTCATCGCTGAGGGTATGCGCTGTGTGCTGGTTAAGTGATCCAGCGCTGCTGCAGTGTGCGAGCTCAGTCGCTGTGGGTGTGCGCATACCCACAGCAACTGAGCTTGCACACTGCAGCAGCGCTGGATCACTTAACCAGCAGACCGCGCATACCCTCAGCGACGACCTGCCGCATGCCACAGATGCGCAGTTTATATGTACATTGGACTCCGACCACCAGGCACCATTAGTCTTCCTCTGAAACTCCAGTGTATGAGGAGAATAAACCCACAATACTGAACCAGAATATTCTGATGAAGGTCCAGTGGTGGACCGAAAACGTTCAACAATTTATTGTCTGGATGCATAATAAATGAACACCCCTTTTTTTTTTTAATTTTTGGGAGCCAAGTTTCTTCTGAACATTCAATAACTGCAGTGTTCCAACCCCCCTCCAACTTTCCAACTTTAAAGAGTAAATGTCATTTTAGTTTTTGTTTCATAAATCAATAGTACAAGTGAAAATAAGAAACTTTTGTTTCTCACGATCTTAATTTCTGTGTTGCATGTCCTGGATGCTGATGGAGTGCGTAGCAAAGGTCAGTGCTCCAGAGCTACATCTTTCATATTGACATACAGTACAGACCAAAAGTTTGGACACACCTTCTCATTTAAAGATTTTTCTGTATATTTATGACTATGAAAATTGTACATTCGCACTGAAGGCATCAAAACTATGAATTAACACATGTGGAATTATATACTTAGCAAAAAAGTGTGAAACAACTGAAAATATGTCTTATATTCTAGGTTCTTCAAAGTAGCCACCTTTTGCTCTGATGACTGCTTTGCACACACTTGGCATTCTCTTGATGAGCTTCAAGAGGTAGTCACCGGAAATGGTTTTCACTTCACAGGTGTGCCCTGTCAGGTTTTATATGTGAGATTTCTTGCATTATAAATGGGGTTGGGACCATTAGTTGTGTTGAGTAGAAGTCTGGTGAATACACAGCTGATAGTCCTGCTGAATAGACTGTTAGAATTTGTATTATGGCAAGAAAAAAGCAGCTAAGTAAAGAAAAAGAGTGGCCATCATTACTTTAAGAAATGAAGGTCAGTCAGCCCGAAAAATTGGGAAAACTTTGAGTGTCCCCAAGTGCAGTTGCAAAAACCATCAAGCGCTACAAAGAAACTGGCTTACATGAGGACCGCCCCAGGAAAGGAAGACCAAGAGTCACCTCTGCTTCTGAGGATAAGGTTATCCGAGTCACCAGCCTCAGAAATCGCAGGTTAGCAGCAGCTCAGATTAGAGACCAGGTCAATGCCACAAAGTTTTAGCAGCAGACACATCTCTACAACAACTGTTGGAGACTTTATTCAGAAGACCTTCATGGTAAAATAGCTGCTAGGAAACCACTGCTAAGGACAGGCAACAAGCAGAAGAGACTTGTTTGGGCTAAAGAACACAAGGAATAGACATGAGACCAGTGGAAATCTGTGCTTTGGTCTGACGAGTCCAAATTTGAGATCTTTGGTTCCAACCACCGTGTCTTTGTGAGACGCAGAAAAGGTGAACGGATGGACTCTACATGCCTGGTTCCCACCGTGAAGCATGGAGGAGGAGGTGTGATGGTGTGGGGGTGCTTTGCTGGTGATACTGTTGTGGATTTATTAAAAATTGAAGGCATACTGAACCAGCATGGCTATCACAGCATCTTGCGGCATGCTATTCCATCCGGTTTGCGTTTAGTTGGACCATCATTTATTTTTCAACAGGACAATGACCCCAAACACACCTCCAGGCTGTGTAAGGGCTATTTGACCAAGAAGGAGAGTGATGGGGTGCGAACGCCAGATGACCTGGCCTCCACAGTCACCAGACCTGAACCCAATCAAGATGGTTTGGGGTGAGCTGGACCGCAGAGTGAAGGCAAAAGGTCCAACAAGCACTAAGCATCTCTGGGAACTCCTTCAAGATTGTTGGAAGACCATTCCCGGTGACTACCTCTTGAAGCTCATCAAGAGAATGCCAAGAGTGTGCAAGGCAGTCATCAAAGCAAAAGGTGGCTTCTTTGAAGAGCCTAGAATATAAGACATATTTTTAGTTGTTTCACACTTTTTTGTTAAGTATATAATTCCACATGTGTTAATTCATAATTTTGATGCCTTCAGTGTGAATTTACAATTTTCATAGTCATGAAAATACAGAAAAATCTTTATATGAGAAGGTGTGTCCAAACTTTTGGTCTGTACTGTACATCTCTACTTAAAGAAGGATTTCCCTAATCATTTCTACACTAGAAGGTGAAGGAACTCTCCTGGAGTAGATTGATGCCTAATTTGTTATGGTAGGTGACTTCTCAAAGAAGTTTTATCCCAAACAAGCTGGTGGGAGATTAACGCTAAGTATCGGGAAATTTACTGGCTAATGGCTCCTGTATCCAATGACGAGTTACCTGTTAGGTATCAGTAACCTCTGCATCATTGTTTTGAAAGTAACACCAGGACACAGGATCTTTATTAGATCATTTTGACATCTGGATCATTAAAATTGATATTAGAGATATAATCAGAAAAGCTCAGCTGTAAAATGTTTATGAAAGACTGGAAAATCTTTATGTGACACAGCTACTGAAGGAGTTCCTCTGATGTCAATTATATTAGCAGAAGCCTCCTTGATCCTGGCTGTTATCCTGCAGGATATATTTTAACTCCATCTGAGCGTAGTGACTTTAGTTTGGTTCCCACACTTGTCATAAAGCTCTTTCCTCGCATGCCATTTGCTTCATAAGAAAACAACACCATTGTCAAGGGAACACCCCTGTGTTCATCTGAATGTATTACCCTTTCGGACACAAACTGAGGAGCTCTTTACTAGGATACTCAACTACAGGCACTCAAAGAAAGAAGCGTTGCTTTAAATAAAGACTTATCCTTTAACCAAGAGAATCATTTAATTTTTATTATGTTCAGAGCAGCAACACAGATCGGGAATTTCCTCTGAGTGATGTCATCAGCTAGGAGGAAATCCCGCTTTTACAGATACGTGATTGCATGGTTAAGGCCACGTTCACACGTTCAGTATTTGGTCAGAATTTTACATCAGCATTTGTAATCTAAAACCAGGAGAGGAACAGTCAGAGGAAAAGTATAAGGCTGCCGTCACACTAGCAGTATTTGGTCAGTATTTTACATCAGTATTTGTAAGCCAAAACCTGGAGTGGGTGATAAATGCAGAAGTGGTGCATATGTTTCTATAAGGCCGGCGTCACACTGGCGTTTTAAACGGCCGAGTGCAATGCGATAAAAATAGCATTGCACTCGGACCAATGTTAAGCTATGGGGCAGCTCCCACCAGCCGACTTTTTGTCGGCCGTTTTCCTCGGTCCGAGACAATTGCAGCATGCTGTGATTGTCTCGGACCGAGGAAAACTCTCGGCTCACTCACACCCATATAAGCCTATGGGTGCGAGTGAGACAGCGCACACCACTCGGATATCATCCGAGTGATGTGCATTATAAGCGGACCCCAGTAATGGAGGAGATGGAGAAAGGATCCAATGATCTCGCATCGGATGCAATACGCCAGTGTGACGCCGGCCTTATACTTTTCCTCTATTTGTTCAATTCCTGGTTTTGGTTTACAAATACTGATGTAAAATACTGACCAAATACTGCTAGTGTGATGTCAGCCTAATAGAAACACGTCACCACTTCTGCATTTTTCACCTACTCCTGGTTTTGGCTTACAAATACTGATGTAAAATACTGACCAAATACTGATAGTGTGACCGTGGTCTAATGCTTATTTGTAACTAATTCCAAGCTCTGAAGTTGAGATCTGTTGTAAGTGAATTATTACTTAACTTATTTTCCTATTCTCTCTGATCCCTGGCACATCTCTTTTTTATGCAACTTTTTTGTAAGGAATTGGAGCTCCGTGATCTCTGATACAGCAGTCATTTGTCACTTATATTGCTGGCGATAGGTGTTTGATTTTAATATCTTTTATTTCCATACCTAATTCAAGCCATTTCGGATGTGTCAGGTTTATTACTTTATTCACAAGTAATTTTACATTTAAATACTGGGCACATTCTTCTTGTGCACCTATTTTGAAGAAGAGTGGAAGCCGTGATTTGTGACACTGGGGTTTTAGTGTAGTATTTAAACCTCCGTGGAAAGAAGTCAATTCCTGCCTTCCAATAAACACTAATTATAAGTCCTTTAATCAAGGCAATAAAACTCTTAACCCCCTGGCCAATAAAACTGACTTATCATAGACACCAAACATGTCTAGGTTCTTTTTTATTTAAATGGTGAAAAAAATCCAAACTTTGGTTAAAAAAAAAAAAAAGCGCCATTTTCTGAGACCTGTAGCATCTTCAATTTTTGTGATTTGGGGCTGGATGAGGGCTTATTTTATTGAACGCCGAGCTGCCATTTTTATTGATACCATTTTGGTGTAGATATGATCTTATGATAACCCGTTATTGCATTTTATTGCAATGTAGCGGTAACCAAAAAAATTTTTTTTTTTATATTGATAGGCCGGGCTATTCTGAACGTGGCGATACCAAATATGTGTGGGTTTGATTTTTTTTTATTATTTTGAATGGGGCAAAATGGGGGGTAATTTGAACTTTTTATATTTTTTTAATTTCTTTTAATATTTGTAAAAACTTTTTTATACTTTTTGCATGCTTCAGTAGCATTCATGGGAGACTAGAAACTGCAGTTGTCTAATCGGCTCTGCTACATACAGGTTATGATCACAGAAATGCTCACTTGCTATGAGCGATGACCACCGGGTGGCGCTCATGGCAATCTGGCTATGACAACCATAGAGATCTGCTAGAGACCTCTGGTTGTTATTGTCATGGGGTCCTTCTCCGGTACCACATAATCAACAGAGCTAGAGTATAGTAAACAATTCCATGACCTGTATTTAGGCAAAAATACAAAATGTCCACATACGATCCACCACACAGAGGATAAAATAGTCCAGAACACGAATGCAGTTCAGTAACAGGATAAAAGTCCAACAATCCAGCAGACAGAGGATAGCATAGTCCATATACTCTTCTTTCTCTCTGAGATGCTGTGTACACATCATCATTCCACACAGGACTGATCTGTGTCTCCCCTCCCTGATATTTACAAGTCCCTCTCCTCATTCACAGGTCAGGAGGGGGAAGGTCACAGGGGCTCATTGTTTCAACAAGCTAGGTCTACATGTCATTAGCATATTAGCAAACAATACTGTGGGGCTGATATCAGATGGCAGCAACAGCCATTCATCAATTAGCAAACAACTCATCCTACAAGAGAATACCATGAAAACAAGTGAAATGGAAATATACACAAAAATGATACCCAGATAGCATATCACAGTCATGCCAACCCATCAGTGACCCACAATTGCTTTATGGGGTCACCAATGGGTGGAATTTCCGGTGTGTTTGCTAGAAGAACGAGTTAATGCCAGAGATTGACAGCGGCATTTAACAGGTTAACAGATGGGGGTGGATCGCGACTGGCTGTTAGAGGCACATGTCAGCTGTTCAAAACAGAAAGATGTGGGCTCAGCATCGGAGCACACATCAAAGGGAGGGAGTCTTATTCTTTCTTTCAGCGATACTGATTTAAATGAGCTGGGTGGTGGAACCACTGTGCCAGAGCCCAAGAAAGACCTGGAGGGGCATGACTTGGAGTTTCAACCAATCTGACCACAGATACGCAGCAGCGTATGACACCGAGATACGAGGAGAAGCAAGGGAAGTGGTACATTTGCTACTTCAGGACTGACCTTGGAAAGATGGCAGCTGACTCCCTAGGATCGGGTAACTGGGGCGACCCAAGGGAATGTCCAATAGATGCAGGCAGGCAGAGTATTACGATGAGTACCACAGATGCAGAGGAGAGCAGCTGATGAGAAAATATGAACTTCCAGGTGTAGGCTGGGTCAGTGGATTGGCAAGCTGGTGGGAATTACTGCTAGACAGGCTGGCGGGCAAGGCTGATAGACTGGTATTTAAGAATGCAAATGCTGGGAACAGAGAACTGATAATGATGTTAAGAACACACTGACAACATTGCACAGGCACCTCCCATCTGATGGAGGTGCCCTATATAATAAGTGCTTGCCTGTCATTGGCTGATGACACTTTAGGACAGCGCTCACTTTAAGAAGCCGGGACCGCACACGCGTGCCCTAAGCACTGTGCTCGGGAATCTACTAGCAGTGCGCAGACCCAGACAGCTGCAGAAAAATGCCTCTGCTGGGGGAGGGAAACGGAGAGTAGAGGCGCCGGAGATAAGGCAGGAGGCGGAGCTGGAGGTGCAGTTTTGTGGCAGTGAGAGCATCGGTGTCTCTGCCAGAGAAGGGAATGCAAAAATACCGGAATTATACAGATATTGTAGCTTTGTATAACCGCAGATCTGGAAGATTGTCAGGCTCAGTAATAAAGAAAATCACTTTGGAGCTCAGTTGCTTAGTAAGAGATCATTTGTTGGGAATGAACTATTGCTCACTGTGACACGACCAATCTTTCCACCAGACAATTCTACCTGTTGTCTCTGCATCAGGGCTCTGATTTCTTTTTGCAGGACACATTGCTCACTGGAACCAGCAGTCTCGGTCACCTGTTGTAACAAGACAACAACCTCGGCAAGACAATTTTCAAAGACATTAGTACCAATGGTCATCATGGGGTTACATTTACGTCTGTCAATATCAACAATCACCAGTCCTTGGGCCTTCAATTCTACCCGCCCCACTTTAATGGTGACCTCCTTGTACCCCACCTGTAGCAAAGGCCGATCACTATCACTATCTGGGCCACGGGTAATGTCTATATCAGCCCAATAACCTTTATAGAGAATGTAAGGCATAGTCGTCACCTGAGATTCAGCGTCCAGTTCATCAGGATGACATCAATCACCGGTTGTCCTCCGACGTATTTGGCTAGCCAGTTTTGTGGGCCTGGTCATCCTACTCCTGGGGGCTGGCTCTTTGCCAAAGGGGTCGCTCATTTAAATGCCAGTACCTTGCGATGTGCTCCGCCTGGTTACAGTGGCAGCAGATGGGTCGTCCGTCCTAATGATATCGGTCGTCGTCTCTTCTTCTGGTCGGTGGGATCCTCTTCTGTTTTCGCCAGGGGACATTCTCCGGCCTGGAAGCCAGCTTGATCTTCTCCTTTGGGGATTCCTGCAGGGACTGCACGGTCTGGGCTAGTGCAGCTACACCTTTAGTCAGTTGCTGCACCTAGAGGCGTAGTCCTGTGGAAGGATCATCATCCAGGATTTGCGCGTCGGCCTCAACAGGGATCTGATGGCATGGAAGCCTAGGGGACACTGTGCAGCTGTCCTTAAATTATGCAAAGTTCAGGTCAGGTTTTTGCAAGGCCAAGATTCGCAGCTGTGTCCTGTGGGTGCTGGACAGGAGTCCCTCAATGAACTGTTCCTTTAAGAGCTTATCCCTGTCCTGTACGCTGTTAGGGTCAACCTGTTGATGGCCCACAGTGCCTCTTGCAGATAAAGGGCATAGTCCTGTATGCTATCCTGTGTTCTTTGCTTGCACCCGAAAAACTTCATTTTGATTTCTGCAGCAGTGCGGGTGTCAAAGGTGGTTTTAAGTCTGGCAAATATCTGCTTCACAGTCCCTTTTTCTACATATGGCCAGGATTTTACTTCACTTAGGACCGCGCCAATTAGTTGGCCAGTTAGAATACTAACTTTTTGATGCTCTGTTAGGGGATATACTTCAAATAGGCTGCAGGGCCTTTCCTTAAAGTCACTGAGGGTATGGGACTCCCCGGAATATTGTGGAAGCCAGGCCGCTCCAGGTATATAGGGCATGGACAGCGGCATTATGGGTGCTGTAGCTGCGGCGGGGTCCGAACGGCTTGTAGGAGCTGTGGGCCCTGCTGGACCTGGTGGCAGTATAGGGCCTGCGGCTACATCTGCTGCAGGGCCTGGGGTACCATGGGGCCTGCGGCTGGGACCACCGCCAATCCTCCCGAGTCAGACATGGCTTTTCCCCATTGCTAACCTTGTAGGGGCCGGCATCTCTCCTCCGGAGTCTGCAGCGGTTCCTCGGGTGCACGTTCTGCAGCAGTTCCTCTGCGTGCAGTCGGGAGTTTTTCCCGGTCTTCCGTCCACTTCACTTCCGGCTGTGCTGCACGGCGTCCTCACTTGCAGCGTTCCTCTGGCAGTGCGGCACCCATTTCCTTCTTCGCACTCTTTTTGGCCGGCTCCACCCACAAAGGTACGTCTCTTTCTTCCTCTTGCGCTTAACTCGGCGCGGCAATGGCGGCCCACAAACAAACCGTTTCAGTCTCTGGCACACAGTACCTGGTGATGCCAGGGCACAAAGTCCTGCTCATGACGCCAAGGTCGAGTCGCCCACCAGAGTAATGGGGATACTCGGTACCGGGTCTGGCCGCACTTAAAGGGGATATCACGGTGGCTGCGACCCGGTCTGTGGCCCTGGGACTCAATTAAAGGGGAAAGGTCTTTTAATGGAATTGTGAAAGTCTATTTTTGTGATGCCACCTGTGGTTCTCGGTCAGTAGGGACCGATGCTGCTTAAAGGGGTCCTCTGAGGTGATGTTGTGGCAGCAAGATGTTGATGCTTTCGACAGGTGAAGCGAGGCCCCAGGGCTCCCAAGGAGTATGGCAGGGATGATGTGTTGCTTGTAAATAACAAGACACGGTTGCAGTCTTTACCTGGTTTACTGGTGGTAGCAGGCCACAGTCCAGGGTACCGGCAACAGGTACAGAAGGAGTCCAGGCAGCCCGGAAACAAATGGAAATCCCCTTGGTAGGTCAGGTTGGGAGCCTTCTACTATGCGCTGCTTTTCTGGCCCATTGTTCCCTGTAGTTTTCTGGCAAGGTACTCCTTTCTCTCCTGTCCTGGGACAGTACCTGCACGGTAGGCAGCTTGAGCTGTTCTCCTGGGGGGTCTCTGACAGGGTGACTCCAGGCTCTAACTGCTGCTCTACTTCAGGTATTGTACGGGCAGTTTACGTATAGTCCTATGTCCTCTGGTTCTGCTGTAGACCATGCAGTTATCCACAACCTCAGGCTCCCGGTGCCCGGTTTCCACGCTCTGGCTCCTAGGAGGCCCAATCGTAGCCTCCTTAAGCCCTCAATCTCTCCTCTGCTCCTTCCCTTTATCACTTCACTCTCAGACTATAAAGGCACAGCTGATTGGCCTCGGGGAGACACCATCACGTGTTTCTCAACGAAGTGATTCCAGAACACTGCCCCCATCCCTTATGGGAAATATGCAGATGCATGTAAAGAAGCTGCGGAGACACCATCACGTGTTTCTCAACGCAAGCAGTGAATAGCCAGGCCTTTCCCCGGGAAGGAAAGCATCCTGTGAAGGAACGCCACCTATGCCAAGCATGGTATCCATCCACAGACAGCTGTTTCGGGGTTTTTGCCCCTCATCAGTGTGGAGTAGGAATCTGGCTATTAGGAGCAGTGCCTAGTAAAAAGGCTATAAAGGCACAGATGATTGGCCTCGGGGAGACCAAAACATCCAACACCGCGGAGACACCATCACGTGTTTCTCAACGCAGTGATTCCAGAACACTGCCCCCATCCCTTATGGGAAATATGCAGATGCATGTAAAGAAGCTGCGGAGACACCATAACGTGTTTCTCGACGCAAGCAGTGAATAGCCAGGCCTTTCCCCGGGAAGGAACAACCACGGGAGGGGCAGCATCCTGTGAAGGAAAGCCACCTATGCCAAGCATGGTATCCATCCACAGACAGCTGTTTCGGGGTTTTTGCCCCTCATCAGTGTGGAGTAGGAATCTGGCTATTAGGAGCAGTGCCTAGTAAAAAGGCTATAAAGGCACAGATGATTGGCCTCGGGGAGACCAAAACATCCAACACCGCGGAGACACCATCACGTGTTTCTCAACACAGTGATTCCAGAACACTGCCCCCATCCCTTATGGGAAATATGCAGATGCATGTAAAGAAGCTGCGGAGACACCATCACGTGTTTCTCGACACAAGCAGTGAATAGCCAGGCCTTTCCCTGGGAAGGAACAACCACGGGAAGGGCAGCATACTGTGAAGGAAAGCCACCTATGCCAAGCATGGTATCCATCCACAGACAGCTGTTTCGGGGTTTTTGCCCCTCATCAGTGTGGAGTAGGAATCTGGCTATTAGGAGCAGTGCCTAGTAAAAAGGCTATAAAGGCACAGATGATTGGCCTCGGGGAGACCAAAACATCCAACACCGCGGAGACACCATCACGTGTTTCTCAACGCAGTGATTCCAGAACACTGCCCCCATCCCTTATGGGAAATATGCAGATGCATGTAAAGAAGCTGCAGAGCCTTTTTACTAGGCACTGCTCCTAATAGCCAGATTCCTACTCCACACTGATGAGGGGCAAAATCCCCGAAACAGCTGTCTGTGGATGGATACCATGCTTGGCATAGGTGGCTTTCCTTCACAGGATGCTGCCCTTCCCGTGGTTGTTCCTTCCCGGGGAAAGGCCTGGCTATTCACTGCTTGCGTCGAGAAACACGTGATGGTGTCTCAGCAGCTTCTTTACATGCATCTGCATATTTCCCATAAGGGATGGGGGCAGTGTTCTGGAATCACTGCGTTGAGAAACACGTGATGGTGTCTCCGCGGTGTTGGATGTTTTGGTCTCCCCGAGGCCAATCATCTGTGCCTTTATAGCCTTTTTACTAGGCACTGCTCCTAATAGCCAGATTCCTACTCCACACTGATGAGGGGCAAAAACCCCGAAACAGCTGTCTGTGGATGGATACCATGCTTGGCATAGGTGGCTTTCCTTCACAAGATGCTGCCCTTCCCGTGGTTGTTCCTTCCCGGGGAAAGGCCTGGCTATTCACTGCTTGCGTCGAGAAACACGTGATGGTGTCTCCGCAGCTTCTTTACATGCATCTGCATATTTCCCATAAGGGATGGGGGCAGTGTTCTGGAATCACTGCGTTGAGAAACACGTGATGGTGTCTCCGCGGTGTTGGATGTTTTGGTCTCTCCGAGGCCCATCATCTGTGCCTTTATAGCCTTTTTACTAGGCACTGCTCCTAATAGCCAGATTCCTACTCCACACTGATGAGGGGCAAAAACCCCGAAACAGCTGTCTGTGGATGGATACCATGCTTGGCATAGGTGGCTTTCCTTCACAGGATGCTGCCCTTCCCGTGGTTGTTCCTTCCCGGGGAAAGGCCTGGCTATTCACTGCTTGCGTCGAGAAACACGTGATGGTGTCTCCGCAGCTTCTTTACATGCATCTGCATATTTCCCATAAGGGATGGGGGCAGTGTTCTGGAATCACTGCGTTGAGAAACACGTGATGGTGTCTCCGCGGTGTTGGATGTTTTGGTCTCCCCGAGGCCAATCATCTGTGCCTTTATAGCCTTTTTACTAGGCACTGCTCCTAATAGCCAGATTCCTACTCCACACTGATGAGGGGCAAAAACCCTGAAACAGCTGTCTGTGGATGGATACCATGCTTGGCATAGGTGGCTTTCCTTCACAGGATGCTGCCCTTCCCGTGGTTGTTCCTTCCCGGGGAAAGGCCTGGCTATTCACTGCTTGCGTCGAGAAACACGTGATGGTGTCTCCGCAGCTTCTTTACATGCATCTGCATATTTCCCATAAGGGATGGGGGCAGTGTTCTGGAATCACTGTGTTGAGAAACACGTGATGGTGTCTCCGCGGTGTTGGATGTTTTGGTCTCCCCGAGGCCAATCATCTGTGCCTTTATAGCCTTTTTACTAGGCACTGCTCCTAATAGCCAGATTCCTACTCCACACTGATGAGGGGCAAAAACCCCGAAACAGCTGTCTGTGGATGGATACCATGCTTGGCATAGGTGGCTTTCCTTCACAGGATGCTGCCCTTCCCGTGGTTGTTCCTTCCCGGGGAAAGGCCTGGCTATTCACTGCTTGCGTCGAGAAACACGTGATGGTGTCTCCGCAGCTTCTTTACATGCATCTGCATATTTCCCATAAGGGATGGGGGCAGTGTTCTGGAATCACTGCGTTGAGAAACACGTGATGGTGTCTCCGCGGTGTTGGATGTTTTGGTCTCCCCGAGGCCAATCATCTGTGCCTTTATAGCCTTTTTACTAGGCACTGCTCCTAATAGCCAGATTCCTACTCCACACTGATGAGGGGCAAAAACCCCGAAACAGCTGTCTGTGGATGGATTCCATGCTTGGCATAGGTGGCTTTCCTTCACAAGATGCTGCCCTTCCCGTGGTTGTTCCTTCCTGGGAAAAGGCCTGGCTATTCACTGCTTGCGTCGAGAAACACGTGATGGTGTCTCCGCAGCTTCTTTACATTCACTCTCAGACTGACTTGACTCCTCCTCCGGACCTGGATCTATATATCTCAGGGAAGCTCCCCTAAAACAGGGTTTTGAGCTCCCTCTCCTGGCCTGGATTTAGAATGTGTTGTGTGTGGGATAGCCTGCCAAAGGGATCCCTCTCGTCTCCAGACATAGCACTACCCTTCCTGAGAGGAAGGCAGCACTACTGTGGTACCCAAACTCCTGGGGTGCCACATTGGCATTGAAGCTATGGACTGGCCCGCCCATTCCCCAGACCTGAATCCGATTGAACACATCTGGGACATCATGTCTCCCACCATCCACCAACGTCACGTTGCACCACAGACTGTCCAGCAGTTGGCGGATGTTTTAGTCTAGGTCTGGGAGGAGATCCCTCAGGAGACCATTCACCGCCTCATCAGGAGCATGCCCAGGCATTGTAGGAAGGTCATGCAGGCATGTGCAGGCCACACACACTACTGAGCATCATTTCCTTGTCTTGAGGCATTTCCACTGAAGTCGGATCAGCCTGTAACTTAATTTTCCACTTTGATTTTGAGCATCATTCCAACTCCAGACCTCCATGGGATATTAGTTGTGATTTACGTTGACAACTTTTAGGTTATATTGTTCTCAACACATTCCACTATGTAATAAAGATTTACAACTGGAACATTTCATTCAATGATATCTAGGATGTGGGATTTTAGTGCTCCCTTTATTTTTTTGAGCAGTGTATATATATATAGGTGTGTGTGTGTCACTGACATCTATATATGACCTGGCCTCCACAGTCACCAAACCTGAACCCAATCGAGATGGTTTAGGGTGAGCTGGACCGCAGAGTGAAGGCAAAAGGGCCAACAAGTGCTAAGCATCTCTGGGAACTCCTTCAAGATTGTTGGAAGACCATTCCCGGTGACTACCTCTTGAAGCTCATCAAGAGAATGCCAAGAGTGTGCAAAGCAGTCATCAAAGCAAGGGTGGCTACTTTGAAGAACCTAGAATATAAGACATATTTTCAGTTGTTTCACACTTTTTTGTTAAGTATATAATTCCACATGTGTTGATTCATAGTTTTGATGCCTTCAGTGTGAATGTACAATTTTCATAGTCATGAAAATATAGAAAAATCTTTAAATGAGAAGGTGTGTCCAAACTTTTGGTCTGTACTGTATATATCTATTCTATTCTAACCTGTCAGTGTTATTTTACAAGATCAGTGTGTAAAAATCGGATTGCACTCACATGGTCCAAGTGCTGTGTGATTTTTTTCTCGCACCCAACGACTTCTATTGCTGGATGCGATCCGATTTCTGATTACAATCACAGCATGCTGCAAGTTTTTTCCAGTCTTATTGTGATCCGATCCAAACTGGAGAAAAGCACAGATGGACACACAATGATAGAATAACATTGGCCCAAATGCAATCTGGTTTTTAATCAGATTGCATTCATGCAATTTCATCGCAAGTGGGAATGAGCCTTAAGAGGAGAACAAGGAAGGGGCATTACTATGAGAAGGGGAAAAGGAGGGAAATTACTATAAAAAAGGGACCAGGATGAGGCTTTACTAGTACCAGGATGGGACATTACTATAAGGAGACCAGGATGAGCTGTTACATTAAGAAGGGGACCAGGATGGGATATTTCTATAAAAATGGAACTAGGATTAGAAATTACTATAAGACGGGTACCAGGATGGGGTATTACTATAAGAAGGGGAACAGAATGGTATATTACTATAAGAAGGGGACCAGAATGTGGCATTTCTGTATGAAGGGGACAAGGATTGGATATTACTATAAGAAGGGTACCAGTATAGGACATTATTATAAGATAAGGACCAGGATGGGGCATTACTATAAGAAGGGGACCATGATGGGGCTTTACTATAAGAAGGGGACTAGTATTGGACATTACTATAAGAAGGGGGTCAGAATGGGACATTACTATAAAAATGGGGTCAGAATGAGACATTACTATAAGATGAGAACTAGGAAGAGGCATCACTATAAGAAGGGGAACAGGATAGTACATCATTACTATAAGAAGTGGACCAGGATGGAGCATTACTATAAGAAGGGGACGAGGATAGGATATTACCATAAGAAGGAGGTGAGAACGAGACATTACTATAAGATGAGTACCAGGATGGGGCATTACTATAAGAAGACGACCAAGATAGGACATTACTACAGTGCCAGCAAAAAAAATATTTTGCAGATTTTGTTTTACCAGAGAAGTTTGAGAAGTGAAAACACAGCTTTGATTGGCTGCTATGGGCAACTTAACCAGTTTTCCTACTAGAAAGTTTCTGATTATCTCCCCCATTGTGTGAACTTAAGAAATTAATTCACAACACATCTTTTACATTTAAAGTTTTTATTTTCCTGCACAAGTGTAAAGATGAAGACCAGGATGGGGAATTACTATAACAACGGGACCAGGATGGGACAAGAAGGGGATCAGTATATTATTTAATTTATTTTACTCACTTTATAGTGCCATCAATTCCACAGTGTTTTATAGACTTTATTGTCACTGTCCCCATTGAGGTTCACAATCTAGATTCCGTTACTACTGAAATGGATTATCTTTACATGGGAAAGGTGAGCGAAATGGTTGTCTAATATTTTTCTTTTTTTCTTACATGTGACATGGGCATTGGTGGATTAGGCGTAAGGTGAGTAGAACTGTTCTTTTTTATTTTTATTTGAACTAAATGACTTACCCTGGTTGTGTCTGCTTTTTTACAATCTAGCTATGAGGTTAGATTCCTTCCATTATGAACCTGTGGACTTGATGTCAGCTGCGATAAAACAGCTGACATCAACCCCAGAACCATTAACCCATTTGCCACCTTACCAGGGCAAGTGAGAAGAGCCAGGCAAAGCGCCAGAATTGTCACATCTCATAGATACGACTTTTCTGGGATGGCTGCAGGCTGAGGGGGCCAATATCCCACACCACTTTTTTAAATTATTAATTTAAATAATTAAAAAAAAAACATTGTAGGACCCAATTATTCCTAATAATAAGCCATGATAAAGCTAGCAGCTGAGGGTTGCATCACAAAGCTGTCAGTTTTACTTGGTTATCAAAAATAGAAGAGACCCCAAGTAATTTTCTTTTTTTAATTATATATAGCAGATGCATCGGCTGATGAATACCCACATCAGCCCACTTGCTCTCGCTGTTTTCAGTGACTGCAGGAATGATTGGAATAGTACTCTCTAATCAGCTGATGCCTGTGACTGCAGTTATAAACATAAGGATGAATGACCTCAGGGAGATCAAAACATCCAGCACCGCGGAGACACCATCATGTGTTTCTCAGCGCAGTGATCCAAAACACTGCTCCCATCCCTTATGGGAAATATGCAAATGCATGTAAAAAAGCCACGGAGACACCATCACGTGTTTCTCAATGAAAGCAATAAATAGCCAGGTCTTTCACCGGGAAGGAACAACCACGGGAAGGGCAGCATCCAAAAAGGAAAACCACCTATGCCAAAACATGGTATCCATTCACAGACAGCTGTTTCGGGGTATGTGCCCCTCATCAGTGTGGAGTAGGAAACTGGCTATTAGGAGCAGTGCCTAGTAAAAGGATTATAAACATAAGGATGAATGACCTCGGGGAGATCAAAACATCCAACACCGCGGAGACACCATCACGTGTTTCTCACCTCTCCCTGAGGTCACCTCACCCCGAGGTGGTTTTCCTATGGTGTCTCCGTGGCTTTTCTGCATGTGACTGCAGTTAAACTTTTTACCGCCGGTCACAGCTGCTGGCTCAGGCGGTCATCTGACAGCGTGGGAGTAGCAGCCATCTGACCAGAGCCCGTGTTTGCCATGCTGTTGTACAGATAACAGAGTGGCAAACAACAGATGTTTGGGCTCCCAATTCATGTGAAAGCGGTCTGGGTTCGGGCACGGTTCTGGTACCCAAACTAAACTTCTTTTTAAATGTTCGGCTGAACCTACAGGACCCAAACATGCATGGGTTCACCCATCACTGTTTGAGACCCCTGATCTAGATATACAGGATTCCCCCTTATCCCCGTTGTAGCCCTAGGTGTAAAAAGATTAGAAAGAGCCCTGTACTGGGGGGCATGGCTTGAGCTCTGCAATGTAGGAGGCAAGAGTTCGGAGCTCCTGAATAAGACATCAACAAGCGACTCCTAAATATCCAAGAGGATGATATTTTATTAATAACCAGTGTTTTGACCCACTCCTGAATACGGCTGGTCATATTGGACGTAATTATAAGACTTTAATTCAAGAAATTTTATTCATTTGCCTCAGCTGAGGTAAACCTTGGCTTTACAAAGGCTGGCGACAGGATATTTACCGCTTATTTATCTGAACAAAAACTTATATACTGGACCCTCAGTCATTTTCTCTACTATTATCTAGTATTTACAACTGGTCACAAAGAATATTTAAGCTCTAAAACTTGGCTATGAACAGGACCACAGAGCTGTGCTCTGCTTTACAGCCGGCGCTGACAGTCAGTCTAGGGAAGCTGACGCTGGGGGACGTGACAGACATCGGAATGTGAGTATGTACTGTTTTTCTTTTTTAACTTTTACAATGGTAACCAGGGTAAATATCGGGTTACTAAGCGCGGCCCTGTGCTTAGTAACCCGATATTTACCCTGGTTACAAGTGAACACATTGCTGGATCGGCGTCACACACGCCGATCCAGCGATGACAGTGGGTGATCAGCGACCAAAAAAAGGTCCTGATCATTCCCCAACGACCAACGATCTCCCAGCAGGGGCCAGATCGTTGGTCGCTGTCACACATAAGGAGATCGTTAGCGGGATCGTTGCTACGTCACAAAAAGCGTGACGTTGCAACGATATCGTTAACGAAATCGTTATGTGTGAAGGTACCTTTAGTGGAATTTTTACTAGGTCCTTCCCTTGGCAACAGATATTTATGGAAGTGTAACCCAACCCTATTCAAGATACCTGAATATAAACAAGAAATAGAATCTCTTCTATCCAATTACTTCAAAGAAAATGCAACTAATAATATAGACCCTTTCACATTATGGAATGCTCACAAGGCCGTCCTAAGAGGCGGACTTATTCAGTTGGCAGCTAGGTATAAAAAGAAAAACAGGGAAAAAATAGATTTGCAGAACCAAATACACTTTAAAGAATCACAGCAAAATAATTTGCAAGTTCCCACCCCAAGTATACAAAAAGAAATTCTAGAGTTAAGGCAAAAACTAAAATCTGAACTTCTACAAGAATATGACTCTGTCATAAAAGCTTCAAAGTTCAAGGTGTATAACTCCTTGAATAAACCTAACAGGTACATGCTAACAAAAATAAAAAAGGATCGTATTAACAATAGAATTACTAAAATTATTGCTCCCTTGGGTAAGGTTTTGATTCACCCAAAAGATATCGTTAAATCATTTGCTGATTTTTTTAATAGTCTGTATAACCTAAAAAATGATCCAAATTCCCCTTGCATTGATCCAGATTCTATGAACTCTTTTCTATCTAGTATTAGCTTACCTAAGATTACGCATTCTGATTTGGAGTCCATCAACTGCCCATTTAAAGAAAAATAAATTATCGATATTATCAATAAACTAAAATCCCCCAAAACTCCTGGCCCAGATGGCTTTTCTAATGATTATTATAAATCCTTCTCAAAAATTTTAGCCCCTCATTTAGTCCCCATTTTTAATCTAGCCTCCGCCCAAGGTTCCTTCCCTAAGGAAATGCAGGAAGCAGTAATTATAATGATTCCTAAGAGTGGGGGGATCCTGAAAGGATTCAGAATTATCGCCCAATTTCTTTAACCCCTTTCTGACCTCGGACGGGATAGTACGTCCGAGGTCCGAAGCCCCGCTTTGATGCGGGCTCCGGCGGTGAGCCCGCATCAAAGCCAGGACATGTCAGCTGTTTTGAACAGCTGACATGTGCCCGTAATAGGTGTGGGCAGAATTGCGATCTGCACGCGCATATTAACTAGTTAAATGCCGCTGTCAAACGCAGACAGCGGAATTTAACCACCGCTTCCGGCCGGGCGGCCGGAAATGATCGCATCACCAACCCCCGTCACATGATCGGAGGTCGGCGATGCTTCTGAATAGTAACCATAGAGGTCCTTGAGACCTCTATGGTTACTGATCGCCGGTAGCTGTGAGCGCCACCCTGTGTTCGGCGCTCACAGCACACTCGCATTTCTGATACATTAGCAGCGAACATCAGAACGCTGCTATGTAGCAGAGGCGATCGCGTTGTGCCTGCTTCTAGCTTCCCATGGAGGCTATTGAAGCATGGCAAAAGTAAAAAAAAAAAAGTAAAAAAAAAAAAGTGAAAAAAATAAAAAATATATAAAAGTTTAAATCACCCTCCTTTCAAAATAAATCAATTAAAAAAAAAAATCGAACCTACATATATTTGGTATCGCTGCGTTCAGAATCGCCCGATCTATCAATAAAAAAAAGGATTAACCTGATTGCTAAATTCTAAACGTCAGAATTACGTTTTTTTGGTCGCCGCGACATTGAATTAAAATGCAATAATGGGCGATCAAAAGAACGTATCTGCACTAAAATGCTATCAATAAAAACACCAGCTCGGTACGCAAAAAATAAACCTTCACCCGACCCCAGATCATGAAAAATGAAGACGCTACGAGTATCGGAAAATGGCGCAATTTTTTTTGTGCAAAGTTTGGAATTTTTTTTCACCACTTAGATAAAAAATAACCTAGACATGTTAGGTGTCTATGAACTCGTAATGATCTGGAGAATCATAATGGCAGCTCAGTTTTAGTATTTAGTGAACCTAGCAAAAAATCCAAGCAAAACACAAGTGTAGGATTGCACTTTTTTTGCAATTTCACCGCACTTGGAATTTTTTTCCCGTTTTCTAGTACACGACATGGTAAAGCCAATGATGATGTTCAAAAGTACAACTCGTCCCGCAAAAAATAAGCCCTCACATGGCCAAATTGACGGAAAAAAAAAAAAAGTTATGGCTCTGGGAAGGAGGGGAGCGAAAAACAAACACAGAAAAATGGAAAATCCCAAGGTCATGAAGGGGTTAATCAATAGTGACTCTAAAATATATTCTAAAATATTAGCTGACAGGTTAAAATCTATCCTCCCACGTTTACTAGTAGACTATCAGATTGGGTTCACTGAGGGTCACCAGGCCTCGGACGGGACCAGAAGAGTAATCAACTTAATGAATAATATCAACAGTACGAACTCACAAGCCGTTTTTCTGGCACTGGATGCTGAGAAAGCCTTTGATTGGCTAAACTGGTCTTACCTGAAAGCAACTCTTGAAAGTTTGGCTTTGATTCCAGATTCGTGTCTACTGTATTTGCTCTATACTCGGCACCCAGTGCCAGGATATACTCTAATAATTTTTCGTCTGACCTATTTACCATCTCCAATGGTACGAGACAGGGGTGTCCTCTGTCCCCTCTGTTGTTCGTCCTCGCAATAGAGCCTCTTGCAGAAAAAATAAGATCAAATATGGATATTTTGGGAGTAAACCTGAAGTCATTTTAAAATAGGGTTATTTGCCAACGACTTATTTTTCACGCTTCTGGACCCTATAACCTCGATTAAAGCTTTATCTTTGGAACTTGAGGCTTTTGCTGACATATCTTACTTTAAGATTAATCCCCAGAAATCAAAATATTTTACCTTCATTATGAAGGACTCTGATATAAGGAAGTTAACAGAACAGACAAACTTCGCTAGGGGTAATTATGAAATACAATATTTAGGAATAACTATTTCTAATAAGCTACAAAATATAATTAAAGTTAACTCTAAAATCGATCACTAGTGACATTACACATTTTGCTCATTCTGAACTGTCCTAATTTGGGAGAATAATGACCATTAAAACTTTTGTTTTGCCCAAGGTTTTGTATCTTTTGAAGACCCTCCCTCTTACCTTTTCATATCAATCAATTTATAAATTCCAAAACTTGGTACATTCATTTTTATGGGGCAGGAAAAAGGCTAGGATCTCCCTAGATATCCTATGTAAACATAAAGGCAATGTTGGGGCTGGGTTACCAAATTTCTATACTTATTATTTAGCCTCATTAGTTAAACAAACTTGGTATTGGTTTGAAGGCAGATCTTATCCAGCATGGTTTCAAATTGAAAATGAAATGAAAATCCCCCAGTCTATTCAACACATCTTTTTCAGCTTCTTAAGGTACCGTTACACTAAACGACTTACCAACGATCACGACCAGTGACACGACCTGGCCGTGATCGTTGGTAAGTCGTTGTGTGGTCTCTGGGGAGCTGTCACACAGACAGCTCTCTCCAGCGACCAACGATCAGGGGAAAGACTTCGGCATCATTGAAACTGTCTTCAACGATGCTGAAGTCCCCCTGCAGCACCCGGGTAACCAGGGTAAACATCGGGTTACTAAGTGCAGGGCCGCGCTTAGTAACCCGATATTTACCCTGGTTACCATTGTAAAAGTAAAAAAAAAAACACTACATGCTCACATTCCGATGTCTGTCACGTCCCCCGCCGTCAGCTTCCCGCACTGACTGTGTCAGCGCCGGTCGTAAAGCAGAGCACAGCGGTGACGTCACCACAATGCTCTGCTTTACGGCTGGCGCTGACAGTCAGTGCAGGGAAGCTGACGGCAGGGGACGTGACAGACATCGGAATGTGAGTATGTACTGTTTTTTTTTTTTACTTTTACAATAGTAACCAGGGTAAATATCGGGTTACTAAGCGCGGCCCTGCGCTTAGTAACCCGATATTTAATCTGGTTACAAGTGAACACATCGCTGGATCGGCGTCACACACGCCGATCCAGCGATGACAACGGGTGATCAGCGACCAAAAAAAGGTCCTGATCATTCCCCAATGACCAACGATCTCCCAGCAGGGGCCTGATCATTGGTCGCTGTCACATATAACGAGATCGTTAGTGGGATCGTTGCTACGTCACAAAAAGCGTGACGTTGCAACGATATCATTCACGAAATCGTTATGTCTGAAGGTACCTTTATTTCACAGACAGCAGAGGGAATCCTCTCATCCTATTTTTAGAGCTGTTATTCAGGTTTGGAGGTTATTGCTCAAACCTTCAAGGAAAAACTTTAACAGAACCAAACAAATCTTGAAGTTTCCTATTCAACTATTATCCACGATTTATAATTTTTTACTATCCGATTACTGGAGTAAGTCAGAAATTAAAAAGATTGGTAATATATATGAGGGAATTAAATTCCTCACTTTTAGTGAGTTAAAAATAAAATGTAATCTACAACTTCTGAATTAATACCTTATATAATTTTAAAAAGTGTTCAGAAACTACTAGGTAGCAAACCTCTTAACCTAGATATTTTCGTTTTACTACTGTGCAATATTAAAAATAAAAATATATGGCGCATAAACAACATCTATAGAATTTTCAATAAAGATGGTGTTGGTTTCAAAAATGTTTACTTGAAGAGGTGGGAATCTGACCTCAATAAATCCTTTCAGGCTGAGAGCTGGGACAATGCTATTAATACCACTTACAAATCCACCATTTCGTTAGCTTTACATGAGTCCTACTTTAAGGTAATTACTAGGTGGTATTATACCCCAATTAGATTAGCACAAATAATTCCGGATTATTCACCTACTTGCTGTAGGAAATGTGGCCACCAAGGTAATTTATATCATCTTTTATGGAGTTGCCCGAAGGTAAAACTTCTATGGTCAAAAGTTTCTAATTATATTAATTCACTCACTGATAATTTTGTGCTTACACCACAAAGAGCTCTCTTTTCCCTGGACATGGAAATAGTTGACCCTCAGGTTAAATTCATTATCATTCATATACAGTTATATGAAAAAGTTTGGGCACCCCTATTAATATTAAGCTTAATGTTTTATAAAATTGTTTTTTTTGCAACAGCTATTTCAGTTTCATATATCTAATAACTGTTGGACACAGTAATGTTTCTGCCTTGAAATGAGGTTTATTGTACTAACAGAAAATGTGCAATCTGCATTCAAACTAAATTTGTCAGGTGCATAAGTATGGGCACCCCACCAGAAAAGTGACATTAATATTTAGTAGATCCTCCTTTTGCAAAAATAACAGCCTCTATTCTGTTTAATTCCATTCCCTCTCCCTATTCTTCACTGTTATATTTTCCCTCCTCTATTCCCAATTCCTGGTTTTTATAAAAAAAATATATATATATATATTAATAAAAAGAAAGAGCTCTGTACTGCTCTGTCAAATACAATGGTGTGAAAAAATGTTTGCCCCCTTCCTGATGTACTATTCTTTTGCATGTTTGTCACACTTACAGTACAGACCAAAAGTTTGGACACACCTCATTTAACCCCTTTCTGCCATCAGACGTACTATTGCGTCCATGGGGGGTGGGCCCTACTTCCCAAGGACGCAATAGTACGTCATATGCGATCGGCAGCGCTCACGGGGGGAGCGGCGCCGATCGCGGCCGGGTGTCAGCTGCCTATCGCAGCTGACATCCGGCACTATGTGCCAGGAGCGGTCACGGACCGCCCCCGGCACATTAACCCCCGGCACACCGCGATCAAAGATGATCGCGATGTGCCGGCGGTGCAGGGAAGCACCGCGCAGGGAGGGGGCTCCCTGCGGGCTTCCCTGAGACCCCCGCAGCAACGCGATGTAATCGCGTTGCTGCGAGGGTCTTGCCGCCCTCCCTCCCTGCTCCAGGTCCCGGATCCAAGATGGCCGCGGATCCGGGTCCTGCAGGGAGGGAGGTGGCTTCACAGAGCCTGCTTAGAGCAGGCACTGTGAAGGCTGCAGCGCTGCATGTCAGATCAGTGATCTGACAGAGTGCTGTGCAAACTGTCAGATCACTGATCTGTGATGTCCCCCCCTGGGACAAAGTAAAAAAGTAAAAAAAAAAATTTCCAAATGTTTAAAAAAAATAAAAAAAAAATATTCCTAAATAATGAAAAAAAAAAAAAAATATTCCCATAAATACATTTCTTCATCTAAATAAAAAAAAAAAAAAAACAATAAAAGTACACATATTTAGTATCGCCGCATCCGTATCGACTCGCCCTATAAAACTGGCACACTAGTTAACCCCTTCAGTAAACACCGTAAGAAAAAAAAAAAAAAAACGAGGCAAAAAACGACGCTTTATTATCATACCGCCGAACAAAAAGTGGAATAACACGTGATCAAAAAGACAGATATAAATAACCATGGTACCGCTGAAAGCGTCATCTTGTCCCGCAAAAAACGAGCCACCATACAGCATCATCAGCAAAAAAATGAAAAAGTTATAGTCCTGAGAATAAAGCGATGCCAAAATAATTATTTTTTCTATAAAATAGTTTTTATCGTATAAAAGCGCCAAAACATAAAAAAATGATATAAATGAGATGTCGCTGTAATCGTACTGACCCGAAGAATAAAACTGCTTTATCAATTTTACCAAACGCGGAACGGTATAAACGCCTCCCCCAAAAGAAATTCATGAATAGCTGGTTTTTGGTCATTCTGTCTCACAAAAATCGGAATAAAAAGCGATCAAAAAATGTCACGTGCCCGAAAATGTTACCAATAAAAACGTCAACTCGTCGCGCAAAAAACAAGACCTCACATGACTGTGTGGACCAAAATATGGAAAAATTATAGCTCTCAAAATGTGGTAACGCAAAAAATATTTTTTGCAATAAAAAGCGTCTTTCAGTGTGTGACGGCTGCCAATCATAAAAATCCGCTAAAAAACCCGCTATAAAAGTAAATCAAACCCCCCTTCATCACCCCCTTAGTTAGGGAAAAATAAAAAAATGTATTTATTTCCATTTTCCCATTAGGGCTAGGGTTAGGGCTAGGGTTAGGGCTAGGGTTAGGGTTAGGGCTAGGGTTAGGGCTAGGGTTAGGGTTAGGGCTAGGGCTAGGGCTAGGGTTAGGGCTAGGGTTAGGGCTAGGGTTAGGGTTAGGGCTAGGGCTAGGGTTAGGGCTAGGGTTAGGGCTAGGGTTAGGGCTAGGGTTAGGGCTAGGGCTAGGGTTAGGGTTGGGGCTAGGGTTCGGGCTAGGGTTAGGGCTAGGGTTAGGGCTAGGGTTAGGGCTACAGTTAGGGTTGGGGCTAAAGTTACAGTTAGGGTTTAGATTACATTTACAGTTGGGAATAGGGTTGGGATTAGGGTTAGGGGTGTGTCAGGGTTAGAGGTGTGGTTAGGGTTACCGTTGGAATTAGGGTTAGGGGAGTGTTTGGATTAGGGTTTCAGTTATAATTGGGGGGTTTCCACTGTTTAGGCACATCAGGGGCTCTCCAAAAGCGACATGGCGTCCGATCTCAATTCCAGCCAATTCTGCGTTGAAAAAGTAAAACAGTGCTTCTTTCCTTCCGAGCTCACCCGTGTGCCCAAACAGGGGTTTACCCCAACATATGGGGTATCAGCGTACTCAGGACAAATAGGACAACAACTGTTGGGGTCCAATTTCTCCTGTTACCCTTGGGAAAATACAAAACTGGGGGCTAAAAAATAATTTTTGTGGGAAAAAAAAGATTTTTTATTTTTACGGCTCTGCGTTATAAACTGTAGTGAAACACTTGGGGTTCAAAGTTCTCACAACACATCTAGATAAGTTCCCGGGGGGGTCTAGTTTCCAATATGGGGTCACTTGTGGGGGGTTTCTACTGTTTAGGTACATTAGGGGCTCTGCAAACGCAATGTGACGCCTGCAGACCATTCCATCTAAGTCTGCATTCTAATGGCACTCCTTCCCTTCCGAGCCCTCCCATGCGCCCAAACAGTGGTTTCCGCCCACATATGGGGTATCAGCGCACTCAGGACAAATTGGACAACACATTTTTGGGTCCAATTTCTCCTGTTACCCTCGGGAAAATACAAAACTGGGGGCTAAAAAATAATTTTTGTGGGAAAAAATTTTTGTTTTATTTTTACGGCTCTCCATTATAAACCTCTGTGAAGCCCTTGGTGGGTCAAAGCGCTCACCACACATCTAGATAAGTTCCTTAGGGGGTCTACTTTCCAAAATGGTGTCACTTGTGGGGGGTTTCAATGTTTAGGCACATCAGTGGCTTTCCAAACGCAACATGGCATCCCATCTCAATTCCTGTCAATTTTGCATTGAAAAGTCAAACGGCGCTCCTTCCCTTCCGAGCTCTCCCATCCGCCCAAACAGTGGTTTACCCCCACATATGGGATATCAGCTTACTTAGGACAAATTGTACAACAACTATTGGGGTCCAATTTCTTCTCTTACCCTTGGAAAAATAAAAAATTGGGGGCGAAAATATAATTTTTGTGAAAAAATATGATTTTTTATTTTTACGGTTCTACATTATAAACTTCTGTGAAGCACTTGGTGGGTGAAAGAGCTCACCACACCTCTAGATAAGTTCCTTAGGGGGTCTACTTTCCAAAATGGTGTCACTTGTGGGGGGTTTCAATGTTTAGGCACATCAGGGGCTCTCCAAACGAAACATGGCGTCCCATCTCAATTCCAGTCAATTTTGCATTGAAAAGTCAAATGGCGCTCCTTCGCTTCCGAGCTGTGCCATGCGCCCAAACAGTGGTTTACCCCCACATGTGGGGTATTGGCGTACTCAGGACAAATTGTACAACAATGATTGCGGTCCATTTTCTCCTGTTACCCTTGGTAAAATAAAACAAATTGGAGCTGAATTAAATTTTTTGTGAAAAAAAGTTAAATGTTCATTTTTATTTAAACATTCAAAAAATTCCTGTGAAGCACCAGAAGGGTTAATAAACTTCTTGAATGTGGTTTTAAGCACCTTGAGGGGTGTAGTTTTTAGAATGGTGTCACACTTGGGTATTTTCTATCATATAGACCCCTCAAAATGACTTCAAATGAGATGTGGTCCCTAAAAAAAAATGGTGTTGTAGAAATGAGAAATTGCTGGTCAACTTTTCACCCTTATAACTCCCTAACAAAAAAAAATTTTGGTTCCAAAATTGTGCTGATGTAAAGTAGACATGTGGGAAATGTTACTTATTAAGTATTTTGTGTGACATATCTCTGTGATTTAATTGCATAAAAATTCAAAGTTGGAAAATTGCGAAATTTTCATAATTTTCGCCAAATTTCCGTTTTTTTCACAAATAAACGCAGGTACTATCAAAGAATTTTTACCATTGTCATGAAGTACAATATGTCACGAGAAAACAATGTCAGATTCACTGGGATCCGTTGAAGCGTTCCAGAGTTATAACCTCATAAAGGGTCAGTGGTCAGAATTGTAAAAATTGGCCCGGTCATTAACGTGCAAACCACCCTTGGGGGTAAAGGGGTTAAAGATTTTTCTGTATTTTCATGACTATGAAAATTGTATATTCACACTGAAGGCATCAAAACTACTTAAAAAAAGCGTGAAACAACTGAAATTATGTCTTAGGCCGGTTTCGCACGTCGGTGGCTCTGGTACATGAGGTGACAGTTTCCTCACGTACCGGAGACACTGACACACGTAGACACATAAAAATCAATGCGTCTGTGTAGATGTCATTGATTTTTTGCGGACTTTGTGTCCGTGTGCCAAACACGGAGACATGTCAGTGTTCGTGGTAGCACACGGATCACACAGACCCATTAAAGTCAATCGGTGCGTGTAAACACATACCGCACACGGATGACGTCCGTGTGCCGTCCATGCGCGTTTTCAAAATTTTAGGGTTAACATTTGAAGCAATTGTATCAATAACACAGCAATATATAATTAAAAGAAAACACAGTGAACCCCTATTGTAACCACAATTCTAACTTATACAGGAATCCAATTCGTATAGAATATGTCTCGTGGGGTTAGGGTGCACTGTGAGAGCTTCAGTGAATGACCACTGAAAAGAGAAGACCGAAACACCTGACCACCACAAGATAAGAAGTCACCAGAGAGTACCAAAGCACTGGGATCAATAATATGCCTTTATTAAATATATTGGCAATTAGTACATAAAATATATTAAAAGATGAAATAAAACAAAAAAACGCAGGAACAATATTATATGGTACCCAGAAATCCCTAGAGGAAATAATATAAATAACTCCCCAAAGAGGGTGATAATGCCTTTACTCGCTGTGTCAGAGAGAATAAGAAAAACAAAAAATAGGATATATAAAAATTAGCAAAAAAATATATAAAAAAAGATCTATAATAGGCCAAAAAAGTGTATGTAAAAGAGTAAGTTATATGTGATCCATATATGGTAATTGTGTGGAATGAAATTTCAACAATAGACTAGTGAAAAAACTAACACAGCAAGATAAAATTATGTGCATACTAAAAATATTATTATTTAAAAAAATGTGAAGACAGTGTATAGCCCTATAAAGGGATATGAATAAAGTGTCCGTTAACAACAATGATGCTAACACAATAAGACAGATATTTAAAATAGGAGAGTTATAGCAGCATACTACATTCAAAGTGTCCGGGTGCAAATAACCATAACCATAGAGGTAGTAATACTAACACAGCGAGATAGATGTTTTAAATAAGGGGGTTATATCAGCTTGCTGCATAAGCAGGTGCCCAAGTGCAACAGTCAATTGCGGGTTAATAACCATGCGGGCAAATCATTACCGCAGATAAGCTTTTTATAACTACCTGAAGGGGGAGACTGGGTCCGGTACCTGCGTGCGCCCGACGCGCGTTTCGGATACCTTTCCTTCGTCAGGGGGTGGTAAGTGGAGATCCCAGGGGGGGTTTTATAGGACTTTCACCGAGCGCTGCGGCCCGGATATGTGCGGCGCATGCGCAGTTCGGAGGTCGGCAAGTTCCGGTCTCCGCGTCACATGATCTGTCAGCACGGGAACGGAGTACCCGGCGTGACCTAGCAACCATGGACGCAGAGCGCCGGGACTCACAGACACGGACCGCGCATGCGCACCACCAGGGACACAGTGTGGGCGAAGCGGTCCCCAGCTGTAAGTCTAGTGGAGCGCTGGAAGAATATATTGTACTAGATAATAAGGGCAATGTCTGAATATTAACATAGGCTGGATAAGCATGAAGGGGAATATATAATAACGCAGCAAAGATGTATATAAATATGCTGCACCAAAGATACAGGTATATATACTGGACCCAATGTACCAAGGTGGTAACATATAATATCCAAGTATATATAAATGCTTGCAGTATACGAAAACGTGGAAACTCCAGCTCCAATAAAATGGCAAAATTCTTTATTAGTCCAACTTCATTAAAAAGGACATCCTTACAAAGTAACAAGGACGCAGGTGGTTACATGAATATAGGCAACGCGTTTCGATCACACGGGATCTTATTCATGCCCATATAAAACCCACATTCAGTCTTGCTTATATAGACAATATGGACTTATCACATACTCAATTGAGATCACATGACAAATAGAAAGGTCCTGCAGATCACAACTGCATGCATTCTATCACAAGACAAAACAGAAGGTTACAATAGTAATACATACAATGAATACTTATATGAAATATCAACATAGATGATATAAATGTCATTCCTTTTGTTCCAACCCAAAAAAAGAAAAAAAGAAACAAATATCTAGCCAATGTGGCAGAGTCACATGATGAGACAAAAGGTATTACAGACCACAACTGCATACATTTTACCGCACAAAGCAGGCAGGAAAAATTCACCGAAAATGCATGTAGAGAATACAGTAAGGAAGATATTAACAATAATGATATAAGATTTCATTCCTTTTATTTAAACCTGCAGGGGAACGGGTGTTTAAATTGTACATCCAAAAGGCTTCTCTGGTTAGTAGCCGCCTTTTTGTGTCACCCCCACACCTATGTGAGTAAACTTTCTCGATGCCCTGAACTTTTAAAGTTGTAACATCTCCCCTATGTACTGTATTGAAATGTTTGGAAACCATGGATACATTCCTAGTGGTAAAGTTAGAAATATTGGCATCCCTGATATGTTCTGTAATGCGCGTTTTTAGTTTGCGTGTTGTACAGCCTATATATGATAGTTGACAGGCTGTACATTCTACTTTATATACTACATTTTTTGTGTGACAATTAATGAAATTATTTATTTTATAATTCTTGTTTTTTTCTGAGTTAGTGAATATATTCCCAGTTAGAGAGTGTGCACACGTACTGCATGCTGTCGTGCCACATTTTAAAAAAACCCTTGTACTCTAACCATGTATTCATTTTAGGTCTAATTGTGATTGTATTCGGAGCAATAATATCCCCAATGGTTTGGGCTTTTCTAGCAACCACGTTAACCCCATCCTTTAAGATATCCATAAGAATATGATCCTCGTACATGATGGGTAATCTATTTTTAATAATATTCTTAATTTGTCCAAACTGGGAGCTATACTGAAGACACACATGGGGCTTATTATTATAATTATGTCTCGCAGAGCGGTTATTTTTATTCGATGTCAGTAAGTCATCTCTACATTTCTTGTTCACTATTTCTGTGGCCCTATTCAGCGACCAATATGGATATTTGCGGGCACTAAATTTTTTCTTCAATTCCCCAAATTCTTTAACCCCTTTACCCCCAAGGGTGGTTTGCACGTTATGGACCGGGCCAATTTTTACAATTCTGACCACTGTCCTTTTATGAGGTTATAACTCTGGAACGCTTCAACGGATCCCGGTGATTCTGACATTGTTGTCTCGTGACATATTGTACTTCATGATAGTGGTAAAATTTCTTTGATATTACCTGCGTTTATTTGTGAAAAAAACGGAAATTTGGCGAAAATTTTGAAAATTTCGCAATTTTCCAGCTTTTAATTTTTATGCAATTAAATCACAGAGATATGTCACACAAAATACTTAACCCCTTTACCCCCAAGGGTGGTTTGCACGTTAATGACCGGGCCAATTTTTACAATTCTGACCACTGTCCCTTTATGAGGTTATAACTCTGGAACGCTTCAATGGATCCTGGTGATTCTGACATTGTTTTCTCGTGACATATTGTACTTCATGACAATGGTAAAAATTCTTTGATAGTACCTGCGTTTATTTGTGAAAAAAACAGAAATTTGGCGAAAATTATGAAAATTTCGCAATTTTCCAACTTTGAATTTTTATGCAATTAAATCACAGAGATATGTCACACAAAATACTTAATAAGTAACATTTCCCACATGTCTACTTTACATCAGCACAATTTTGGAACCAAAATTTTTTTTTGTTAGGGAGTTATAAGGGTTAAAAGTTGACCAGCAATTTCTCATTTCTACAACACCATTTTATTTTAGGGACCACATCTCATTTGAAGTCATTTTGAGGGGTCTATATGATAGAAAATACCCAAGTGTGACACCATTCTAAAAACTACACCCCTCAAGGTGCTCAAAACCATATTCAAGAAGTTTATTAACCCTTCTGGTGCTTCACAGGAATTTTTTGAATGTTTAAATAAAAATGAACATTTAACTTTTTTTCACAAAAAATTTACTTCAGCTCCAATTTGTTTTATTTTACCAAGGGTAACAGGAGAAAATGGACCCCAAACATTGTTGTACAATTTGTCCTGAGTATGCCAATACCCCACATGTGGGGGTAAACCACTGTTTGGGCGCATGGCAGAGCTCGGAAGCGAAGGAGTGCCATTTGACTTTTCAATGCAAAATTGACTGGAATTGAGATGGGACGCCATGTTTCGTTTGGAGAGCCCCTGATGTGGCTAAACATTGAAACCCCCCACAAGTGACACCATTTTGGAAAGTAGACCCCCTAAGGAACTTATCTAGAGGTGTGGTGAGCACTTTGACCCACCAAGTGCTTCACAGAAGTTTATAATGTAGAACCGTAGAAATAAAAAATCATATTTTTTCACAAAAATTATATTTTCGCCCCCAATTTTTTATTTTGCCAAGGGTAAGAGAAGAAATTGGACCCCAAAAGTTGTTGTACAATTTGTCCTGAGTACGCTGATAGCCCATATGTGGGGGTAAACCACTGTTTGGGCGGATGGGAGAGCTCGGAAGGGAAGGAGCGCCGTTTGACTTTTCAATGCAAAATTGACAGGAATTGAGATGGGACGCCATGTTGCGTTTGAAGAGCAACTGATGTGCCTAAACATTGAAACCCCCCACAAGTGACACCATTTTGGAAAGTAGACCCCCTAAGGAACTTATCTAGAGGTGTGGTGAGCACTTTGACCCACCAAGTGCTTCACAGAAGTTTATAATGTAGAACCGTAAAAATAAAAAATCATATTTTTTTCACAAAAATTATCTTTTCGCCCCCAATTTTTTATTTTCCCAAGGGTAAGAGAAGAAATTGGACCCCAAAAGTTGTTGTACAATTTGTCCTGAGTACGCTGATACCCCATATGTGGGGGTAAACCACTGTTTGGGCGGATGGGAGAGCTCGGAAGGGAAGGAGCGCCATTTGACTTTTCAAAGCAAAATTGACAGGAATTGAGCGAGAACGCCATGTTGCGTTTGAAGAGCCACTGATGTGCCTAAACATTGAAACCCCCCACAAATGACACCATTTTGGAATGTAGACCCCCTAAGGAACTTATCTAGAGGTGTGGTGAGCACTTTGACCCACCAAGTGCTTCACAGAAGTTTATAATGCAGAGCCGTAAAAATAAAACAAAAATTTTTTCCCACAAAAATTATTTTTTAGCCCCCAGTTTTGTATTTTCCCGAGGGTAACAGGAGAAATTCGACCCCACAATTTGTTGTCCAATTTGTCCTGAGTGTGCTGATACCCCATATGTGGGGGGGAACCACTGTTTGGGCGCATGGGAGGGCTCGGAAGGGAAGGAGCTCCATTTGGAATGAGGACTTAGATGGAATGGTCTGCAGGTGTCACATTGCATTTGCAGAGCCCCTAATGTACCTAAACAGTAGAAACCTCCCACAAATGACACCATTTTGGAAACTAGACCCCCTAAGGAACTCATCTAGATGTGTTGTGATAGCTTTGAACCCCCAAGTGTTTCACTACAGTTTGTAACGCAGAGCCGTGAAAATAAAAAAAAAAAATCTTTCCCCCCAAAATTATTTTTTAGCCCCCAGTTTTGTATTTTCCCGAGGGTAAGAGGAGAAATTCGACCCCAAAAGTTGTTGTCCAATTTGTCTTGAGTACGCTGATACCCCATATGTTGGGGGAAACCACCGTTTGAGCGCATGGCAGAGCTCGGAAGGGAAGGAGCGCCATTTGGAATGCAGACTTAGATGGAATGGTCTGCAGACGTCACATTGCGTTTGCAGAACCCCTAATGTACCTAAACAGTAGAAACCCCCCCCAAGTGACCCCATATTGGAAACTAGACCCCCCAGGGAACTAATCTAGATGTGTTGTGAGAACTTTGAACCCCCAAGTGTTTCACTACAGTTTATAACGCAGAGCTGTGAAAATAAAAAATCTTTTTTTCCCACAAAAAATATGTTTTAGCCCCGAGTTTTGTATTTTCCCAAGGGTAACAAGAGAAATTGGACCCCAAAAGTTGTTGTCCTATTTGTCCTGAGTACGCTAATACCCCATATGTTGGGGTAAACCCCTGTTTGGGCACACGGGAGAGCTCGGAAGGGAAGAAGCACTGTTTTACTTTTTCAACGCAGAATTGGCTGGAATTGAGATCGGACGCCATGTCGCGTTTGGAGAGCCCCTGATGTGCCTAAACAGTGGAAACCCCACAATTATAACTGAAACCCTAATCCAAACACATCCCTAACCCTAATCCCAACAGTAACCCTAACCACACCTCTAACCCAGACACACCCCTAACCCTAATCCCAACCCTATTCCCAACCGTAAATGTAATCTAAACCCTAACTGTAACTTTAGCCCCAACCCAAACTGTAGCCCTAGCCCTAATCCTAACCCTAGCCCTAACCCTAGCCCTAACCCTAACCCTAGCCCTAACCCTAGCCCTAACCCTGGCCCTAACCCTAGCCCTAACCCTAGCCCTAACCCTAGCCCTAACCCTAGCCCTAACCCTAACCCTAGCCCTAACCCTAACCCTAACCCTAGCCCTAACCCTAACCCTAGCCCTAACCCTAGCCCTAACCCTAACCCTAGTCCTAACCCTAGCCCTAACTCTAACCCTAGCCCTAATGGGAAAATGGAAATAAATACATTTTTTTAATTTTTCCCTAACTAAGGGGGTGATGAAGGGGGGTTTGATTTACTTTTATAGCGGTTTTTTTAGCGGATTTTTATGATTGGCAGCCGTCACACACTGAAAGACGCTTTTTATTGCAAAAAATATTTTTTGCGTTACCACATTTTGAGAGCTATAATTTTTCTATATTTTGGTCCACAGAGTCATGTGAGGTCTTGTTTTTTGCGGGACGAGTTGACGTTTTTATTGGTAACATTTTCGTGCACGTGACACTTTTTGATCGCTTTTTATTCCGATTTTTGTGAGGCAGAATGACCAAAAACCAGCTATTCATGAATTTCTTTTGGGGGAGGCGTTTATACCATTCCGCGTTTGGTAAAATTGATAAAGCAGTTTTATTCTTCGGGTCAGTATGATTACAGCGACACCTCATTTATATCATTTTTTTATGTTTTGGCGCTTTTATACGATAAAAACTATTTTATAGAAAAAATAATTATTTTGGCATCGCTTTATTCTCAGGACTATAACTTTTTTATTTTTTTGTTGATGATGCTGTATGGCGGCTCGTTTTTTGCGGGACAAGATGACGTTTTCAGCGGTACCATGGTTATTTATATCTGTCTTTTTGATCGCGTGTTATTCCACTTTTTGTTCGGCGGTATGATAATAAAGCGTTGTTTTTTGCCTCGTTTTTTTCTTTTTTTTTCTTACGGTGTTTACTGAAGTGGTTAACTAGTGGGCCAGTTTTATAGGTCGGGCCGTTACGGACGCGGCGATACTAAATATGTGTACTTTTATTGTTTTGTTTTTTTTTATTTAGATAAAGAAATGTATTTATGGGAATAATATTTTTTTTTTTTTTCATTATTTTGGAATATTTTTTTTAATTTTTTTTTACACATTTGAAAATTTTTTTTTAACTTTTTTACTTTGTCCCAGGGGGGGACATCACAGATCGGTGATCTGACAGTTTGCACAGCACTCTGTCAGATCACCGATCTGATATCAGTGCAGGCTGCTTCACAGTGCCTGCTCTGAGCAGGCTTCTGTGAAGCCACCTCCCTCCCTGCAGGACCCGGATCCGCGGCCATCTTGGATCCAGGGCTCGAGCAGGGAGGGAGGGAGGTAAGACCCTCTCAGCAACGCGATCACATCGCGTTGCTGCGGGGGGCTCAGGGAAGCCCGCAGGGAGCCCCCTCCCTGCGCGGTGCTTCCCTGCACCGCCGGCACATCGCGATCATCTTTGATCGCGGTGTGCCAGGGGTTAATGTGCCAGGGGCGGTCCGTGACCGCTCCTGGCACATAGTGCCGGATGTCAGCTGCGATAGGCAGCTGACACCCGGCCGCGATCGGCGGCGCTCCCCCGTGAGCGCCGCCGATCGCGCTGGACGTACTATCCCGTCCATGGTCATAGGGGCCCACCCCACATGGACGGGATAGTACGTCCGATGTCAGAAAGGGGTTAATAAGTAACATTTCCCACATGTCTAATTTACATCAGCACAATTTTGGAACCCAAATTTTTTTTTGTTAGGGAGTTATAAGGGTTAAAAGTTGACCAGCAATTTCTCATTTTTACAACACCATTTTATTTTAGGGACCACATCTCATTTGAAGTCATTTTGAGAGGTCTATATGATAGAAAATACCCAAGTGTGACACCATTCTAAAAACTGCACCCCTCAAGGTTCTCAAAACCACATTCAAGAAGTTTATTAACCCTTCAGGTGCTTCACAGGAATTTTTGGAATGTTTAAATAAAAATTAACATTTAACTTTTTTTCACAAAAAATTTAATTCAGCTCCAATTTGTTTTATTTTACCAAGGGTTACAGGAGAAAATGGACGGCAAACGTTGTTGTACAATTTGTCCTGAGTATGCTGATACCCCATATGTGGGGGTAAACCATTGTTTGGGCGCATGGGAGAGCTCGGAAGGGAAGGAGCGCCGTTTGACCTTTCAATGCAAAATTGACAGGAATTGAGATGGGACGCCATGTTGCGTTTGGAGAGCCACTGATGTGCCTAAACATTGAAACCCCCCACAAGTGACAACATTTTGGAAAGTAGACCCCCTAAGGAACTTATCTAGAGGTGTGGTGAGCACTTTGACCCACCAAGTGCTTCACAGAAGTTTATAATGCAGAACCGTAAAAATAAAAAATCATTTTTTTTTCACAAAAATTATCTTTTCGCCCCCAATTTTTTATTTTCCCAATGGTAAGAGAAGAAATTGGACCACAAAAGTTGTGGCACAATTTGTCCTGAGTACTCTGATACCCCATATGTGGGGGTAAACCATTGTTTGGGCGCATGGGAGAGCTCGGAAGGGAAGGAGCGCCATTTGGAATACAGACTTAGATGAAATGGTCTGCAGGCGTCACATTGTGTTTGCAGAGCCCCTAATGTACCTAAACAGTAGAAACCCCCCACAAGTGACCCCATATTGGAAACTAGACCCCCCAAGGAACTTATCTAGATGTGTTGTGAGAACTTTGAGCCCCCAAGTATTTCACTACAGTTTATAACGCAGAGCCGTGAAAATAAAAAAAAAAATTTCCCCTCAAAATTATTTTTTAGCCCCCAGTTTTGTATTTTCTCGAGGGTAAAAGGAGAAATTGGACCCCAAAAGTTGTTGTCCAATTTGTCCTGAGTGCGTTGATACCCCATATGTGGGGGGGAACCAGCGTTTGGGCGCATGGGAGGGCTCGGAAGGGAAGGAGCGCCATTTGGAATGCAGACTTAGATGGAATGGTCTGCAGGCGTCACATTGCGTTTGCAGAGCCCCTAATATACCTAAACAGTAGAAACCCCCACAAATGACACCATTTTGGAATGTAGACCCCCTAAGGAACTTATCTAGAGGTGTGGTGAGCACTTTGACCCACCAAGTGCTTCACAGAAGTTTATAATGCAGAGCCGTAAAAATAAAACAAAAATTTTTTCCCACAAAAATTATTTTTTAGCCCCCAGTTTTGTATTTTCCCGAGGGTAACAGGAGAAATTCGACCCCACAATTTGTTGTCCAATTTGTCCTGAGTGTGCTGATACCCCATATGTGGGGGGGAACCACTGTTTGGGCGCATGGGAGGGCTCGGAAGGGAAGGAGCTCCATTTGGAATGAGGACTTAGATGGAATGGTCTGCAGGTGTCACATTGCATTTGCAGAGCCCCTAATGTACCTAAACAGTAGAAACCTCCCACAAATGACACCATTTTGGAAACTAGACCCCCTAAGGAACTCATCTAGATGTGTTGTGATAGCTTTGAACCCCCAAGTGTTTCACTACAGTTTGTAACGCAGAGCCGTGAAAATAAAAAAAAAAAATCTTTCCCCCCAAAATTATTTTTTAGCCCCCAGTTTTGTATTTTCCCGAGGGTAAGAGGAGAAATTCGACCCCAAAAGTTGTTGTCCAATTTGTCTTGAGTACGCTGATACCCCATATGTTGGGGGAAACCACCGTTTGAGCGCATGGCAGAGCTCGGAAGGGAAGGAGCGCCATTTGGAATGCAGACTTAGATGGAATGGTCTGCAGACGTCACATTGCGTTTGCAGAACCCCTAATGTACCTAAACAGTAGAAACCCCCCACAAGTGACCCCATATTGGAAACTAGACCCCCCAGGGAACTAATCTAGATGTGTTGTGAGAACTTTGAACCCCCAAGTGTTTCACTACAGTTTATAACGCAGAGCTGTGAAAATAAAAAATCTTTTTTTCCCACAAAAAATATGTTTTAGCCCCGAGTTTTGTATTTTCCCAAGGGTAACAAGAGAAATTGGACCCCAAAAGTTGTTGTCCTATTTGTCCTGAGTACGCTAATACCCCATATGTTGGGGTAAACCCCTGTTTGGGCACACGGGAGAGCTCGGAAGGGAAGAAGCACTGTTTTACTTTTTCAACGCAGAATTGGCTGGAATTGAGATCGGACGCCATGTCGCGTTTGGAGAGCCCCTGATGTGCCTAAACAGTGGAAACCCCACAATTATAACTGAAACCCTAATCCAAACACATCCCTAACCCTAATCCCAACAGTAACCCTAACCACACCTCTAACCCAGACACACCCCTAACCCTAATCCCAACCCTATTCCCAACCGTAAATGTAATCTAAACCCTAACTGTAACTTTAGCCCCAACCCAAACTGTAGCCCTAGCCCTAATCCTAACCCTAGCCCTAACCCTAGCCCTAACCCTAACCCTAGCCCTAGCCCTAACCCTAGCCCTAACCCTGGCCCTAACCCTAGCCCTAACCCTAGCCCTAACCCTAGCCCTAACCCTAGCCCTAACCCTAACCCTAGCCCTAACCCTAACCCTAGCCCTAACCCTAACCCTAGCCCTAACCCTAACCCTAGCCCTAACCCTAGCCCTAACCCTAACCCTAGCCCTAACCCTAGCCCTAACTCTAACCCTAGCCCTAATGGGAAAATGGAAATAAATACATTTTTTTAATTTTTCCCTAACTAAGGGGGTGATGAAGGGGGGTTTGATTTACTTTTATAGCGGTGTTTTTAGCGGATTTTTATGATTGGCAGCCGTCACACACTGAAAGACGCTTTTTATTGCAAAAAATATTTTTTGCGTTACCACATTTTGAGAGCTATAATTTTTCTATATTTTGGTCCACAGAGTCATGTGAGGTCTTGTTTTTTGCGGGACGAGTTGACGTTTTTATTGGTAACATTTTCGGGCACGTGACACTTTTTGATCGCTTTTTATTCCGATTTTTGTGAGGCAGAATGACCAAAAACCAGCTATTCATGAATTTCTTTTGGGGGAGGCGTTTATACCGTTCCGCGTTTGGTAAAATTGATAAAGCAGTTTTATTCTTCGGGTCAGTATGATTACAGCGACACCTCATTTATATCATTTTTTTATGTTTTGGCGCTTTTATACGATAAAAACTATTTTATAGAAAAAATAATTATTTTGGCATCGCTTTATTCTCAGGACTATAACTTTTTTATTTTTTTGTTGATGATGCTGTATGGCGGCTCGTTTTTTGCGGGACAAGATGACGTTTTCAGCGGTACCATGGTTATTTATATCTGTCTTTTTGATCGCGTGTTATTCCACTTTTTGTTCGGCGGTATGATAATAAAGCGTTGTTTTTTGCCTCGTTGTTTTCTTTTTTTTTCTTACGGTGTTTACTGAAGTGGTTAACTAGTGGGCCAGTTTTATAGGTCGGGCCGTTACGGACGCGGCGATACTAAATATGTGTACTTTTATTGTTTTGTTTTTTTTATTTAGATAAAGAAATGTATTTATGGGAATAATATTTTTTTTTTTTTCATTATTTTGGAATATTTTTTTTAATTTTTTTTTACACATTTGAAAATTTTTTTTTAACTTTTTTACTTTGTCCCAGGGGGGGACATCACAGATCGGTGATCTGACAGTTTGCACAGCACTCTGTCAGATCACCGATCTGATATCAGTGCAGGCTGCTTCACAGTGCCTGCTCTGAGCAGGCTTCTGTGAAGCCACCTCCCTCCCTGCAGGACCCGGATCCGCGGCCATCTTGGATCCGGGGCTCGAGCAGGGAGGGAGGGAGGTAAGACCCTCTCAGCAACGCGATCACATCGCGTTGCTGCGGGGGGCTCAGGGAAGCCCGCAGGGAGCCCCCTCCCTGCGCGGTGCTTCCCTGCACCGCCGGCACATCGCGATCATCTTTGATCGCGGTGTGCCAGGGGTTAATGTGCCAGGGGCGGTCCGTGACCGCTCCTGGCACATAGTGCCGGATGTCAGCTGCGATAGGCAGCTGACACCCGGCCGCGATCGGCGGCGCTCCCCCGTGAGCGCCGCCGATCGCGCTGGACGTACTATCCCGTCCATGGTCATAGGGGCCCACCCCACATGGACGGGATAGTACGTCCGATGTCAGAAAGGGGTTAATAAGTAACATTTCCCACATGTCTAATTTACATCAGCACAATTTTGGAACCCAAATTTTTTTTTGTTAGGGAGTTATAAGGGTTAAAAGTTGACCAGCAATTTCTCATTTTTACAACACCATTTTATTTTAGGGACCACATCTCATTTGAAGTCATTTTGAGAGGTCTATATGATAGAAAATACCCAAGTGTGACACCATTCTAAAAACTGCACCCCTCAAGGTTCTCAAAACCACATTCAAGAAGTTTATTAACCCTTCAGGTGCTTCACAGGAATTTTTGGAATGTTTAAATAAAAATTAACATTTAACTTTTTTTCACAAAAAATTTAATTCAGCTCCAATTTGTTTTATTTTACCAAGGGTTACAGGAGAAAATGGACGGCAAACGTTGTTGTACAATTTGTCCTGAGTATGCTGATACCCCATATGTGGGGGTAAACCATTGTTTGGGCGCATGGGAGAGCTCGGAAGGGAAGGAGCGCCGTTTGACCTTTCAATGCAAAATTGACAGGAATTGAGATGGGACGCCATGTTGCGTTTGGAGAGCCACTGATGTGCCTAAACATTGAAACCCCCCACAAGTGACAACATTTTGGAAAGTAGACCCCCTAAGGAACTTATCTAGAGGTGTGGTGAGCACTTTGACCCACCAAGTGCTTCACAGAAGTTTATAATGCAGAACCGTAAAAATAAAAAATCATTTTTTTTTCACAAAAATTATCTTTTCGCCCCCAATTTTTTATTTTCCCAATGGTAAGAGAAGAAATTGGACCACAAAAGTTGTGGCACAATTTGTCCTGAGTACTCTGATACCCCATATGTGGGGGTAAACCATTGTTTGGGCGCATGGGAGAGCTCGGAAGGGAAGGAGCGCCATTTGGAATACAGACTTAGATGAAATGGTCTGCAGGCGTCACATTGTGTTTGCAGAGCCCCTAATGTACCTAAACAGTAGAAACCCCCCACAAGTGACCCCATATTGGAAACTAGACCCCCCAAGGAACTTATCTAGATGTGTTGTGAGAACTTTGAGCCCCCAAGTATTTCACTACAGTTTAGAACGCAGAGCCGTGAAAATAAAAAATCTCTTTTTTTCCCACAAAAATTATTTTTTAGCCCCCAGTTTTGTATTTTCCCAAGGGTAACAGGAGAAATTGGACCCCAAAAGTTGTTGCCCAATTTGTCCTGAGTACGCTGATACCCCATATGTTGGGGTAAACTCCTGTTTGGGCAAACGGGAGAGCTCGGAAGGGAAGGAGCACTGTTTTACTTTTTCAATGCAGAATTGGATGGAATTGAGATTGGTTGCCATGTCGCGTTTGGAGATCCCCCTGATGTGCCTAAACAGTGGAAACCCCCCAATTATAACTGAAACCCTAATCCAAACACACCCCTAACCCTGATCCCAACGGTAACCCTAACCACACCTCTAACCCAGACACACCCCTAACCCTAATCCCAACCCTATTCCCAACCGTAAATGTAATCCAAACCCCAACCCTAACTGTAGCCTTAACCCTAACCCTATCTCTAACCCTAGCCCCAACCCTAACCCTAACCCTAACCCTAGTCCCAACCCTAGCCCTAACCCTAGCCCTAGCCCTAACCTTAACCCTAGCCCTAACCCTAGCCCTAACCTTAACCCTAGCCCTAGCCCTAACCCTAACCCTAGCCCTAACCCTAGCCCTAGCCCTAACCCTAGCCCCAACCCTAGCCCTAACCCTAATGGGAAAATGGAAATAAATACATTTTTTTCCATTTACTTTTATAGCGGGTTTTTTAGCGGATTTTTATGATTGACAGCCGTCACACACTGAAAGACGCTTTTTATTGCAAAAAATATTTTTTGCGTTACCACATTTTGAGAGCTATAATTTTTCCATATTTTGGTCCACAGAGTCATGTGAGGTCTTGTTTTTTGCGGGACGAGTTGACGTTTTTATTGGTAACATTTTCGGGCACGTGACATTTTTTGATCGCTTTTTATTCCGATTTTTGTGAGGCAGAATGACCAAAAACCAGCTATTCATGAATTTCTTTTGGGGGAGGCGTTTATACCGTTCCGCGTTTGGTAAAATTGATAAATCAGTTTTATTCTTTGGGTCAGTACGATTACAGCGACACCTCATTTATATCATTTTTTTTATGTTTTGGCGCTTTTATACGATAAAAACTATTTTATAGAAAAAAATAATTATTTTTGCATCGCTTTATTCTGAGGACTATAACTTTTTTATTTTTTTGCTGATGTTGCTATATGGCAGCTCATTTTTTGCGGGACAAGATGACGCTTTCAGCGGTACCATGATTATTTATATCCGTCTTTTTGATCGCGTGTTATTCCACTTTTTGTTTGGCGGTATGATAATAAAGCGTTGTTTTTTGCCTCGTTTTTTTTTTTTCTTACGGTGTTTACTGAAGGGGTTAACTAGTGGGCCAGTTTTATAGGTCGGGTCGTTACGGACGCGGCGATACTAAATATGTGTACTTTTATTGTTTTTTTTTTTAATTTAGATAAAGAAATGTATTTATGGGAATAATTTTTTTTTTTTCATTATTTAGGTTTTTTTTTTTTTTTTTACACACTTGGAAATTTTTTTTTTAACTTTTTTACTTTGTCCCAGGTGGGGACAATACAGATCGGTGATCTGCCAGTTTGCACAGCACTCTGACAGATCACCGATCTGTCTCAGAGTGCTGCAGCGTTACCAAGTGCCTGCTCTGAGCAGGCACTTGGTAAGCCACCTCCCTCCCTGCAGGACCCGGATCCACGGCCATCTTGGATCCGGGACTTACTGCAGGGAGGGAGGTAGGAGACCCCCGGAGCAACGCGATCACATCGCGTTGCTGCGGGGGTCTCAGGGAAGCACGCAGGGAGCCCCCTCCCTGCGCGATGCTTCCCTGCACCGCCGGCACACCGCGATCATCTTTGATCACGGTGTGCCGGGGGTTAATGTGTCGGGGGCGGTCCGTGACCGCTCCTGGCACATAGTGCCGGATGTCAGCTGCGATAAGCAGCTGACACCCGGCCGCGATCGGCGGCGCTCCCCCCATGAGCGCGGCCGATCGCGCTGGACGTAATATTCCGTCCTTGGGAATTAAGGCCCACCCCACATGGTCGGAATATTACGTCCAATGGCAGAAAGGGGTTAAGTCTGTCTTTTTCCCTGCTGCAATTGCGTTTAGATCTAATGAATTCGCCAACCGGTATGGCTTTTATTGTATGGGCTGGATGACTGCTAGCAGCATGCAAGATGGTGTTCCCACTTACCGGTTTAATGTGCGTTTTGCTTGCAATGAATTCATTCTTTATACCAAAAAGATCAAGATCCAAAAAAGAAATACTGTGTGGATCCCAAACATGTGTAAACTTTATACCAAAATCATTAGTATTGATATACTCTACAAATCCCGGTATGGCAGACACATCGCCCCCCCAAATAATGAGGGTGTCATCGATGTATCTGCCATACCAGGAGATGCAATCAACGAATGGGTTATTGGCCGAATAAATATACTCTTGTTCCCATAAGGCCATGGTTAAATTTGCCAAAGATGGGGAATATTTAGCCCCCATTGGAACTCCTGATGTTTGTACATATATCTCATCCCCAAATGTGAAAACATTGTGTTTCATAAGAAAAGATATAACCTGTAAACAAAAATCAATTAAATTCTGAGAATATTCTCCACATTCAGTAAGGTGAAATTGTAAGGCTCTTATTGCCACCTCATGTGGTATGCTTGTGTACAGAGATACAACATCACAACTAAGCCATGTGTAACTCTGTTCCCATTTCTTGTTTTTAAAGATTTTCAATACTTCTCTTGAGTCCTTAATGTACCCTGGCATTCTCAATACCAAGGGCTAAAGCGAAGAGTCCACCCATTCGCATAAGTGTTCCAGACCCGATCCGATACCCGAGACTATGGGACGCATGGATGGAAAGCCATCCCTTTTGTGCACCTTAGGGAGGCCATACATAATAGGCAACCTTGGATATTGCACATAAATGTAATCTGCTTGTTTTTTGTCTAACACTGCCAAATTTAAACCTTCCGCAATTAAATTAGCTGTTTGTTCATTAATTTTCTTAGCTGGATCTTCTTTTAATTTTTTATAGGTTACAGTGTCAGACAAAAGTTCAGTCATTTTTTCTTTATATTCAACTGCATCCATAATTACAATAAGTCCCCCTTTGTCACTTTTTTTATAATAATGTCCTTCATATTTTTTAACTCATGCAATGCTTTGCGTTGTTTACGTGACAGGTTATTTCGATGGGTTCTCATAGGACTAGAGTCTTGTAAGATTTTCAGATCCTTCTCAATTAATTCTTGAAATCTGTCCATACATTCAGCTTTTGATTGTATCGGGTAAAAATAGGGGTTTTTTGTCTTAAATGTTCTTGAAAGATTTTCAGATCCCTCTACCGATGTCTCTTGTTGTTCTTTCGATAATTTCAGTAAACAATTTAGTGCAACTTGTTCCCTAAAATCCAGACTCTCAAATTCATTGATGTTTAGATTTGCCACATGTTCCGTCACTACTTCATGATCCGAAAAGAAGTGTTTTTTTATAGTCAAATTCCTAATGAATTTATTGATGTCCAAAATTGTCATGAAAAGGTTAAAGTCAGCATCAGGAACAAAATTAAGACCCAAAGCCAGTATATCCAGATGATCCTGAGTAAATTCATGTGACGATAAATTCAATACATTATTTTTTCCTTTTATTGTCTGTACTTCTTCCTGTAGCGTGTTGTTACTCCTGGATGTTCTTTTGTGTTTCCTTCCACCACGTCTTTTCCGTTTTTTGATGCCTTGAAATTTCCCTTTCTTTTTTCATACGTGTTACTTGTTGTAGCCAAATCCGATGTACTTGCATTAGTATCCGATGAGTCAGGCTCAGTGGAGGAAAAATAAACCTGGGGTCTATTGGTTGATCTCTGGCGTGCTCGGCTATTTTTTAAGATGGACTTGGGTGATTTATATAGATTTTCCCATTTCCCCCATTCATAGACACTGTCAGTTGAGTAATCGTTCAGATCTCTTTCAAATTTGCGTCTTTTGCGATCTGTGATCTCATCTTCAAGGGCACACACATTATCCTGCATTTGTTTAATTGACAAATCATACTGCAGCTGTGTCTTATATTCTTCCAGGGTTTTAATAATTAATTTCATTAAATTAATTTAATTTATTTCATTAAATTAATTATTAAAAATGAGGAAATTAGGCTGGAGGAAGTCCAGAAAAATGTGAGCGATATGAAAAAAAGTGACAAAGGGGGACTTATTGTAATTATGGATGCAGTTGAATATAAAGAAAAAATGACTGAACTTTTGTCTGACACTGTAACCTATAAAAAATTAAAAGAAGATCCAACTAAGAAAATTAATGAACAAACAGCTAATTTAATTGCGGAAGGTTTAAATTTGGCAGTGTTAGACAAAAAACAAGCAGATTACATTTATGTGCAATACCCAAGGTTGCCTATTATGTATGGCCTCCCTAAGGTGCACAAAAGGGATGGCTTTCCATCCATGCGTCCCATAGTCTCGGGTATCGGATCGGGTCTGGAACACTTATGCGAATGGGTGGACTCTTTGCTTCAGCCCTTGGTATTGAGAATGCCAGGGTACATTAAGGACTCAAGAGAAGTATTGAAAATCTTTAAAAACAAGAAATGGGAACAAAGTTACACATGGCTTAGTTGTGATGTTGTCTCTCTGTACACAAGCATACCACATGAGGTGGCAATAAGAGCCTTACAATTTCACCTTACTGAATGTGGAGAATATTCTCAGAATTTAATTGATTTTTGTTTACAGGTTATATCTTTTCTTATGAAACACAATGTTTTCACATTTGGGGATGAGATATACAGTGGGGCAAAAAAGTATTTAGTCAGTCAGCAATAGTGCAAGTTCCACCACTTAAAAAGATGAGAGGCGTCTGTAATTTACATCATAGGTAGACCTCAACTATGGGAGACAAACTGAGAAAAAAAAATCCAGAAAATCACATTGTCTGTTTTTTTAACAATTTATTTGCATATTATGGTGGAAAATAAGTATTTGGTCAGAAACAATATTTCATCTTAATACTTTGTAATATATCCTTTGTTGGCAATGACAGAGGTCAAACGTTTTCTGTAAGTCTTCACAAGGTTGCCACACACTGTTGTTGGTACGTTGGCCCATTCCTCCATGCAGATCTCCTCTAGAGCAGTGATGTTTTTGGCTTTTCGCTTGGCAACACGGACTTTCAACTCCCTCCAAAGGTTTTCTATAGGGTTGAGATCTGGAGACTGGCTAGGCCACTCCAGGACCTTGAAATGCTTCTTACGAAGCCACTCCTTCGTTGCCCTGGCGGTGTGCTTTGGATCATTGTCATGTTGAAAGACCCAGCCACGTTTCATCTTCAATGCCCTTGCTGATGGAAGGAGGTTTGCACTCAAAATCTCACGATACATGGCCCCATTCATTCTTTCATGTACCCGGATCAGTCGTCCTGGCCCCTTTGCAGAGAAACAGCCCCAAAGCATGATGTTTCCACCACCATGCTTTACAGTAGGTATGGTGTTTGATGGATGCAACTCAGTATTCTTTTTCCTCCAAACACGACAAGTTGTGTTTCTACCAAACAGTTCCAGTTTGGTTTCATCAGACCATAGGACATTCTCCCAAAACTCCTCTGGATCATCCAAATGCTCTCTAGCAAACTTCAGACGGGCCCGGACATGTACTGGCTTAAGCAGTGGGACACGTCTGGCACTGCAGGATCTGAGTCCATGGTGGCGTAGTGTGTTACTTATGGTAGGCCTTGTTACATTGGTTCCAGCTCTCTGCAGTTCATTCACTAGGTCCCCCCGCGTGGTTCTGGGATTTTTGCTCACCGTTCTTGTGATCATTCTGACCCCACGGGGTGGGATTTTGCGTGGAGCCCCAGATCGAGGGAGATTATCAGTGGTCTTGTATGTCTTCCATTTTCTAATTATTGCTCCCACTGTTGATTTCTTCACTTCAAGCTGGTTGGCTATTGCAGATTCAGTCTTCCCAGCCTGGTGCAGGGCTACAATTTTGTTTCTGGTGTCCTTTGACAGCTCTTTGGTCTTCACCATAGTGGAGTTTGGAGTCAGACTGTTTGAGGGTGTGCACAGGTGTCTTTTTATACTGATAACAAGTTTAAACAGGTGCCATTACTACAGGTAATGAGTGGAGGAAAGAGGAGACTCTTAAAGAAGAAGTTACAGGTCTGTGAGAGCCAGAAATCTTGATTCTTTGTTTCTGACCAAATACTTATTTTCCACCATAATATGCAAATAAATTGTTAAAAAAACAGACAATGTGATTTTCTGGATTTTTTTTTTCTCAGTTTGTCTCCCATAGTTGAGGTCTACCTATGATGTAAATTACAGACGCCTCTCATCTTTTTAAGTGGTGGAACTTGCACTATTGCTGACTGACTAAATACTTTTTTGCCCCACTGTATGTACAAACATCAGGAGTTCCAATGGGGGCTAAATATTCCCCATCTTTGGCAAATTTAACCATGGCCTCATGGGAACAAGAGTATATCTATTCGGCCAATAACCCATTCGTTGATTGCATCTCCTGGTATGGCAGATACATCGATGAGACCCTCATTATTTGGGGGGGCGATGTGTCTGCCATACCGGGATTTGTAGAGTATATCAATACTAATGATTTTGGTATAAAGTTTACACATGTTTGGGATCCACACAGTATTTCTTTTTTGAATCTTGATCTTTTTGGTATAAAGAATGAATTCATTACAAGCAAAACGCACATTAAACCGGTAAGTGGGAACACCATCTTGCATGCTGCTAGCAGTCATCCAGCCCATACAATAAAAGCCATACCGGTTGGCGAATTCATTAGATCTAAACGCAATTGCAGCAGGGAAGAAGACAGACTTAAAGAATTTGGGGAATTGAAGATAAAATTTAGTGCCCGCAAATATCCATATTGGTCGCTGAATAGGGCCACAGAAATAGTGAACAAGAAATGTAGAGATGACTTACTGACATCGAATAAAAATAACCGCTCTGCGAGACATAATTATAATAATAAGCCCCATGTGTGTCTTCAGTATAGCTCCCAGTTTGGACAAATTAAGAATATTATTAAAAATAGATTACCCATCATGTACGAGGATCATATTCTTATGGATATCTTAAAGGATGGGGTTAACGTGGTGTTAGGGCTAGCGGAAGCACCAAATATTAAGACAGATAGAATATGGTGCGTTCGCAGCCCGGGGTCCACCGTGCAGAGATGGAACCTGCTGCCAAGTAACGACGGACTATATGGCGGTACTCATAAGAATACACATGTGGGTTAAACTTCACCCAATGTGAAGGAAGCGATCCTGTTGCGTCACAGGACCGCGGTACCGCACATAGAGCGCGAGCAAGTAGTCAGCGAACTCAACCCCAACTAGGATTGAAGTCCGATTAGACCCTTGCTGGCAAAACACCGCAACTGGGTGTGTAAAGAAACTAAATAACGATTTTAAGGCACAAGAGTGCATGCGGTGCCGCACTGACGAACGCCACTAACCACCCAGGCTTGGGTAAGGAAAGCACAGAGGAAGTGCACTTCGCCGTACTGGCGATCACAGCAACTGGATGCTGTAATGTGTGATTTGTGCTGTAGGCTAAGTCGGGCGCTAGATAGCAGCCATACACCTTCCGCGAACAGACATTCAATAGGGTAGGGGTATCCAAGGACGACTTGCACTCACAACATACACACATTGACAATAGTACACTAGCGCATGGCCGTGCGGTCATGCGCAGTTTATATAGTTGCAGCACAGGAAGTGGCCACAGAAACTTTGCCCTTCCAAGACCTGCCAAGAGGACCAATGGAATGTGCTGCAGAGCCTGAGCACATGACCCTCGATCTCCAACGGGAGATCTTGCCCTGGGCATGCTCAGTGTGTGCAGACAAGGACTTAGTCCCAGAGAAGTCCGCTCGCTGCTGACCAGCACTGACTTTAATGGCAGAAGCTGAAGAAACAGCAGTAACTCTCTGTACAGCGTGAGACTGAGCAAGACGCTGGGACCGACGTCCCTGCTGAGCAGACTCCACTGCGGCTGGATAAGAATGGGAGACTGCAGCGGAGATGGCTCGAGATTCCCCCTGTGCAGAAGCGGGAACTCGAGACCTAACATTACCCCCCCTCCTAGGGCCCCCCCCTCCTTGGGCCTCGCTACGCTTGAATGCAGCAATGAGCTGTGGGGCCCGAATGTTTTCAGCAGGCTCCCATGACCTGTCCTCTGGGCCATAACCCTTCCAATCCACCAGATAAAACTTTTTGCCGTGTACCACCTTGCACCCCAAAATAGCGTTCACCTCGTAATCGTCCGTAGACGAACCCGATGTCCCGGCAGATGACTCGGAAAACCGGGACATGTATACGGGTTTCAAGAGGGACACATGAAAGGTGTCGGTGATACCCAAGCGTGGAGGAAGAGCCAAACGGTAGACCACAGGATTAACTTGTTCGAGAACCTTGAAGGGACCCAAGTAGCGAGGAGTAAACTTAGTGGACTCAACTCGCAGCCTGATGTTACGGGCGGAGAGCCACACCAAGTCGCCAGGAGCAAAGGTCAGAGCGGGACGCCGATGAACATCGGCGGAGGACCTCATTCTCTCCTTGGAGGCCCGAATGGCATCCTGCGTGCGGTCCCAAATGTCCCGTGCCTCCACAGCCCAGTCTGCCACCCTGGAGTCAGCTGAAGACACAGGCATGGGCACAGGAACACGCGGATGCAGGCCGTAATTTAGGAGGAAAGGAGTCTGACCGGTATAGTCGGCTACGGCATTGTTAAGTGCAAACTCTGCCCACGGTAGCAAGGATGCCCAGTCATCCTGCCTGGCAGAAACAAAATGTCGTAAATATGTGACCAAGGTCTGGTTGGCCCTCTCTACCAACCCATTCGTCTCGGGATGATATGCCGAAGAGAGATTCAACTCAATACTGAGTAGACGACAAAGCTCTCTCCAGAATCGAGAAGCAAACTTGGGGCCCCGGTCACTAACAATTTTGTCTGGCATACCGTGTAGGCGAAAGATATGCTTGACGAACAATACAGCCAACGCCCATGCAGAGGGTAGCCGTGGCAGGGCACCAAGTGCACCATTTTGGAAAAATGGTCGGTGATCACCCAGATAATGGTGCAGTTACGAGACTTGGGTAGGCCCACCACAAAGTCCATCCCGACCATCTCCCAGGGCCTGTCCGCCACCGGCAGAGGATAAAGCAAACCAGCTGGCCGTTGCCGAGGTGTTTTGTTCTTGGCGCAAGAGACACACGCCCGAACATACTCTGCGACATCACGAGCCATATGCGGCCACCAGTACGTCCTCGCCAGTAACTCAGATGTCCTTTTGGTACCAAAATGTCCACCCACCCTGGACGAGTGTGCCCAAGAGAGAACCTCCGGTCGCAAATTGGATGGAACAAAAGTCTTGCCCGGGGGCACAGACTCTAGCGAATCCGGGGCCACAGTTCTCAAGCTCTCGGTGGGGACAATAAGCCGAGGCTCCTCCTCCTCCTCCGCAGATGACACAACGGAGCGAGAGAGAGCATCGGCCCGAATGTTCTTCTCCCCAGAAAGAAAATGAAGGGTGAAATGAACCCGGGAGAAGAATAAGGACCATCTGGCCTGGCGAGAATTCAACCGCTGGGCTGTCTGCAGGTACACCAAATTTTTATGGTCTGTGAAGACTTGGAAGGGAAAACGTGCACCCTCCAAGAGATGTCTCCACTCCGAGAAAGCCAACTTCATGGCTAGCAACTCCCTGTCCCCGATGGAATAATTCCTCTCTGCTGGTGAGAAGGTCTTGGAGAAAAAGAAGCAAGGATGCTTCCGACCTTGAGCATCCTTTTGGAAGAGGACTGCTCCAGCACCAACAGAAGAGGCATCCACCTCCATAATAAATGGCTTATCAACATCGGGGCGATGTAGGATGGGAGTGCTAGCGAAGTGTGACTTTATAGAGTTAAAGGCCTTGGAGACCTCCTCAGACCACAATTTGGGATTCGCCCCCTTCTTGGTGAGGGCTACCAAGGGAGCTACCAAAGTTGAGAAGTGCGGAATGAACTGGCGATAATAATTAATGAACCCCATAAAGCACTGCACCGCTTTAAGAGAATGGGGTTCCTGCCAGTCCATCACAGCCTGTAGTTTGGCAGGATCCATAGCCAATCCCTGGGCAGAGATGATGTAACCAAGGAAAGGTAGGGACTCCTGCTCAAACATACACTTCTCCAACTTGGCATAGAGGGAGTTTGCCCGTAGGAGGTCGAAGACTTTGCAAACATCTCTCCGGTGGGAGTCAATATCTGAAGAGTAGATGAGAATATCATCCAGATAGACTACGACCGAGGTGGAAAGCATATCCCGGAAGATATCGTTCACAAAGTCTTGGAAAACGGCTGGGGCATTACAGAGCCCGAAGGGCATCACCAGATATTCATAGTGCCCATCCCTGGTGTTAAAAGCCGTCTTCCATTCGTCCCCCTCACGGATGCGAATCAGATTGTAAGCACCCCGCAGATCTAGTTTAGTAAATACCCTTGCTCCCCGAAGCCTATCGAAGAGCTCAGATATCAAGGGCAATGGATACTTGTTCTTAACGGTGATGGCGTTAAGACCCCTGTAGTCTATGCATGGACGCAATTCTCCATTCTTCTTCTGCACGAAGAAGAACCCTGCCCCAGCAGGTGACACTGAATTCCTGTACTGTGACATTGCCTCCGTCTCCGGGAGAGATAGCGGATAGACTCGACCCCGGGGAGGCTCAGCACCAGGCAAGAGATCAATAGGACAGTCATAGGGGCGATGGGGCGGAAGGACCTCCGCCGCCTTTTTGGAGAACATGTCTGCATAAGACCAATACTGCTTGGGGAGAGAGGAAAGAACTGCGGGTACCTCTGTAGTAGCAACCTGAACTCACTCCCTCTGACACCTACCCCCACAAGATTCACCCCATCCCAGGATTCTGCCAGAGGACCACTCGATATGAGGAGAGTGGTACCGTAGCCAAGGCATTCCCAACAGGACCTCATCAATTCCCTCAGGAATGACAAGCAGAGATATAATCTCCTGATGAGATGGCGACATGGACGGAGTAATAGGGATGGTCTGGTGTGTTATCTGTGAGGGCAGTGCCGACCCATTCACCACTCGTACCGTTACTGGTTGAGCTAGCATAACCAGGGGTATTGCGTGACGTTGGGCGAAGGCAGAAGACATAAAATTGCCCTCCGCCCCAGAATCCACGCAAAGCTCTACCGAGTGGGAGAATGAGCCTATAGTAATTGTCCCCTTAAAGGACAATTTAGAGGCAAACGTCGCCGTGTTTAGTGTACCTCCACCTACTACCACTAAACGCTGACGTTTCCTCGATCGCTGAGAGCATCTGGTGGCTAGATGTCCTGACTGCTGGCAAACATGACAGACCTTGAGTGCACAAGCGGTCCGGGACTTAGATCCCGCTTGTGACACTTCCCTGGCCTCATGTGACTCAGGAACCAGGACCGGAGATTCCAGAGGTTTGGCGAAGGTAGGAGCCAGCCGAAACCTCTGCCTACACTGGGCTCGCTCTAACCTCCGCTCGTTAAAACGGAGGTCAACTCGAGTGGAGACAGATATTAACTCCTCCAGTGTGGCAGGAATCTCCCTAGTGGCCAGAGCGTCCTTAACGTGGTCAGCCAGGCCCCTCCAAAATATGGGGATAAGAGCTTTATCCGACCAATCCAGCTCAGAAGCTAGAGTGCGGAATTGGACTGCGAATTGACTGACCAAGGACTCACCCTGAGTTAATGCCAGCAGTTGGAGCGCCGTATCATGGGTGACTTGAGGTCCTAAAAAGACCTGTTTCAGAGTGCTCAGAAACAGCGGAGCACTCTGCACCACATGATCGCCACGCTCCCACAGTGGCGTAGCCCATTCCAACGCCCTGTCCGACAAAAGAGACACTATAAATCCCACCTTAGCCCGCTCTGTGGGAAAACGTGCAGCCAGGAGCTCGAGGTGAATAGAGCACTGACTCACAAATCCCCTACAAAACTTGCTATCACCAGAAAATTTCTCTGGCAGCGGGAGGCGAGAAAATGTCGGAGCAGGGGTGGCAATGGACAGGGTTGCTGCAGCCACGCTAGCAGCCTGTACAGCAACCGCGGTAACATCCACAGCTGAGGTTGCGCTCTCAAGAGCCGCCAACCTACCCTCCAGCTGCTGGAAATACCGCAAGGATTGCTGTTCGTCCGTCATTACTAGCCAGACCCTGGCGCTAGTGTAATGTTAGGGCTAGCGGAACGCACCAAATATTAAGACAGATAGAATATGGTGCGTTCGCAGCCCGGGGTCCACCGTGCAGAGATGGAACCTGCTGCCAAGTAACGACGGACTATATGGCGGTACTCATAAGAATACACACGTGGGTTAAACTTCACCCAACGTGAAGGAAGCGATCCTGTTGCGTCACAGGACCGCGGTACCGCACATAGAGCGCGAGCAAGTAGTCAGCGAACTCAACCCCAACTAGGATTGAAGTCCGATTAGACCCTTGCTGGCAAAACACCGCAACTGGGTGTGTAAAGAAACTAAATAACGATTTTAAGGCACAAGAGTGCATGCGGTGCCGCACTGACGAATGCCACTAACCACCCAGGCTTGGGTAAGGAAAGCACAGAGGAAGTGCACTTCGCCGTACTGGCGATCACAGCAACTGGACGCTGTAATGTGTGATTTGTGCTGTAGGCTAAGTCGGGCACTAGATAGCAGCCATACACCTTCCGCGAACAGACATTCAATAGGGTAGGGGTATCCAAGGACGACTTGCACTCACAACATACACACATTGACAATAGTACACTAGCGCATGGCCGTGCGGTCATGCGCAGTTTATATAGTTGCAGCACAGGAAGTGGCCACAGAAACTTTGCCCTTCCAAGACCTGCCAAGAGGACCAATGGAATGTGCTGCAGAGCCTGAGCACATGACCCTCGATCTCCAACGGGAGATCTTGCCCTGGGCATGCTCAGTGTGTGCAGACAAGGACTTAGTCCCAGAGAAGTCCGCTCGCTGCTGACCAGCACTGACTTTAATGGCAGAAGCTGAAGAAGCAGCAGTAACTCTCTGTACAGCGTGAGACTGAGCAAGACGCTGGGACCGACATCCCTGCTGAGCAGACTCCACTGCGGCTGGATAAGAATGGGAGACCGCAGCGGAGATGGCTCGAGATTCCCCCTGTGCAGAAGCGGGAACTCGAGACCTAACACGTGGTTGCTAGAAGAGCCCAAACCATTGGGGATATTATTGCTCCGAATACAATCACAATTAGACCTAAAATGAATACATGGTTAGAGTACAAGGGTTTTTTTTAAATGTGGCACGACAGCATGCAGTACGTGTGCACACTCTCTAACTGGGAATATATTCACTAACTCAGAAAAAAACAAGAATTATAAAATAAATAATTTCATTAATTGTCACACAAAAAATGTAGTATATAAAGTAGAATGTACAGCCTGTCAACTATCATATATAGGCTGTACAACACGCAAACTAAAAACGCGCATTACAGAACATATCAGGGATGCCAATATTTCTAACATTACCACTAGGAATGTATCCATGGTTTCCAAACATTTCAATACAGTACATAGGGGAGATGTTACAACTTTAAAAGTTCAGGGCATCGAGAAAGTTTACTCAGATAGGCGTGGGGGTGACACAAAAAGGCGGCTACTAACCAGAGAAGCCTTTTGGATGTACAATTTAAACACCCGTTCCCCTGCAGGTTTAAATAAAAGGAATGAAATCTTATATCATTATTGTTAATATCTTCCTTACTGTATTCTCTACATGCATTTTCGGTGAATTTTTCCTGCCTGCTTTGTGCGGTAAAATGTATGCAGTTGTGGTCTGTAATACCTTTTGTCTCATCATGTGACTCTGCCACATTGGCTAGATATTTGTTTCTTTTTTTCTTTTTTTGGGTTGGAACAAAAGGAATGACATTTTATATCATCTATGTTGATATTTTATATAAGTATTCATTGTATGTATTACTATTGTAACCTGTTTTGTCTTGTGATAGAATGCATGCAGTTGTGATCTGTAGGACCTTTCTATTTGTCATGTGATCTCAATTGAGTATGTGATAGGTCCATATTGTCTATATAAGCAAGACTAAATGTGGGTTTTATATGGGCATGAATAAGATCCCGTGTGATCGAAACGCGTTGCCTATATTCATGTAACCACCTGCGTCCTTGTTACTTTGTAAAGATGTCCTTTTTAATGAAGTTGGACTAATAAAGAATTTTGCCATTTTATTGGAGCTGGAGTTTCCACGTTTTCGTATACTGCAATTGCTTGGCATCTTGGTCTGGATGAATCTCCGTGCTCAATTATCTATGGTCTGGTTGGTGAGCTGGCTGCGGCTTATTGCCGTTTATTTTTTTCTATTGTATATAAATGCTAGTCCAAGAAAAAATTTTTTTTTTAAAACACATACTTACACATACATATAATTCTGTATCCCATCTGGGTAGTAGATGTTATAGCCATATATATATATATATATATATATATATATATATATATATATATATATATATATATATATATATATATATATACTGCACCATGGAAGTGGATATATACAAAACCATTGGGCTCAATATGCCATATTGGTGACAGATGTCAATAGCAATCATGGATTAATCGTATAAATATACCTGTCTTTCACCATGGGCATGCATACAGAACAAATAGAAAATAATATAAAATAGCAAATATATGACAAATTATATATATAAATGATACACCAAAGTGAAATTATTCTTTTTTTCTTTTCTTCTTCTTTCATAGATTGTAGATTTCAGCAATGCACCACAATCTGCTGTCCAGCCATCCGATACAGAGGCGAGAACACTCCGCACAGAGTCCCAATCCATAAATGGTAAGTATATAAAACTACAATTATAAATATAAAGGAATAATGATTAGGGATCATAGAACCACAATATAAGAATAATAAAATATTAAAATAAGGATATAAAATTATTAGAGCTAAAAGAATAAAAAAGACTGAAATTAAAAGGTTACAGAGTACAAATTATAAAAAAGATACAAAACTGAGGTTTTCATTTGACCCTTTCGGTGATACCGTACCTAGGGTCCATATCCATTTCGTTTCTTTCCTAGCCAGAGCCATACTTATTTCTCCCCCTCTCTCATTTGTTTGAATCATATCTATGCCAGTTACTTTCAACAGGGAGGCATCACATCCATGGTTAATGGGTCAATTAAATGATGTGGTGATTAAACCGGCTGACAAGGGGGGCAATATCGTGATCTGGCCTAGACAGATGTATGAATCTGAGGTATTTCGCCAGTTGAGAGATGGCACTTATTATAAAAAAATGACATTCAACCCCCTGGGGAAATTTAGGACTGAACTTTCGGTGATTTTAAAAGATGCCCTTGAAACAGAGGTCATTTCTAAGGAGTTATATGTAGCCCTTCAAGCACCTGAACCAATTGTGCCGACCTTTTATTTATTACCTAAGGTACATAAAAATAAAAAAATACCACCTGGCAGACCCATCATATATGGATGTGGTAATTACCTTGAGAAAATTAATAAATTCATTGATTCGAAACTACAACCCCTGGTCGAGAACTTACCCTTATTTATAAAAGATACAAACGAATTCTTGAAAAAAATCGATGGCCTATTCATTGGGAAGGACACACTTCTAGTGTCTTGTGACGTCGAGAGTTTATACACTAACATTCGCCACAGTGACGGTGTTCGCGCCACGGAATACTTTTTGAACTCCTCATCGATGCCCACATCCATGAGACAATTTATAGTTCAAATGCTTGAATTTTCTCTTTCAAAAAATTTCTTCTTTTTTAAGGGGTCCCTCTACCTACAGCTCCAGGGGACAGCAATGGGCGCATCTTTTGCGCCATCTTATGCAAATTTGTTCCTGGGGCTGTGGGAGAGGGACCTTTTTCATGCCGGACTAGAGTCATCAATGGACCGCATCCCCATTTGGGTGCGGTTCATTGATGACATATTCTTTGTCTGGCAGGGTACTATGGACTCACTCCATATTTTTATGGAACATTTAAATCAGAATCAGCTGAATATCCATCTAACATACAAGTGTGATTTGGAATTTATGGAGTTTCTGGATGTGGGTATACACAGGGATGAGAGTGGATGCTTATACACCAACATTTTTCGCAAATCCACAGCGGTGAACGCACTACTACACGCCTCTTCGTCACACCCTCCCACCATGATTAATTCGATCCCAATAGGACAATTTTTACATCTACGGAGGATTTGTACAAATGAAGTAGATTTTGAAAACCAAGCCATGGACCTTAAAGAAAGGTTCTTGGAAAGGGGATATAGTAAGCGGTCAGTGAAAAAGGGGTATAACCGTGCTAAACACACAACTCGACATCAAGCTTTGTACGGAACGAAACCCCATAAATCAAACAAGGTAGGGAGGTACATTACACAATACCATGGCCAAACTGAACTAATGAGGACGTATATAAATAAATCGTGGGCCATTTTAAAAGCTGACCCTATTTTGACGCAATATATTGGTGAAACATGCAGTATCACTTATCGCAGATCAAAAAATCTAAAGGATCAATTGGTCAGAAGTCATTACTCATATAACGCGGAAATCCAATCTTTCCTTACAAACACAAAAGCTGTACCGGGATGCAAGCCATGTGGTCAATGTATAGCCTGCACTAACATTAAAAGAACCAATACTTTTTGCAACCATAATGGCACTACTGTGTACAAAATCAAACAGACCATTACTTGCACCTCCAAAGCCGTAATTTATCATGCCACGTGCCCATGTTCCCTGGTATATATAGGGATGACAACTAGGCAACTCAAAGTGCGCACCAGGGAACATGTTTTGGGAATTCTAGCTGCCAAAGAAGTGGAGGATATATCTTCCTTAAAGACAATCCCTAAACATTTTAACCCCTTCCCGACCCATGACGCCACGTAGGCGTCATGAAAGTCGGTGCCAATCCGACCCATGACGCCTATGTGGCGTCATGGAAAGATCGCGTCCCTGCAGGCCGGGTGAAAGGGTTAACTCCCATTTCACCCGATCTGCAGGGACAGGGGGGAGTGGTAGTTTAGCCCAGGGGGGTGGCTTCACCCCCCCCCCGTGGCTACGATCGCTCTGATTGGCTGTTGAAAGTGAAACTGCCAATCAGAGCGATTTGTAATATTTCACCCATTATAACGGGTGAAATATTACAATCCAGCCATGGCCGATGCTGCAATATCATCGGCCATGGCTGGAAATACTAATGTGCCCCCACCCCACCCCACCGATCGCCCCCCCAGCCCTCCGATCTGCCGGGTACACTGCCCCGCTCCCCTCCGTCCTGTGCTCCGCTCCCCCCCGTGCTCTTGTCCGCTCACCCCCGTGCTCCAATCACTCCCCCTGCACTCCGATCCACCCCCCGTGCTCCGTTCCACCCCCCCGTGCTCCGTTCCACCCCCCCATGCTCCGTTCCACCCCCCCAGTGCTCCGTTCCACACCTCCCGCGTTCCGATCCACCACCCCCGTGCTCCGATCCCCCCCCCCGTGCTCCCCCCCCACCCCATCATACTTACCGGTCCTGCCGGGGTCCGTCCGTCTTCTCCCTGGGCGCCGCCATCTTCCAAAATGGCGGGCGCATGCGCAGTGCGCCCGCCGAATCTGCCGGCCGGCAGATTCGTTCAAAGTGCATTTTGATTACTGAGATAGATTATATCTCAGTGATCAAAATAAAAAAATAATAAATGACCCCCCCCCCCCTTTGTCACCCCCATAGGTAGGGACAATAAAAAATAAAGAATTTTTTTTTTCCACTAATGTTAGAATAGGGTTAGGGGTAGGGTTAGGGGTAGGGGTAGGCTTAGGGGTAGGGTTAGGGGTAGGGGTAGGGTTAGGGGTAGGGTTAGGGGTAGGGTTAGGGGTAGGGTTAGGGGTAGGGCTAGGGTTAGGGTTTCGGTATGTGCACACGTTTTCTGGTCCTCTGCGGATTTTTCCGCTGCGGATTTGATAAATGCGCAGTGCTAAACCGCTGCAGATTTATCGCGGATTTACCGCGTTTTTTCTGCGCCTTTCACTGCGGTTTTACAACTGCGATTTTCTATTGGAGCAGTTGTAAAACCGCTGCGGAATCCGCAGAAAGAAGCGACATGCTGCGGAATGTAAACCGCTGCGTTTCCGTGCAGTTTTTCTGCAGCATGTGTACAGCGATTTTTGTTTCCCATAGGTTTACATTGAACTGTAAACTCATGGGAAACTGCTGCGGATCCCCAGCGTTTTCCGCAGCGTGTGCACATACCTTTAGAATTGGGCTATGTGCACACGGTGCGGATTGGCCGCTGCGGATTCGCAGCAGTGTTCCATCAGGTTTACAGTACCATGTAAACCTATGGAAAACCAAATCCGCTGTGCCCATGGTGCGGAAAATACCGCACGGAAACGCTGCGTTGTATTTTCCGCAGCATGTCAATTCTTTGTGCGGATTCCGCAGCGTTTTACACCTGTTCCTCAATAGGAATCCGCAGGTGAAATCCGCACAAAAAACGCTGGAAATCCGCGGAAAATCCGCAGGTAAAACGCAGTGCCTTTTACCCGCGGATTTTTCAAAAATGATGCTGAAAAATCTCACACGAATCCGCAACGTGGGCACATAGCCTTTGGGTTAGGGTTGTGGTTAGGGTTGTGATTAGGGTTACGGCTACAGTTGGGATTAGGGTTAGGGGTGTGTTGGGGTTAGTGTTGGAGGTAGAATTGAGGGGTTTCCACTGTTTAGGCACATCAGGGGTCTCCAAACGCAACATGGCGCCACCATTGATTCCAGACAATCTTGTATTCAAAAAGTCAAATGGTGCTCCCTCACTTCCGAGCCCCGACGTGTGCCCAAACAGCGGTTTACCCCCACATATGGGGTACCAGTATACTCAGGATAAACTGCGCAACAATTACTGGGGTCCAATTTCTCCTGTTACCCTTGGGAAAATAAAAAAATGCTTGCTAAAACATCATTTTTGAGGAAAGAAAAATTATTTTTTATTTTCACGGCTCTGCGTTGTAAACGTCTGTGAAGCACTTGGGGGTTCAAAGTGCTCACCACATATCTAGATAAGTTCCTTGGTGGGTCTAGTTTCTAAAATGGGGTCACTTGTGGGGGGTTTCTACTGTTTAGGCACACCAGGGGATCTGCAAACGCAACGTGACGCCCGCAGACCATTCCATCAAAGTCTGCATTTCAAAAGTAACTACTTCCCTTCTGAGCCCCGACGTGTGCCCAAACAGTGGTTTACCCCCACACATGGGGTATCAGCGTACTCAGGAGAAACTGGACAATAACTTTTGGGGTCCAATTTCTCCTGTAACCCTTGGGAAAATAAAAAATTCTGGGCTAAATAATTATATTTGAGGAAAGAAAACGTATTTATTATTTTCACGGCTCTGCATTATAAACTTCTGTGAAGCACTTGGGGGTTCAAAGTGCTCACCACACATCTAGATAAGTTCCTTTTGGGGTCTAGTTTCCAAAATGGGGTCACTTGTGGGGGGTTTCTACTGTTTAGCCACATCAGGGGCTCTGCAAACGCAACGTGACACCCGCAGAGCATTCCATCAAAGTCTGCATTTCAAAACGTCACTACTTCACTTCCGAGCCCCGGCGTGTGCCCAAACAGTGGTTTACCCCCACATATGGGGTATCAGCGTACTCAGGAGAAACTGGACAACAACTTTTGCGGTGAAATTTCTCCTGTTACCCTTGGGAAAATAAAAAATTGCAGGCTAAAAGATCATATTTGAGAAAATAATTTTTATTTTTTATTTTCATGGCTCTGCGTTATAAACTTCTGTGAAGCACTTGGGGGTTCAAAATCCTCACCACACATCTAGATAAGTTCCTTTCGGGGTCTTGTTTCCAAAATGGGGTCATTTGTGGGGGATCTCCAATGTTTAGGCATACAGGGGCTCTCCAAACGTGACATGGTGTCCGCTAATGATTGGAGCTAATTTTCCATTTAAAAAGCCAAATGGTGTGCCTTCCCTTCCGAGCCCTGCCGTGCGCCCAAACAGTGGTTCACCCCCACACATGGGGTATCAGCGTACTCAGGACAAACTGGACAAGAACATTTGGGGTCCAATTTCTCCTATTACCCTTGGCAAAATAGGAAATTCCAGGCTAAAAAATCATTTTTGAGGAAAGAAAAATTATTTTTTATTTTCATGGCTCTGCGTTATAAACTTCTGTGAAGCACCTGGGGGTTTAAAGTGCTCAATATGCATCTAGATAAGTTCCTTTGGGGGTCTAGTTTCCAAAATGGGGTCACTTGTGGGGGAGCTCCAATGTTTAGGCACACAGGGGCTCTCCAAACGCGACATGGTGTCCGCTAACAATTGGAGCTAATTTTCCATTCAAAAAGTCAAATGGTGCGCCTTCCCTTCCGAGCCCTGCCGTTTGCCCAAACAGTGGTTTACCCCCAAATATGAGGTATCGGCGTACTTGGGAGAAATTGCCCAACAAATTTTATGATCCATTTTATCCTATTGCCCATGTGAAAATGAAAAAATTGAGGCGAAAAGAATTTTATTGTGAAAAAAAAGTACTTTTTCATTTTTACAGATCAATTTGTGAAGCACCTGAGGGTTTAAAGTGCTCACTAGGCATCTAGATAAGTTCCTTGGGGGGGGTCTAGTTTCCAAAATGGGGTCAATTGTGGGGGAGCTCCAATGTTTAGGCACACAGGGGCTCTACAAACGCGACATGGTGTCCGCTAACGATGGAGATAATTTTTCATTCAAAAAGTCAAATGGCGCTCCTTCCCTTCCAAGCCTTACCATGTGCCCAAACAGTAATTTACCCCCACATGTGAGGTGTCGATGTACTCAGGAGAAATTGCTAAACAAATTTTAAGATCCATTTTATCCTGTTGCCCATGTGAAAATGAAAAAATTGAGGCTAAAAGAATTTTTGTGAAAAAAAAGTACTTTTTCATTTTTACAGATCAATTTGTGAAGCACCTGGGGGTTCAAAGTGCTCACGATGCATCTAGATAAGTTCCTTGGGGCGTCTAGTTTCCAAAATGGGGTCACTTGTGGGGGAGCTCCAATTTTTAGGCACACGGGGGCTCTCCAAACGTGACATGGTGTCCGCTAAAGAGTGGAGCCAATTTTTCATTCAAAAAGTCAAATGGCGCTCCTTCCCTTCCAAGCCCTGCCGTGCGCCCAAACAGTGGTTTACCCCAACATATGGGGTATCCGTGTACTCAGGACAAATTGGACAACAACTTTCGTGGTTCAGTTTCTCCTTTTACCATTGGGAAAATAAAAAAATTGTTGCTAAAAGATAATTTTTGTGACTAAAAAGTTAAATGTTCATTTTTTCCTTCCATGTTGCTTCTGCTGCTGTGAAGTACCTGAAGGGTTAATAAACTTCTTGAATGTGGCTTTGAGTACCTTGATGGGTGCATTTTTTAGAATGGTGTCACGTTTGGGTATTTTCAGCCATATAGACCCCTCAAACTGACTTCAAATGTGAGGTGGTCCCTAAAAAAATGGTTTTGTAAATTTCGTTGTAAAAATGAGAAATCGCTGGTCAAATTTTAACCCTTATAACTTCCTAGCAAAAAAAAATTTTGTTTCCAAAATTGTGCTGATGTAAAGTATACATGTGGGAAATGTTATTTATTAACTATTTTGTGTCACAAAACTCTCTGGTTTAACAGAATAAAAATTCAAAATGTGAAAATTGCGAGATTTTCAAAATTTTCGCCAAATTTCCGTTTTTATCACAAATAAACGCAGAATTTATTGACCTAAATTTACCACTAACATGAAGCCCAATATGTCACGAAAAAACAATCTCAACCGCTAGGATCCGTTGAAGCGTTCCTGAGTTATTACCTCATAAAGGGACACTGGTCAGAATTGCAAAAAACTGCAAGGTCTTTAAGGTCAAAATAGGCTGGGTCATGAAGGGGTTAAACTACACCATGGATGTGATGCCTCCCTGTTGAAAGTAACTGGCATAGATATGATTCAAACAAATGAGAGAGGGGGTGAAATAAGTATGGCTCTGGCTAGGAAAGAAACGAAATGGGTATGGACCCTAGGTACGGTATCACCGAAAGGGTCAAATGAAAACCTCAGTTTTGTATCTTTTTTATAATTTGTACTCTGTAACCTTTTAATTTCGGTCTTTTTTATTCTTTTAGCTCTAATAATTTTATATCCTTATTTTAATATTTTATTATTCTTATATTGTGGTTCTATGATCCCTAATCATTATTCCTTTATATTTATAATTGTAGTTTTATATACTTACCATTTATGGATTGGGACTCTGTGCGGAGTGTTCTCGCCTCTGTATCGGATGGCTGGACAGCAGATTGTGGTGCATTGCTGAAATCTACAATCTATGAAAGAAGAAGAAAAGAAAAAAAGAATAATTTCACTTTGGTGTATCATTTATATATATATAATTTGTCATATATTTGCTATTTTATATTATTTTCTATTTGTTCTGTATGCATGCCCATGGTGAAAGACAGGTATATTTATACGATTAATCCATGATTGCTATTGACATCTGTCACCAATATGGCATATTGAGCCCAATGGTTTTGTATATATCCACTTCCATGGTGCAGCATATATATATATATATATATATATATATATATATATATATATATATATATCTGGCTATAACATCTACTACCCAGATGGGATACAGAATTATATGTGTGCATTTATGGCATTTCATATATGGTACACAGGGCCTAACTGAGTATGAGTATATGTTTTAAAAAAAAAAATTTTTTTCTTGGACTAGCATTTACATATACTTGGATATTATATGTTACCAACTTGGTACATTGGGTCCAGTATAGCTATATATACCTGTATCTTTGGTGCAGCATATTTATATACATCTTTGCTGCGTTATTATATATTCCCCTTCATGCTTATCCAGCCTATGTTAATATTCAGACATTGCCCTTATTATCTAGTACAATATATTCTTCCACTAGACTTACAGCTGGGGACCGCTTCGCCCACACTGTGTCCCTGGTGGTGCGCATGCGCGGTCCGTGTCTGTGAGTCCCGGCGCTCTGCGTCCATGGTTGCTAGGTCACGCCGGGTACTCCGTTCCCGTGCTGACAGATCATGTGACGCGGAGACCGGAACTTGCCGACCTCCGAACTGCGCATGCGCCGCACATATCCGGGCCGCAGCGCTCGGTGAAAGTCCTATAAAAACCCCCCTGGGATCTCCACTTACCACCCCCTGACAAAGGAAAGGTATCCGAAACGCGCGTCGGGCGCACGCAGGTCCCGGACCCAGTCTCCCCCTTCAGGTAGTTATAAAAAGCTTATCTGCGGTAATGATTTGCCCGCATGGTTATTAACCCGCAATTGACTGTTGCACTTGGGCACCTGCTTATGCAGCAAGCTGATATAACCCCCTTATTTAAAACATCTATCTCGCTGTGTTAGTATTACTACCTCTATGGTTATGGTTATTTGCACCCGGACACTTTGAATGTAGTATGCTGCTATAACTCTCCTATTTTAAATATCTGTCTTATTGTGTTAGCATCATTGTTGTTAACGGACACTTTATTCATATCCCTTTATAGGGCTATACACTGTCTTCACATTTTTTTAAATAATAATATTTTTAGTATGCACATAATTTTATCTTGCTGTGTTAGTTTTTTTCACTAGTCTATTGTTGAAATTTCATTCCACACAATTACCATATATGGATCACATATAACTTACTCTTTTACATACACTTTTTTGGTCTATTATAGATCTTTTTTTATATATTTTTTTGCTAATTTTTATATATCCTATTTTTGGTTTTTATTATTCTCTCTGACACAGCGAGTAAAGGCATTATCACCCTCTTTGGGGAGTTATTTATATTATTTCCTCTAGGGATTTCTGGGTACCATATAATATTGTTCCTGCTTTTTTTTGTTTTATTTCATCTTTTAATATATTTTATGTACAAATTGCCAATATATTTAATAAAGGCATATTATTGATCCCAGTGCTTTGGTACTCTCTGGTGACTTCTTATCCTGAGGTGGTCAGGTGTTTCCGTGTATCAATAACAGACAGGTGTCTAGACATTGCTTTGGCCAAAGCTAAACATAAGTCTAGACATTTTAGGCTCTGAGGTGAAGTTGGCAACTTATCAGAGTGCTGGCATCTTCATACTCTGCTGACTGGCTAATATTATGTCCCCTCGTGTGGACACAGAGCGGCTAATTACTTTGGTGGAGCAACATCCTGAACTATGGGACACACAATGTGAAGGATACCATGACAGGTTGGCGATTGAACGTGGTTGGTTTGCTGTAGCTGAGCAGCTGTACCCCAGACGTGGTTGGTCCACATATTCACCCGCAAAGCAGGCAAAGTTTGGTAAGTTACCCCATAGGTGTTCCCTGTATTATTAAACATGGAATTCTGAGAAACATATGACCAAAATTCATATTGTGCATTATATATGTTAGGGTCCATGTCTTACCATCATAACCATTCGGCTTATGTGTTCTTAAGATTTATATTTACATGGACCTTATCATATACACTTTACAATATTCTTAGTACATTCCAGTATGTTCCCTGTGTTTGATTTCTTATTTTCTCATGAACCATGATTGTTTATAATTGCTCAAAAATGCAGTGTGTGTTTGTGTCAGCATTTTATGTATTGTGTGTATCTTTAGATTTTTAAAAGTGTTTTTTTTTTCATGTTTGAAAATACTAAAGAATACCTAGGTAACTCAAGGCCTAGTTGTCTGGCATTTTCCCCAACCTGCATTTTTGCCACACAATTCCCTGCTGTTACAAAACGTGTTACATGAAATTTTGCAAAGTGAACTGTATTAAAGCATATCTCCATAGATATCAAAACCAATTTCCCATAACACGGTATAATAGGAATAAAGAGGCTATCGCTAGAATCATAGAATAAAATAACATGTATTAATAAAGATTAAAATAAAACAGCAGAAAAATTCTTCCCTAAAAATACGCTGGGAACAACACACAGCTAGGCCACTACAGTCCAAATCACATAATGTGGAATACACTAGTACAGCCGTATAAGTAAGGAGCAAGAGCACAATAGAAAAAACACAATGATATACCAATGTATTACTGGCAAAAAAGAGGATATACTGGGGAGAAAATAAGATTAAAAATAACCAAACTCTAAATGAGGATAAAGCAAAAAGTGCTACAAATATCCCCACAGAGAATCTAAATTAATCTCCGTACATTCCAATGCCCGCAATACATATGCGTAATTGTAATAAAGACAGAGTTTAAATTTAACCCAATTTGAACACCAAAGCGGGCTAAAAAGCCTCTCAACGTCATATGGAACAAAGTGCAAAATACTCCTAACATATAGTGCAAATAGGTATATCAAACCAGCACCTCTGAGTGCTAACAAAGAACCATATTACAGTCTCTATAAAAAAGCTCCTAATAAGCTCCTGGTACTAGATAGTAGATAGTATAAACTTACATGGACAAGTGGTCCTAAAAAGGTGCGTGCCAGAGCGACCCCGACAGCGCCGTTTCGCCTGACTGGCCTCCTCAACAAGGGGGCGTAAGTGTCTAACAGTTAACTATCCTAACTCTATATAGGCGCAACACAGCTGAAGAGCGGCGTCTGTGTAATGAATCCAAACCGGCGCATGCGCTGATCATAGGACGTCACAAGAAGGGTCACTTCCGGTACGCCGCACTTGGAAAGAGAGCGTGAAACGCTTCAATCTCCTATGTGCACGGCGCCTGAAGTCACCATGACAACGCCCGACCAGCGCATGCGCATAACACACACAGAGGCAAGGACTTTCTCCGAGCGCAACATGGAAAGGTAATGCCGAAATGAGAGAGAAGGAAGCCCATTATAATGGTCCTATAGAAACTAAAGATGGAGAAACAGAATATAACTAATAATAATGTGAACTTAAGTGACTATAAATAATACATAAATACAAAAAGAAAATTATAAAATGTGCTAATATTACATGTATCATAAAATTAAAATATGCTAATGCCCTAAATAGTACATAGTAAGGAATACAATAATACTACCCACAATAATGACCACGATATATAATAATGATAATAAATAACACCTAATGTATATACATATATAAAATCTATTACAACAGTCACAACTATAAAGTTATGATCCAGTGACTCGATACCAATATATAAAAAAGGGGGGAAATAATTTTTCCCTATATATGAGAATAAATAGTGAACAAAAATAGAATAAATATATTATCAAAGCCTAAAATACAATAGTACCAAATTACATATATTAATAAAGACAATTTCATTATTCTTGTATAAATTCTTCTCTCCTTCTGTCTTCTTTCTTCATCCATAGAAAAAGGCTTCCAAAACTACGAAAACCTCTCATTAAGGCCATATGGGGCCAATGTACCGAGTAAATAAATCCATTTGCTCTCTTTTTGAGCAAGTATTTTACCCAAATTTCCTCCTCTATTTCCCAATTGAATATGGTCTATAGCTTGGATTTTAAGCCCTCTAGGGTCAGATTGATGGTGTAATTTGAAGTGCCTAGACAGGGTTTTCAACATACTCGGATCAGTAACGGTAACAGATTTTTCGATATCCCTTACATGCTCTCTTGTCCTGACTCGCAGTTCTCGTGTGGTCAAACCAATATAAACTTTGCCACACAGGCAATGTGCGTGATAGATAACGCCTTTGGACGTACAAGTAAGCCTCTTTCTAATTTCAAAAACCCTAGATCCATCATGATTATTGAATGTCTTACTTTTACACATGTTACATGGAAAAAAGCCATTACCCCCAACTGTACCTGATTTCGAACTAGTTGCTGAATAGTGACTATGAACGAGAAGATCTTTGAGGTTCCTGGACCTTCTTGGAACCATCAAAGGGCGGTCCGGCAGTATTGTCTTCAGAATGGGGTCAGATTGTAAAATGCTCCAGTGTTTATGCATAATTCTAGATATTTCAGGCCACTGTTTATTAAATCTCGTAATGAATCGTACTTTATTTTTCACCTTCTTCACTTCATTCAATTAATCTCTCGAGACATTAGCAGCTTTTCTAAGGCCTTTTTTAATTTGACGATTGCTATATCCCCTATCAGAGATTCTTCTGGCCAAATCTGATGCTTGATTCTCATAATCATCCACAGTGGTGCAAATTCTTTTGATTCGGAGAAATTGCCCCGTTGGTATGCCTTTAATAGTAGACCTATGATGGGCAGAGGAAGCGTGTAATAATGTATTAGTCGCTGTTGGTTTCCTAAATACATTTGTGACTATTCTACCATCTTCCAGTACCCTGATGTCCAAATCCAAAAATTCCACTTTTTTACCAAAATTATACGTCAACTTGATATTACATTGATTTAATTTTGTCATGGCTATGGGCAATTTATCTACCGAATCTTCCCATATAAACAGGATGTCGTCTATGTAACGACTCCACCCTTGTATAGCGTGACTGTCCCATTCATCATCCTGGAAAATTTGACGCTCCCAATACCCCATGAATAAATTGGCATAATCCGGGGTACATGTGGCCCCCATGGCAGTACCTTGCTTTTGAATAAAAATCTCATTATTAAATAAAAACACAGGGATATAGAAAAATCTGTTACCGTTACTGATTCGAGTATGTTGAAAACCCTGTCTAGGCACTTCAAATTACACCATCAATCTGACCCTAGAGGGATTAAAATCCAAGCTATAGACCATTGGGAAATAGAGGAGGAAATTTGGGTAAAATACTTGCTCAAAAAGAGAGCAAATGGATTTATTTACTCGATACATTGGCCCCATATGGCCTTAATGAGACTCAGGGTTTTAGCTCATTTTTATAAATGTGTCTATTTGGAGGGTTGGATTTTTCTGCCATATTTTTTTTGATTACTCCTTATTAGCCTTTTTTGAGTTCTATTTTTACTGGTCCACATGTTTTTATTTTTTGGACATATTCTCCCTAGTAGTACATTCTTGTATATATCCTGTAGTCCTTGGTTTTATTTTGTTCGTATGTGTCTTGGTGTATTTTTTGGATATTAATTTTTGTATTTTATCTATTTATAATAGTTATTCGCTTTACATAATTGGCAGCTACTTACCTGGTATGATTTCCGGTCCGTTGGTGGTTTTCGTAGTTTTGGAAGCCTTTTTCTATGGATGAAGAAAGAAGACAGAAGGAGAGAAGAATTTATACAAGAATAATGAAATTGTCTTTATTAATATATGTAATTTGGTACGATTGTATTTTAGGCTTTGATAATATATTTATTCTATTTTTGTTCACTATTTATTCTCATATATAGGGAAAAATTCTTTCCCCCCTTTTTTATATATTGGTATCGAGTCACTGGATCATAACTTTATAGTTGTGACTGTTGTAATAGATTTTATATATGTATATACATTAGGTGTTATTTATTATCATTATTATATATGGTGGGCATTATTGTGGGCAGTATTATTGTATTCCTTACTATGTACTATTTAGGGCATTAGCATATTTTAATTTTATGATACATGTAATATTAGCACATTTTATAATTTTCTTTTTGTATTTATGTATTATTTATAGTCACTTAAGTTCACATTATTATTAGTTATATTTTGTTTCTCCTTCTTTAGTTTTTATAGGACCATTATAATGGGCTTCCTTCTCTCTCATTTCGGCATTACCTTTCCATGTTGCGCTCGGAGAAAGTCCTTGCCTCTGTGTGTGTTATGCGCATGCGCTGGTCGGGCGTTGTCATGGTGACTTCAGGCGCCGTGCACATAGGAGAGCGAAGCATCTCACGCTCTCTTTCCAAGTGCGGCGTACCGGAAGTGACCCTTCTTGTGACGTCCTATGATCAACGCATGCGCCGGTTTGGATTCATTACACAGACGCCGCTTTTCAGCTGTGTTGCGCCTATATAGAGTTAGGATAGTTAACTGTCAGACTCTGCAGGGTAATCAATACAGAGGAGGACAATTTTATATTACAGGATGATTTATGTAAACTAGAAGCTTGGGCTGATAAATGGCAAATGAGCTTTAATGGGGATAAATGTAAGGTCATGTACTTGGGTAGAAGTAATAAGATGTATAATTATGTGCTAAATTCTAAAACTCTGGGCAAAACCGTCAATGAAAAAGACCTGGGTGTATGAGTGGATGACAAACTCATATTCAGTGGCCAGTGTCAGGCAGCTGCTACAAAGGCAAATAAAATAATGGGATGCATTAAAAGAGGCATAGATGCTCATGAGGAGAACATAATTTTACCTCTATACAAATCACTAGTTCGACTGTTATGATCTGGTGGCCTAGGAGCAGCATGAGACGGACTCTGGAGAAGGTGGTCCCTGTACTGACCGCAAACCCTGAACCTAGCAGCGCAACTAGAAATAGCCGTGGGGGGTACCTGACACTCCCTAGACCCCTCAGCACAGCCTAAGATCTAACTTCACCTAAAGACAGAAACAGGAAACCTATCTTGCCTCAGAGAAAATCCCCAAAGGATAGATAGCCCCCCACAAATATTGACGGTGAGAGGAGAGGGAAATAACATACGCAGAAATGAAATCAGATTTTAGCATAGGAGGCCATACTAGCTAAAAAGAAAGAATAGAACAGAGTACTATGCGGTCAGTATAAAAACACTAGAAAATATCCACCACAGAAAATACGAATCACCACATCTGACTAAAGACATGGGGGGTATATCTGCATCTCCAGAGACACAGCTTAGCTGCAAAAAATCCTTCACAGACAAAGCTGAACAAGACAAAAACATGAATATGCACAACACTATAAGGTCCACAGCAGGTGGACAGCAAAAACAAAGCCAGGACTTATCTTTGTAGAAAAGCACAGCAAACTGGAGAGACCAGCAGGGAAGTGAATCCTTCAAAAACAATGGACAACTGGCAGGGACTAAAGAGTCCAGCAAGGCTATATACCCCAGTCAGTTTTGCAATTAGTAGATACACCTGTCCAATCCTGCAGTCCAGTCACAACTGCATTACCCTCTACAACCACTGGAGGGAGCCCAAAAGCTGAATTCACAACAGTACCCCCCCTTGAGGAGGGGTCACCGAACCCTCACCAGAGCCCCCAGGCCGATCAGGATGAGCCCGATGAAAGGTATGAACCAAATCAGCGGCATGGACATCAGAGGCAGAAACCCAAGAATTATCCTCCTGGCCATAACCCTTCCATTTGACAAGGTACTGAAGCTTCCGCCTCGAAAAACGAGAATCCAAAATGTTCTGAACCACATATTCCAACTCCCCATCGACCAACAGAGGGGCCGGAGGATCAACAGAGGGAACAACTGACTTCACATATTTCCGCAACAAAGATCTATGGAAGACATTATGAATAGCAAAAGAGGCTGGAAGTGCCAGGCGAAAGGACACCGGATTGATAATCCCAGAAATCCTATAAGGACCAATAAATCGAGGTTTAAACTTAGGGGAAGAAACCTTCATAGGAACATGACTGGAAGATAACCAAACCAGATCCCCAACCCGAAGCCGGGAACCAACACACCGACGACGGTTAGCAAAACATTGAGCCTCCTCCTGAGACAACACCAAGTTGTCCACCACATGAGCCCAAATCTGCTGCAACCTGTCGACCACAGAATCCACACCAGGAAGGTCAGAAGGCTCAACCTGCCCAGAAGAAAAACGAGGATGAAAACCAAAATTACAAAAAAAAGGCGAAACCAAAGTAGCCGAACTAGCCCGATTATTAAGGGCAAACTCGGCCAATGGCAAAAAAGCCACCCAATCATCCTGATCAGCAGACACAAAGCATCTCAAATAGGTCTCCAAGGTCTGATTAGTTCGCTCAGTCTGGCCATTTGTCTGAGGATGAAATGCAGAAGAAAAAGACAAATCAATGCCCAGCTTGGCACAAAAAGCCCGCCAAAACCTAGAAACAAACTGGGAACCTCTGTCGGACACAATATTCTCCGGAATACCATGCAAACGGACCACATGCTGAAAAAACAATGGAACCAAATCAGAAGAAGAAGGCAATTTAGGCAAAGGCACCAAATGAACCATCTTAGAAAATCGGTCACAGACAACCCAGATAACCAACATTCTTTGGGAAACCGGAAGATTGGAAATAAAATCCATAGAAATATGTGTCCAGGGCCTCTCGGGGACTGGTAATGGCCAAAGCAACCCACTAGCGTGGGAACAGTAAGGCTTAGCCCACGCACAAATCTCACAGCACTGCACAAAAGAACGCACATCCCGCGACAAAGAAGGCCACCAAAAGGACGTACCAACCAAATCTCTGGTACCAAAAATCCCAGGATGGCCAGCCAACACAGAACAATGAACCTCAGAAATCACTTTACTAGTCCATCTATCAGGAACAAACAGTTTCCCCACTGGACAGCGGTCAGGTTTATTAGCCTGAAATTCCTGAAGAACCCGTCGTAAATCAGGGGAGATGGCAGAAAGAATCACCCCTTCCTTCAGAATGCTGACCGGCTCAAGAACCCCAGGGGAATCAGGAAAAAATACTCCTAGAGAGGGCATCCGCCTTAACATTCTTAGTACCAGGAATGTACGAGACCACAAAATCAAAACGGGAGAAAAACAGGGACCATCGAGCCTGTCTAGGATTCAGCCGTTTGGCAGACTCGAGGTAACTCAGATTCTTATGATCAGTCAGGACCACAATACGGTGCTTGGCCCCCTCAAGCCAATGTCGCCACTCCTCAAATGCCCACTTCATAGCCAACAACTCCCGATTGCCGACATCATAATTGCGTTCCGCAGGCGAAAATTTACGAGAAAAGAAGGCACATGGTTTCATCAAGGAACCATCAGAATTCCTCTGAGACAAAACGGCCCCTGCCCCAATCTCAGACGCGTCAGTCAACCTCAACCTGAAATGGAAGAGAAATATCTGGCTGACGCAACACAGGGGCAGAAGTAAATCGGCGTTTAAGCTCCTGAAAGGCAGAGACAGCCGCAGAGGACCAATTCGTCACATCAGCGCCTTTCTTGGTCAAATCGGTCAAAGGTTTAACCACACTGGAGAAGTTGGCAATGAAATGACGATAAAAATTAGCAAAGCCTAAGAATTTCTGAAGGCTCTTCACAGATGTGGGCTGAATCCAATCATGAATGGCCTGAACCTTAACCAGATCCATTTCTATAGATGAGGGAGAAAAAATGAAACCCAAAAAAGAAACCTTCTGCACTCCAAAGAGGCACTTAGACCCCTTCACAAATAAAGCATTATTACGGAGGATCTGAAATACCATCCTGACCTGTTTCACATGAGACTCCCAATCATTGGAAAAAATCAAAATATCATCCAAATATACAACCATGAATTTATCAAGATAACTCCGAAAGATATCATGCATGAAGGATTGGAACACAGATGGGGCATTAGAGAGTCCGAATGGCATCACAAGGTATTCAAAATGGCCTTCGGGCGTATTAAATGCAGTTTTCCATTCGTCACCCTGCTTAATACGAATAAGATTATATGCCCCTCGAAGGTCAATCTTAGTAAACCAGCTAGCCTCCTTAATCCTAGCAAACAAATCAGTAAGCAAAGGCAAAGGATATTGAAATTTGACCGTGATCTTATTCAAGAGGCGATAATCAATACAGGGTCTCAAGGAGCCATCCTTCTTGGCAACAAAAAAGAACCCCGCTCCCAACGGTGAAGAAGATGGCCGAATATGCCCTTTCTCCAAAGACTCCTTAATATAGCTCCGCATGGCAGTATGTTCAGACACAGACAGGTTGAAAAGTCGGCCCTTAGGGAATTTACAACCTGGAATCAAGTCAATAGCACAATCACAGTCCCTATGCGGTGGAAGGGAACTGGATTTGGGCTCATCGAATACATCCTGGAAGTCTCACAAAAACTCAGGAATTTCAGAAGAGGGGGAAGAGGAAATTGACATCAAAGGAACCTGATCATGAACCCCGCGACAACCCCAACTAGTCACAGACATGGATTTCCAATCTAACAACGGATTATGTAGCTGCAACCATGGAAAACCCAGCACAATATCATCATGCAAATTATGCAACACCAGAAAACGACAATCTTCCTGATGGGCTGGTGCCATGCGCATGGTCAGCTGTGTCCAAAACTGAGGTTTATTTTTAGCCAACGGTGTAGCATCAATGCCCTTCAAAGGAATAGGGTTCTGCAAAGGCTGCAAGGGAAAACCACAACGTCTGGCAAATTCTAAGTCCATTAAGTTCAGAGCGGCGCCTGAATCCACAAATGCCATGACAGAAAATGATGACAATGAGCAGATCAAAGTCACAGATAACAGAAATTTAGGTTGTATAGTACTGATGGTTACAGAACTAGTGATTCTCTTTATACGCTTAGGGCAATCAGAAACAACATGAGCAGAATCGCCGCAGTAAAAACACAACCTATTCTGACGCCTGAATGTTTGACGTTCAGCTCTAGACAAAGTCCTATCACACTGCATAGGCTCAGGGCTCCACTCAGAGGAAAACGCCATAGAGTGCACAACTCTGCGCTCACGCAAGCGCCGATCAATCTGAATGGCCAGAGACATAGAATCACTCAGACCAGTAGGCATGGGGAACCCCACCATAACATCTTTAACGGATTCAGAAAGACCCTTTCTGAAAATTGCTGCCAAGGCATCCTCATTCCATTTAGTCAGGACAGACCATTTTCTAAATTTCTGGCAATACGATTCTGCCGCTTCTTGACCCTGACACAGGGCCAACAAGATTTTCTCAGCCTGATCCACAGAATTAGGCTCATCATACAACATCCCCAATGCCTGAAAGAACGAATCAACATTAAGCAAAGCAGGATTGCCAGTTTCCAGGGAAAATGCCCAATCCTGTGGGTCACCACGCAGCAGAGATATGATTTTAACCTGCTGAATAGGATCACCAGAAGACCGGGGTCTTAATGCAAAAAACAGTTTACAGTTATTTTTGAAACTCAAAAATTTGGATCTGTCACCAAAGAATAAATCAGGAGTGGGAATCTTAGGTTCTAAGGCAGGAGTCTGAACAATATATTCTGAAATACCCTGTACCCTAACAGCAAGCTGATCCACACGAGAAACTAAACTCCTGAACACTCATGTTATTACTAGGTTCCGCAGCCACCCAGAGGTAAAGAGGGAGGAACAGGCTAAGGAAAAAAAAATGGCTCAAAAGCTTCTCTCCCTTCTTCTGAGATGCAATTAACTCATTGTTGGCAAGTTGTACTGTTATGATCTGGTGGCCTAGGAGCAGCATGAGATGGACTCTGGAGAAGGTGATCCCTGTACTGACCGCAAACCCTGAACCTAGCAGCGCAACTAGAAATAGCCGTGGGGGGTACCTGACACTCCCTAGACCCCTCGGCACAGCCTAAGATCTAACTTCCCCTAAAGACAGAAACAGGAAACCTATCTTGCCTCAGAGAAAATCCCCAAAGAATAGATAGCCCCCCACAAATATTGACGGTGAGAGGAGAGGGAAATAACATACGCAGAAATGAAATCAGATTTTAGCATAGGAGGCCATACTAGCTAAAAAGAAAGAATAGAACAGAGTACTATGCAGTCAGTATAAAAACACTAGAAAATATCCACCTCAGAAAATGCGAATCACCACATCTGACTAAAGACATGGGGGGTATATCTGCATCTCCAGAGACACAGCTTAGCTGCAAAAAATCCTTCACAGACAAAGCTGAACAAGACAAAAACATGAATATGCACAACACTATAAGGTCCACAGCAGGTGGACAGCAAAAACAAAGCCAGGACTTATCTTTGTAGAAAAGCACAGCAAACTGGAGAGACCAGCAGGGAAGTGAATCCTTCAAAAACAATGGACAACTGGCAGGGACTAAAGAGTCCAGCAAGGCTATATACCCCAGTCAGTTTTGCAATTAGTAGATACAGCTGTCCAATCCTGCAGTCCAGTCACAACTGCATTACCCTCTACAACCACCGGAGGGAGCCCAAAAGCTGAATTCACAACATTCGACCACACTTAGAATACTGTGCACAGTTCTGGTCTCCGGTGTATAAGAAAGACATAGCTGAACTATAGCGGGTGCGAGAAGAGCGACCAAGGTTATTAGAGGACTGGAGGATCTGCAATACCAAGATAGGTTATTACACTTGGGGCTATTTAGTTTGGAAAAACGAAGACTAAGGGGTGATCTTATGTTAATGTGTAAATATATGAGGGGACAGTACAAAGACCTTTCTGATGATCTTTTTAATCATAGACCTGAAACCAGGACAAGGGGGCATCCTGTGCGTTTGGAGGAAAAAAGGTTTAAGCATAATCACAGACTCGGATTCTTTACTGTAAGAGCAGTGAGACTATGGAACTCTCTGTTGTAATGAGTGATTCATTACTTAAATTTAAGAGGGGACTGGATACCTTTCTGGAAAAGTATAATGTTACAGGGTATATACACTAGATTCCTTGATAGGGCGTTGATCCAGGGAACTAGTCTGATTGCCGTATGTGGAGTCGGGAAGGAATTTTTTTTCCCCAATGTGGAGCTTACTCTTGCCACATGGGTTTTTTTTGCCTTCCTCTGGATCAACATGTTAGGGCATGTTAGGTTAGGCTATGGGTTGAACTACATGGACTTATAGTCTTCCTTCAACCTTAATAACTATGTAACTATGTAACTATGCAACTTACACCCCCTTGTTGAGGAAGCCAGTCAGGCGAAACGGCGCTGTTGAGGTCGCTGTGGGACGCACCTTTTTAGGACCACTTGTCCATGTAAGTTTATACTATATACTATCTAGTACCAGGAGCTTATTAGGAGCTTTTTATAGAGACTGTAATATGGTTCTTTGTTAGCACTCAGAGGTGCTGGTTTGATATACCTATTTGCACTATATGATAGGAGTATTTTGCTCTTTGTTCCATATGACGTTGAGAGGCTTTTTAGCCCGCTTTGGTGTTCAAATTGGGTTAAATTTAAACTCTGTCTTTATTACAATTACGCATATGTATTGCGGGCATTGGAATGTACGGGGATTAATTTAGATTCTCTGTGGGGATATTTGTAGCACTTTTTGCTTTATCCTCATTTAGAGTTTGGTTATTTTTAATCTTATTTTCTCCCCAGTATATCCTCTTTTTTGCCAGTAATACATTGGTATATCATTGTGTTTTTTCTATTGTGCTCTTGCTCCTTACTTATACGGCTGTACTAGTGTATTCCACATTATGTTATTTGGACTGTAGCTGTGTGTTGTTCCCAGCGTATTTTTAGGGAAGAATTTTTCTGCTGTTTTATTTTAATCTTTATTAATAAATGTTATTTTATTCTATGATTCTAGCCATAGCCTCTTTATTCCTATTATACCGTGTTATGGGAAATTGGTTTTGATATGAATTGTTTGAGGTGTGCTCTACATATGGACATATGATATTAATATTTCCATAGATGTCTAACATTATTTTCTCTTATGCTTAACAAGGTTTTTTTGTTTTATAAAAAATATATATAAATTCGCACATAACGAGATCAAAGATAAAGTGGACGTAAGTTTAATAGAACAATAAATACATGAACCTGTACACAAACAATCTACAAATATAAGCTTGCACTCTTCCCAGAATAAATTCCAACTATAGTAAAGACTCCTAAGCAAAAGATCAATAGTTTGTATGGTAATTATACAACACCGTAAGTTAAACCGAATTGATGTCAGTAGCACCTTATTTGTATATAAAAGGACTATAATCACGCTGTATCTGTAACAATGTATAACAGCTAGAAAGAGGACGAGGATACTGAATGCCACGCACTTATTTAAAAGTAATAGCACAAAAGGAGTATTTCTATGAACTTTGTTTAGCTGAAAACTAATCCCCCACTGTGGGAATACAGCAAAAAAAAAAAAAAAGTATATTATAAAAATGAAAAACTGGTGATAACAGTCATGATGCAAGAAGCGGCCCCGGCCGGTGGCAAAGCTTCACTAAAAAATGAGGGTAATGAGGCGTACTGCAATTGGATTAAACCGGGTCGGAAATCCGATGCATGTACGCCACTGGTTACCTTAAGCAGAACACTGATAGTGGATAGACGAGAGGTATTCCTTCCACGTTGCTCCTGCTGATGTAGATGTCCAGCGTCCTGTGTTGTCTGGAGAGTCCCGGCTGCCCGTAGTAGTGGCTGCACGCGGTGATAGCGATCTCCTCACAGTGTGTGATCACAGAGCAGGACCTGCCGTGACATCACCATTCAGGGATCCCTGATGAAGGAAAGCGCTTCTTTCCGAAACGCGTTGGATACTATTGGTCCTTTCTGCTATCTGCACATTTACTCTATTGGAACTTCTTTCACTGCATCACGTGACTGGTGATGTCACGGCAGGTCCTGCTCTGTGATCACACACTGTGAGGAGATCGCTATCACCGCGTGCAGCCACTACTACGGGCAGCCGGGACTCTCCAGACAACACAGGACGCTGGACATCTACATCAACAGGAGCAACGTGTAAGGAATACCTCTCGTCTATCCACTATCAGTGTTCTGCTTAAGGTAACCAGTGGCGTACATGCATCGGATTTCCGACCCGGTTTAATCCAATTGCAGTACGCCTCATTACCCTCATTTTTTAGTGAAGCTTTGCCACCGGCCGGGGCCGCTTCTTGCATCATGACTGTTATCACCAGTTTTTCATTTTTATAATATACATTTTTTTTTTTTTTGCTGTATTCTCACAGTGGGGGATTAGTTTTCAGCTAAACAAAGTTCATAGAAATACTCCTTTTGTGCTATTACTTTTAAATAAGTGCGTGGCATTCAGTATCCTCGTCCTCTTTCTAGCTGTTATACATTGCTACAGACAGATACAGCGTGATTATAGTCCTTTTATATACAAATAAGGTGCTGCTGACATCAATTCGGTTTAACTTACGGTGTTGTATAATTACCATACAAACTATTGATCTTTTGCTTAGGAGTCTTTACTATAGTTGGAATTTATTCTGGGAAGAGTGCAAGCTTATATTTGTAGATTGTTTGTGTACAGGTTCATGTATTTATTGTTCTATTAAACTTACGTCCACTTTATCTTTGATCTCGTTGTGCGCAAATTTATATATATTTTTTATATTACATTTTTTGACAAATAAGTGGTTATTGTCTAAATTCGCAGCAATACGAGACCTGTATACTCAGCGCCGCAGTAATTTTTTATAATCTTTTTTTGTTTTATATTTGTAAATTGACCGTTGGCCTATATACAAAAAGTATTGCCCTTAAAGTCTCATTTCCTTTTTTAGAACTTTAAATGTAAGAGAAAATATAATGTTAAACATGTAAGGATCAACATGTGCTGACTGTTTTTTTCAAACAAAATACAGAAAGAAAAAAAAATCATTGGAGTGTTTGATTTTAACATGTCTTGCTGGCCACACCACAGTTTGTGTGTGTGACTGATTGAAATCAAATGTTTCTACTTAATTAATGCCATCATCCACAATTATTCACACAAGGCAAGCCTTTACATATGGTTAATGGCCAATGCTACTTGTGTTAATGTTTGTGTTGTTAGACCCAGACACAGTCATGCAGCCTATGTTTTGGCCAAGCGTTTATAACAGTACTCATGCTAGTTAAATCTTAATTTTAAACATTACAACATGGTGCAAAATGGTCACACAATTATTAGTCTGAAATGTTTTTTATATATTTTATTTTTCATAAAATTATTTTACAGCAAGGCATGATGATCACAAGCATAATACTTTTAAACTCTAACATAGCTGAACACATTGTGTTGTTTCATGAATATGTTGTTATTTGTGGGAATGTGACTTGTTGTGTCTCTACTTTTCCAAAAGTTGATTTGGTTTAACGGCGATGGCGCTCAGCCAGGGACCAATTTAGGTGGGAATTTAATCCCCTACCCTCCACAGCAGGTGCTTCGAAAAAGCGGCAATATGTTTTCTTACAGAAACTTATCCTTTCTTCGCCCAATCCTGGAGCTAAATCAGTAAGTGTGACTGTGTATGATTGACCAAACATATTAAACTAACTTACAAAAAATATATCATTTTTTTCAGATCATACAACAGGGATCCACAATTGATACAAACATCCAAGCAGGGAAAACGTCCAACCCAGGATGTGGTAGAAGCACAAAGAGTTCAGTAATCCAGCTCCCTGAAAAAGGGAAAATTCGGATGTATTAAAATCCAAGAAACTTTATTGAAACAAATCCATAAAATAGTCGATACCTATAGTTGTTTAGGCATAGGATCAGATATCAGCTCAGCTGAAGACTAAGAACACGTTTGTGTTTGAAACGTGTACAGCGAGGGCTGATATGTGATCCTATGCTTAAACAACTTTTGGTATCGACTATTTTCTGGATTTGTTTCAATAAAGTTTCTTGGATTTTAATACATCCTAATTTTCCCTTTTTCAGGGAGCTGGATTACTAAACTCTTTATATTGCAATAACTACACTGTATTTGAACACATTTACAAAGCTTCACCATGGTAAAAAATTCTGGGACAGATTTTAGCCATAGTTATCTTTCCGGAGTACATTTGTGCTTTCAATAATCATCCTATTTATATGTTCAATTACGAAATACAAACACGATCAAAAATAATCATTAATTGTAGCAAAACATTTTTTGGGGGGAATGTTAGTTAGGATTTGTTTAGCAATGTGACCTAAACTGTTAATGTTCTTTGATACTAGGACTGATGACAACCTTGATGACTTGGATGAATCGCCAACAACAGCCAGATCACTGCCATGTACCTTGGCATCGGAGACCGAAGCCCCAGCAGAACCGACACCCACAACACAGCCTGATGAGCAGGTGTCTGATGCTGCGGAAACCTCCACTGATGCTGGTCCTGGAAGCACACAAACAACAGCCCCAAGTACTTCACAAACAGCAGCCCCAAGCACTTCACAAACAGCAGCCCCAGCACCACAGGCAGCATCAACAGCCAATCTACCTCAGTATCTAACACACACTCTCCGAGATAGGCGAACTAGGTGACATTAACATCCACGTATGCTGCCCGAGCTCATTGATGCTAGAGTTTTATCCATACTCAATTCCATGACACCAGGAAATTCTGTAGATAGGTTTTGTCGCTCCCTGTCTCCTTGCCTTGGCAAAGTTTCTGATGTATGGCAGGAACGAGTACGTGCTGCAATCTTGACCCTCATTGCTGCAAGCCAAGGAGAGCAGGAACCAAACCAGGTGCTAGGGCCCATTGAACAATGGCGAGCTGCCCAGCATCAAATACAGATGCCATCTGCTAATATAACAAATGCACAAAATGTAGGTACACAACAAACACAGGAAAGGCCTGCACCCTCGTCCATGCTTCCACCTCCTGCTGTAAGACCTCATTATCCCCAAAGGTCTGCTCCTGTTTGGTTGCCTAATGCCCATTGCTACACCCATGATTATGGTCAAATGTTCGATCCTACCTCAGTGCCCCATTCCCGTGGCAGTAGCCAGCAATACGAGCAAATGTCCGATCCTACCTCAGTGCCTCATTTCCGTGGCAGTAGCCAGCAATATTGGCAAATGTCTGATGATACTTCTGTGCCTCATGCCCGTGGCAGTAGCCAGCAATATGGGCAAATTTCTGCTCCTACCTCTGTGCCTCATGCCCGTGCCACAACTCAGCAATATTGGCAAAGGTCTGATCCAAGCCACACCTACAGCCAACATTCAGAATCAATGTCCTCCAGCATGTCTGTGGGTGATAGTAGTGGTGCTCATTTTGCTATTCCACAGCCCTACAATCTGCCATCAAGGCAACAGACACCTATGGTCACACAATTTGTTCCGCCAAACCGTATGGCAAGAGGTGAGACCTATAGTGGTTCCCAATCATATGTGAGCCAGATTGGTCATTCACAACCGACTTTACCTCACCCACAAAGTGTTGATCAAACATTTTTGAATGGGTCAGACAAAACGCAACCTTATACCCCATCTACATCAGGAACAGCATCAGTTTTGCACGCTGAACCACCTCAAACAACCACATGCCAGCCCACAGTGCCTACAGGACAAATGCCCACACCCTCAACCAGCCCCGAACGTGGCAGCGCAGAAAATACCACAGATGAATCATTCTCCAGTCATGGTGACTGTTGATTTATAAGGAACATAACTCTGTTTTGTTAAATTTTTTCTTTGAAAGTTAGCTTGATTTGTCAGACACAATTGGCTGACTAAATGTGTTTGCAGAAAAATAAAACACATTGTTCAAGTGTTAATATGTCTTGTTTAATTGGGGATGTATATGTAATTTGAACACTACTTTATTGATATGAGCATAATCATAATGTAGAACACATTTTTTTTAAAAAGAAAAAACATGTTCAGCATTAGGTCACACTAACTCATCCATATATTGCAAATACACAATTTCCAAAAAGGATGGTGTAATTAATCCGTCAAGGATTCAAAATAATGGTAAAGGCTGAGACGGTGGTGGTGCACGCAGCTACAGTGACTATCAGTGAGGTTTTTCAAGCTGCGCCCTCTTACAGACTCAACTGCGTTGATCTATTTACCATGGCAAACTAGCTTTGTAAATGTCCAGTTATATTTCAGTATGTCTGAACAACATGATCTAACGGTCACACAATCTTCTTCAAAAACACACTCAATGAGTGAGGGTCTTAGGTATTTGTTTGTAGTCCACAGTTATGTGACCAAATCCATACTTTCAGACATGGGATATTTAGGACAACCACAGTAAACACATTAGAATGAGGTATTAGTTATTTGTAATGGGTAGCACAGATTTTTAGAGACACACATGTATCAGTTACCCACATCAAATGTAAGCTCGCAACCCAAGGCTGGTACTTGTTGTCTGCAGAAATTATACAAAACAACAGTTGCCTTTATGAAGTCCAATAGCAGAGAAAACACACATCCGCACAGCTCAAAGGTCAAACTCAATGACCGTATTATATTATCGGTCTAGCACCACAGAAAGTGATACTGGCTGTATGAATCCTTTATACCTGAATCAACGGGGTGCTGCTGCCAGAAAAAATGTATACAGAATCCAATGGCAAAATAGAAAAAGTAGGTGCACACTTACCCTGTTGCGGTGAATATCACTTTATTAGGACATATAAACAAACGGATAGCAGGGAGGGATAGAGTCAGCCACGGACAACGATCGTTTCGTGCTCTACGGCACTTCAACCCGGGAATGGAAAGCCGACAAAAAGCCACAAACTTCACCGGGTATCTGCGAAGTTCATGATATAATTTTGTAAAATGACCATATGCCCCACGTAGCAACAGTAGAGGGTGAACCCATAGCCTCTTTTTCAGCTGTGATTCCTCTTCAAGCATATGGTTGCGAACACCAAAGCGACGTGAAACAATCCATGCCAACCACACCAATGCCTCATTGTCAGTAGACATGTTTGTGACACCTAAGGAGTCCTAATACACACCCCAAAGCTGATATGTAATTGTGCAAACATTTATAGGAACTAATTTCAAACATCTACACTAATGGATCACACCTTTGCAAGTTCAAAGCCTTTAATTAGGCCTTAACCCCTCATATGGACCTGAAAAGCTTTGTGTATGATACATGAGCACACGGACAGCACACGGAGAGCACACAGATGACAAAAACGGACACACGGCCCGCACACAGACAGCACACGGATGGCCTACGTGAGCACACGGACACGGATAACTCTGGGACCGTTTTCTCCGGTACTGAAATTATCTGGACGTGTGAGACTGGCCTTACATTCTAGGTTCTTCAAAGTAGCCACCTTTTGCATTGATGACTGCTTTGCACACTCTTGGCATTCTCTTGATGAGCTTCAAGAGGTAGTCACCGGGAATGGTCTTCCAGCAATCTTAAAGGAATTGCCAGAGATGCTTGGCACTTGTTGGTCCTTTTGCCTTCACTCTGCGGTCAGGGTTCAGGTCTGGGGACTGTGGAGGCCAGGTCATCTGGCGTAGCACCCCATCACTCTTCTTTTTGGTCAAATAGCCCTTACACAGCCTGGAGGTGTGTTTGTGTCATTGTCCTGTTAAAAAATAAATGATGGTCCAACTGAACACAAACCAGGTGGAAGATGCTGTGGTAGCCATGCTGGTTCAATATGCCTTCAATGTTGAATAAATCCCAAACAGTGTCACCAGCAAAGCACCCCCACACCATCACACCTCCTCCTCCATGCTTCACGGTGGGAACCAGGCATGTAGAGTCCATCCGTTCACCTTTTCTGTGTCGCACAAAGACACGGTGGTTGGAACCAAAGATCTCAAATTTGGACTCATCAGACCAAAGCACAGATTTTCACTATTCTAATGTCCATTCCTTGTGTTCTTTAGCCCAAACAAGTCTCTTCTGCTTATTGCCTGTCCTTAGCAGTGGTTTCCTAGCAGCTATTTTAACATGAAGGCCTGCTGCACAAAGTCTCCTCTTAACAGTTGTTGTAGAGATGTGTATGCTGCTAGAATTCTGTGTGGCATTGGCCTGGTCTCTAATCTAAGCTGCTGCTAACCTGCGATTTCTGAGGCTGGTGACTCGTATAAACTTATCCTCAGAAGCAGAGGTAACTCTTGGTCTTCCTTTTCTGGGGCAGTCCTCATGTGAGCCTGTTTCTTTGTAGAGCTTGATGGTTTTTGCCACTGCCCTTGGGGACACTTTCAAAGTTTTTCCAATTTTTCAGACTGACTGACCTTCATTTCTTAAAGTAATGATGGCCACTCGTTTTTCTTAACTTAGAAATTGTTTTATGGCAAGAAAAAAGTAGCTAACAGTCTATTCAGTAGGACTATCAGCTGTGTATCCACCAGACTTCTGCACAACACAACTGATGGTCCTGACCCCATTTATAATTTAACAAAATCCCACTTATTAAATCAGACAGGGCACACCTGTGAATTGAAAACCATTCATGGTGACTACCTCTTGAAGCTCATCAAGAAAATGCTCAGAGTGTGCAAAGCAGTCATCAAAGCAAAAGGTGGCTACTTCGAAGAGCCTAGAATATAAGACATAATTTCAGTTGTTCCACACTTTTTTGTTAAGTATATAATTCCACATGTGTTAATTCATAGTTTTGATGCCTTCAGTGTGAATGTACAATTTTCATAGTCATAAAAATACAGAAAAATCTTTAAATGAGGTGTGTCCAAACTTTTGATCTGTACTGTACATTTTTAAGATCATCAAATATATTTAATTATTAAACAAAGATAACACAAGTAAACATAAAATGTCGTTTTCAAATGAAGATCTTTTTATTAAAGGAAAATTAAATCCAAACCTACAGGGCCCTGCGTGAAAAAGTGATTGCCCCTAAACCTAACAACTGGTGGGGCCACCATTAGCAGCAACAACTGCAATACAGTGCTTGCGGTAACTGGTAATGAGTCTTTTACAATACTCAGAAAGAATTTTATCCCACTCATCTTCACAGAATTGTGCGAAATCAACTGTATTACAGGGTTTCCAAGCATGAACCGCATTTTCAAGGTCATACCACAGCATCTCAATCGGATTAATGTCAGGATTTTCACTAGGCCACTCCAAAATCTTAATTTTGTTCTTCTTTCTTTCAATGTTCTTTTTATTGAAAAGCATGTTTATACAATCATCTTCAGTGAGCTAACGATAACAAAAATCAATTTTAGAAAATAGAGTATAATACAAGAATATCACTTGTTTCTAATTCTTTAAATTTTGTTTTTCTTAAGCCATTCAGAGGTGGACTTGCTTTTTTGTTGTGGATCACTGTCCTGCTGCATAATCCAAGTGACCCAATCTGAAAAATTTAGCTAAATCGGATCTCATACCTTGCGCTGACAAGCCTCAATAACTCAAATCATCGTTGCTACTTCCAATAGGTGGCACTAGAGTTCAAGTCCTGTTCCTCTCTGAAGAGACATTTTGCACATTTGATTTTCAGAGGAGTATATAAGGTGTTTAAGTCTCCTTAAATGGCATGACCTGGCATGTCACTCTCTATATCTGTTTTCTGGTAAATTCTTAATGAATACGGAGCACCTTCTTCCTTCACGCCCCTCTTTAAAACTTCAGTCTTAATGATTCATTGCTATAGAGTCTGGACCATTGAAAAGCCCTCTGTAATTTTATAGCACTCACTGTCCACAAAGGCATAAACACTCAAGTCCATATGTTTCAATACTCTAGTGGAAAGCAAGAGGCACATAGATACATTGGTTTTGACAACAACTTGATACTTTCATTTTATCTCTCAAATTAATTTTTATAGTAAACTAGCTGAAGAGCCCGTTGTTGCCCAGGCATAGTAACTAATAGAGTTGAGCGACTTTTACTTTTTTAGGATCGAGTCGGGTTTCGCGAATCCCGACTTTGTCAAAAGTCGGGTCGGATGAAATCGGCCGATAATTTCAAAAAGTCGGGGGCCGACCGAAACACGAAACCCAATGCAAGTCAATGGGGAATCAAAGTCGGCAGTGAGTGGAGGACAGGAAAACACCTACAGTGCCCATTTTAATGCCAAAAACATCAATTCTTATTTCTTAAGCTTGTCAATCTTAATTTACTTTATAATAATAGTTAGGCATTGAAAACAGGGGGTCATTTGGCTAAAGTTGTGGGGGGGTAGGGCTGGCTCAAGATTTTTGTGGGCCCAGGAAACGCGGAATACGTCACGGCGGTGGAGCAGGGAGAGGTAAGTATTTCAACTTTGCAAGTGCTGTGATCCTGAGCAAGCAGGGGGGACCCACTTGTTGGCACTTGGCACTGGCACAGGGCCCCTCATAGTATGGCGGTGTGTTTGACGGCGGGTGGTGCCTCCCACTGCCAGAGACACTTTTGCGTACTATGAGGTGCCCTGTGCCAGTGTTGTTGCCAACGAGTATGCCCCCCACCTGATGAAGGAACCTGCACTTTCATCTGCACCTTCCTCTTTGTCCCCGTGTAAGGTGGTATAGTATGCGGGAAGGGGAACCTGACTTTCAGCAGGGTCAGATTCAGGCTGTGTAGAGTGCAAAGGGAATGTAGTGGTCTGGGTCAATGTACCAGCAGACACATCTAGCAGTGGCTGGGCAATGGGCAACACAGGAAACACAGATATAGGCCCAAATAATAAAGTAGGCTAAATGCAGTTTAAAATTGGTAACAGGACTAAACAGGCGACATAGCTTTGTTCAGTGGAGGACAACTGTAATGAATGGCGCAGAGAAGGAATAAACTAGGAAGGAAAACAGGTTTAACATGCAACCAAAACAGCAGACACCAATCTCTGTAAATAAATCTCCAACACTAAGCTCCTTCAACCTCCAATCCATGCAGTAGAACCGATCACTGACAATAGCTGAAGTCAGGACTGGGTCTACATAGAGGATCAGATTACAAAATTCACTTCAGCTGAGAGACCCAGATCTCAACAACTCAGCAATCACTGTGTGTGAACAAGGCCCAGAGTGCTGCGGTTCTCTGGAACCTCTCTGTCGTGGTAGCCCCTTGACAGTACCCCCCTTCTACGATGGACATCTGGAACCTCAGGACCAGGTTTCTCAGGATGAGCTGTATGAAATGCCAGAACCAACCTAACCACATAGACATCGGCAGCAGGTACCCATGTCCTCTCCTCAGGACCGTACCCTCTCCAGTGTACCAGATATTGTAGGGACCGACGAACTAAATGAGAATCTCTGTAAATAAACCTCCAACGCTAAGCTCCTTCAACCTCCAAGCCAGGCAGTAGAACTGATAACTGACAATAGCTGAAGTCAGGACTGGTTCTATATAGAGGATCAGATTACAAAATCCACTTCAGCTGAGACTCAGCTCTCAACAACTCAGCAATACGGTTAACTCCTGCACTGCTGGCACAAAGCAGCCAGGTCAGAATACAGGTGAAGAGCTTCTGTTCACTGTGTGTGAACGAGGCCCAGAGCGCTGCGGTTCTCTGGAACCTCTCTATCGCGGTAGCCCCGTGACACTCTCCCTATGCTACGATCGGCAGAAGTAAGATGGCAGTCGGCGTGCATGCCCCTTTAGAGCCCCTGTGACGCCGCAGAAAGCAAGCCAATCACTGTCATGCCCTTCTCTAAGATGGTGGGGACTGAAACCTATGTCATCACACTGCCCACACTCTGCGTCCTCCTTCATTGGCTGAAAAATGGCACTGAAAGCGTCATACCAAACGCGACTTTGGCGCGAAGATCGACGACCTCATGGCCGATCCCACACTAGGATCAGGTCGGGTTTAATGAAACCCGACTTTGCTGAAAGTCGGCGATTTTTTAATTTGTCCGATCCATTTCGCTCAACCCTAGTAACTAACTGTGCTTAGTTATAATAAATTATAATGATTATACTGCACTTAAAAGCATTTCACATCATATATTCAACACTTTAGATTTGCAACACAAATTAACTGAATGATTGCCCATGTATTTATAGTATTTTATTTTCAGATCTTTCAAGAGCCGACGTTGATGTAGGCCTGGAAAACTTTAGAGAGCAGAGGATTGCAAGACACCACCCACTTGTTGTCAATTTCTATTTCTTGGGGTGATGATCCAACCCGCTGTGGTGAAACGCTACCTGAGTGGGTTGGGGAACACTTGCTTGGCATGGGATTTAAGCACTCAGGCACGGTTTGTCCACGTAAACAGTCTTACTCGGTTTATTAGACATCATAAACCATAACATAAGCAGTTCATTATACACATCAACTGAACATATTAACCATCGACAGTCTGTTCCAATGGCAGATCCGTGTCTGCCCGTAACCCCTTGTTACCTGGAGTTACCTTTCAGGAGCTCCAGCTCCACCCACTGACTTCTGCCAGTGCTGGTTCACAGGGGAAACCTGCCTCACTGGGATCACCATCCTTGTGACCAGGGCACCTCAAATAGTCCAGATCAACAGTAGGAACTATAGCTTCCCCAACACAGAAACCATCTCAGGCTCTGTAGATGCAGCCTCTCCATGCGCTTCCAGGAAGTCCAATCACAGGCACTTCCAACACACAGGCCATCAGTCCATGGTTTTACCAGGTGCTTGCAGGACTCCAGTCCATCCGAGGACAATCCAACACCCTGACCATTCTAGGACTCACACTCTTACCAGGTGCTTGCAGGACTCCAGTCCATCCCAGGACAATCCAACACCCTGAGCATTCAGGACTCACACTCTCACCAAGGGCTTGCAGGACTCCAGTCCATCCCAGGACAATCCAACACCCTGAGCATTAAGGTCCACAGTCTTTCTAGGTGCTTCCAGGACATCTCTACTCACAGGAGACTCCAACACCGACCGTCCAGTTCCATGGTCTCTCAGGTGCTTCCAGGAAGACTTCACTCACAGGAGCTTCCAATACCGACCGTCCATACACTCTGACCATGTGACCAGACCTCAGTCACATTATATGGTTGTAACCACTCCCTTAGATGGGAGTGTGTGTCGTTAGCCAGTCCTGCCCAGCTCACCAGCTAGCCCTATAAGCCCACCATTATAATTAAACACAACAAACTCTTGTGGAACTATAAGTCCCAGAATAACCATATAATTTCAGGCTTACAGCCCAGAGCACCTCTGCAACACATACTGGCCATTTACAATCCTGCTGGACTCTCATCACCATAATTATGCCTCCAAGCGCATCCTGAAGGACACACACAGTGCCCCCTGGCTGTAACATGGGTTACCGCACCACATCGCATTTTGAGCTTTGCTATGAACCAACTATCCCTTTGTTTCTTCTTCAGTAGACTTGATATCCATCTTATCCAGTTTGTGTTTCTTGGACCAGATTTCGTGGGTAATTCTTTGAACACCTGCCATCAACCATGAAGGGAGAATTTTTGTTGAGGTTCCCACAAGGACCATGGATCATGTTCTTTGTGATGGTGTCAAACAGAAATGGGTCACTCAGGGTCTGGCAATTCTGCACTGATGATAGTCAATTTCAGTGGGCTGTATTTTTTGTTTCAGCCAGATCAAGATAAGGGCACGAGGAAGGCTTCCTTTTTGCAATTCAACTGAATACATCCAACACTGTTTCTTACCAAAAATGTGTGCTTTTGTAATCAGATGAACCATTTTTGAAAGTTTTCTTTTGAAAACTTGTACAATGATGTAATGGCGATGGACAGTTTTCTGGCCTGGTAACAGGTGCTTTCTAATTTCCTCCCAATTGGGATTGCACGTAAAGGTAATCAGAAGATCTGGACAGCCAAACTTTCTTACGTAAGTAATTGCATACTGCGTGTATTCATGCATGTATCATGGGCTTCCAATGAAAGTTGATGGAAGTATTACCCAAGTCGTTTGGATCGGTATCATTTGCAACAGCATCTCTAAGGTGAATGTATTCATCGGCTCTGAGCTTCTTTTGATTTAGTTAGATATACAAAAGACGTTCACTCTCAATTTTTGCATACATGTCAATGCTAAGTAAACTACAGGCATTGTTAGGTTGCCGCTGTTACACCGATTAAAATGATACCTGGGTTGGGGAAATCCGTCTTACGTATGTTTCGTTTTTTAATCTGTGTTTGAAGTTTGAAGTTAATGAGATGCTGATGCTCCGGGGCATGCCGGTATGATATCTTTTTGGCTACCTGGCCTCATTATGATCATTCTGGGCTTAAATGACAGGTCATTGAACCTTCAGTGACGTGCTTCCTATTTGAAATACTGCACCTGCTCATTTAATATTGTGGTCTTCAAAAAAAACAAATTTTGCTTCAACAAAATGGTGCTGGCACCTGCGCAATAGCATCTATCGGCAAACAGTGCTCTCAATCTGTACATGCCCAGCCCACTATGTTCCGAAGACCAGTGTGGGAACCTGCACAAGAAAAAGAAATTGTCGCTGTTGAACATAGCAACGCTCTGGCACTGGTACACTGAACACAACCGGTGCCATTTTGTTGAAGCAAAAGTTTTTTGTAACACAATATTAACCCCTTAATGACTGCTGATATGACTTTTAACGGCGGCCGTTAAGGGACCTTATTCCTCCTGCACCTCACGCTCCTCCTTTATACACAGCATTTTTCTGCAGCACAGCTTTTCACCTTTAGGGCAGAGGTACACTGTGCGAGAATCGCATCGTAAAACTCGTACTGGCTGTCGGCTCTCCTGACCCGAGCTTGACAGCTGCATAGTAATCCATCATGCTGTCATGCTCAGGTCAGGAGAGGTGCTGGCCGGTCCATGCAGTGCAATGTGATTCTCACATGAGAAATATGGAAGTATGTCTCTGCCCTCATAGTCACCTCCTCCGGCAGCACCTCGGAATCCTCTTCCATATGCAATTGGAAACAGTTGATCCGGAGAGAAATTGCACCAATTGCACTAAAGCGTATCGTGTACAGAGCCTACTGCTTTTGCAGCACCACACTTTTCTCCTTTAGGCCTCATTCACACATTATTTGATCAGTATTTTTACCTCAGTATTTGTAAGCTAAAACTTGGAGTAAAACAATCAGAGGAAAAGTATATTAGAAATACGTCACCACTTCTGTATTTTTCTCCCACTCATGGTTTTGGCTTATAAATACTGAGGTAAAATACTGGCCACATGCTGAACATGTGAATGTGGCCTTACACACAGCCTCCACCTGCAGATCCTCACTCTTATTTATACACAGCCTCATACTGCAGCAGCACTGTTATGATACGGTGGTCTAGGAGCAACATGGAAAGAGCTCTGAAGGAAGTGGTAACTGTACTGACGGCAGTCCCTAAGCTCAACACAACACTAGAAGTAGCTGTGGAATGCTCCTAACTCTCCCTAGGCATCTCGTCACAGCCTAAGAGCTAACTACCCCTAAAGAAAGAAGCAGGAAAACTATCTTGCCTCAGAGAAAATCCCCAAAGGATAGATTAGTCCCCCACAAATAATGACTGTGAGTGGAGAGGGAAAAGACATACACAGAATGAAACCAGGATGAGCACAGGAGGCCAGTGTAGCTAAATAGATAGGACAGGATGGAATACTGTGCGGTCAGTATAAAACACTACAAAAATCCACGCAGAGTTTACAAAAAATCTCCACACCTGACTAAAGGTGTGGAGGGCAAATCTGCCTCCCAGAGCTTCCAGCAAGACAGAATTAATTCACACTGATAAGCTGGACTAACATAGAAAGCACAGAATGGATAAGTCCACAATCTATGGACAGAAAAGAGCAAGCAAAAACTTAGCTTAGCTGAACTGGTCAGGATAACAGGGAACTCCAAAGAGATGTGAATCCAACCAGGAACCATTTACAAGTGGCACTGGCTGAAGAAAGAGCCAGACCTAAATAGCCGAGCAGAAGAGATGATAAGTGGAGGCAGCTGATGACAGCTAACTCCAAGGAGCAGCCATACCACTAGAAACCACAAGATGGAGCCCAAGAGCAGAACTCACAAAAGAGCCACTTACAACCACCAGAGGGAGCCCAAGAGCGGAATTCACAACAGTACCCCCCCTTGAGGAGGGGTCACCGAACCCTCACCTGAGCCCCCAGGCCGATCAGGACGAGCCAAGTGAAAAGCACGAACCAAATCAGTGGCATGGACATCGGAGGCAACAACCCAAGAATTATCCTCCTGGCCATAACCCTTCCACTTGACAAGATACTGAAGCCTCCACCTCGAAAAACGAGAATCCAAAATCTTCTCAACCTCATATTCCAACTCTCCCTCAACCAACACCGGGGCAGGAGGGTCAACCGAGGGAACAACGGGCACCACATATCTCCGCAACAAAGATCTATTGAAAACATTATGAATGGCAAAAGAGGCTGGAAGAGCCAAACGAAAAGACACCGGATTAATAATTTCAGAAATTTTATAAGGACCAATAAACCGAGGCTTAAACTTAGGAGAAGAAACCTTCATAGGAACATGACGAGAAGACAACCAAACCAAATCCCCCACACGAAGCCGGGGACCAACACACCGACGGCGGTTAGCAAAACGTTGAGCCCTTTCCTGAGACAACGTCAAATTGTCCACCACATGAGTCCAAATCTGCTGCAGCCTGTCCACCACAGAATCAACACCAGGACAATCAGAAGGCTCAACCTGCCCAGAAGAAAAACGAGGATGAAAACCAAAATTACAAAAGAAAGGTGAAACCAAAGTAGCCGAACTAGCCCGATCATTAAGGGCAAACTCGGCCAATGGCAAAAAAGCCACCCAATCATCCTGATCAGCAGACACAAAGCATCTCAAATAGGTCTCCAAGGTCTGATTAGTTCGCTCAGTTTGGCCATTAGTCTGAGGATGAAACGCCGAAGAAAAAGACAAATCAATGCCCATCCTAGCACAAAAGGCCCGCCAAAATCTAGAGTCAAACTTAGAACCTCTGTCAGACACAATATTCTCCGGAACGCCATGCAAACGAACCACATGCTGAAAAAATAATGGAACCAGATCTGAAGAGGAAGGCAACTTAGGCAAAGGTACCAGATGGACCATTTTAGAGAACCGGTCACAAACAACCCAGATAACAGACATCTTCTGGGAAACAGGAAGATCCGAAATAAAATCCATGGAAATATGCGTCCAGGGCCTCTCAGGGACCGGCAAAGGCAAAAAGCAACCCACTAGCATGGGAACAGCAAGGCTTGGCCCGAGCGCAAGTACCACAGGACTGCACAAAAGCACGTACATCGCACGACAAGGAAGGCCACCAAAAGGACCTAGCAACCAAATCTCTGGTACCAAAAATCCCAGGATGACCAGCCAACACTGAACAATGAACCTCAGAAATTACCTTACTTGTCCATCTATCAGGAACAAACAGCTTCCCCACTGGACAGCGGTCAGGCCTATCAGCCTGAAATTCCTGAAGCACCCACCGCAAATCAGGGGAGATAGCAGAAAGAATCACCCCGTCCTTAAGAATGCCAAACGGCTCAAGGACTCCAGGAGAATCAGACAAAAAACTCCTAGAGAGGGCATCAGCCTTAACATTCTTAGATCCCGGAAGATACGAGACCACAAAATCAAAACGGGAGAAAAACAGGGACCATTGAGCCGGACTAGGATTCAGCCACTTGGCTGACTCGAGGTAAATCAGATTCTTATGATCGGTCAGGACCACAACACGGTGTTTAGCTCCCTCAAGCCAATGTCGCCACTCCTCAAACGCCCACTTCATAGCCAACAACTCCCGATTGCCGACATCATAATTGCTTTCCGCAGGTGAAAACTTTCTGGAAAAAAAACGGTTTAATCAAAGAACCATCAGACTCCCTCTGAGACAAAACGGCCCCTGCCCCAATCTCAGAAGCGTCGACCTCAACCTGAAAAGGAAGAGAAACATCCGGTTGATGCAACACAGGGGCAGAAGTAAATCGGCGTTTAAGCTCCTGAAAGGCCTCAACAGCCTCAGAGGACCAATTCGTCACATCAGCGCCTTTCTTCGTCAAATCAGTAAGGGGCTTAACCACACTGGAAAAGTTGGCAATGAAACGGCGATAGAAATTAGCAAAGCCCAAAAATTTTTGAAGACCCTTCACAGATGTGGGTTGGATCCAGTCATGAATAGCCTGGACCTTAACAGGATCCATTTCTATAGACGAGGGAGAAAAAATAAAACCCAAAAAAGAGACCTTCTGAACTCCGAATAGGCACTTAGACCCCTTCACAAATAAAGCATTATCACGAAGGATCTGGAACACCATCCTGACCTGCTTCACATGAGACTCCCAATCATCGGAAAAAATCAAAATATCATCCAAATATGCGACCATGAATTTATCAAGATAATTGCGGAAAATATCATGCATGAAAGACTGGAACACAGATGGAGCATTAGAGAGCCCAAATGGCATCACAAGGTATTCAAAATGGCCTTCGGGCGTATTAAATGCAGTTTTCCATTCGTCACCCTGTTTAATACGAACAAGATTATATGCCCCTCGGAGGTCAATCTTAGTAAACCAACTAGCCCCCTTAATCTGAGCAAACAAATCAGTAAGCAAAGGCAAGGGGTATTGGAATTTGACCGTGATCTTATTAAGAAGACGATAATCAATACAGGGTCTCAAGGAGCCATCCTTCTTAGCAACAAAAAAGAAACACGCTCCCAATGGTGACAAAGAGGGCCGAATATGCCCTTTCTACAAAGATTCCTTAACATAGCTCCGCATGGCGGCATGCTCTGGCACAGACAGATTGAAAAGTCGGCCCTTAGGGAACTTAAAACCAGGAATCAAGTTAATAGCACAATCACAGTCCCTATGTGGAGGAAGGGAACTGGACTTGGGCTCATAAAATACATCCTGGAAATCCAACAAAAACTCAGGGACCTCAGAAGAGGGGGAAGAGGAAATTGACATCAAAGGAACGTCACTATGTACTCCTCGACAACCCCAACTAGTCACCGACATAGTTTTCCAATCCAGCACCGGATCATGTTCCTGTAACCATGGAAATCCCAGTACAACAACATCATGCAGGTTATGCAACACCAGAAAACGGCAATCTTCCTGATGTGCAGGAGCCATGTACAGTCATCTGTGTCCAGTACTGAGGTTTATCCTTGGCCAAGGGTGTAGCATCAATGCCCCTCAAAGGAATAGGGCTCTGCAAAGGCTGCAAGGAAAAACCACAGCGCCTGGCGAATTATAAGTCCATTAAGTTCAGGGCAGCACCTGAATCCACAAATGCCATGACAGAAAAGGACGACAATGAGCAAATCAGGGTCACAGATAAGAGAAATTTAGGCTGTATAGTACTAATGGTAACAGACCTAGCGACTCTCTTAGTACGCTTAGGGCAATCAGAGATAACATGAGCCGAATCACCACAGTAAAAACACAGCCTATTCTGACGTCTGAATTCCTGCTGTTCTATTCTAGTCAAAATCCTATCACATTGCATAGGTTCAGGACTTTGCTCAGAGGATACTGCCATATGGTGCACAGCTTTGCGCTCGCGCAGACGCTGATCAATCTGAATGGCTAGAGACATAGATTCGCTCAAACCGGCAGGCATAGGAAAGCCCACCATAACATCTTCAAGGGTTTCAGAAAGACCTTTTCTGAAAATAGCAGCCAGAGCCTCTTCATTCCATTTAGTGAGCACAGACCATTTTCTAAATTTCTGGCAGTATAACTCTGCCGCTTCCAGACCTTGACACAGGGCCAACAGGGTTTTTTCTGCATGATCCACAGAATTAGGTTCGTCATACAATAATCCGAGCGCTTGAAAAAATGCATCTACATTCAATAATGCCGGATCCCATGTTTCAAGAGAAAAAGCCCAGTCTTGAGGGTCACCACGCAGCAAGGATATGATGATTTTTACTTGCTGAATGGGATCACCAGAAGAACGGGGTTTCAAAGCAAAAAACAATTGGCAGTTATTTTTAAAGTTCAAAAACTTGGATGTGTCCCCAAAAAACAAATCAGGAGTAGGAATTCTGTACTCTAAAGCCGGAGTCTGGACAACATAGTCCTGGATACTCTGTACTCTTGCAGCAAGTTGATCCACATGAGAAAACAAACCCTGAACATCCATGCCAAAGCATATATCCTGAACCACCCAGATATCAAGAGGAAAAAAACGACAAACCAGAGCACAGAAAAAAAATGGTTCAGAACTTTCTTTTCCTTCTTTTGAGATGCATTTAATTCATTTTTGGCCACTTGTACTGTTATGATACGGTGGTCTAGGAGCAACATGGAAAGAGCTCTGAAGGAAGTGGTAACTGTACTGACCGCAGTCCCTAAGCTCAACACAACACTAGAAGTAGCCGTGGAATGCTCCTAACTAGGGTTGAGCGAAATGGGTCGAAATTTTTCAAAAGTCGCCGACTTTTGGCAAGGTCGGTTTCATGAAACCCGACCCGACCCCTGTGTGGGGTCGGCCATGAAGTCGGCGATCTTTTGAATCTAGAATCGGAATTCCGATACCGATTCCCGATATGTTTATATCGGGAATTGGTATTGGAATTCAGATTTAAGTGGAAAATAAAGAATTACAATAAAAAATATCGCAATACTTACCCTCTGACGCGCCCTGGTACTAACCGGGAACCTTCCTTCCTTAGAATCAGCCTTCCAGGACCTTGCGGTGACGTCGCGGTGACGTCGCGGCTTGTGATTTGCCGCGCGGCCGCCCATGTGACCGCTCGCGCGACCAATCACAAGCCGCGACGTCACCGAAGGTCCTGGAAGGGCTGATTCTTAGGAAGGAAGGCTGCCGGAAAGTAGCAGGGCGCGTCCGAGGGTGAGTATATACCTAATAGGAATATACTCACCCTCGGACGCGCCCTGCTTCTTTACGGCAGCCTTCCTTCCTAAGAATCAGCCCTTCCAGGACCTTCGGTGACGTCGCGGTGATGTCGCGGCTTGTGATTGGTCGCGCGAGCGGTCACATGGGCGGCCGCGCGGCCAATCACAAGCCGCGACGTCACCGCAAGGTCCTGGAAGGCTGATTCTAAGGAAGGAAGGTTCCCGGTAAGTACTAGGGCGCGTCAGAGGGTAAGTATTGCGATATTTTTTATTTTAATTCTTTATTTTACACTAAAATATGGATCGCAGGGCCTGAAGGAGAGTTTCCGCTCCTTCAGACCCTGGGAACCATGGAAACCCAATGCATTGCATTGGGTTTCGAGTTTCGGCCGACCCCGACCCCGACTTTTTTATAGGATCGGCCGATTTCACTCAACCCGACTTTTGAAAAAGTCAGGTTTCGTGAAACCCGACCCGATCCTATAAAAGTAAAGGTCGCTCAACCCTCCTCCTAACTCTCCCTAGGCATCTCGTCACAGCCTAAGAGCTAACTACCCCTAAAGAAAGAAGCAGGAAAACTATCTTGCCTCAGAGAAAATCCCCAAAGGATAGATTAGCCCCCACAAATAATGACTGTGAGTGGAGAGGGAAAAGACATACACAGAATGAAACCAGGATGAGCACAGGAGGCCAGTCTAGCTAAATAGATAGGACAGGATGGAATACTGTGCGGTCAGTATAAAACACTACAAAAATCCACGCAGAGTTTACAAAAAATCTCCACACCTGACTAAAGGTGTGGAGGGCAAATCTGCCTCCCAGAGCTTCCAGCAAGACAGAATTAATTCACACTGATAAGCTGGACAAACATAGAAAGCACAGAATGGATAAGTACACAATCTATGGACAGAAAAGAGCAAGCAAAAACTTAGCTTAGCTGAACTGGTCAGGATAACAGGGAACTCCAAAGAGATGTGAATCCAACCAGGAACCATTTACAAGTGGCACTGGCTGAAGAAAGAGCCAGACCTAAATAGCTGAGCAGAAGAGACGATAAGTGGAGGCAGCTGATGACAGCCAACTCCAAGGAGCAGCCATACCACTAGAAACCACAAGAGGGAGCCCAAGAGCAGAACTCACAAAAGTGCCACTTACAACCACCGGAGGGAGCCCAAGAGCGGAATTCACAACACAGCTCCTCACTTCTCTCATTTTCCCATCACACCTCTCATTTTCCCATCACTCCTCTCATTTTCCCGTCACTCCTCTCTTCCCCTCAGACGTGCACAGCAACTTCCTGTTATAAGCACAGAGGTGTAATATATGAGGCTTCTCCCTTTCCCTTGACCTCATGCCTCATAAGAGCAACTCCATTCTAGACATGACAAAGCTAGATGTGGCCTTTGGACACCCCGCACTGATTCTCTGAAGGTGGCGGCCCAGATTTAGGCTCACAGCAGCTGGGACGTCGCAGCTGGTGAGTTTTGCAGTATGGCTTTCGAGGTGAATGTGTCTCTGCCCATGAGCGCCAACAACATGGACCGCATGGACGGGGCTTTGCGTGTGAAGTGAGTGTGGCTATGCGGAGTGGGCAGGGTTATGTGGATTGGGTGTGGCTTGATACATACAGGACAGACCAAATGTTTGGACAGACCTGCTCATTTAAAGATGTTTCTGTATTTTCATGACTATGAAAATTGTACATTCACACTGAAGGCATCAAAACTATGAATTAACACACGTGGAATTATATACTTAACAAAAAAGTGTGAAACAGCTGAAAATATGTTTTATATTCAAGGTTCTTCAAAGAAGCCAGCTTTTGCTTTGATGACTGCTTTGCACACTCTTGGCATTCCCTTGATGAGCTTCAAGAGGTAGTCACTGGGAATGGTCTTCCAACAATATTAAAGGAGTTTCCAGAAATGCTTTCACTTGTTGGCCCTTTTGCCTTCACTCTGCAGTCCAGCTCACCCCAAACCATCTCAATTGGGATCAGGTCTGGTGACTGTTGAGGCCAGGACATCTGGTGTAGCACCCCATCACTCTCCTTCTTTGTTAAATAGCCCTTACACCGCCTAGACGTGTGTTTGGGGTCATTGTCCTGCTGAAAAATAAATGATGGTCCAACTAAACGCAAACCGGATGGAATAGAATGCCGCTGCCAGATGCTGTGGTAGCCATGCTGGTTCAGTATGCCTTCAATTTTGAATAAATCCCCAACAGTGTCACCAGCAAAGCACCCCCACACCATCACACCTCCTCCTCCATGCTCCATGGTGGGAACCAGGCATGTAGAGTCCATCCGTTCACCTTTTCTGCATCGCACAAAGAGACGGTGGTTGGAACCAAAGATCTCAAATTTGGACTCATCAGACCAAAGCACAGATTTCCACTGGTCTAATGTCCATCCCATGTGTTCTTTAGCCCAAACAAGTCTCTTCTGCTTGCTGCCTGTCCTGAGCAGTGGTTTCCTAGCAGCTATTTTACCATGAAGGCCTGCTGCATAAAGTCTCCTCTTAACAGTTGTTGTAGAGATGTGTCTGCTGCTAGAAAACTGTGTGGCATTGACCTCATCTCTAATCTGAGCTGCTGTTAACCTACGATTTCTGAGGCTGGTGACTCGGATAAACTTATCCTCAGATGCAGAGGTGACTCTTGGTCTTCCTTTCCTGGGGCGGTCCTCATGTGAGCCAGTTTTTTTGTAGAGCTTTATGGTTTTTGCCACTGCATTTGGGGACATTTTCAAAGTTTTCCCAATTTTTCGGACTGACTGACCTTAATTTCTTAAAGTAATGATGGCCACTCGTTTTTCTTTACTTAGCTGATTTTTTTCTTGCCATAAAACAAATTCTAACAGTCTATTCAGTAGGACTATCAGCTGTGTATCCACCAGATTTCTGCACAACACAACTGATGGTCCCAACCTCATTTATAAGGAAGAAATCCCACTTATTAAACCTGACAGGGCACACCTGTGAAGTGAAAACCATTTCCGGTGACTACCTCTTGAAGCTCATCAAGAGAATGCCAAGAGTGTGCAAAGCAGTCATCACAGCAAAAGGTGGCTACTTTGAAGAACCTAGAATATAAGACATATTTTCAGTTGTTTCACACTTTTTTGTTAAGTATATAATTCCACATGTGTTAGTTCATAGTTTTAATGCCTTCAGTGTGAATGTACAATTTTCATAGTCATGAAAATACAGAAAAATCTTTAAATGTTAAGGTGTGTCCAAACTTTTGGTCTATACACACACACACACACACAAAAACATACATACACTCAGCTTTATACATATATAGATAATTGTACTCATTCTGCTTTATAAAAGTCTTGACCACTTTTCTCATATACCATTGCATTTCAAAAGAAAACTTTTAATGCCTGAAAACCAGACATACAGTATTATATTAGAAATTAATTACGATTTTATTTTTGTATTGATCAAATTGAATAATTGAATACAAGAAAGCTGCTAAATTAATTACTTTAGCTTCAATTCCTATGTACACATGACAAAAAAAAAACATATCCAATGGAAATTTCAGATATTTTCTATTACAAGATTGTGTTGGGTTGCATCTTCAATGTTTTTCAGTTGCTGTACTACCCATTCATCCACTTTTTCTTTCTACGAAAGTAAACAATAAAGGAAAAGCGACTTTAGACATTTGAAGTATGGTTGTCTAAACACATTTTTATTAGACATAAGGGAAGATGTGATTGACTTTGTGGATATTTTATTTGTCAAATGGAAATAAAATACATTTTTCTTCCTATCAAAAGAAGTAGGTCTCCTTTAAAACTTCTATAAAGTATAATTAAACTTATCAAGCAAAACATTTTAAAACATGTAAGGATTGTACTTACTCAGATGCGTAGGAGGAAACAGGAGGCACATTATCTTCAACGTTCATGTGGGTTTATTTGCTTCATAAACCAAAAGGCACACAGTCTTTACATTAGGCCGACATGGTATTAACCCCTTCATGACCCAGGCTATTTTGACCTTAATGACCTGGCCATTTTTTGCAATTCTGACCAGTGTTTCTTTATGAGGTAATAACTCAGGAACGCTTCAACGGATCCTAGTGGTTCTGAGGCTCCTTTTTCATGACTTATTGGGCTTCATGATAGTTGTAAATTTAGGTCGATAATTTTTGCATTTATTTGTGAAAAAAATGGAAATTTGTCAAAAATTTTGAAAATTTAGCAATTTTCAAATTTTGAATTTTTTTTCTGTTAAACGAGAGGGTTATGTACACAAAATAGTTAATAAATAAAATTAACCACATGTCTACTTTACATCAGTACAATTTTGGAAACTTTTTTTTGCTAGGAAGTTATAAGGGTTAAAATTTGACCAGCGATTTCTCATTTTTACAGCAAAATTTAGACACCACCTCACATTTGAAGTCAGTTTGAGGGGTCTATATGGCTGAAAATACCCAAAAGTGACACCATTCTAAAAATTGCACCCCTCAAGGTGCTCAAAACCACATTCAAGAAGTTTATTAACCCTTCAGGTGCTTCACAGCAGCAGAAGCAACACAGAAGGGAAAAATGAACAATTCACTTTTTAGTCACAAAAATGATCTTTTAGCAACATTTTTTTTATTTTCCCAAGGGTAAAAGAGAAACTGGATGCCAAAATTTATTGTACAATTTGTCCTGAGTACGCCGATACCCCATATGAACCACTGTTTGGGCGCACGACAGGGTTCGGAAGGGAAGGAGCGCCATTTGATTTTTTCAATGAAAAATTGGCTCCAATCTTTAGCGGACACCATGTCACGTTTGGAGAGCTCCTGTGTGCCTAAACATTGGAGCTCCCCCACAAGTGACCCCATTTTGGAAACAAGACCCCCCAAGGAGCTTATCTTGATGCATAGTGAGCACTTTGAACCCCCAGTTGCTTCACAAATTGATCCATGAATATGAAAAAGTACTTTTTTTCACAAAAATATTTTTTAGCCTCACTTTTTTCATTTTCACATGGGCAACAGGATAAAATACATCCTAAAATGTGTTGGGCAATTTCTCCTGAGTACACCGATACCTAATATGTGGTCACAAACCACTGTTTGTACACACGGCAGGGCTCGGAAGTGAAAGAGCGCCATTTGACTTTTGAATTAAAAATAAGCTCCAATCAATAGTGGACACCATGTCACGTTTGGACAGCCCCTGTGTACCTAAAGATTGGAGCTCCCCCACAAGTGACCCCATTTTGGAAACAAGATCCCCCAAGGAGCTTATCTAGATGCATAGTGAGCACTTTGAACCCCCAGTTGCTTCACAAATTGATCCGCAAAAATGAAAAAGTCCTTTTTTTTCACAAAAAATTTATTTTGGCCTCAATTTGTTCATTTCCACATGGACAACAGGTTAAAATGGATCCTAAAATTTATTGGTCAATTTCTCCTGAGTACACTGATGCCTCACATGTGGGGGTAAACCACAGTTTGGGCACACGGCAGGGCTTGGAAGGGAAGGAGCGCAATTTGACTTTTTGAATGAAAAATTAGCCCCAATCATTAGCAGACACCATGTCACGTTTGGAGAGCACCTGTGTGCTTAAACATTGGAGCTTTCCAACATGTGACCCCATTTTGGAAACTAGACCACCCATGGAACTAATCTAGATGTGCGGTGACCACTTTAGACCCCCAAGTGCTTCATAGAAGTTTATAACGTTTATAAATCATTTTTCTTTCCTCAAAAATTAATTTTAGCCCACAATTTTTTATTTTCACAAGAGTAACAGGAGAAATTAGACCCCAAAAGTTGTTGTTCAGTTTGTACTGAGTACGCTGATACCCCATATGTGGGGGGAACCACTGTTTGGGCACACGTCGGGGCTCTGAAGGGAAGTAGTGACATTATATTACGTTTGCAGAGCCCCTGATGTGCCTAAACAGTAGAAACCCCCCACAAGTTACACCATTTTGGAAACTAGACACCCCAAGGAACTTATATAGATATGTTTTGAGCACTTTGAACCCTCAAGTGCTTCACAGAAATTTACAATGCAGAGCCGTGAAAATAAAAAATCATTTTTCTTTCCTCAAAAATTAGGTTTTAGTAAGCAATTTTTTATTTTCACAAGAGTAACAGAAGAAGTGGACCCCAATATTTGTTGCCCAGTTTGTCCTGAGTATTCTGATACCCCATATGTGGGGGTAAACCACTGCTTGGGCACACGTCAGGGCTCAGAAGGGAAGTAGTGACGTTTTGGAATGCAGACTTTGATGGAATTGACTGCAGGCATCATATTACATTTGCAGAGCCCCTGATGTGCCTAAACAGTAGAAACCCCCCACAAGTTACCCAATTTTGGAAACTAGACCCCCCCAAGGAACTTATCTAGATATGTTTTGAGCACTTTGAACCCCCAAGTGCTTCACAGAAGTTTACAATGCAGAGCCGTCAAAATAAAAAATCATTTTTCTTTCCTCAAAAATTATGTTTCAGCAAGCAATTTTTTATTTTCGCAAGGAGTAATTGGACCCCAATAGTTGTTGCCCAGTTTGTCCTGAGTATGCTGGTACCCCATATGTGGGGGTAAACCACTGGGTGCACGTCAGGGCTCGGAAGGGAGGGAGCACCATTTGACTTTTTGTTAGGAGTCGAGTTTCCTCTGCTGCACAGGGGGAATCTCGATCCGTGTCTGCTGCGGTCTCCCATTCAGCATCGGCCGCAGTGGGGTCTGCTCAGCAGAGACGTCGCTCCCAGCATCTCGCTGAGGCTGATTCTGTGCATAGGGTCACCACTGCCTTTTCTGGCTTTCCTATGGTACCCTGCACTGATCTGCGGTGAGCGGGTCTCTCTGGGACTAAGTCCTTATTTGCACACACTGAGCATGCCCAGGGCAAGGTCTCCCATTGGAGGTCGAGGATCACATGTTCGGTCACATGTTCAGGTACTGCAGCGCATCCCATTGGTCCTCCAGGAAGGTCCTGAAAGGGCAAAACTTCGGTAGCAGCTTCCTGTGCTGCAACTATATAAACTGCGCATGACCGCACGGCCATGCGCTAGTATTGTCTTATGTGCTTTGCGCCAGTGTGGTCACATGTATGTGTGTTCAGGGACCCGGCTCAAATAAGCCCCTAGAATGCTGGCTCCTCCGGCGACGAGATTGAGTCTGAGTGTATTCAGGGACCCGGCTGAAATAAGCCCCTAGAATGCTGGCTCCTCCGGCGAGGAGTTTTGTGTGTTTGTGTGACCACTGACTGCTCTCTGTTTGGGCAGTTAGCCTGTGCCTCTGTGGAGTCTAACAGGGCACAGTGCTTTCCTTTCACGGCTACTCAGTGAGATAACTGAGTTAGTCTATACCGCCATATAGCTCCGCCGTTTGCTAGCAGCAGGTACTCCTGCACGGTGGACCCCGGGCTGCGAACGCACCAATATCAATAAACATCTCTATTTACTCGGTGCGTTCCGCTAGCCCTAACAGAATACTAGCGCCAGGGTCTGGCTAGTAAATGGCGGACATTCAGCAATCTTTGCGGTATATCCAGCAGCTGGAGGGTAGGTTGGCGGCTCTTGAGAGCTCAACCTCAGCTGTGGATGTTACCGCAGTTGCTGTACAGGCTGCTAGCGTGGCTGCAGCAACCTTGTCCACTGCCACCCCTGTTCCGACGTTATCTCGCCTCCCGCTGCCAGAAAAATTTTCTGGAAATAGCAAAACTTGTAGGGGATTCGTGAGTCAGTGCTCTATTCACCTCGAGCTCCTGGCTGCACGTTTTCCTACACAGCGGGCTAAGGTGGGATTTATTGTGTCTCTTTTGTCAGACAGGGCGTTGGAGTGGGCTACGCCGCTGTGGGAGCGTGGTGATCATGTGGTGCAGAGTGCTCCGTTGTTCCTGAGCACTCTGAAAAAGGTCTTTTTAGGACCTCAAGTCACCCATGACACAGCGCTCCAACTACTGGCATTAACTCAGGGTGAGTCCTTGGTCAGCCATTTTTCCGTCCGCTTCCATACTTTAGCTTCCGAGCTGGAGTGGTCGGATAAAGCCCTTATCCCCATATTTTGGAGGGGCCTGGCTGACCACATTAAGGATGCTCTGGCCCCTAGGGAGATTCCTGCCACACTGGAGGAGTTAATAACTGTCTCTACTCATATTGACCTCCGTTTTAACGAGCGGAGGTTGGAGCGAGCCCAGTGTAGGCAGAGGTTTCGGCTGGCTCCCACTTTCGCCAAACCTTTAGAATCTTCAGTCCAGGCATCCGAGTCACATGAGGCCTTAGAGGTGACACGAGCGGGATCCAAGTCTCAGTCCGCCCGTGCACATAAGGTCCGTCATGTTTGCCAGCAGTCATGACACCTTGCCTCCAAGGGTCCTCAGTAGAGTTGAGCGACCTTGACCTTTTTAGAGTCGAGCCGGGTTTTGCGAAACCCGACTATGTCCAAAGTCGGGTCGAGTGAAATCGGCCGATTATGACGTAAAGTCGGGATCGACCGAAACACGAAACCCAATGCAAGTCAATGGGGCAGCATAGTCGGCAGTGAGTGGGGGCCAGGAAAACACCTAGAGTGCCCATTTTAATGTCAAAACCATCCATTCTTCTTAATGAAGCTTGTCAAGCGTAATTTACCTTATAATAATTGGAAGGCATTTGAAATTGGGGGTCATTTGGCTAAAGTTGTGGGGGGTAGGGCTGGTTCAAGTAATTAGTGGGCCCAGGAAATCTGGACCACGTCACGGCAGTGGAGCAGGGAGAGGTAAGTATTTCAACTTTGCAAGTGCTGTGAACCTGAGCAAGCAGGGGGGGCCCACTCGTTGGCATTGGCACTGGCACAGGGCCCCTCAAAGTACAGCGGTGTGTTTGCACGGCGGGGGCGCCTCTCACCGGCAGCAACACTTTTGTGTACTATGAGAGGCCCTGTGCCAGTGACGTCGCCAACTAGTATTCCTCCCCCCACCTGATGAAGGAACCTGCACTTTCATCTGCACCTTCCTCTTTGTCCCCGTGTAAGGTGGTATGGTATGCGGGAAGAGCAACCTGACTTTCAGCAGGGTCACAATGTTGTTGTGTAGCGTGCACGGGGAATGTTGCGTTATGGGTCAATGTACCAGCAGACTCATCTATCACTGGCTGGGCAATGGGCACGATGAAGTGGAAACACAGATATAGGCCCAAAGAAGAAAGTGGGCTAAATGCAGTTCAAAATTGGTAACACAGGAATAACCAGGGGGCATTGCAGTGGAGGACAACTGGAATGAGAGGCTGACACAGAGAGTAGGGCCAAATCAGTAAGTAGTCGAAATGCAGTTCAAAATTGGCAACCGTAGTAAACAGGCGGCACAGCTTTGTTCAGTGGAGGAGAACAGCAAGGAGTGGCAGACACCGATAGTAGGCCCCAACCCAACTAGTAGGCCAAATGCAGTCTAACATTAACAACTACTTAACGAGAGGCTGAAAATGGTATTTCAGGACAGGAAACCAGGAGAACAGCAAGGAGTGGCAGACACCGATAGTAGGCCCCAAACCAACTAGTACGCCAAATGCAGTTGTTCCATTTAACCACAATTTAATGAGAGCCTGAAGATAGAAGCTCAGGAAAGGCAACCTGGGGAACACCTTGGAGTGTAACACACCATCTCTCTCCACCCCATACCCATTTTGTAGGCCTAATGCTGTGTACTTTTCTACAACTACTAAACGAGAGTCGGAAGACCGAAGCAATGGCAAGGAAACCTGGGGAACACCTTGGAGTGTAACACACCATCTCTCTCCACCCCATACCCAATTTGTAGGCCTAATGCAGCCTACTTTCCGACACCTACTAAACGAGAGCATGAAGATCGAAGCTCAGGAAAGGCAACCTGGGGAACACCTTGGAGTGTAACACACCATCTCTCTCCACCCCATACCCATTTTGTAGGCCTAATGCTGTGTACTTTTCTACAACTACTAAACGAGAGTCGGAAGACCGAAGCAATGGCAAGGAAACCTGGGGAACACCTTGGAGTGTAACACACCATCTCTCTCCACCCCATACCCAATTTGTAGGCCTAATGCAGCCTACTTTCCGACACCTACTAAACGAGAGCATGAAGATCGAAGCTCAGGAAAGGCAACCTGGTGAAAACCTTGGAGTGTAACACAACCTGTCTCTACACCCCATACCAAATTTGTAGGCCTAATGCAGCGTAGTTTCCACCAACTACTAAACGAGAGCCGGAAGATCGAAGCTCATGAAAGGCAACCCGGGGAACACCTTGGAGTGTAACACAACCTCTCTCTACACCACGAAAGGGCTGATTCTTAGGAAGGAAGGCTGTTGTAAATAAGCATTGCGCGTCCGAGGGTGATTATATTCTTATTCGGTATCTACTCACCCTCGGACGCGCCATGCTTCTTGATTTGTAATTAATGTTTATTTGCAATGTGCTTTTGACTTACTCAATTATTTTTTTAATTATTGATTTTATTAAATTAATAGTTTAACATCTTATTGGAAATAATTTAAAGGAGACGCGACAGGACAACACTCGGTGGATGCCATATCTGTGTTAACAACTCCAAAAAACTTTCAGTTAACTTCTTGCAGGAGAAAGAAATTGTAGCTGTTGGACCTTTGTAGTACAGTTCCAGATATTTGTTGTGTGTTTGTTTTGATTGTTAAAATGTCTGCATTTGAGATCTCAACACGATCTTATTTTTTATAATCAAATTAATTTTTTAAATATTTTATTAGGTTGGTTCAAGGGGTACACGGGCCGCAGTAGACAGGTCAGTGGAGGCCTAGTGGAAGGAGTGACGGCAGACAGGCTTCCAAGGCCTAACATAACAAACTTGGGCTGGCTGTAGGCACTTTTAAATTGGTTCCAGGGGTACACGGGCAGCAGTGGTCTGGTCTGTGGAAGTCTAGTGGAAGGAGTGACCGCAGACAGGCTTCGAAGGCCTAACATAACAAACTTGGGCTGGCTGTAGGCACTTTTAAATTGGTTCCAGGGGTACACGGGCAGCAGTGGTCTGGTCAGTGGAAGTCTAGTGCAAGGAGTGACCGCAGACAGGCTTCCAAGGCCTAACATAACAAACTTGGGCTGGCTGTAGGCACTTTTAAATTGGTTCCAGGGGTACACGGGCAGCAGTGTATGGTCAGTGGAAGTCTAGTGGAAGGAGTGACCGCAGACAGGCTTCCAAGGCCTAACATAACAAACTTGGGCTGGCTGTAGGCACTTTTAAATTGGTTCCAGGGGTACACGGGCAGCAGTGGTCTGGTCAGTGGAAGTCTAGTGGAAGGAGTGACCGCAGACAGGCTTCCAAGGCCTAACATAACAAACTTGGGCTGGCTGTAGGCACTTTTAAATTGGTTCCAGGGGTACACGGGCAGCAGTGGTCTGGTCTGTGGAAGTCTAGTGGAAGGAGTGACCGCAGACAGGCTTCGAAGGCCTAACATAACAAACTTGGGCTGGCTGTAGGCACTTTTAAATTGGTTCCAGGGGTACACGGGCAGCAGTGGTCTGGTCAGTGGAAGTCTAGTGGAAGGAGTGACCGCAGACAGGCTTCCAAGGCCTAACATAACAAACTTGGGCTGGCTGTAGGCACTTTTAAATTGGTTCCAGGGGTACACGGGCAGCAGTGGTCTGGTCAGTGGAAGTCTAGTGGAAGGAGTGACCGCAGACAGGCTTCCAAGGCCTAACATAACAAACTTGGGCTGGCTGTAGGCACTTTTAAATTGGTTCCAGGGGTACACGGGCAGCAGTGGTCTGGTCAGTGGAAGTCTAGTGGAAGGAGTGACCGCAGACAGGCTTCCAAGGCCTAACATAACAAACTTGGGCTGGCTGTAGGCACTTTTAAATTGGTTCCAGGGGTACACGGGCAGCAGTGGTCTGGTCTGTGGAAGTCTAGTGGAAGGAGTGACCGCAGACAGGCTTCGAAGGCCTAACATAACAAACTTGGGCTGGCTGTAGGCACTTTTAAATTGGTTCCAGGGGTACACGGGCAGCAGTGGTCTGGTCAGTGGAAGTCTAGTGGAAGGAGTGACCGCAGACAGGCTTCCAAGGCCTAACATAACAAACTTGGGCTGGCTGTAGGCACTTTTAAATTGGTTCCAGGGGTACACGGGCAGCAGTGGTCTGGTCAGTGGAAGTCTAGTGGAAGGAGTGACCGCAGACAGGCTTCCAAGGCCTAACATAACAAACTTGGGCTGGCTGTAGGCACTTTTAAATTGGTTCCAGGGGTACACGGGCAGCAGTGGTCTGGTCTGTGGAAGTCTAGTGGAAGGAGTGACCGCAGACAGGCTTCGAAGGCCTAACATAACAAACTTGGGCTGGCTGTAGGCACTTTTAAATTGGTTCCAGGGGTACACGGGCAGCAGTGGTTTGGTCAGTGGAAGTCTAGTGGAAGGAGTGACCGCAGACAGGCTTCCAAGGCCTAACATAACAAACTTGGGCTGGCTGTAGGCACTTTTAAATTGGTTCCAGGGGTACACGGGCAGCAGTGGTCTGGTCAGTGGTAGTCTAGTGGAAGGAGTGACCGCAGACAGGCTTCGAAGGCCTAACATAACAAACTTGGGCTGGCTGTAGGCACTTTTAAATTGGTTCCAGGGGTACACGGGCAGCAGTGGTCTGGTCAGTGGAAGTCTAGTGGAAGGAGTGACCGCAGACAGGCTTCGAAGGCCTAACATAACAAAATTGGGCTGGCTGTAGGCACTTTAAATTGGTTCCAGGGGTACATGGGCAGCAGTGTATGGTCAGTGGAAGTCTAGTGGAAGGAGTGACGGCAGACAGTCTTCGACGGCCTAACATAACAAAATTGGGCTGACTGTAGGCACTTTTAAATTGGTTCCAGGGTAACACGGCCAGCAGTGGCCTGGTCAGTGTAGTAGTTGTAGAAAGAAGGGACCGCAGACAGGCTTCGAAGGCCTAACATAACAAAAATGTCAAAACAATGGTATTGTCAGTGCCAGGCATTGAAGGATGTCAGCGCCTAGACTACACATTGGTGAAGCTGTGAGAGATAATTTAGCTAGTGGTAGAGCACTGTTTGAGCTGGGGGGGGGAACTGTCTTGTGGCCGGCGGTACAGGCACAGGGCCCCTCATATTACAACGGTGTGTCTGACGTTGGGTGCGCACCACCACCGCCAGAGACACTTTATTGTACTATGAGGGACCCAGTGGCAGTGCCGTCGACCAAAAGCGGCCACACCCACCTCTTCAGACAAACAGCACTCTCAAGGGTCCAAGCGCAAAGTGGCGATAGCACGGCCCCGTGTGGGGAGTTTGGCCATTTCGTGAGGTGGAAACATGTCGTATGCTGGACAATCAGGTGAAGAAAATTACGAGATTGGAAAAGTCATTCAGAATAGTCCACAGGCAAGACCTTTTCATAGGAAAGCTAGGTGTCAGCCGGGCAGGGTGGGGCAAAAGATTTTGAAATCCAGTTGTGGTTCATTTTAATGAAGGTTAGATCATCTACATTTTGGGTAGCCAGACGAGTCCTTTTTTCTGTTAGTATTGAACCTGCAGCACTGAATACTCTTTCTGATAGGACACTAGCTGCCGGGCAAGCAAGCTCCTGCAATGCATATTCTGCCAATTCTGGCCAGGTGTCTAATTTGGATGCCCAGTAATCAAATGGGAATGACGGTTGAGGGAGAACGTCGATAAGGGATGAAAAATAGTTTGTAACCATACTGGACAAATGTTGTCTCCTGTCACTTTGAATTGATGCTGCAGTACCTGTCCTGTCTGCGGTCATAGAAAAATCACTCCACAACCTGGTCAGAAAACCCCTCTGGCCAACGCCACTTCTGATTTCTGCCCCTCTAACACCTCTGGTCTGCTGGCCCCTGGAGCTCGTGTGAGAACGATCACGGGCGCTGTGTGCAGGGAATGCCAGAAGCAAACGGTCAACAAGAGTTGATTGTTTTGTTGCTAATATTAGTTCCAAGTTGTCATGTGGCATAATATTTTGCAATTTGCCTTTATAGCGAGGATCAAGGAGGCAGGCCAACCAGTAATCGTCATCGTTCATCATTTTTGTAATGCGTGTGTCCCTTTTGAGGATACGCAAGGCATAATCCGCCATGTGGGCCAAAGTTCCCGTTGTCAAATCTGCGGTTGTGCTTGGTTGAGGGGCAGTTGCAGGCAAATCTACGTCACTTGTGTCCCTCAAAAAACCAGAACCCGGCCTTGCCACGCCACCAATTTCCCGTGCCCCCGGGAAAGCTTCCTCATTAAAAATATACTCATCCCCATCATCCTCCTCATCCTCCACCTCCTCTTCGCCCGGTACCTCGTCATGTACACTGCCCTGACCAGACAATCGCTGACTGTCATCAAGGCTTTCCTCTTCCTCTGGTGCAGACGCCTGATCCTTTATGTGCGTCAAACTTTGCATCAGCAGACGCATTAGGGGGATGCTCATGCTTATTATGGCGTTGTCTGCACTAACCAGCCGTGTGCATTCCTCAAAACACTGAAGGACTTGACACATGTCTTGAATCTTCGACCACTGCACACCTGACAACTCCATGTCTGCCATCCTACTGCCTGCCCGTGTATGTGTATCCTCCCACAAAAACATAACAGCCCGCCTCTGTTCGCACAGTCTCTGAAGCATGTGCAGTGTTGAGTTCCACCTTGTTGCAACGTCTATGATTAGGCGATGCTGGGGAAGGTTCAAAGAACGCTGATAGGTCTGCATACGGCTGGAGTGTACAGGCGAACGGCGGATATGTGCGCAAAGTCCACGCACTTTGAGGAGCAGGTCGGATAACCCCGGATAACTTTTCAGGAAGCACTGCACCACCAGGTTTAAGGTGTGAGCCAGGCAAGGAATGTGTTTCAGTTGGGAAAGGGAGATGGCAGCCATGAAATTCCTTCCGTTATCACTCACTACCTTGCCTGCCTCAAGATCTACAGTGCCCAGCCACGACTGCGTTTCTTGCTGCAAGAACTCGGACAGAACTTCCGCGGTGTGTCTATTGTCGCCCAAACACTTCATAGCCAATACAGCCTGCTGACGTATGCCAGTAGCTGCCCCATAATGGGAGACCTGGTGTGCAACAGTGGCAGGTGCGGATGGAGTGTTTGTGCGACTGCGGTCTGTGGACGAGCTCTTGCTTCTGCAGGAGGACGAGGAGGAGGAGGAGGAGGAGGGGGTGCGAACGGCTACAGACAACTGTTTACTAGACCGTGGGCTAGGCAGAACTGTCCCAAACTTGCTGTCCCCTGTGGACCCTGAATCCACCACATTTACCCAGTGTGCCGTGATGGACACGTAACGTCCCTGGCCATGCCTACTGGTCCATGCATCTGTTGTCAGGTGCACCTTTGTGCTCACAGATTGCCTGAGTGCATGGACGATGCGCTCTTTAACATGCTGGTGGAGGGCTGGGATGGCTTTTCTGGAAAAAAAGTGTCGACTGGGTAGCTCGTAGCGTGGTACAGCGTAGTCCATCAGGTCTTTGAAAGCTTCGCTTTCAACTAACCGGTAGGGCATCATCTCTAACGAGATTAGTCTAGCTATGTGGGCGTTCAAACCCTGTGTACGCGGATGCGAGGCTAAGTATTTCCTTTTTCTAACCATAGTCTCATGTAGGGTGAGCTGGACTGGAGAGCTGGAGATCGTGGAACTAGCGGGGGTGCCGGTGGACATGGCAGACTGAGAGACGGTGGGAGATGGTATTGTTGCCGCCGGTGCCCTAGATGCAGTGTTTCCTACTACGAAACTGGTGATTCCCTGACCCTGACTGCTTTGGCCTGGCAAAGATACCTGCACAGATACAGCAGGTGGTGCGCTAAATGGTGGTCCTACACTGCCGGAAGGGATGTTGCGTTGATGACTAGCTTCATTGGCCGAGGGTGCAACAACCTTAAGGGACGTTTGGTAGTTAGTCCAAGCTTTCAAATGCATGGTGGTTAAATGTCTATGCATGCAACTAGTATTGAGACTTTTCAGATTCTGACCTCTGCTTAAGGAAGTAGAACATTTTTGACAGATGACTTTGCGCTGATCAATTGGATGTTGTTTAAAAAAATGCCAGACTGCACTCTTTCTAGCATCGGATACCTTTTCAGGCATTGCAGACTGAGCTTTAACCGGATGGCCACGCTGTCCTCCACCAGGTTTTGGCTTTGCCACGCGTTTTGGGCAAGATACGGGCCCGGCAGATGGAACCTGTGGCGATGTTGATGCCTGCTGCGGCCCCTCCTCCTCCTCTGCTTCAGAACTGCTGCCGCCTGCACCCTGTTCCCCCAATGGCTGCCAATCGGGGTCAAGAACTGGGTCATCTAATAACTCTTCTTGTACCTCCTGCGCAACTTCGTCTGTGTCACCGTGTCGTTCGGTGGTATAGCGTTCGTGATGGGGCAACATAGTCTCATCAGGGTCTGATTCTTGATCAGCACCCTGCGAGGGCAATGTTGTGGTCTGAGTCAAAGGACCAGCATAGTAGTCTGGCTGTGGCTGTGCGTCAGTGCACTCCATGTCAGATTCAATTTGTAATGGGCATGGACTGTTAACTGCTTCACTTTCTAAGCCAGGGACGGTATGTGTAAAGAGCTCCATGGAGTAACCCGTTGTGTCGCCTGCTGCATTCTTCTCTGTTGTTGTTTTTGCTGAAGAGGACAAGGAAGTGACTTGTCCCTGACCGTGAGCATCCACTAACGACGCGCTGCTTTTACTTTTACCAGTTTCACGAGAGGAGGCAAAAGAGCTAGAGGCTGAGTCAGCAAGATAAGCCAAAACTTGCTCTTGCTGCTCCGGCTTTAAAAGCGGTTTTCCTAATCCCAGAAAAGGGAGCGTTCGAGGCCTTGTGTAGCCGGACGACGAACCTGGCTCCACAGCTCCAGACTTAGGTGCAATATTTTTTTCCCCACGACCACCTGATGCTCCACCACTACCACTACCCTCATTACCAGCTGACAATGAACGCCCCCGGCCACGACCTCTTCCACTAGACTTCCTCATTGTTTTAAAAACGTAACCAAACTAACGTTATTTGTTGCAGTCACACAACTTACACGGTGAGCTATAACTTCAGTATGATTTAGCTACCCCTTTACAGGTTGGTGAGACCACAGCGAAAATCAGGCCCAATGTTACACACTCTTTTTTTGGTGGCTGCAAATTAGAGAGATGCCCCACACGCAGGACTGTCACTGAAGCACAAATGTTAATATTAATGTCACACTATTATTTTTTTTTTATTTTTATTTTTTTCAGGAACACTTTAGAAACCCCCCAAAAAAAAAAAAATAGATTTTTGCAGGGAGAATTTAGAAAACAAATGTAACAAACTATATGCTTTCTATGGGCCACTGAGTGAGAGATGACGCACACAGGAATCAGGAGTGGCACACAAGCCCAGAGGCCAATATTTTTCTACCAATGATTGATGGAGTTATTTTCTCTGGTAGATTTTGGAACCCAAATCAAGGAAAAAAAATATAGGCTTTCTATGGACCACAATTGGAGAGAGAGAGAGAGAGAGAGAGAGAGAGATGGCACACCCAGGAGTCAAGACTGGCACACAAGCAGAAAGGCCAATATTAATCTCCCATTTTTTTTTGGGGTTTGTTTTTTTTTTTTTTTTTTTTCTCAGGGAGACTTTAGAAAAAAAAATAATAAAAAAAATATGATTTTATCAGGAAGAATTTAGAAACCAAATAAAATAAAATTATTTTTTCAGGGAGAATTTATAAAACAAATAAAAACAAAAATAGGCGTTCTATGGCCCACTGACTGAGAGATGACGCACACAGGAGTCAGGAGTGGCACACAAGCCCAGAGGCCAATATTTTTCTACCAATGATTGATGTAGTTATTTTCTCTGGTAGATTTTAGAACCCAAATCAAGGAAAAAAAATATAGGCTTTCTATGGACCACAATTGGAGAGAGAGAGAGAGAGAGAGAGAGAGAGAGATGGCACACCCAGGAGTCAAGACTGGCACACAAGCAGAAAGGCCAATATTAATCTCCCACTGTTTTTTTTGGTTGTTTTTTTTTTTTTTTTTTCAGGGAGACTTTAGAAAAAAAAATAATAAAAAAAATATGATTTTATCAGGAAGAATTTAGAAACCAAATAAAATAAAATGATTTTTTCAGGGAGAATTTATAAAACAAATAAAAACAAAAATAGGCGTTCTATGGCCCACTGACTGAGAGATGACGCACACAGGAGTCAGGAGTGGCACACAAGCCCAGAGGCCAATATTTTTCTACCAATGATTGATGTAGTTATTTTCTCTGGTAGATTTTGGAACCCAAATCAAGGAAAAAAAATATAGGCTTTCTATGGACCACAATTGGAGAGAGAGAGAGAGAGAGAGAGAGAGAGATGGCACACCCAGGAGTCAAGACTGGCACACAAGCAGAAAGGCCAATATTAATCTCCCACTGTTTTTTTTGGTTGTTTTTTTTTTTTTTTTTCAGGGAGACTTTAGAAAAAAAAATAATAAAAAAAATATGATTTTATCAGGAAGAATTTAGAAACCAAATAAAATAAAATGATTTTTTCAGGGAGAATTTATAAAACAAATAAAACCAAAAATAGGCGTTCTATGGCCCACTGACTGAGAGATGACGCACCCAGGAGTCAAGACTGGCACACAAGCAGAAAGGCCAATATTAATCTCCCACTGTTTTTTTTTTTTTTTTTTTTTTTTCAGGGAGACTTTAGAAAAAAAAATAATAAAAAAAATATGATTTTATCAGGAAGAATTTAGAAACCAAATAAAATAAAATGATTTTTTCAGGGAGAATTTAGAAAACAAATAAAACCAAAAATAGGCGTTCTATGGCCCACTGACTGAGAGAGAGAGAGAGATGGAACGCTTAGTACTGGCACACAAGCCCAAAGGGCAATATTAATCTCCCTTTTTTTCCCAGGGAGAATTTCTAAAACCCAAAAAAAAAAAAAAATAGGCTTTCTATGGCCCACTATTTGTGAGAGAGATGGGACGCTCAGGACTGGCACAGAAGCCCAGAGGCCAATATTAATCTCCCTTTTTTTCTGGGAGAATTTATAAAACCAAAAAAATATTTAAATAGGCTTTCTATGGCCCACTATTTGTGAGAGAGATGGCACGCTCAGGACTGGCACAGATGGCACGCTCACAACTGGCACACAAGCCCAGAGGCCAATATTAATCTCCCTTTTTTCAGGGAAAATTTATAAAACCAAAAAAAAAATTAAATAGGCTTTCTATGGCCCACTATTTGTGAGAGAGATGGCACGCTCAGGACTGGCACAGATGGCACGCTCACAACTGGCACACAAGCCCAGAGGCCAATATTAATCTCCCTTTTTTCAGGGAAAATTTATAAAACAAAAAAAAAAATTAAATAGGCTTTCTATGGCCCACTATTTGTGAGAGAGATGGCACGCTCAGGACTGGCACAGATGGCACGCTCACAACTGGCACACAAGCCCAGAGGCCAATATTAATCTCCCTTTTTTTCAGGGAGAATTTATAAAACCAAAAAAAAAATTAAATAGGCTTTCTATGGCCCACTATTTGTGAGAGAGATGGCACGCTCAGGGCTGGCACAGATGGCACGCTCAGGACTGGCACACAAGCCCAGAGGCCAATATTAATCTCCCTTTTTTTCAGGGAGAATTTATAAAACCCAAAAAAAAAATAAAATAGGCTTTCTATGGCCCACTATTTGTGAGAGAGATGGCACACTCAGGACTGGCACACAAGCCCAAAGGCCAATATTAATCTCCCACTGTATTTTTATCAGGGAGAATTTATACACCCCACAAAAAAAAATACAGAAAAATGAAAAGGCTTTCTATGGCCCACTATGTGAGAGAGATGGCACACACAGGGATGGCACTCTAGCAGAAATGCCAAATTGCCAATCTTAATCTCCCACCAAAAAAAAAAAAAAAAAAAAAAACAGGGAATGTCCTACAATTACTATCTCCCTGCCTGCAGTAATCTCAGCCAGGTATGGCAGGCAGCTACTATCTCCCTGCCTGCAGTAATCTCAGCCAGGTATGGCAGGCAGCAATAAGGAGTGGACTGATGCACAAATGAAATAAAAAGTGTGGACAAACAAAAAAGATAGCTGTGCAGAAAGGAAGGAACAAGAGGATTTGTGCTTTGAAAAAAGCAGTTGGTTTGCACAGCGGCGTACACACAGCAATGCAGCTATCAGGGAGCCTTCTAGGGCAGCCCAATGAGCTACAGCGCTGAGGGGAAAAAAAAAAAAAAAAAACTTCCACTGTCCCTGCACACCGAGGGTGGTGTTGGACAGTGCAAATCGCTGCAGCACAAGCGGTTTTGTGGTTAATGGACCCTGCCTAACGCTATCCCTGCTTCTGACAAAGCGGCAGCAACCTCTCCCTAAGCTCAGATCAGCAGCAGTAAGATGGCGGTCGGCGGGAACGCCTCTTTATAGCCCCTGTGACGTCGCAGACAGCAAGCCAATCACTGCAATGCCCTTCTCTAAGATGGTGGGGACCAGGACCTATGTCATCACGCTGCCCACACTCTGCGTTTACCTTCATTGGCTGAGAAATGGCGCTTTTCGCGTCATTGAAACGCGACTTTGGCGCGAAAGTCGCGTACCGCATGGCCGACCCCGCACAGGGGTCGGATCGGGTTTCATGAAACCCCGACTTAGCCAAAAGTCGGCGACTTTTGAAAATGTTCGACCCGTTTCGCTCAACCCTAGTCCTCAGCGGTCGGGGAAACGTCAGCGTCTAGTGGCAGTTGGAGGAGGTACACTAGACACGGCGACGTTTGCCTCAAAGTTGTCCTTCAAGGGGACAATTACCATAGGCCCATCCACTCTTATGGTCGAGCTATGCGTGGATTCTGGGGCAGAGGGTAACTTTATGTCTTCCGCTTTTGCCCAGCGTCACGCAATACCCTTGGTGATGCTCGCCAAGCCAGTAACCGTTCGAGTGGTAAATGGGTCAACACTACCTTCACAGATTACCCACCAAACCATTCCTTTCACGCTATCTGTGTCTCCATCACATCAGGAGATAATCTCCCTATTAGTCATTCCTGAGGGAATTGATGAGGTCCTGTTGGGGATACCATGGCTTCGCTACCATTCTCCTCATATTGAGTGGTCCTCTGGGAGAATTTTGGGATGGAGTAAATCCTGCGAGGGTAGATGTCTGAGGGAGTGCGTTCAGGTTGCTACTACACAGGTACCCGCAGATCTTTCCTCTCTCCCCAAGCACTATTGGCCCTATGCAGACGTGTTCTCCAAAAGAGCTGCGGAGATCCTTCCGCCTCACCGCCCCTATGACTGTCCTATTGACCTCTTGCCTGGTGCTGAGCCTCCCCGGGGTCGAGTCTATCCGTTATCTCTCCCAGAGACGGAGGCAATGTCCCAGTACATCCAAGAGAATCTGGCAAGAGGATTCATTAGGAAGTCAGTGTCACCGGCAGGGGCTGGGTTCTTCTTCGTACAGAAGAAGACTGGAGACTTACGTCCATGCATAGACTACAGGGGTCTTAACGCCATCACCGTTAAGAACAAGTACTCAATTCCCCTGATATCTGAGCTTTTTGATTGGCTACGGGGAGCGAGGGTATTTACAAAGTTAGATCTGCGGGGTGCTTACAACCTGATTCGCATCTGTGAGGGGGATGAATGGAAGACGGCTTTTAACACCAGGGATGGGCACTATGAATATCTGGTGATGCCCTTCGGGCTCTGAAATGCCCCAGCCGTTTTCCAAGACTTTGTGAACGACATCTTCCGGGATATGCTCACCACCTCGGTCGTAGTCTATCTGGATGATATTCTCATCTTCTCTCCAGATATTGACTCCCATCGGAGAGATGTTCGCAAAGTCTTTGACCTATTACGGGCAAACTCCCTCTACGCCATTCTCTTAAAGCAGTGCAGCGCTTTATGGGGTTCATTAATTACTATCGCCAGTTCATTCCACACTTCTCAACTTTGGTAGCTCCCTTGGTTGCCCTCACCAAGAAGGGAGCAAATCCCAAGTTGTGGTCAGAGGAGGTCTCCAAAGCCTTTCTCTCAATCAAGTCACACTTCGCTAGCGCTCCCATCCTACATCGCCCCGATGTTGATAAACCATTTATCTTGGAGGTGGATGCCTCATCCGTTGGTGCTGGAGCAGTCCTTTTCCAAAAGGATGCTCAAGGTCGGAAGCATCCTTGCTTCTTCTTCTCCAAGACCTTCACACCAGCGGAGAGGAATTATTCCATCGGGGACAGGGAGTTGCTAGCCATGAAGTTGGCTTTTTCAGAGTGGAGACATCTCTTGGAGGGAGCTCGCTTTCCCTTCCAAGTCTTCACTGACCACAAGAACTTGGTATATCTGCAAACGGCCCAGCGGCTGAATTCTCGCCAGGCTAGATGGTCCCTGTTCTTCTCCCGGTTCCATTTTACTCTCCATTTCCTCTCCGGGGAGAAGAACGTTCGTGCTGACGCTCTCTCCCGCTCCGTACTGTCATCGGAGGAGGAGGAGCCTCGGCTTATTGTCCCTTCTGAGAGCCTGAGAACTGTAGCTCCGGTTTCGCTAGAGTCTGTGCCCCCGGGCAAGACTTTCGTGCCAGCTAACTTGCGACCGGAGGTTCTCTCTTGGGCTCACCCCTCCAGAGTGGGTGGGCATTTTGGGACCAAGAGGACATCTGAGCTTTTGGCGAGAACATACTGGTGGCCGCATATGGCCCGAGATGTCAGGGACTATATTCAGGCATGCGTTTCTTGCGCCCAGAATCGGTCTCCTCGGCAACGGCCTGCTGGGTTGCTTTATCCTCTACCGGTGGCAGACAGGCCCTGGGAGATGGTCGGGATGGACTTTGTGGTGGGCTTACCCAAGTCGCGTGGCTGCTCCATTATTTGGGTAGTCACCGACCATTTCTCTAAGATGGTGCATTTGGTGCCGCTTCCTCGGTTACCCTCAGCACGGGCCTTGGCGGTGTTGTTCATCAAGCACGTTTTCCGATTGCATGGTATGCCTGATAAGATTGTCAGCGATCGGGGTCCCCAGTTCGCGTTTCGGTTTTGGAGAGAGTTCTGCCGTTTACTCAGCATAGAGTTAAACCTCTCCTCTGCATACCATCCCGAGACAAATGGGTTGGTGGAGAGAACCAACCAGACTCTGGTGACATATTTGCGACATTTCGTCTCTGCTAGGCAGGATGACTGGGCATCTTTGCTACCTTGGGCGGAATTTGCCTTGAACAACGCCGTAGCCGATTCCACTGGTCAAACACCTTTTCTCCTTAATTACGGCCAGCATCCGCGTGTCCCTGTGCCCATGCCCGTGTCATCCACCGATTCTAGGGTGGCAGACTGGGCGGTGGAGGCACGTGACATCTGGGACCGCACACAGGATGCCATCCGGGCCTCCAAGGAGAGAATGAGGGTTTCGGCTGATACACACCGGCGCCCCGCTCCGGTCTTTGCTCCTGGTGACTTAGTGTGGCTCTCCGCCCGTAACATCAGGCTGCGAGTTGAGTCCACTAAGTTTGCTCCTCGCTACATTGGCCCGTTTAAGGTTCTGGAACAGGTCAACCCTGTGGTCTACCGTTTGGCTATTCCTCCACGCCTTGGTATCACCGATACTTTTCACGTTTCCCTCTTAAAGCCCGTTTGTTTGTCCCGGTTTTCTGAGTCATCTGCTGGGACATCGGGTTCATCCACGGATGAGTTTGAGGTGAATGCTATTGTGGGGTGCAAGGTGGTACGTGGCAAGAAATTTTATCTGGTGGACTGGAAGGGTCACGGCCCAGAGGATAGAACCTGGGAGCCTGTGGAGCACATTCGGGCTCCGCTGCTTATTGCAGCTTTTGAGCGTAGTGAGGCTCAAGGAGGGGGGCCCTAGGAGGGGGGGGTAATGTTAGGAGTCGAGTTTCCTCTGCTGCACAGGGGGAATCTCGATCCGTGTCTGCTGCGGTCTCCCATTCAGCATCGGCCACAGTGGGGTCTGCTCAGCAGAGACGTCGCTCCCAGCGTCTCACTGAGGCCGATTCTGTGCACAGGGTCACCACTGCCTTTTCTGGCTTTCCTATGGTATCCTGCACTGATCTGCGGCGAGCGGGTCTCTCTGGGACTAAGTCCTTATTTGCACACACTGAGCATGCCCAGGGCAAGGTCTCCCATTGGAGGTCGAGGATCACATGTTCGGTCACATGTTCAGGTACTGCAGCGCATCCCATTGGTCCTCCAGGAAGGTCCTGAAAGGGCAAAACTTCGGTAGCAGCTTCCTGTGCTGCAACTATATAAACTGCGCATGACCGCACGGCCATGCGCTAGTATTGTCTTATGTTATGTGCTTTGCGCCAGTGTGGTCACATGTATGTGTGTTCAGGGACCTGGCTGAAATAAGCCCCTAGAATGCTGGCTCCTCCGGCGAGGAGTTTTGTGTGTTTGTGTGACCACTGACTGCTCTCTGTTTGGGCAGTTAGCCTGTGCCTCTGTGGAGTCTAACAGGGCACAGTGCTTTCCTTTCACGGCTACTCAGTGAGATAACTGAGTTAGTCTATACAGCCATATAGCTCCGCCGTTTGCTAGCAGCAGGTACTCCTACACGGTGGACCCCGGGCTGCGAACGCACCAATATCAATAAACATCTCTATTTACTCGGTGCGTTCCGCTAGCCCTAACACTTTTTGAACGCAAGATTGGTTGGAATCAATGGTGGTGCCATGTTGCGTTTGGAGACCACTGATGTGCCTAAACAGTGGAAACCCCTCAATTCTAACTCCAACACTAACCCCAACACACCCCTAACCCTAATCCCAACTCTAGCTATAGCCATAATCAAAACCCTAACCCCAACACACCCCTAATCACAACCCTAACCCCATCACACCCCTAACCCCAACCCTAATCCTAACCCTAATCCCAACCTTAATCCTAATCCCAACTCTAACCACAACTTTAACCCCAACACACCCCTAACCATAACCCTAACCACAAGCCTAATCTTAACCCTATTTCCAACCCTAGCCCTAATTCCAACCCTAACTCTAATTCCATCCCTAACCCTTAGGCTATGTGCCCACGTTGCGGATTCATGTGAGATTTTTCCGCACCATTTTTGAAAAATCCGCAGGTAAAAGGCACTGCGTTTTACCTGCGGATTTACCGTGGATTTCCAGTGTTTTTTGTGCGGTTTTCACTTGCGGATTCCTATTGAGGAACAGGTGTAAAATGCTACGGAATCCGCACAAAGAATTGATATGCTGCGGGAAATACAACACAGCGCAGTATTTTCCACACCATGGGCACAGTGGATTTGGTTTTCCATAGGTTTCCATGTTACTATAAACCTGACGGAACACTGCTATGAATCTGCAGCAGCCAATCCGCTGTGGATCCGCAGCAAAATCCGAACCGTGTGCACATAGCCTAATTCTAACCCTAGCCCTACCCCTAATTCTAGCCCTAGCCCTAACCCTAGTTCTAACCCTAACCCTAGTGGAAAATTAAAAGTAAATATATTTTCTTTATTTTATTATTGTCCCTACCTATAGGGGTGATAAAGGGGGGGTTCATTTACTATTTTTTTATTTTGATCACTGTGATACGTTTTATCACAGTGATCAAAATGTACCTGGAACGAATCTGCACATGCACCCGCCATTTTGGAAGATGGCGGCTCCCATGGAGAAGACGGATGGACAGCGGTAGGCTCGGCAAGTATGAGGGGGGAGCGGACAGGAGGATGGGGGAGTGGACAGGATGACGGAGGGGGGTGGAGCACAGGACGGGGGCAGATCAGGATTTCCAGCCATGGCCGATGATATTGCAGCATCGACCATGGCTGGATTGTAATATTTCACCAGTTTTCATAGGTGAAATATTACAAATTGCTCTGATTGGCTGTTGAAAGTGAAACAGCCAATCAGAGCGATCGTAGCCATGAGGGGGGGTTAAGCCACCACCCCTTGGGCTGAAGTACCACTCCCCCTGTCCCTGCAGATCACGTGAAATTGGAGTTAACCCTTTCACCCGATCTGCAGGGACGCGATCACTCCATGACTCCACATAGGCGTCTGTTGTGAATTCTGTTATCGAACTCCCTCCTGTGGTCATGAATGGTATTTCGGCGAGTTCTGTCCATGGACTCCCTCTGGTGGCTGTGAGTGGAGCTGCTGCTTCTGAGGTTCGTTATGTTCCTATGAAGGTTTCCTCTCCTAAGTTTAAGCCTCGTTTCATTGGTCCGTATAAGATTTCTGAAGTTCTCAATCCTGTGTCATTTCATTTGGCCCTTCCAGCTTCTTTTGCCATCCATAATGTGTTCCATAGGTCGTTATTGCGGAGATACGTGGCGCCTATGGTTCCCTCCGTTGATCCTCCTGCCCCGGTGTTGGTCGAGGGGGAGTTGGAGTATGTGGTGGAGAAGATTTTGGATTCTCGTATTTCGAGACGGAAACTCCAGTACCTGGTCAAGTGGAAGGGTTATGGTCAGGAAGATAATTCCTGGGTTTTTGCCTCTGATGTTCATGCTGCCGATCTAGTTCGTGCCTTTCATTTGGCTCGTCCTGATCGGCCTGGGGGCTCTGGTGAGGGTTCAGTGACCCCTCCTCAAGGGGGGGGTACTGTTGTGAATTCTGTTATCGAACTCCCTCCTGTGGTCATGAATGGTACTTCGGCGAGTTCTGTCCATGGACTCCCTCTGGTGGCTGTGAGTGGAGCTGCTGCTTCTGAGGTTCCTTCCACAGGTGACGTAGTTTATTCTTTGGCTGACTGCTCTATTTAACTCCACTCAGATCATTACTCCATGCCAGCTGTCAATGTTCTTGTACTGGTTCAGTTCGCTCTTGGATCTTTCTGGTGACCTGTCTACTCCAGCAGAAGCTAAGTCCATGCTAGTTAATAATTTGTTCATTGTTTCCTTGTCCAGCTTGCTATCATGATTTTTGCCTTGCTAGCTGGAAGCTCTGGGATGCAGAGTGGCACCTCCGCACCGTGAGTCGGTGCGGAGGTCTTTTTGCACACTCTGCGTGGTCTTTTTGTAGTTTTTTGTGCTGACCGCAAAGATACCTTTCCTATCCTCAGTCTGTTTAGTAAGTCTGGCCTCCCTTTGCTGAAACCTGTTTCATTTCTGTGTTTGTGACTTTCATCTTTACTCACAGTCAATATATGTGGGGGGCTGCCTTTTCCTTTGGGGAATTTCTCTGAGGCAAGGTAGGCTTTATTTTCTATCTCTAGGGCTAGTTAGCTCTTAGGCTGTGAAGAGGCGTCTAGACAGAGTTAGGTACGCTCCACGGCTATTTCTAGTTGTGTGATAGGATTAGGGGTTGCGGTCAGCAGAGCTCCCACTTCCCAGAGCTTGTCCTGTGTGAGTTTAACCATCAGGTCGTTCCGGGTGCTCCTAACCACCAGGTCCATAACTGTACAGCTGCTCCAAAGTATTAATGCATCTCAATAGAGGGATAAGAGAAGTTCTGAGACCATTTTTTTTTCTCTGCAGTGTGTTTTGTCTTTCTTTTCCCCTTAACCTCTGGGTGGTTCAGGACACAGGTGTAGATATGGACATTCAAGGTCTGTCCTCTTGTGTGGATCATCTCACTGCAAGGGTACAAAACATTCAAGATTTTGTGGTTCAGAATCCGATGTTAGAGCCTAGAATTCCAATTCCTGATTTGTTTTCTGGGGATAGATCTAAGTTCCTGAATTTCAAAAATAATTGTAAACTGTTTCTAGCTTTGAAACCCCGCTCCTCTGGTGACCCCGTTCAACAAGTAAAAATCATTATTTCTTTGTTGCGTGGTGACCCTCAAGACTGGGCATTTTCCCTTGCGCCAGGAGACTCTGCATTGCGTGATGTAGATGCGTTTTTTCTGGCGCTTGGATTGCTTTATGATGAACCAAATTCAGTGGATCAGGCAGAGAAAATCTTGCTGGCTTTGTGTCAGGGTCAGGATGAAGCGGAGGTGTATTGTCAGAAGTTTAGAAAGTGGTCTGTGCTTACTCAGTGGAATGAGTGTGCCCTGGCGGCAATTTTCAGAAAGGGTCTTTCTGAAGCCCTTAAGGATGTCATGGTGGGATTTCCCACGCCTGCTGGTCTGAATGAGTCTATGTCCTTGGCCATTCAGATCGATCGGCGCTTGCGTGAGCGCAAAGCTGTGCAACATTTGGCGGTATTCTCTGAGCATAGGCCTGAGCCTATGCAATGTGATATGACTGACCAGAGCTGAACGGCAAGAACACAGACGTCGGAATGGGCTGTGTTTTTACTGTGGTGATTCCACTCATGCTATCTCCGATTGTCCTAAGCGCACTAAGCGGTTTGCTAGGTCTGCCACCATTGGTACGGTACAGTCTAAATTTCTTTTGTCCGTTACTCTGATTTGCTCTTTGTCGTCCTATTCTGTTATGGCATTTGTGGATTCAGGCGCTGCCCTGAATTTGATGGACTTGGAGTTTGCCAGGCGCTGTGGTTTTTTCTTGGAGCCCTTGCAGTATCCTATTCCATTGAGAGGATTTGATGCTACGCCTTTGGCCAAGAATAAGCCTCAGTACTGGACTCAATTGACCATGTGCATGGCTCCTTCACATCAGGAGGATATTCGCTTTTTGGTGTTGCATAATCTGCATGATGTGGTCGTTTTGGGGTTGCCATGGCTACAGGTCCATAATCCAGTATTGGATTGGAAATCTATGTCTGTGTCCGGCTGGGGTTGTCAGGGGGTACATGGTGATGTTCCATTGCTGTCAATTTCGCCTTCCACTCCTTCTGAAGTCCCTGAGTTTTTGCCAGTTTACCGGGATGTATTTGATGAGCCCAAATCCGGTGCCCTACCTCCTCATAGGGATTGCGACTGTGCTATTAATTTGATTCCTGGTAGTAAGTTTCCTAAGGGCCGACTGTTTAATTTATCTGTGCCAGAGCACGCCGCTATGCAGAGTTATATAAAGGAATCCTTGGAGAAAGGTCATATTCGCCCGTCGTCATCACCGTTGGGAGCAGGGTTCTTTTTTGTGGCCAAGAAGGATGGTTCTTTGAGACCTTGTATTGATTACCACCTTCTTAATAAGATCACAGTCAAATTTCAGTACCCTTTGCCGCTGCTATCTGATTTGTTTGCTCGGATTAAGGGGGCTAGTTGGTTCACCAAGATAGATCTTCGAGGGGCGTATAATCTTGTGCGAATTAAAGAGGGCGATGAATGGAAAACAGCATTTAATATGCCCGAGGGCCATTTTGAGTACCTGGTTATGCCATTCGGGCTTTCTAATGCTCCATCTGTGTTTCAGTCCTTTATGCATGACATCTTCCGAAAGTACCTGGATAGATTCATGATTGTATATTTGGATGACATTTTGGTCTTTTCGGATGATTGGGAGTCTCATGTGAAGCAGGTCAGAATGGTGTTCCAGGTCCTTCGTGCGAATTCCTTGTTTGTGAAGGGGTCAAAATGTCTCTTTGGAGTTCAGAAGGTTTCATTTTTGGGTTTCATTTTTTCCCCTTCTACTATCGAGATGGACCCTGTTAAAGTTCAGGCCATTTATGATTGGACTCAGCCGACATCTGTGAAGAGCCTGCAGATGTTCCTGGGCTTTGCTAATTTTTACCGTCGCTTCATCGCTAATTTTTCTAGTGTTGCTAAACCGTTGACTGATTTGACCAAGAACGGTGCTGATGTGGTCAATTGGTCCTCTGCGGCTGTATAGGCTTTTCAGGAGTTGAAGCGTCGTTTTTCTTCTGCCCCTGTGTTGTGCCAGCCAGATGTTTCGCTCCCGTTTCAGGTCGAGGTTGATGCTTCTGAGATTGAAGCAGGGGCTGTTTTGTCGCAAAGAAGTTCTGATGGCTCGGTGATAAAACCATGTGCCTTCTTTTCTAGAAAATTCTCACCTGCTGAGCGCAATTATGATGTTGGCAATCGAGAGTTGTTGGCCATGAAGTGGGCATTCGAGGAGTGGCGATATTGGCTTGAAGGAGCCAAGCATCGCGTGGTGGTCTTGACGGATCACAAGAATTTGACTTATCTCGAGTCTGCCAAACGGTTGAATCCTAGACAGGCTCGATGGTCGCTGTTTTTCTCCCGTTTTGATTTTGTGGTTTCGTACCTTCCGGGCTCTAAGAATGTGAAGGCTGATGCCCTATCAAGGAGTTTTGTGCCTGACTCTCCAGGTGTTCCTGAGCCGGCGGGTATTGTTGTGAATTCTGTTGTCGGGCTCCCTCCTGTGGTCATGAATGGTACTTCGGCTGGTTCTCTCCATGGACTTCCTCTGGTGGGTGTTTCTGAGTTTCCTTCCACAGGTGACGAGGTTAATTCGTTAGCTGGCTGCTCTATTTAACTCCACTTAGATCTTTGCTCCATGCCACCTGTCAATGTTCCAGTATTGGTCGAGTTCTCTCCTGGATCATTCTTGTGACCTGTCTTCCCAGCAGAAGCTAAGTTCCAGCTTGTATTTCTTTGGTTTGCTATTTTTCTGTCCAGCTTGCTATTTTTATTGTTGTCTTGCTTGCTGGAAGCTCTGGGACGCAGAGGGAGTGCCTCCGCACCGTGCGGAGGGTCTTTTTGCGCCCTCTGCGTGGTCTTTTTGTAGGTTTTTGTGCTGACCGCAAAGTATCCTTTCCTATCCTCGGTCTGTTCAGTAAGTCGTGCCTCACTTTGCTAAATCTATTTAATCTCTGTGTTTGTATTTTCATCTTTACTCACAGTCATATGTGGGGGGCTGCCTTTTCCTTTGGGGAATTTCTCTGAGGCAAGGTAGGCTTTATTTTTCTATCTTCAGGGCTAGCTAGTTCCTTAGGCTGTGCCGAGTTGCATAGGGAGCGTTAGGCGCAATCCACGGCTATTTCTAGTGTGTTTGATAGGATTAGGGATTGCGGTCAGCAGAGTTCCCACGTCAAAGAGCTCGTCCTTTATTATCAGTAACTATCAGGTCATTCCGTGTGCTCTTAACCACCAGGTCCATTATTGTCCTGACCACCAGGTCATAACAGTACAGGTGGCCCAAAGTACTAATGCATCTCACTAGAGGGATAAGAGAAGTTCTGAGACCATTTTTTTTTCTTTGCACTGTGTTTTGTCTCTCTTTTTCCCTTTACCTCTGGGTGGTTCAGGACACTGGTGTAAACATGGACATTCAAGGTCTGTCCTCTTGGATGGATAATCTCACTACAAGGGTACAAAACATTCAAGATTTTGTGGTTCAGAATCCGATGTCAGAGCCTAGGATTCCAATTCCTGATTTGTTTTTTGGTGATAGATCTAAGTTCTTGAATTTCAAAAATAATTGTAAATTGTTTCTTGCCTTGAAACCTCGCTCCTCAGGTGACCCTGTTCAACAAGTAAAGATCATTATTTCTTTGTTACGTGGTCACCCTCAAGACTGGGCATTTTCCCTTGTGCCAGGAGATCCGGCATTGCGTGATGTTGATGCGTTTTTCCTGGCGCTTGGATTGCTTTATGACGAACCTAATTCAGTGGATCAGGCAGAAAAAATCTTGCTGGCTCTGTGTCAGGGTCAGGATGAAGCGGAGATATATTGTCAGAAGTTTAGAAAGTGGTCTGTGCTCACTCAGTGGAATGAATGTGCCCTGGCAGCAATCTTCAGAAAGGGTCTCTCTGAAGCCCTTAAGGATGTCATGGTGGGGTTTCCCATGCCTACTGGTCTGAATGAGTCTATGTCCTTGGCCATTCAGATCGATCAACGCTTGCGTGAGCGTAAAGCTGTGCACCATTTGGCGGTACTATCTGAGCATGGGCCTGAGCCTATGCAATGTGATATGACTGACCAGAGCTGAACGGCAAGAACACAGACGTCGGAATGGGCTGTGTTTTTACTGTGGTGATTCCACTCATGCTATCTCCGATTGTCCTAAGCGCACTAAGCGGTTTGCTAGGTCTGCCACCATTGGTACGGTACAGTCTAAATTTCTATTGTCTGTTACTCTGATTTGCTCTTTGTCATCCTATTCTGTTATGGCATTTGTGGATTCAGGCGCTGCCCTGAATTTGATGGACTTGGAGTATGCTAGGCGCTGTGGTTTTTTCTTGGAGCCCTTGCAGTATCCTATTCCATTGAGAGGAATTGATGCTATGCCTTTGGCCAAGAATAAGCCTCAGTACTGGACCCAATTGACCATGTGCATGGCTCCTGCACATCAGGAGGATATCCGCTTTCTGGTGTTGCATAATCTGCATGATGTGGTCGTTTTGGGGTTGCCATGGCTACAGGTTCATAATCCAGTATTCGACTGGAAATCTATGTCTGTGTCCAGCTGGGGTTGCCAGGGGGTACATGGTGATGTTCCATTTTTGTCTATTTCGTCTTCCACTCCTTCTGAAGTTCCAGAGTTTTTGTCGGATTATCGGGATGTATTTGATGAGCCCAAAGCTAGTGCCCTACCTCCTCATAGGGATTGCGATTGTGCAATTAATTTGATTCCTGGTAGTAAGTTTCCTAAGGGCCGATTGTTCAATTTATCTGTGCCAGAGCACGCCGCTATGCGGAGTTATATAAAGGAGTCCTTGGAGAAAGGTCATATTCGCCCGTCGTCATCACCGTTAGGAGCAGGGTTCTTTTTTGTGGCCAAGAAGGATGGTTCTTTGAGACCTTGTATTGATTACCGCCTTCTTAATAAAATTACAGTCAAATTTCAGTATCCTTTGCCGTTGCTGTCTGATTTGTTTGCTCGCATTAAAGGGGCTAGTTGGTTCACCAAGATAGATCTTCGAGGGGCGTATAATCTTGTGCGTATTAAACAAAGGCGATGAATGGAAAACAGCATTTAATATGCCCGAGGGCCATTTTGAGTACCTGGTTATGCCATTCGGGCTTTCCAATGCTCCATCAGTATTTCAGTCCTTTATGCATGACATCTTCCGAGAGTACCTGGATAAATTCCTGATTGTGTATTTGGATGATATTTTGGTCTTTTCGGATGATTGGGAGTCTCATGTGAAGCAGGTCAGAATGGTGTTCCAGGTCCTTCGTGCGAATTCCTTGTTTGTGAAGGGGTCAGTGTCTCTTTGGAGTTCAGAAGGTTTCATTTTTGGGGTTCATTTTTTCCCCTTCTACTATCGAGATGGACCCTGTTAAAGTCCAGGCCATTTACGATTGGACTCAGCCGACATCTGTGAAGAGCCTGCAAAAGTTCCTGGGCTTTGCTAATTTTTATCGGCGCTTCATCGCTAATTTTTCTACTGTTGCTAAACCGTTGACTGATTTGACCAAGAAGGGTGCTGATGTGGTCAATTGGTCTTCTGCAGCTGTAGAGGCTTTTCAGGAGTTGAAGTGTCATTTTTCTTCTGCCCCTGTGTTGTGCCAGCCAGATGTTTCGCTCCCGTTTCAGATTGAGGTTGATGCTTCTGAGATTGGAGCAGGGGCTGTTTTGTCGCAAAGAAGTTCTGATGGCTCGGTGATGAAGCCATGTGCTTTCTTTTCTAGAAAGTTTTCGCCTGCTGAGCGTAACTATGATGTTGGTAATCGTGAGTTGTTGGCCATGAAGTGGGCATTCGAGGAGTGGCGTCATTGGCTGGAAGGAGCCAAGCATCGCGTGGTGGTCTTGACAGATCACAAGAATTTGACTTATCTTGAGTCTGCCAAACGGTTGAATCCGAGACAGGCTCGATGGTCGTTATTTTTCTCCCGTTTTGATTCTGTGGTTTCGTACCTTCCGGGCTCTAAGAATGTGAAGGCTGATGTCCTGTCAAGGAGTTTTGTGCCTGACTCTCCGGGTGTTCCTGAGCCGGCGGGTATTCTCAAAGAGGGGGTAATTTTGTCTGCCATCTCCCCTGATTTGCGGCGGGTGCTGCAAAAATTTCAGGCTGATAGACCTGACCGCTGCCCAGCGGAGAAACGGTTTGTCCCTGATAGATGGACTAGTAGAGTTATCTCTGAGATTCATTGTTCAGTGTTGGCTGGGCATCCTGGAATCTTTGGTACCAGTGATTTGGTGGCTAGATCCTTTTGGTGGCCTTCTTTGTCACGGGATGTGCGTTCTTTTATGCAGTCCTGTGGGACTTGTGCTCGGGCTAAGCCCTGCTGTTCTCGTGCCAGTGGGTTGCCTTTGCCCTTGCCGGTCCCGAAGAGGCCCTGGACGCATATTTCCATGGATTTTATTTCGGATCTTCCCGTCTCTCAAAGGATGTCGGTCATTTGGGTGGTTTGTGATCGCTTCTCTAAGATGGTCCATTTGGTACCCTTGTCTAAATTGCCTTCCTCCTCTGATTTGGTGCCATTGTTTTTCCAGGATGTGGTTCGTTTGCATGGCATTCCGGAGAACATCGTCTCGGACAGAGGTTCCCAGTTTGTTTTGAGGTTTTGGCGGTCCTTTTGTGTTAAGATGGGCATTGATTTGTCTTTTTCTTCGGCTTTCCATCCTCAGACAAATGGCCAAACCGAACGAACTAATCAGACTTTGGAAACATATCTGAGATGCTTTGTTTCTGCTGATCAGGATGATTGGGTGTCCTTCTTGCCTTTGGCCGAGTTCGCCCTTAATAATCAGGCCAGCTCGGCTACTTTGGTTTCGCCTTTTTTCTGTAATTCTGGTTTCCATCCTCGTTTCTCTTCAGGGCAGGTTGAGCCTTCGGACTGTCCTGGTGTGGATACTGTGGTGGACAGGTTGCAGCAGATTTGGACTCATGTGGTGGACAATTTGACATTGTCCCAGGAGAAGGCTCAACTTTTTGCTAACCGCCGGCGCTGTGTTGGTCCCCGACTTCGTGTTGGGGATTTGGTTTGGTTGTCGTCTCGTTATGTTCCTATGAAGGTTTCCTCTCCTAAGTTTAAGCCTCATTTCATTGGTCCGTATAAGATTTCTGAAGTTCTCAATCCTGTGTCATTTCGTTTGGCCCTTCCAGCTTCTTTTGCCATACATAATGTGTTCCATAGGTCGTTATTGCGGAGATACGTGGCGCCTATGGTTCCCTCCGTTGATCCTCCTGCCCCGGGGTTGGTCGAGGGGGAGTTGGAGTATGTGGTGGAGAAGATTTTGGATTCTCGTATTTCGAGACGGAAACTCCAGTACCTGGTCAAGTGGAAGGGTTATGGTCAGGAAGATAATTCCTGGGTTTTTGCCTCTGATGTTCATGCTGCCGATCTAGTTCGTGCCTTTCATTTGGCTCGTCCTGATCGGCCTGGGGGCTCTGGTGAGGGTTCGGTGACCCCTCCTCAAGGGGGGGGTACTGTTGTGAATTCTGTTATCGAACTCCCTCCTGTGGTCATGAATGGTACTTCGGCGAGTTCTGTCCATGGACTCCCTCTGGTGGCTGTGAGTGGAGCTGCTGCTTCTGAGGTTCCTTCCACAGGTGACGTAGTTTATTCTTTGGCTGGCTGCTCTATTTAACTCCACTCAGATCATTACTCCATGCCAGCTGTCAATGTTCTTGTACTGGTTCAGTTCGCTCTTGGATCTTTCTGGTGACCTGTCTACTCCAGCAGAAGCTAAGTCCATGCTAGTTAATTATTTGTTCATTGTTTCCTTGTCCAGCTTGCTATCATGATTTTGCCTTGCTAGCTGGAAGCTCTGGGATGCAGAGTGGCACCTCCGCACCGTGAGTCGGTGCGGAGGTCTTTTTGCACACTCTGCGTGGTCTTTTTGTAGTTTTTTGTGCTGACCGCAAAGATACCTTTCCTATCCTCAGTCTGTTTAGTAAGTCTGGCCTCCCTTTGCTGAAACCTGTTTCATTTCTGTGTTTGTGACTTTCATCTTTACTCACAGTCAATATATGTGGGGGGCTGCCTTTTCCTTTGGGGAATTTCTCTGAGGCAAGGTAGGCTTTATTTTCTATCTCTAGGGCTAGTTAGCTCTTAGGCTGTGAAGAGGCGTCTAGACAGAGTTAGGTACGCTCCACGGCTATTTCTAGTTGTGTGATAGGATTAGGGGTTGCGGTCAGCAGAGCTCCCACTTCCCAGAGCTTGTCCTGTGTGAGTTTAACCATCAGGTCGTTCCGGGTGCTCCTAACCACCAGGTCCATAACAGGTGTCACAGGTCGGATTGGCACCGACTTTCATGATGCCTACGTGGCGTCACAGGTCGGGAAGGGGTTAATGTCCACAGCAGATGCTCTGCTCTCTCAGGCCTGTGTGTACACAGGCTGTGCAATGTCCAGCACTCAGGCTCTATCTGGAGCCACAGACACAGAAAGGCTTCTCCCTCAAAACACAGACCACTCAGTAATGTCCAGCCGCGACACATGGAAGTCTGTCCACACTTGCAAACTCCCAAACACTCACTCCCATGTGCCAAACACACCTCCATTAGGTTGCCTGTAACCACACCAACAGGTGAGGTAACATCACATGCACTGGTCACATAATCATGACATCACTGCAGGTCATCAAACTCTTGCAGGGAAAAGGGTACAATGAGCACCCCCACTCAGAGGTTAGGTATATGGGTAGCCAGACCCTCCCATCTCTCATAGCTACCCGCAACCCAGACCCAGGTAAACTAAACAACATCTTTAGTGTTCACGTGCACTAATGACAAAATACTCCGGGTTTCATCGCAGGGAGCATCCATCCCTGTGACACATAAAGTACCTCCCATTAACCACGCGACCACCAGTAACACCACAAACATGACTTAACTACAGAAGCAGCAGTACACTACACACATTTTACTTGATATGGCTTTTATTAAACTTCATATATTAAGTATTTTGATAGTTCAAAAGAAAGCAGTTGCCTAGTCTTCCAATACATTGATTAATTGAAAATGCAGCAGTGTTTGATGCACATACACAACAGGCTACTCCAAGAAATGTCCACAGGCAGCTAGTAAACTATGACACTAGACTTAACGTCAACTGACGTTAACCGTACATGTTGTATGGCATCATTAACCCTAAGGTAAAGAACATAACAGGGATCTGTGTTTCGGCAAAATAAAATGCAACAATCCACATCCACAGGAAAATAAACCATGTAGAGTTATTGTTCCTTTTTGCTACTAGGCATAATTAGCTTAACAATTATTAAGTTGAGCTAATACAAATACATTATTTATTTACTTTAGATCTAAGTTCTATGAGAAAGTTGAATTATTTATGTCTTGGTATGTTGCCATTTTTATCTCTTTTTATTAACTCCATAACCCCAAGGGTGGTTTGCATGTTAATGACTGGGCCAATTTTTACAATTCTGACCACTGTCCCTTTATGAGGTTATAACTTTGGAATGCTTGCATGGATCCCAGTGATTCTGACACTGTTTTCTCGTGACATATTGTATGTCATGATAGTGGTAAAATTTCCTTGACATTATTTGCGTTTATTTGTGAAAAAAATGGAAATTTGGCAAAAATGTTGCAATTTTTCAACTTTTAATTTTCATACCCTTAAATCACAGACATAGGTGTTGTGAATTCTGTGGCTGAATTCACTCCTGTGGTCACAAGTGGTACTGCAGCTTCTGAGCTTCCTCCCTCAGGTGTTCTGGTGAGCTCGTTAACTGCTTCATTACTTAACTCCGCCTGATGCTGCTATCCTTGCTCCTTGTCAATGTTTCAGTGTTGGATCTGAGCTTCTCCTGATTGTTCCTGTGACCTGCTGCTCTGTATAGCTAAGTGCTTTTTGCTTTTTTGTTGCTTTTTTTCTGTCCAGCTTGTCTTTTGTTTTGCTGGAAGCTCTGAGACGCAAAGGGTGTACCGCCGTGCCGTTAGTTCGGCACGGTGGGTTTTTTTTGCCCCCTTTGCGTGGTTTTGCTTTAGGGTTTTTTGTAGACTGCAAAGTTCGCTTTACTGTCCTCGCTCTGTCCTAGAATATCGGGCCCCACTTTGCTGAATCTATTTCATCCCTACATTTTGTCTTTTCATCTTACTCACAGTCATTATATGTGGGGGGCTGCCTTTTCCTTTGGGGAATTTCTCTGGGGCAAGTCAGGCCTATTTTTCTATCTTCAGGCTAGCTAGTTTCTTAGGCTGTGCCGAGTTGCCTAGGTAGTTGTTAGGCGCAATCCACAGCCGCTTTTAGTTGTGTTTAGGATAGGATCAGGTTTGCAGTCTACAGAGTTTCCACGTCTCAGAGCTCCTTCTTGTATTTTTGGGTATTTGTCAGATCACTGTGTGCGCTCTGATCGCTAAGCACACTGTGTTTCTGGATTGCCTTCATAACACCTGTCATTAGCAAACATAACAGTACAAGGAGCCAAACTAATGATTCTCAATAGAGGGAAAGAAAAAGTTCTGACATCATTTTTTTTTTTTTTTTTTCTTCTGCTCTGTGTTCACTTTTTTTTTTCCCCCTAGACATTTGGGTGATTCTGGACACAGGTGTGGACATGGATATTCAGGGTCTGTGCTCTTCAATGGATAATCTCGTTATAAATGTACAAAAAATTCAAGATACTATTGATCAGAAATCTATGTTAGAACCAAGAATTCCTATTCCTGATTTGTTTTTTGGAGATAGAACTAAGTTTCTAAGTTTCAAAAATAATTGTAAGCTATTTCTGGCCTTGAAACCTCATTCTTCTGGTAATCCTATTCAACAGGTTTTGATTATTATTTCTTTTTTGCGCGGCGACCCTCAAGACTGGGCATTTTCTCTTGCGCCAGGAGACCCTGCATTGAGTAGTGTCGATGCGTTTTTCCTGGCGCTCGGATTGCTGTACGATGAGCCTAATTCAGTGGATCAGGCTGAGAAAAATTTGCTGGCTTTGTGCCAGGGTCAGGATGATATAGAAGTATATTGTCAGAAATTTAGGAAATGGTCAGTACTCACTCAGTGGAATGAATCTGCGCTGGCAGCTTTGTTCAGAAAGGGTCTCTCTGAGGCTCTTAAGGATGTCATGGTGGGATTTCCTATGCCTGCTGGTTTGAATGAGTCTTTGTCTTTGGCCATTCAGATCGGTCGACGCTTGCGCGAGCGTAAATCTGTGCACCATTTGGCGGTACTGCCTGAGGTTAAACCTGAGCCTATGCAGTGCGATAGGACTATAACTAGAGTTGAACGTCAGGAATACAGACGTCTGAATGGTCTGTGTTTCTACTGTGGTGATTCCACTCATGCTATTTCTGATTGTCCTAAGCGCACTAAGCGGTCCGCTAGGTCTGCCGTCATTGGTACTGTACAGTCCAAATTCCTTCTGTCCATTACCTTGATATGCTCTTTGTCGTCGTTTTCTGTCATGGCGTTTGTGGATTCGGGCGCTGCCCTGAATCTGATGGATTTGGATTATGCTAAACGTTGTGGGTTTTTCTTGGAGCCTTTGCGGTGTCCTATTCCATTGAGAGGAATTGATGCTACACCTTTGGCCAAGAATAAACCTCAATACTGGGCCCAGCTAACCATGTGCATGGCTCCTGGACATCAGGAAGTTATTCGCTTTCTGGTGTTGCATAATCTGCATGATGTGGTCGTGTTGGGGTTGCCATGGCTACAAACCCATAATCCAGTATTGGATTGGAATTCCATGTCGGTATCCAGCTGGGGTTGTCAGGGGGTACATGGTGATGTTCCATTTTTGTCGATTTCGTCATCCACCCCTTCTGAGGTCCCAGAGTTCTTGTCTGATTATCAGGATGTATTTGAAGAGCCCAAGTCCGATGCTCTACCTCCGCATAGGGATTGTGATTGTGCTATCAATTTGATTCCTGGTAGTAAATTCCCTAAAGGTCGATTATTTAATTTATCCGTGCCCGAACACGCCGCTATGCGCAGTTATGTGAAGGAATCCCTGGAGAAGGGACATATTCGCCCATCGTCATCACCACTGGGAGCAGGGTTCTTCTTTGTAGCCAAGAAGGATGGTTCGCTGAGACCGTGTATTGATTACCGCCTTCTTAATAAGATCACTGTTAAATTTCAGTATCCCTTGCCATTGTTATCTGACTTGTTTGCTCGGATTAAGGGGGCTAGTTGGTTCACTAAGATAGATCTTCGTGGTGCGTATAATCTGGTGAGAATCAGGCAAGGAGATGAATGGAAAACTGCATTCAATACGCCGAGGGTCATATTGAGTATCTAGTGATGCCGTTCCGACTTGCCAATGCTCCATCTGTGTTTCAGTCTTTTATGCATGACATCTTCCGTGAGTATCTGGATAAATTCCTGATTGTTTACTTGGATGACATTTTGATCTTCTCAGATGATTGGGAGTCTCATGTGAAGCAGGTCAGAATGGTTTTTCAGGTCCTGCGTGCTAACTCTTTGTTTGTGAAGGGATCAAAGTGTCTCTTCGGTGTGCAGAAAGTTTCATTTTTGGGGTTCATCTTTACCCCTTCTACTATCGAGATGGATCCAGTTAAGGTCCAAGCCATCCAGGATTGGATTCAGCCGACATCTCTGAAAAGTCTGCAAAAGTTCCTGGGCTTTGCTAATTTTTATCGTCGCTTCATCTGTAATTTTTCTAGCATTACCAAACCATTGACCGATTTGACCAAGAAGGGTGCTGATTTGGTTAATTGGTCTTCTGCTGCTGTGGAAGCTTTTCAGGAGTTGAAGCGTCGTTTTTGTTCTGCCCCTGTGTTGTGTCAGCCAGATGTTTCTCTTCCGTTCCAGGTCGAGGTTGATGCTTCTGAGATTGGAGCAGGGGCGGTTTTGTCACAGAGAGGTTCTGATTGCTCAGTGATGAAACCATGTGCTTTCTTTTCCAGGAAGTTTTCGCCCGCTGAGCGTAATTATGATGTGGGCAATCGAGAGTTGCTGGCCATGAAGTGGGCATTCGAGGAGTGGCGTCATTGGCTTGAAGGAGCTAAGCATCGCGTGGTGGTATTGACTGATCATAAGAACTTGACTTATCTCGAGACTGCCAAGCGCTTGAATCCTAGACAGGCCCGTTGGTCGTTATTTTTTGCCCGCTTCGACTTTGTGATTTCGTACCTTCCGGGCTCTAAAAATGTGAAGGCGGATGCTCTGTCTAGGAGTTTTGTGCCCGACTCTCCGGGTTTATCTGAGCCAGCGGGTATCCTCGAGGAAGGAGTCATTGTGTCTGCCATCTCCCCTGATTTGCGGCGGGTGCTGCAAAAATTTCAGGCGAATAAACCTGATCATTGTCCAGCAGAGAAACTGTTCGTCCCTGATAGGTGGACTAATAAACTTATCTCTGAACTTCATTGTTCGGTGTTGGCTGGTCATCCTGGAATCTTTGGTACCAGAGAGTTAGTGGCTAGATCCTTCTGGTGGCCATCTCTATCACGGGATGTACGTACTTTTGTGCAGTCCTGTGGGATTTGTGCTAGGGCTAAGCCCTGCTGTTCTCGTGCCAGTGGGTTGCTTTTGCCCTTGCCGGTCCCAAAGAGGCCTTGGACACATATTTCGATGGATTTCATTTCTGACCTTCCCGTTTCTCAAAAGATGTCAGTCATTTGGGTGGTCTGTGATCGCTTTTCTAAAATGGTCCATCTGGTGCCCTTGGCTAAATTGCCTTCCTCCTCTGATTTGGTACCTTTGTTCTTTTAGCATGTGGTTCGGTTGCATGGCATTCCTGAGAATATTGTTTCTGACAGAGGTTCCCAGTTTGTTTCAAGGTTCTGGCGAGCCTTTTGTGGTAGGATGGGCATTGACCTATCCTTTTCCTCGGCTTTCCATCCTCAGACTAATGGCCAGACCGAACGAACCAATCAGACCTTGGAAACATATCTGAGATGTTTTGTTTCTGCAGACCAGGATGATTGGGTGTCCTTTTTGCCGTTGGCTGAGTTCGCCCTTAATAATCGGGCCAGCTCGGCTACCTTGGTTTCTCCATTTTTTTGCAATTCTGGGTTCCATCCTCGTTTCTCTTCAGGACAGGTTGAGTCTTCGGACTGTCCTGGTGTGGATTCTGTGGTGGATAGGTTGCAGCAGATCTGGACTCAGGTAGTGGACAATTTGATCTTGTCCCAGGAGAAAGCTCAACTTTTCGCTAATCGCAGACGCCGTGTGGGTCCCCGACTTCGTGTTGGGGATCTGGTTTGGTTATCTTCTCGTCATATTCCTATGAAGGTTTCCTCTCCTAAATTTAAACCTCGTTTTATTGGTCCGTATAGGATTTCTGAGGTTCTCAATCCTGTGTCTTTTCGTTTGACCCTCCCAGACTCCTTTTCCATACATAATGTATTCCATAGGTCGTTGTTGCGGAGATACGTGGCACCTATGGTTCCATCTGTTGAGCCTCCTGCCCCGGTTTTGGTGGAGGGGGAATTGGAGTATATTGTGGAGAAGATTTTGGATTCTCGTGTTTCTAGACGGAAACTCCAGTATCTGGTTAAATGGAAGGGTTATGCTCAGGAAGATAATTCCTGGGTTTTTGCCTCTGATGTTCATGCTTCCGATCTTGTTCGTGCCTTTCATGCGGCTCATCCTGGTCGGCCTGGGGGCTCTGGTGAGGGTTCGGTGACCCCTCCTCAAGGGGGGGGGGTACTGTTGTGAATTCTGTGGCTGAATTCACTCCTGTGGTCACAAGTGGTACTGCAGCTTCTGAGCTTCCTCCCTCAGGTGTTCTGGTGAGCTCGTTAACTGCTTCATTACTTAACTCCGCCTGATTCTGCTATCCTTGCTCCTTGTCAATGTTTCAGTGTTGGATCTGAGCTTCTCCTGATTGTTCCTGTGACCTGCTGCTCTGTATAGCTAAGTGCTTTTTGCTTTTTTGTTGCTTTTTTTCTGTCCAGCTTGTCTTTTGTTTTGCTGGAAGCTCTGAGACGCAAAGGGTGTACCGCCGTGCCGTTAGTTCGGCACGGTGGGTTTTTTTTGCCCCCTTTGCGTGGTTTTGCTTTAGGGTTTTTTGTAGACTGCAAAGTTCGCTTTACTGTCCTCGCTCTGTCCTAGAATATCGGGCCCCACTTTGCTGAATCTATTTCATCCCTACGTTTTGTCTTTTCATCTTACTCACAGTCATTATATGTGGGGGGCTGCCTTTTCCTTTGGGGAATTTCTCTGGGGCAAGTCAGGCCTATTTTTCTATCTTCAGGCTAGCTAGTTTCTTAGGCTGTGCCGAGTTGCCTAGGTAGTTGTTAGGCGCAATACACAGCCGCTTTTAGTTGTGTTTAGGATAGGATCAGGTTTGCAGTCTACAGAGTTTCCACGTCTCAGAGCTCGTTCTTGTATTTTTGGGTATTTGTCAGATCACTGTGTGCGCTCTGATCGCTAAGCACACTGTGTTTCTGGATTGCCTTCATAACACCTGTCATTAGCAAACATAACACATAGGTCACAAAAAATACTTAATAACTAGCATTTCCCACATGTCTACTTTACATCAGCATAATTTTGGAACCAAATTTTTTTTGGTTAGGGAGTTATAAGGGTTAAAAGTTGACCAGCAATTTCTCATTTTTACAACACCATTTTTTTTAGGGACAATATCACATTTGAAGTCACTTTGAGGGGTTAATATGATAAAAAATACCCAAGTGTGACACCATTCTAATAACTTCACCCCTCAAGGTGCTCAAAACCACATTCAAGAAGTTTATCAACCCTTCAGGTGTTTCACAGGAATTTTTGGAATGTTTTACAAAAAAATGAACATTTAACTTTTTTCACAAAAAATTTACTTCAGATCCAATTTGTTTTATTTTACCAAGGGTAACAGGAGAAATTGGACCACAAAAGTTGTTATACAATTTGTCCTGAGTACGCCGATACCCCATATACAGGGGTAAGCCACTGTTTGGACGCATGGCAGAGCTCGAAAGGGAAGGAGCGCCATTTGACTTTTCAATGCAAAATTGGCTGGAATTGAGATAGGATGCCATCTCTCGTTTGGAGAGTCCCTAATGTGCCTAAACAGTGGAAACTCCCCAAAGTAGACCCCCTAAGGCACTTATCTAGATGTGTGGTGAGCACTATGAACCTCAAAGTGCTTCCAGACGTTTATAATGTAGAGCCGCAAAAATAAAAAAGCTTACTTTTTCCACAAAAATGATTTTTCACCCCTAATTTTTTATTTTCCCAAGAGTGGCAGGAGAAATTAGACCCCAAATGTTGTGCAATTTGTCCTGAGTACAATAATACCCAGTATGTGGGAGAAAACTTCTGTTTGGGAGCATGGCAGAGCTCGGAAGGGAAGAAGTGGTGTTTTGGAATGCAGACTTTGATGGAATGGTCTGCAGGCGTCACGTTGCGTTTGCAGATCCCCCATAAGTGACACCATATTGGAAACTAGACCCTCCAAGGAACTTATCTAGATGTGTTGTGAGAACTTTTAACCCCCAAGTGTTTTACTAAAGTTTATAACGCAGAGCCGTGAAAATAAAAAATCCTTTTTTTCCCCCACAAAAATGACCTTTTAGCCCCCAGTTTTGTATTTTCCCCAGGGTAACAGGAGAAATTCGACCCTAAAAGTTGTACAATTTGTCCTGAGTAGGCTGATACCCCATATGTGGGGGTAAACCACTGTTTCGGTGCACGGCAGAGCTTGGAAGGAAAGGAGCACCGTTTTACTTTTTCAATGCAGAATTGGATGGAATTGAGATCGGACGTCAAACCCTAACCCCAACACACCCCTAACCCTAATCCCAACCCTAACCACACCCCTAAACCCAACACACCTCTATCCACACCCCTAACCCAAACACACCCCTAACCACACCCCTAACCCGAGCACACCCCTAATCCTAACCCCAACACACCCCTAACACCAATACACCCCTAACCCTAATCCCAACCCTAACCATACCCCTAACACACCCCTAACCCAACTGTAAGCATAATCCAAACCCTAACCCGAACCCTAACTTCAGCCCCAGCCCTAGCCTTAGCCCCAATCCTAACTTTAGCACCAACCCTAACTTTAGCCCCAACCGTAACCCTAACTTTAGCCCTTACCCTAACCCTAACTTTAGCCCCAACCCTAACCCTAATGGGAAAATAGAAATATACTTTTTAAATTGTATTATTTTTCCCTGGCTAAGGCAGTGATAAAGGGGGGTTTGATTTACTATTTATAGTGGGTTTTATAGCGGGTTTTTATGTTTGGCAGCTGTCACACACTAAAAGACGCTTTTTATTGCAAAAAATTTTTTTGGTGTTACCACATTCTAAGAGCTATAATTTTTCCATCTTTTAGTCCACAGAGTCATGTAAGGTCTTGCTTTTTGCGGGACGAGTTGATGTTTTTACTGGTACCATTTCTGGGCACATGACAATTTTTGATCGCTTTTTATTCCAATGTTTGTTAGGCAGAATGAACAAAAATTAGCAATTCGTGAATTTCTTTTTCGGGGGGAGTTTATACCGTTCCACGTTTGGTAAAATTGATAAAGCAGTTTTATTCTTCGGGCCAGTACAATTACAGCTATACCTCATTTATATCATTTTTTTATGTTTTGGCGCTTTTATATGATAAAACTATTTTATAGAAAAAATAATTATTTTTGCATCGCTTTATTCTGAGGGCTATAACTTTTTTTATTTTTTTGCTGATGACGCTGTATGGCGGCTCGTTTTTTGCCGGACAAGATGGCGACGGTACCATATTTACTTATATCCTTCTTTTTGATCGCGTGTTATTCCACTTTTTGTTCGGCGTTATGATGATAAAGCATTGTTTTTTGCCTCTTTTTTCCCAGTGTTCACTGAAGGGGTTAACTAGTAGGACAGTTTTATAGGTCGGGTCGTTACAGACGTGAGAATACTAAATACATGTAGTTTATTGTTTTTTTTTTATTTACATAAAAAAATATATTTATTGGAACAACATTTTTTTTTTTATTTAGGTTTTTTTTTTTTTTTTACACATGTGTTACAGAACCCCCAGCACCAAGAATATGTATATATTATGTATAATAGGTTCCATGTGAAATGCATCAGTCCACAGGCTGCATCCCTGGGCAGAGGGGACAAGATATTCTCCTTCTGACCTCCCCCACCTTTGTAATTCCCACAGTAAATACCAGCAGGCTCCGCCCCCCTGCGGCTATTGTAATGTATGTCTGGCCTGTTTTTTCTATTGGCCTGCCCTGTGTATCTGTGTTATATATTCTGTGTGCTGTGAATAAAGGGGGTTCTTTTAGACTGGAAATACGTGGAGTAGCAGTCAGCTTTTATATGCTCTCACGTAATCAAGGAATTCCAGCCAGCGTCCTTCATTCAGAATCCAGCAAAAGCAGAGTGGACCTCCTGAAACACGGGGGGTGCTGAAAGAGGTACTACAGCACAGTAGACCCCGTTACAACATGTAAATATTTTTTTACTTTGTCCCAGGGTGGGACATTATGGTATAGTGTCAGATCGCTGATCTGACACTTTGCATAGCACTGTGTCAGATCAGCGTTCTGACAGGCAGTGCTGCAGGCTTGCTGGCACCTGCTGAGAGCTGGTGCTTGCAAGCCACCTCCCTGCAGGAGCCGGAAGGCCCCCTGCAGCCATCTTGGATCCAGGGCCTGCAGGGAGGAGGATGGAGAAGACACTCGGAGGGTCTCAGGGAAGCACACAGGGAGCCCCATCCCTGCGCAATGCTTCCCTATGCCGCTGGAACGCTGCCATCATGTTTGATCGCAGTGTTCCGGGGGTTAATGTGTCGGGGGCGGTCCGTGACCGCTCCTGGCACATAGTGCCGGATGTCAGCTGTAATAATCAGCTGACACCCGGACGCGCTCCCCCCCGAGAGCGCGTCTGATCGCCTATGACGTACTATCCCATCTCTGGGAATTAAGTCCCGTGTCACCTCAATGGGATAGCACGTATAATGGCAGAAAGGGGTTAATCATATAGAAAAACATTTATTTTGGAGGCACTTCATGTATTTTTTTAAAAAAAAAAGCAAAACAAAAAATAACACACAACATTAACAGTTTGTAGTGACAAGTCATCTTTAAAGAAGTACTCCAGCAATTACGTTTTTCTTGTCTATATAGTACAATAGACTGTTACTAAAAACTAATGTAGAGGATTTGTGTATGCCTTGTGTATACCAAGTTTAGTTCATGTGCAATGTCTAGGATGTCTGCCATCTTGCTTCCCTATTCTCCTCTGATATGCAGATTACATTAGATAGTTTGTGGTTATACGTCATCTTTAAGGAAGGTTCCTTAAGGTACTGTATATTTATGCATTGGTCAAAAATGTTGCTTTTCAAGTAGGAAATCACTCCTTTTCTGTAGAGTTTTGTAAACCTGAAGTAAACTTTTAGCATAATTTGCTTACTTTTAATGAGCACTATTTTGATGTTTTTACTCTGTGCTTTTTTTTTAGCATTTCTTTAATTGTGTTTAGATGTCTTTTCAAACATTTTTTTAATCCATTGAACAATTTAAAAAACACTAGAATGTTTTTTTTAACCAACAAGGCTAATTATTATTATTATTTATTATTATAGGGCCATTTATTCCATGGCGCTTTACATGTGAGGAGGGGTATACATAATAAAAACAGGTACAATAATCTTGAAAAATACAAGTCACAACTGGTAGAGGAGGAGAGAGGACCCTGCCCACGAGGGCTCACAATCTACAAGGGATGGGTAAGGATACAGTACGTGAGGATAGAGCTGGTCATGCAGCGGTTTGGTCGATCAGTGGTTACTGCAGGTTGTAGGCTTGCCGGAAGAGGTAGGTCTTCAGATTCTTTTTGAAGGTTTCGATGGTAGGTGAGAGTCTGATATGTTGTGGTAGAGAGTTCCAGAGTAGGGGTGATGCGTGAGAGAAATCATGTATGCGATTGTGGGAAGAGAAGATAAGAGGGGAGTAGAGAAGGAGATCTTGTGAGGATCGGAGGTTGCGTGCAGGAAAGTACCGGTAGACGAGGTCACAGATGCATGGAGGAGACAGCTTGTGGATGGCTTTGTATGTCATGATTAGGCTTTTGTACTGGAGTCTCTGGGTAATGGGGAGCCAGTGAAGGGATTGATAGAGGGGAGAGGCCGGGGAATAGCGGGGGGACAGGTAGATTAGTCGGGCAGCAGAGTTTATAATAGATCGGAGGAGTACAAGAGTGTTAGAGGGGAGGCCACAGAGCAGGAGGTTACAGTAGTCGAGATGATGAGGGCATGGACTAGGGTTTTTGCAGATTCTTGGTTTAGGAATGTTTGGATCCGTGAAATATTTTTGAGTTGAAGGCGGCAGGAAGTGGAAAGGGCTTGGATATGCGGTTTGCAGGAGAGATCAGTGTCAAGGATTACCCCGAGACAGCGAGCTTGTGGGACTGGGGAGAGTGGGCAGCCGTTTACTGTAATGGATAGGTTCGTTGGGGGGGTGTCGCGTGAGATGGGGGAAAGACAATGAATTCTTTTTTGTCCATGTTAAATTTTAGAAATCTAGCAGAGAAGGATGAAATAGCGGATAGACATTGAAGGATTCTGGTTAGTAGGGTGGTGATATCTGGTCCAGAGATGTAGATCTTTGTGTGTCATCAGCATAGAGATGATACTGAAAACTATGAGATTCTATGAGCTGTCCCAGGCCAAAAGTGTAAATGGAGAAGAGCAGGGGCCCTAGAACTGAACCTTGCGGGACTCCGACAGATAGGGGGCGAGGTGGGGAGGTGGTGTGTGAATGGGGGACCCTGAATGTTTGGTCAGTTAGGTATGATGAGATCCAGGATAGGGCCAAGTCTGTGATGCCAAGGGATGAGAGGGTCTTTAGTAATAGGGAATGGTCCACTGTGTCAAAAGCAGAGGACAGGTCCAGGAGGAGGAGGATAGAGTAGTGTCGCTTGCTCTTGGCGGTTAATAGGTCATTGGTGACCTTAGTTAGGTCAGTTTCAGTGGAATGGCGTGACCGGAAGCCTGATTGTAAGTGGTCGAAAAGTGAGCAGGAAGATAGATAGGAGGACAGTTCAAGATGGACGTGTTTTTCCAGTAGTTTTGAGGCATAGGGGAGAAGTGATATAGGGCGATAGCTAGATACAGAGGATGGGACAAGAGAGGGCTTTTTGAGGATAGGTGTGATTGAGACATGTTTAAAGCTTGAGGGGTAGACATCAATTGTTAGTGATAGGTTGAAGAGATGGGTTAGATTTGGAATGAAGACTGTGGCGAGGTTTGGGATGAAGTGGGAAGGGATCGGGTCAAGTGCACAGGTGGTGAGATGCGATCTTGAGAGTAGAGTGGAGAGTCGATCTTCTGTAATGGTGGAGAAGTTGGTTTTCGAGGTGGAGGGCTAGGTAGTTGGGAGGAAGGGCTCTGGGGGTTGTCGACTAAAACTGTCTCTGATGTTCTCAATCTTCTGCTTGAAAAATGAGGCAAAGTCTTCAGCTGAGATGAGGGGGGAGGGAGGAGGTGCTGGGGGACGGAGGAGAGAGTTGAAGTTGTTGAATAACTGTTTAGGGTTGTGAGACAGGGAGGATACAAGAGATGAGAAGTAGGTTTGTTTAGCTGTGGTGAGTGTGGTCTTGAAAGTAGTGAAGGACTGTTTGAATGCGATAAAGTGCTCGTTGGAGTGGGATCTTTTATATCTCCGCTCTGCAGCCCTGGAAGCTCGCCTCAGTTCTTTGGTCAGGCTGGTGTGCCAGGGCTGTCGGTTGATTTTGCGAGCTTTGGTATGTGTGAGAGGGCCAAGAGATTCCCAAGCTGCAGCTATTGTGGTGTTATATCACATGCCTTCACATGCTTGATGATTTCAACTGTAAATTATTGAGCAAAAAATGCCCAACAAATGAATCTTGCTACTTTTAAAAGCTTAGCGCTTTTGAAAGTCTGTAGAGTTTTAAAGACATTCAAAAGCCTGAGCATTCAACAGCAAGTCTTTTTTCCTTACAAAATTAATAGGACTGTTCTTGTGTTAGTTTTGTTGCCACTTTTTCCGCCTTTTTTTATATGGAGCAAACCTGCTAAAAAAACAACAGAAAAAAGTGCAGTGTAAACATATCCCTAGCCAGCATAACTTAATCTAGCCACAAGCCAAATACATTGCAATTAAAGGGGGTAAATTTAGTATCAAAATATTTTTGGTCATTCAACTAAAACAGCAGTGGGACTCTTGTTTAAATGAGATATCGCTGGTCAAATTTTAAACCTTATGAAACCAATAGAGAACAATGAAAGTACAATATGTGTCAAAAATGTAAACATATTGAAATCACAAACATTTGACATATACAAAAAATATAGTAATATATAAAAAATTTCACAATCGTGCATACAAAACTGTGCCACCTAAAAGGAGGGGGACTGACTGTAAATCAGGAAAACCCCAATAGGACCACACATCTAGCAATGTCTATCACTCCTATTGGAATGACGTTAGGAAGGCCACTACGGGGACATTGAATAGTATCACGATAGGTAACACCCCCATCTAGGCTTAATGATAACTGTTCTGAAACTGTACATGTAACAATAACACCTAAATCACTGGTCTGTGTCAAAATCACCCAAGCCAAGCTCGGACAGCTGGTGACCACTATGAAACTGAGTTTAGAGCTCCCCCTTCTGGTCTGGAGACAGGAAAGGTGCTGCTAAGGGAATCTCTTCTTGCTTCCAGGCATGGCATCACCCCCTGTGAGGGAGGCAATATCACTGTGGCAACCAGACTCTTGGGGTGCCACACTGGGGCATGGCCAATACCTTGGAAAGTAGGGTTAGCATGGCTGAAATCTGGAAAAACTTTATGCCACAATTTCAGGTACCACCATCTGATACGGTCCGTATTAGCAGGAGGGCAGTGTTACAAAAACATGGTACAAGACTACCTGTCAACATGTCTCTAGAGATGAGTGAAATTGTCCGGAAAATGTTCACTGATCTCATATTTGTCATGAACATAGCATATTTGTATTCGTGTTTGCTTTCACGAGCATTTTTACTTAAAGTTGGCAAAATTCGGTCACAGTTCAGTAAATCATCACATTTCCACTAATACTTTTGTTATTACTTTCACTAGGATAGTGGTGCTGTATAATGAGCATGGGGATGGGGTGACATGTTTGATGAGGGGAGGGAGCGTGGAGATGTTAGAGGAGCATCACACTCTTTTTTTCCCCTTAACTTTATGTGTGTTGATTATGGCAGCCAATCATGGAGCAGAAGCCATACACAACGCCTTGATACAAAGTCTTCTATGATTGGCTGCCAAGTCACATGTCCCTGGCCACATAAAAAACAGACATCTTGTTCTGCTGGCATAATTTTCTCAGTGTCACAGTGCAGAGATGCTGCTCCTGATAGTTAGCTACATAGGATCCTGTCCTGTCTGAAATCGATCTTCCAGTATTGAACTAGATTGGCACAGAGGTACCATTAGCTAATCCAAATAGTTTGTGCTAAAACTGTTTCATTGGCAAATCAGAAAGTCAGATTTCCAGTTAAAAATTCTTAGGCCTAATATTGGGATGTAGCCAAAAGACCTAATTAGCTAATTAAAATCGTTTGTGATAAAATGGTGTTTCAGTGTGAAATCAGAAGGCCAAATTTCTACTTAAACTTCGTTAGCTATAACAGGGTTTTTCTGGCACACCAACTAAGATATTAAATACTGTAGTGATTGTTCATTTGTTCATGTTCATAGATTTTTTATATTAACCCCTTAATGACCACCAATACATCTTTTAACTGACCTGAGATATAAGAGAATATCCTCCCCACACAGGTGACAATCCAGCAGCTGACGGCTATACACTATAGCTGACAACTTGCTGCATCAGCCATGATCAGTGTTTGCACAATCCAAATCTGTTTAACCCCTTAGATGCTGCTGTCAATAGTGACTACATCATATAAATGGTTAACAGAGTGTGGGGGCTTCCTCTTTATCCCAATTGGCACCCTGAGATCATGATTTTGTGGTCCTGATGTTTGCCATGGCAATTCATGACCAAATAGCGGCCTTAGAGTCTGACGGCTGTTGTATCCTGTTCATTTAGGTGGTAAAAATACACATTTTCATTTCAGTCATGACACACTGCATTAATTCCTGAAAGTCACCTGAAGGGTTAAGTAAACTACCTGCAGTTTTCAATATCTCAGGGGGTGTTTTTTTAAAATGGTATAACCATGGCTCCCAACCGTCCCTCATTGTGCGGGATGGTCCCGCATTTGAACCTTTGCGCTGCTGTCCTGCACGGGACGCTCTGATCCCGCACCCGCAGACAGCAGGACCGACACGCCCCCCTATGTTAAGCCATGCCCCGGGCCCTTAGCCTTCCGTATGGCTGCCTGCTTTCTGTGCACAGGACCTGTGATGAGGTCACAGGAGGGGAGGAGTCAGGGGGTCACATGATCGGGACCTCCGTGGATTGCAGGACTCGCTGCCTGTGCTGATTGCCAACTTGCTGCCACATGGTGCTGCAGACGCAGGATGAGGTAAGTATGCTGCCTTGTGTGGGGTCAGGAGGTGTACAGTGTGAGGTGTACGGAGCGGAGCCGTGTGTGTGTGAGGTGTACGGAGCAGAGCCGTGTGTGTGCGCGAGGTGTACGGAGCGGAGCCGTGTGTGTGTGCGCGAGGTGTACGGAGCGGAGCCGTGTGTGTGCGAGAGGTGTACGGAGCGGAGCCGTGTGTGTGCGAGGTGTGCAGAGCCGTGTGTGTGTGAGAGGTGTATGGAGCGGAGCCATGTGTGTGTGAGGTGTACGGAGCGGAGCCGTGTTTGTGAGAGGTGTACGGAGCGAAGCCGTGTGCGTGCGAGGTGTATGGAGCGGAGCCGTGTGTGTGTGAGGTGTACGGAGCGGAGCCGTGTGCGTGCGAGGTGTACGGAGCGGAGTAGTGTGCGTGGTGAACGGAGCAGAGCCGTGTGCGTGCAAGGCGTACGGAGCGGAGCCGTGTGTGTGCGAGGTGCCATGTGTCGCCAATATATGTGTTATGATGCGGTGGTTTAGGAGCAACATGGAACGAGCTCAGAAGGAAGTGGTATCTGTACTGACCGCAGTCCCTAAGCTCAACACCACACTAGAAGTAGCCGTGGGATGTACCTGTCACTCCCTAGACATCTCGACACAGCCTAAGAGCTAACTACCCCTAAAGATAGAAACAGGAAAACTATCTTGCCTCAGAGAAAATCCCCAAAGGATAGATTAGCCCCCCACAAATAATGACTGTGAGTGGAGAGGGAAAAGACATACACAGAATGAAACCAGGATGAGCACAGGAGGCTAGTCTAGCTAGATAGATAGGACAGGATGGAATACTGTGCGGTCAGTATAAAACACTACAAAAATCCACGCAGAGTTTACTAAAAACTCCACAACTGACTAAAGGTGTGGAGGGTAAATCTGCTTCCCAGAGCTTCCAGCAAGACAGAATCAATTCATACTGATAAGCTGGACAAACATAGAAAACACAGAACGGATAAGTCCACAATCTGTGGACAGAAAAGCGCAAGCAAGAACTTAGCTTAGCTGAACTGGTCAGGATAACAGGGAAATCCAAAGAGATGTGAATCCAACCAGAAACCATTTGCAAGTGGCACAAGCTGAAGGAAAAGCCAGGCTTAAATAGCCGAGCAGAAACGACGATCAGGTGGAAGCAGCTGAAGACAGCTAACTCCAAGGAGCAGCCATACCACCAGAAACCACAAGAGGGAGCCCAAGAGCAGAACTCACAAAAGTGCCACTTACAACCACCGGAGGGAGCCCAAGAGCGGAATTCACAACATATATGGTACAAAGTGCTATGTGTCGCCATTATATGGTACGAAGTGCTATGTGTCGCCATTATATAGTACGAAGTGCTATGTGTCGCCATTATATGGTAAGAAGTGCTATGTGTCGCCATTATATAGTATGAAGTGCTATGTGTCGCCATTATATGGTACGAAGTGCTATGTGTCGCCATTATATGGTACGAAGTGCTATGTGTCGCCATTATATGGTACGAAGTGCTATGTGTTGCCATTATATGGTACGAAGTGCTATGTGTCGCCATTATATAGTACGAAGTGCTATGTGTCGCCATTATATGGTAAGAAGTGCTATGTGTCGCCATTATATAGTACGAAGTGCTATGTGTCGCCATTATATGGTGCAAAGTGCTATGTGTGCCATTATATGGTGCAAAGTGCTATGTGTCGCCATTATATGGTGCAAAGTGCTATGTGTCGCCATTATATGGTACGAAGTGCTATGTATCGCCATTATATGGTACGAAGTGCTACAGTATGGAGCATCATGTACGGTCATTATACAGTATGGAGCATCATGTGCGGTCATTATACAGTATGGAGCATCATGTGGGGCCATTATACAGTATGGAGCATCATGTGCGGTCATTATACAGTATGGAGCATCATGTGGAGCCATTATACAGTATGCAATCATATACGGTCATTATACAGTATGAAGAATTATGTGGGGCCATTATACAGTATTGAGCATCATGTGGGGCCTTTATACAGTATGTAGCATCATGTGCAGTCATTATACAGTATTGAGCATCATGTGGGGCCAATATACAGTATGGAGCATCATGTGCGGTCATTATACAGTATGGAGAATTATGTGGGGCCATTATACAGTATTGAGCATCATGTGGGGCCATTATACAGTATGGAGCATCATGTGCGGTCATTATACAGTATGGAGCATCATGTGGGGTCATTATACAGTATGGAGCATCATGTGTGGTCATTATACAGTATGGAGCATCATGTGGAGCCATTATACAGTATGGAATCATATGCGGTCATTATACAGTATGGAGAATTATGTGGGGCCATTATACAGTATTGAGCATCATGTGGGGCCATTATATAGTATGGAGCATCATGTGCAGTCATTATACAGTATTGAGCATCATGTGGGGTCATTATACAGTATGGAGCATCATGTGCAGCCAATATACAGAATGGAGCATCATGTGCGGCCAATATACAGTATGGAGCATCATGTGCGGTCATTATACAGTATGGAGCATCATGTGCGGTCATTATACAGTATGGAGCATCATGTGGGGCCATTATACAGTATGGAGCATCATGTGCGGTCATTATACAGTATGGAGCATCATGTGGAGCCATTTTACACAGTATGGAATCATATGCGGTCATTATACAGTATGGAGAATTATGTGGGGCCATTATACAGTATTGAGCATCATGTGGGGCCATTATATAGTATGGAGCATCATGTGCGGTCATTATACAGTATTGAGCATCATGTGGGGTCATTATACAGTATGGAGCATCATGTGCGGCCAATATACAGTATGGAGCATCATGTGCGGCCAATATACAGTATGGAGCATCATGTGCGGTCATTATACAGTATGGAGCATCATGTGTCGCCATTATACAGTATGGAGCATCATGTGGAGCCATTATACAGTATGGAGCATCATGTGCGGTCATTATACAGTATTGAGCATCATGTGCGGTCATTATACAGTATGGAGCATCATGTGCGGCCAATATACAGTATGGAGCATCATATGTGGCCATCATACAGTATGGAGCATCATGTGTGGCCATTATACAGTATGGAGCATCATATGTGGCCATCATACAGTATGGAGCATCATGTGTGGCCATTATACAGTATGGAGCATCATGTGTGGCCATTATACAGTATGGAGCACTGTGTGGCCATTTTTTTGTTTATAATTATTGTATATGAAACCGTGTGATCAGCAGTGCTAAATGGGTGTGGTTGGGACGTGGATATGGGTGTAACTAATTATGAATGGGTGTGGTCAGGGGCGTGGCCTAAAATTTGCCACGTTGCGCGCCGCAAACTTTGTCCCTTTTTCCCATCTTCATAAGTTGGGAGGTATGGTATAACTTTTGGGGGTTTCACAATACATGGGACCCCTAAAGGCACTTCAAACATGGATAGGTCACTAAAAAATATATATTTTTAAATTTCCTTGTAAAAATGAAAAATTACTGCTACATTTTCAAACCTAAAATGCTAACAAAATAAAAGACCATTTTACAAATGGTGCTGCTATAAAGCAGATATGAGAGAAATGTTAGTTATTAATGTCTTGCTGTGGTATGACTATCTGGATTAAAGGGATAATCATTCAAAGTTTGAAAATTGCAAATTTTTTTTTACATTTTTCTCAAATTTCTGATATTTTTTATAAATAAAAACAAAACATATCAACCTAAATTTACCATTATCATAAAGAATAATGTGTCACGAAAAAACAGTCACTGGGATTTGTTGTAGCGTTCCAGAGTTATTACCACATAAAGTGATACTGGTCAGATTTTAAAAATTTGGCTCCGTCACTAAGAGGTTAATATTACTTTTGTCAGATTCAAGTGATTTCTATGACCATTGTGAGTTTTCCGGTCATTAAATTAGGGGTACCAACAAATCTGACCACGTGTGTATCCCTTTGACAGAGAAATTCAGGAGTGTGGAACAGTTGCTCGCCTTCACACTCTGGTCACCCCACTGCCTCTTCCTATCTGTTTCGGTGGTGCCAATCCCTCCCCCTCAGTGCTGCTGGCCTCTTCTTGCATTCCAGCTTCCCATGTTGGGTCAGTGACTTGGTCATCCGCCGTCTCGTCTTCCACACCTGTACCCTGGTCCTCCTGACTTTGTGACTTAACAACTGTGTTTCGTCATCATCATCATCATCCTTCTTAGGTAAAATTTGTCATTCCCCACTGTCATGTTCTTGTGGCCATGACTGCTCTAAGTTGTGTGCATTACTAAACAGCATGTTCTGCTGTCCCTCTTGGAGCATACTGGTTGAGGGGCCACAATCAAGAAATCTTGTAGTGAAGAGCTCCTTGGAGTATCCAAGTGTGTGATCACTAGACTCCTGGGACTCAACATGATGGGAGGAAGGAGGATCAGGTTGACAATTAAGTGATCCAGACTGTAGGCTGGTGAGACTGGACTTTGTGGAAGACTGGGTACTGTTGCCAAGCCTGCTGGAAGCATAATCTGCTTTCCAATTGACCACCTATTTGCACTGCTCTGGTTTCAAAAGTGGTGTACCATGCCTCCCTGCAAAGTGAGATAGGAACTTATGTATCGTGGATGGGTGTGTTTCTTTTGCTTCAGCAACAGGCATAGTCACACCTGCCCCATGTCCTCGGCATCTGTGTGCACCATCATCATTAATTCCACTTCCCCGTCGCTTAAAGCATGCCTTACGCATTTTGTAATTTTTAGGTCTCTTGAAACCAAGTTTATTTTTAATAAAAGTACAGATTTGGACACCAGCAATAAAAGCATTTTTTGGGAGTTAAATACCACTGTAATTTAACAGAAAGAACACAAAAGTGTATGGATGACAATCAAATTCAATCCAGAAAAATGTTTCAACTCTTTTTTGGAGTCATATAGGCCACAGAATGTACCACAAAGCACGTAATACTGTACGGTTGAGAAATTTAAGACAGCAAACGTTTTTTTACTCTTTTTTCAGTTTTATATTTCACAAGAAATATATCTCAGACCACAGAATAGTGTATGTATGAGAACTGTAATCCAGCCAATTTTGTTATGCTTTTCTGTAGTGTTACAGAATATTACCACATACCATGAAATAGTGTATGGGTGAGAAATGTAATCCAGCTAATTTTTTGAAGTGTAAGATATCACAGAAATATACCACAGAACAATGGAGACTATTTGGCTTTTTAATATTTTTTTTTACAGTTTTATAGATCACATAAATGTACCCCAAACCAAGTAATAGTGTATGGGTGACAAATGTAACCCTGCAAAATTTTAAAATGCTAGTATATGGGCAAGAAACTTAACCCTGGGGAATTTTTTTCAAAAATTTGGATTATTTTATAACACAAAAATTAACACAAATCATATAATAGTTGCTGGTTCAAAATATATTATTTTTTTCACCCCCTCCTGAGACTCTCTCCCTCCCTAGACTAAATGCACATTTACAAACAGTAAAGCAAGCGATTAGCCCTTAGAAGGGCTGATAGTATAATGGCTCAGCTTCAGCACCAGTATCAACACTACAAGCCTCTGATTTGTTATCCTGGGCACACACAGGCCTGGACAAGCGCTCGCCTCCTCCAATATTAAGTGTCACAGAACTGTGCAATGGAGTTAGTATGCCGAGACAGGCAACACCTAATCTTTTATAATCCCTGATGATGTCTCATGGCCAGCCATTCACAGTAATACTGGAACACCCACCAGGGCCGTGGGGTACTTGGCACCGGGTCCGGTACTTAAAGGGATGTGTCACGGCGGCGGTGACCCAGTCCATGGCTCTGGGTGCCCAAGTAAAAGGGATGGCCTTTAAATATGGCCTTTAAATATTAAAAGTTTGTGACGCCACTTATGGTACTCGGTCAGGGGTGACTAACGCTGCTTAAAGGGGTCCTCTGTGGCAATGTTATGGCAGCTGGGATGGTATGGCTTCCCACAGGTGAAGTTGGGTCCCCAGGGCTCCCAGTGTAGTAGGGACAGAAGGTAGGTGGTGTCGAAATAAATGGAGGACACAGGGTTGCAGTCTCTTTACCTGGTTTACTGAATGATTCAGGCAGCCACAGTCCAGGGTACCGGATCACAGGTGCAGATATGCTCCAGCTGGCTTGGAAGCAATTCTGGGATCCCCTTTATCAGGTGGGGTTGAAAGCCTTCCTACTAGCGCTGTCGTGTAGTCCCTTAAGCCTTAGGCCTCAGATTGGGTCCTCACGTTTCTTCTCTGTCCTCTTGTTGGTAGGACACTACATGTACGACAGGTGTCTTGAGCCTTTTTACAGAATCTCTATCACGACACGGGCTCAACTTGCCACTGTGTCCTCGGGTGTCAATGGTGGACAAGTAATTTGCAATCAGCTGTCCACCGGTTTCTGTTATGAGTCCTAAAGTCCTGCACAACCTCGGTCTTCCGGGTTATCGGTATCTGCGCTCAGCATGGAGGAAGCCCAGTCGCAGCTTCCCTCTTCAGCTCTTCACTTCACCTTTGCTCCTTTGCTCCTTTCCTCTTTCACACTCTCTACAGCTTGTCCATTTCCTTTCTTTTCCTTTCAGGAGCTGCAGCACCTCATGTGGCTGCACGGCCCTTTTCAATCTTCCTGACTCTCCCTGTCTGACTGCTCTCTCCTCTGTCCCTCTGACAGACTACTCACTAACTTCCCCTCCAGCCGGAATATATATAGAGGAGTCACCCACAAGCTGGATCAGAGCTCCCCCTTTTGGCCTGGAGTAAAAACATGTTGCATGTTTGTGATTACATGATAAGAGAGATCCTTCCTTGCTTCCAAGCATGACATCACTCTCCCCATAAGGAAAGCAATGCCACTGTAACAACCAGGAACCTGGGGTGTTACACCCCCCCATTAAATCCAGTACTCCCAGTGTTGTGAATTCTGTGGCAGAGCTCCCTCCTGTGGTCACAAGTGGTACTTCGGCTGATTCTCTCTGTGAGCTTCTGTTGGTGGAGGGAAGTGGTACTGCGGCTTCTGAGTTTCCTCCCTCAGGTGATCTGGTGAGGTCGTTAGGTGCTTCTCTACTTAACTCCACCTAATGCTTTGATCCTGGCTTCCTGTCAATGTTCCTGGGTTGGACTTGCTTTTCCCTGGATCATTCCTGTGGCCTGCTGCTCTGCATAGCTAAGTTCTTCTTTGCTATTTGTTTGCTATTTTTTCTGTCCAGCTTGTCTAATTTGTTGCTGGAAGCTCTGGGACGCAAAGGGTGTACCTCCGTGCCGTTAGTTCGGTACGGAGGGTCTTTTTGCCCCCTTTGCGTGGTTTTCTTTAGGGTTTTGTGTAGACCGCAAAGTTACCTTTTCTATCCTCGATCTGTTAAGAAAGTCAGGCCTCACTTTGCTGAATCTATTTCATCTCTACGTTTGTCTTTTCATCTTAACTCACAGTCATTATATGTGGGGGGCTGCCTTTTCCTTTGGGGTATTTCTCTGAGGCAAGGTAGGATTATTTTCTATCTTCAGGCTAGTTAGTTTCTCAGGCTGTGCCGAGTTGCATAGGCAGAGTTAGGCGCAATCCACGGCTGCCTCTAGTGTTGTTTGGAGAGGATTAGGGATTGCGGTCTGCAGAGTTCCCACGTCTCAGAGCTCGTTCTATGATTTTGGGTTATTGTCAGATCACTGTATGTGCTCTGACCGCTATGTCCATTGTAGTACTGAATTGCCTTTCATAACAGTACAGGAAGCCAAAAGTACTAATGATTCTCAATAGAGGGAAAAAAGAAGTTCTGAGACCATTTTTTTTTCTTTGCACTGTGTTTTGCCTTTTTTTTCCCCTAGACATTTGGGTGGTTCAGTACACAGGTGTAGCGATGGACATTAGAAGTCTGTCTTCATTTGTGGATCAGCTCTCAGCAAGAGTACAAAAGATTCAAGACACTATTGATCAGAAAGCTATGTTGGAACCAAGAATTCCTATTCCTGATTTGTTTTTTGGAGATAGAACTAAGTTTCTGAGTTTCAAAAATAATTGTAAATTATTTCTGGCCTTGAAACCTCGCTCCTCTGGTGATCCAGTTCAACAGGTTTTGATTGTTATTTCTTTTTTGCGCGGCGACCCTCAGGACTGGGCATTTTCTCTTGCGCCAGGAGATCCTGCATTGAGTAATATCGATGCGTTTTTCCTGGCGCTCGGATTGCTGTACGATGAACCTAATTCAGTGGATCAGGCAGAGAAAAATTTGCTGGCTCTTTGTCAGGGTCAGGATGAGATAGAGGTATATTGTCAGAAATTTAGAAAGTGGTCCGTGCTCACTCAATGGAATGAATCTGCGCTGGCAGCTATGTTCAGAAAGGGTCTCTTTGAAGCCCTTAAGGATGTCATGGTGGGATTTCCTATGCCTGCTGGTTTGAATGAGTCTATGTCTTTGGCCATTCAGATCGGTCGACGCTTGCGTGAGCGTAAATCTGTGCACCATTTGGCGGTATTACCTGAGCTTAAACCTGAGCCTATGCAGTGCGATAGGACTTTGACCAGAGTTAAACGGCAAGAACACAGACGTCTGAATGGGCTGTGTTTCTACTGTGGTGATTCCACTCATGCTATCTCTGATTGTCCTAAGCGCACTAAGCGGTTCGCTAGGTCTGCCACCATTGGTACGGTACAGTCAAAATTTCTTCTGTCTGTTACCTTGATCTGCTCTTTGTCATCGTATTCTGTCATGGCATTTGTGGACTCAGGCGCTGCTCTGAATTTGATGGACTTGGAGTATGCTAAGCGTTGTGGGTTTCTCTTAGAGCCCTTGCAGTGTCCTATTCCATTGAGAGGAATTGATGCCACACCTTTGGCCAAGAATAAGCCTCAATACTGGACCCAGCTGACCATGTGCATGGCTCCTGCACATCAGGAGGTTATTCGCTTTCTGGTGTTGCATAATCTGCATGATGTGGTCGTGTTGGGGTTGCCATGGCTACAAGCCCATAATCCAGTATTAGATTGGAAATCCATGTCGGTGTCCAGCTGGGGTTGTCAGGGGGTACATGGTGATGTTCCATTTCTGTCAATTTCATCATCCACCCCTTCTGAGGTTCCAGAGTTCTTGTCTGATTACTGGGATGTATTTGATGAGCCCAAGTCCGATGCCCTACCTCCGCATAGGGATTGTGATTGTGCTATCAATTTGATTCCTGGTAGTAAATTCCCAAAAGGTCGACTGTTTAATTTATCCGTGCCTGAGCACGCCGCTATGCGCAGTTATGTGAAGGAATCCCTGGAGAAGGGGCATATTCGCCCGTCATCGTCACAATTAGGAGCAGGGTTCTTTTTTGTAGCCAAGAAGGATGGTTCGCTGAGACCTTGTATAGATTACCGCCTTCTAAATAAGATCACGGTTAAATTTCAGTACCCCTTGCCATTGTTATCTGATTTGTTTGCTCGGATTAAGGGGGCTAGTTGGTTCACCAAGATAGATCTTCGTGGTGCGTATAATCTGGTGCGAATCAGGCGAGGAGATGAATGGAAAACTGCATTTAATACGCCCGAGGGTCATTTTGAGTATCTAGTGATGCCATTCGGACTTGCCAATGCTCCATTAGTGTTTCAGTCCTTTATGCATGACATCTTCCGAGAGTACCTGGATAAATTCCTGATTGTGTACTTGGATGACATTTTGATCTTCTCGGATGATTGGGAGTCTCATGTGAAGCAGGTCAGAACAGTTTTTCAGGTCCTGCGTGCTAATTCTTTGTTTGTGAAGGGATCAAAGTGTCTCTTTGGTGTGCAGAAGGTTTCATTTTTGGGGTTCATCTTTTCCCCTTCTACTATCGAGATGGATCCTGTTAAGGTCCAAGCCATCCATGATTGGACTCAGCCGACATCTCTGAAAAGTCTGCAAAAGTTCCTGGGCTTTGCTAATTTTTATCGTCGCTTCATCTGCAATTTTTCTAGTATTGCCAAACCATTGACCGATTTGACCAAGAAGGGTGCTGATTTGGTCAATTGGTCTTCTGCTGCTGTGAAAGCTTTTCAAGACTTGAAGCGTCGTTTTTCTTCTGCCCCTGTGTTGTGTCAACCAGATGTTTCTCTTCCGTTCCAGGTCGAGGTTGATGCTTCTGAGATTGGAGCAGGGGCTGTTTTGTCGCAGAGAGGTTCTGATTGCTCAGTGATGAAACCATGCGCTTTTTTTTCCAGGAAGTTTTCGCCTGCTGAGCGAAATTATGATGTGGGCAACCGAGAGTTGCTGGCCATGAAGTGGGCATTCGAGGAGTGGCGTCATTGGCTTGAAGGAGCTAAGCATCGCGTGGTGGTATTGACTGATCATAAGAACTTGACTTATCTTGAGTCTGCTAAGCGGTTGTATCCTAGACAGGCTCGTTGGTCGCTGTTTTTTGCCCGTTTTGACTTTGTGATTTCGTACCTTCCGGGCTCTAAAAATGTGAAGGCGGATGCTCTGTCTAGGAGTTTTGTGCCCGACTCCTCGGGTTTGTCTGAGCCGGCAGGTATCCTCAAGGAAGGAGTAATTGTGTCTGCCATCTCCCCTGATTTGCGGCAGGTGCTGCAAAAATTTCAGGCTAATAAACCTGATCGTTGTCCAGCGGAGAGACTGTTTGTCCCTGATAGGTGGACCAATAAAGTTATCTCTGAGGTTCATTGTTCGGTGTTGGCTGGTCATCCTGGAATCTTTGGTACCAGAGAGTTGGTGGCTAGATCCTTTTGGAGGCCGTCTCTGTCGCGGGATGTGCGTGTTTTTGTGCAGTCCTGTGGGATTTGTGCTCGGGCTAAGCCCTGCTGTTCTCGTGCCAGTGGGTTGCTTTTGCCCTTGCCGGTCCCGAAGAGGCCTTGGACACATATCTCTATGGATTTTATTTCTGATCTTCCCATTTCTCAAAAGATGTCAGTCATTTGGGTGGTCTGTGATCGCTTTTCTAAGATGGTCCATCTGGTACCCTTGTCTAAATTGCCTTCCTCCTCTGATTTGGTGCCATTGTTCTTCCAGCATGTGGTTCGTTTACATGGCATTCCAGAGAATATCGTTTCTGACAGAGGTTCCCAGTTTGTTTCAAGGTTTTGGCGAGCCTTTTGTGGTAGGATGGGCATTGACTTGTCTTTTTCCTCGGCTTTCCATCCTCAGACTAATGGCCAGACCGAACGAACCAATCAGACCTTGGAAACATATCTGAGATGCTTTGTTTCTGCCGATCAGGATGACTGGGTGTCCTTTTTGCCTTTGGCTGAGTTCGCCCTTAATAATCGGGCCAGCTCGGCTACCTTGGTTTCGCCGTTTTTCTGCAATTCTGGGTTCCATCCTCGTTTCTCTTCAGGACAGGTTGAGTCTTCGGACTGTCCTGGTGTGGATACTGTGGTGGACAGGTTGCAGCAGATTTGGACTCAGGTAGTGGACAATTTGACCTTGTCCCAGGAGAAGGCTCAACGTTTCGCTAATCGCAGACGCCGTGTGGGTCCCCGACTTCGTGTTGGGGATCTGGTTTGGTTATCTTCTCGTCATATTCCTATGAAGGTTTCCTCTCCTAAGTGTAAACCTCGTTTCATTGGTCCGTATAGGATTTCTGAGGTTCTTAATCCTGTGTCTTTTCGTCTGACCCTTCCAGATTCTTTTTCCATACATGACGTATTCCATAGGTCATTGTTGCGGAGATACGTGGCACCTATGGTTCCATCTGTTGATCCTCCTGCCCCGGTTTTGGTGGAGGGGGAGTTGGAGTATATTGTGGAGAAGATTTTGGATTCTCGTGTTTCTAGATGGAAACTCCAGTATCTGGTTAAATGGAAGGGTTATGCTCAGGAAGATAATTCCTGGGTTTTTGCTTCTGATGTCCATGCTCCCGATCTTGTTCGTGCCTTTCATGTGGCTCATCCTGGTCGGCCTGGGGGCTCTGGTGAGGGTTCGGTGACCCCTCCTCAAGGGGGGGTACTGTTGTGAATTCTGTGGCAGAGCTCCCTCCTGTGGTCACAAGTGGTACTTCGGCTGATTCTCTCTGTGAGCTTCTGTTGGTGGAGGGAAGTGGTACTGCGGCTTCTGAGTTTCCTCCCTCAGGTGATCTGTTGAGGTCGTTAGGTGCTTCTCTACTTAACTCCACCTAATGCTTTGATCCTGGCTTCCTGTCAATGTTCCTGGGTTGGACTTGCTTTTCCCTGGATCATTCCTGTGGCCTGCTGCTCTGCATAGCTAAGTTCTTCTTTGCTATTTGTTTGCTATTTTTTCTGTCCAGCTTGTCTAATTTGTTGCTGGAAGCTCTGGGACGCAAAGGGTGTACCTCCGTGCCGTTAGTTCGGTACGGAGGGTCTTTTTGCCCCCTTTGCGTGGTTTTCTTTAGGGTTTTGTGTAGACTGCAAAGTTACCTTTTCTATCCTCGATCTGTTAAGAAAGTCGGGCCTCACTTTGCTGAATCTATTTCATCTCTACGTTTGTCTTTTAATCTTAACTCACAGTCATTATATGTGGGGGGCTGCCTTTTCCTTTGGGGTATTTCTCTGAGGCAAGGTAGGCTTATTTTCTATCTTCAGGCTAGTTAGTTTCTCAGGCTGTGCCGAGTTGCATAGGCAGAGTTAGGCGCACTCCACGGCTGCCTCTAGTGTTGTTTGGAGAGGATTAGGGATTGCGGTCTGCAGAGTTCCCACGTCTCAGAGCTCGTTCTATGATTTTGGGTTATTGTCAGATCACTGTATGTGCTCTGACCGCTATGTCCATTGTAGTACTGAATTGCCTTTCATAACAGTACAGGAAGCCAAAAGTACTAATGATTCTCAATAGAGGGAAAAAAGAAGTTCTGAGACCATTTTTTTTTCTTTGCACTGTGTTTTGCCTTTTTTTTCCCCTAGACATTTGGGTGGTTCAGTACACAGGTGTAGCGATGGACATTAGAAGTCTGTCTTCATTTGTGGATCAGCTCTCGGCAAGAGTACAAAAGATTCAAGACACTATTGATCAGAAAGCTATGTTGGAACCAAGAATTCCTATTCCTGATTTGTTTTTTGGAGATAGAACTAAGTTTCTGAGTTTCAAAAATAATTGTAAATTATTTCTGGCCTTGAAACCTCGCTCCTCTGGTGATCCAGTTCAACAGGTTTTGATTGTTATTTCTTTTTTGCGCGGCGACCCTCAGGACTGGGCATTTTCTCTTGCGCCAGGAGATCCTGCATTGAGTAATATCGATGCGTTTTTCCTGGTGCTCGGATTGCTGTACGATGAACCTAATTCAGTGGATCAGGCAGAGAAAAATTTGCTGGCTCTTTGTCAGGGTCAGGATGAGATAGAGGTATATTGTCAGAAATTTAGAAAGTGGTCCGTGCTCACTCAATGGAATGAATCTGCGCTGGCAGCTATGTTCAGAAAGGGTCTCTTTGAAGCCCTTAAGGATGTCATGGTGGGATTTCCTATGCCTGCTGGTTTGAATGAGTCTATGTCTTTGGCCATTCAGATCGGTCGACGCTTGCGTGAGCGTAAATCTGTGCACCATTTGGCGGTATTACCTGAGCTTAAACCTGAGCCTATGCAGTGCGATAGGACTTTGACCAGAGTTAAACGGCAAGAACACAGACGTCTGAATGGGCTGTGTTTCTACTGTGGTGATTCCACTCATGCTATCTCTGATTGTCCTAAGCGCACTAAGCGGTTCGCTAGGTCTGCCACCATTGGTACGGTACAGTCAAAATTTCTTCTGTCTGTTACCTTGATCTGCTCTTTGTCATCGTATTCTGTCATGGCATTTGTGGACTCAGGCGCTGCTCTGAATTTGATGGACTTGGAGTATGCTAAGCGTTGTGGGTTTCTCTTAGAGCCCTTGCAGTGTCCTATTCCATTGAGAGGAATTGATGCCACGCCTTTGGCCAAGAATAAGCCTCAATACTGGACCCAGCTGACCATGTGCATGGCTCCTGCACATCAGGAGGTTATTCGCTTTCTGGTGTTGCATAATCTGCATGATGTGGTCGTGTTGGGGTTGCCATGGCTACAAGCCCATAATCCAGTATTAGATTGGAAATCCATGTCGGTGTCCAGCTGGGGTTGTCAGGGGGTACATGGTGATGTTCCATTTCTGTCAATTTCGTCATCCACCCCTTCTGAGGTTCCAGAGTTCTTGTCTGATTACTGGGATGTATTTGATGAGCCCAAGTCCGATGCCCTACCTCCGCATAGGGATTGTGATTGTGCTATCAATTTGATTCCTGGTAGTAAATTCCCAAAAGGTCGACTGTTTAATTTATCCGTGCCTGAGCACGCCGCTATGCGCAGTTATGTGAAGGAATCCCTGGAGAAGGGGCATATTCGCCCGTCATCGTCACAATTAGGAGCAGGGTTCTTTTTTGTAGCCAAGAAGGATGGTTCGCTGAGACCTTGTATAGATTACCGCCTTCTAAATAAGATCACGGTTAAATTTCAGTACCCCTTGCCATTGTTATCTGATTTGTTTGCTCGGATTAAGGGGGCTAGTTGGTTCACCAAGATAGATCTTCGTGGTGCGTATAATCTGGTGCGAATCAGGCGAGGAGATGAATGGAAAACTGCATTTAATACGCCCGAGGGTCATTTTGAGTATCTAGTGATGCCATTCGGACTTGCCAATGCTCCATTAGTGTTTCAGTCCTTTATGCATGACATCTTCCGAGAGTACCTGGATAAATTCCTGATTGTGTACTTGGATGACATTTTGATCTTCTCGGATGATTGGGAGTCTCATGTGAAGCAGGTCAGAACAGTTTTTCAGGTCCTGCGTGCTAATTCTTTGTTTGTGAAGGGATCAAAGTGTCTCTTTGGTGTGCAGAAGGTTTCATTTTTGGGGTTCATCTTTTCCCCTTCTACTATCGAGATGGATCCTGTTAAGGTCCAAGCCATCCATGATTGGACTCAGCCGACATCTCTGAAAAGTCTGCAAAAGTTCCTGGGCTTTGCTAATTTTTATCGTCGCTTCATCTGCAATTTTTCTAGTATTGCCAAACCATTGACCGATTTGACCAAGAAGGGTGCTGATTTGGTCAATTGGTCTTCTGCTGCTGTGAAAGCTTTTCAAGACTTGAAGCGTCGTTTTTCTTCTGCCCCTGTGTTGTGTCAACCAGATGTTTCTCTTCCGTTCCAGGTCGAGGTTGATGCTTCTGAGATTGGAGCAGGGGCTGTTTTGTCGCAGAGAGGTTCTGATTGCTCAGTGATGAAACCATGCGCTTTTTTTTCCAGGAAGTTTTCGCCTGCTGAGCGAAATTATGATGTGGGCAACCGAGAGTTGCTGGCCATGAAGTGGGCATTCGAGGAGTGGCGTCATTGGCTTGAAGGAGCTAAGCATCGCGTGGTGGTATTGACTGATCATAAGAACTTGACTTATCTTGAGTCTGCTAAGCGGTTGTATCCTAGACAGGCTCGTTGGTCGCTGTTTTTTGCCCGTTTTGACTTTGTGATTTCGTACCTTCCGGGCTCTAAAAATGTGAAGGCGGATGCTCTGTCTAGGAGTTTTGTGCCCGACTCCTCGGGTTTGTCTGAGCCGGCGGGTATCCTCAAGGAAGGAGTAATTGTGTCTGCCATCTCCCCTGATTTGCGGCAGGTGCTGCAAAAATTTCAGGCTAATAAACCTGATCGTTGTCCAGCGGAGAGACTGTTTGTCCCTGATAGGTGGACCAATAAAGTTATCTCTGAGGTTCATTGTTCGGTGTTGGCTGGTCATCCTGGAATCTTTGGTACCAGAGAGTTGGTGGCTAGATCCTTTTGGAGGCCGTCTCTGTCGCGGGATGTGCGTGTTTTTGTGCAGTCCTGTGGGATTTGTGCTCGGGCTAAGCCCTGCTGTTCTCGTGCCAGTGGGTTGCTTTTGCCCTTGCCGGTCCCGAAGAGGCCTTGGACACATATCTCTATGGATTTTATTTCTGATCTTCCCGTTTCTCAAAAGATGTCAGTCATTTGGGTGGTCTGTGATCGCTTTTCTAAGATGGTCCATCTGGTACCCTTGTCTAAATTGCCTTCCTCCTCTGATTTGGTGCCATTGTTCTTCCAGCATGTGGTTCGTTTACATGGCATTCCAGAGAATATCGTTTCTGACAGAGGTTCCCAGTTTGTTTCAAGGTTTTGGCGAGCCTTTTGTGGTAGGATGGGCATTGACTTGTCTTTTTCCTCGGCTTTCCATCCTCAGACTAATGGCCAGACCGAACGAACCAATCAGACCTTGGAAACATATCTGAGATGCTTTGTTTCTGCCGATCAGGATGACTGGGTGTCCTTTTTGCCTTTGGCTGAGTTCGCCCTTAATAATCGGGCCAGCTCGGCTACCTTGGTTTCGCCGTTTTTCTGCAATTCTGGGTTCCATCCTCGTTTCTCTTCAGGACAGGTTGAGTCTTCGGACTGTCCTGGTGTGGATACTGTGGTGGACAGGTTGCAGCAGATTTGGACTCAGGTAGTGGACAATTTGACCTTGTCCCAGGAGAAGGCTCAACGTTTCGCTAATCGCAGACGCCGTGTGGGTCCCCGACTTCGTGTTGGGGATCTGGTTTGGTTATCTTCTCGTCATATTCCTATGAAGGTTTCCTCTCCTAAGTGTAAACCTCGTTTCATTGGTCCGTATAGGATTTCTGAGGTTCTTAATCCTGTGTCTTTTCGTCTGACCCTTCCAGATTCTTTTTCCATACATGACGTATTCCATAGGTCATTGTTGCGGAGATACGTGGCACCTATGGTTCCATCTGTTGATCCTCCTGCCCCGGTTTTGGTGGAGGGGGAGTTGGAGTATATTGTGGAGAAGATTTTGGATTCTCGTGTTTCTAGATGGAAACTCCAGTATCTGGTTAAATGGAAGGGTTATGCTCAGGAAGATAATTCCTGGGTTTTTGCTTCTGATGTCCATGCTCCCGATCTTGTTCGTGCCTTTCATGTGGCTCATCCTGGTCGGCCTGGGGGCTCTGGTGAGGGTTCGGTGACCCCTCCTCAAGGGGGGGTACTGTTGTGAATTCTGTGGCAGAGCTCCCTCCTGTGGTCACAAGTGGTACTTCGGCTGATTCTCTCTGTGAGCTTCTGTTGGTGGAGGGAAGTGGTACTGCGGCTTCTGAGTTTCCTCCCTCAGGTGATCTGTTGAGGTCGTTAGGTGCTTCTCTACTTAACTCCACCTAATGCTTTGATCCTGGCTTCCTGTCAATGTTCCTGGGTTGGACTTGCTTTTCCCTGGATCATTCCTGTGGCCTGCTGCTCTGCATAGCTAAGTTCTTCTTTGCTATTTGTTTGCTATTTTTTCTGTCCAGCTTGTCTAATTTGTTGCTGGAAGCTCTGGGACGCAAAGGGTGTACCTCCGTGCCGTTAGTTCGGTACGGAGGGTCTTTTTGCCCCCTTTGCGTGGTTTTCTTTAGGGTTTTGTGTAGACTGCAAAGTTACCTTTTCTATCCTCGATCTGTTAAGAAAGTCGGGCCTCACTTTGCTGAATCTATTTCATCTCTACGTTTGTCTTTTCATCTTAACTCACAGTCATTATATGTGGGGGGCTGCCTTTTCCTTTGGGGTATTTCTCTGAGGCAAGGTAGGCTTTACTTCTATCTTCAGGCTAGTTAGTTTCTCAGGCTGTGCCGAGTTGCATAGGCAGAGTTAGGCGCACTCCACGGCTGCCTCTAGTGTTGTTTGGAGAGGATTAGGGATTGCGGTCTGCAGAGTTCCCACGTCTCAGAGCTCGTTCTATGATTTTGGGTTATTGTCAGATCACTGTATGTGCTCTGACCGCTATGTCCATTGTAGTACTGAATTGCCTTTCATAACATCCCAGACTGGGAAAGCAAAAACAACTGGTTAAATTAAACTGGTTAAAGACATGCAAAACATTTTTGGTATGCATACAACAGGTTGTGAAAACTTTTTCTTCCCTTTGTGGGAGATATTAATGCTTTGAATGTTCCAAACTTTAATACAAGATATAATATAACTTTTTTAAAAATAGAACTTTCCTATGAAAATAAAGATTCAATACTAAATATGAAATGGTGATTACCCTTTACGGGTATACTATCTTTGGCACTCTTCTTATGCTAAAGTGCAAAACATTAGCTTTACCACAACTATAAAACCTTCTCTGTAATACTCAATATTACTGGTGCGTACATTAACAATCTGACATCTCAATTACTATTTACTTCCCTTATGGGTTAATCTCTCAAGCAAATATTTAACACTAACACTTTAATCAAGCGCAACAGGATCAACATCTTTCCACTCTGAGGTAGTGCAACATACAAAAGTGCAAACATTCAAATATTTAAGTAACTTAACATCACATTATATTAGCAGAAGTCTCATTCAGTAAACTGTGAGATCTCTCTCACCAACAACAGTGACGCATTGATGTGGGGGACCTGTTTGTAAACCCCCAACGTAGGCTTGGGCGTGCTGCAAGACATAACTGGCCAATAAACAGTTTCTTCAGTGGTTCCATGTAAAACCAGTAGAAAGCACCTAAGGAGGTGCCAACTATTTACAGGAAAGTTTGTGGACCATTCACCTCAGACATGGCCTCAATGTCTTTTTAACCAAGTGAAATTTTAAAGCAGAAACCTTGCCATGTTAACTCTTAACTATTCACAGTCAAGTTTTTCTCTCAGTACTAATTTTACTGTTTCCATGGGCATACCTGGACATTACAGTCTCCTTGGCAATGGTTCAGTCGTATGCCAGTTACAACATACAATTGGTCAGTACCAGCTATAGGAGTACTCTTGCAATGCAGTTCTACTGTAGCTTGTGTAGCCCTGGTAAACATGGTGGCTAGTTCTCTGATGGATGCAGGGATTACCTTACCAGGTTACAGGAGCTAATGGCTTAGGTGTTGTTTCTTTCGGAGTGCACTTGTGGAATGAAGTGCATACCACCCTTTTTCTCCCCAATGTCTGGTGTAGTGATGCGGTCTCCTGGGTAGAGGTCCCTGTCTGGGTGTCACGCTAAAAGGTGGAATTCCGCATCTCGCCTGGTGACAAGGATCTCTAGCTGAATTCCTGGTTCTTTAACCCCTTAAGCCCCGAGGGTGGTTTGCACCTTAATGACCGGGCCAATTTTTACAATTCTGACCACTGTCCCTTTATGAGGTTATAACTCTGGAACGCTTCAACAGATCTTGGCGATTCTGACATTGTTTTCTCGTGATATATTGTAATTCATGATAGTGGTAAAATTTCTTTGATATAACATGCATTTATTTGTGAAACACGGAAATTTGGCAAAAATGTTGAAAATTTTGCAATTTTCCAAGTTTGAATTTTTATGCCCTTAAATCACAGATATATGTCACACAAAATACTTAATAAGTAACATTTCCCACATGACTACTTTACATCAGAACTATTTTGGAAGCAAAATTTTTGTTAGGGAGTTATAAGGGTTAAAAGTTGACCAGCAATTTCTCATTTTTACACCATTTTTTTTTTAGGGACAATATCACATTTGAAGTCGTTTTGAGGGGTCTATATGATAGAAAATAACCAAGTGTGACACCATTCTAAAAACTGCACCCCTCAAAGTGCTCAAAACCACATTCAAGAAGTTTATTAACCCTTCAGGTGTTTTACAGGAATTTGTGGAATGTTTAAATAAAAATGAACATTTAACTTTTTTCACAAAAAATTTAATTCAGCTCCAATTTGTTTAATTTTACCAAGGGTAACAGGAGAAAATGGACCCCAAAAGTTGTTGTACAATTTGTCCTGAGTACGCTGATACCCCATATGTGGGGGTAAACCACTGTTTGGGCGCATGGCAGAGCTTGGAAGGGAAGGAGCGCCATTTGACTTTTCAATGCAAAATTGACTGGAATTAAGATGGGACGCCATGTTGCGTTTGGAGAGCCCCTGATGTGCCTAAACATTGAAACCCCCCACAAGTGACACCATTTTGGAAAGTAGACCCCTTAAGGAACTTATCTAGATGTGTGGTGAGCACTTTGACCCAACAAGTGCTTCACAGAAGTTTATAATGCAGAGCCGTAAAAAAAAAAAATCATATTTTTTCACAAAAATGATCTTTTCGCCCCAATTTTTTATTTTCCCAAGAATAAGAGAAGAAATTGGACCACAAAAGTCATTGTGTAATTTGTCCTGAGGTATAGGTAAACGACTATTTTGGTGCATGGCACAGCTCAGAAGGGAAGAAGCGCCGTTTGACTTTTCCATGCAAATTTGACTGGAATTGAGATGGGACACCATGTTGCGTTTGGAGAGCCCCTGATGTGCCTAAATATTAAAACCCCCCACAAGTGACACCATTTTGGAAAGTAGACCCCCTAAGGAACTTATCTAGATGTGTTTTGAGAGCTTTGAACCCCCAAGTGTTTCACTACAGTTTATAACGCAGAGCCGTGAAAATAAAAATTATTTTTTTTTTCACAAAAATGATTTTTTAGCTCCCAGTTTTGTATTTTAACAAGGGTAACAGGATAATTTGGACCCCAAAAGTTGTTGACAATTTGTCCTGAGTACGCTGATACCCCATATGTGGGGGGGAACCACTGTTTGGGTGCATGGCAGAGCTCGGAAAAGAAGGAGCGCCATTTGGAATGAAGACTTAGATGGATTGGTCTGCAGGCGTCATGTTGCATTTGCAGAGCCCCTGAAGTACCCAAACAGTAGAAACACCCCACAAGTGACCCCATATTGGAAACTAGACCTTCTAAGGAACTTATCTAGATGTGTTGTGAGAACTTTGAACCCCCAACTGTTTCACTACAGTTTACAACGCAGAGCCATGAAAATAAAAAATCTTTTTTTCCCACAAAAATGATTTTTAGCCCCTCGAATTTTTATTTTCCCAAGGGTAACAAGAGAACTTGGACCACAAAAGTTGTCCAATTTGTCCCGAGTACGCTGATACCCCATATGTTGGGGCGCACGGGAGAGCTCGGAAGGGTAGGAGCACTGTGTTACTTTTCAGCGCAGAATTGGCTGGAATTGAGATCGGACGCCATGTCGCGTTTGGAGAGCCCATGATGTGGCTAAACAGTGGAAACCCCCAATTCTAACTGAAACCCTAATCCATACATACCCCTAACCCTGATCCCAACAGTAACCCTAACCACACCCCTAACCCTGACACACCCTTAATTCTCATCCAAACCCTAATCCCAACCGTAAATGTAATCCAAACCCTAACTTTAGCCCCAACCCTAACCCTAACTTTAGCCCCAACCCTAACTTGAGCCCCAACCCTAACCCTAACTTTAGCCCCAACACTAACCCTAACTTTAGCCCCAACCCTACCCCTGACTTTAGCTCCAACCCTAGCCCCAACCCTAACCCTAGCCCCAACCGTAAATGTAATCCAAACCCTAACCCTAGCCCTAACCCTAGCCCTAACCCTAATCCTAACCCTAGTCCCAACCCTAACCCTTACTTTAGCCCCAACCCTAACCCTAACTTTAGCCCCAACCCTAACCCTGACTTTAGCTCCAACCCTAGCCCCAACCCTAACCCTAGCCTGTTATCATCCGGTGACCTTGGAGCCGCATGAATAACTTTCACTGGAGTAGGTGGTAACTGTACTGACCGCAAATCCTGATCTAACACCGCACCTAGAAGTCGCCGTGGGGTGTGCCTAACAAACCCTAGACACCTCGTCACAGCCGGAGGACTAAATACCCCTATAGATGGAAATAGGAATACTATTTTGCCTCAGAGCAGAACCCCAAAGGATAGGCAGCCCCCCACGAATATTGACTGTGAGTAGGAGAGGAAAGACACACACAGGCAGAAAACAGAATTTAGCAAAAGAGGCCACTCTAGCTAAAATAGGAAAGGATAGGACAGAATACTGTGAGGTCAGTATTAAAACCCTTCCAAAAATATCCACAGCAGATTATACAAAAAATTCATCCAACTAACTAAAGACGTGGAACGTATATCTGCAACTCCTGAGAATCCTACACACAGAGCAGAAATACAATCAAAAATCCAGCAAAGAGCATGTGTGCCAAAGAAAAAAAAACAGACACTTATCTTTGCTGAATTGGCAGCTAAGCAGGAGAAACCAGACAGAGGTCCAACACCTCCCAATAACCATTGATAACTGGAAAGGACTAATGAATCCTGCAAACCTAAATACCCAGTCAGAATTGCAATCAGCAGATACACCTGACCAGGACTGCGGCCCAGGGACAACTGCATTACCACCTACAACCACCGGAGGGAGCCCAAAAGCAGAATTCACAACACTAGCCCTAACCCTAACGGGAAAATGGAAATAAATACATTTTTTTAAATTTTATTATTTTTCCCTAACTAAGGGGGTGATGAAGGGGGGTTTGATTTACTTTTATAGCATTTTTTATAGCGGATTTTTACGATTGGCAGCTGTCACAAACTAAAAGACGCTTTTTATAGCAAAAAAGTTTTTGCATCTCCACATTTTAAGACCTATAATTTTTCCCTATTTTGATCCACAGAGTCATGTGAGGTCTTGTTTTTTGAGGGACGAGTTGACGTTTTTATTGTTAACATTTTCTGATACGTGACATTTTTTGATCGCTTTTTATTCCGATTTTTGTGAGGCAGAATGACCAAAAACCAGCTATTCATGAATTTCTTTTGGGGGAGGCATTTATACTGTTCCGCATTTGGTAAAATGGATAAAGCAGTTTTATTCTTCGGGTCAGTACGATTACAGCGATATCTCATTTATATCATTTTTTAATGTTTTGCCGCTTTTATACGATAAAAACTATTTTATAGAAAAAATAATTATTTTGGCATCGCTTTATTCTCAGGACTATAACTTTTTTATTTTTTTGCAGATGATGCTGTATGGCGGCTCGTTTTTTGCAGGACAAGATGACATTTTGAGTGGTACCATGGTTATTTATATCTGTCTTTTTGATCGCGTCTTATTCCACTTTTTGTTTGGTGGTATGTTAATAAAGCGTTGTTTTTTGCCTCTTTTTTTTTTCTTACGATGTTTACTGAAGGGGTTAACTAGTGGGACAGTTTTATAGGTTGGGTCGTTACGGACACGGCAATACTAAATATGTGTACTTTTATTGTTTTTTTTTTTTTTATTTAGATAAAGAAATGTATTTATGGGAATAATATTTTTTTTTCTTTATTTAGGATTTTTTTTTTTTTTTTTTTTTTTTACACATGTGGAAATTTTTTTTTTTACTTTTTTACTTTGTCCCAGGGGGGAAAAAATCACAGATCGCTGATCTGACAGTTTGCACAGCACTCTGTCTGATCAGCGATCTGACTTACAGCACTGCAGGCTTACCAAGCGCCTGCTCTGAGCAGGTACTTGGTAAGCCACCTCCCTCCCTGCAGGACCCGGATGCCGTGGCCATTTTGGATCCGGGCCTGCTGCAGGGAGGAGAGGTAAGAGACCACATCGCGCTGCTCCGGGGTTCTCAGGGAAGCCCGCAGGGAGCCCCCTCCCTGCGCGATGCTTCCCTGTACCGCCGGCACACTGCGATCATGTTTGATCGCAGTGTGCCGGGGGTTAATGTGCCATGACCGCTCCTGGCACATAGTGTCGGATGTCAGCATGGCCGATCGCATGTGACGTACTATCCCGTCACTGGGAATTAAGTCCCAGGTCACCTATACGGGATAGTACGTCATATGGGATTAAGGGGTTAATAAATCCCCAGCCAGATTTTATATGGAAAGCCATTACTGTCTCTTGCCTCCGTGGACCCCGTTCCTCATGTTTGAGCTTTCTGACTTGAGCTTTTGCTCTCAAATTTCTCTCCTCTATGGCCCTATGCCGGAGGTCCCGCTCTCGGTCCTCCTGCTCCCATTTGAACACCTGCTGCTGGCAAGTATTGCTCCTGGCTGATGACCTCCAGATACTCTCCCTCAGCCTGGGCTTCCCCGGGGAACCCCATCAGGTCGGTGTCGGAGTGCTTCCACCGAAACGTCACCCATTCTCCACTCACTTCCTGGGTCCCCCTCGAAGGCTGTAATGGGGCTGTAGAGGTATGTGCGATATCCCTGGGCTGCTCCCAATCAATTGGTCTGCACACCTGACTGGGTTTCTTTTCTTTTCCTTTCAGGAGCTGCAGCACTTCACGTGGCTGCACGGCCCCTTTCAGTCTAGTCTTCCTGACTCTCAATGTCTGACTGCTCTCTTCTCTGTCCCTCTGACAGACTACTCACTAACTTCCCCTCCAGCCAGAATATATATAGGGGAGCCACCCACAAGCTGGGCTCCTCCTTCTGGCCTGGAGTAAAAACATGTTGCGTGATTTCCTGATAAAATAGATCCTTCCTTACTTCCAAGCATGACATCACTCTTCCAGTAAGGAAAGCAATACCACTGTAACAACCAGGAACCTGGGGTGTTACAATGTCATAACCAAAATTGCTACTGAACTACAATGAGGTGCAGGCAATCCCTGCATGCTTATTGGCTGTGTACAAGGTGCCAAAAATGCCGGGTGGGGATTTGAGTAGTGATGAGCGAATATACACATTACTCGAGATTTCCCGAGCATGCTCGGGTGTCCTCCGAGTATTTTTTAGTGCTCGGAGATTTAGTTTTTATTGCCGCAACTGAATGTTTTACATCTGTTAGCCAGCATAAGCACATGTGGAGATTCCCTAGCAACCAGGCAACCCCCACATGTACTTATACTGGCTATCAGATGTAAATCATTCAGCTGCAGCGATGAAAACTATATCTTCGAGCACTAAAAAGTACTCGTAGGACACCTGAGCGTGCTTGGGAAAACTCGAGTAACGAGTATATTCACTCATCACTAGATTTGAATAACGAGTACATCTGAGCACTGTGTTACTCAAGGGATAAGTGCGTATCACTGAGCACATTCACTCATCCCTAGTCAACATGAAAACTGAGCGAATATCTTCAGAATCGGTCGCCGAATCTGAATTTGCCATATCGGTACCCTATTCGTGCTGAATTTATGTTTGATGATCGGTTCCGAACATATTCGGTAATTTATACTCCCATTGACTCCAATGACATTCGGCTGTGTTCGGCGAATATTGCAAAAACAATATTTGCTGCCAATCATAATTGGAGCCAAATTTTGAAAAATGCGCTCAACGCTATTCAACTATATATATTTTGCGTTTGCAGAAACTTGAGGCGTATGTGTCAATACAAGTTTTAAATAAACCCTACAAAATGTTGATAATTATACTTCATTGCCAGAGAAATGTGACTAAAAGATCTAAAAAGACGGACACAAATTTTTCATAATCTCAAAACATTTGACCACAACTGCCCACCTAGTAAATAATTTCATTTGCACTTTTGATTTGCAAAATATGGTGGATAATTCGGTCTGCTGTGAAGTGCCATTCTCAGAAAGTTGGGTTCTATTAGCTTTAAATTTAAACTGACCACAAGGTGGCAGTCAACAGTCAGATTTGATTTAGAATACAAAACAAATTAATACTGAATTTAACTAGGTATTATGCAAAATCCCAAAACCATTGCGACAGTCTGGGTATGGGAGTACTAGAATAGTACACCCCCCGACAAACAAGTCCGCTCCACACAATACATATCAAAGGAGGAGAATAAGGAGCATATCATGGACAATATATAATTAAATGTTTATTAATACATAAAAATGATTAAAACACGATCAGTAATAAGTCACAGCGTATAAGTTCCAATGAAGGGCCGAAAGAGGACAGTCCCTCCAAAATACCCCTAAACATATGACAGGGAAAGTCCCGCATATAATGAATTTAACTAGGTGAAGTCATATTTACCCGTTACTGACCAGACACGGTTCTGCTTTTGAAGTACATGTGGGTTTAAAACCTAGGACGGTTCTTACTCGGTCACTTAAATAATTTCTGCAGATATTTTCCGGTATATGGGGTTTTATTCTTGTATATTTAAAATATATTCTATTTGATTTTAATTCTTCATTTATATTTTTCTACATTCAAAATGTAGATGCAATTTTGTGTGGATTTATTTTTATAAACATTTTTTTACTATTCAGCACCCCCCTCATAAGGTCAAATATGACCGTTGATGAATATTTTTACATGAAGAGCAAGTACTTGGTGTTTATATGTGTGCCTCCTTTTTTTGTCACAGTGTTAGGAGTCGCGTTTCCTCTGCTGCACAGGGGGAATCTCGATCCTTGTCTGCTGCGGTCTCCCATTCTGCATCGGCCGCAGTGGGGTCTGCTCAGCGGAGACGTCGCTCCCAGCATCTCGCTGAGGCTGATTCTGTGCAAAGGGTTACTACTGCCTCTTCTAGCTCTCCTATTGTACCCTGCACTGATCTGCAGCGAGCAGGCTTTTCTAAGACTAAGTCCTAATTTACACACACTGAGCATGCCCAGGGCAAGAACTCTCAGTGGAGGTCTAGGGTCACATGCTCAGGTACTGCAGCGACTCCCATTGGTCCTTCTCACGGAAGGTCCTGCAGGTACTAGGACTAAGTTCTGCTTTGCACACTGAGCATGGATCTCTCAGTGGAGATCTAGGGTCACATGCTCAGGTATTGCAGCAATTCCAATATGTGCTTTGCGCCAGTGTGGTTATGTATGTTTGTGTTCAGGGACCCGGCTGAAAAAAGCCCCTAGAATACTGGCTCCTCCGGTGAGGAGATTGCGTGTTTTCATAACCACAGACTGCTATCAGTTCGGCAGTAAGCTTGCGTTCCTGTGAGGCTAACAGAGCGCAGTGCTTTCCTCTTGCGGTTGCTCTGTGAAGCTAACAGAGTTGGTATATACCGCCATATAGTGCCGCCATTATTTAGCAGCAGGTTCTTTCCTGCACGGTGGATCCCGGGTTGCGAACGCACCAATTCCACTTAATAAATTATATATTTGGTGCGTTCCGCCAATCCTAACAGTATAATAGCGCCAGGATCTGGCTAATTAATGGCGGATAACCAGCGATTGCAGGGGTACATCCAGCTGCTGGAGGGCCGGTTGGCGTTTCTTGAGCGTGCAACCTCGGCGGTGGATGTTACCGCAATAGCTGTTCAGGCTGCTAGCGTGGCTGCAGCAGCTTTACCCACTGCCACCTCTGTTCCGACCCTATCTCACCTTCCTTTGCCTGAGAGATACTCAGGGAACAGTAAGTCCTGTAGGGGTTTCGTGAGCCAATGTGGTATACACCTCGAGCTCCTGGCTGCACGTTTCCCTACTGAGCGGGCAAAGGTGGGATTCATAATCTCTCTCGTCGGACAGAGCGTTGGAGTGGGCTACGCCGCTGTGGGAGCGCAACGATCATGTGGTACGGAGTGTTCCTCGGTTTCTGGACACTCTGAAACAGGTCTTTTTGGGACCTCAAGTCACCCATGATATAGCGCTCCAACTGCTGGCTTTGACTCAGGGTTCAACCATGGTCAGCCATTTTGCTGTTCACTTCCGGACATTAGCGTCTGAGTTGGAATGGCCAGATAAAACCCTCATTCCCGTATTTTGGAGGGGGCTGGCTGACCATGTGAAGGACGCTTTGGTCACTAGGGAGATTCCCGCCACACTGGAGGAGCTCATAGCCGTATCTACTCGCATAGACCTTCGTTTTCACGAGCGAAGGTTGGAGCGAGCCCAGTGTAGGCAGAGGTTTCGGCTGGCTCCCACCTTCGCCAAACCTGTGGAATCTCCAGTCCAGGCGTTCGAGTCACATGAGGCCTTAGAGGTGACACGAGCGGGATCCAAGTCTCAGTCCGCCCGTGCACATAAGGTTCCTCATGTTTGCCGGCAGTCAGGACATCTTGCCTCCAAGAGTCCTCAGCGGTCGGGGAAACGTCAGCGTCTAGTGGCAGTTGGAGGAGGTACACTAGACACGGCCACGTTTGCCTCAAAGCTGTCCTTCAAGGGGATAATTACCATAGGCCCATCCACTCTTATGGTTGAGCTATGCGTGGATTCTGGGGCAGAGGGTAACTTTATGTCTTCCGCTTTTGCCCAGCGTCACGCAATACCCTTGGTGATGCTCACCAAGCCAGTAACCGTTCGAGTGGTAAATGGGTTGACACTACCCTCACAGATTACCCACCAAACCATTCCTATCACGCTTTCTGTGTCTCCATCACATCAGGAGATAATCTCCCTATTAGTCATTCCTGAGGGAATTGATGAGGTCCTGTTGGGGATACCATGGCTTCGCTACCATTCTCCTCATATCGAGTGGTCCTCAGGGAGAATTTTGGGATGGAGTAAATCCTGCGAGGGTAGATGTCAAAGGGAGTGCGTTCAGGTTGCTACTACACAGGTACCCGCAGATCTTTCCTCTCTCCCCAAGCACTATTGGCCCTATGCAGACGTGTTCTCCAAAAGGGCTGCGGAGACCCTTCCGCCTCACCGCCCCTATGATTGTCCTATTGACCTCTTGCCTGGTGCTGAGCCTCCCCGGGGTCGAGTGTATCCGTTATCTCTCCCGGAGACGGAGGCAATGTCCCAGTACATCCAAGAAAATCTGGCAAGAGGATTCATTAGGAAGTCAGTGTCACCGGCAGGGGCTGGGTTCTTCTTACGTCCATGCATAGACTACAGGGGTCTTAACGCCATCACCGTTAAGAACAAGTACCCATTACCCCTGATATCTGAGCTTTTTGATAGGCTAAGGGGAGCAAGGGTATTTACAAAGTTAGATCTGCGGGGTGCTTACAACCTGATTCGCATCCGTGAGGGGGATGAATGGAAGACGGCTTTTAACACCAGGGATGGGCACTATGAATATCTGGTGATGCCCTTCGGGCTCTGTAATGCCCCAGCCGTTTTCCAAGACTTTGTGAATGACATCTTCCGGGATATGCTCACCACATCGGTCGTAGTCTATCTGGATGATATTCTCATCTACTCTCCAGATATTGACTCCCATCGGAGAGATGTTCGCAAAGTCTTCGACCTCTTACGGGCAAACTCCCTCTACGCCAAGTTGGAGAAGTGTGTGTTTGAGCAGGAGTCCTTGCCTTTCCTTGGTTATATCATCTCTGCCCAGGGTTTGGCTATGGATCCTGCCAAGCTACAGGCTGTAATGGACTGGCAGGAACCCCATTCTCTTAAAGCGGTGCAGCGCTTCATGGGGTTCATTAATTACTATCGCCAGTTCATTCCACACTTCTCAACTTTGGTAGCTCCCTTGGTTGCCCTCACCAAGAAGGGAGCAAATCCCAAGTTGTGGTCATAGGAGGTCTCCAAAGCCTTTCTCTCGATTAAGTCACACTTCGCTAGCGCTCCCATCCTACATCGCCCCGATGTAGATAAACCATTCATCTTGGAGGTGGATGCCTCATCCGTTGGTGCTGGAGCAGTCCTTTTCCAAAAGGATGCTCAAGGTCGGAATCATCCTTGCTTCTTCTTCTCCAAGACCTTCACACCAGCGGAGAGGAATTATTCCATCGGGGACAGGGAGTTGCTAGCCATGAAGTTGGCTTTTTCAGAGTGGAGACACCTCTTGGAGGGAGCTCGCTTTCCCTTCCAAGTCTTCACTGACCACAAGAACTTGGTGTATATACAGACGGCCCAGCGGCTGAATTCTCGCCAGGCTAGATTGGTCCCTGTTCTTCTCCCGGTTCCATTTTACTCTCCATTTTCTCTCTGGGGAGAAGAACATTCGTGCCGACGCTCTCTCCCGCTCCGTAGTGTCATCTGAGGAGGAGGAGGAGGAGCCTCGGCTTATTGTCCCATCTGAGAGCCTGAGAACTGTAGCTCCGGTTTCGCTAGAGTCTGTGCCCCCGGGCAAGACTTTCGTGCCAGCAAATTTGCGACCGGAGGTTCTCTCTTGGGCTCACTCCTCCAGAGTGGGGAGGCATTTTGGGACCAAGAGGACATCCGAGCTTTTGGCGAGAATGTACTGGTGGCCGCATGTGGCCCGAGATGTCAGGGACTATATTCAGGCGTGCGTTTCCTGCGCCCAGAATCGGTCTCCTCGGCAACAGCCGGCTGGGCTGCTTTACCCTCTACCGGTTGCAGACAGGCCCTGGGAGATGGTTGGGATGGACTTTGTGGTGGGCTTACCCAAGTCACGTAGCTGCTCTGTTATTTGGGTTGTCACCGACCATTTCTCTAAGATGGTGCATTTGGTGCCGCTTCCATGGTCACCTTCTACACGGGCCTTGGCGGTGTTGTTCATTAAGCACATTTTCCGATTACATGGTATGCCTGATAAAATTGTCAGCGATCGGGGTCCCCAGTTCGCGTCTCAGTTTTGGAGAGAGCTCTGCCGTTTACTCAGCATAGAGTTGAACCTCTCCTCTGCATACCACCCCGAGACAAATGGGTTGGTGGAGAGAACCAACCAGACTCTGGTGACATATTTGCGACATTTTGTCTCTGCCAGGCAGGATGACTGGGCATCTTTGCTACCTTGGGCGGAATTTGCCTTGAACAACGCTGTAGCCGATTCCACTGGCCAGACTCCTTTTCTCCTTAATTACGGCCAGCATCCACGTGTCCCTGTGCCCATGCCCGTGTCAGCCACCGATTCTAGGGTGGCAGACTGGGCGGTGGAGGCACGTGACATCTGGGACCGCACACAGGATGCCATCCGGGCCTCCAAGGAGAGAATGAGGGTTTCGGCTGATACACATCGGTGCCCCGCTCCGATCTTTGCTCCTGGCGACTTAGTGTGGCTCTCCGCCCGTAACATCAGGCTGCGAGTTGAGTCCACTAAGTTTGCTCCTCGCTACATTGGCACGTGACATCTGGGACCGCACACAGGATGCCATCCGGGCCTCCAAGGAGAGAATGAGGGTTTCGGCTGATACACATCGGTGCCCCGCTCCGATCTTTGCTCCTGGCGACTTAGTGTGGCTCTCCGCCCGTAACATCAGGCTGCGAGTTGAGTCCACTAAGTTTGCTCCTCGCTACATTGGTTAACCCTGTGGTCTACCGCTTGGCTATTCCTCCACGCCTCGGTATCACCGATACTTTTCACGTTTCCCTCTTAAAGCCCGTTCATTTGTCCCGGTTTTCTGAGTCATCTGCCGGGACATCGGGTTCATCCACGGATGAGTTTGAGGTGAATGCTATCGTGGGGTGCAAGGTGGTACGTGGCAAGAAATTTTATCTGGTGGACTGGAAGGGTCACGGCCCAGAGGATAGAACCTGGGAGCCTGTGGAGCACATTCGGGCTCCGCTGCTTATTGCAGCTTTTGAGCGTAGCGAGGCTCAAGGAGGGGGGGGGTCCTAGGAGGGGGGTGATGTTAGGAGTCGAGTTTCCTCTGCTGCACAGGGGCAATCTTGATCCTTGTCTGCTGCGGTCTCCCATTCTGCATCGGCCGCAGCGGGGTCTGCTCAGCGGAGACGTCGCTCCCAGCATTTTGCTGAGGCTGATTCTGTGCAAAGGGTTACTACTGCCTCTTCTGGCTCTCCTATTGTACCCTGCACTGATCTGCAGCGAGCAGGCTTTTCTAAGACTAAGTCCTAATTTACACACACTGAGCATGCCCAGGGCAAGATCTCTCAGTGGAGGTCTAGGGTCACATGCCCAGGTACTGCAGCGACTCCCATTGGTCCTTCTCACGGAAGGTCCTGCAGGTACTAGGACTAAGTTCTGCTTTGCACACTGAGCATGCCCAGGGCACGATCTCTCAGTGGAGATCTAGGGTCACATGCTCAGGTATTGCAGCAATTCCAATATGTGCTTTGCGCCAGTGTGGTTATGCATGTTTGTGTTCAGGGACCCGGATGAAATAAGCCCCTAGAATACCGGCACCTCCGGTGAGGAGATTGTGTGTACGTGATTCAGGGACCCGGCTGAAATAAGCCCCTAGAATACCGGCTCCTCCGGTGAGGAGATTGCGTGTTTTCATAACCACAGACTGCTATCAGTTCGGCAGTAAGCTTGCGTTCCTGTGAGGCTAACAGAGCGCAGTGCTTTCCTCTCTCGGTTGCTCTGTGAAGCTAACAGAGTTGGTATATACCGCCATATAGTGCCACCATTATTTAGCCGCAGGTTCTTTCCTGCACGGTGGATCCCGGGTTGCGAACGCACCAATTCCACTTAATAAATTATATATTTGGTGCGTTCCGCCAATCCTAACACACAGTTCCTGCAAATTACAGTTAGGCAGAGATGGTTTCTAGTGATGAGTGAGCACTAAAATGCTCCGCTGCTTGTTGCTCGGGTCGAGCAGTTAGGAATACTCGGGTACTCGACCCGAGCAACGAGCCCAACGTAAGTCTATGAGAGACCTGAGTATTTTTACCGCGATCACCCCTGGGGGTCCTTTTAAGGTCTAAAAACATCTGAAAATGATGGAAACACTGCTCAAATGACACTGGGACATCATGGGGATAGACCCTGGAAAAGCATTCCTGACTCCTAGTTCACAGATTTAAACCATTTTTTCCGAGATTCATGCCATTTTTCCCGGTGCCACAAAAAATACATTAAAATGAAACAAAAATTGGTTTTGCTTGGAAATATGTCAAGATACATCCTTTGCAGGTCAATGACTTGCCTGTAAGGCCAAATATTTATCCCCTGACCAAAACATTTCCTCCCCCACTTTTGCTTAGTTCAGACGCAGCGTTTTTGAAGCGTTTTTCAACTTTAAAACTTATTTCAACCCATACAAATGCATTCACTGGGAAATGTCATTGTAACATTTAACAACCCTAGCTGGCCATGTGGTGTGTGACACATAAACAGACCCATCTTGTTTCATTTATGGTGAAGGGACTCTTAAAGTCACAGTCAGAGCATATTTTTACTGGTGCAACAGGCAGCATTAATCTTCTTAAAGGGCCATTATTAAACAGTGGGTCTCCTCAGCTGTTGTAGCCTATGCAGTGAGTGGATGGGCTGTCAAGAATAATGACGCACCACAATACCACTGTCATAAGATGTCCAGGGGGGACTGCTGAAAAAGTGTTGCAATGAATTCAAGGCCTGCCCTGCTACCAATTCATATGCACCGCAATAAGCCTTTGAACCCACATACTGGATGGGCCTATGAAAATCCACTTCACAATATGCATTTTGTACTCCCGTACTTCTTTGTTTTACACATTGGCAACAAGGCCAGCCCTGCTGCATAGTCATATGCACCCCATTATGCCTTGGAACCCACATACTGGATAGGCCCATGATAATCCACTTCACAATATGCATTTTGTACTCTGGTACTCCTTTGTTTCACACATTGGCAGCAAGGCCAGCACTGCTGCATAGTCAGTCGTATGTACCCCATTATGCCTTAGAACCCACATACTGGATGGGCCCATGAAAATCCACTCGTATTTTTTAATGGTATGATGGTTCCCTCTTGGCCAAATTCTCCTGTAAATAATTTTGCAATTTTATTTGCCATGTTTTTAACACTAAGGTTCAGATACGGCTTTAAAAAAGGCTAATACTTGCAATACAATGCAATTTTATTGCAAACTACAAAATTCAAGGAATAGTATGATTGAATAGTGTGAGTGCGTACACTTTTGTATATGTCAACATACAAATGTTAATAAGTACATATAAGGATTAGATAAATATAGGGATTAGATAAATATAGTGATTATGTATATATGAAGATTAACAACTACATACAGTATACTTAGATAATCACCAAGAGGCTTTTAAACATCATCCGTTGGAATATCAGAGAAGAAACATCAAGACAGAGAACCTCTGTGAGATTACCTACACTGCATGGGCGTCCCCAATTATGTAGGTATGTATGTACAGGTACCCCAGTTTTGGCATCTGTCTTAGTCATGTTTCTCTGGTCTTTATAGTGTTTTACACTATGTAGTAACTTTAGTTTCACCCACACCTTCATGTGGCCACTTTTTAAGGTTGGACGACACTGAGATATCATGGAGTCATAAGATGAGGGGCCATAAACCCCTAGAAAATAAAAGCCACAAGGATTTAGATCACACCACCACAGGCACAGTTTCAGTAAACCTTAATGTTTTACAATGACAAACAACAAACATATAGAGGCATAGAACTGTTTGTGAAGTGAATAAACAATCATTTATCAAGACTGTGTCACTATGAGCATTGTCTGTCACATCTGTAAATGTTTTACAAGAAATGCAGCTATGTGATTGTCTGAATGCATTCGGTATACAGTATTTCAATCTTGTTTACAAATCGCCATTTGTATATTTGCCATTTGTACATTTGAGGCAGCCAAAGTTATGGCTCTCAAGGAGAGAAACTAATATAGTGGGCAAAGCTATATTTTAATGAATTACTGAGCCAAACTAACAGCATTGCTTTATCAAATTTATATGAAGTATATTGTGTCCAATGTGAGCAACCAGGCAACACAAAAAGGAGCTTTTCAAGTGAGCTCTTTAAGGCACACAAATGTTATGAAGTGGTTGCCAACAAGGATGTGGTTTCACCAAAGTGGGGTATATTTTTAAAAATATACTATTGCCATCACAGCCCCCCTTACCCAAACTTCACCAGCCTATAACAGTACAAAGCACGTTCACCCTGGTGATCTAGTGACAGTTAAACAAGAGACATTGCAGGAGACAGAATTAAGAAGTAAGACAATGTAGTGGTGTGGGTCACTGAGACTTAAAAGGGAGTGCATGAGCTGCCAAACAATTCCCCAATGGGGGTACCTTTTTTACAAATAGACTAGTGCCTTCGCAGGCTCCTTGCCCAAAATTCACCGGCCTATAACAGAACTGAGCACGTTCACCCTGGTGATCTAGTGGCAGTTAAAGGACACATTGCAGGAGACAGAATGAAGAAGTAGGCCCAATATAATGTCATGCCCAATTCCCCAATGTGGGGTCCTTTTTTTTAAAAAAATAAAAGAGTGCCATCACAGCCTCCTTGCCCAAAACGCACCGTACAGAGCACATTCACCCTGGTGATCTAGTGGCAGGTAAAGGACACAATGCAGGAGAGAGACTTAAGAAGTAGGCCCAATGTAGAGGTGTGTGTCTCTTAAACTTGTAATGCAGTGCATGAGCTGCCAAACAATTCCCCAATGGGGGTAACTTTTTAAAAAATAGACTAGTGCCTTCACAGGCCACTTGCCCAAAATTCACCGGTCTATAACAGCACTGAGCACGTTCACCCTGGCCATCTAGTGGCAGTTAAAGGACACATTGCAGGAGACAGACTTAAGACGTAGGCCCAATGTAATGAAATGCCCAATTCCCCAATGTGGGGTCCTGTTTTTACAAAATAAAATAGTGCCTTCACAGTCCCCATGCCCAAAAATCACCGGCATATAACAGTACAGAGCACGTTCACCCTGGTCATCTAGTGGTTCTGGATGATGATGAGGAGGATAAGTAGGAGGATAACAAAAAACTGACCAAATGTGGAAGCGTATTTCCATGTGTGGTTGTGAAGAGGTGCATGAGAATACACCTCCCCAAAAGAGAGAATGTATTTGAGGTTATGTTTCACTGTTTTCACTTGGTGGTATACAGAAGTCTTTCCCAATCCAGCCCTTGTTCATTTTTATAAGAGTCAGCCTGTCAGCATTTTCAGTTGACAGGCTGATGCGCTTATCTGTTATAATTCCACCAGCAGCACTAAAAACCTGCTCTGACAGAGCGCTAGCAGCAGGGCAGGCCTGGACCTCCAAGGCGTAGAGAGCCAGTTCATGTCACGTGTCCAGCTTGGATACCCAATAATTAAAAGGCACAGAGGAATCCCAGAGGATGCTTGCACGATCTGCAAGGTACTCCCTCAGCATCTTATCAAACATTGCACTTCTTGTGACAGCACCCTTTGCCTCTGTGCCAGCATGATGGGAGGGTCTGAGAAAACTGTCCCAGAACTTTGCCATTGTTCCCTGTTATGATTAGGTAATTCAGAACCACAATGGACCTTGAAGTTCAGAGCACACAAAGTGACCTGACAATAACCAAAAGACATAGGACAAGCTCTGAGACGTGGGAACTCTGCTGACCGCAATCCCTAATCCTATCCAACCACACTAGAGGCAGCCGTGGATTGCGCCTAATGCTCCCTATGCAACTCGGCACAGCCTGAGAAACTAGCTAGGCATAAGATAGAAAAACAAGCCTACCTTGCCTCAGAGAAATACCCCAAAGGAAAAGGCAGCCCCCCACATATAATGACTGTGAGTAGAGATGAAAATACAAACGCAGAGATGAAATAGATTTAGCAAAGTGAGGCCCAACTTACTGAACAGACCGAAGATAGGAAAGATAGCTTTGCGGTCAACACAAAACCCTACAAACAACCACGCAGAGGGGCAAAAAGACCCTCCGCACCGACTAACGGTACGGAGGTGCTCCCTCTGCGTCCCAGAGCTTCCAGCAAGCAAGAAAAACCAATAAAGCAAGCTGGACAGAAAAAATAGCAAAACAAAAATAACACAAGCAAAACTTAGCTTATGCAGAGCAGACGGCCACAGGAACGATCCAGGAGGAAGCAAGACCAATACTAGAACATTGACTGGAGGCCAGGAGCAAAGCACTAGGTGGAGTTAAATAGAGCAGCACCTAACGACTTCTTTCATGATCCCAATGGCAGGGGATCACCAAAGGACAAGCATAAAAAACAAAGCAAGCTCTAGGGTGATGGAAACTGAGATGACCGCGATCCTGAACCTCAACACACAACTAGCTGTAGCCGGGGAACGTGCCTACGATGATTCTAGACGTCTCGCGCCAGCCGAAGAACTAACTTTCCCTATTAGAAGAAACACAGACCTCTCTTGCCTCCAGAGAAACACCCCACAGAAATAGCAGCCCCCCACATGTAATGACGGTGAAATGAGAGGAAAGCACATACGTAGTTATGAAAACAGATTCAGCAAAATGAGGCCCGCTAAAGCTAGATAGCAGAGGATACAAAAGTGAACTGCGCGGTCAGCGAAAAACCCTACAAAAAACCATCCTGAAATTACTTGAACTCATGTTCCAACTCATGGAACATGAGGAGTAATATCAGCCCACTAGAGCAACCAGCAAAAAGGAATCACATATCTGCAAGCTGGACTAAGACAAAAATTAAGCAAAACGTGGAACAGGAAAATCAAAAACTTAGCTCGTCCTGAAGAATACAGAAGCGGGAAGCAGAGGTAACAAGACACACTGATTACATTGATAGCCGGCGAGGAAATGACAAGAAAGCCAGGTTAAATAGGAAACTCCCATATCCTGATAGAACAGGTGGACACCAGAGACCGCAGAGAACACAAGTCACCCAGTACCATCTGTAACCACCAGAGGGAGCCCAAAAACAGAATCCACAACAGACTTCACCACATCACCTGAGGAAGGAAACTCAGAAGCCGCAGTACCACTCGTGACCACAGGAGGGAGCTCTGCCACAGAATTCACAACAGTTCCCCTGCCTGAGCTGGATTGCACTTCTGTCTCTCTCGCTAGGACTCCTTGGTTGTACAACAAACTCTGACGTCTGCCAGAGTTCTCACATGGGAATTTTCTAAGTAATTCCGCTACAAGGACCCTCTGGTACTGCAACATTTGAGTACACCTCTCTGCCTCTGGTAGAAGAGATTGAAAGTTCTCCTTGTAGCGTGAGTCTAGAGGTGTAACCAACCAGTAATGAGTTTGTAACTATAACTTGGCACTCAAATCAGTTGTAAGGTGAAGTTTGTTGGTTTTTATTGCACGTCCAGACACAGATTCAATGGTTGGTTAAACGTTTTTGGTCCTAGGTGGACCTTCTTCAGAACAATTCCAATTTATCTGGGTTGCTGGTTTAGACCATATAAATAGAAGGAAGAGGCACCTTCTGGGTTAAAGCTGTGAGGCGTTGCAATATATAGGTGTAGGAGCTTTTGGCATGCTATGCCGCTAAGGAGTGCTGTGGCCCATATTCGGAATGAAGAGATGTAGCGTGGGTGGCGTAGTGCCGCCAGAGAGGACGCGTCAAGAGCCCCTACACCTATATATTGCAAGTCCTCACCCACAGGATGACTGACCATGCTGTCCTCCTCATCCTCATCCTCCTTCTCCCTGTCCTCAGGCCATCCCCTCTGAACAGACAGTATGACAGCTGTGTTTGTAGTACCATCTGTAGTACATAGTAGTGTCCTCCACGATGTATCCCGGGAGGCATAATCTGCACATGATGAAGTGGAACCTTTTCCGTCCATAGCATAATGCCGGGAATGGAAGCGCAACTTGAATTTCCCTGAGTAGGGGGCGTTACATATGAAGAATCTCAGCCATCAGTCAATGACGAACGGCACGCGCACATGAGTAGGTGTGCACGTGCTACTCAGGCGCCTGCGCAGTATGATTAGCTCGGGGATGCGAGCACCGAACTTCCTGTCGGTGCCTTGCGTTTCACCGAGCTCATGTCCATTTGGGGTGGTTGTGGTCCGGAGTCCAGATACTATGCAACACCAGAACCAGAAGAAAGTATGCATTTGAATGCAGGGCGCATTTATAAGGCCGGCCAACATAAGGTAAAATACGCGCAATAGACAGCATCTTCTTGATAGCACTATTTTACTGGCCCCAAGGTTATCCCCTGATGAGGACAACGAAACACGTTGGGACAAGGAGGAGAAAGTATCTACCACTGTGTTTGGAATAAAGGGTGTTTATGAAAACAACATCTACATGGGTAAGATCTTTCTAAATTTGCCCTTCATGCGAAATATGTATGTTATTACAATCCCCTCCATGCTGTGAAGGAGAATGGTAGGAGCAATGAAGATGCATGAGCAAGATTTGATATATGAATAGATTGCTCTACCTGGGATTTTATATTGCTAACATTTGATGACCCCCCATTTTACTGCATATTGATCTTAAGGGACACTCGGTGGTGGGAGAGGATCTCATATGTGGCAAACAGATGGTCCTGTTAATATGGATATAGGAAGTAGTCTGTATGAGTAACTATTAGCTGTTGTGTACATCTGTATTATGTGGAGGATACAATAAGTGTAATACTGTTTGGCTATTAACTGCCCATTAAAAGCTGATGATATAAAGAGAGTACCTGTATATAATATAATATATGTCATATAGGAACGGACTTAAGGATTTACCTTTCATATGTGGCAGACATATGGCCCTGACAATATGGATATAGGATATAGTTTGTATGTATAACTATCAGTGCTGCGTACATCTCGATTGGTTGTACGGAATACAGGGTGGCTGATGATTGCCCATAATAAGCTGACTGCACAAATAGTAGCTTTTCAGAAAACGTTGAACCACGAGGTTAAGCACATTAGCCAAGCAAGGTACGTGTGTGAGCTCACCTTGCCTCAGAGCTGCCACCAGGTTACGGCCATCGTCACACAAGCCCATGCCTGGTTGTAGGTTCAGCGGTGTCATCCAAACATCTGATTGCTCTTTCAGCGCTGTCTACAACTCTTCTGCATTGTGCGGTTTGTCACCTATGCAGATTAGCTTCAGCACAGCCTGTTGCTGATTAGCTGAGGCAGTGCTGCAGTGCTTCCAGCTTCTGACTGATGTGTTGATTTCAGAGATGGAGGATGAAGAGGAGGAGGTGCAGGGCAGGAGCTGTAGACTGTGGGGGCAACCCTGATTGACGTATGGCCAGCAATCCTCGGCATGGGGAGGATGTGTTCCATCCCAAGGTCCGACTGGGTCCCGGCTTCCACTATGTAAACCCAGTGTGCCAGTGAGAAGTACCGTCCCTGCCCACAAGCACTTGTCCATGTGTCTGTGGTTAGGTGGACTTTCCTTGTAACAGCATTGTTGAGGGCACGGGTAATGTTGTGGGACACATGCTGGTGTAATGCCGCTATGGCACACCGGGAGAAATCGTGGCGACTGGGGACAGAGTACCTTTGGATGGCCGCCACCATCAGGTTGCGGAAAGCTTCCGTCTCAACAAGCCTAAAAGGCAGCATTTCTAGCGCAAGCAGAAGAGAAATATTAGAATTGAGGACTGTTGTCTGTGGGGCGTTGGCGGGCTATTTCCGCTTGCGTTCCAAAGACTGAGTTATAGACAACTGAAAGCTGTGCTGGGACAAGGACGTGGACGGGCTTGCTGATGGTGCTGCTTGACTGTGGGCCACAACAGGTGCAGGGCTAGAGACATCTTCACATGCACGGTGTAGAGGGGATTGGCTTCTATGCAAAACAGTGGAAGAAGCAGTGGTGTGACTAGCAGGCAGTAGTCCTGGAGAATGGGGTCGGCCGACAAAGTCGGTTGCTTTGCTGCCATGTGCCTCATCGTGCTGGTGGTGGTCAGGCTGGTTGTTTTTCTACCCCTGCTGATGCAGGCATGGCAGGTGCTGCAAATGGCCTGTTTGGGGTTAAAAAATAACCAGACTCGGGAAGATCTAACAGTTGGAATGGCTACTTCCCTCATGTTGGTGTTACGGGGAATGGATGCACGCCTTCTGTCTGTGGCCACCACACTGCTTCTTCCTGCCTGTTGGGGTGATATGCCTCCTTCCCCATGTGTGCTGCTGCCCTCGCTCTGCATTTCCTCCTGCCATGTTGGGTCAGTCACATAGTCATCCACCACCTCGTCTTCCACATCTGCACCCTGCTCCTCCTCCTGACTTTCTGGCAATTGTGTCTCATCATCGTCCACCTCTTCTGACACTTTCCCACCATCGCCTTCGTGTGACAGCAGCTGGTCAAAGCTTTGGACATGCGATCTCAGCTGTCACCACTTCAAGTTGACCGGCCGAGAGTTCAGAATTTTGAAATGGAAAATTGAACAGCTCTTCAGAGTGTCCAAGTGTGGGATCAGTTGTCTCAGGGCACTCGGCATGGTTGGAGGAAGGAGGATCAGGGTGAGGAATATACGGGCCACACTCACGGCTACTCAGACTTGACCGTGTGGAAGACATGGTGGTGGTGGTAGTGGTGGCTAAGTGACTGGAATCATTATCCGCTATCCAACCAACAACCGTTTCACACTGCTCTGGCCTCAATAGTAGTGTGCTGTGGTCCCCTAGAAACTGGGACAGGAAGGTCGAGCGAGAAGATGTGGGTCTTTGTTGTGGTCCACTTTCACCTTGGCCACAGCCTCATCCTCTGAATGCACCATCATCATCACGTCCACTTCCCCGTCCCTTGCCCATTTTAAAAGGACTACAGCACTATTTCAAATGCTTAAACACAAATATATTTATTAGTAGCGAAATAATATCTGATCAGTATGCCTGCAAATCTACGATTTTTCAAACCCAAACACCAGGCAAGCCTGAGCCTGACATAACAGACTGTATTCAATTTTTGGGGGCTTTTTCGTGAATTTAATTTATGCAAAATAGTGCTGTATATACAGTAAGTAGAGTAACAGACAGCAAAAAAAAGGGGTACACTGGCCTACAATGACCAAATTTGAGCACACAGATATATGAGGGCTCTCACGGAAATACCACACTGGCAAATATGAGCCCTTTTTATTTTTTTCATGCTAAATAGTGCTGTATGTAAGTTCGATAACAGACAGCAAATAAAAGTGGTCCTCCAGCCTACAATGACCAAACTTGGAGCACAGAGGTATATGAGGGCTCCCACAGAAATACATGCTGGCAAATATGTGCCCTTTTTATTTTAATTATGCTTAATAGTGCTGTTTATAATTTTAGTAACAGACAGCAAAAAAGTGGTCCTCTGGCCTACAATGACCAAACTTGGAGCACGAAGATATATGATGGCTGTCACGGAAATTCAACACTGGCAAGTATGTGCCCTTTTTATTTTTTTTTTTATGCTAAATAGAGCTGTCTGTTAATTTCAGTAACAGACAGCAGAAAAAGTGGTCCTCCGGCCTACAATGACCAAACTTGGAGCACAGAGATATATGAGGGCTCTCACGGAAATATCACACTGACAAATATTTGCCCTTTTTATATTTCTTATGCTAAATAGTGCTGTATTAAATTTCAGTAACAGACAGCAAAAAAAGGGGTACACCGGCCTACAATCACAAAACTTGGAGCACTCAGATATATGAGGGCTGTCATGGAAATACTACACTGGCAAATATGTGGCCTTTTTGTAATTTTGGAAGCTAAATAGTGCTGTATAGAATTAGAGTCTCAGACAGCAAAAAAAGTGTCCACTGGCCTACAATGCCCAAAGTTGGAGCACGCAGATATAGGAGTCCTTTTTCGGTGAATTTAAAACACACACAAAAAAAAGTGGCACAAAGCTAACACCAGGGGTGGATTAAGGGTAGCCAGGGCCCCGGGCTGCTCAGACACTGTGTGTGCCCCCCGGTCATGTCACGGGGTCATGCGATGGGGTCATGCAACGGGGTCCTCATATGCCTGAACCAGATTATTCCAGAAAAATAGTTGCTATTTGAAACTATAACCTGTCAAACATCCATTGATCTAGTCAATTTACCCTTCAGTTCAGTATATAGTATATAGTGTTTAGTGTCAGTGTATAGGTCACACTGACTCACCAGTGACATCTCTAGGTGAAGTCTTTCATCTTTCATCCAACACAGACCGCTATCACTTCATCCAGCCAGTACTCGTCTCTGCAGGAAATAACACAGCTATCTTGAGCTCCGCTTGCAGAACACATTACTTAATTTTTCCCAACTTCTACATTACACCACATGAAGAAAAATAGGCAACATAGTGTCACTCTACACAGTAACAGGACCGCCCTCTCCATTTAAAACAGTATACTCAAAAAATAAAATAAATCCATCACTTTAGTAATAATATCCCTTAATTAGCCCCTATGATAATAATATCATCCCCCATCCTGGCCCTGTGTATCTCATTCCTAGCTTCAGCCATATGTTCTCTCATCCTGCCCTCATGAGCATCCATTCTGCCCCATATGATCTCCCCATCCTGCCCCATCAGTCTCTATCGTATCCATCCTGCCCCATGATCCTGCACAATCTGTTTCCAATCCTGCCCCATGTCTTTCATTCTGCCCCATGTCTCCAATCATACCCTGTATCTACATTCTACCCATGTCTCCAGTCCGGCCCTCAGTGTGTCCAGCATCCGGCTCCCAGTGTGTCCAGCATCCTGCTTCCAGTGTGTCCAGCATCCTGCCCCCACTGTGTCCAGCATCTCTGCCCCAGTGTGTCCAGCATGTTGCCCCCAGTGTCTCCAGCTTATTGCCCCCAGTGTGTCCAGCATTCTGCCCCAGTGTGTTCAGCATATTGCCCCCACTGTGTCCAGCAATCTGCCCCAGTATGTCCAGCATATTGCCCCAGTGTGTCCAGCAATCTGCCCCAGTGTCTGACTCCAGCATATTGCCCCCAGTGTCCAGCAATCTGCCCCAGTGTGTCGAGCATTATCCCCAGTGTGCCAGCAATCTGCCCCAGTGTGTCCAGTCCAGCATATTACCCCCCAGTGTGTTCAGCAATCTGCCCCAGTATGTCCAGCAATCTGCCCCAGTGTCTGACTCCAGCATATTGCCCCCAGTGTGTCCAGCAATCTACCCCAGTGTGTCCAGCATTGCCCCCAGACAGTGTGTCCAGCAATCTGCCCCAGTGTGTCCAGCATTGCCCCCAGTGTGTCCGACTCCAGCTATTTGACCCAGTATGTCCAGCATATTGCCCCAGTGTGTCCAGCAATCTGCCCCAGTCTCTGACTCCAGCATATTGCCCCCAGTGTGTCCAGCAATCTGCCCCAGTATGTCCAGCATATTGCCCCAGTGTGTCCAGCAATCTGCCCCAGTGTCTGACTCCAGCATATTGCCCCCAGTGTGTCCAGCAATCTGCCCCAGTGAGTCCAGCATATTGCCCACAGACAGTGTCCAGCATTCCGGCCCGCCCGGGCCCCCTGGATTGCTGTTCGCAACCCCCCCCAAAAAAAAAAAGAATTTTCCTCACCTGACCTGTGCGGCGAGCTCCCTCAGCAGCACCTGCGGCCGACTTCAGCTGCCAGCCTCCAATTGGCTGGTGGCTGTTGTTAACTATTGACGTGTGGGTGCGCGCCCGCACGTCAATAGGTGAAACTGCCGCATCGCCGGTAGGGGCCAGGTGAGCAGATGAGATGGGGCCCGATGCAGTAATGCCCTGATGGCGGCGGGCGTTATGATCCGGTGACCTTGGAGCCGCATGAATAACTTTCACTGGAGTAGGTGGTAACTGTACAGACCGCAAATCCTGATCTAACACCGCAACTAGAAGTAGCCGTGGGGTGTGCCCAACAAACCCTAGACACCTCGTCACAGCTGGAGGACTAAATACCCCTATAGATGGAAATAGGAATACTATCTTGCCTCAGAGCAGAACCCCAAAGGATAGGCAGCCCCCCACGAATATTGACTGTGAGTAGGAGAGGAAAGACACACACAGGCAGAAAACAGAATTTAGCAAAAGAGGCCACTCTAGCTAAAATAGGAAAGATTAGGACAGAATACTGTGCGGTCAGTATAAAACCCTTCCAAAAATATCCACAGCAGATTATACAAAAAATTCATCCAACTAACTAAAGACGTGGAACGTATATCTGCAACTCCTGAGAATCCTACACACAGAGCAGAAATACAATCAAAAATCCAGCACACAGCATGTGTGCCAAGGAAAAAAAACCAGACACTAATCTTTGCTGAATTGGCAGCTAAGCAGGAGAAACCAGACAGAGGTCCAACACCTCCCAAAACCATTGACAACTGGCAAGGACTAATGAATCCTGCAAACCTAAATACCCCAGTCAGAATTGCAATCAGCAGATACACCTGACCAAGACTGCAGCCCAGGGACAACTGAATTACCATCTACAACCACCGGAGGGAGCCCAAAAGCAGAATTCACAACAGGCGGGCAATCTGAGCGGTAGCCCAGGGCCCCCCAAACCACTGGGCCCTGGGCTACCGCCCAGATTGACCCTATTATAATCCGCCCCTGAGTCCAGTGCCAGAGGCAGCAAAGCAACCTCAAAACATCAGGGAACCTCCACCATGTTTGGCTGTAGGGACTGTGTTCTTTCCTTTGAATGCCTCTTTTTTTTCTCCTGTAAACTCTATGTTGATGCCTTTGCCCAAAAAGCTCTACTTTTGTCTCATCTGACCAGAGAACATTCTTCCAAAACGTTTTAGGCTTTTTCAGGTAAGTTTTGGCAAACTCCAGCCTGGCTTTTTTATGTCTCGGGGTAAGAAGTGGAGTCTTCCTGGGTCTCCTACCATACAGTCCCTTTTCATTCAGACGCCGACGGATAGTACGGGTTGACACTGTTATACCCTCGGACTGCAGGGCAGCTTGAACTTGTTTGGATGTTAGTCGAGGTTCTTTATCCAACATCCGCACAATCTTGCATTGAAATCTCGTCAATTTTTTTTTTCCGTCCACATCTAGGGAGGTTAGCCACAGTGCCATGGGCTTTAAACTTCTTGATGACACTGCGCACGGTAGACACAGGAACATTCAGGTCTTTGGAGATGGACTTGTAGCCTTGAGATTGCTCATGCTTCCTCACAATTTGGTTTCTCAAGTCGTCAGACAGTACTTTGGTCTTCTTTCTTTTCTCCATGCTCAATGTGGTACACACAAGGAGATAGGACAGAGGTTGAGTCAACTTTAATCCATGTCAACTGGCTGCAAGTGTGATTTAGTTATTGCCAACACCTGTTAGGTGCCACAGGTAAGTTACAGGGGCTGATAACTACACAAATTAGAGAAGCATCACATGATTTTTCGAACAGTGCCAATACTTTTGTCCACCCCCTTTTTTATGTTTGGTGTGGAATTATATCCAATTTGGCTTTAAGACAATTTTTTTGTGTTTTTTCATTTAAGACAAATTAAATGAAGATAATAATACCAAAGAATTTGTGTTTGCAATCATTTTCAGGAAGAAAATAAGTATTATCTGACAGAATTGCAGGGATGTCAATACTTTTGGCCATGACTGTATCTGTGTGTCATCTCCTCCTGCATTAGACCTCGTTCACAAGTTATTTGCTCAGTATTTTTACCTCAGTATTTGTAAGCTAAATTGGCAGCCTGATATATCCCCAGCCAACAGGAAGCCCTTCCCCCTGGTAGTATATATTAGCTCACAAATACACATAACAGACAGGTCATGTGACTGACAGCTACCGGATTTCCTATATGGTACATTTGTTCCTCTTGTAGTTTGTCTGCTTATTAATCAGATTTTTATTTTTGAAGGATAATACCAAACTTATGTGTGTTTTAGGGCGAGTTTCATGTGTCAAATTGTGTGTGTTGAGTTGCGTGTGGCGACATGCATGTAGCGATTTTTGTGAGATGAGTTTTGTGTGGCGACATGTGTGTAGCAACTTTTTGTGTGTCGAGTTGCATGTGACAAGTTAGTGTAGTAAGTTGTGTGCAGCAATTTTTGCGCATGGTGAGTTTTGCGCGTGGCGACTTTTATGTATGGTGCGTTCTGAGTATGTGTAAGTTTTGTGTGAGGCAACTTTTGCATGCGTTGCAACTTTTGTGCATGTGGCAATTTTTCCGGAAGTTTTGCGTGTGACAAGTTTTCCATGAGGTGAGTTTTGCACGTGTGGCTAGTTTTGCGTGAGCCTAGTTTTGTATGTGGCGAAATTTGCGCGTGGCGAGTTTTGAGCAGTGACTTTTGTGTTTCGACTTTTATGTGGCTAGGTTTGTTATGACCTGGTGGTTAGGAGCACCCGGAATGACCTGATAGTTAAACCTCATACAGGACGAGCTCTGGGATGTGGGAGCTCTGCTGACCGCAAGCCCTAATCCTATCACACACACTAAAAATAGCCGTGGAGCGCTCCTGACCAGACCTAGGCGCCTCGTCACAGCCTAAGAACTATCTAGCCCTAGAGATAGAAAATAAAGCCTACCTTGCCTCAGAGAAATAACCCAAAGGTAAGGAAGCCCCCCACATATATTGACTGTGAGTAAAGATGAAAGTCACAAGCGCAGAAATGAAACAAGTTTCAGCAAAGGGAGGCCAGACTTACTAAATAGACAGAGGATAGGAAAGGTAACTTTGCGATCAGCACAAAAACCTACAAAAGACCACGCAGAGTGTGCAAAAAGGACCTCCGCACCGACTCACGGTGCGGAGGGGCCACTCTGCATCCCAGAGCTTCCAGCTAGCAAGACAAAATCATGATAACCAGCTTGACAAGAAAACAGTGAACAAATAAAGACTATCAGGAACTTAGCATCTGCAGGAGAAGGCAGGTCACCAGAGAGATCCAGGAGCGAACTGAAGCAATGCAAAAAACATTGACAGCTGGCATGGAGTAACGATCTGAGAGGAGTTAAATAGAGCAGCCAACCAAAGGATAAACCACGTCACCTGTTTAAGGAACCTCAGAAGCAGCAGCTTCACACATAGCCACCAGAGGGAGCCCATAGACAGACCTCGCCGAAGTACCATTCACGACCACAGGAGGGAGCTCGACAACAGAATTCACAACGGTACCCCTTCCTTGAGGAGGGGTCACCGAACCCTCACCAGAGCCCCCAGGCCGATCAGGATGAGCCAAATGAAAGGCACGAACAAGATCGGCAGCATGAACATCAGAGGCAAAAACCCAGGAATTATCTTCCTGACCATAACCCTTCCACTTGACCAGGTACTGGAGTTTCCGTCTCGAAACACGAGAATCCAAAATCTTCTCCACCACATACTCCAACTCCCCCTCGAACCAACACCGGGGCAGGAGGATCAACGGAGGGAACCATAGGCGCCACGTATCTCCGCAACAACGACCTATGGAACACATTATGGATGGCAAAAGAAGCTGGAAGGTCCAAATGAAATGACACAGGATTAAGAACTTCAGAAATCTTATATGGACCAATGAAACGAGGCTTAAACTTAGGAGAGGAAACCTTCATAGGAACGTGACGAGATGACAACCAAACCAAATCCCCAACACGAAGTCGGGGACCAACACAACGCCGGCGGTTAGCGAAACGTTGAGCCTTCTCCTGGGACAATGTCAAATTATCCACCATATGAGTCCAAATCTGCTGCAACCTGTCCACCACCGCATCCACACCAGGACAGTCCGAATGCTCAACCTGCCCTGAAGAAAAACGAGGATGGAAACCAGAATTACAGAAAAACGGAGAAACTAAAGTAGCCGAGCTGGCCCGATTATTAAGGGCGAACTCAGCCAAAGGCAAGAAGGACACCCAATCATCCTGATTAGCAGAAACAAAGCATCTCAGATATGTCTCCAAAGTCTGATTAGTTCGTTCGGTTTGGCCATTAGTCTGAGGATGGAAAGCCGAAGAAAAAGACAAATCAATGCCCATCTTAGCGCAAAAGGACCGCCAAAAGCTCGAAACAAACTGGGAACCTCTGTCCGAGACAATGTTCTCCGGAATGCCATGCAAACGAACCACATGCTGGAAAAACAAAGGCACCAAATAAGAGGAGGAAGGCAATTTAGACAAGGGTACCAAATGGACCATCTTAGACAAGCGATCACAAACCACCCAAATGACCAACATCTTTTGAGAAACAGGGAGATCAGAAATAAAATCCATGGAAATATGCGACCAGGGCCTCTTCGGGATCGGCAATGGCAAAAGCAACCCACTGGCACGAGAACAGCAGGGCTTAGCCCGAGCACAAGTCCCACAGGACTGCACAAAAGAACGCACATCCCGTGACAAAGAAGGCCACCAAAAGGATCTAGCCACCAAATCTCTGGTACCAAAGATTCTAGGATGACCAGCCAACACTGAACAATGAATCTCAGAGATAACTCTACTAGTCCATCTATCAGGGACAAACAGTTTCTCCGTAGGACAACGGTCAGGTCTATCAGCCTGAAACTTTTGCAGCACACGCCGCAAATCAGGGGAAATGGCAGACAAAATTACCCCTTCTTTAACCCCTATCTGACCTCGGACGGGATAGTACGTCCGAGGTCAGATCCCCTGCTTTGATGCAGGTGTCCGCGGTAAGCCCACACCAAAGCCGGGACATGTCAGCTGTTTTGAACAGCTGACATGTGCCCGTGATAGGCGTGGGCAGAATCGCGATCTGCCCGCACCTATTAACTAGTTAAATGCCGCTGTCAAATGCAGACAGCGGCATTTAACTACCGCATCCGGCCGGGCGGCCGGAAATGACGTCATCGCCGACCCCCGTCACATGATCGGGGGTCGACGATGCATCTCCATTGTAACCATAGAGGTCCTTGAGACCTCTATGGTTACTGATCACCGGTGGCTGTGAGCGCCACCCTGTGGTCGGCACTCACAGCACACCTCCATTTCTGCTACATAGCAGCGATCAGCAGATCGCTGCTATGTAGCAGAGCCGATCGCGTGGTGCCTGCTTCTAGCCTCCCATGGAGGCTATTGAAGCATGGCAAAAGTTAAAAAAAAAAGTTGAAAAAAATGTTAAAAAAATAAAAAAAATATAAAAGTTTAAATCACCCCCCTTTCGCCCCAATCAAAATAAATCAATAAAAAAAATATAAAATCTACGCATATTTGGTATCGCCGCGCTCAGAATCGCCCGATCTATCAAAAAAAAAAAGCATTAACCTGATCGCTAAACAGCGTAGCGGGAAAAAATTCAAAACGCCAGAATTACGTTTTTTTGGTCGCCGCGACATTGCATTAAAATGCAATAACGGGCGATCAAAAGAACGTATCTGCACCGAAATGCTATCATTAAAAACGTCATCTCGGCACACAAAAAAGAAGCCCTCAAGCGACCCCAGATCACGAAAAATGGACATGCTACAGGTATCGGAAAATGGCGCAATTTTTTTTTTTTTTTTAGCAAAGTTTAGAATTTTTTTTCACCACTTAGATAAAAAATAACCTAGTCATGTTAGGTGTCTATGAACTCGTACTGACCTGGAGAATCATAATGGCAGGTCAGTTTTAGCATTTAGTGAATTTAGCAAAAAAGCCAAACAAAAAACAAGTGTGGGATTTGCCTTTTTTTGCAGATTCACCGCACTTGGAATTTTTTTCCCGTTTTCTAGTACACGACATGCTAAAACCAATGATGTTGTTCAAAAGTACAACTCGTCCCGCAAAAAATAAGCCCTCACATGGCCAAATTGACGGAAAAATAAAAAAGTTATCGCTCTTGGAAGAAGGGGAGTGAAAAACGAAAAATCCCAAGGTCATGAAGGGGTTAAGAATACCCGCCGGCTCCGGAACACCCGGAGAGTCAGGCACAAAACTCCTTGACAGGGCGTCAGCCTTCACATTCTTAGATCCCGGAAGGTATGAAACCACAAAATCAAAACGGGAGAAAAAGAGCGACCATCGAGCCTGTCTAGGATTCAACCGTTTGGCAGACTCGAGATAAGTTAAATTCTTGTGATCAGTCAAGACCACCACGCGATGTTTAGCTCCTTCAAGCCAATGTTGCCACTCCTCGAATGCCCACTTCATGGCCAACAACTCTCGATTGCCCACATCATAATTGCGCTCAGCAGGCAAGAATTTTCTAGAAAAGAAGGCACAGGGTTTCATTACCGAGCCATCAGAACTTCTTTGTGACAAAACAGCCCCTGCTCCAATTTCAGAAGCATCAACCTCAACCTGAAAAGGGAGCGAAACATCTGGCTGGCACAACACAGGGGCAGAAGCAAAACGACGCTTCAACTCCTGAAAAGCCTCTACAGCCGCAGAGGACCAATTGACCACATCAGCACCTTTCTTGGTCAAATCAGTCAACGGTTTAGCAATACTGGAAAAATTAGCGATGAAGCGACGATAAAAATTAGCAAAGCCCAGGAATTTCTGCAAGCTCTTCACAGATGTCGGCTGAGTGCAATCGTAAATGGCCTGAACTTTATCAGGGTCCATCTCGATAGTAGAAGGGGAAAAAATGAAACCCAAAAATGAAACCTTCTGAACTCCAAAGAGACACTTTGACCCCTTCACAAACAAGGAATTCGCACGAAGGACCTGGAACACCATTCTGACCTGCTTCACATGAGACTCCCAATCATCCGAAAAGACCAAAATGTCATCCAAATATACAATCATGAATCTATCCAGGTACTCTCGGAAGATGTCATGCATAAAGGACTGAAACACAGATGGAGCATTAGAAAGCCCGAATGGCATAACCAGGTACTCAAAATGGCCCTCGGGCGTATTAAATGCCGTTTTCCATTCATCACCCTGTTTAATTCGCACAAGATTATACGCACCACGAAGATCTATCATGGTGAACCAACTAGCCCCAACAAATCAGACAGCAGCGGCAAAGGATACTGAAATTTGACTGTGATTTTATTAAGAAGGCGGTAATCAATACAAGGTCTCAAAGAACCATCCTTCTTGGCCACAAAAAAGAACCCTGCTCCCAATGGTGACGACGACGGACGAATATGATCCTTCTCCAAGGATTCCTTTATATAACTCCGCATAGCGGCGTGCTCTGGCACAGATAAATTAAACAGACGGCCCTTAGGAAACTTACTACCAGGAATCAAATTAATAGCACAGTCGCAATCCCTATGAGGAGGTAGGGCACCAGATTTGGGCTCTTCAAATACATCCCAGTAATCTGATAAGAACTCAGGGACTTCAGAAGGAGTGGAAGGCGAAATTGACAGCAATGGAACATCACCATGTACCCCCTGACAACCAGCTGGACACAGACATAGATTTCCAATCCAACACAGGATTATGGACCTGTAGCCATGGCAACCCCAAAACGACCACATCATGCAGATTATGCAACACCAAAAAGCGAATATCCTCCTGATGTGCAGGAGCCATGCACATGGTCAATTAAGTCCAGTACTGAGGCTTATTCTTGGCCAAAGGCGTAGCATCAATTCCTCTCAATGGAATAGGATACTGCAAGGGCTCCAAGAAAAAACCACAGCGCCTGGCAAACTCCAAGTCCATCAGATTCAGGGCAGCACCTGAATCCACAAATGCCATTACAGAATAGGACGACAGAGAGCAAATCAGAAAAACGGACAAAAGAAATTTAGACTGTACCGTACCAATGATGGCAGACCTAGCGAACCGCTTAGTGCGCTTAGGACAATCGGAGATAGCATGAGTGGATTCACCACAGTAAAAACACAGCCCATTCCGACATCTGTGTTCTTGCCGTTCAGCTCTGGTCAAAGTCCTATCACACTGCATAGGCTCAGGCCTATGCTCAGAGAATACCGCCAGATGGCGCACAGCTTTGCGCTCACGCATGCGCCGATCGATCTGAATGGCCAAAGACATAGACACATTCAGACCAGCAGGCGTGGGAAATACCACCATGACATCCTTAAGGGCTTCAGAAAGACCCTTTCTCAAAATTGCCGCCAGGGCACATTCATTCCACTGAGTAAGCACAGACCACTTTCTAAACTTCTGACAGTACACCTCCGCTTCATCCTGACCCTGACACAAAGCCAGCAAGATTTTCTCTGCCTGATCCACTGAATTTGGTTCATCATAAAGCAATCCATGAGCCAGAAAAAACGCATCAACATCACGCAATGCAGGATCTCCTGGCGCAAGGGAAAATGCCCAGTCTTGAGGGTCACCACGCAACAAAGAAATAATAATTTTTACCTGTTGAACGGGGTCACCAGAGGAGCGGGGTTTCAAAGCTAGAAACAGTTTACAATTATTTTAGAAATTCAAGAACCTAGATCTATCCCCAGAAAATAAGTCAGGAATAGGAATTCTAGGCTCTAACATAGGATTCTGAACCACAAAATCTTGAATATTTTGTACCCTTTCAGTGAGATGATCCACACTAGAGGACAGAGCTTGAATGTCCATATCTACACGTGTCCTGAACCACCCAAAGGTCTAGGGGAAAAGAAAGACAAAACACAGTGCAAAGAAAAAAAAATGGTCTCAGAAGTTCTCTTATCCCTCTATTGAGATGCATTAATACTTTGGGCCAGCTGTACTGTTATGACCTGGTGGTTAGGAGCACCCGGAATGACCTGATAGTTAAACCTCATACAGGACGAGCTCTGGGATGTGGGAGCTCTGCTGACCGCAAGCCCTAATCCTATCACACACACTAAAAATAGCCATGGAGCGCTCCTGACCAGACCTAGGCGCCTCGTCACAGCCTAAGAACTATCTAGCCCTAGAGATAGAAAATAAAGCCTACCTTACCTCAGAGAAATTCCCCAAAGGTAAGGAAGCCCCCCACATATATTGACTGTGAGTAAAGATGAAAGTCACAAACGCAGAAATGAAACAAGTTTCAGCAAAGGGAGGCCAGACTTACTAAATAGACAGAGGATAGGAAAGGTAACTTTGCGATCAGCACAAAAACCTACAAAAGACCACGCAGAGTGTGCAAAAAGGACCTCCGCACCGACTCACGGTGCGGAGGGGCCACTCTGCATCGCAGAGCTTCCAGCTAGCAAGACAAAATCATGATAACCAGCTGGACAAGAAAACAGTGAACAAATAAAGACTATCAGGAACTAAGCATCTGCAGGAGAAGGCAGGTCACCAGAGAGATCCAGGAGCGAACTGAAGCAATGCAAAAAACATTGACAGCTGGCATGGAGTAACGATCTGAGAGGAGTTAAATAGAGCAGCCAACCAAAGGATAAACCACGTCACCTGTGTAAGGAACCTCAGAAGCAGCAGCTTCACTCATAGCCACCAGAGGGAGCCCATAGACAGAACTCGCCGAAGTACCATTCACGACCACAGGAGGGAGCTCGACAACAGAATTCACAACAGAGGTTGGTGAATGTGTGGTGAAATGTGTGCTGAGGGTGGTATATGTGTTCAAGCACGTGGTAGTGTGTGGCGCATTTTGTGTGTGTGTTCATATCCCCATGTGTGGTGAGTATCCCATGTCGGGGCCCCACCTTAGCAACTGTATGGTATATACTCTTTGGCGCCACCACTCTCATTCTTTAAGTCCCCCTTGTTCACATCTGGCAGCTGTCAATTTGCCTCCAACACTTTTCCTTTCACATTTCCCCATTATGTAGATAGGGGCAAAATTGTTTGGTGAATTGGAAAGCGCGGGGTTAAAATTTTGCCTCACAACATAGCCTATGATGCTCTCGGGGTCCAGACGTGTGACTGTGCAAACGTTTATGGCTGCAGCTGTGACGGTGCAGATGCCAATCCCGGACATACACACACACACACAACACACATACACACACACACACACACACATTCAGCTTTATATATTAGATTGAGAGTCCTCTGTGGTTGATACCTTTTAATAGCTAACTGAAAAGATGGTAACAGATTGCAAGCTTTCAAGACTACTCAGGTATCTTCATAAGGCATAGACTAATACAAATTCTGAAGAATAGCATATTTATGCACAACACAGCACAGAAAAATGCCATAGATAAGACAGGTGACGTGAAGCAGAATTACCATTATGTGAGTGCTAAACAATTATGTCCATAAATATTGTAGCAGTTCATAGATAAGGATTGTGAATGTTTTATTGTCCTCTGATTGGGGCCTGGTTCTATGTTATGGTGACCCCACATGGTCTGAGGAGCAAATTCCTTAATTGATGTAAAATGACATAAATCCATGCGACACATTCATTTCTGCACTGAGTGTGTCAAAGGACATCATCAGCTTATATTCCCAGATCCTTTGGTCTCACTGAGATTTGAAGTTGCCATTAAATACAAGTCATTTCATGTCCATAATGCTATGATCAGGGAGACAAAAATGTATTGCCACAGGTAGATCCATTCTTTTTTCTCTTATTGTATGGCGATAAGAGTTCATCCTTGTTCTCAGTTTCTTCCCTGTCTCCCGTACATACAGACCCCCAGTTGGACATTTAGTACAAATAATTAAGTACACCACATTAGAAGTGACGCAGCTGAAAGTTCCTAGTATCTTGTAGGAGTCGGATCCTACACAGGACTATTACAAGGAACCAAACAAGTTAGTATCTTGTCTGCCCGACAAATGCATAAGAGCCGAAGACCTGATACCAGAAAGTCCAAGAACAGGGACATTCTACATGCTTCCCAAAATCCACAAATTGGGAAATCCAGGAAAACCAATTATTTCATGTGTGGGCACCCTTACTGAGCAGGTATCTGGAAGTGTAGAGGGTATTCTTAAACCCCCTGGTAAAGGATACACCCAGCTTCATTCAGGACACAACTGACCCATTGAATAAACTATCAGCAATAGGTCCTCTACCAGAAGAAGCCATCCTGGCCACCATTGATGTGGAATCTTTGTACTATAATATACCACACCAGCATGGATTAAATGCTTGCAAATTCTTCTTGGAAAACACAGGGACTGATGCTGATTCTGTGGTGAAACTTATAAAATTCATCCTCACCCGCAATTACTTTGAATTTGACAACAAGATATATCTACAGGAGACTGGCACAGCAATGGGAAGTAAAATGGCCCCACAGTATGCAAATCTTTTCATGGCCAATCCAAACTGAAGAGATATGACACCCGCACTGCCGTAATTAGTTAGACCCTTGTGACTCAGGGGTATATGCAATGTACCGTATATGCCTTTTGCCAAGCTTGAAAGCGACTTTTTGTCCTCATGTCCCATAAGGCCTCTGGCCTACTACTGCTACATTGATGATATTTTAATCATCTGGATGGAGTCTGAGCCACAGCTAAAGAACAGTTTAATCAATTTCATCCAACGATGAACTTGACACTCAACTACTCCTGCACTGAAATTAACTTTTTGGACACCATAATTAAGCTGCAGAACAATGAAACAGAGACATCCCTGAATCAGAAGCCAATTGACCGTCCAACATACCTTAAATGGGACAGTTTCCATCCAAAACACATAAAAAATTCTATTGTCTACAGCCAAGCCATCAGATACAATCGGATATATTAGAACCCCATGGATAGGGATGAACACCTTGGTCACCTCAGAAAGACCTTTTTGAATCAGGGCTACCATCCAAGAACAATTCAAAACCAAAGTACAAGAGCTACCAGAATATCAAGGAATCACCTGCTACATTACAAAGCTAAAGAAGAAAATAATCGAGTGCCTCTAGTAGTCACCTACAATCCAAATCTGGAGGTGCTAAGCGGAGCTGCACGGAAATTATAACCTTTACTACAAAAAGATGCCAGTTTACAATTCATTTTTCCAGACCTCCCACTACTGTGTTTTAGGCAGCCCCCAAATCTAAGAAGCATCATTGTCAGAAGCTCGCTGTCCTCTCCAACAGCTGCAGGAACCTTTCCTTGCAACCAGAAAAAATTTAAAACCTGTCCATTTATAATGACTAGGGTTGAGCGAAACGGATCGGTCATTTTCATAAGTCGCCGACTTTTGGCAAAGTCGGGTTTCATGAAACCCGACCCGATCCCTGTGTGGGGTCGGCCACGCAGTCGGCGACCTTCGCGCCAAAGTCGCGTTTCATATGACGTGTTCAGCGCTATTTCTCAGCCAATGAAGGTGGACGCAGAGTGTGGGCAGCGTGATGACATAGGTCCTGGTCCCCACCATTTTAGAGAAGGGCATGGCAGTGATTGGCTTGCTTTCAGCGGCGTCACAGGGGCTATAAAGGGGCGTGCACTCCGATTGCCATCTTACTGCTGCTGATCTGAGCATAGGGAGAGGTTGCTGCCGCTTCGTCAGAATCAGGGATAGCGTTAGGCAGGGTACATTAACCCCCAAACCGCTTGTGCTGTAGCGATTTCCACTGTCCAACACCACCTTTTCTTTGCAGGAACAGTGGAGGCTAGATTTTTCTTCATCAGCTCTGTAGCTTATTGGGCTGCCCTAGAAGGCTCCCTGATAGCTGCATTGCTGTTTGTACGCCGCTGTGCAAACCAACTGCTTTTTTCAAAGCACAAATCCTTTTGCTTCTTCCTTTCTGCACAGCTATCTTGTTTCTTTGTCCGCACTTTTGTGTGCAGCAGTCCTTTTTATTGCTGTCTGCCATACTTTTCTGAGATTACTGTAGGGAGATAGTAATTGTAGTACAGTCCCTTTTATATATATATATATATATATATATATATATATATATATATATATATATATATATATATCTTCAAGCCACTTTCTGCCACAAACTATACTGTAATACAGTGGGCCTGATTTATTCACAAAGAGGGGGAGATTAATATTGGCAAATCTGCATCTGTGCCAGTCCTGCCTGTGGTATCTCTCTGTCATTTTCTGCCACAGAAAATATATTGTAATACGGTGGGCCAGATTTATTCACTAGTCTCCCAGAAACAATTAAAAAGTGGGAGATTAATATTGGCAAATCTGCATCTGTGCCAGTCCTCTCTGTGGTATCTCTCTGTCATTTTCTGCCACAGAAAATATACTGTAATACAGTGGGCCAGATTTATTTACTAGTCTCCGAGAAAAAATAAAAAAGGGGGAGATTAATATTGGCAAATCTGCATCTGTGCCAGTCCTGTCTGTGGTATCTGCCTGTCATTTTCTGCCACAGAAACTATACTGTAATACAGTGAGCCTGATTTATTCACTGGTCTCCCATTAAAAAAGAGGGGGATATCAATATTGGCAAATCTGCATCTGTGCCAGTCCTGTCTGTGGTATCTGTCACTCATTTTCTGCCACATAAACTATACTGTAATACAGTGGGCCAGATTTATTCACTGGTCTCCCATAGAAAAAAAAGAGGGGGAGATTAATATTGGCAAATCTGCATCTGTGCCAGTCCTGTCTGTGGTATCTGTCACTCATTTTCTGAAACAGAAAATATACTGTAATACAGTGGGCCAGATTTATTTACTAGTCTCCGAGAAAAAATAAAAAAAGGGGGAGATTAATATTGGCAAATCTGCATCTGTGCCAGTCCTGTCTGTGGTATCTGTCTGTCATTTTCTGCCACAGAAACTATACTGTAATACAGTGGGCCTGATTTATTCACTGGTCTCCCATATAAAAAAAGAGGGGGAGATTAATATTGGCAAATCGGCATCTGTGCCAGTCCTGTCTGTGGTATATGTCACTCATTTTCTGCCACAGAAACTATACTGTAATACAGTGAGCCTGATTTATTCACTGGTCTCCCATATAAAAAAGAGGGGGAGATTAATATTGGCAAATCTGCATCTGTGCCAGTCCTGTCTGTGGTGTTGTGAATTCCGCTCTTGGGCTCCCTTCGGTGGTTGTAAGTGGCACTTTTGTGAGTTCTGCTCTTGGGCTCCCTCTTGTGGTTTCTAGTGGTATGGCTGCTCCTTGGAGTTAGCTGTCATCAGCTGCCTCCACTTGTCGTCTCTTCTGCTTGGCTATTTAGGTCTGGCTCTTTCTTCAGCTAGTGCCACTTGTAAATGGTTCCTGGTTGGATTCACATCTCTTTTGAGTTCCCTGTTATCCTGACCAGTTTAACTAAGCTAAAGGTACCTTCACACATAACGATATCGTTAATGATATGGTTGCTTTTTGTGATGTAGCAACGATATCGTTAAGGAAATCGTTCTGTGTGACAGCGACCAACGATCAGGCCCCTGCTGGGAGATCGTTGGTCGCTGAGGAAAGTCCAGAACTTTATTTCGTCGCTGGACTCCCTGCAGACATCGCTGGATCGGCGTGTGTGACACCGATCCAGCGATGTCTTCACTGGTAACCAGGGTACACATCGGGTTACTAAGCACTGGGCCGCGCTTAGTAACCCGATGTTTACCCTGGTTACCAGCGTAAAAGTAAAAGAAACAAACACTACATACTTACCTACCGCTGTCTGTCCCCGGCGCTCTCCTTCTCTGCACTACTCCTGCACTGGCTGTGAGCGCCGGTCAGCCGGAAAGCAGAGCGGTGACGTCACCGCTCTGCTTTCCGGCCGCTGTGCTCACAGTCAGTGCAGGAGGAGTGCAGAGAAGCTGAGCGCCGGGGACAGACAGCTGAAGGTAAGTATGTAGTTTTTGTTTTTTTACTTTTACGCTCGTAACCAGGGTAAACATGGGGTTACTAAGCGCGGCCCTGTGCTTAGTAACCTGATGTTTACCCTGGTTACCCGGGGACCTCGGGATCGTTGGTCGCTGGAGAGCTGTCTGTGTGACAGCTCTCCAGCGACCAAACAGCGAAGCTGCAGCGATCGACATCGTTGTCGGTATCGCTGCAGCGTCGCTGAGCGTGAAGGTACCTTTAGTTTTTGCTTGCTCTTTTCTGTCCATAGATTGTGGACTTATCCATTCTGTGCTTTCTATGTTTGTCCAGCTTATCAGTGTGAATTAGTTCTGTCTTGCTGGAAGCTCTGGGAGGCAGATTTGCCCTCCACACCTTTAGTCAGGTGTGGAGATTTTTAGTAAACTCTGCGTGGATTTTTGTAGTGTTTTATACTGACCGCACAGTATTCCATCCTGTCCTATCTATTTAGCTAGACTGGCCTCCTGTGCTCATCCTGGTTTCATTCTGTGTATGTCTTTTCCCTCTCCACTCACAGTCATTATTTGTGGGGGGCTAATCTATCCTTTGGGGATTTTCTCTGAGGCAAGATAGTTTTCCTGCTTCTTTCTTTAGGGGTAGTTAATTCTTAGGCTGTGACGAGATGCCTAGGGAGAGTTAGGAGCATTCCACGGCTACTTCTTGTGTTGTGTTGAGCTTAGGGACTGTGGTCAGTACAGTTACCACTTCCTTCAGAGCTTGTTCCATGTTGCTCCTAGACCACCGTATCATAACACTGTGGTATCTGTCTGTCATTTTCTGAAACAGAAAATATACTGTAATACAGTGGGCCTGATTTATTCACTAGTCTCCCATATTAAAAAGGGGGAGATTTTTATTGCCAGTGTGTGCATCTGCGTCAGTCCTGTTAGTGGCATATCTGTTAGCCACTGTCTGCCACTGAAGCTGTGTACTGTTGTACAGTGGGCCTGATTTTCCCTGCAGTCTCACACACCTATAAAGGGAGATTTAAATTCACAACAAGATTGCGTACACCTTCTAACTGGTTTTGCAGTACCAAATACAATTTGTTAATTTGGTTACATATTTCAAAGAATGAGGAAGTCTTGTGGAAGAGGTCCTTGCCGTGGGCGGTTATTGCCAGCTGGTAATGATGGTAGTGGCGGTGGAGCATCAGGTGGTCATGGGAAAAGCAATATAGCACCTAAGTCTCAAGTTGTTGGACCAGCGTCATCGTCTGGCTACACGAGGCCTCGAACGCTCCCTTTTCTGGGAGTAGGAAAACCGCTTTTAAAGCCGGAGCAGCAGGAGCAAGTTTTGGCTTTCCTTGCTGACTCTGCCTCTAGCTCTTTCGCCTCCTCTTCGGAAAGTGCAAAATGTAAAAGCAGCGCGTCGTCAGTGGATGTTCCCAGTCAGGGACAAGTCGCTTCCTTGTGTTCTTCACCCAGAACAACAGAGAAGGATGCGTCAGGCGACACAACGGGTTACTCCATGGAGCTCTTTACACATACCGTTCCTGGGTTAGAAAGAGAAATTGTTAACAGGCCATACCCATTACAAGATGAATCGGACATGGAGTGCACAGATGCACAGCCACAGAGAGATTATTATGCTGTTCCTTTGACTCAGATCACAACATTGCCCTCGCAGTGTACTGATCCAGAATCTGACCCTGATGAGACTATGGAGCCCCATCACGAACGTTATAGCACCGGCTTACACGGTGACACAGAGGAAGGTGCACAGGACATAGAAGAGGAGGTCATAGATGACCCAGTTGTTGACCCCGATTGGCAGCCATTGGGGAACAGGGTGCAGCCGGCAGTAGCTCTGAAGCGGAGGAGGAGGAGCCACAGCAGGCATCAACATCGCAACTGCTTCCATCTGGCAGGCCCGTATCTGGCCAAAAACGTGTGGCAAAACCAAAAACAGTTGTAGGACAGCGTGGCCATCTGGTTAAAGTAGCTCAGTGTGCAATGCCTGAAAAGATATCCGATAGTAGGAAGAGTGCAGTCTGGCATTTTTTTTAACCAAGATCCAAATGATCAGTGCAAAGTCATCTGTAAGAAATTCTCAATGACCTTCAGCAGAGGTCAGAATGTTAAAAATCTAAATACAAGTTGCATGCGTAGACATTTAACCACCATGCACTTGCAAGCCTGGACTAACTACCAAACGTCCCTTAACGTTGTTGTACCCTCTCACAATGAAGCTAGTCAGCAACGCTACATCCCTTCCTTCACTGTAAGCTCACCGTTTACCACACCACCTGCAGTATATGTGGAGGTTTCGTAGCAAGGCCAAAGCAGTCAGGGAATCACCAGGTTCGTGGTAGTAAACACTGTATGTAGGCCAACAGCAAGAATACCATCACCAACCCTCTCTCAGTCTGCCATGTCCAACGGCACCCCCACTAGTTCCACCATATGCAGCTCTCCAGTCCCGCTCACCCTACAAGAGACTCTCATAAGGAAAAGGAAGTACTCATTCTCTCATCCGCATACACAGGGTTTTAACACCCACATTGCTAGACTAATCTCGTTAGAGATGATGCCCTACCGGTTAGTTGAAAGCGAAGCTTTCAAAGCCCTGATGGACTACGCTGTACCACGCTACGAGCTACCCAGTCGACACTTTTCGAGAAAAGCCATACCAGCCCTCCACCAGCATGTAAAAGACCGCAATGTCCATGCACTCAGGCAATCTGTGAGTAGAAAGGTGCACCTGACAACAGATGCATGGACCAGTAGGCATGGCCAGGGGCGTTACGTGTCCATCACGGCACATTGGGTTAATGTGGTGGATGCAGGGTCCACAGGGAACAGCAATATTGGGACAGTTCTGCCTAGCCCACGGTCTAGGAAACAGTTGGCTGTAGGCGTTCGCCCACTCCTCCTTGTCCTCCAGCAGAAGCGAGAGCTCATCCACAGACCGCAGATGCACGACCACTCCATCCGCAGCTGCCACTGTTGCACACGAGGTGTCCCATTATGGAACAGCTAGTGGCAAGGGTCAGCAGGCTGTATTGGCAATGATGTGTTTGGGCGACAACAGACACACCGCGGAAGTTCTGTCCGAGTTCTTGCAGCAAGAAACTCAGTCACGGCTGGGCAGTGTACATCTTGAGGCAGGCAAGTTAGTGAGTGATAACGGAAGGAATTTTATGGCTGCCATAGCCCTTTCACAACTGAAACACATTCCTTGCCTGGCTCACACCTTAAACCTGGTGGTGCAGTGCTTCCTGAAAAGTTATCCGGGCTTACCCGACCTGCTCCTGAAGGTGCGCAGACTTTGCTCGCATATCCGCCGTTCGCCCGTACACGCCAGCCGTATGCATAACCATCAGCGATCTTTGAACCTTCCCCAGCATTAACTAATCATCGACGTTGCAACAAGGTGGAACTCCACACTGCACATGCTTCAGAGACTGTGCGAACAGAGGCGTGCTGTTTTGCATTTGTGGGAGGATACACATACGCCGGCAGACAGTTGGATGACAGACATGGAGTTTTCAGGTGTGCAGTGGTCGAAGCTACAAGACCTGTGTCAAGTCCTTCAGTGTTTTGAGGAATGCACATGGCTGGTTAGTGCAAACAATGCCATAATAAGCATGAGCATCCCCCTAATGCGTCTGCTGATGCAAAGTTTGATGCACATAAAGGAGCAGGTGTCTGCAGCCGAGGACGAGGGAAGCCTTGATGACAGTCAGCCATTGTCTGGTCAGGGAAGTCTACTGGACGAGATGGCGGGCGAAGAGGAGGAGGATGAGGAGGATGATGGGGATGAGTATTTTTGGGATGAGGAAACTTCTCAGGGGGCAATAAAAACTGGTGGCGTTGCAAGGCCAGGATCAGGGTTTTTGAGGGAGACAAGTGACGTTGATTTGCCCGAAAGTGCTCCTCAACCCAGCACAAGCAGTGAATTGACAACTGGAACATTGGCCCACATGGCGGATTATGCCTTGCGTATCCTAAAAAGGGACCCCCGCATTATTAAAATGATGACCGATGACGATTACTGGTTGGCCTGCCTCCTGGATCCACGCTATAATGGGAAACTGCAAAATATCATGCCACATGAGAACCTTGAACAAATATTGGCAACCAAACAAGCAACTCTTGTAGACAGTTTGATTCAGGCATTCCCAGCACACAGCGCCGGTGATGGTTCTCACACGAGCTGCAGGGGGCAACAAGGCAGAGGTGTTAGAGGTGCACAAATCAGAAGTGGCGTTGGACAGAGGGGTTTTCTGACCAGGTTGTGGGGTGATTTCGCAATGACCGCAGACAGGACAGGTACTGCAGCATCAATTCAAAGTGACAGGAGACAACATTTGTCCAGTATGGTTACTAACTATATCTCCTCCCTTATCGATGTTCTCCCTCAACCGTCATTCCCTTTTGCTTACTGGGCATCCAAAATAGACACCTGGCCTGAATTGGCCGAATATGCATTGCAGGAGCTTGCTTGCCCAGCAGCTAGTGTGCTATCAGAAAGCGTATTCAGTGCTGCTGGTTCAATATTGACCGAAAAAAGGACTCGTCTGGCTACCCAAAATGTTGATGATCTAACCTTCATTAAAATGAACCACTCATGGATTTCTAATTATTTTGCCCCACCTTTCCCGGCTGACACCTAGCTTTCCTATAAAAAGGTCTTGCTTTTGGACTGGTCTTACTGACTGTTCCAATCTCTTAATTTGCAGCTGCTGTATGTCCAGCATACGACATGTTTACACCTCCCTAAATGGGCTGACTCCCCCCACGGGGCCGTGGTCTCGCCACTTGGCGCAAGCACCCGTGAGAGTGCCGTTTGTCTGAAGAGGTGGGTGTGCCCACTTTTGGTCGACGGCACTGGGTCCCTCATAGTACAATGAAGTGTCTCTGGTGGTGGTGGCGCACACCCAACGTCAGACACACCGTTGTAACATGAGGGGCCCTGGCCCTGTACCACCGGCCACGAGAGAGTGTCCCCCCCAGCTCAAACTGTGCTCTACCACTTGCAAAATTATCTCTCACTGCTCCACCACTGTTTAGTCTATGCAGTGAAATCCTTCAATGCCTGGCACTGACAATACCAATTTGTTGACATGTATGATGCTAGTTAAAATATTCAGGGGCCCTGTCCTACATTTACACCAGTAAATACTTTGCGGCAAATAATGTCTGAAAGTCAGCAGAGGATCCCATCCCTGTACCTAAGTATGCCACCCTTTTTTTTTTTGCAAGACATTAACATCTATGTATTATTTTGGAGTACTAACTCTGTCAGACACTCCTTCCAATTGTCCTCCGCTGACCACACCAATGCTTCCTGTGTACCCCTGCAAGATAAATGAAACTGCATTGAGCCTAACTTTTATTTTAGGCCTACTAAGTCTGTCTGCGGTCCCTCCTACCAATTGTCCTCCGCTGACCACACCAATGCTGCCTGTGTACCCTTGCAAGACAATTGAAACTGCATTGAGCTTAATTTTTTTCTTTTAGGCCTACTAAGTCTGTCTGCGGTCCCTCCTTCCAATTGTCCTCCACTGACCACACCAATGCTGCCTGTGTACCCCTGTAACCTTTTTTAAACTGCTTTGAGACAACTTTTTGGTTTAAGGCCTACTACCTGTGTCTGTCTGCGCCACTCAATACAGCTGTCCTCCTCTTAAAAAAGCTGAGCTTCAATCGTCAGGCTTTCAGCCTATCGTAATTTGAAAACTGCATTGGGACTACTAGTTTGGTTGGGGCCTACAAACAGTGTCTGCCACTCCAAGGTGTTCTCCAGGTTGCCTTTCCTGAGCTTCTATCTTCAGGCTCTCGTTAAATAGTTTTTTAAATGGAACAACTGCAGTGGGGCTACTAGTTTGGTTAGGGCCTACTAACAGTGTCTGCCGCTCCAAGGTGTTCTCCAGGTTGCCTTTCATGAGCTTCGATCTTCAGGCTCTCATTAAATAGTTTTTTAATGGAACAACTGCAATGGGGCTACTAGTTTGGTTGGGGCCTACTAACAGTGTCTGCTGCTCCAAGGTGTTCTCCAGGTTGCCTTTCCTGAGCTTCAATCTTCAGGCTCTCGTTAAATTGTTTTTAATATAACACTGCATTTGACCTACTTGTTTTGTTGGCCCTACTAACGGTGTCTGCCGCTCCTTGCTGTTCTCCACTGAACAAAGCAGTGCCACCTGTTTACTACTGTTACCAATTTTAAACTGCATTTATCCTACTTACTGATCTGGGCCTACTCACTGTGTCAGCATCTCATTACAGTTGTCCTCCACTGAACAAAGCAATGCTGCCTGGTTAGTCCTGTTACCAATTTTGAACTGCATTTAGCCCACTTTATTCTTTGGGCCTATATCTGTGTTTCCTCCCCGTCCTGCCCATTGCCCAGCCAGTGCTAGATGAGTCTGCTGGTACATTGACCCAGAACGCTACATTCCCCGTGCACGCTAAACAGCCAGAATGTGACCCAGCTGAAAGTCAGGTTCCCCTGCCCGCATAATATACCACCTTACACGGGGACAAAGAGGAAGGTGCAGATGAAAGTGCAGGTTCCTTCATCAGGTGGGGGGGGAATACTCGTTGGCAACGTCACTGGCACAGGGCCCCTCATAGTATGCAAAAGTGTCGCTGCTGGTGGGAGGCGCCCCCGCTGTACAAACACACCACCGTACTTTGAGGGGCCCTGTGCCAGTGCCAATACGAACGAGTGGGCCCCCCCCTGCTTGCTCAGGATCACAGCACTTGCAAAGTTGAAATACTTACCTCTCCCTGCTCCACTGCCGTGATGTGGTCCACGTTTCCTGGGCCCACTAAATACTTAAACCAGCCCTACCCCCACAACTTTAGCCAAATGACCCCCAATTTCCAATGCCTAACTATTATTATAAAGGTAAATTAAGATTGACAAGCTTCAGTAACAAGAATGGATGTTTTTGCCATTAAAATGGGCACTGTAGGTGTTTTACTGGCCTCCACTCACTGCCGACTATGCTTCCCCATTGACTTGCATTGGGTTTCGTGTTTCGGTCGATCCCCGACTTTTCGCGATAATCGGCCGATTTCACTCGACTCGACTTTTGAGATAGTCGGGTTTCGCGAAACCCGACTCGACCCTAAAAAATTAAAAGTCACTCAACCCTAATAATGACCACAAACAAGATAAAAGATCTCCAATTCACATCAGGACTACAAGATACCAGGAACATTGAGCTGCGTCACTTCTAATGTGGTATACTTAATTATTTGTACTAAATGTCCAACTGGGGGTCTGTATGTAGGGAAGACAGGGCAGAAACTGAGAACAAGGATGAGCTCTCATTGTGATACAATAAGAGAAAAAAGAATGGATCTACCTGTGGCATTACATTTTTGTCTCCCCGATCATAGCATTATGGACATGAAATGCTTGTATTAAAAGGCAACTTCAGATCTCAGCGAGACAGAAGGATCTGGGAATATAAGCTGATGATGTCCTTTGACAAACTCAGTGCAGGAATGAATCTTTTGCATGGATTTATGTCTTTTTACATCAACTAAAGAATTTGCTCCTCAAAGCATGTGTGGTCATCATAACATAGAACCAGACCCCAATCAGAGGACAATAAGACATTCACAATCCTTATCTATGAACTGCTCCAATATTTATGGACATAAATGTGTATCACTCACATAATGGTAATTCTGCTTCATGTCACCTCTCTCATCTATGGCATTTTTCTGTGCTGTGTTGTGCATAAACATGTGATTCTTCAGAATTTGTATTAGTCTATGGCTGATGAAGAGACCTAGTAGTAGTTGTCTTGAAAGCTTGCAGTTTGTTACCATCTTTTCAGTTAGCCATTAAAAGGTAACTATCAACCACTGAGGGCTCCCAATTCTAAATATTTTTCTATCCACTGGCTAACACGGTACCAAGATATATATCTTTCCTTTTCCTGTAGTCACTGAATGAAAGTGCTCCCTGAATCTAATGTGTAGTGGTTTGATTGTCTTTCCAATGTAAAAAAAATTGTCAAGGACAGGAAATAACATATTTGTGTTTAGTGCAGCATGTAATTAATGAATTTACCGTGCACTTTATCGCACCAATTCTACGGTTTTTACCAGTGAGATGGAGGCGACAATAGTAGCAATTCCCACAGCGGAAATTACCTGTTGGGCTTTTCTCATTTAACCAAGTTATTTTCTTTTTATCTCTTGGAATGTTTTATGTGCTAACACATCATTTAAATTTTCCTATGCTCAATTATTGTTTTGTTTTTTGCTACTGTTGCTAGATCTTTATCTCCTTCTAATAAATGCCAATTCCTTTTAATCGCAAACTTTATTAATGTTGGGGTTGTGTTTAAAGGTGAAAATAAATTTTTTACTTTGTGTTGATTTTTCAGAACATTTTACCACTAGTTTTTTTTTTTACCAGATCTATGAGTTTTTTCCATAGCTCTTTCTTTGGCCTCATTTAGTATAGCTAATGGATATCCTCTTTTTAGTAGGCTGTTAATTCATCGGCTTGATTTTGAAAGCCTTCTTCACTGCTATTAATTTTTCTTAGCCTTAAAAACTGGCTGCATGATAAACTTCTCTTAGTATGTTCAGGTTGTGTGCTATTATAGTGTAGTAACATATTGATAGCTGTTGGTTTTTTAAATGTTTTAGTTATTACGTTGCCTCTTCAAAAATTCACATCTAAAAAGATCTAAATTTTTATTTCTGAACTGCGAAGAGAATTTCATATTTACTTTATTTTGAGTGTACCAATTCATTCATTTCTTGTGATCTAGGCTTATTTTACTGGCACAAAATTACATTGTGGTATATGGCAGGCAGTATCACGTTTAGCAACAGAAAAAGTATTGTTATTTAAAGGGACACTGTCACCTGGATTTGGAGGGAACAATCTTCAGCCATGGAGGCGGGGTTTTGGGGTTTTTGATTCACCCTTTCCTTACCCGCTGGCTGCATGCTGTCTGCAATATTGGATTGAAGTTCATTCTCTGTCCTCCGTAGTACATGCCAGCGCAAGGTGACACTTAGTGATGCTTATGCCCGGGTTTCACTTGTTTCCTTACTAGGGTCTCTTTTTTGTTTCTTTGTTTGTTAATTTATGATTTATCATGTAATTATATTTACTATAAAATTTATACATTTTTTACTTGGTGTATGGAACTCATTTTTTTGGTGTTGTAAATACATTTGGTATTGCCGCATCCGCAATGAACTGACCTGTCCCCCTTTAGTGAACATCATAAAAAAATAAAAAAAGAGAAAAGGCGATGCTTTATCATCATACCGCCGAACAAAAAGTAGAATAAAATGCGATCAAAAAGACAGTGAGACAGAGTCACTGGTGAAGTGATGGAGGGAAGATACATGTCACTGCTAGGGTTGAGTGACTTTTAGTGTTTTAGGGTCGAGTCGGGTTTCGCGAAACCCGACTATCTCAAAAGTAGAGTCAAGTGGAATCGGCCGATTATCGCGAAAAGTCAGGGATCGACCGAAACACGAAACCCAATGCAAGTCAATGGGGAAGCATAGTCGGCAGTGAGCGGAGGCCAGGAAAACACCTACAGTGCCCATTTTAATGGCAAAAACATCCATTCTTGTTACTGAAGCTTGTCAATCTTAATTTACCTTATAATAATAGTAAGGCATTGGAAATTGGGAGTCATTTGGCTAAAGTTGTGGGGGGTAGGGCTGGTTCAATTATTTAGTGGGCCCAGGAAATCTGGACCACGTCACGGCAGTGGAGCAGGGAGAGGTAAGTATTTCAACTTTGCAAGTGCTGTGATCCTGAGCAAGCAGGGGGGGCCCACTCGTTGGCATTGGCACTGGCACAGGGCCCCTCAAAGTACGGTGGTGTGTTTGCACGGCGGGGGCGCCTCCCACCGGCAGCGACACTTTTGCGTACTATGAGGGGCTCTGTGCCTATGACGCCGCCAACGAGTATTCCTCCCCCCACCTGATAAAGGAACCTGCACTTTCATCTGCACCTTCCTCTTTGGCCCTGTGTAAGGTGGTATGGTATGTGGGAAGGGGAACCTGACTTTCAGCAGGGTCACAATCTTGCTGTGTAGCGTGCACGGGGAATATTGCGTTATGGGTCAATGTACCAGCAGACTCATCTATCACTGGCTGGGCAATGGGCAGGACGGGGAGGAAACACAGATATAGGCCCAAAGAATAAAGTGGGCTAAATGCAGTTCAAAATTGGTAACAGGACTAACCAGGCAGCATTGCTTTGTTCAGTGGAGGACAACTGTAATGAGATGCTGACACAGTGAGTAGGCCCAGATCAGTAAGTAGGATAAATGCAATTCAAAATTGGTAACAGAAGTAAACAGGCGGCACTGGTTTGTTCAGTGGAGGAGAACATCAAGGAGCGGCAGACACCGTTAGTAGGGCCAACAAAACAAGTAGGCCAAATGCAGTGTTATATTAAAAACAATTTAACGAGAGCCTGAAGATAGAAGCTAGGGAAAGGCAACCTGGAGAATACCTTGGAGCGGAAGACACCATTTGTAGAACCCAGACCCAACTTGTAGGCCTAATGCAGTGTTGTTCAACAACTACTTAATGAGAGCTTCAAAGATAGAAGCTAGGGAGAGGCAACCTGGAGAACACCTTGGAGCGGGAGACACCGTCTCTACAACCCAGACCCAACTTGTAGGCCTAGTGCAGTGTTGTTTCAACAACTACTTAACAAGAGCATGAATATAGAAGCTAGGGAGAGGCAACCTGGAGAACACCATGGAGCGGGAGACACCGTCTCTACAACCCAGACCCAACTTGTAGGCCTAATGCAGTGTTGTTTCAACAACTACTTAACGAGAGCTTGAAGATAGAAGCTAGGGAGAGGCACCCTGGAGAACACCTTGGAGCGGCAGACACCGTCTCTACAACCCAGACCCAACTTGTAGGCCTAATGCAGTGCTGTTTCAACAACTACTTAAAAAGAGCATGAAGATTGAAGCGAGGGAGAGGCAACAGAGAGAACACCTTGGAGCGGAAGACTCAGTTTGTAGACCACAACGAAACTTGTGGCCCCAATGCAGTTTTATAATTCTGACAAGATGAAAATCAGCCTTTTTTTTTTTTTAGAGGAGGACAGCTGTATTAAGTGGCGCAGACAGACACTGCTAGTAGGCCTTACACAACAAAGTAGGCTCACTGCAGGATGACAAAAAGTTACATGGGTACACGGTTGTCATTGGTGTGCTCAGTGGAGGACAAATGGAAGGAGGGACCGCAGACAGACTTAGTAGGCCTAAAATAAAAAAATTAGGCTCAAAGCAGTTTCAATTATCTTGCAGGGGTACACAAGCAGCATTGGTGTGGTCAGCGGAGGATGATTGGAAGGAGTGTCTGACACAGTTAGTACTCCCAAAAAATAAATAGGTGTTAATGTCTCGCAAAACAACAAAACCAAAAAACAAAAGGGTGGCATACTTAGGTACAAGGGTGGGCTCCTCTGCTGAGTTTCAGACATAGTAATTTGGTGCTAAGTATTTACTGGTGTCAATATAGGACACTGACCCTGACTATTTTAACTAGCATCATACATGTCAACAAATTGGTATTGTCAGTGCCAGGCATTGAAGGATGTCAGCGCATAGACTAAACATTGGTGGAGCAGTGAGAGATAATTTTGCAAGTGGTAGAACAGTGTTTGAGCTGGGGGGGAAACTCTCTTGTGGCCGGCGGTACAGGCCCAGGGCCCCTCATGTTACAACGGTGTGTCTGACGTTGGTTGCGCGCCACCACCGCCAGAGACACTTTATTGTACTATGAGGGACCCAGTGGCAGTGCCGTCAACCAAAAACGGGCACACCTACCTCTTCAGACAAACGGGTGCTTGCACCAAGTGGCGAGACCACGGCCCCCGTGGGGTGAGTTAGCCCATTTAGGGAGGTGTAAACATGTCGTATGCTGGACAAACAGCTGCTGCAAATTAAGAGATTGGAACAGTCAGTAAGACCAGTCCACAAGCGAGACGTTTTTATAGGAAAGATAGGTGTCAGCCGGGAAAGGTAGGGCAAAATAATTCGAAATCCATGAGTGGTTCATTTTAATGAAGGTTAGATCATCAACATTTTGGGTAGCCAGACGAGTCCTTTTTTCGGTCAATATTGAACCAGCAGCACTGAATACTCTTTCTGATAGCACACTAGCTGCTGGGCAAGCAAGCTCCTGCAATGCATATTCGGCCAATTCAGGCCAGGTGTCTATTTTGGATGCCCAGTAATCAAATGGGAATGACGGTTGAGGGAGAACATTGATAAGGGATGAAAAATAGTAACCATACTGGACAAATGTTGTCTCCTGTCACTTTGAATTGATGCTGCAGTACCTGTCCTGTCTGCGGTCATTGCAAAATCATTCCACAACCTGGTCAGAAAACCCCTCTGTCCAACGCCACTTCTGATTTGTGCACCTCTAACACCTCTGCCCTGTTGCCCCCTGCAGCTCGTATGAGAACCATCACCGGCGCTGTGTGCTGGGAATGCCTGAATCAAACGGTCTACAAGAGTTGCTTGTTTGGTTGCTAATATTTGTTCGAGGTTCTCATGTGGCATGATATTTTGCAATTTGCCTTTATAGCGAGGATCAAGGAGGCAGGCCAACCAATAATCGTCATCGGTCATCATTTTTATAATGCGTGGGTCCCTTTTGAGGATACGTAAGGCATAATCTGCCATGTGGGCCAAAGTTCCAGTTGTCAAATCTGCGGTTGTGCTGGGTTGAGGGGCTGTTTTAGGCAAATCTACGTCACTTGTCTCCCTCAAAAAACCTGAACCCGGCCTTGCAACGTCACCAGTTTCTATTGGCCCCGGAGAAGCTTCCTCATTCAAAAAATACTCATCCCCATCATCCTCCTCGTCCTCCTCCTCTTCGCCCGCTACCTCGTTCTGTAGATTGCCCTGAACAGACAATGGCTGACTGTCATCAAGGCTATCCTCTTCCTCGGCTGCAGACGCCTGCTCCTTTATGTGCGTCAAACTTTGCATCAGCAGACGCATTAGGGGGATGCTCATGCTTATTATGGCGTTGTCTGCACTAACCAGCTGTGTGCATTCCTCAAACCACTGAAGGACTTGACACAGGTCTTGTAGCTTCGACCACTGCACACCTGACAACTCCATGTCTGCCATCCAACTGCCTGCCCATGTATGTGTATCCTCCCACAAATACATAACAGCACGCCTCTGTTCGCACAGTCTCTGAAGCATGTGCAGTGTGGAGTTCCACCTTGTTGCAACGTCGATGATTAGGCGATGCTGGGGAAGGTTCAAAGACCGCTGATGGTTCTGCATACGGCTGGAGTGTACGGGCGAATGGCGGATATGCGTGCAAAGTCTGCGCACTTTGAGGAGCAGGTCGGGTAACCCCAGACAACTTTTCAAGAAGCACTGCACCACCAGGTTTAAGGTGTGAGCCAGGCAAGGAATGTGTTTCAGTTGGGAAAGGGCTATGGCAGCCATAAAATTCCTTCCGTTATCACTCACTACCTTGCCTGCCTCATGATGTACAGTGCCCAGCCATGACTGAGTTTCTTGCTGCAAGAACTCGGACAGAACTTCCGCGGTGTGTCTGTTGTCGCCCAAACACTTCATTGCCAAAACAGCCTGCTGACGCTTGCCACTAGCTGTCCCATAATGGGACACCTCATGTGCAACAGTGTCAGCTGCGGATGGAGTGCTCGTGCGACTGCGGTCTGTGGACGAGCTCTCGCTTCTGCAGGAGGAGGAGAAGGAGGGGGGGCGAACGCCTACAGCCAACTGTTTCCTAGACCGTGGGCTATGCAGAACTGTCCCAATATTGCTGTCCCCTGTGGAGCCTGCATCCACCACATTAACCCAGTGTGCCGTGATGGACACGTAACGTCCCTGGCCATGCCTACTGGTCCATGCATCTGTTGTCAGGTACACCTTTGTACTCACAGATTGCCTGAGTGCATGGACGATGCGGTCTTTTACATGCTGGTGGAGGGCTGGGATGGCTTTTCTCGAAAAGTGTCGACTGGGTAGCTCGTAGCGTGGTACAGCGTAGTCCATCAGGGCTTTGAAAGCTTCGCTTTCAACTAACCGGTAGGGCATCATCTCTAATGAGATTAGTCTAGCAATGTGGGCTTTCGAACCCAGTGTACGCGGATGCGAGGATGAGTACTTCCTTTTCCTAACGAGAGTCTCATGTAGGGTGAGCTGGACGGGAGAGCTCCAGATCGTGGAACTAGCAGGGTTGCCGGTGGACATGGCAGACAGAGAGGGTTGGAGATGGTATTCTTGCTGGTGCCCTACATGCAGTGTTTCCTACTACGAAACTGGTGATTCCCTGACTGCTTTGGCCTGGCGATGAAACCTGCACATTTACTGCAGGTGGTGTGGGAAATGGTGGCCTTAGAGTGAGGGAAGGGATGTAGCGTTGCTGACTAGCTTCATTGGCCGATAAGGGACGTTTGGTAGTTAGTCCAGGCTTGCAAATGCATGGTGGTTAAATGTCTACGCATGCAACTTGTATTTAGACTTTTAAGATTCTGACCTCTGCTTAAGGTAGTTGAACATTTTTGACAGATGACTTTGCGCTGATCATTTGAATGTTGTTTAAAAAAATGCCAGACTGCACTCTTTCTATTATCGGATACCTATTCAGGCATTGCAGACTGAGCTTCTTTAACCTGATGTCCACGCTGTCCTACAACTGGTTTTGGTTTTGCCACGCGTTTTTGGCCAGATACGGGCCTGGCAGATGGAACCTGTTGCGATGTTGATGCCTTCTGCGACTCCTCCTCCTCCGCTTCAGAGTTACTGCCGCATGCACCCTGTTCCCCCAATGGCTGCCAATCGGGGTCAACAACTGGGTCATCTATGACCTCCTCTTCTATCTCGTGTGCAACTTCGTCTGAGTCACCGTGTAAGCCGGTGGTATAGTGTTCGTGACGGGGCACCATAGTCTCATCAGGGTCTGATTCTGGATCAGTACACTGTGAGGGCAATGTTCTGGTCTGAGTCAAAGAAACAGCATAGTAATCTGGCTGTGGCTGTGCATCTGTGCACTCCATGTCCGATTCAACTTGTAATGGGCATGGCCTGTTAACTGTTTCACTTTCTAACCCAGGAACGGTATGTGTAAAGAGCTCCATGGAGTAACCCGTTGTGTCGCCTGACACATCCTTCTCTGTTGTTCTTGGTGAAGAAGACAAAGAAGCGACTTGTCCCTGACCGTGAACATCCACTAACGACTCGCTGCTTTTACATTTAGCAGTTTCAGAAGAGGAGGCGAAAGAGCTAGAGGCTGAGTCAGCAAGGAAAGCCAAAACTTGTTCTTGCTGCTCCGGCTTTAAAAGCGGTTTTCCTACTCCCAGAAAAGGGAGCGTTCGAGGCCTTGTGTAGCCAGACGACGAACCTGGCTCAACAACTCGAGACTTAGGTGCTATATTGCTTTTCCCACGGCCACCTGATGCTCCTCCACCACTACCATCATTACCAGCTGGCAATGACCGCCCACGGCCACGACCTCTTCCACCAGACTTCCTCATTGTTTGAAAAAGTAACCAAACTAATGGTATTTGTTACTGTAAAACCAGTTACAAGGTGAACTCAAACTTCTGTTGGATTTATATATCCCTTTATAGGTGGGTGAGACTGCAAGGAAAATCAGGCCCAATGTATAACAGTGCACAGCTTCAGTGGCAGACAGATATGCCACTAACAGGACTGACGCTGATGCAGACACTACCAATAAAAATATCCCCCTTATTATTTTTTTGGGGAGAATATTGAAGAAATGTGGCCCACTCTTATACAGTATATGTTCTGTGGCATAAAATGAAAGACAGATGCCACACACAGGACTGACAATGAGGCCGAATTGCCAATCTTAATCTCCCACTATTTTTTTTTTCTGGGATAATTTAAAAAAAAAACTGGCCCAGTATTACACACTAGGTTTAATGTGGCACAAAATTTGAGACAGGTGGCACACACAGGACTGGCACTGAAGCAGAAATGCCAATATTAATCTCCCACTATATTTTTTTCAGGGAGAATTTAAAAGAAATCTGGCCCAGTATTACACACTAGGTTTAATGTGGCACAAAATTTGAGACAGGTGGCACACACAGGACTGGCACTGAAGCAGAAATGCCAATCTTAATCTCCCACTATTTTTATTTTTTCAGGGAGAATTTAAAAGAAATATGGCCCAGTATTACACACTAGGTTTAATGCGGCACAAAATTAGAGACAGATGCCACACACAGCACTGGCACTGAGGCAAAATTGCCAATCTTAATCTCCCACTATTTTTATTTTTATTTATGGGAGAATTGGCAAGAAATCAGGCCCACTGTTAGACTGCATGTTTTCTGTGCCAGAAAATGAGACACAGATGCCACACACAGGACTGCCACTGATACAGATTTGCCAATTTTAATCCGCACCCTTTTTTTTTTTTCTTCAGGGAGACTAGTGAATAAATATGGGCCACTGTATTAGAGTATATTTTCTGTGGCAGAAAGCGGCTTGAAGAGATATAACGAATCAAAAAAAAAAAAAAGGGACTGTCCTACAATTACTATCTCCCTGCAGTAATCTCAGCAAAGTATGGCAGGCAGTAATAACAAGGAGTGGACTGCTGCACAAAAAAGTCAAAAGTGTGGACAAACAAGATAGCTGTGCAGAAAGGAAGGAGCAACAGGATTTGTGCTTTGAAAAAAGCAGTTGGTTTGCACAGCGGTGTACAAACAGCAATGCAGCTATCAGGGAGCCTTCTAGGGCAGCCCAATGAGCTACAGTGCTGAGGAAAAAAAAAATGTAGCCTCCACTGTCCCTGCAAACAAATGGTGGTGTTGGACAGTGGAAATCGCTACAGCACAAGCGGTTTGGGGGTTAATGTACCCTGCCTAACGCTATCCCTGCTTCTGACGAAGCGGCAGCAACCTCTCCCTATGCTCAGATCAGCAGCAGTAAGATGGCGGTCGGCGGGAACGCCCCTTTATAGCCCCTGTGACGCCGCCGAAAGCAAGCCAATCACTGTAATGCCCTTCTCTAAGATGGTGGGGACTGAGACCCAAGTCATCACGCTGCCCACACTCTGCGTCCACCTTCATTGGCTGAGAAATGGCGCTTTTCGCGTCATTGAAACGCGACTTTGGCATGAAAGTCGCGTACCGCATGGCCGACCCCACACAGGGATCGGGTCGGGTTTCATGAAACCCGACTTTGCCAAAAGTCGGCGACTTAGGAAAATGACCGACCCGTTTCGCTCAACCCAAGTCACTGCACATGAGGTCGTCAGTGATGTAAAATCAGAATAGTTTCCTCCAGCACACTGCATGTGGGGATTGTTTATAAAGAGTTATATGATGGGCTGGTTTTATTGGACCTCCATAGAGCAGGTGGGATGAAGTCCACTTATCTCCACTTGCTGTGTCCTTACAGGTCCTGTGCGATGTTAGGATCATGTGCTCAGTCACATGATGGCAGGATCTCAACGCCTGGGCTTAAATGACTGCCAAAGCCTTCAGTGTTCAGGAGGTTCCTGGAGAGAGAGGACTCCAGGAAAGTGTGTACTGATCTGAACCATGGGTTTATCCCCGCTAGGAAAAGGACTGTTTTTCTTTTTGTTTCTTTGTTTTAGGCTGCCATCACACTAGCAGCATTTGCTCAGTATTTTACTGTACATCAGTATTTGTAAGCCAAACAAGGAGTGGAACAATTAGAGGAAAAGTATAATAGAAACATATGCACAACTTCAGCATTTATCACCCACTCCTGGTTATGGCTTACAAATACTGATGTAAAATACAGACCAAATACTGATAGTGTGACGGCAGCCTTACTGTTTTGCTCAGAGGGCTTTGTTTACCTTCCAAAGCTTGGTTTATGCGGTCTTCAATTAACCAAATATTTAGAATTGAGAATTGAGAGTCCACAGTGGTTGATACCTTTTAATGGCTAACTGAAAAGATGGTAACAAATTGCAAGCTTTCGAGACTACACAGGTCACTTCATCAGGCAAAGACTAAAAGAAATTCTGAAGAATCACATATTTATGCTTCAATTAACCAAGCATTTTCTTAAAGAGACAGTGTTCCGGTTATACTTCTGTGTCCAGCCGAGTGAGCTGCTCTACTGCAACGGATATAAATTAGCATGGTACCGCTGAAAATATCATCTTGTCCCGCAAAAAACAAGCTGCCATACTGCTTCATAAATGGAAAAATAAAAACGTTATAGCTCTCAAAATAAAGCGATACAAAAATAGTAAATTTTTCTATAAAATATTTGTTATTATGCAAAAGCTCCAAAACATAAAAAACGATGTAAATGAGGTATCGTTATAATAGCACTGACACGAAGAATAAAACTGCCTTATCAATTTTACTCCACGCGCAACGACAACCCCCTCAATAAAAATTCCTGAATTGCTAGTTTTTATTAATTATGCCCCACAAAAAACGCAATAGAAAGCGATCAAAAAATGTAATGCATCTGAAAATGGCACCAATGAAAATGTCAACTGGTTCTGCTAAAACAAGCCCTCACAAGACTCTGTGGACTAACATATGGAAAAATTATAGCTTTCAAAATATGGTGATGCAAAAACTATTTTTTGCAATAAAATGCGTCTTAGTGTGTGACAGCAGCCAAACATAAAAACCTGTTATAAATCTGGTACCGCTGTAATTGCACCGACCCGAAGAATAAAGTCGCCTAATCACTTATACCACATGAGGAACAGCGAAAAAAATAAATAAAAACAATTCTTCACTTGAAGTTGATTTTTTCATTCTGCCACCCAAAGATATGAGTAAGGCTTGGTGCACATTTATCCTGCGCTCTGCTCTGTGGGTTTTTCGTGTAAATCTCTGAAATGCGTGATTCAGATGGAACCTCTGGCGTAAGAGTCCCTATAATGAGGCAAATGGAGGCACTGTGGAAGCCATCTGTCCTGTGATCCGATGGTGTCCGTCTTTTTAGGATTGCATAAAAGTGCCATCAGCCACAGTTTTGTGTTGTGCACTTCTGAAAAGAAGGACACCACTGAACAGAGGCCAGATGGAGTCCAGATTAACTCTGCTGCCTCATTATAATGAATTGATCCTTCAGGGGTTTCATCTGAATCACGTCACTCAGTGACTTAGATGGAAACCCCAAAGTAAAGGCTCAGCGTAGCACGCCGGATAACTGTGATCCCTCACATTATGTAAAATGTTCCCAATAAAAGTTTCAACTCCATCTACAAAAAAAGCAATTCTTCACTCAGGTCTGCCATCTGTTAGCGGAAATATTGGGGGCTTCCACTTTACTGGCAATACAAAAGCTCTGGAAAAGTGAAATGGCTTCATAACTCCCGAAATTCAGTAAATTCTGCTCTCCGAAATCCAAATGTTCCCTCCCTTCTGAGCCCCTTAGTGTACCTAAACCACATATAGCGTCTACCTGTTTGGCATTTCTGAAGCAATAAGAGCCCACCTTACTTACTGGAGCATGTCTCTAGAAGCACAGGCTGGGCATAACGTACTGGTGACTGCAACGCACTGGTCACTACAGCATACTGGTCACTACAAACGGCAGTTTGCAATTCTCACTCGGCAACATACATTGTTGCATGTTTCTGGAAAATACCCATGAGTCAAAATAGCCACTACATCTGTAGATACATTCCCAAAGGGGTATAATTTCCAAAATAGGGTCACTTGAGTGGGGATTTTGCTCTTCTAGCAATTAGGAGCACTGTATATATATCAAACTGTTCTAGGAAAATCTGCTCTCCAGGAGGAAAATAGCACTCTATTCCTACCGAGTCTCTCTGTATGGCTAAGCAGTAATTTACAGCCACACATGGGGTATTGCCACGCTCTGTAGAAATTGTGGGACAAATTATGGTGCCATTTTTACCCACTTCTTGCATGAAAATGTATAATCTGGGGCTAAAACAAAATTTTGGTAGTAAAAATGTAATTCATTTTTCTTCACTGCCCAATAGTATAAAATTCTGTGACACACTCGTGGTGTCAATATGATCACTGCACCCCTACATAAATTCATTGAGAGGTATAGTTTGTAAATTGGGGTCACTTATGGGGGTTCTGCTGTTCTGGCACCTCATGGGCTTCAAGAGTGGATCATGGCATCTGCAAACCATAACAGTAAAATCTGGTGCTCCTTGCCTTTTGAGCTTTGTACTGTGCCTAAAAAATATTTCACGATTACATGTAGGGTATTGGCACCCTCAGGAAAAAATGGACCTCTGTTAGTTTTAAAATAAATTCCTATTAGCCCTTAGGCCGGGTTCATACTGCGTTAGCAGCAGTCCATTGAGCACATACGCTAATGGGCTGCTGTTAACGCAAGTGCCGATGTTTACATCGCGCTAGCGCAGATAGAGCATCTGCTAGCTCTATCTGCGCTAGCAGTGACGGACCTGGAAATGCTGCAGCCCGCATCTCAAGGTCCGTCACTCAAGGACGGCACATCCCTAGCGCACGCCCATTGTGAGCGTACGCTAGCGATGCGTCCCACATTGCAGTCAATGGCGGCTTTAACGGACTACGGTACACCGCATTTATGCCGCGGTGTAACGTAGTCCGGCTAACGGACTGCCAGGACGCAATGTGAACGCAGCCTTAGAAAAATTAAAAACTTGAGCTAAAACAACATTTTAGTGGTAAAAATGGAATTTATTCTTTCTTCACAGCTCAATGGTATAAAATTCTGTAAGGCACAGGTGGTATCAATATGATCACTGCACTCCTAGATGAATTCATTGGGGGTGTACTTTGTTCACATATAGGGGGTTCTATTGTTCTGGCACCTCAGGGGCTCTGCCAATGTGACATGGCACCCTCAAAACTTTCCAGCAAAATCTGAACTCTAATATGGCGCCTCTTCCCTTCTGAGATTTGCATTGTGCCTCAAAAGCAGTATTCCCGTACATATGGGTGCAATTTCTCCTGTTACCCTTATGAAAATGCTAAACTTGGCGCCTAAATAGCATTTTTGTGGGGAAAATGTGATTTTATTATTTTCACGGCTCAACGTTATAAACTTCTGTGATGCATCTGGGGGTTCAAGGTGCTCATCACACATCTAAATATATTCCTTAAGGAATCTAGTTTACAAAATAAGGTCACTTGTGGGTGATTTAGGCACAGCGGGGGCTTTCCAAATGGGACATGGCGTCTGCTGATTACACAAAATTTTCCATTAAAAAAGTTAAATGACTCTCCTTCCCTTCCGAGCCCTGCAGTGGCTCCAAAACAGTGATTTACTTCCTCATATGGGGTATCACAACCAATTTTGGAGTTCATTTTTTCCTGTTACCCATGTCAAAATAGAAAAAACTTGTATGTGAATTAAATTCTTTGTGAAAAAAAGTAAAATGTACATTTTTTTTCCACATTCCAAAAATTTCTGTTAAGCGCATGAAGGGTTAACAAACTTCTTGAATGTGGTTTTGAGCACCATGAGTGGTTCAGTTTTTAAAATGCTGTCACTTTTGATCATATAGACCCCTCAAAGTGACTTCAAATGTAATGTGGTCCCTACGCATTGGAGCGTATTAAGGCCGCTGGAGTGCATTGCAGTCACAGATATAGCTGTGATCGCAGTGCAAAATAAAAGTAAGTTTGGTCTTGGACAAGCTATTTGCACAAGGCAAGTTTAAGAAAACCCGGCATGGGCTTTTATTTTTGGAGCGAACTACAAGATGATAGTGGGGTAGTTCGCTTCCTCCAGGCCGGGTCTTACAATTGCCCTATGGCCACAGATTCCATTTAAAAACCCTGCACTGGTGTGCTTGGTTTTAACTAGAGTTGAGCGACTTTTACTTTTTTAGGATCGAGTCGGGTTTCGCAAAACCCGACATTCTCAAAAGTCGGGTCGGATGAAATCGGCCGATTATTGCGAAAAGTAGGGGGCCGACTGAAACAAGAAACCCAATGCAAGTCAATGGGGAATCAAAGTCGGCAGTGAGTGGAGGACAGGAAAACACCTACAGTGCCCATTTTAATGCCAAAAACATCAATTCGTATTACTGAAGCTTGTCAATCTTAATTTACTTTATAATAATAGTTAGGCATCGAAAACAGGGGGTCATTTGGCTAAAGTTGTGGGGGTTAGGGCTGGCTCAAGATTTTCGTGGGCCCAGGAAAAGCGGAATACGTCACGGCGGTGGAGCAGGGAGAGGTAAGTATTTCAACTTTGCAAGTGCTGTGATCCTGAGCAAGCAGGGAGGGCCCACTAGTTGGCACTGGCACAGGGCCCCTCATATTACGGCGGTGTGTTTGACGGCGGGTGGCGCCTCCCACTGCCAGAGACACTTTTGCGTACTGTGAGGGGCCCTGTGCCAGTGCCAACGAGCATGCCCACCCCACCTGATGAAGGAACCTTCTTTGTCTCGTGTAAGGTGGTATAGTATGCGGGAAGGGGAACCTGACTTTCAGCAGGGTCAGATTCTGGCTGTGTAGAGGGCAAGGGGAATGTAGTGGTCTGGGTCAATGTACCAGCAGACTCAACAAGCAATGGCTGGGCAATGGGCAGGATGAGGAGGAAACACAGATATAGGTCCAAATAATAAAGTAGGCTAAATGCAGTTAAAAATTGGTAACAGGAGTACACAGGCGGCATTGCTTTGTTCAGTAGAGAAGGACAACTGTAATGAGAAGCTGACAGCCAGACACAGGTAGTAGGCCCAATGCAGTTCAAAATTGGTAACAGGAGTACACAGGCGGCATTGCTTTGTTCAGTGGAGGAGGACAACTGTAATGAGAAGCTGACAGCCAGACACAGGTAGTAGGCCCAAATGATAAAGTAGGCTAAATGCAGTTCAAAATTGGTAACAGGAGTACACAGGTGGCATTGCTTTGTTCAGTGGAGGAGGACACCTGTAATGAGTGGCTGACAGCCAGACACAGGTAGTAGGCCCAAATGATAAATTAGGCTAAATGCAGTTCAAAATTGGTAACAGGACTAAACAGGCGGCATCGCTTTGTTCAGTGGAGGACAACTGTATTGAGTGGCACAGACAGACTTAGTAGGCCCAAAATAAAAAGTAGGCTAAATGCAGTTCAAAATTGGTAAAAGGAGTACACAGGCGGCATTGTTTTGTTCAGTGGAGGAGGACAACTGTAATGAGTGGCGCAGAGAGACTTAGTAGGCCCAAAATAAAAAAGTAGGCTAAATGCAGTTCAAAATTGGTAAAAGGAGTACACAGGCGGCATTGCTTTTGTCAGTGGAGGACAATTGTAATGAGTGGCGCAGACACAGGTATTAGGCCCAAAATAAAAAAGTAGGCTAAATGCAGTTCAAAATTGGTAACAGGACTAAACATGCGGCATTGCCTTGTTCAGTGGAGGACAACTGTAATGAGGGGCAGACACAGTTAGTAGGCCGAAATAAGAAAGTAGGCTAAATGCAGTTCAAAATTGGTAACAGGACTAAACTGGCGGCATTGCTTTGTTCAGTGGAGGACAACTGTAAGAAGTGGCTGACACAGTCTCTAGGCCCAAATCAGTAAGTAGGCTAAATGCAGTTCAAAATTGGTAACAGGACTAAAAAGGCGGCATTGCTTTGTTCAGCGGAGGACAACTGTAATGAGAGGCGCAAAGAGAATTAGTAGGCCCAAAATAAAAAAGTGGGCTAAATGCAGTTCAAAATTGGTAACAGGAGTACACAGGCGGCATTGCTTTGTTCAGTGGAGGACAACTGTATTGAGTGGCGCAGACACACTTAGTAGGCCCAAAGTAAAAAAGTAGGCTAAGTGCAGTTCAAAATTGGTAACAGGAGTACACAGGCGCATTGCATTGTTCAGTGGAGGAGGACAACTGTAATGAGTGGCGCAGACAGACTTAGTAGGCCCAAAATAAAAAAGTAGGCTAAACGCAGTTCAAAATTGGTGACAGGAGTACACAGGCGGCATTGCTTTGTTCAGTGGAGGACAACTGTAATGAGGGGCAGACACAGTTACTAGGCCCAAATAAGTAAGTAGGCTAAATGCAGTTCAAAATTGGTAACAGGACTAAACAGGCGGCATTGCTTTATTCGGTGGAGGACAACTGTAATGAGTGGCTAACACAGTTAGTAGGCCAAAATAATAAAGCGGGCTAAATGTCTGCCAAAAAATTGTTCATAAATAAACAGGTGGCATAGCTAGGTACAGGGGTGGGCTCCTCTGCTGAGTAGCAGACAGTGGTAGTTGGCACAAATTATTAACTGTTCTAAATGGAGGCCAGGGCCCCTGTATATTTTTACTATCATCTATCATTTCAACAAATTTGTATTGGCAGTGCCATTGAAGGATTTAACAGCACAGACTACACAGTGGTGGAGCAGGGACAGGTAAGTTTTGCAAGTGGTAGAGCACTGTTTGAGCGGGGGGGGCAACACTCTCTCGTGGGTGGCGGTACTGGCACAAGGCCCCTCATATTACGATGGTGTGTCTGACGTTGGTTGTGCACCACCACCGTCAGAGACACTTCATTGTACTATGAGGGACCCTGTGACAGTGCCGTCGCCCAAAAGTGGGCACACCCACCTGTCCAGGCAAACGGCACTCGCACGGGTGCTTGCGCCAAGTGGTGACCACGGCCCTGTGGGGGGAGTCAGCCTATTTAGGGAGGTATAAAAATGGCCTATGGTGGACATTCAGCAGCTGCAAATGGAGGAATTGGAGCAGTCAGTAAGAGGAGGCCAAAAGCAAGACATTTTTCAGGCAAGTTACGTGTCAGCAGGGGAAGGTGGGGCAAAATAATTTGAAATCCATGATTGGTTCATTTTAATGAAGGTTAGATCATCAACATTTCGGGTAGGCAGAAGTGTCCTTTTTTCGGTCAGTATTGAACCAGCAGCACTGAAGACTCTTTCTGATAGGACACTAGCAGCTGGGCAAGCGAGCTCCTGTAATGCATATTCTGCCAATTCAGGCCAGGTGTCTATTTTAGATGCCCAGTAATCAAAGGGGAATGACCTGTGAGGGAGAACATCGATAAGGGAGGAAAAATAGTTTGTAACCATACTGGACAAATGCTGTCTCCTGTCACTTTGAATTGATGCAGCAGGACCTGTCGTGTCTGCGGTCATTGCGAGATCACTCCAAAACCTGGTCATAAAACCCCTCTGTCCAACGCCACTTCGGATTTGTGCACCTCTAACACCTCTGCCATGTTGCCCCCTACAGCTCGTGTGAGAACCATCACCACCGCTGTGTGCTGGGAATGCCTGAACCAAACGGTCTACAAGAGTTGCTTGTTTGGTAGCCAATATTTGCTCAAGGTTCTCATGTGGCATTATATTTGGTAATTTTCCTTTATATCGTGGATCCAGGAGGCAGGCAAACCAGTAATCGTCATCAGTCATCATTTTGATAATGCGGGGGTCCCTTTTTAGGATACACAAGGCATACTCAGCCATGTGGGCCAATGTTCCAGGTGTCAATTCACTGCATGTGCTGGGTTGAGGAGCACTTTCTTGCAAATCAACATCACTTGTGTCCCGCAAAAACCCTGTACCTGACCTTGCAACGCCGCCAGTTTCTATTGCCCCCTGAGAAGCATCCTCCTCCCATAAATATTCATCCCCATCATCCTCCTCCTCCTCCTCCTCTTCGTCCGCCACCTCGTCCAGGAGAGTTCCCTGACCAGACAATGGCTTACTGTCATCAAGGCTTCTCTCCTCCTCGGCTGCAGACACCTGCTCCTTAACCCCTTAGTGACAGAGCCAATTTGGTACTTAATGACCAGGCCAATTTTTGCAATTCTGACCACTGTCAATTTATGAGGTTATAACTCTGGAACGCTTCAACGGATCCCGCTGATTCTGAGATTGTTTTTTCGTGACATATTGTACTTCATGTTAGTGGTAACATTTCTTCGATATTACTTGCGATTATTTATGAAAAAAACGGAAATATGGCGAAAATTTTTAAAATTTTGCAATTTTCAAACTTTGTATTTTTATGCCCTTAAATCAGAGAGATATGTCACAAAAAATAGTTAATAAATAACATTTCCCACATGTCTACTTTACATCAGCACAATTTTGGAAACAAAATTTTTTTTTGTTAGGGAGTTATAAGGGTTAAAATTTGACCAGCAATTTCTCATTTTTACAACACCATTTTTTTTTTAGGGACCACATCACATTTGAAGTCATTTTGAGGGGTCTATATGATAGAAAATAATGAATTGTGACACCATTCTAAAAACTACACCCCTCAAGATGCTCAAAACCACATTCAAGAAGTTTATTAACCCTTTACGTGCTTCACAGGAACTGAAACAATGTGGAAGGAAAAAATGAACATTTAACTTTTTTTTGCAAACATCTTAATTCAGAACCATTTTTTTTATTTTCACAAGTGTAAAAACAGAAATGTAACCATAAATTTTGTTATGCAATTTCTCCTGAATACGCCAATACCCCATATGTGGGGGTAAACCACTTTTTGGGCGCACCGCAGAACTTAGAAGTGAAGGAGCGCCGTTTGACTTTTTCAATGCAGAATTGGCTGGAATTGAGATCGGACGCCATGTCACGTTTAGAGAGCCCCTGATGTGCCTAAACAGTGGAAACCCCCCACAAGTGACACCATTTTGGAAATTAGACCACTTAAGGAACTTATCTAAATGTGTGGTGAGCACTTTGAACCCCCAAGTGCTTCACAGAAGTTTATAACGTAGAGCCGTGAAAATAAAAAATCGCTTTTGTTTACACAAAAATGATCTTTTCGCCCACAAATTCTTATTTTCACAAGGGTAACAGGAGAAATTAGACCACAAAAGTTGTTGTGCGATTTCTCCTGAATACGTCGATACCCCATATGTGAGGGTAAACCACTGTTTGGGCGCACCGCAGAGCTTGGAAGTGAAGGAGCGCCGTTTTACTTTTTCAATGTTGAATTGGCTGGAATTGAGATTGGACGCCATGTCGCGTTTGGAGAGCCCCTGATGTGCCTAAACAGTGGAAACCCCCCACAAGTGACACCATTTTGGAAACTAGACCCCTTAAGGAACTTGAAGACACAAAAGAGAATAGTAAAACCAAAAACACTCAGTTTGAAAAAATGTTGCAGTAATCCGCAAGTGCTAGTAAAAGATGTAAAAAACAGGGTATTTGGTTGATACGTTTTTTGCAAAAAATGTATACTAAGCTGCTCTACCAATCTTCACGGTATACCCTTATCAGAGCAGTCCTAACTAATGTATGCAATCCCTATCTGATGTATTTAAAAACCTGATCATCTGTATATAACCTGTGTGATCAGGTTTTAAAATACATCAGATAGAGATTGCATACATTAGTTAGGACTGCTCTGATAAGGGTATACCGTGAAGATTGGTAGAGCAGCTTAGTATACATTTTTTGCAAAAAACGTATCAACCAAATACCCTGTTTTTTACATCTTTTACTAGCACTTGCGGATTACTGCAACATTTTTTCAAACTGAGTGTTTTTGGTTTTACTATTCTCTTTTGTGTCTTCAGGTTTCTTGGTGGTGTGTGAACATGATCATACAGACTTGTTCACTGTGCAAGTAGCCCATGTGTTCCTGTTTCCATAATTGTTCTCTTGTGTCTACAAGACTGGGGAGTTCCACCACTCCTCTTGGGCTATCTGCACAAAAGCTGTTCTACCCTGTATGCACACATGGATTTTTTCCTCTCTGAACCCTGTTCACACAGGTTATATACAGATGATCAGGTTTTTAAATACATCAGATAGGGATTGCATACATTAGTTAGGACTGCTCTGATAAGGGTATACCGTGAAGATTGGTAGAGCAGCTTACTATACATTTTTTGCAAAAAACGTATCAACCAAATACCCTGTTTTTTACATCTTTTACTAGCACTTGCGGATTACTGCAACATTTTTTCAAACTGAGTGTTTTTGGTTTTACTATTCTCTTTTGTGTCTTCAGGTTTCTTGATGGTGTGTGAACATGATCATACAGACTTGTTCACTGTGCAAGTAGCCCATGTGTTCCTGTTTCCATAATTGTTCTCTTGTGTCTACAAGACTGGGGAGTTCCACCACTCCTCTTGGGCTATCTGCACAAAAGCTGTTCTACCCTGTATGCACACATGGATTTTTTCCTCTCTGAACCCTGTTCACACAGGTTATATACAGATGATCAGGTTTTTAAATACATCAGATAGGGATTGCATACATTAGTTAGGACTGCTCTGATAAGGGTATACCGTGAAGATTGGTAGAGCAGCTTAGTATACATTTTTTGCAAAAAACGTATCAACCAAATACCCTGTTTTTTACATCTTTTACTAGCACTTGCGGATTACTGCAACATTTTTTCAAACTGAGTGTTTTTGGTTTTACTATTCTCTTTTGTGTCTTCAGGTTTCTTGGTGGTGTGTGAACATGATCATACAGACTTGTTCACTGTGCAAGTAGCCCATGTGTTCCTGTTTCCATAATTGTTCTCTTGTGTCTACAAGACTGGGGAGTTCCACCACTCCTCTTGGGCTATCTGCACAAAAGCTGTTCTACCCTGTATGCACACATGGATTTTTTCCTCTCTGAACCCTGTTCACACAGGTTATATACAGATGATCAGGTTTTTAAATACATCAGATAGGGATTGCATACATTAGTTAGGACTGCTCTGATAAGGGTATATCGTGAAGATTGGTAGAGCAGCTTAGTATACATTTTTTGCAAAAAACGTATCAACCAAATACCCTGTTTTTTACATCTTTTACTAGCACTTGCGGATTACTGCAACATTTTTTCAAACTGAGTGTTTTTGGTTTTACTATTCTCTTTTGTGTCTTCAGGTTTCTTGGTGGTGTGTGACCATGATCATACAGACTTGTTCACTGTGCAAGTAGCCCATGTGTTCCTGTTTCCATAATTGTTCTCTTGTGTCTACAAGACTGGGGAGTTCCACCACTCCTCTTGGGCTATCTGCACAAAAGCTGTTCTACCCTGTATGCACACATGGATTTTTTCCTCTCTGAACCCTGTTCACACAGGTTATATACAGATGATCAGGTTTTTAAATACATCAGATAGGGATTGCATACATTAGTTAGGACTGCTCTGATAAGGGTATACCGTGAAGATTGGTAGAGCAGCTTAGTATACATTTTTTGTAAAAAACGTATCAACCAAATACCCTGTTTTTTACATCTTTTACTAGCACTTGCGGATTACTGCAACATTTTTTCAAACTGAGTGTTTTTGGTTTTACTATTCTCTTTTGTGTCTTCAGGTTTCTTGGTGGTGTGTGAACATGATCATACAGACTTGTTCACTGTGCAAGTAGCCCATGTGTTCCTGTTCCCTTAAGGAACTTATCTAGATGTGTGGCGAGCACTTTGAACCCCCATGTGCTTCACAGAAGTTTATAACGTAGAGCCGTGAAAAAAAAAATTTGCATTTTTTCTACAAAAATGATATTTTTGCCCACAAATTTTTATTTTCACAAGGGTAACAGGAGAAATTAGACCACAAAAGTTGTTGTGCAATTTCTCCTGAGTACGTCGATACCCAATATGTGGGGGTAAACCGCTGTTTGGGCGCACCGCAGAGCTTGGAAGAGAAAGAGTGCCATTTTACTTTTTCAATGTAGAATTGGCTGGAATTGAGATCGGACGCCATGTCGCGTTTGGAGAGCCCCTGATGTGCTAAACAGTAGAAATCCCCCACAAGTGACCCCATTTTGGAAACTAGACCCCCCATGGAACTCATCTAGATGTGTGGTGAGAACCTTGAATGCCCAAGTGCTTCACAGAAGATTATAATGCAGAGCCGTGAAAATAAAAAATATTTTTTTTTTCCACAAAAAAGATTTTTAGCCCCCAAGTTTTTATTTTCACAAGGGTAACAAGAGAAATTGGACCCCAAAAGTTGTTGTCCAATTTGTCCTGAGTATGCTGGTACCCCATATGTGGGGGTAAACCACTGTTTGGGCGCACGGCAGAGCTCGGAAGGAAGGAGCGCCGTTTTGGAATGCAGACTTTGATAGAATGGTCTGTGGGTATTATGTTGCGTTTGCAGAGCCCCTGATGTACCTAACCAGTAGAAACCCTCCACAAGTGACCCCATTTTGGAAACTAGACCCCCCAATGAACTTATCTAGATGTGTGGTGAGAACTTTGAATGCCCAAGTGCTTCACAGAAGTTTAGAATGCAGAGTCGTGAAAATAAAAAATATTTTTTTTTCCACAAAAAAGATATTGTAGCCCCCAAGTTTTTATTTTCACAAGGGTAACAGGAGAAATTGGACTGCAACAGTTGTTGTCCAATTTATCCCGAGTATGCTGATGCCAAATATGTGGGGGTAACCCACTGTTTGGGCGCACGGCAGAGCTCAGAATGGAGGGAGCACCATTTGACTTTTTGAGCGCAAAATTGGCTGTCGTGTTTGGAGACCCCCTGATGTACCTAAACAGTGGAAACCCCCCAATTCTAGCTCCAACCCTAACCCCAACACACCGCTAACCCTAATCCCAACCTGATCCATAATCCTAATCACTAACCCTAACCATAATCACAACCCTTACCCCAAAACAACCCTAATGTCAACCCTAACCATAACCCTAATCAAAACCCTAAATCCAACACACCCCTAATCCTAATCTCAACCCTAACCTCAAACCTAACCCTAATCCCAATACACCCCTAATCACAACCCTAACCTTAACCCTAATCCCAAACCTAACCCTAATCCCAAGCGTAACCCTAATGCCAACCCTAACCCTAATACCAACCCTAATCCAAACCCTAACCCTAATCCCAGCTCTAACCCTAACTTTAGCGCCAACCCTAGCCCTAACTTTAGCCCCAACCCTAAGGCTACTTTCACACTTGCGTCGTTTGGCATTCCGTCACAATCCGTCGTTTTGGACACGAAACGGATCCTGCTAATGTGCCCGCAGGATGCGTTTTTTGCCCATAGACTTGTATTGCCGACGGATCGTGACGGATGGCCACACGTCGCGTCCGTCATGCACTGGATCAGTTGTGTTTTGGCGGAGCGTCGGCACAAAAAAATGTTCAATGAAACGTTTTTTTGTATGTCGCATCCGCCATTTCTGACCGCGCATGCGTGGCCGTAACTCCGCCCCCTCCTCCCCAGGACATAGATTGGGCAGTGGATGCGTTGAAAAACCACAGCTGCTGCCCACGTTGTGCACAATTTTCACAACGTGCATCGGTATGTCGGGCCGACGCATTGCGACGGCCCCGTACCGACATAAGTGTGAAAGAAGCCTAACCCTAAATTTAGCCCCAACCCTAACCCTAAATTTAGCCCCAACCCTAACCCTAAATTTAGCCCCTACCCCTAACCCTACCCCTAACCCTACCCCTACCCCTACCCCTAACCCTACCCCTAACCCTACCCCTAACCCTACCCCTAACCCTACCCCTAACCCTACCCCTACCCCTAATTTTAGCCCCAACTGCTGTTCTCCTGCCGGCCGGCAGATGGAGACAGATGGCGGGCGCACTGGGCATGCGTCCGCCATGTTCTTCTGCCGGAGGCCAGGAGGAGCAGCAAGAGGATCCAGGGACCTAGGTGAGTATGCTAGGGTCCCCGAATCCCCCTATTTCTCTGTCCTCTGATGTGCGATCACATCAGAGGACAGAGAATTACACTTTACTTTTTTTTTTTTGCGGTCGCCGGTAAACAGTTAATTACCGGCGATCGCAAAACCGGGGTCGGTGCTCTTTGGGGTCTCGGCTACCCCCGGCAGCCGAGACCCCAAAGATTCTCCCGGTGCCGGCCGGCGGGCGCACTGCGCATGCGCCCGCCATTTTGAAGATGGCGGCGCCCACCGGGAGACACGAGGAGCATCGGGGGAGCTAGGTGAGTATTGGAGGGCCACCTGGGACCCCTTTTCTCTGTCCTCCGATGTGCGATCACATCGGAGGACAGAGAAATTAAAAAGAGATCGCTTTTTTTTTTTTTTTTTTTGCGATCGCCGGTAAACGGTTAATTACCGGCGATCGCAAATGCGGGGTGGGTTAAGAAACCCCCAAATCATGTTCTCTGGGGTCTCGGCTACCCTCGACAGCCGAGACCCAGGAGAAAATCGGCCTCTGGGGGGCGCTATGGACTTTTGGTTTAAGTACCCTTAGCGGCCGCCGTTAAAAGGCGTATCGGCGGTCGCTAAGGGGTTAATGTGCGTCAAACTTTGCATCAGCAGATGCATTAGTGGCATGCTCATGCTTATGATGGCGTCGTCTGCACTTACCTGCCATGTGCATTCCTCAAAACACTGAAGGACTTGACAGAGGTCTTGGAGCTTCGAACATTGCACACCAGACAACTCCATGTCTGCCATCCAACTGCCTGCCCGTATATGTGTATCCTCCCACAAATAAATTACAGCTCACCTCTGTTCGCACAGCGTCTGAAGCATGTGCAGTGTGGAGTTCCACCTTGTTGCAACGTCGATTATTAGGCGGTGCTGGGGAAGATTCAGCGATCGCTGATAGTTCAGCATACGGCTGGAGTGTACGGGCGACCGGCTGGATGTGCGAGCAAGGTCTTCGCACCTTCAGCAGCAGGGCTTGTAACCACGGATAATCTTTCAGGAAGCACTGCACCACCAGGTTCAAGGTGTGAGCCAGGCAAGTTATGTGCTTCAGTTCTGAAAGGGCAATGGCAGCCATAAAATTCCTTCCGTTATCACCGACTCCCTTGCCTGCCTCAAGATGTACACTGCCCAGCCATGACTGAGTTTCTTGCTGCAAGTACTCGACCAGTACTTCTGCGGTGTGTCTTTTGTTGCCCAAACACTTCATTTCTAACACAGCCTGCTGACGCTTGCCACTAACTGTTCGATAATTGGACACACATCGTGTGCAACACTGGCAGCTGCAGATGGAGTGGTTGTGCGACTGTGCTCTGTGGACGAGCTTTCGCTTCTAGAGGAGGAGGAGGAGGAAGAGGGGTGGCGAATGCCAACTGTTTCCTAGACCGTGGGCTAGGCAGAACTGTCCCACTATGGCTGTAGCCTGTGGACCCTGCATCCACCACATTAACCCAGTGCGCCATGATGGACACGTAACGTCCCTGGCCATGCCTACTTGTCCATGCATCTGTTGTGAGGTGCACCTTTCTACTGACTGATTGCCTCAGTGCATGGACAATGCGGTCTTTGACATGCTGGTGGAGGGCTGGGATGGCAATGTGGGCGTTCAAACCCTGTGTACGTGGATGAGAGGATGAGCACTTCCTTTTCCTAACGAGAGTCTCTTGTAGGGTGAGCTGGACTGGAGAGCTGCATATGGTGGAACTAGCGGGGGTGGTAGTGGACATGGCAGATTGAGAGAGGGTTGGTGATGGTATTCTTGATGTTGGCCTACATACAGTGTTTCCTACCAAGAACCTTGTGATTCCCTGACTGCTTTGGCCTTGCGACGATACCTCCACATTTGCTGCTGGTGGTATCCTAACCGGTGGGCTTACAATGAGGGAAGCAATGTAGCGTTGCTGAATACCTTCATTCTGAGCAGGTGCACCACCGTTACTTGACGTTTGGTAGTTAGTCCAGGTTTGCAAGTGCATGCTGGTTAAATGTCTACGCATGCACATTGTGTTTAAATTTTGGATATTCTTCCCTCTGCTAAAGGTCTTTGAGCATTTCTTACAGATAACCAAGATCTGAATGATCAGTGCAAAGTTAAAAAATTGCCACACTACACTCTTCCTACTATGGAACACCTTTTCAGGCATTGCACGCTGTGCTACTTTCACCAGATGGCCACGCTGTCCTAAAGCTGTTTTTGGTTTAGACAAACGTTTTTGGCCAGATACGGGCCTGCCAGATGAAAGCTGTTGCGATGTAGATGGCTGCTGCGGATCATCCTCATCCGCTTCTGAGCTACTGGCAGAGGCACCCTCTTCCCCCAATGCCTGACAATCTGGGTCAACAACTGGGTCATCTATCACCTCCTCTTCAATGTCATGTGCACCTTCCTCTGTGTCACCATGTAATGTGCTATAGCGTTCGTTACGGGGCTCCATAGTCTCATCAAGGTCAGATTCTGGCTCCGCACACTGAGAGGGCAATGTAGTGATCTGAGTCAATGGAACAGCATAATAATCTAGCTGTGGCTGTGCAGTGTACTCCATGTCCGATTCATCTTGTAATGGGCTGTTAACAATTTCCCTTTCTAACCCAGGCACGGTATGTGTAAAGAGCTCCATGGAGTAAACTGTAGTGTCGTCTGCCGCATCCTTCACTTTTGGTTTGGGTAAAGGACATAAGGAAGTGACTTATTCCTGACCGGGAGCATCCACTGACGACTCACTGCTTTTATATTTCAAACTTTCTGAAGAGGAGGCGAAAGAGCTAGAGGCTGAGTCGGCAAGGAAAACCAAAACTTTTTCCTGTTGCTCCGGCTTTAAAAGCTGTTTTCCTACTCCCACATAAGGGAGCCTTCGAGGCCTTGTGTAGCCAGACGATGACGCTGGCTCAACACCTCAAGCCTTTGGTGCTATTTTGCTTTTCCCACTACCACCAGATGCTCCACCACCACCTTCAATACAAGCTGGCAACGACCGCTCACGGTCTCTTCCACCAAACTTCCTCATTTTGGGGAAAATCTAACCAAAATAACAACCGTTATATGGTACTGTGAAACAAGGTAGAAGGTGTATATAAACTTATTGAGAATTTAAATCTCCTTTTTTTAGGGGGGAGACTGAACCAAAACTCAGGCACAGTGTATAACACTACACAATGTAAGTGGCAGAACATGGCTGGAAGATATACGACAAACTAACAGAACTGGCATAGATCCACTTAGTGACAATTTAAATCTCCCTTTTTTGGGGGGGAGAATGCACCAAAACTTAGGCCCAGTGTATAACACTACACAATGTAAGTGGCAGAACGTGGCTGGAAAATATATGAAAAAATACAAGGACTGTAGTACAATTTCAATCTCTCTACAATGATCTCAGGACAAGTATGGCAGCAATAAAAAGGACTGCTGCACACAAAAGTGTGGACAAATAAATAAGATAACTGTGCAGAAAGGAGCAACAGGATTTTTGCTTTTAAAAAAGCAGTTGGTTTGCAAAGCTGCGTACAAACAGCAATGCAGCTATCAGGGAGCCTTATAAGGCAGCCTAATAAGCTACAGAGCTGATGCACAAAAATATAAACTCCACTGTCCCTGTAAAGAAAAAGTGGTGTTGGACAGTGGAAATCGCTACAGCACAAGCAGTTTCGGGGATTAATCTTCCCTCCCTTACTATATCCCTTTTTCTGATGCAGCTGCAGCAACCTCTCCCTATGCTACGATTGGCAGAAGTAAGATGGCAGTCAGCGTGCATGCCCCTTTATAGCCCCTGTGATGCCACAGAAAGCAAGCCAATCACTGTCATGCCCTTCTCTAAGATGGTGGGGACCGAGACCTATGTCATCACGCTGCCTACACTCTGCGTCCTCCTTCGTTGGCTGAAAAATGGCGCTGAAAACATCATACGAAACGCGACTTTGGCACGAAGATCGCCGACCTCATGGCCGATCCCACACTAAGATCGGGTCGGGTTTCACGAAACCCGACTTTGCCGAAAGTCGGCGATTTTTGAATATGTCCGATCCGTTTCGCTCAACCCTAGTTTTAACGTAACAGGAAGTAGATATCACCAACTATTCCCATTTTATTTAGGTGTATCCATATAAATGGCCCTATATATATATATATATATATATATATATATATATATATATATATATATATATATATATATAAATAAATATATATATATATATATATATATATATATATATATATATATTTTACAGTACAGACCAAAAGTTTGGACACACCTTCTCATTTAAAGATTTTTCTGTATTTTCATGACTATGAAAATAGGTCTTATATTCTAGGTTCTTCAAAGTAGCCACTTTTTGCTTTGATGACTGCTTTGCACACTCTTGGCATTCTCTTGATGAGCTTCAAGAGGTAGTCACCGGAAATGGTCTTCCAACAATCTTGAAGGAGTTCCAAGAGATGCTTAGCACTTGTTGGCCCTTTTGCCTTCACTCTGCAGTCCAGCTCACCCAAACCATCAGGTCATCTGGTGTAGCACCCCATCACTCTCTTTCTTGGTCAAATAGCCCTTACACAGCCTAGAGATGTGTTTGGGGTCATTGTCCTGTTGAAAAATAAATGATGGTCCAACTAAACGCAAATCGGATGGAATAGCATGCCGCTGCAAAATGCTGTGGTAGCCATGCTGGTTCAGTATGCCTTCAATTTTGAATAAATCCCCAACATTGTCACCAGCAAAGCACCCCCACACCATCTCAAATTTGGACTCATCAGACCAAAGCACAGTTTTCCACTGGTCTATTGTCCATTCCTTGTGTTCTTTAGCCCAAACAAGTCTCTTCTGCTTGTTGCCTGTCCTTAGCAGTGGTTTCCTAGCAGCTATTTTACCATGAAGGCCTGCTGCACAAAGTCTCGTCTTAACAGTTGTTGTAGAAATGTGTCTGCTGCTAGAACTCTGTGTGGCATTGACCTGGTCTCTAATCTGAGCTGCTGTTAACCTGCAGTTTCTGAGGCTGGTGACTCGGATAAACTTATCCTCAGAAGCAGAGGTGACTCTTGGTCTTCCTGCACTAGGGGACACTTTCAAAGTTGGACTGACTGACCTTCATTTCTTAAAGTAATGATGGCCAAACGTTTTTCTTTACTTAGTTGCTTTTTTCTTGCCATAATACAAATTCTAACAGTCTATTCAGTAGGACTATCAGCTGTGTATCCACCAGACTTCTGCTCTACACAACTGATGGTCCCAACCCCATTTATAAGGCAAGAAATCCCACTTATTAAACCCGACAGGGCACACCTGTGAAGTGAAAACCATTCCCGGTGACTACCTCTTGTAGATCATCAAGAGAATGCCAAGAGAGTGCAAAGCAGTCATCAAAGCAAAAGGTGGTTACTTTGAAGAAACTAGAATATAAGACATATTTTCAGTTGTTTCACACTTTTTTGTTTAGTGTATAATTCCACATGTGTTAATTCATAGTTTTGATGCCTTCAGTGTGAATTTACAGAAAAATCTTTAAATGAGAAGGTGTGTCCAAACTTTAGGTCTGTACTGTATATATATATATATATATATATATATATATATATATATATATATATATATATATATATATATATATATATATATATATATATAAAATTGTACCCAAGATAGAGGATCCCTTATTGGAACTCTGGGAATCTGACGGTAGTGACCCTGTTGATGTTGTGAACATGTCTCTGCAAATGGAGAGCCAGACTCTACAAAGCCCATCCTGAATGGAGCAGAAGGGAGTATGCTCGACCTCCACTCCATTTATTTTCTATGGGACTCACCAAGAAAATTGAGTAAAGAACCTAGACTATTTCCACCAGTGCTATAGACAATGAATGAAGCAAGCTGAGGTCAAGCATCTGCACCCCATGTTCCATTCAAAAAAGAGCTCTGCAGATCACTGAGAGTCCCAGTGATTGAATCCCAGCAATCAGTAAGTTATCCTCTATTCTATAAAGTTTTTAACCTACTTCCTTGGGAATAACACTTTAATGGGGGTTCGCACTTTGTCTTGCACACAACTAAGAACAATTGCTAAAGCAACTGTCTAATGTGCTATAGGTATTCCCATTATTAGAATTGGAAACGTGACCAATACCTGTTGGGTGTTGGATAGATGCCAAAGCAGATGTTTCTTCCTAGAGTGTAAACCATTCATACACAAAAAAATACTATATACACACACATCATAAATATTGCATACAAACATTTACACAGTATATACTGTATACAGGTCACTCATAATGCCAACCATATTTTTCTATGATTTTTTATCTTGCATTTTTGTCTTGCATATTGGCCTCCTTGTTTGACAACCATTTTCCATCGTATTATTCAGGGACACATAGCCAGCATGCTGCTATAGCAAGATAATGATGCAAAAATATTACTACACTACATATTGTGCATACTTACTATCAGTAGCTTTTTATGTTTTTGTTTCTTAGAATATTCCTTAGGTGTCCTTGAAAAAGAACGACTGATGGAAACCTCCAGGTTGGCATTTTCATTTTGCTTTGCATTCAATAAATCTCTTGGTGAATCTTCAACTCTGAGGCTTTGAGATTCTTCTAAGTTTTCAGTAACCAGAAGTGGAGATAAGTTTCTTGAAAAAATGCCAGTTTCTCCAGTTCCAGAACTCATTGGCAATTTAGTTATATTGTCTTTTACTTGTTCTGTCTCCATTTTAGAATTGGCAAGGTAGGTATCTTCTTCACATTCACTTACTGTTGGTAAACTGTTCATATAGAAGGTTGTTATGGGAGTGCTCTGCTTCATCAGTTTAATCTTTCTTGAAGTCTTTCTTATCTTTAGAAATGAGTAGTCTTCTTCTGACATGTTAGGGCTGTAAATGTTTGTTTCTAGGAAAAGATTAAGATTTAAGGGGCATATTAATACTCATAATGTGTTTCAAATCTCAAGCCAGGATCCAAAAGAAAAACAAATTAACAAAAGCATACAAAAGATGGTGATCAAATTAAAACTAAATGCACACGTCTCTGCTAGATAATTTAATTTCAGCTTGCTCATATTCCTGCACTATTGTCATTATTTATGTGTATGCAAAGTATAAGGCCTGTATACAGCATGACAAATACTTTATAGAGATGAGCAGATCAATCTTCTGCAAATTGTCTTTGAGTTAAATTTCTTGAAATTTGCAGGTCGTGGCATATTGGTTAATTTGCACAGATCACAAAATAAAAATTTCACACATTACTGAACATTGCATCAGCCGGAGAGCAAGCTCATGATCTAAGGTATTGCCGTGCAGTCTTCCCTTTGACGCCTTGCAGATATTAGATCAGATGATCTTGTGCAGCCAAATGCAGGGAGGGGGGACTTTCACAGGATCTAGAAAGGAGGGGATCAGGAAAATCAAGGGCAATTTTAGGATTTACAGTGGGTACAGAAAGTATTCAGACCCCTTTAAATTTTTCACTCTTTATTTCATTGCAGCCATTTGGTAAATTCAAAAAAGTTCATTTTGTTCTCATTAATGTACACTATGCACACCATCTTGACTGAAAAAAACAACAACTCTGTGACCATTCTTGACTGGCCCAGCCAGAGCCCTGACCTAAACCCAATTAAGCATTTCCGGAGAGACCTGAAAATGGCTGTCCACCAACGTTCACCATCCAACCTGACGGAAGTGGAGAGGATCTGTAAGGAAGAATGGCAGAGGATCCCCAAATCCAGGTGAGAAAAACTTGTTGCATAATTCCCAAGAAGACTCATGGCTGTACTAATTCAACAGGGTGCTTCAACTCAATACTGAGCAAAGGGTCTGAATACATACGACCATGTGATATTTCAGTTCTTCTTTTTTAATATATTTGCAAAAATTACTACATTTCTGTTTTTTTTCAGTCAAGATGGGATGCAGAGCGTACATTAATGTGAAAACAAATTAGCTTTTTTGAATTTACCAAATGGCTGCAATGAAACAAAGAGTGAACAAAGAGTGAAAAATTTAACCCCTTTCTGACCTCGGACCGGATAGTATGTCCGAGGTCAGAAGCCCCTCTTTGATGCGGGCTCCGGCGGTGAGCCCACATCAAAGCGGGGACATGTCAGCTGCTTTGAACAGCTGACATGTGCCTGTAATAGGCGCGGGCAGAATCGCGATCTGCCCGCGCCTATTAACAAGTTAAATGCCGCTGTCAAACGCTGACAGCGGCATTTAACCACCGCATCCGGCCAGGCGGCCGGAAATGACGGCATCGCCGACCCCCGTCACATGATCAGAGGTCGGCGATGCTTGTACCTTGTAACCATACAGGTCCTTGAGACCTCTATGGTTACTGATCGCCGGTAGCTGTGAGCGCCACCCTGTGGACGGCGCTCACAGCACACCTGATTTTCTGCTACATAGCAGCGAACAGCAGATCGCTGCTATGTAGCAGTGGCAATTGTTCTGTGCCTGCTTCTAGCCTCCCATGGAGACTATTGAAGCATGGCAAAAATGAAAAAAAAAAGTTAAAAAAAATTTGAAAAAAAAAAATAAAAAAAAATATAAAAGTTTAAATCACCCCCCTTTCGCCCCAATCAAAATAAATCAATAAAAAAATCAAATCTACATATATTTGGTGTCGCCGCGTTCAGAATCGTCAGATCTATCAATTAAAAAAAAGCATTAACCTGATCGCTAAACGGCGTAGCGAGAAAAAAATTCGAAACGCCAGAATTACATTTTTTTGGTCGCTGCGACATTGCATTAAAATGAAATAACGGGCGATCAAAAGAACGTATCTGCACCAAAATGCTATCATTAAAAACGTCATCTCGGAGCACAAAAAATAAGCCCTCAACCGACCCCAGATCATGAAAAATGGAGACGCTACGAGTATCGGAAAATGGCGCAATTTTTTTTTTTTTTTTTATTTTTTTTTTAGCAAAGTTTGGAAATTTTTTTCACCATTTCGGTAAAAAAATAACCTTGTCATGTTAGGTGTCTATGAACTCGTACTGACCTGGAGAATCATAATGGCAGGTCAGTTTTAGCATTTAGTGAACCTAGCAAAAAACCAAAACAAAAAACAAGTGTTGGACTGCACTTTTTTTGCAATTTCACCGCACTTGGAATTTTTTCCCCGTTTTCTAGTACACGACATGCTAAAACCTATGATGTCGTTCAAAAGTACAACTTGTCCCGCAAAAAATAAGCACTCACATGGCCAAATTGACGGAAAAATAAAAAAGTTATGGCTCTGGGAAGGAGGGGAGTGAAAACGAACACGGAAAAATGAAAAATCCCAAGGTCATGAAGGGGTTAAAGGGGTCTGAATACTTTCCGTACCCACTGTATAGCCTAAGGATCAGAGGTCAGAGTACACAGCACATTATTACAAATCAAGATAGCGAGGCCTAGATTTTATTGTGCTATACTGCTGCAGCTGTGAAGAACTTTTAAAATGGAAATGAAAAGCTAGGGTCAGACAGCTGTAAATTCTCTCATTTGAGAGAATAAGTCCAATTATGCAAATTTAAACACTGACCAAATTCTGATAAGAGTTTGAGCCAAGTGTCAACATAGTGTGATCTAAAACATGTTCAGAATAATGCATGCTGCACTGTTTAAGATGTGGACAAATGGTTCATTGGAAATATTTCACTAACCTTGTATCTTCACTATCCTACAACCCAAAACAACTATTCAGCACATTTACCTCCCTCCTCCGCGCACCACTGCCACCTTCAACTTGCCTCATCTCCTCCAAGGACTTTGCCACCTACTTCAAAAACAAGATCGACCAAACAAGGCAAACCTTTACTGTTCCATCACCCCAACCACTCCATATACCAGACCTCTGCCCTTCCCTAATAACCTCCCTCTCCAACATCACTGAAGGAGAGCTTACTCGCCTCTTTTCCAAATCGCACCTCACCACCTGTGCACTTGACCCCTTCCCCTCCCACCTGCTCCCCAACCTCACTAACATGCTCATTCCAGCCCTAACCCATCTCTTCAACCTATCGCTATCTTCTGGTACCTTCCCCTTGGCCTTCAAACATGCCACCATCACACCCATCCTCAAAAAAACTAACCTTAACCCAACTGCTATGCCCAGCTACCGCCCCATATCACTACTCCCGTTTTGCTTCATGTCCGTGCTCAAATTTCCTCCCACCTCTCATCTAACTTTCTCCTTGACAACCTCCAATCTGGCTTCCGCCCCCACCACTCCACTGAAACTGCCCTGACAAAAATTACTAATGACTAGTGTTGAGCATTCCGATACCGCAAGTATCGGGTATCGGCCGATATTTGCGGTATCGGAATTCCGATACCGAGTTCCGATATTTTTGCGATATCGGGAATCGGTATCGGGATCCATATTCATGTGTAAAAATAAAGAATAAAAATAAAAAATATTGTTATACTCACCCTCGGACGCGCCCTGGTTGAAACCGCTGTAACCGGCAGTCTCCCCTCCTAAGAATGAGCGAGTGAAGGACCTGCGATGACGTCGCAGCTTGTGATTGGTAGCGTGAGCGGTCACATGAGCGGTCACGCGACCAATCACAAACTGCGACGTCATCGAAGGTCCTTCACCCTGCATTCTTAGGAACAGAGGCTGCCGGTTACACCGCTTATAGCCAGGGGCCGTCGGAGGGGTGAGTATATCCATATTTTTTTTTTTTTATTCTTTATTTTTTACATGAATATGGATCCCGGGGCCTGAAGGAGAGTTTCCTCTCCTTCAGACCCTGGGAACCATTACAGGATACCTTCCGATATTTGCTTCCCATTGACTTGTATTGGTATCGGATATCGGTATTGGCGATATCCGATATTTTTCGGATATTGGCCGATACAATCCGATACTTTCAAATATCGGAAGGTATCGCTCAACACTACTAATGACTTACTCACAGCCAAAGCTAACAGACAGTTCTCCATCCTCCTCCTTCTTGACCTGTCCTCTGCTTTCGACACAGTTGATCACTGCCTACTGCTACAGATTCTTTCTTCCCTTGGCATCAAAGACCATGCCCTGTCCTGGATTGCCTCATACCTTTCCGACCGCACATTTAGCGTTTCCCACTCCCACACCACCTCCTCATCCCACCCTCTCTCTGTTGGAGTCCCTCAAGGCTCTGTCCTAGGGTCCCTACTTTTTTCTATCTATACTTTTGGCCTAGGACAACTCAAAGTCCCACGGCTTCCAGTACCACCTGTATGCGGACGACACTCAGATCTACCTCTCTGGCCCAGATGTCACCTCTCTGCTGTCCAGAATCCCAAAGTGTCTGTCAGCCATATCCTCCTTCTTCACCTCTCGCTTCCTAAAACTCAATGTAGACAAAACCGAACTCATCATTTTTCCCCCATCTCACGTATCCCCCCTACCTGACCTATCTATTATGGTAAACGGCATCACGCTCTCTCCCGCACCTGAAATCCGCTGCCTTGGTGTAACCCTCAACTCTGCCCTGTCCTTCAAACCGCACGTCCAAACTCTTGCCACCTCCTGTCGCCTCCAACTCAAAAATATTGCCAGAATCCGTTCCTTCCTCAGCCCACAATCTACCAAAACTCTTGGCCATACCCTCATCATCTCCCGCCTCGACTACTGCAACACCTTCCTCTGTGGCCTCCCCGCTAACTCTCTTGCACCACTCCAGTCTGTCCTCAACTCTGCTGCCTGGCTAATTCACCTCTCCTCGCTACTCCCCTGCTTCTCCCCTCTGCAAATCCCTCCACTGGCTCCCAATTCCCCAACGAATCCAGTTCAAACTACTAACACTGATCTACAAAGCCATCCACAACCTGTCCCCTCCCTATATCTCTGAACTAATCTCCCAATATCTTCCTTCACATAATCTCTGATCCTCCCAAGACCTCCTACTCTCCTCCACACTTATTCGTTCCTCACACAGCTGCCTCCAAGATTTCTCCCGAATATCCCCCATCCTCTGGAATTCCATGCCTCAACATGTCCGACTAGCGACCACCCTCGGCTCCTTCAGACGGAACCTGAAAACCCATCTCTTCAAGAAAGCCTACAGCCTGCAATAACCATTCTGCCTCCTCGTCAACGCCAGAGCCGCCTCCTCACCATCGCCAGAGCCGCTGCCTCGCCCCTACCTTCTGCCTCTTTCCCACTATCCCAGGGTCCTCTCCCCTCTGTACCAGTCTGTCATTGTAAATTTGTTTACTGTAAACAATATCTATAACTCTGTATGTAACCCCTTTCTCATGTACAGCACCATGGAATTAATGGTGCTATATAAATAAATAATAATATTAAAATATCCCAATCATTCGTATTTGTCTGTGTACACTCTGTTTGGCACAAGGGCAAATGTACATGCTGTAGCAAAGCTTGCAGAATTGTTTGGCCTAAATGTGGTTAATCATGTAATCTTGGTGTGAAAAAAGTGTTTTATTAACACTTGATTGACACACAGATGTCATTGGATTTCCAGACAGATGTCCTCTATTTAAAAAGACCCCTCTACACTCGGGCATACCTCCCATCACACTGCCCGTTTCCTCCATACTCCTGGCTATAGACCCCTCAAAGTGACTTCAAATGTGATGTGGTCCCTAAAAAAAATGGTGTTGTAAAAATGAGAAATTGCTGGTCAACTTTTAACCCTTATAACTCCCTAACAAAAAAAATTTTGGTTCCAAAATTGCTCTGATGTAAAGTAGACATGTGGGAAATGTTACTTAGTAAGTATTTTGTCTGTCATAGCTCTGTGATTTAACCCCTTTCTGACAGACGTACTATCCCGTCCGAGGTGGTATGGGCCAGTATGACTACCGACGGGATAATACGTTTAATGCGAACAGCCGCGCTCACGGCCAGCTGTCAGCTGACTATCTCAGCTGACATCCAGCACTATGTGCTAGGAGTGGTAACGGACCGCTCCTGGCACATTAACCCCCGGAACACTGCGATCAAAGATGATCGCAGCATTCCGGTGGCACAGGGAAGAATTGCGCAGTGTGGGGTCTCTCTGTGTGCTTCTCTGAGACCCTCGGAGCAACGCAGTGTCATCGCATTGCTCCGAGGGTCTCCTACCTCCTCCTCTCCACAGGCTCGGATCCAAAATGGCCACGGGGGGCCTTCCGGGTCCTGCAGGGAGGTGGCTTTCAAGTGCCTGCTCAGAGCAGATGTCGGGAGGCCCCCCTGCAGTGCCTGTCAGATCGCTGATCTGACACAGTGCACTGCAAAGTGTCAGATCAGTGATCTGTCATTATACAGTGATGTCTCCCCATGGGGCAATGTAAAAAAGTTAAAAAAAAAATATTTACATGTGTAAAAAAAAAAAATTTCTAAATAAAGAAAAAAAAAATAGTGTTCCAATAAATACATTTCTTTATCTAAATAAAAAAAACAATAAAAGTACACATATTTAGTATCATCGCGTCCGTAACGACCCGAACTATAAAACTGTTAACCCCTAGTTAATCCCTTCAGTGAACACCGTAAAAAAAAAAAAACGAGGCAAAAAATGACGCTTTATTATCATACTGCCAAACAAAAAGTGGAATAGCACGCGATCAAAAAGACGTATATAAAAAACCATGGTACCGCTGAAAAAGTCATCTTGTCTCGCAAAAAATGAGCCTTGCTACAGCGTCATCAACAAAAAAATTAAAAAGTTATAGTCCTCAGAATAAAGGGATGCAAATATAATTATTTTTTTTATATAAAATAGTTTTTATTGTATAAAAGCGCCAAAACATAAAAAATGATATAAATGAGGTATTGCTGTAATTGTTCTGACCCGAAGAATAAAACTGCTTTATCAATTTTACCAACTGTGGAACGTTATAAGCCCCCCAAAAGAAATTCATGAATTGCTGGTTTTGGTTCATTCTACCTCACAAAAATCAGAATAAAAAGCGATCAAAAAATGTCATGTGCCCGAAAATGGTACCAATAAAAACGTCAACTCGTCCCGCAAAAAACAAGACCTCACATGACTCTGTGTACCAAAATATGGAAAAATTATAGCTCTCAAAATGTGGAGATGCAAAAACTATTTTTTGCAATACAAAGCGTCTTTTAGTGTGTGACGGCTGCCAATCATAAAAATCCGCTAAAAAAAACCCACTATAAAAGTAAGTCAAACCCACCTTCATCACCCCCTTAGCTAGGGAAAAATAATAAAATTTAAAAAAAATGTTTTTATTTCCATTTTCCCATTAGGGTTAGGGTTGGGGCTAAAGTTAGGGATAGGGTTGGGGCTAAAGTTAGGGTTAGGTTTGGGTCTAAAGTTAGGGTTAGGGTTGGGGCTAAAGTTAGGGTTAGGGTTGGGGCTAAAGTTAGGGTTAGGTTTGGAGCTAAAGTTAGGGTTAGGGTTGGGGCTAAAGTTAGGGTTAGGTTTGGGTCTAAAGTTAGGGTATGGATTACATTTACGGTTGGGATTAGGGTTGGGATTAGGGTTACGGGTGTGGTTAGGGTTATAGCTGGGATTAGGGTTAGGGGTGTGTTTGGGCTAGGGTTTCAGCTAGAATTGGGGAGTTTCCACTGTTTAGGCACATCAGGGGCTCTCCAAACGTGACATGGCATCCGATCTCAATTCCAGCCAATTCTGCGTTGAAAAAGTAAAACAGTGCTCCTTCCCTTCCAAGCTCTCCCGTGCACCCAAACAGAGGTTTACCCCAACATATAGGGTATCAGCGTACTCAGGACAAATTGGACAACAACTCTTGGGGACCAATTTCTCCTTTTACCCTTGGGAAAATACAAAACTGGGGGCTAAAATATAAAGTGTGGAAAAAAATGATTTTTTATTTGCACGGCTCTGCGTTATAAACTGTAGTGAAACTCTTGGGGCTTCAAAGCTCTCACAACACATCTGTATAAGTTCCTTGGGGGTCTAGTTTGCAATATGGGGTCACTTGTGGGGGTTTTCTACTGTTTAGGTACATCAGGGGCTCTGCAAATGCAACATGACGCCTCAGACCAATCCATCTAAGTCTGCATTCCAAACGGCGCTCCTTCCCTTCCGAGCTCTGCCATGCACCCAAACGGCGATTCCCCCAATATATGGGGTATCACTGTACTCAGGACAAATTGGACAACAACTTTTGGAGTCCAATTACTGCTGTTACCCTTGGGAAAATACAAAATTGGGGGCTAAAATATAATTTTTGTGGAAAAAAAGAATTTTTATTTTCATGGCTCTGCGTTATAAACTGTAGTGAAACACATTTGGGAGGTTCAAAGTTCTCACAACACATCTCGATAAGTTTCTTAGGGGGTCTAGTTTCCAAAATGGTGTCACTTGTTGGGGGTTTCAATGTTTAGGCACATCAGGGGCTCTCCAAACGCGACATGGCGTCCTATCTCAATTCCAGTCAATTTTGCATTGAAAAGTCAAACGGCGCTCCTTCCCTTCCAAGCTCTGCCATGCGCCCAAACAGTGGTTTACCCCCACAGATGGGGTATCAGCATACTTAGGACAAATTGTACAACAACTTTTGGGGTCCAATTTCTCCTGTTACCCTGTTATGATCCGGTGACCTTGGAGCAGCATGAAAACTTTCACTGGAGTAAGTGGTAACTATACTGACCGCAAATCCTGATCTTAACACCGTGACTAGAAGTAGCCGTGGGATGTACCTAACAACCTAGACACCTCGTCACAGCCGGAGGACTAAATACCCCTATAGATGGAAATAGGAATACTATCTTGCCTCAGAGCAGAACCCCAAAGGATAGGCAGCCCCCCACAAATATTGGCTGTGAGTAGGAGAGGAAAGACACACACAGGCAGAAAAACAGGATTTAGCACAAGAGGCCACTCTAGCTAAAATAGGAAAGGATAGGACAGAGTTCTGTGCGGTCAGTATTAAAACCCTTCCAAAAATATTATAGCGGATTATACAAAAAATTCCTCCATCTAACTAAAGACGTGGAATGTATATCTGCAACTCCAGAGACTAAAACACTCAGAGCAGGAATACAATCAAAAAAACAAGCACACAGCTTGTGTGCCATGGAAAAAGAAACAGACACTTATCTTTGCTGAATTGGCAGCTAAGCAGGAGAAGCCAGACAGAGATCCAACACTTCCCAAGAAACATTGACAACTGGCAAGGACTAATGAGTCCAGAAAACCAAAATACCCCAGTCAGAATTGCAATTAGCAGATACACCTGTCCAGGACTGCAGCCCCGGGACAACTGCATTACCACCTACAACCACCGGAGGGAGCCCAAAAGCAGAATTCACAACATTACCCTTGGCAAAATAAAACAAATTCGAGCTGAAGTTAATTTTTTGTGAAAAAAAGTTAAATGTTCATTTTTTTAAACATTCCAAAAATGCCCGTGAAACATCTGAAGGGTTAATAAACTTCTTGAATGTGGTTTTGAGCACCTTGAGATGTGCAGTTTTTAGAATGGTGTCACACTTGGGTATTTTCTATCATATAGACCCCTCAAAATGACTTCAAATGTGATGTGGTCCCTAAAAAAAAAATGATGTTGCAAAAATGAGAAATTGCTGGTCAACTTTTAACCCTTATAACTCCCTAACAAAAAAAATGTTAGTTCCAAAATTGTGCTGATGTAAAGGAGACATGTGGGAAATGTTAATTATTAAGTATTTTGAATGACATATCTCTGTGATTTAATGGCATAAAAATTCAAAGTTGGAAAATTGCAAAATTTTCAAAATTTTCGCCAATTTTCCATTTTTTTCACAAATAAATGCAGATAATATTAAAGAACTTTTACCACTATCATGAAGTGCAATATGTCATGAGAAAACAATGTCAGAATCATCAGGATCCGTTGAAGCATTCCAGAGTTATATCCTCATAAAAGACAGTGGTCAGAATTGTAATATTTGGCCCGGTCATAAACGTGCAAACCACCCTTGGGGGTAAAGGGGTTAAAGACATTTTAAAATTCCAAAAATTTAGCTATTGAAGTTGGATGTTGAAACATGCCTCTAATATTACTAAAAGCAAGAATAGGTCACAATTGATTCAATTATGATCAGAAAAAATAAATTTCTCACAGCAATGCTGGCTCACCTAAACCTGTTTTGTCACTGCAATATGTTTCTCAATTTTCTATTATAAAATGAAAGTTCAATATAGTTTTGCCATTACTACAGGAGGATGTTATTTTCTCATCTATTTTGCAATCTTGGTGCAATATTGTTGCAAAAAGCTCCCTCTTTAGATAATGTTTTATCACCTATTTTTTCTAATCTTTCCAAACCTAGGAGTACTTGGCTTAATCTAAAAGGTGTTTTTTTGTTGTGGAGCAACACACTGTAAGACATGCAGTTTTGTCAGTCCCTGTAAGACCTTTTCTAATTTTGATAATGCTCAAACTCATATGATCAAACAGTTTATTAATTGTAATAGCAAGAATATCATTTATTGCATACAATGCACGTCACGCCATTTAAATTACATTGGTTGCACCAGTTGCAGTATGAAAATTAAAATTAATGAGCGTTTAAATGACATTTCCAACTCTAATAAACTTATACTTTACCAACAGGAATTTATCCTCTGCATCAAAGCATTTCATCTTTCATGACATCCTGAATGGAAAGTTATGGCCTTGGCTCTAACATCCCCATTGTTCCCTAACCACTTTAATTAATTTGTCCACATGGTCCAGGGGGAAGCAGAAGTGGCCCGAGTCTTCCTCAGATGAAGAAGATGAGAGAGATGAATCGGAGAAATCCTCATTTCTCCTCCAATCAGCACAAGAATCCGATTCCAGAAGGTCTATCTTACGTTCCTTCCCTCTGGAACTTTCCCCTTGAGTCAGTGACCTTATGGATTCCCTTACTTCTGTTCTAATGATGTCTTTTAAACTTGCAGCAAAGTTGGGAGATTCATCTGCAACTTGAGGGGGAATTAACCCTGCTGTTCTGTTGGTCAAAAATGACCGACTTTGAACTTCAATATTCTTTAAAATATTCAAGATGCGGCTCTGAAACCCGTGGCCGACCGACCCATCCTCATTTAAGTCAATCAACCACAAGTTTCAGAACCGTATCTTGAACACCCCAAAAAATACCAAAGTTCAAAATAGGTCTCCCCAGACCGAACAGAACAGCAGGGTTAAGTGAGAGGCAATGTATTCTATCCTAGAAACTAATGCCGCTTCCCCCCCCTCCTGGAGACCTCACCGTCTGCTGGTCACAGGGGGAACATAACTTTTTCAGGCAAGAGTCTGGTAAGGGGCATCCACAGATGGCGCATTCCCTATGCTTTGCCTTAGCTGTGCACTTCTTCCCCTGGAAATTGAAACATAAGGGGAGACTGCATCACTGAGTGAACATTCATGATGATCACTTCCCAGTGTCTGCAGAAATAGGCACCAGATCATGAGGGGGAGATTTCTCAGCCAATGCTACTGACTCCCTCCTGGAAGAGCTTCTGTGGCTGGATTGATCACTCATCAGGCCACAACTTGTACAAGGCTTCTGAGCAGTGTGCTGGCATGCAGTATTTTCCTGCTGCAGTAGTTGCTGCTGCTCACTAGCTTCCATCGTGAACAAGGGACTATTTATAAAAATATTTCCCAATTACATGTAGGGTATTGGTACACTCAGGAAAAAATGAACATCAGTTTGTTGAAAAAATGTCCTATTAGCCATTATCTTTAAAATAACTTTTTGGACACTATTATTAAGCTGCAGAACAATAAAATAGAGACATCCCTGTATCAGAAGCCAATCGACCATCCAACATACCTTAAATGGGACAGTTTCCATCCAAAACACATAAAAAACTCTATTGTCTACAGCCAAGCCATGAGATACAATCGTATATGTTCCAACCCAATGGATAGAGATGAACACCTTGGTCGCCTCAGAAAGACCTTTTTGAATCAGGGCTACCATCCAAGAACAGTTGAAAACCAGATTACAAGAGCCACCAGAATATCAAGGAATCACCTGCCACATTACAAAGCTAAAGAAGAAAATAACCGGGTACCTCTAGTAGTTACTTACAATCGAAATCTGGAGGTGCCAAGGGGAGCTGCACGGAAATTACAACCATTACTGCAAAAAGATGCCCGCTTACAATCCATTTTTCCAGACCTCCCACTACTGTGTTTTAGGCAGCCCCCAAATCTAAGAAGCATCATTGTCAAGAGCTCCCTGTCATCTCCAGCAGCTGCAGGTACCTTTCCTTGCAACCAGAAAAAATGTAAAACCTGTCCATTTATAATGACCACGGACAAGATAAAGATTCCCAATTCACATCAGGACTACAAGATAGCAGGTACTTTCAGCTGCGTTACTTCTAATGTGGTGTACCTAATTATTTGTACTAAATGTCCAACTGGGGGTCTGTATGTGGGGGAGAAAGGGCAAAAGCTTAGAACAAGAATGAATTCTCACCGCCACACAATAAGAGAAAAAAGAATGGATCTACCTGTGGCAATACATTTTTGTCTCCCAAATCATAACATTATGGACATGAAATTACTTGTGTTAAAAGGTAGCTTCAAATCTCACAGAGACAGAAGAGTCTGGGAATATAAACTGATGACGACCTTTGACACTCTCCCTGCAGGAATGAATGTGTCGCACGGATTTATGTCTTTTTACATCAACTAAGGAACTTGCCCCTCAGACTATGAGGGATCATCACAACAGAACGAGACCCCAATAAAACAATCCTTATCTAAGAACTGGCCCAATATTTATGGACATAACTGTTTATCACTCATGGTAATTCTGCTTCATGTCACCTGTCTTATCTATGGTTTTCCCTTTTGTTTTTCTATGCTATGTTGTGCATAAATATGTGATTATTCAGAATTTGTTTTAGTATTAGCCTGATGAAGAGACCTGCGTAGTCTCGAAAGCTTGCAATTTGTTACCATCTTTTCAGTTAGCTATTAAAAGGTATCAACCACTGAGGACTCTCAATTCTAAATATTTTTCTATCTACTGGCTAACACGATACCAAGATATATTTCTTTCCTGTATCTATTAGCCATTAAAAATTAAAAAAAACTTGGGGCTAAAACAACATTTTAGTGGTAACATTTATTCTTTCTTCACCGCTCAATGATATAAAATTCTGTGAGGCACATGTGGTGTTAATATGATCACTGCACCCCTAGATTAATTAATTGGGGAGTGCAGTTTGTAAAATGAGTTCACATATGGGGTTTCTGTTGTTCTGGCACCTTAAGGGCTCTGATAATGTTACATGGCATCCTCAAACCACTCCAGCAAATTCTGAACTCCAATGTGATGCCTCTTTCCTTCTGAGCTTTGCACTGTGCCTCAAAAGTAGTATTCCCCCACATATAGGGTAACAGTGTACTCAAGAGAAATTGCACAACAAAATTGTATGGTGCAATTTCTGTTACCCTTATGAAAATTCAAAATTTGAAACTGAAAAACATTTTTGTGGGGAAAATGTGTATTTTTTTTATTTTCACGTATCTATGTATCCACTTTTTGGGTTTTTGGTTTACCAAAAAAGTGGATACATCAGTATTTAGGAAGAAAGTTAATGACAACACCCTTCTACATTGATCCAGTACACATTCAAACCACACTTTGCGATCTATACCATATGGTGAATTTTTTCATGTCAAACGCATCTGTTTCACAAAAGATGCATTCATTAAAGAAGGTGCAATTGTTAGTAAACGTTTGATAGAAAAGTGCTACAACAACCTGGGGTTTTTTGTGATTGCCTATTGTTGCCCTGTATATTTATATATTAAATGTAATAAAGGCATTTTAGTTTACCGTACCTTTCCTTGTTTTTACTGTTCCATCTGGGTATTTTATATACACCCACATAAGTTTTTATCATATTAATTGATCTCCATACTTTAGGTTCTTCGTTTCACTATTACACCGAATGGTCTGCCATTCATGTTCTAAGTAGTGGTCTTCTGGTACTTGCACACTTGCACAATCTCTTTATTATTACTATTTCAGCCCATCTGTGGTTCCAATATTATTAGTTATTTTACCGACCGCTATTTTTGTTCTAACAACCTGGGGGTAAAGAATTAAAATGATATTTAACAAAGCCAGACCCTCTTTGTTAAACAAAACGGATTTCTCCGTCAAGATAGGCAATCCTGTATCACATTTTCGACTTCGTACAGTCCAAAGTTTAACAAATAAAAGATATAATTTGAAAGTACAGTACTTACCTGTTGCGAAACCGGATGATACACTGTGTAATGTAATTGATGGCTGGTATAGATGTGTTGCCAGGCGAGGATTAACCCTTGGCAACATGTTGTCACCCAGTCTTCCTAGATGTTCCGATTCCACCTCAATTTGGTTAAAGGTAAAAGGCTTCCATAAACGTGGTGGTACTAGGTGTAATGTATGTCCTTTTGCGTTGGACCATAAATAAATTTTTACGATATCCTCCACAATAGATCATGAGATAACCACTTTCATAATTGTGATACCAGAAACATGGTGTACTGTATTCAGTGCTCTTCATGACAAGTCAAATATATTGGTTGCACGATCCATAATTTTAAAAAGAGGATCGCTGAACATATAGCCAACATTAATGTCAACAATAGCTCCTATTCTGAGGTAACTAAACATTTTTTCTCAATCCACAAGGGTGACCTTACTCTTTACTTGTTTTGCCATAGAAAAAGTCAGTTTTCCTAGACGGGAAGGGGACTAGCATAAACATTTATTAATGAGGGAAGTCTTTTGGATATTGCCTCTAGATACTAAATTACCTAAAGGAATGAATTATAAAAACGATTTGTTCTACTGTATATCTATTGATTGAATTAACCACTGTATTGATTGTATTTTTCTATTAATTGTTTTTGTCAAAGCTGCTGCATTTTATTAATCAATTATTTCTCTCTTCTCCAACTGGTGCTTGTTCCCTATTTATATCTGTTCATATGTTCTTACCATATCCTATGACTAAGAGCGCACTGCTGCGCCAGAAACACCTCAGCTTTTTTTAATAGTTTTATTTTTAGTTATGTTTCAATAAACTTTTTTCATTTTACCTGGTCGGTGTGCTGAAACATATCCTTCCTGTCTCCTTCATTTGCTGAGCGCAACAGCGGGAATGACACTCACTAGACATATGCCAGCAATCTCAATTGGATTTCAGTTGCTTACTGCTCGTGTGGAGACTACCTGTCCCTCTTTCCTGCCTCATAGCTATATACTTAACCTTTACTGGTTACTAAAATGTGGGACCCCTATAATAATGTGGCGCCCCTGATGTTCCAGTCGCCACAGAGGTACCAGAGGTGTGGCACTCAGCTCTCGGGTAAGAAGGGGACACTACCCAGTACTCACACACACAATACTAGACCTGCATTACCAACTGCCCTAGTGGACCTGAACTGCAATGTCGACCATTTCACTTTTGCCTCTATTTCCCCTTCATTTCATTAATGTTATTGGACGCCCAGAGCCATGGACCAGGTCATTGCTGCCATGACCACCCCCTTAAGAACAGTCGGACCTAGCCCAAGTACCCCACGGCCCTAGCAGGTGCTCCATCTTAGCATCACGAACAGGATTTCGCAGTCTGGTACCACCGGGGACTGTGTTCCAGAGACTTTGTTGAATTGTGAAATTGCTTCCATAACTGCATCACATGGCGCGCAGGAGAAGAGAGGCTTTCGTCATGGGCGGAACCTGGAAGAAAGGCGCGAAACTCACACTTGCTCATTGCAGATACTTCTCTGCACTGAGAACATGTCAGTCTGCCACAGAGATCCGCCTCCTAGTCTTGAAATGGCGGGAAGAGAAAGAAAAGGAAGGGCTACCCCTGAAGAAGAGAGTGGGAACAGCATGTGGGTGCAACCAAGAACCCGACAAGAAAGAGCGTGAGCGGTGGTTACCCGGAGCGTGGGGTGGAAGCAGAGGACTCCCCCAGCCGACAGGATGAGAACCCTGACCAGCTGACAGCCATAGACCCGGAGTTCCTGGGGGCCAAGGTGGAGGAGCTGAGCCACCAGCTCCTGAAATCACACATCACTGCAATATTAAAGTGGAAAGCGGCCCTGTTGGAGGAGGTGTGTGAGCAATGTCTGGCCTGGTGACCAGCATCCCCATCCCCAGCAGAAGGAGACAAGGAATCTGGCACCGGAGATACAGCGGATGCAGGTACAAATACTGCCCTGGTAGCCGAAGAAACCATTTTAGGGCCCTTTAAACCCCCGTCAGCCCTCCAACCTAGCTGGGAATGCAAAAATCTGGCCTGGGACCAGTCCTCAGACACCGGGGATAGACTGGTGGTTCTATTACAGCCTGAGCCCATGCCCCGGAAGGTGCTCAGGGAGAGGTTGGACTTCCGCTGGGAACACCCGGGAACTGATTTGATGGGATTCCCTGAGGAGGCCCAAACAGAGGGGGACCATGTGTAGGTCATTAGCTGGAAAGAATATTGCCAGCAGCAGGCGCTCAATTGGGAGCAGGAGGAGGAAGAGTGCGAAGCCTGACGCAGGGCCATGGAGGAGCGGAACATGAAGGCGAAGGCCCAGGCTTGCCAGACAAGACACGCTGACCAGGGTCCACTGAAGCAGGGCACGGTGGTTGCCTTCAGGCTGATGATAGGCTGGGGATTTATCAAGGAGCCCAGGATGCTCTCTGAGATTTTTGTCACCCGTCAGGATGTAGAGTCACACCTTCTAGATGAACATCCATATCATGACCTCTTTCCGGGAGACCAAGTGACCTACACCCGGCATCTTTGGAGAAAAAGGGTGATACACCCTGAATATAAGAAGATGCCAGTGGAGGCCCATGGCACCCAGTCTAGTGGCTGCCACTCCAGATGCTGCACCGATCCCTGCAGCTCCGGTAAGACCAGCAGTATGCACACAAGCCACGCAGGCTCCAGTGGTAGGACTTGACCAATTTGTGTTACCAAGTGTGACACAGGAGCCAGAACTTCACCGGCCAGGAGGTTGCAGGCCTGAGGACTTGCCCTAGAGGAAGAAGTAAGAGGTAACAGAACATAACTGTAAATAGTTAAGTAAACCTGGTTAGGTTTTTTTAAAGGTAATACTAATGCACAGACAATGTGGTCATGGATAATGAATGGCCAGAACTTATATTGTACAAAGTTAGCACTTAATGTGCTCCTTGTTGGTTTTACATTACCCCTTTAGAGTGAGAGCAGAACACTCTATGTCTTTAACGGCAGACGAAATAACAAAAAATGTTTGGCATAGCCAAAAAAGTGGTCCAACGAGGTGACCCGGTATTGGCTGTAGCCATGCCCAGAGCCTACGTAGGGGGTTTAAGATAGGTTCCCTCATATTGCACTAAGTACAGTGAGGGGAATACCCTGCTCAGGACCTCACTGTAATTTATTGAACTTGCTTGAGAAAGTCTTATTGAAAGTAATGCTATATTTAATACTTGGTTATTTATCTGCAACGTATAAGTGTCTTATGTGACTTGTTTTACTGGTTGAATTGCAATTTAGAAAAATATTTGCATGTTTTTAAACATTTTATTTTTCTCTGTTCCAGCCCTCAGACATGCTGTGTTTATGAGGGGGGGAATGTTGTGCCCCTGAGGGTCCAGTCGCCACAGAGGTACTGCACCTCAGCCAGAGGTGTGGTACTCTGCTCTCTAGTAAGGAGGGGACACTACCCAGTACTCACACACTAGCATCCAAGAGTAGACCTCTCCAGGTCAGGGAGGAACTAGATAGAGTGTGTGGGTGGCGAGAGAGTGTCAGTTGTGAGGCGGTGTCATGGAAACAAGAGGGAGGAGTTAGTTAGGCAATTGGGAAGTCTGTGAGGAGAAGTGGATGAGAGCAGAAGTGGAAAGAGAAGCTCCTGAGAGAAGGGAAAGAAGTGGTTTTAGGCGCAGGGAAGTGAAGAATCCACCTGTGGTGCCCGAATCCACGCTGACTGCTGTCGAGTAAAGGGACCAGGTCGCAGTAGGGGACTGACCCCAGACTAGTGGAGGAACTACAAGGCTCAGGTAGCAAACCGGAGGTTGTGTGTTATGAACAGGTGATTCAGAAACACAATGGACATAGTGGTTAAGAGCACACAAAGTGACCTGATAGTTACTAACATAGGACGAGCTCTGAGACGTGGGAACTCTGCTGACCGCAATCCCTAATCCTATCATACCACACTAGAGGTAGCCGTGGATTGCGCCTAACGCTCCCTATGCAACTCGGCACAGCCTGAGAAACTAATTAGCCCTGAAGATAGAAAAATAAGCCTACCTTGCCTCAGAGAAATTCCCCAAAGGAAAAGGCAGCCCCCCACATATAATGACTGTGAGTTAAGATGAAAATACAAAAAAAGAGATGAAATAGATTTTAGCAAAGTGAGGCCCGACTTACTGAATAGACCGAGGATAGGAAAGATAGCTTTGCGGTCAGCACAAAAACCTACAAACAACCACGCAGAGGGGCAAAAAGACCCTCCGCACCGATTAACGGTACGGAGGTGCTCCCTCTGCGTCTCAGAGATTCCAGCAAGCAAGAAAAACCAATATAGCAAGCTGGACAGAAAATATAGCAAACAAAAAGTAACACAAGCAGAACTTAGCTTATGCAGGGCAGACAGGCCACAAGAACAATCCAGGAGAGAGCCAGACCAATACTGGAACATTGACTGGAGGCCAGGAACAAAGAACTAGGTGGAGTTAAATAGAGCAGCACCTAACGACTTAACCTCGTCACCTGAGGAAGGAAACTCAGAAGCCGCAGCCCCACTCACATCCACCAGCGGAAGCTCAAAGACAGAACCAGCCGAAGTACCACTCATGACCACAGGAGGGAGCTTGACCACAGAATTCACAACAGTTGTGGTATCTGTATATGCCACAGCCACATTCACACACATTCGCTGAAAAGGGAGCCACATAGGATCAAGGGAACCAGGAGGATGTCGCCCGACAGGATCCGAGGCTCCTGTCTTTGGACACTGTGTGAGGCCCAGGGCAGGAGAGGCGGGAGCCTGCTCAGCGAGACTGCCAGAGAAGGAACATAAGAAGCTGGTTCTGGCAAAGTGTACCCCAATTTACCTGAGAGCTGACTGGACCACAGACCCGGAGGACACAGCACCCAGCTGGGGATTGCATAGAAGAACTGTGAGTAAAGTGTGGAAACTGCACCCTGTTGTGTCCTCTGAATTATTGCTGTGTCACCTGCCCTGCACCACAACATTCACCATTATTGACTTTAACTCTTTACCTGCCGTGGGGCCTAGCTCTGCCCGTGGAGAGCTGTAACAACTCTGCTGCATTACCAACTGCCCCTTTGGACCTGATTGAGTATCGGCCATTTCCCTATTGCCAAGCACCACGGGTGGCGTCACGAAGTAACTCCCTATAGACTCTATTTCCCCTTTATTTCATTAATTTTATTGGATGCTCAGGGCCACGGACTGGGTCACTGCTGCAGTGACCACCCCCTTAAGAACTCTCGGACCCGGACCGACTACCCCACGACCCTAGCGGGCGCTCCAATGGCAACCAGCAAAGGCTAGTCATACAGTTGCGGGCTGATATTAGTAGCCTAAGAAGGGGCCATGGATATCCATGGCCTCATTTCAGAAGAACATCAGCTCTCAGCTGCCCCAGAAATGGTGCATCCATAAGATGTGCCAATTCTGGCACTTATCCTCAGCTCTTCCCACTTGACCTGGTGCAGTGACAAATGAGGTAATAGTATTGGGGTCGATGTCAGCTTTGTATTGCTAGCTGATATCAAGTCCAGGAGATCGTAATGGAGAGTCGTCTATAAGACATCCCCCGTGCTAAAAGTCATATTGTAAATAAAAACACCCAGAATAAATCCTTTAAATGAAATTAAGACCCTTACACCTTTATTTGTTGCTAACTGATGCTCCTGTGTCAGTGTGAACCAGCTGGCGGGAAGAGCAGTTACTGATGTGACTGCTTTCCAAATCACTTGAGTCATCGAGAGATAGTATGGAACATCTTCACATCGAAGCAGTGAGGCATATGGATGTTATTTCTCTTTTTTTCAGGAGACATGGGAATTGGTTGATAAGGAATAAATGTGAGTATTATGGTTGTTTACTATTTTCTGTTTTTTTACAGCTAGCATGGTCTTTAATTGATTAGGCGTAGAAGGTGAGTATAACTGTCTTTTTTATTTAAAAAAAAAGCTGTCAGTGTCTATCTTTCAATTAAAGGATTTTATTTTAGCTGTGTGTTTTTTACAATCTAATTATGGGGCTAGTAAATGTGGGCGTCTTATTGATGCCTCTCCATTTCTAACCCTTGGGCTTGATGTCAACTGCCAATGCAAAGCTGACATCAACCTCACAACTATTACTCCACTTACCAGCGCACCAAGGCAAGTGGCAAGAGTGAGGATAAGTGCCAGATTTGGAAGCGTATTACTGGTGCACCATAGGGGGACCCCACATCTGTTTCTTGGGGGGGTCTCCCCTATAATAACCAGTAGAGGCTAAGCAAACAGCTGTGAGCTGATATTAATAGCCTGGGAACCTTTATAGCTATTGACTTCTTCCCAGAACATTAACATCAGCCATCAGCCATTGCCTTTCCCTCTGCTGCTTTTGAAAATTATGGGATATCAACCACTCAGCTATTACCACACTTGCCACCACACCAGGAAAGTGGGAAGAGCAGGAAAAAGTGCCAGAATTGGCACATCTAATAGGTTCACCTTTTCTGTGGAGGCTGCGGGCTGCTATTTTTAGACTGAGTTGCCAACTTCCATGGCCCCTTACCAGTCTGAGAATACCAGCCCTCAGCTGTTTGCTTTACTTGGCTTGTTATAAAAAATGGGGGGAACCCCATGCTGTTTTTTAAATAATGTTTTAAAATTTAGCAGCCTGCAGCTGTCAGTTTTGCTTGTGCTGGTTATCAAAAATGGAATAGACCACAAATCATTTTTTTTTATTATTTATTTATAGTGCATAGGTGCTGGCTGATGAATACTACCATCAGCGGCTCATGCTCTTGCTGTTATCATCAACAGCAGGCGTAGGCTGATGAGAGTAGTACTCTATCATCAGCTAACGCCTGTAACCGAGGGTAACCTTTTTTTACCGCCGGTCACATCTGCTCGCTCACACTGTCATCTGAAAATGGTGGAAACTGCAGCTGTCTGACATGTGGTAATGATCTTACTGATGATCATTGCCCGGTCATGCAGATTACAGAGTGACAAAACCATGGCTGTTCAGGCACCCATTCATTCATTGGGATTTGGGTTCAAATTCAGATACCTGAACCAAACTTTTTTTTTAGATGTTCGTCCAAACCTGCCGGACTCAAACATCCATGGGTTAGCCCATCACTAGCCAGTATTTTAGATCAGAATTTGTAAGTTGAAACAAGGAATGGGTGAATAATGCTGAAGTGGTGCATGTGTTTCTATTATAATTTGTCTATGGTTGATCCACTCCTGGTTTTGGCTTACATATACTGATGGAAAATGCTCACTTAATACTGAACATATGAACGTGTCCTTAAACTGACATACAGAGCCAGACCCTGACTGGCCATCTGGCAATTCTGGCAAATGCCAGAAGGGCCTGTCTGGTCATGGGCCGTTTTGTCTGCTACGTTGTTAACAGAATCGGTACTCTCAAGACACCCATACTGTTAAGAGTTGTGATGGAGCACAAAGTTGCTGACTCCGTCCCTTACCCCAGCAGGCCACAGGTATCATCTAATATATAATTGCCTAGAATACTACTTCCTGCAATTTGTGCCAACTTCCGTGGCTTTGTCCGGAGCTAATGTCCGGAGCTAATGTCCGGAGCTAATGTCCGGAGATTAATTGCCTAGAATACTACTTCCTGCAATTTCTGCCAACTTCCGTGGCTTTGTCCGGAGCTAATGTCCGGAGCTAATGTCCGGAGCTAATGTGCGGAGATAATGTCCGGAGATAAGTGACGTCAACAGTGTCCAGTGTCTGATTGGTTGCCGCCTGCTGCGAGCGACCAATCAGAAACGTGCCGTACTGTGACACACTCCGCCCGCCATTTTGGTGTGATTTTTGAATTTTTACCTCACAGCAAGTTTCTACTGCGTCGAGGCGGGCCCAGTGACGTTGCTCTTCAAGCTCCTGCCGAATTTCGTCAAAAAAATGATAATACCATTTACGAAAACTATATATATTTAGTTGTGAAGTGGTTCAGTGACATTTTCACACCAATTTTGAACTTTTGTTTGGTGTTTTCTCCATATACTGCCTATTATTTTTGTTCTTTCTTACTATTATTTATTAATTGTATTATTCTTACATTTGAATAAATAAAGTATATATGGATTCTAGACTCCCGATTCTTTAGAATCGGGCTGCCATCTAGTTAGATATATTGGTCTTGTAGTAAATCTTTCTTTCTTCCATCTAGGGTAATACTAGTAATATATCCTATCTGGTTCATGGGGACGGGGACAGCATTTCCTGTGTCATTTCAAATGCCAGGACTGAATTTCAGCCCCAGTCCGTACCTGTACAGAGCATACACTGATCCAACACACTGATGAAAATGGTACTATTTTTTCACAGATGTATTAATGAGAACTTATAGATAGATCTGGTAAACAGACATGGGAAAAGGTTGCTTAATTAATATTTTTGAGGTATTCATTTAACCCCTTTCTGACCTCGGACGGGATAGTACGACCGAGGTCAGAACCCCCGAATCAAAGCTGGGACATGTCAGCTGTTTTGTACAGCTGACATGTGCCCGCAATAGTAGCATTTAACTAGCGCTTCCGGCCAGAAATGCGCGCATCGCTGACCCAGTCATGTGATCGGGGTCAGTGATGCGTCGGCATGACAACCAGAGGTCTATTGAAAACCTCTATGGTTATTGATGCCGGATTGCTGTGAGCGCCACCCTGTGGTCGGAGCTTATAGCAATGCAGCAATTCTACTACATAGGAACGTTCTCAGTATCGCTCCTATGTAGCAGAGCCGATCGAGTTGTGTCAGCTTCTAGCCTCCCATGGAGGCTATTGAAGCATGGAAAAGTAAAAAAAATGTTTAAAAATATGAAAAAAATAAATAAAAAAACATATAAAAGTTTAAATTTACCCCCCTTTCGCCCCACTGAAAATAAAACATTAAAAAAATTAAACATACACATATTTGGTATCGCCACATACAAAATCGCCTGATCTATCAATAAAAAAAGGTTTAACCCAAGCGCTAAATGGAGTAGCGAAAAAAAAGAATTGAAACGCCAAAATTACGTTTTTTTCGTCGCTGCAACATTGCATTAAAATGCAATAATGGGCGATCAAAAGAACGTATCTGCACCAAAACGGTATCATTAATTTAAAACGTCAGATCAGCATGCAAAAAATAAGCCCTCACCCAACCCCAGATCACAAAAAAATGGAGACGCTACAGGTATTGGAAAATTGCACAATTATTTTTTTAGCAAAGTTTGAATTTTTTTTTACCACTTAGATAAAAAAATAACCTAGACATGCTTGGTGTCTATGAGCTCATAATGACCTGGAGAATCAAAGTGGCTGGTCAGTTTTAGCATTTAGTGAACCTACCAAAAAAGCCAAACAAAAAACAAGTGTGGGATTGCACTTGTTTTGCAATTTCACCACACTTGGAACTTTTTTCCCATTTTCTAGTACAAGACATGCTAAAACCAATAATATCCTTCAAAAGGACAACTTGTCCTGCAAAAAATAAGCCCTGACATGGTCATATTGATGGAAAAATAAAAAAGTTATGGCTCTGGGATGGAGTGGAGCGAAAAATGAAAACGCAAAACCGAAAAAAGCTGGGGTCATGAAGGGGTAAAGAAATAAACGTTCCATATCAATTTTTATTTTTACGCTTTCTATTTCCTGTTCAGACAAGAGTTTTTATGCGTACATGTGCTGCTTCTGTTAAAAATAAGACAATACACTGACCAACGTCAATAGCGCTGTTCACAATTCCATTTTTTCATGCAGACTGGGTGTTCGGGTGCCTGCAGATGAGTGAAAAATTGTCCAGAAAGGCCGTACTGGGGGCCCACGGCACGTAAAGGGAGGCCGCCATGACGGGGTTACGTGGGACCTGGGGAGCTGGAGCAGTTAGAAGGGATACGGTGGTAAGGGGTTAACTGGGAACTTGAGGGGTTGCTTTAGGGGCATTTTTTGAAAATAAGGGGTGGAACTAGGGGACTGTGGGGAGGGGGCACATAAAAAGGGGCACGCTCCTCACGCAGGCATCCATTTTAGGTGCCTGCGTGACAAGTGAGGAATCTCCCGCCCACCCTCCCTTTTTTGGTTAGGGTAATGGGGGGGTGAAGTCGGCATATGTGGGCTTTTGGAGTATTGTTTTAAGAGGCGTCTAAATGTATTTATTTTGTTATGTGAATGCTGTCAGGGTATTGTCACGGCAGTTGGCGGGGGTGGAGGTCCTCGAAGTCGGTGGAAATGGTAAATCGTGGTTCAATGGGGTGGGGATCTTGAGAGGTCCTGGACACCCCATGAGAGAATTTAACAAGGCGCGGTACGGTTATTCCGCGTGAGGTGGATTTATGGACCCCTGGCATGGGGGTGGGTTCGGTGGACCAGGATTGGTTGTTATCTATCCCTGAGCTGGTGCTTTACGGCTGGGGGTAAGACTCATCCTGGGCTGAACATTGTGGAGTTTTTGGGATACTGAGTTTTTTATAACTTTGGGGCTTCGAGGACCGCCCCTCCTATTCTGGGTTGTCATAAAAGTTCTGTTATCTTTTATTTAATAAAATGGCTGCTGTGTTCAATTAAATCCAACATATGTCTCCGTCTGCTGTTTTGAGTACGTTAGAAGTTTATTCTTTAGATTGTTAAGAGATCTGTTTAAGGGGGTTGGGGTAATTTTTTCCAGGTCACGGAACTCACGTATACCCTATGTCAAGGTTTCATCCAAAAAACTTGGATGATGTTTTTTGTTCATTTTAATCCATGTGCCATCCGTGTGTCCGTTTTTTGACATCTGTGTGCCATCTGTTTTCATAAAAATAAATTGAAGCATGTACATGATTACATAAAGTTTTCTAGGTTTACGATAGAAATGTATTCTTAAAAATTGGATGCCACTCTGATGGTCCGTGTGGGATGCGATTTTTTTCTTGCAACCATAGACTTAAATGAGTGAAGACTCGGATGATAGTAGTGCATGCTGCAGATTTGTTTCTTTTTCTCCCGGACACTCAGACCGAGGAAAAAAAAAAATCATTCCTCTGAACAGCACTATTGAACATGATTTAGTGTACTGTCCGATAACACAAGTCTGATTGATAGGCTCATCAACATTCATCTGAGCCCAGCCTATATATGAATATGGCCAGAGTCACACTAATGTATAGCATCCGATGCAAGAGCATCAGATACCATATGCTAATGACACTTGGCTCCTGCTCTGCTGGGAGCGTGAGACGAGTGTCAGTGCTCCGATCCTCTCACATGCGATAATCGGAGCACAGCTGTGGAGGAGACCACATCTACACCATTACCGGCATCTGCATAGTCTTATATGGGTGTGTGCGATCCGATTCATGGATGCAACCGTAGCATGCTGAATCGGCATGAGAAAATAAGCACAGATGTGAGCTTCCCATTAGGTTAACATTGGGTCTAGTGCAATCCGATTTTTTTTTATCAGATTGCACTCTTCCGATTTCATCGCAAGTGCGAGCGAGTCTTAACAATTATATTTGACACAGCTAGTCATATATGACACAGAAAGGCAAGTTTTCTTTGCTAGGCTATGTGCACACGTTGCGGATTCGTGTGCAGATTTTTCTGCACCGTTTTTGCAAAAACGCACTGCAGATTACCTGCGGATTTACCGCGTTTTTTGTGCGGATTCCACCTGTGTTTTTACACCTGCGGATTCCTATTGAGGAGCAGGTGTAAACTGTGGAAAACTGCTGTCAATCTGCTCCGGATCCGCAGCAAAATCCGCAGTGTGTGCTCATATCCTTAGGGTATGTGTCCACGTTCAGGATTGCATCAGGATTTGGTCAGGATTTTACGCAGGTAAAATCCTGACCAAATCTACACCTAAGGTCACTGGCAGGTCACCTGCGCTGTCCTTGCGTTTTTTCTGCAATGTATGGACATGCTGCGTTCTTAACCCCTCCATCAGGGGCAATATGTTTCACAATGAGTTTAGGGGCATTGCGCCTGTCTGGCACAGGCTAGAAAACTGGCTATATTTTCATTTTTTTAAAATTTCAATGCTCTAAAAGTGATCAGTTACCTTAATAGGAATGTAATAAATGAGACTACACATAATCAGGTGTAAAAAAAAATGTTTAATAACCAGAAAAGTAATATGTTTCTATGTCTTGAGCATCCTCCTCACTCTCTCCATCTTGATCTGTATCAGACACATCTGGACATTCTTCCACATCATCTTCTGAATCAATGTCACTTTCTTCCCCTAAATCTTCCAGCTGTAAGGGGTCTGGCTCATCATCAAGCAGTATATTTTGCACTTGCTCAACATGAGGGGCATTGGACAAGTCAAATATTCTCCTCGCCATTTCAGAAGAAAAGCAGAAGCAAGAGAGAGAATATGTGTTAGGGCGCAATGTGCCTGAGAAGCACACTCTTATTTCTAACAAAACCTTCTATGACAAATCCACAAATTTAGCACTAGCTATTCATAAACAAAGCTAAAAAAACCATTGGGATGAATAAAAACAGCAAATTCTAATCGTCAAAGGTGTGAGGCATTCAGGGGCAATGAGCCTGAGAAGCCAAAACACTGATATCTGATCTCCTGCAGCACAAGAGGCTTCTCAGGTCTCACACAGCCTTTAAAGTTAGGAAGGTACTGAGAGGATGGTGTTTCCCAGACAAACAACTGAAAATAGAGAAATTAAACTTAGTAAACTGCGCCTGTCAGATCAGTTGCCCCTGACGGAGGGTTAAAAGACGCGCCGCATGTGCGTTTTAGCGGGTACGCCGCATGCGTCTTTTAAAGCATAGTGGAGACGGGATTTCATGAAATCCCCTCCACTATGCTGTAACATCTGGACGCTGCATGTTTGACGCTGCGGCTCAACGCAGCGTCAAAAACGCAGCGTTTCCTGAACGTGGAAACATACCCTTAGGGTGTACTCACAGAAGGCAATTGTGTTAGCAGTAATTTATGTGACTGACATCTGAATATAGTTTGAGAAATCCAAGCATATTCCGCCAAAAACATAATATATTCAGTTGCAGAAGTTAATGAATTAAATCTGCAACATGTGAACATACCCTTATCTACAGTGCCATGCATAGCTTACCTGTGAACAAAGAGCTGCAGGACAGAACTCTATAGCAATCAGAAAAGAAGCAGATACATTTGGAGCAATCAAGTGGCATGTGTTCACCTGAAACTTAAAGGTGTATTACAGTTTTACCAAATAAAGGTTACTAATTGTGTAAATGTAATTACAAATTAAGGGTTTGCTCACATCTGCATATATAAACTCGCTGAGATTCTCAGCCAGAAAAGCTGTCGAGATTCAGGTGAATTTTATGTGTTTTTTTCTCACCTACCATCCATGTGACATCCGTATTACACGTGCATGCAATCCGTATCCAATGTGTTTTTAACATCATCTTTTACATACAGGAATTCTGTCATTTCAAGCTAGTTTACTAACTAATAAAACAATCTCAGTTTCAGTGATATATGTAATCAGTACTTTGCGTGTGTAGTTTTCTGTATTTATATAGTTACATATGTTGAAAAAAGATCTAGGTCCATCAAGTGTTCAACCTTTCTCCACCAATTGTGCATTTAGTTACTAACTTAACTATAACCCGCAATGTTAAGTGTATTGAGGGAATCGTCCAGCCTTTTATTAAAAGCTGTCATATTGTCTGCTAGGGTTGAGCGAAACGGATCGGACAAATTCAAAAGTCGCCGACTTTCGGCAAAGTCGGGTTTCGTGAAACCCGATCCGATCCTAGTGTGGGATCGGGCATGAGGTCGGCGATCTTCGCGCCAAAGTCGCATTTCGTATGACGCTTTCAGCACCATTTCTCATCCAATGAAGGAGGACGCAGAGTGTGGGCAGTGTGATGACATAGGTCTCGGTCCCCACCATCTTAGAGAAGGGCATGACAGTAATTGGCTTGCTTTCTGTGACGTCGCAGGGGCTATATAGGGGCGTGCACGCCGACCGCCATCTTACTTCTGCCGATCTTAGAATAGGGAGAGGTTGCTGCAGCTTTATTAGAAGAAGGGATATAGTTAGGGAGGGAAGATTAAGCCCCGAAACTGCTTGTGCTGTAGCGATTTCCACTGTCCAACACCACCATTTTCTTTGCAGGGACAGTGGACATATTTTTGTGCATCAGCTCTGTAGCTTATTAGGCTGCCTTATAAGGCTGTTGCTGTTGCTGTTTGTACGCCGCTGTGCAGGGCCGTATTTAGAGTTTCTGCTGCCCTAGGCACTTTTAGTGCTGCCTCCCCCATTGGTGAGTATGACACTATCGGCAGTGACTTTGGCAAGAATCGCTGTTGTTTGCAGCAGATCGGGCAGTTTTTTTGCATCTGCAGCGTAATGGATCATTTACGGCAACACTGCGTTTGGCCTCATTCATCCCCTATGGGATTTGTGGTACTTGCCATGATCTGGTAAATGTGGTACCATACCGCCCAACTCTTGAAGGGAAAGAGGTATAAAGGTTGCGGCACACGTAGTGCGCCGCGGCAAATTTTAGGCCACGCCTCTGACCACACCCATTTCACAACTAGTCACACCCATATTCAAGTCCCAACCACACCCATTTAGCACTGCTGATCACACTGTTTCATATACAATAATTATAACAAAAAAAAAATATGGCCACACAATGCTCCATACTGTATAATGGCCACACATGATGCTCCATATTGTATAATGGCCACACATGATGCTCCATATTGTATAATGGCCACACATGATGCTCCATACTGTATAATGGCTCTACATGATGCTCCGAATCCATACTGTATAATGGCAACATATGATGCTTCACGCATAATGTTTAATGGCCCACCCCCCTCCCATCCTGTATGCATGGCTCATCTCCCCCCCCCCATGCATGGCTCATCGGCTACCCACCCCCATCATGCATGGCTCATCTCTCCCCCCCTCCTGTATGCATGGCTCATCTCCCCCCCCATATGCGTGGCTCATGATGTCCCTCTCCCTGTATGCAGGGGTGGCTCTGGCTCATGATGTCCCCCTCCCTGTATACAGGGGTGGCTCTGGCTCATCTCCCATCATCCCCCATGCATGGCTCATGTGATGTCCCCCTCCCAGGTCTCCCTGTATGCAGGGGTGGCTCTTGCTCATCTCCCATCCCCAGCTTTGTAGCACTGGGGTCTGGGGTTCAAATCCCAACAAGGATGACATCTGCAGAGTTTCGATGTTCTCCCCGTGTTAGTGTGGGTTTTCTACCTCACTCAAAAGACCAACTAATAGGATGTTTAGATTGTGAGCCCCAATGGGGACAGTGTTGATGCATGAAAAATGCTGTGGAGTTAATAGAATAATATCAGTGAATAAATATTCTTCTTAATATTATGTCACAATACCAGGATCTGAGGATCTTCTGTTTCGAGGTCAAGAGCTCTCTGATGCGATGTTGCTGCCTGTCTCGCCGTCTTCCTCTTTTGACACTGCAGTGTGGTGGACAAGAGAGCATTAACTGGTTAACAAGTATCGGTGTCTGTGTACTAACTGAACTATAAACTCTCCCCATACCATGTCCAGCAGACATTGTAGGATTAATATATGGACTTTATCATTCTATTACTGATACTGTATAATAGCCACACATGATGCTCCATACTGTATAATGGCCACACATGATGCTCCATACTGTATAATGGCCACACATGATGCTCCATACTGTATAATGGCCACACATGATGCTCCATACTGTATAATGGCCACACATGATGCTCCATACTGTATAATGGCCACACATGATGCTCCATACTGTATAATGGCCACACATGATGCTCCATACTGTATAATGGCCACACATGATGCTCCATACTGTATAATGGCCACACATGATGCTCAATACTGTATAATGACTGCACATGATGCTCCATACTGTATAAAGACCGCACATGATGCTCCATACTGTATAATGGCCACACATGATGCTCCATACTGTATAATGGCCACACATGATGCTCCATACTGTATAATGGCCACACATGATGCTTCATACTGTATAATGACCACACATGATGCTCCATACTTTATAATGACCACACATGATGCTCCATACTGTATAATGGCTACACATGATGCTCCATACTGTATAATGGCTACACATGATGCTCCATACTGTATAATGGCCACACATGATGCTCCATACTGTAATGGCCACACATGATGCTCCATACTGTATAATGGCCACATATGATGCTCCATACTGTATAATGGCCACACATGATGCTCCATGCTGTATAATAGCCACACATGATGCTCCATACTGTATAATAGTCACATGATGCTCCATACTGTATAATAGCCACACATCATGGTCCATACTGTATAATAGCCACACATGATGGTCCATACTGTATAATGGCCACATATGATGCTCCACGCATAATGTTTAATGGCCCACCCCCCTCCCATCCTGTATGCATGGCTCATGAGCCACGCATGGGGGGGGATGGGAGATGAGCCAGAGAGCCACCCCTGCATACAGGAAGACCTGGGAGGGGGACAAAACATGAGCCACGCATGGGGGGGGGATGGGAGATGAGCTCCTCATCTCCCATCCCCCCCATGCGTGGCTCATGTTTTGTCCCCCTCCCAGGCCTCCCTGTATGCAGGGGTGGCTCTCTGGCTCATCTCCCATCCCCCCCCTCCCTCCTGTACGCGTGGCTCATCGCCGCCCTCCTCTCCCCCCCTGGCCAGCCGCCCCCAGGATCCATGCATGGGCCCACCGGGCGCCGCATTAGCGTCACCATCATTCATGGGCCTGGGCGGCTCATCGGCTGAGGCTCCCCGACCCTGCCGCTCCGCGCTCCACTCCAGTCCCATGCATCCATTCCTATCATGGCTCGGCTCGCTGCTCCGCTCCCCGTCCACGGTCGTCCCCCAGCCCCCGCCACCCTCCCATCAGACATTCATACTCACCGAGTCACCGTCGGTCCGTCCGACTCCTTTCCACACCGCGCGGAATCCACCTCTGTCCCGGCGGCGGCGGCGCAGCACCCTCGTCCTCCTGCGTGAGCTGTCAGGTGGTACCGCGCATTAAGTTCATGAATATGCGCATATTCATGAACTTAATGAGCAGCGGTACTACCTGACCGCACCTCACGCAGGACGAGCTGACGCGGAGACCAGACCAGGCATCGCTGGAGCTAGCTAGGTGAGTATTTATGTACAGTATGATGATGACTCACCACCAGTGACACTGTATGATGTCTGGGCAACTTGGGCGACCACGGTGGGGGGGGGGGGGGGTTATTATTAGAGACAGGGACCAGGTGACCCCGCCGGACTAAAAAAAAAAAAAAAAAAAAAAAAACTTTGCTCTGGTGCCGCCCCCCGCATAGGCGCCGCCCTAGGCACGTGCCCTCGAGTGCCTAGTGGCAAATACGGCCCTGCCGCTGTGCAAACTAGCTGCTTTTTTAAAAGCAAAAATCCTGTTGCTCCTTTCTGCACAGTTATCTTGTTTATTTGTCCACACTTTTGTGTGCAGCAGTCCTTTTTATTGCTGCCATACTTGTCCTGAGATCATTATAGGGAGATTGAAATTGTACTACAGCCCTTGTATTTTTTTTATATATCTTCTAGCCACGTTCTGCCACTTACATTGTGTAGTGTAATACACTGGGCCTGAGATTTGTTGCAGTCTCCCCCCCAAAAAAAGGGAGATTGAAATTGGCACTAAGGCTGCTTTCACACATCCGGTTTTTGGTTTCAGGCTAAATCCGGCAAATTTGCAAAAAAATGGATCCGGTGTAAATTGTGAAAAACTGATGCACTGGATCCGTTTTTTAGCTGGATCCGGCTCTCTGTACTGCGCATGGGTGAGAGAGAGAGAGATCCCATGCCAGAAACAAAAACAAAGCTTCTGGGCATGCTCAATGTATAAAAAACGGATTCAGTCACCGGATACGTTCATTCACACATCCGTTCCATGCGTTTATTGCCGGATCCGTCCCTTCAGGCTTTTTTGCCGGACACAAAAAACGTTGCAGGAGACGTTTTTTGTGTCCGGCAAAAAAGCCTGAAGGGACGGATCCGGCACAAAACGGATTAAACGCATGTCCTTCAGGCACAATCCGGCGCTAATACAACTATATGGGGAAAAAACGGATCCGGCATAAGAAAAAAACGGATCCGGATTGTGCCTGAAACTGCCGGATTGTGCCTGAAAGAAAAAACCTGATGTGTGAAAGCAGCCTAAGTGGATCTACGTCTCAGTTCTGTTAGTTTGTCGTACATCTTCCAGCCACGTTCTGCCACTTACATTGTGTAGTGTAATACACTGGGCCTGAGTTTTGTTGCAGTCTCCCCCCAAAAAAAGGGAGATTTAAATTGGCACTAAGTGGATCTATGTCACAGTTCTGTTAGTTTGTCGTACATCTTCCAGCCACGTTCTGCCACTTACATTGTGTAGTGCAGGGGTGTCAAACTGCATTCCTCGAGGGCTGCAAACAGGTCATGTTTTCAGGATTTCCTTGTACTGCACAGGTGATAATTTAATCACCTACACACATAATGATTGCAGCACCTTGTGCAATGCTAAGGAAATCTTGAAAACACGCATGGTTTGCGGCCCTCGAGAAATGCAGTTTGACACCCCTGGTGTAGTGTAATACACTGGGCCTGAATTTTGTTGCAGTCTCCCCCCTCCCCAAAAGGAAGATTTAAATTCTCCACAAGTTTATATACACCTTCTACCTTGTTTCACAGTACCATATAATGGTTGTTATTTTGGTTAAATTTTTCCAAAAATGAGGAAGAGGCTGTGGGCGGTCGTTGCCAGCTGGTATTGATGGTGGTGGTGGAGCATCTTGTGGTAGTGGGAAAAGCAACATAGCACCAAAGGCTTGAGGTGTTGAGCCAGCATCATCGTCTGGCTACACAAGGCCTCAAAGGCTCCCTTATCTGGGAGTAGGAAAACAGCTTTTAAAGCCGGAGCAGCAGGAAAAAGTTTTGGCTTTCCTTGCTGACTCAGCCTCTAGCTCTTTCGCCTCCTCTTCAGAAGGTTCGAAATCTAAAATAGCGAGTCGTCAGTGGATGTCAGGAACAAGTCGCTTCCTTGTGTCCTTCACCCAAACCAAAAGTGAAGGATGCAGGCGAAACTACAGTTTACTCCATGGAGCTCTTTACACATACCGTGCCTGGGTTAGAGAGGGAAATTGTTAAAAGCCCATTACAAGATGAATCGGACATGGAGTGCTTTGATGCACAGCCACAGCTAGATTATTATGCTGTTCCATTGACTCAGATCAATCACTACATTGCCCTCGCAGTGTACTGAGCCAGAATCTGACCCTGATGTGACTATGGTGCCCCGTCCCGAACGAGATAGCACCTTACACGGTGACACAGAGGAAGGTGCACATGACATTGAAGAGGAGGTGATAGATGACACAGTTGTTGACCCAGATTGGCAGCCATTGGGGGAAGGAGGTGCCGCTGCCAGTAGCTCAGAAGCGGAGGAGGGTGATCCGCAGCAGCCATCTACATCGCAACAGCTTTCATCTGGCAGGCCTGTATCTGGCCAAAAATGTTTGTCAAAACCAAAAACAGTTTCAGGACAGCGTGGCCATCCGGTGAAAGTAGCACAGCGTGCAATGCCTGAAAAGGTAATCCATAGTAAGAAGAGTGTAGTGTGGGAATTTTTTAACCAAGATCCGAATCATCAGTCCAAAGACCTTTAGCAGAGGGAAGAATCTCCTAAATTTAAATACAACGTGCATGCGTGGACATTTAACCAGCATGCACTTGCAAGCCTGGACTAACTACCAAACGTCCAGTACCGTTGGTGCACATGCTCAGAATGAAGGTAGTCAGCAACGCTACATTGCTTCCCTCACAGTAAGCCCACCGGTTAGGACACCACCAGCAGCAAATGTGGAGGTATCGTCGCAAGGCCAAAGCAGTCAGGGAATCACAAGGTTCTTGGTAGGAAACACAGTATGTAGGCCAACATCAAGAATACCATCACCAACCCTCTCTCAATCTGCTATGTCCACCACCACTCCCGCTAGTTCCACCATATGCAGCTCTCCAGTCCAGCTCACCCTACAAGAGACTCTTGTTAGGAAAAGAAAGTACTCATCCTGTCATCTGCATACACAGGGATTGAACGCCCACATTGCTAGACTAAACTCGTTAGAGATGTTGCCCTACCGGTTGGTTGAAAGCAAAGCTTTCAAAGCCCTGATGGCCTACGCAGTATGATCTACCCAGTCGACACTTCTTTGTGAGAAAAGCCATCCCAGCCCTCCACCAGCATGTCAAAGACCGCATTGTCCATGCACTGAGGCAATCAGTCAGTAGAAAGGTGCACCTCACAACAGATGCATGGACAAGTAGGCATGGCCATGGACGTTATGTGTCCATGATGGCGCACTGGGTTAATGTGGTGGATGCAGGGTCCACAGGAGACAGCCATAGTGGGACAGTTCTGCCTAGCCCACGGTCTAGGAAACAGTTTGCTGTAGGTATTCGCCACCATTCCTCCTCCTCTTCCAGAAGTGAAAGCTCGTCCGCAGAGCGCAGTCGCACGACCACTCCATCCGCAGCTGCCAGTGTTGCACATGAGGTGTCCCATTATGGAACAGCTAGTGGTAAGCATCAGCAGGCTGTGCTACAAATGAAGTGTTTGGGTGACAACAGACACACCGCGGAAGTACTGGCCGAGTACTTGCAGCAAGAAACTCAGTCATGGCTGGGCAGTGTACATCTTGAGGCAGGCAAGGTAGTCAGTGATAACGGAAGGAATTTTATGGCTGCCTTAGCCCTTTCAGAACTGAAACACATTCCTTGCCTGGCTCACACCTTGAACCTGGTGGTGCAGTGCTTCCTGAAAAATTATCTGGAGTTACCAGCCCTGCTGCTGAAGGTACGAAGACTTTGCTCGCACATCCACCGGTCGCCCGTACACTACAGCCGTATGCAGAACCATCAGCGATCACTGAATCTTCCCCAGCACCGCCTAATAATCGATGTTGCAACAAGGTGGAACTCCACACTGCACATGCTTCAGAGGCTGTGCGAACAGAGGCGTGCTGTCATTTATTTGTGGGAGGATACACATACACGGGCAGGCAGTTGGATGGCAGACATGGAGTTGTAATAATATTAATAATAATAATGGTGTGCAGTGGTCGAAACTCCAAGACCTCTGTCAAGTCCTTCAGTCCAAGGCCTAATGGGGGGCATATGACTGACTTTGCAGCAGAGCTCGCCTTCCTGCCAATGTATAAAACAAAGGAGTATGGAGCACACAATGCATATTGTGAAGTGGATTTTCATGGGCCCATCCACTATGTGGGTTCATAGGCTTATTGGGGTGCATATGAATTGCTAGCAGGGCAGGCCTTGAATTCAATGCCAAACTTTTTCACGAGTCCCCCCTGGACGTTTTATGACAGGGGTATTGTGGTGCGTCATAATTCTTGGCAGCCCATGCACTCACAGCATAGGCTACAACAACTTAGGAGACCCACTGTTTCTCAATGGCCCTTTAAGAAGATTAATGCCACCTGATGCACTAGTAAAAATAGGCTCTGTGACTTTAAGAGTCCCTCCTTCCTAAATGAAACAAGATGGGTCTGCTTATGTGTCACACACCACATGGCCAGCTAGGGGTATTAAATGTTTCAATGACATTTCCCAGTGAATGCATTTGTAGTGGTTGAAAGCAATGCTAAAATTAAAAAGCGCATCAAAAATGCAGCGTCTGAACTAAGCCTAAATGGGAGAGGAGGTTAAATATTTGGCCTTACAAGCAAGTCATTATCCTGCAAAGGATGTACCTTAACATATTTCCAAGCAAAACCCATTTTGGTTTCGTTTTCATATGTTTTTTGTGGCATCGGGAGAAATGGCATGAATCTCAGAAAAAATGATTAAGCCTGTGAACTAGGAGTCAGGAATGCTTCCAGGGGTGATCTTCATGAGGTCCTTGTGTCATTTGAGCAGTGTTTCCATCATTTTCAGACATTTTTAGACCTTAAAAGGACCCCGGGGGGATCACGGTAAAATACTCAGGTCTCCCATAGATTTACATTGGGCTCGTTGTTCTGGCCGAGTACCCGAGTATTCCAATTTGCTTAACCCGAGCAACGAGCACCCAAGCATTTTAGTGCTCGCCCACCACTAATCAATATATATATATATATATATATATATATATATATATATATATATATAGCCACACACACATGCATGTATATATATATATATATTACTTAGTTTCCTTTATTATGTATATTGCCATCCCTTATTATACAGTGCCCTGTCTTGTTATGTACAGCACCGTCTCTTACATATTGGATTATATAGAGTCCTGTTTTTTATTACATACTGTTCTGTCTTGTTAGCTGTTTAAGGCAATGATGGCTGATGGAGCATGGGAATGCTTCTTTTCAAATGGAGGAGCTGATGGACTGGTAATCTAATCACTGGCTCCTCCATCAGTAGTCATTCAGTGATTTTATATATAACAAGAGAGGGTGCCCTGTAATAAAAGAGGGTGCAGTGAATAACAAGAATACATTATGTAAGAGACAGCACTGTACATAACAGCAGAGGAAGCTATATAATAACGGATGGCATCATATATAACTAGAGAGGATGGTACGCAATAAGGGACGGTGTCATACATTAAGAGGAAACTATGTAACAAAGGATGGTGTTAGATGTAATAAGTGAGTACACTATATACGAAGAGACTGTGCTGTACATAAGTGAGTACACTATATACTAAGGGACTGGGCTATACATAAAAAGTGACTACACTATATACTGAGGGATGGCGCTATACATAATAAGCGAGTACACTATACACTTAGGGACTGTGCAAAACATAATAAGTGAGTACACTATATGCTAAGGGGCTGTGCTATGTATAATAAGTGAGTACACTATATACTAAGGGACTGTGTTAAATATAATAAGCAATAATAACATCTTCCTCCACCTCACCCTGTTCCTAAATCCATTATAAATCACCCTTCCTCCCATCCCAATCCCCCACACCCCTTATTGTCCTCCTCTACCGCATCCCATTATTTTACTCTCCCCCACCCCATCATTGCCCTCTTCACCACCTCCATCATTGCCTTCTCCCCCACCACCGCCATCATTGTCCTTTCCACCACCTCTATCATTGCTTTCTCCCCCACCTCCCCATCATTGCCCATTCCACAATCTCCATCATTGGCTCCTCCCCCACCACCCCCATCCTTGCCCATTACACCACCTTCATCATTTCTTCCTCCCCCACCACCCCCATCATTGCCTTTTCCACCACCACCAGCATTGTCCTTTCCACCGCCACCATCATTGCTTTCTCCCCACCACCCCATCATTGTCCTTTACACCACCTCCATCATTGCTTTCTCCCAAAGACCCCCATCATTGCCAATTCCATCAACTCTATCGTTTCCTCCTCCCCAACTCCCTCATTATTGTCATTTCCACCACAACCATCATTATCCTTTCCACCACCACCATTGCCTTTTCCCCATCATTGCCCATTACACCAACTCCATTATTGCTTTCTCCCCCGCCACCCCATCATTGCCCTCCTTTCCACCACCTCCGTCATTGCTTTATCCCCCATCACCCCCATCATTGCCCTCTGAATCACCCTCGTCATTGCCTTCTCCCCACCACACCCATCATTGCCCTTTCAACCACCTCCATCATTGTCTTCTTTCCCACCACTTCCATCTTTGCCCCTTCCCCGATCACCATCATTGCCTTCTTCCCCACCACCTCCATCATTGCCTCCTTCCCCACCACCCCATCATTGTCCTTTCCACCACCACCATCATTGCCTTTTGCCCACCACCCCATCATTGCCCATTCCACCACCTCCATCATTTCTTCCTCCCCACCACCCACATTATTGTCTTTTTGACCACCAAGATCATTGTCCTTTCTGTTAGAATCTGTTTTGTTTTTGACCATCTGCCATCTTGTTGTGGTTTCTGGCTGTTGTTTTTTTTCCCTAGTGCTGGGTTGTCTTAGGTCATGTGATTGTATCACCCTTTATTACACAGCACCTGCCTCCCAGTCCTTGCTGGATAACAGTGTTAAGCCTCTAGAGTTCTGGCTAGGTGCTTTGATAGCTTTCTGTGTTTGATATTGTGCAGTTCTGGGACCCCCAGTTCTGCTATCCTTAGTTTCTGTTTTCTGCAGGATACTCTGTATTTTCTCTTAGGAGGTGACCTGGTCCCAAGATCTTTTAGGGACATCCTTCCCCCATCTATAGGTATTTGCTTGAGATTAACCTAGGATCGTTGGTGGGTCTATTCACAAGGAATGGGTCGCCCACTCCAACATAGGGTATCAGCCTAGTCTCAGTGCAGGGTCAGTTTTCCCCCTTCTATCCTAGTTCTGTGTTGCATTTCCATAACAGTTTGTCCAGCCACACACACACACACACACACATTTTCATTACATCCTGATGATCCTTATTTGATATCAGTAGAAGCATTTTTTTCTGCTATGGGGTTGTTATATGATGATCCTGATCGGGTCACATCAGCTGAGGCAGAGCTCAGATGGCTTAAACAGGGTTCTGTTGATGTTGAGAGTTATTGCACCCAGTTCAGACGATGGTCTGCAGAAGTCAGGTGAAAAGACCCAGCGCTCAAGAGTCAGTTTTTAGCAGGTTTGAGTGAAAGAGTTAAAGATTTCCTCATTGCATTTCCTGCGCCTGATACTTTAGAAACTGCTATGCAGTTAGCTATCCGTGTGGATAAAAGATTGAGAGGCAGACAGAATGAAGGGAAGGCTCTTATAATGCTGAACCCAGTCTCTCAGGATAGCCCCGTCGACAGCGGGGAACTGATGCAACTTGGGGCGATGTCCTCTCATTCCAAGGAGAAGGAGAAGAGGTTTCTGAAGAGCTATGCTTGTATTGTGGTTAGTGTTGAGCATTCCGATACCGCAAGTATCAGGTATCAGCCGATATTTGCGGTATCGGAATTCCGATACCGAGTTCCGATATTTACCACCTATCGGATACCGGAATCGGAAGTTCCCAGAATTGAAACTGCACGAATTCAGCCAATGAGGAATGATTACAAGTGTGGGCACATCCTGTTTAGCATGGTGGCACGTAACTACTGGCAAGGCTGTGATTGGCTGCTGAAATGATGTCATGATGCACTATAAAAAACGCTGCCGCCATTTTGGGCTCACTCTGCTGTGAATTCAGTTAGGGACAGGACGCTGTGTTCTGACTGGAGGCCAGTTGAGATAGCGATTTGCTTCATTGCGCTTTTCCCAGGCTAATTTAGCAACCGCTGCGTGAGAACCTTGCTTTTGCCTTGCAGCGCTGTTTTCACAGCGGTCTGCAAGGTCTCTGTGTGTGTGTGTGTGTGTGAGTGCAGCTCACTCTGTAGTCTGTGTGCAGCCACAGCCGGTTGTATTCAGCTCAGGGTGGTTCACACTGCCTCATACTGTTCTATCCATTGTCCTTTTTTGCTATTAGTGCAGCCTGCTGCACAATTTTTCAAATATTTCCTATTAGTGGCTTTCCACCCGTATCCAGCTAAATTGTGGAAAAACACTACATAGGATAACATAGAGGAGTTTTGGGGCTTTGCAGCGCCGTTTACGGCTGTCTGCACGGTCTCCGTGTGAGTGCAACTCGCTCTGTAGTCAGATCTGCCCAAAAGAAAAAAAAATAATAAAGTTCACCAAACACACCACTTTACAGTTATGTAGACCACATTAGCTCATATTAATGTCTAGTCCACACTTTAGAAAATTAGTGTTTCTTATACCTGTTAGAAGCTGTTCAGGAATAAGTACACTAAGCCCTTAGTACTTTTCTGCTTATCTTTATCGGTCAACCAAGATGAAGAGGGCAGAGACTAAGGCACGTGGGCGTGGGCACGGAGCAGGGAGAGGATGTGGCGATTCTGTGCCTGCTGCAGGCATCGGTGACTCATCATCACCCAGTTTCAGCAGGGAACAGTCCTTCATGCGCAGCTTTGTAGGAGAGTGCCGTACACCGCTGCTGCGTGAAGATCAAATTGAAGCCGTTGTCGGATCGATGGCAGCTAATGCATCGACTTCAATTAGTGCCACATCCTCTCAGGCACAGTGCACTGGAGAGCACCCATCTGTCTCTTCACCACCTGCCAAATTGCCCAGGCAGTCAGAGAGCCCAGGACAGGAGCCGTCTCTACTTCTGTTCTCTGAATCTCTTGGCTTGGAAACAGGGGACCAGCCAAGCAGCATTGGAAAAATGGAAGAAGAGGCAGTGTGCAGTGATGCCCAACAGCTTTGTCTCTCTGATTCTGAAGAGGCGGGTGGGCCAGTGCCTCTGGTCACCACACCGCAGTACGCATCTGATGATGAGACTCAGGTGCCACTTTGTGGTGTGTACTGTGCTGCCAAGACTACCCAGGAGGAGCAGTTGGTGGCAGAGGGTAGTGTAGATGATGAGGTCCTTGACCCATTGTAGCGTGAGGTACAGGAAGGTGGTGGGAGCAGCTCTGATGAAGAGATTCCCCAAACGGGCCAAAGAGGGAGAGGGAGGGGGAAGACTGCGGAGCCTGTAGCCTCCACTTTGGCACCCGTTAGGAGCATGTCTCTTCCAAAAGCCAAAAAGGGCGCTACCAAGACTTGCAGTGCCTGGTCCTTTTTTGACACAGTTGCAGATGACATTTGATTTGTCAAATGCAAGCTGTGTAATCAGAAAGTCAAAAGAGGGAAAAGTGTCAGCAACCTCAATACCACAAATATGTGGAAACATGTGCGGACCAGGCACGCGGTGGAGTTACAAAAACACACTGAAGACCTAGGCCAACCAACAGCGGCAGCTACCACCTCTTCAGCTCGTGTTGCCTCTTCCTCCAGCTCACACACAGCTGGTTCGGCTTCCTCCCAGGATCGCCATGGAAGAACCTCTGGCACTGTTGTCCAGAGACCCACTGCAATTCCACCCACAGCACCACGTTCCCAGTCATCCTCACACTCCCAGCCCAGTCTACAGCCATCGGTAGTACAGGCATGGGAGAAAAGGTGGCCATTCTCGGCAATCCACCCCCGAGCACAGGCTCTGAATGCTGGCATTGCAAAATTACTGTCCCTTGAAATGCTCTCATTCAGGCTGGTGGAGACTGACAGCTTCCGTGACTTGATGGCGTTAGCAGTCCCACAGTACAATGTGCCCAGCCGCTTTTATTTCAGCAGGCAAGCCATCCCTGCCCTGCACAAGCATGTGGAGGGACACATAAAACACGCGCTACTGAACGCCGTCAGTAGCAAGGTCCACCTCATCACCGATGCGTGGACCAGTCAACATGGACAGGGGCGATACCTTTCCCTCACTGCCCATTGGGTTAATGTTGTTGAGCCGGGTACAGATAGTGCGAGTGGCGCAGGACGTGTCCTGCCCACTCCAAGGATTGCAGGAATCCAGTCTGTAAGCATTGACTCCTCCTCATACACAAGTTCCTTAGAATCATCGCTGCAGGAGCCGTCACAGTCCACCTCCACATGGACCCGTGAACGTTTACGTGATATGACCGACATGAGCACAGCCGTGGCCAAACGTCAACAGGCCGTCTTGAAATTAATTTCTTTGGGGAATCGAAGCCACACAGCACAGGAGCTCTGGAATGCCATCAAGCAGGAGAGCGATGTGTGGTTTGTGCCAGCGAATCTCTAGCCAGGCATGGTAGTGTGTGACAATGGCCGAAATCTGGTGGCAGCTTTGGCCCTTGGCCATCTGCTCAATTTGGTTGTGCAGAGTTTTCTGAGGGACTATCCGGATCTTGATGCACTGGTGCGCAAGGTCCGCTTAGAGTGTGCTCACTTGCGGCATTCCAGCATGGCAAGATCGTGCATTGCAGCTCTGCAGTGCCGATTCCGCCTTCCGGAACATTGCATCATATGTGACCTACCTACAAGGTGGAATTCCACGTTACATATGTTGGAGCGGTTGTGTGAGCAACAGCAAGCAGTAATGGAGTACCAGCTGCATCAGGCGCAAAAAAGTCGCACTCCGCGCCGTTCAGACTTCACAACCACAGAGTGGGCCACTATGAAGGACGTCTGCCAGGTTTTGCATCCCTTCGTGTATTCCACGCGGATGGCGAGTGCAGATGATGCACAAGTCAGCATGACTGTCCCCCTTATCTGCCTGCTTCAACAAACACTGCAAGCGCTAAGGGATGATGTTGTGGAAGAGGTGGAGGATGAAAAGTCACCATTTCCATCAGCTTCTGGACAGTCAGCGTCACGTGGTTCCTCACAAAGGCGTAGGCAGGGGACACTTTGTGAGGAGGATGAGGAGGAGTCAATGGAGGAGGAAGACATCCATCCAGAGGAGGGAGTTACACAATTGTCCAGTAGTCAGTGTGTACAGCGAGGGTTAGGTGATGAAGAGCTGGCAGAGACACGCCTCAAGCAGGGGACAGTGTTTCTTGGCCAGTTGGCAGTCTGCAGCACATGGTTGATTACATGCTGCAGTGCCTGAGAAATGACCACCGCATCGCCCACATTCTCAACAGGGCTGATTATTGGGTGTACACCCTCATCGATCCTCGCTACCGGGACAACGTACAAAACCTCATCACACCGTTGACCCGGGAGCGTAAAATGCGGGAGTACCAAGACACACTGGTGAATTCCATCATCTTCTCCAGTCCAACTGAGAGCAGTGCTGCTAGTGCTTTACAAACCAGCTCAGTGCGTCGAGGCAGTGGAGGAGGCTCTGCACAAAGAGGGAGCAGAAGCAGTGCCTCTGCCCAAGGCAAGACCAGTATGGCCCAACTGTGGCACAGTTTTGTGTGCCCACCCCAAATGTCTACACCTGTTGTGAATTCTGTGGCAGAGTTCACTCCTGTGGTCACAAGTGGTACTTCGGCTGATTCTCTCTGGGAGCTTCCGTTTGTGGAGGAAAGTGGTACTGCAGCTTCTGAGTTTCCTCCCTCAGGTGATCTGGTGAGGTCGTTAGCTGCTTCTCTACTTAACTCCACCTAATGCTTTGATTCATGCTTCCTGTCAATGTTCCAGTGTTGGACTTGTGTTTCTCTGGATCATTCCTGTGGCCTGCTGCTCTGCATAGCTAAGTGCTTCTTTGCTATTTGTTGCTATTTTTTCTGTCCAGCTTGTCTATTTGTTTTGCTGGAAGCTCTGGGACGCAAGGGGTGTACCTCTGTGCCATTAGTTCGGTACGGAGGGTCTTTTTGCCCCCTTTGCGTGGTTTTCTTTAGGGTTTTGTGTAGACCGCAAAGTTATCTTTCCTATCCTCGTTCTGTCTAGAATATCGGGCCTCACTTTGCTGAATCTATTTCATCCCTACGTTTGTCTTTTCATCTTACTCACAGTCATTATATGTGGGGGGCTGCCTTTTCCTTTGGGGTATTTCTCTGAGGCAAGGTAGGCTTATTTTTCTATCTTCAGGCTAGTTAGTTTCTCAGGCTGTGCCGAGTTGCATAGGGAGCGTTAGGCGCAATCCACGGCTGCCTCTAGTTGTGTTTGGAGAGGATCAGGAATTGCGGTCTACAGAGTTCCCACATCTCAGAGCTCGTTCTATGATTTTGAGTTATTGTCAGATCACTGTATGTGCTCTGATCGCTATGTACATTGTGTTCCTGAATTGCCTATCATAACATACACCATCACAGGCGGCTCCAGTCAGCAGGAGGCAACGGTTCTGTCAGATGGTGACAGACTACATGTCTTGCCCTCTTACTGTACTCCCAGACGGCTCTTCCCCTTTCAAGTTTTGGGTCTCTAAGCTGGATACATGGCCAGAGCTAAGCCAGTATGCATTGGAGGTGCTGGCTTGCCCTGCGGCTAGTGTATTATCGAAACGCGAAAAACACCAAAAAAGGACACATTCAAGAAAAAACACCAAAAAACAGGCAAAGATGCTTACCTGTCTAAATAGGCCTCAATACAAATGCACAAGCAGGGTGCAGCGGACCCAAACAAAATAGCAAGTGCACAGGTGCAATACCTAATGAAACAGCCAGCCTTCAATAAGGGTTTGGCCGTGTGGTACACCAATGCACTAAGATAAAATACTCTGTATGTGGCGTGTTCACACAAGGAATACAAAGCGTCTGGCTACAGCCTATTAATGACGCCATATGGCGGGCTGCCCAGTGCTAAAAATGCATTCCGTGCGAACAGAGGCCACAGTGTACAGAACAATTCGGGCCCAGCTGCACCCTGCAAAAAATATACGTGCAAAAAAACATATAAATATATGTAAGGTCTTAGTTGATATTAGGGCCATAATATGGAAGCTGGCAACCCACGCCAAGCGTCCTTACGTATTGCCAGTCCTACTCTAACATGAAAAACACCAAAAAAGGACACATTCAAGAAAAAACACCAAAAAACAGGCAAAGATGCTTACCTGTCTAAATAGGCCTCAATACAAATGCACAAGCAGGGTGCAGCGGACCCAAACAAAATAGCAAGTGCACAGGTGCAATACCTAATGAAACAGCACCTGTGCACTTGCTATTTTGTTTGGGTCCGCTGCACCCTGCTTGTGCATTTGTATTGAGGCCTATTTAGACAGGTAAGCATCTTTGCCTGTTTTTTGGTGTTTTTTCTTGAATGTGTCCTTTTTTGGTGTTTTTCATGTTAGAGTAGGACTGGCAATACGTAAGGACCCTTGGCGTGGGTTGCCAGCTTCCATATTATGGCCCTAATATCAACTAAGACCTTACATATATTTATATGTTTTTTTGCACGTATATTTTTTGCAGGGTGCAGCTGGGCCCGAATTGTTCTGTACACTGTGGCCTCTGTTCGCACGGGATGCATTTTTAGCACTGGGCAGCCCGCCATATGGCGTCATTAATAGGCTGTAGCCAGACGCTTTGTATTCCTTGTGTGAACACGCCACATACAGAGTATTTTATCTTAGTGCATTGGTGTACCACACGGCCAAACCCTTATTGAAGGCTGGCTGTTTCATTAGGTATTGCACCTGTGCACTTGCTATTTTGTTTGGGTCCGCTGCACCCTGCTTGTGCATTTGTATTGAGGCCTATTTAGACAGGTAAGCATCTTTGCCTGTTTTTTGGTGTTTTTTTATTATCGGAACGCGTCTTTAGTGCCGCAGGTGGTGTACTAACAGACCGTCGCATGTGACTATCCTCCGATAACGTTGACCGGCTTACTTTTCTGAAAATGAACCAGGCCTGGATCTCGCAGGAATTTGCCACTCCTCTTCCTGATTAAATAATTGGGTGTCTACAGTATCCAGGTCTCCTGTTGTGTTCATCTTTCTACCACCTGAACTGTAATTCCTGGGCTCCAACACCGCCAGTTGAGGCTCAGAAGTGCCGTCTGCACAGTCAAAACATATGACCCAGTGTTATTGGGCTTCAGTAACGTCAGCTGATCCCCAGCTGTGTAGCCGGCAATGTGTCCTGCGACCGCCACGCTGACACAACAACTGAAATTTAAGGGAACCTGTCCCCCCCAGGCGTTTGTTACTGAAAGAGCCACCTTGTGCAGCAGTAATGCTGCACAAGGAAAAGGTAGCTCTTTTAGTTTAGTTCTTTGCACATGCAGAACTTAACACTTATAAAATGTGTCCACTGATACCGTAAAACCGTCCCGGAGGTGGGACTTTCCTTTGTAATGGGACGCAGCACAGCCGTCATTCCTACCCCCTTGGTGCCGTGCGCCACCTCCTCACCGTTGTTTGAATCTGTCCCGGAGCCTGCGCTGTTATGTTATCCCTTGGCCATGCGCGCTTAGCGCTGCCCGTCTTCTGACATCATTTGGTGTCAGGCTGGCTGCGCCTGTGCGGCCGCGCTGGCCGAGATCCCGCCTCGCAGTGTCTTCTGATTTAATCACACTGCGTGCCTGGGATCCATGGGCATGCGCAGTGCATATCTTCACCTCAGGCTCTCACTCATCTCCCTCCGCCTTCTTCAGACTATGCGCCGTCAGCTGATCCCTAATAGCATGCCACGACCATGACGCCGCACAGTCTGAAGAAGCCGGAAGGAGGGGAGTGAGAGGCTAGGATATGCACTGCGCATGCCCATGGATCCCAGGCCCGCAGTGGGATTACATTAGACGACACTGCGAGGTGGGATCTCGCCGCACAGGCGCTGCCAGCCTGACGCCTAAATGATGTCAGAAGATGGGCAGCGCTAAGTGTGCATGGCCATGGGATAACATAACAGCGCAGGGTCTGGGACAGATTCAAACAACGGTGAGGAGGCGGTGCACGGCACCATGGGGGTAGGAATGACGGCTCTGCTGCGTCCCATTACGAAGGAAAGTCCCATCTCCGGGACGGTCTCACGATATCAGGGGACATATTTTATAAGTGTTTAGTTCTGGGTTTGAAAGGAGCATAATTAAAAGAGCCACCTTTTCCTTTTGCATCCAGTGCTGCACAAGATGGCTCTTTCAAACGCATTGGGGGGGTTAAAGGTTCCCCTTCAACTTGCTCCAATCAGGCTTCGGCCTACACTGTAATCCTCTGCTCCTCCTGCTGTCCCTGGGCTTCAACACTGCTAGTTGCTGCCCGGAAGTGCTGTCTGCACAGTCAACAGTCGCTCCTCTGTTGTTGGGGTTCAGCAACGCCAGCTGCTCCCCTGCTGTGTTGCAGCAATACCTCCGGCCTGCTCCTCCTGCTGTGCCTGGGCTTTAACACCGCTAGTTGCTGCCCGGAAGTGCTGTCTGCACAGTCAACAGTCGCTCCTCTGTTATTGGGGTTCAGCAACGCCAGCTGTTCCCCTGCTGTGTTGCGGCAATACCTCCAGCCTGCTCCTCCTGCTGTCCCTGGGCTTCAACACCGCTAGTTGCTGCCCGGAAGTGCTGTCTGCACGGTCTACAGTTGCTCCTATGTTATTGGGGTTCAGTAATGCCAGCTGCTCCCCAGCTGTGTAGCCGGCAACGTGTCCTGCGACCGCCACGCTGACACAACAACTGAAATTAAAGGGAACCTGTCCCCCCCTAGGCATTTGTTACTGAAAGAGCCACCTTGTGCAGCAGTAATGCTGCACAAAGAAAAGGTAGCTCTTTTAGTTTAGCTTTTTGCACACGCAGAACTTAACACATATAAAATGTGTCCACTGATACTGTAAAACTGTCCCGGAGGTGGGACTTTCCTTTGTGGTAGGGCGCAGCACAGACGTTATTCCTACCCCCTTGGCGGCGTGCGCCACTTCCTCAGCATTGTTGGAATCTGTCACTGAGCCGCAGCTGTTATGTTCAACCTTGGTCAGTGCTGCGCCCCACCACGAAAGTCCCACCTCCGGGCCGATTTCACGGTATTAGGGGACACATTTTATAAGTGTTTAGTTCCACGTTTGCAAGGAGCATAATTAAAAGAGCCACCTTTTCCTTTTGCAGCATTTGTGATGCACAATTTGGTTCTTTCAGCAACAAACGCATGGGTGGGGGGGTTAAAGGTTCCCTTTCAACTTGCTCAAGGTAGGCTTCGGCCTATGCTCTGCTCCTCCTGCAGACCCTGTGCTAGCTGCACAGAGAAAAACACCAGCCAATGTGTCAGTGGGGTTCAGCAATGCCAGCTGTTCCCCTGCTGTGTAGCCGGCAACGTGTCTTGCAACCGCCACGCAGACACAAAGCTGCCGCCAGTGCAGGCTTCGGCCTACACTCTGCTCCTCTGCTCCTCCTGCTGACCCTGGGCTCTAACACCACCAGTTGGTGCCCGGAAGTGCTGGCTGCACAGAGAAAAACACCCGCCAATGTGTCAGTGGGGTTCAGCAACGCCTGCTGTTCTCCTGCTGTGTAGCCGGCAACAAGTCCTGCAAACACCACGCAGACACAAAGCTGCCACCAGTGCAGGCTTCGGCCTACACTCTGCTCCTCTACTCCTCCTGCTGACCCTGGGCTCTAACACCGCCAGTTGGTGCCCGGAAGTGCTAGCTGCACAGAGAAAAACACCAGCCAATGTGTCAGTGGGGTTCAGCAATGCCAGCTGTTCCCCTACTGTGTAGCCGGCATCGTGTCCTTCAAACGCCACGCAGACACAACAACTGAAATTAAAAGGAACCTGTCCCCCCCAGGCGTTTGTATGTATAACAGCCACCTTGTACAGCAGTAATGCTGCATTTGTACAAGGTGGCTCCTTAAGTTATTCTCCTTGCACACGTCGAACTCAACACGTATAAAATGTGTCCCCTGAGACCATTAAACCATCCCTGAGGTGTGACTTTCCTTTGTAATGACACGCAGCAACCCCCTTCGTAGCGCTGCCCGTCTTCTGACATCATTGGTTGGCTGGCTGCGCCTCTGTGGCCGCCCTGCCCGACACAACGCCCCTAGGTGTCTTATTTATTTTGACTGCGAGGGTGTGATTAATGGGCATAAGCAGTGCATATCTTCGACTGTCACTCATCTCCTTCCACCTTCTTCAGACTGTGTGGCTTCATGGCCGTGGCATGCGATAAGGGATCAGCTGACGCCGCACAGTCTGAAGCAGGTGTAAGGACATGAGTGGGAGGTGAACATATTTACTGCGCAAGGCCATGAATCCCAGCCCCGCAGTGTGAATAAATGAAAAGACACTGCGTAGCTGGGATTCATGGGCATCACAAACCGCACCGGCCGACATCAAATGATGTCAGAAGATGGGCAGCGCTAACAGCGCATGGCCAAGGGATAACACAACAGCGCAGACTCCTGTACAGCAAAAAGCGACGCTCAGGAGGCCGCACCCAGCACCAAGGTTATATTTTTGACAGCTGTGCTGCGTCTCATTAAGAAGGAAACTCCCGCCTCCAAGACAGTTTGATTGTATAAGGGGCTAAATTTTATACGTGTTTCATTCAGCATGTGCAAGGAACAAACTTAAAAGAGCAACCTTTGACTTGTGCAGCATTACTGCTGCACAAGGTGGCTCTTCTAGTTTGTAATACCTAAGGGGGGTTTAAAGGTTCCCTTTAAAATTGGTTCAATTAGGCTTCGGCCTACACTCTGCTCCTCCTGCTGACCCTGGGCTCTAACACCGCCAGTTGGTGCCCGGAAGTGCTGGCTGCACAGAGAAAAACACCCGCCAATGTATCGATGGGGTTCAGCAACGCCAGCTGTTCCCCTGCTGTGTAGCTGGCAACGTGTCCTGCAAACACCACGCAGACACAAAGCTGCCGCCAGTGCAGGCTTCGGCCTACACTCTGCTCCTCTACTCCTCCTGCTGACCCTGGGCTCTAACACCGCCAGTTGGTGCCCAAAAGTGCTAGCTGCACAGAGAAAAACACTAGCCAATGTGTCAGTGGGGTTCAGCAACGTCAGCTGTTCCCTTGCTGTGTAGCCGGCATCGTGTCCTGCAAATGCCACACAGACACAACAGACCTAAAACTGCCTCCAGTGCATTCTTCGGCCTACACTCTGCTCCCTCTGCTCCTCCTGCTGGCCCTGTGCTCTAACAGCGCCAGTTGGTGCCCGGAAGTGCTAGCTGCACAGAGAAAAACACCAGCCAATGTGTCAGTGGGGTTCAGCAATGCCAGCTGTTCCCCTGCTGTGTAGCCGGCATCGTGTCCTGCAAACGCCACGCAGACACAACAACTGAAATTAAAAGGAACCTGTCCCCCCCAGGCGTTTGTATGTAAAACAGCCACCTTGTACAGCAGTAATGCTGCATTTGTACAAGGTGGCTCATTAAGTTATTCTCCTTGCACACGTCGAACTCAACACGTATAAAATGTGTCCCCTGAGACCATTAAACCATCCCTGAGGTGTGACTTTCCTTTGTAATGACACGCAGCAACCATCTTCGTAGCGCTGCCCATCTTCTGACATCATTGGTTGGCTGGCTGCGCCTCTGTGGCCGCCCTGCCCGACACAACGCCCCTCGGTGTCTTATTTATTTTGACTGCGAGGGTGTGATTAATGGGTATGAGCAGTGCATATCTTCGACTGTCACTCATCTCCTTCCGCCTTCTTCAGACTGTGCGGCTTCATGGCCGTGGCATGCGATAAAGGATCAGCTGATGCCGCACAGTCTGAAGCAGGGGTAAGGACATGAGTGAGAGGCGAACATATTTACTGCGCAAGGCCATGAATCTCAGCCCCGCAGTGTGAATAAATGAAAAGACACTGCTTAGCTGGGATTCATGGGCATCGCAAACCGCACCGGCCGACATCAAATGATGTCAGAAGATGGGCAGCGCTAACAGCACATGGCCAAGGGATAACACAACAGCGCAGACTCCTGTACAGCAAAAAGCGACACTCAGGAGGCCGCGCCCAGCACCAAGGTTGTATTTTTGACAGCTGTGCTGCGTCTCATTAAGAAGGAAACTCCCGCCTCCAAGACAGTTTGATTGTATAAGGGGCTAAATTTTATACGTGTTTCATTCAGCGTGTGCAAGGAACAAAATTAAAAGAGCAACCTTTGACTTGTGCAGCATTACTGCTGCACAAGGTGGCTCTTCTAGTTTGTAATACCTGAGGGGGGTTTAAAGGTTCCCTTTAAAATTGGTTCAATTAGGCTGCGGCCTACACTCTGCTCCTCCTGCAGACCCTGGGCTCTAACACCGCCAGTTGGTGCCCAGAAGTGCTGGCTGCACAGAGAAAAACACCCGCCAATGTGTCAGTGGGGTTCAGCAATGCCAGCTGCTCCCCTGCTGTGTAGCCAGCAACGTGTCCTGCAAACGCCACGCAAACACAAAGCTGCCTCCAGTGCAGGCTTTGGCCTACACTCTGCTCCCCCTGCTGACCCTTTGCTCCAACACTACTAGTTGGGGCTCTAGGAAGACAATCTTGAATAGGTCCCCATCCTGGTTCCAGTACCTTCAGCTGGTTCTGGGTAGAGCCTTTGGCTTAGGTGCCTCCTTCTGGGTATCCGAGTTCCACCAACATCAGGTGGTCCTTGGTAGTGCTTTCAGGCACGGGAACCTCCTGCTTAGTAACCGTGTTCCAGTATCGTCAGCTGGTCCTCGATAGTTCCATTGGCTCTTGGACCTTCGGCTACCCATCCGGGTTCCAGTACCGTCAGCTGGTTCTCGGCAGTGTCTTTTGCTCTTGTACCTTCTGCTCCCCATCCTGGTTCCAGTACCGTCAGCTGGTTCCGGACAGAACCTTTGGCTTAGGTGCCTTCTTCTGGGTATCCGAGTTCCACCAATGTCAGGTAGTCCTTGGTAGTGCTTTCTGGCATGGGTACCTCCTGCTTAGTAACTGGGTTCCAGTAACGTCAGCTGGTCCTCGGTAGTTCCATTGGCTCTTGGACCTTCGGGTAGCCATCCGAGTTCCAGTTCCATCAGCTGGTTCTCGGCATTTTCTCAGCCTTCTTGTACCTTCTGCTACATTTCCAAGTTCAAGACCCTAAAGACGACGACCCGGAAGACCACCCCTAAGATGACGACGACACCAGAGACGACAACAACTGAGATGACGACGACCCTGGAGACGATGACCCTGAAGACGACGACAAAGAAGACTGAGAAGCAGAAGAACAAGAGGCTGCAGAACAAAGAGCAAAAGAACATTAAGCATAACACTAAATATCAGAGCAAAAGATATTATCTAAATTGTAAGCAGTGTATGCAGAAGGAAGACTAAGCAGTGTATGGGGGTGAGTCTGTTCCTCCTTGTGGTGCCCCTGGATAAAGCCTGATGCTGCAGGCCAAACAGAACGCGGACAAATGTAACTCTTTTGTGACAGGCAGAACGGAAGGTGTAATCTTCAAACTTTTATAGATAACGACTACAGGAATGCCTGTCACAAATAAGAATATGATGAAGAAGTAGAATATGAAGAAGAATAATAGTTGAATAAAAAGAATATGAAAAATGTAGCAAAAAAAAAAAAATAGGTAGAAGATGAAGAAGAAGATGAATAAGGTGAAGAAGAAGTTGATGTCAAAGATGCTGATGATGATGAAGAAGAAAGTGTGGGAGAAGTAAAAAAAAAAGGTGAAGGGCGTGGAAGTAGTGAAACATCAATATCTGACAAAATAAAAAAAATCTTAACATAGTCAATATCTTTGTAACTCCGAACGTCTTAAAAAAAAAAAAATTCCTGCTATTCTATTTGATTGGGCTAAACCTCTATGCCTTTAATGTCTCCGCCACCTCCCGCAATACATCCTACATTATTCTTAGTTGTTTTCCTTCATGTAGAATGAACCTACAAGGAAAGAAAGGGTTTATTTTAATTCCGATAATTTCGTCCCATTGACTTGCATTGGTATCGGGTATCGGTATCGGCGATATCCGATATTTTTTGAGTATCGGCCGATCCAATCCGATACCAATACTTTCCGATATCGGAAGGTATCGCTCAACACTAATTGTGGTAATAACACAAAACTGTATGAATTTTCATCACAGTAAAAAAGTGACTGAAAAGAAGGGTTGAGTCAATTGCGGCCAGATCCTAATAAATTACAACAATGCACACAACAAATTAAGAAGAAGCACATCAGCGAAAAGGCGCTCATCGGGTGCAGGAATCGGCACGCAGCATCCCTTCTCCTCTGTACTATACCACGGCATTCAACAATATATTTCTGCCAGGTAATATTTATTTACACTGGTTTTCTTTTCTATTTGTTGTGTGCATTGTTGTAATTCATTAGGATCTGGCCGCAATTGACTTATTTGTATTACTCTGACATTGAGATTCCCCTTCATTGGGTGCTATTAAGAATCTTTCTGGACATTTAGAGATTCAATTTGCTATTAGCAGGCTATAGTGATCCCACTTTAACTTTAGCGGTTAGTGCTTTAAAATCTTTTCATCATATGTGGTGGCTTATTGTGCCTTTCTCCTGAATTTTTTTCTGGAGGTTCTTTTTCCTTCCCCTGTCTTTTTAAACTTAATATTGAATTTTATCATTGTTATTTAATAAAGAATTCTTTTTATTTCACCTCAACCCTTCTTTTCAGTCACTTTTTTATTGTGATGAAAAATTCATACAGTTTTGTGCTATTAATTAGTACTAAAGTGCAGGCTAACATTTAAATAGGATTATGGGATTATTGTATTGTGGTAAGGCTGACCATTTTATTAAGCAATGTGAGGTTTGCATAAGGAAAGAAAAAAAAAGTTCAGTAGGAGTAACACTACAGTTCGTATTGCGTTTTTGCGGTACGCAGGAGTTTTTTTTTCTGGTAATATCACATATCATGGTCATTCCATTGATTTTAAGGTAATGGTGGATCGTGGTTCTGCACTTAATTTGATTGATCAACAATTCCTTGACAAATATAAGTTTGATTCTGAACCATTTTCATCTCCCATTTCTGTTGTGGCTATTGATAACACTCCTCTGGAACATGGGTGTATTTCTCGAAAGGTTACCGGGTTCCCACTTATTGTGAATATGGAACATCAGGAGTGTATAGATTTGTTTGTCTTTGCTAAATTACCTTGCCCAGTCATCCTGGGTTTACCCTGGTTAAAAATGCACAATAATTTGCTGGACTGGTCATCTAGTACTATAAGGTCCTGGGGTCAGGGGTGTTATGGTAATTGTTGTAATGTTCACATTGCTGCTGTTGTGAAGAAGGAGCTACCTGAAGCCATTCAGGATTTTGGGAGGGTATTTTCGAAGGTTGAGTCGCAAGCTCTAGCACCCCATAGAGATTACGATTGCGCTATTGAGTTCGTCCCAGGTGCCACACTTCCTAAGAGTCGTTTATTTAATTTGACGATTCCTGAGAGGGAGGCCTTAAAAGAATACCTACAGACTAGTTTAGCTGCCAGTCAAATAAGACCCTCTAAGTCCACTGTGGCTGTAGGATTCTTTTTTGTCAGAAAGAAGGATGGAGGCCTTAGGCCGTGTCTGATTTTTGGGAGATTAATAACATCACTGTGCACAATCCTTACCCGTTGCTGCTAATTCTGGATTTGTTTAACCAACTAACTAGAGCGAAATGGCTCTCTAAGATTGAACTTCATGGGGCATATAATTTGCTGCGGGTGAAGGAGAGCGATGAATGGAAGACAACCTTTAATACCCCGGAAGGTCATTTTGAGTGTCTTGTGATACCTTTTGACCTTACCAATGTGCCTGTGTTTTTTTCAAAATTTCATTAATGACATTCTGAGGTCATTGATCGGTAGGAGTGTTATTGTTTATTTGGATGATATTTTGATCTATTCACCTGATTTGGAGTCGCATTGGCAGAGAGTCCGCGAAGTTCTACAGATTTTGAGTGAAAACTCACTCTTTCCTAAATTGGAGAATTGTGAATTTGCAGTACAGAAAATAAGTTTTTTGGTGTACATTTTCTCCAATGATGGGTTTGAGGTGGACCCGGTGAAGGTTCAGGCGGTGGCCTAGGCCTGAATGTTTGAAGTCGGTTCAGATATTTTTAGGGTTTGCTAATTATTACAGAAAATTCATAAAGAACTTTTTTTGTGATCGCTAAACCTGTAACTGATCTCACCAAGAAGGGTTCTCATACTGTCCAATGGTCCTCTGAGGCTGTTAAGGCTTTTGAGCATCTCAAGGAGAGATTTAGCACTGCTCCTGTTTTGATCCAGACAGATGAGACCAAGCCATTTCTGGTAGAGCAGAGCTCTTCAGTAGGAGTGGGGGCAGTTCTGTCCCAGGAGGGAGAGGATGGGGTGCATCCCTGTGCTTTCTTTTCTAAAAAATTTTCAGAGACTGAGCTCAACTATGATGTTGGAAACAGAAAGTTGCTGGCTCTTAAACTCGCGTTTGAGCATTGGCGACAATTTTTGGAGGGGGCTAGACATCCGATACAGGTTTTTACTGATCATAAGAATCAGATATATCTGGATGCTGCTAAATGTTTGAATGCCCATCAAGCTTGGTGGGCACTGATTTTGCCCGGTTTCATTTCTCCATAACATATATCCTTGGGACAAAGAATGTTAAAGCAGATGCTTTGTCTCGTAGTTTCTCTCCAGCAGTTAATACTGAGAAGGAGGAATGAATTTTGCAGAAAGGGGTGGTGTTGGCAGCATTGGGTTCTGAGTTGGAGAGTAGCATCCTAGAGGCCCAGAATGCTTCACCAACTAACACTCCGTATGGTAAATTATTTGTGCCTAGAACCTTTCGTAGAGCTTTGTTTGCTGAATGTCATGAGTGTCGGTTGGCTGGTCATCCAGGGATTTCAGAAACTAGAAAGTTGATCAGTCAAAGTTTCTGGTGGCCAGTGTGGCAAAGAGAAATCATCAAGTGGGTGCATCAGTGTACTGTGTGCACTAGGTCAAAGGCCTCACATGCCCCGGCAGCAGGGATGCTGTGCCCTTTGGAGGTTCCTAGTTCGCCATGGTCACATCTTGCTATGGATTTTATCAGTGATCTGCCGGTCTCTGAGGGTTTTTCTGTCATCTGGGTTGTTGTGTACTGATTTAGTAAGATGTGTCATCTGGTCCCATTCAATAAATTTCCCTGCGCCAAGACTCTTGCTAAAGCATTTGTGAAAGAGATTGTCAGGCTCCATGGGATTCCTACGGACATTGTTTCCAATAGAGGACCACAGTTTGTGGCTCGCTTTTGGCGTGCTTTTTGTGACAGATTAAAGGTTCCTTTGTCATTTTCATCAGGTTATCATCCGGACTCCAATGGACAGGAAGAACCAGAATGTCAAGACTTTTTTTAGATGTTTTGTAGCAGACATTCAGGATATGTGGTCAGAATAATCTAGCACTAGCTAAGTTTGCTCTTAATAATCATATGTCTTCCTCGGCAGGGTGTTCTCCTTTTTTTAGTGCTGCCTTCCTCTCGGGAAGGGTAGTGCTATGTCTGGAGACAAGTGAGATTTCCTTTGGTAGGTTATCACACACACACACAACACCTTCCAAATCCAGACCAGGAGGGGGAGCTCAAAACCCTGTTTTAGGGCAGCTTCCCTTGATAAAGATCCTGGTTTGGAGGCAGAGCTAGTTCAGTTAGTACAGACAGTCTGTGTGCAAGGACAGACAGGGATGGAGCATAGTGAAGATACAGGACTCCAGGAGGGGACTAGTAAGGCCTCCAGGGAGTCAGAGCTCAGTAGCCAGGTACCGGGAGCCTGGGGCTTTTGTGGACTATAAGACACAGAGCAGAACCGGAGGGCATTGATTTACATAGACTTTACCCATATTCACCTGTGGCACAGCAGCACCTTGGAGCCTGGAGTCACCGTGAAAGGACGCCAGTAGGCATGGCTCAAGCTGCCTGCCATACAGGTACCTGATCCTGTACAGGAGAATGATTAAGTACTTTGCTTAGGACACTTAGTGGCAGTAGGGACCTCAGAGACAGTAAGCGCAGAGTGGAAGGCTCCTACCTGACCTGCTAAGGGGATTCCACTTGTCTCTGGACTACCTGTACTTCTAATTCACCTGTTGCTGGTGCCCTGGACTGTGGCCTGTCACCCACAAATAAACCAGGTAAAGACTTACAACCTGTCTCCTCCATTTATTCACCGGCTTTACCATCTACGCCACACACCATAGGACCCCTGGGAACCCCACTTCACCTGTGGAAAGTGTAACATCTTGGCTGCCACAACATCTCCCTCTAATGCAGCGTCGGTCCCTCTATTGACTGAACCCCACAGGTAGCATCACAACAAACTTTGAACATTTAACCCCCTTTAACGTTGATGCCCAGGGCCACGGACCGGGTCGCAGCCACCGTGACATCCCCCTTTGCGTCCGAACCCGGTACCGAGTATCCCACTGCCCTGTGGGCAAGTCAGAAGGTTGCAGTATCTTGTGTCCTGGAAGGGTTTCAGTCCCAAGGATAATTCCTGGGTGAAAGCTGAGTATGTCTCAGCCTCAAGGCTGATTAAGGCTTTTCACAGGAGATTTCTGAATAAGGCTTGGCCAAGAGGATCTGGAGGATCCTCGTAAACGGAGAGGTACTGTTAGAATCTGTTTTGTTTTTGACCATCCACCATCTTGTTGTGGTTTCTAGCTGCTGGTCTTTTCTCCTTGGTGCTGGGTTGTCTTAGGTCAGGTGATTGTATCACCCTTTATTACCCAGCACCTGCCTCCCAATCCTTGCTGGATAACAGTGTTAAGACTCTAGAGTTCTGGCTAGGTGCTTTGATAGCTTTCTGTGTTTGATATTGTGCAGTTCTGGGACCCCCAGTTCTGCTATCCTTAGTTTCTGTTTTTGTTTGGTTTCTGCAGCCTTCTCTGTATTTTCTATTAGGAGGTGACCTGCTTTTATACCCAGTCCTTAAATCTTTTAGGGACCTCCTTCCCCTATTTATAGATCTTCGCCCACTCCATCATAGGGTGTCAGCCTAGTCTCAGTGCAGGGTCTGTTTTTCCCTTCTATCCAAGTTCTGAGTTGCAGTTCTGTAACACTTTCCACCACTTCCATCATTGCCTTCTCTCCCACCACCATTATTGCCCATTCCACCACCTCCATCATTTCCTCCTCCCCCACCACCCCATCATTGTGCATTCCACCACCTCCATCATTTCCTCCTCCCCCACCACCCCTATCATGGCCTTATCCACCACCACCACCAGCATTGTCCTTTCCACCACTTCCATCATTGCCTTCTCTCCCATCACCACCCTCATTGCCCATTCCACAACCTCCATAATTTCCTCCTCCTCCATCATTGTCCTTTCCACCGCCTCCATCATTGCTTTCTGTCCCACTACCCCATCATTGCCTTCTCTCCATCACCCCATCATCACCTTCTTCCCATTATTGCCTTCTCCCCCATCACCCCTATCATTGCCTTCTCCCCATCACCGCCCTCTCCTCCGCCCACACACAGACACCCACACCTACAGACATACACAGGACCATTCACCTCTCTGAACGTTACCCCACAGCGCTGCGCACGCAAGCACACACACCACTCATCTCTACACACACAGACAGCACCTCACACCTCTCCGCACGCTCTCCCGCAGCATCACCATCACCGGAAGCTTCCTCTCTCTGGCACAGCCGCAGCGCTGAATGATGATGTCATCGAGCCACACTGCTGACTGCTGTGTGAGAAAAGAAGCATGAACAGGAAGCAGGATGGATCGTTGCAACTCCGCTCCACTGCCATTTTCTCTTGTAGGCAGTGGAGCTGCAGGGATCTCTCCCTGCCCACTGCACATGAGGGCAATCTGGCTAGGGACTGTCACGCATGCGCCCAGACTGGTTGGCGCGGGCATACGGGGGTGTGGCCCCACTGGACCACAGACCAAACTTCCCTGGAAGGGGCGTGACTAAGTAGCTTCCTAGGTGTTCGCTGGAGCCTCTGATGGTGAGGTCAGACTTGTGCAATAGGAAGCTACCAGGTGCCACTCCAGGGTGATGTCTGGCTGTGGCTGCTGATCCCACTAAGGAATGGAGCAGGCACGGCTGGCACTCTGGCTGACAGGCGGGCACGGCTGGGACACAGGCAGGCAGACGGGTACAACAGACACTGGCGGGCAGGCGGACACGACTGGTTCTCTGGTAGGCAGGCAGGTACGGCTGGAACATAGGAAGAACCGGTAGGGACCGGTCTGCAGGCAGGTATGAGAAACAGGTAGAAGGTGGAACTAAGAGAAAAGAAGGAGAAGGCAGAGCCAAGGGCGGAGCCGCAGGAGGCGGAGCCAAGGGCAGAGATGCTGGAGGCGGAGCCAAGAGCGGAGACGCTGGAGGCGGAGCCAAGAGCGGAGATGCTGGAGGCGGAGCCAAGAGCGGAGACGCTGGAGGTGGAGCCAAGAGCGGAGATGCTGGAGGCGGAGCCAAGAGCAGAGACGCTGGAGGCGGAGCCAAGAGCGGAGACGCTGGAGGCGGAGCCAAGAGCGGAGACGCTGGAGGCGGAGCCAAGAACGGAGACGCTGGAGGCGGAGCCAAGAGCGGAGACGCTGGAGGCGGAGCCAAGAGCGGAGACGGAGCCAAGTGCAGAAACACAGGAGGCGGAGCCAGATAGAACCGCAAAGAGCGGAGCCAGATAGAACCGCAAAGAGCGGAGCCACAGAGCAAAGCCAGAGAGTGCGAAGCAAGGTCTGAGTGCAGAGCCGCAAGAGTGCGGAGTGTAAGCAGACTGAGAACACAAGGAAAGACAAAGCAGGGAAGGAAGCCACAGACAAGGAGACCGAGAAAAGACAAAGTACAGACAAGGCAATGGAACAAGACACAGGGACAAAGACACAGGGACCAGGATATTCTGCCTCCTGGAGGGCGGACTACAAGATCAAGGCAATGGCACAGAGAAAAGCCTCCAGAGAGGGAGTAACTCAGAGCAAGGCCAGGCAAACTCAGCAGCTAAACACTAACTGAGCTAACACATTGCACAGGCCCAGACCACAGGGTGGAGCTGCACTATATACAGGAGGCCTCTTGGTAATTGGTCAGGAACTGATTAGACAGGTGCACCTGATTCCTATAAGAACCAGAGAGTTCAGGCGCCGGCCCCTTATACACAAAGCCATGAGGCATGCAGAGAGCAGAGACACAGAACATGGAGCTGGCATGAAACAGAAACCACATCATGGCCTGGAGCAGTGGGTAAGATAGTGTGAGAAATGTGAGGCCATGCCATGATGCCAGCAGAGTTGTTACAGTACCCCCCCCCTTTACGGCCCCTCCTCTTCAAGCCCACCAGAACAACCTGTAGAAGAAGGATAGGAGCACACATAGTCATAGCCATCACAACATTCCTCTCGTAGAATGAGGTATTTGAGACATTAGAGATCTCAGGATGCTCAGTCTCTTTGAGTGCAGTAAGATCAGCCTCCCACTCAGAAGACACAAGGGACAGGACTTCTTTCACCTGGTCAACAGAAAGCAGGGACTTGGAAGCTTGTGATTTGACCACAACATAGTCTGATTCTTTGGACACTGAAGACACCTTTACTGGATCCAACTTAAGTCCATCATCACAAGAAAATTGGACCTCCTCCTTTAGACCGGTGGGAAGCAGAGATGAGAACACTTCAGTCTTGGGATCTTCGCCCAATAGCCAAATGGAAACTGGAGGCATACATATAGGAAACATCTTCAACCTGGTACCCTGAAAAAACTGGACCTCCTCTTCAAGATTAGAGGATGAGTAAGTCTCTGTCTTAGTAGTGTCAGCAAGTAGCCACATGGAAGCAGAAGACATACATTTAGCAAGCCCCATCAGCCAGTTGCTCTGACAAGACTGGACCATTTCTTCCTCCGGACTGGTGAAGAGCAGAGATGCAAGAGCTTCAGCTTCAATTTCTTCATCCACCTGCCACATGGAATCCGACGGCATCATTACAGGAAGCATCTTCTTTCCAAAGTTCATAGAAATTTTTTTAAGTGACAGGGATGTTCCTGGGAACTGGTCACAGGTATTGACACTGGAGGTGTGCGGAGAGGACGCCACTGTTTCCTTTATTTCAGTGAGGTCAGCACACCGTGACTCAATAGCCAGCTGATTAGGTGGAGAAGATATCAACACTGTAGGTTGACCTTGCAGTTTAGGAACAAGAAACTTCTGGAGACTTGATAGTTCCAAACGCAGAACCACGCTGGGTCTTTGGACCGGAACGCGCAGCAGAGTATCCGGTTCAGAACGACCGACGGGCGGACTGGTCAACAAGTGGAAAACAAATCTCTCCGCATATAATGCTCCGATTTGGAGCTGTAGTTGTCCCTTCAACACTGGACTGTTCATAAGTAGGACTCGGCAATCACCAAACACCTTCACAGGATTCTGGAGCAGTGGAACAGGAATCACACTTAGACTCCATCTGGTTAGCAGCTTTAACACATCTGCAGGACCGAAGCTCCCACAAGGCACTGGAACAGACACAGACTTTAGCGGAAGGGAGTTATTCTCACCAAGGGCAGTCTCTCCTACTGGCCCGAGGTTTTGGAGCTTTAGATCCCCTGGACAGAGGTCATCCAGGTGTTCCTCACAAAAGCAGCAACATAGTAAGCCCTTCTTACGACTGGTCTTAGACTGGTGCTTTGCCAGTCCACTCTTGATAGTCTTTTTGGGTTCTATTTGAGTAGCTGCTTTAACGGGTAGAGGAACTGGAGGATCACAGACGGTCATGGCTTGACGTGGAGGTTTCTTCATGGGTTTCGCCCGTCTGGAGCGCCTCTCGGATCTAGATGGGGAAGACTTCACAGGAGCAGCAGGACGAGGCTTGTCAAAGACTTTACGGAAGGCCACCAGGAAGGCCCCAAGACTCATGACGATAGGATCCCCTGCTTCCCAGAGGGGACAAATCCATAATAAAGTATCTCCTGCTAGGTAGGACATGATGTAGGCCACCTAAATCTGGTCAGAGGGAAAACAAGCTGCATTCTGCAGGATGTAGCGCAAGCACTGTTCCAGGAAGCTTTGGCATTCTTCTGGATTCCCATAGAACCTAGGTGGGTCAGCTGGGTCGTGCTCCTCCTCATAGGCCCAAAGTTGATCGTAGAGAGCATTAGAAATTATGATTGGGCCCGAGGTCTCCTCAATTGGAACGACACAGGGCGGAACAAATTCTTCAGCTTGCTCATACTGGTAGAAAGAAAGTTCATCATGCTCTGCGAGCGGTAGGACATGGGATACAGCGGAGGCCATGGCCTGTGCAAACTGTCACGCATGCGCCCAGACTGGTTGGCGCGGGCATACGGGGGTGTGGCCCCACTGGACCACAGACCAAACTTCCCTGGAAGGGGCATGACTAAGTAGTTTCCTAGGTGTTCGCTGGAGCCTCTGATGGTGAGTTCAGACTTGTGCAATAGGAAGCTACCAGGTGCCACTCCAGGGTGATGTCTGGCTGTGGCTGCTGATCCCACTAAGGAACGGAGCGGGCACGGCTGGCACTCTGGCTGACAGGCGGGCACGGCTGGGACACAGGCAGGCAGACGGGTACAACAGACACTGGCGGGCATGCGGACACGACTGGCTCTCTGGTAGGCAGGCAGGTATGGCTGGAACATAGGAAGAACCGGTAGGGACCGGTCTGCAGGCAGGTATGAGAAACAGGTAGAAGGTGGAACTAAGAGAAAAGAAGGAGAAGGCAGAGCCAAGGGCGGAGCCGCAAGAGGCGGAGCCAAGGGCAGAGACGCTGGAGGCGGAGCCAAGAGCGGAGACGCTGGAGGCGGAGCCAAGATCGGAGACGCTGGAGGCGGAGCCAAGAGCGGAGACGCTGGAGGCGGAGCCAAGAGCGGAGACGCTGGAGGCGGAGCCAAGAGCGGAGACGCTGGAGGCGGAGGCAAGAGCAGAGACGGCGCCAAGTGCAGAAACACAGGAGGCGGAGCCAGATAGAACCGCAAAGAGCGGAGCCAGATAGAACCGCAAAGAGCGGAGCCACAGAGCAAAGCCAGAGAGTGCGAAGCAAGGTCTGAGTGCAGAGCCGCAAGAGTGCGGAGTGTAAGCAGACTGAGAACACAAGGAAAGACAAAGCAGGGAAGGAAGCCACAGACAAGGAGACCGAGAAAAGACAAAGTACAGACAAGGCAATGGAACAAGACACAGGGACAAAGACACAGGGACCAGGATATTCTGCCTCCTGGAGGGCGGACTACAAGATCAAGGCAATAGCACAGAGAAAAGCCTCCAGAGAGGGAGTAACTCAGAGCAAGGCCAGGCAAACTCAGCAGCTAAACACTAACTGAGCTAACACATTGCACAGGCCCAGACCACAGGGTGGAGCTGCACTATATACAGGAGGCCTCTTGGTAATTGGTCAGGAACTGATTAGACAGGTGCACCTGATTCCTATAAGAACCAGAGAGTTCAGGCGCCGGCCCCCTATACACAAAGCCATGAGGCATGCAAAGAGCAGAGACACAGAACATGGAGCTGGCATGAAACAGAAACCACATCATGGCTTGGAGCAGTGGGTAAGATAGTGTGAGAAATGTGAGGCCATGCCGTGATGCCAGCAGAGTTGTTACAGGGACCACGTGGAGCCTCTGGGCCAGATAAACAGGCCAGATTGCCTTCATTATTAAACACCCTGCAGGGATGCTGGCTGCACATGCGGTATGTCCGCCCCTGGGTCTATGGATCCTGGCAGTATGAAACTAGCAACAAAATGTAATGACAGAGGACCTTGTAAAAGTCAGATAGTTATATATAATATGCTTGTTATTGGTAATCAACTGCAATAACAGATAACGCTCCCTAAGCACACACCTTGATGATCCTTTTCTTCCCCAGTCATCACCTTATGGACTAAGGCCGGCGTCACACTAGTGAGTTTTACGGACGTATGAGCGCAGAAAATACGTCAGTAAAACTCGCAAAACAAACGGCACAATTATTCTCTATGCCCCTGCTCCTATCTGCCGTATTTTACTGATCCGTATTATACGGCTTTCTACAGCCGTAGAAAATCGCAGCATGCTGCGTTTGTCACCGTACTGCGCAAGAAATATGCCAATGAAAGTCTATGGAAGCCTGAAAAATACGGATCACACACGGACCAGCAGTGTGACTTGCGAGAAATACGCAGCGGTGTTAGAGAGAAAAGCCGGTAATTCATTGCGATGTACAGTAAAATCACACTGACAGCTTACAGAAGAATAGGTAGAATAAATGTGTACACATAGAATAGATATATATATATATATATATGTCAGTGAGACATATATATATATATATATATATATTAATATTTATTCCAGCGCTAGATAGCTTTAAAGCCGGTAATTCAATTACCGGCTTTTGCTCTCTCCTTCCTAAACCCGACATGATTTGAGACATGGTTTACATACAGTAAACCTTGTCATATCCCCCTTTTTTTTGCATATTCCACACTACTAATGTTAGTAGTGTATATGCAAAATTTGGCCGTTCTATCTACTAAATTAAAGGGTTAAATGGCGGAAAAAATTGGCGTGGGCTCCCGCGCAATTTTCTCCACCAGAGTAGTAAAGCCAGTGACTGAGGGCAGATATTAATAGCCTGGAGAGGGTCCACGGTTATTGGCCCCCCCCTGGCTAAAAACACCTGCCCCCAGCCACCCCAGAACAGGCACATCTGGAAGATGCGCCTATTCTGGCACTTGGCCACTCTCTTCCCATTCCCGTGTAGCGGTGGGATATGGGGTAATGAAGGGTTAATGCCACCTTGCTATTGTAAGGTGACATTAAGCCAAATTAATAATGGAGAGGCATCAATTATGACACCTATCCATTATTAATCCAATACTAGTAAAGGGTTAAAAAAATACACAAACACATTATTAAAAATTATTTTAATGAAATAAAAACAAAGGTTGTTGTAATATTTTATTCAACGCCCAATCCAATCACTGAAGACCCTCGTTCTGTAACAAAAAAACATAATAAACCAACAATATCCTTACATTCTGCAGATCTGTAAAGTCCAACGATGTAAATCCATCTGAAGGGGTTAAAATATTTTGCAGCCACGAGCTTTGCTAATGCAACGTTGTTCGTGGCTGCAAAACCCCGGGGAATGAAGGTAAAGTAGGTCAATGACCTATATTTACCTTCATTTGCGGTGAGGCGCCCTCTGCTGGTTGTTCCTAGATCGTGGGAATTTTCCTAGAACGCTCCCAGGCTCGAGTTCATAAGAGGCGCCCTCTGCTGGTTGTCCTCATATGAACTCGAGCCTGGGAGCTTTCTAGGAAAGTTCCCTTAATCTAGGGACAACCAGCAGAGGGCGCCTCACCGCAAATGAAGGTAAATATAGGTCATTGACCTACTTTACCTTCATTCCCCGGGGTTTTGCAGCCACGAACAACGTTGCATTAGCAAAGCTCGTGGCTGCAAAATATTTTAACCCCTTCAGATGGATTTACATCGTTGGACTTTACATAAAGTATCAGGTTATCATCAGCACATCTGCAGTTTTCAGCGGGCAATGTTCTGCTCAGAACAATTTCAGTTCCGGCATAAACAATCCAATCACCTAATGGATAGGCAGCATTTTGCTTGTATAGTATAATGCACACCCCATAGTCCTCCACATAGTATAATATATTCCCCATAGTGCTCCATACAGTATAATATACACCACATAGTGCTCCACGTAGTATAATATGCACCCCATAGTCCTCCATACAGTATAATACACACCCCATAGTGCTCCATACAGTATAATACACACCCCATAGTGATCCACATAATATAATACACGTCCCATAGTCCTCCACATAGTATAATGCACACCCCATAGTTCTTCATACAGTACAATACACACCCCATAGTGCTCTGTACAGTATAATACACACCCCATAGTGCTCCACATGGTATAATGCACACCCCATAGTGCTCCAGACAGTATAATACACACCCTATAGTCCTCCACATAGTATAATGTGCCCAATAGTCCTCCATACAGTATACTGTGCACTACAGTCCTCCATATTGTATAATGCACACCCTATAGTCCTCCATATAGTATAATGTGTCACACAGTCCTCCATATAGTATAGTGCACCCCATAGTCCTCCATATAGTATAATGGTTGTTTCACAAACAAGAAGAAAATAAATGGAGCACTCACCCTGTCTTTCTTGTTGAAATTCCTTTAGTCCAACTTAGATAATATCAACATCTCAATAAAGTTCCTGGTGCAGAGTGCCGGAGACAGGGGAGTGAGCAGGTGAACAAGCCTGATGGACCTGATTATCCCCCTTAGTGCTCCAGTGGGGGCATTGTGCGTCCTTGTCTGGGTGTGAAATTTCACATCAGCTTCTCTGGGAAAATGTGAAAACATACTCTGTGGGTGAAATTTTTATTAGGTTCTCTGGGGGAAACATGGAAACTTGCTTAGTGGGTGAAATTTGTTATTAGTTTCTATCGGAGAAATGTGAAAACATGCTCTCTGTGTGAAATTTTTAACTGGACTGGCGGTAGCAAGCCTCAGTCTCCTTGAGGGCACTGTTAAAATTGTAATGTTATTAATTTATTTCTTATTTTACAATGATTGCTATGGTGATAGTTATATAGGGTTCGGTGTCCGGGGTCAAGTTCGGGGCTCATACCGGACTTTGTAAAAAGTTGGACCGAACTCAGCAAACCCGAACATCCACGGGATTGCTCATCAAAACCTCCAATCTTAGTGGACTTTGAGGTCTCAATTCTGCTTGACTCTTATTCACATTTATGCCATTTTACAAATGGTAAGGTTTCAACACTAGAGGTTAGGACTAGTGATGAGGGAATAGCATTGTTGCTTGGGTCTCCCTGCGCATTCTCTGGTGATCTCCGAGTATTTGTTAGTGCTCGGAGATTTAGTTTTCGTCGCCTCAGCTGCACGATTTATGGCTGCTGGACAGCCTGAATATATGTGGGAATTCTCTAACTAACAGGCAACCCCCACATGTATTCAGCCTGTCTAGCAGCAGTAAATAATGCAGCTGTGGTGACAAAAAACTAAATCGCCGAACACTAACAACTACTTGGAGATCACCAGAGCATGCTCGGGGAGACCCGAGCAACAATGCTATTTGCTCATCACTAGTTAGGACCATTCCGAATAGTTTCACCTTGACATGGCCTGATGACATTTTACTCTATGTTATTTCATGCACTATGGCTATTTATTTATTTACTGCAGGGTATTTGCTGACTTTGTTTTCATCTTAGATTTTGTCTGTGTAGTGGCCAATGTGAACAAGTGCCTACACGTTGCATGCATACCAACTTATAGTCCAGTTCATCTCTTTAGGTTTTTGTAGTAAGTAACTGCACCGTCGAAGGAACAATAGTTCCTACAAGGAAGTGAGTGCATTCCCAGCCTCCTTTGACATTCTTTTTCAAAACATCATAGGATATGAAGTAAAAAAGACACATTTTGGGATTTGATAGATACAAAGAATTATTGGGTATTGTATAATGAAGTTCATTACAAAAGTTGTTAGGTTCTAGAGACAGGTATTTTGAAAGGACATTTTAAGTACCTGATCACCTCTTTAATAGCCTGTTTACGCATGCAGACCACACTAAACAATGTACACTGAACAATCTGCGAAAGATCATTCAGTGTGCATTGGTTGCCATTGTTCTTTCTAGTGCAAATACTGTTTACAGAAGATGATGCACTGCAAACAAAAGTGATTTTAAAGCAAACTTAAAAATAATTTCACTCAACAAACATGCTTATTCATGGGGTTCTTTGTAGCACGCTTACACTGCAAGTTTATCATAGGAATGCATGCTTACGGTAATCTTTTCAATGTAAATGCAGCTTTTGACATTGTATTTCAAGACTGCAGATGGCCATGATCAGTATGTATCACATATGGATTAGTTCACGGTGTGTTTTCTTATAATTTGACTATGACCAGATGTGCAGTTCATAGGTTACTTTCACACATCAGTTTTTTCAGCACCTGCTGATTCCGGCGTCGCGCTGGCGTAATTTGTGAAAACTGGATGAGACGGATGCGGTTTTCAGCCCGATCCGATGTATGGATCCGGCGAGAAACTGGATCTGTCCCATCCGGTTTGCATCCGTTTCGTCCGGTTTTCCATCCGTTTTTTTATGGATCCGGTTTTTAAGAACGCTGCTGGAAGGCTCCAAAATGTGATTGGCCCCCTCAAAACTATATATATATACAGTCTTCCTACAGCCCATCAGTCACAGGTTGGAGAGGAGCAAGTGTTTGGAGAGAAGATGGATGTCGTTATTGTGAAGATTCTGCAGAACAACGTGGATTTCATTGTGGAGGCGAATCGCTTGAAAGCAATTGTTCTGGAGAAGGAGCGAGAGAGACAATGCATCATGCGTCTGCACCAACACCATTTGTGGATCCACCCCATCACCGCACAGAGAATGACACATGGGGTGTTTTCTACTCTGCACACGGAGCTACGAAGAAACCCAGAGAAATTTTTCTCATATGTGCGGATGAAAGCGGAGAACTTTGATCTATTGGTGGACCGAACTGAACATCTCATTCGAAGGAGTGATATGTATTGCCAATTCTCTATTTCATCGGCCAAGCAACTGATGGTCACTCTTCGGTAAGCCATTTTTATTGTATGTACCTCTGTAGTACACTTTAATTGATTGTAATTTGATTTTGTAGTAATTTCTGCCTTGATTTTGTTCACAGATTCCTTGCTACTGGAGAATCTCTTTCGTCACTACATTTCCAGTTCAGATTGGGAATTTCCACCATCTCTGGAATTGTAAAGCACACTTGCCGTGCACTGTCGGACTCTTTGCACGATGAATTTATACCACATCCCACAATGGAGAATTGGTTGGAAGTAGCCGAGAAATTCCAGCAAGAGTGTCAGTTTCCCAATTGCTTGGACACGGTGGACGGGAAACATATCCGTATTGTGAAACCGGCTGCATCTGGATCAGAATATTTTAACTATGAAAAGTACTTTTCCATTGTGCTGATGGCCATCACCAATGTGGATTACAAATTTGTAGTGGTGGATATTGGCGCGTATGGCCGCTCTAATGATTCCCAAGTTTTCAAACTGTCTGCAATGGGGCGTCATTTGTATGGAAAAACGTTTCAATTCCCCCCCAAGACCACTGCCTCAAACCTCTGGGCCACCAATGCCTTTGGTTTGTGTTGGGGATAAAGCCTTCCAGCTGTCAGAACATCTGCTGAAACCCTACTCAGTCGTGGATTAACCCAAACAAAAAGAATTTTTAACTATCGCCTCACAAGTGCTCGGAGAATGGTGGAGTGCGCTTTCTGGAATTTGACCGCCAAATGGAGAGTTCTACTGACATCTATAAACTTGAATACAGACACTGTTGACGAGGTGGTGAAAGCTTGGGTTGTCCTGCACAATTTTGTGATTTCCAAGGAACAGATTTCCATTGAGGACCACTCTGAAGAAACCACCTTGGCTGATTATAACAACATAACGTATTGAAGTTCTGTGACAGTTTCCCAAATTAGGGACCAATTCGCAGAATACTTTATGTCACCGGAAGGAAGAATAGACTGGCAGGATGAGAGAGTTTGAACAATTTGTCTTTGACCTTGTAACGGTATTTGACATACTTTTACCCAAGTTGTGTACCTGTTTGTGTTCTACCCAAAGTATTTTACCTTCTTTTCCCCAAGTTGTATATCTCTTTGGGTTCTACCCAAATTATTTTACCTTCTTTTACTCAAGTTGTGTACCTCTTTGGGTTCTACCCAAAGTATTTTACCTTCATTTACCAAAGTTGTGTACCTGTTTGTTTTCTACCCAAAGTATTTTACCTTCTTTACCCAAGTTGTGTACCTCTTTGGGTTCCACCCAAAGTTTTTTTTACCTCTACCAATAAACCATTTTTAACCCAAGTTTTAACTATACCTGATAAAATAAAATACAAATGTGCTGTAAAAACACAGTTTTATTACAATTTTTTTGAACAAAACAATAACAAAATTCTGTTTTGCAACACAAAAAAATAACCTCTAACTTAGAGGTTTGAATATGTCGGGGTGGAGATAGTGCTGGAGGGGCTGTCAGATAGGGACACTTCGACAGTGGGAGTGTCGAGAGAGGAATTTGGTGGTGGTGGGGAAGGATTATTAGGTAGTGGTGAAGGGGTGGAGAAAGCAAGACAACGGGTGGACAGGAAACTGGGAGTTGGGTTAGGAATTTGGTATGATGGAGGGGTGTAGCTGTTGGTTTGGGAGGATTGGGAGGCTGAAGCAATGGGGTGGAGAAGGGGTGGAGAATGGGGTTGGGACATGATGGGTGAATGAGGCTGGTGGTAGTGGGCAGGGAGAGGAGGCGCGGAAGATGTTGTTGGAAACTGGTATGGGGAGGGATGTTCATAGTGGTCTGGATGGTGGGAAGGGGCACGGGTGGGGCGCTGGTAGTGGTCTGGATGGTGGGACGGGGCACGGTCACGATGTGGGTAATGGTGAGGTTGGTGGGATGGGGCTCAGACACGTTGCTGGTACGGGTCAGGAGGATGGTAGTGGCTGTAGTGAGGGACAGTGGCTGAAGGGGGGGCAGTTGCAGGAGGGGTGGCAAGTGCAGTGGCTTTGGAGGCAATGAGCGCTAGAGTAGACTGGCAGGCTTCCATTACTTGCATCTGCTGATCAGTAGATAGCTTCTCCATTTGCTCGACTACCGACCGGAAAACAGTGTGGTTCGGTTACTGACTTGCCTCTGAACACATCATTAGCAGAAGTGTATGCAAATCGAGTATGCTTTTATTTATTAAATTGAAACCTGCAGCCATTTGCTCGGACAAAACTTTGAGACAGTTCTGAAAGGATGCGTTCAGGTGCAAGAACTCGGGCGCATAGCTCTGTACCTGACCCCTCTGCTGTTGGCGCCCCAAATCCACAGGTGTACTACAGGTGGCAGTAGCAGAGGGGTGGGATACAGGAAAAGCTATATCCTCACAAGCAGATTCATGCAATGGAACCGGCCACGATGCTCCAGTGCTGGTGGATGGGACCGAGGGATCAGATGGGTGGGAAGGCTGGGAAGGTGCAGAGTGGGAAGGTGCAGAGGAGCCGGGACTGTCGAAGTATCCCTTGGTGGCGGATTCCTGAGGGATCGCCCCAGAAGGGTTCAATGCAGCTGCAGGCTCCCGAGTGCTCCCGACAGTGCTGTGGAACAAAGAAAAAAAATATTTAATATACTAATATTGCATGGCCCTTGCTGAAACAACAAAAGAGGGTTAGACATATAAAACATTGCTTATTACATGTGGTGGGTAATATTTACCTTCGGGTCACCATCGTTGATCTGAGGAATGACAGGGCTTGGGCATATTTGAATCTGCTCCTGCGTCCTCCAGAACTACTTGGAGCCCGGATCTCTATGTTGAACTCCATCTTAATGCGATCCCTGGTAGACCGCCACCACTTCACAATCCTCTCACCTGTAAAAAAGGAGAAGCACAAATTGGTTAAGATACAATCCTTTGAATGCATCAACATGACTGAACTGTGTATACTTACAGTACGTTCTTGATACTGGGCCTGAACATCGAGGTCCTCCCAGCTCTCAACTAGCTGTTGGCATACTTGTTCCCAGAGTCGACGGGTCACTATGACATCTGCATGGCAGCGATCAGCCATGTTCCACAGCGGCTCCCTTTCTCGGATCAGATCGATGAGGAGGTCAATATTGAGGCCGGCCTCCTCACCATCTGAATCAGGAGCGCGCTGTGAAGTCTGTTATAAAAAAGGTCAAAAAAAAGAAAATTAGATTGAAAACAAAGAAAATACACACAAAAAAAACATGCTTACACGATGACGGCCGTCACGACTCTCACGCCGACGACCCTGGGAGCCACTCGGAGGACCTCTTGATGGAGCACCAGAATCCGAACTCTAAAAAAAATAACAATTATGTGATTGAAGTGTGCCTTTTTATGTGTTGTGTACATTTTCATATCTATAATGATCATTCTGTTCATGTTGTGCAATGTGTCCAATGATCTGTTTCTATGTGTTGTGTGCATTGTTCTTTCTGTAATCTTTTGTTTTTATGTGTTGGGTGTAGTGTGTGGTTTGTCGTTCTCGCGATGCATGAAAGAAAAATACCAATTGTGATCCCGCTCCAGATCTTTCTCCACCACTTCGGTCTTCTTCCGGAAGCACCTCTTCTGCAGTAGCAGCTTCCTACAAAAATGAAAGACGGTGAAATACATATATATACATATATATATATATATATATATATATATATATATATATATACTAGCTGAAGAGCCCGGCGTTGCCTGGGCATAGTAAATATCTGTGGTTAGTTATAGCACCCCACTTCTCTTATTTTCCCATCACGCCTCTCATTTTCCCCATCACATCTTTCATTTTCCCTCTCACATCTCTCATTTTCTCCCTCACACCTCTCATTTTCCCCCTCACTCCTCTTATTTTCCCCCTCACACCTCTCATTCCCCCCTAACACTTGTCATTTCGACCTCACATCTTTCATTTTCCGATCACTCCACTATTTTCCCTCAATCCTCTCATTTTGCACTCACACCTTTTCATTTTCACCTAACACATCTCATTTTCACATCAGTATATACATGTTTGTCATCTCCCTTATATATAGTATACACCTGTATGTCATCTCCTGTATATAGTATATACCTGTATGTCATCTCCCCTGTATATAGCATATACCTGCTGTGTGTCATCTCCCCTGTATATAGTATATACCTGTATGTCATCTCCTGCTATATATAGTATATACCTGTATGTCATCTCCTCCTGTATATAGTATATACCTGTGTGTCATCTCCCCTGTATATAGTATATATCTGTGTGTCATCTCCTCCTGTATATATTATATACCTTCATGTCATCTCCTACTGTATATAGTATATACCTGTAGGTCATCTGCTCCTGTATATAGTATATACCTGTGTGTCATCTCCTCCCGTATATAGTATATACCTGTATGTCATCTCCTCCTGTATATAGTATGAACCTGTATCTCATCTCCTCCTCTATATAGTATATACCTGTGTGTCATCTCTCCTATATATAGTATATACCTGTGTGTTATCTCCCCTGTACATAGTATATATCTGTATGTCATTTCCTCCTGTATTAGACCTCGTTCACACGTTATTTGGTCAATATTTTTACCTCAGTATTTGTAAGCTAAATTGGCAGCCTGATAAATCCCCAGCCAACAGGAAGCCCTCCCCCCTGGCAGTATATATTAGCTCACACATACACATAATAGACAGGTCATGTGACTGACTGCTGCTGGATTTCCTATATGGTACATTTGTTGCTCTTGTAGTTTGCTTATTAATCAGATTTTTATTTTTGAAGGATAATACCAGACTTGTGTATGTTTTAGGGCGAGTTTCGTGTGTCAAGTTGTGTGTGTTGAGTTGCGTGTGGTGACATGCATGTAGCGACTTTTGTGAGATGAGTTTTGTGTGGCGACATGTGTGTAGCAACTTTTTGTGTGTCGAGTTGCATGTGACAGGTTAGTGTAGCAAGTTGTGTGCAGCAAGTTTTGCGCATGGCGAGTTTTGCGCGTGGTGAGTTTTATGTCTGGTGCCTTTTGAGTATGTGCAAGTTTTGTGTGAGGAAACTTTTGCATGTGTTGCAAATTTTGTGCATGTGGCAATTTTTCCGCATGTGCAAGTTTTGCGTGTGGCGAGTTTTCCATGAGGTGAGTTTTCCACTTGTGGCGAGTTTTGCGTGAGCCTAGTTTTTGCATGTGGCGAGTTTTGCGCGTGGTGAGTTTTGAGCGGCGACTTTTGTGTTTGGACTTTTATGTGGCGAGGTTGGTGTATGTGTGGTGAAATGTGTGCTGAGGGTAATAGGTGTTCAAGCATCTGGTAGTGTGTGGCGCATTTTGTGTGTGTTCATATCCCTGTGTGTGGTGAGTATCCCATGTCGGGGCCCCACCTTAGCAACTGTACGGTATATACTCTTTGGCGCCATCGCTCTCATTCTTTAAGTCCCCCTTGTTCACATCTGGCAGCTGTCAATTTGCCTCCAACACTTTTCCTTTCACTTTTCTCCCATTATGTAGATAGGGGAAAAATGGTTTGGTGAATTGGAAAGCGCGGGGTAAAATTTCACCTCACAACATAGCCTATGACGCTCTCAGGGTCCAGACGTGTGACTGTGCAAAATTTTGTGGCTGTAGCTGCGACGCCTCCAACACTTTTCATTTCACTTTTTCCCCATTATGTAGATAGGGGCAAAATTGTTTGGTGAATTGGAAAGCGCGGGGTTAAAATTTCACCTCACAACGTAGCCTATGACGCTCTCGGGGTCCAGACGTGTGACTGTGCAAAATTTTGTTTCTGTAGCTGCGACGCCTCCAACACTTTTCCTTTCACTTTTTTCCCCATTATGTAGATAGGGGCAAAATTGTTTGGTGAATTGGAAAGCACGGGGTTAAAATTTCACCTCACAACGTAGCCTATGATGCTCTCGGGGTCCAGACGTGTGACTGTGCAAAATGTTGTTGCTGTAGCTGCGACGCCTCCAACACTTTTCCTTTCACTTTTTTCCCCATTATGTAGATAGGGGCAAAATTGTTTGGTGAATTGGAACGCGCGGGGTTAAAATTTCGCCTCACAACATAGCCTATGACGCTCTCGGGGTCCAGATGTGTGACTGTGCAAAATTTTGTGGCTGTAGCTGCGACGGTGCAGATGCCAATCCCGGACATACATACACACACACATACACACATTCAGCTTTATATATTAGATATATATACAGAGAGAGTGAGACAGAGAGAGAGAGCTAGACAGAGAGAGAGAGATAGACAGAGAGCTAGACAGAGAGAAAGAGCTGGACAGAGAGAGGGATAGAGAGAAAGAGATAGACAGAGAGATAGAGAGAGAGCTAGACAGACAGAGATAGACAGAGAGAGCTAGACAAAGAGAGAGAGATAGACAGAGAGAGAACTAGACAGAGAGACAGATAGACAGAGAGAGAGCTAGACAAAAAGAAAGAGAGCTAGACAAAGAGAGAGAGAGCTAGACAGAGAGAGAGAGCAAGACAGAGAGAAAGAGAGCGAGAGAGCTTGAGCGAGAAATTATACAAAAAAGATATATTCACCTCAATGCGCTGCCGACTAGAGGGAAGGCTCCCAGAAGAAGACATGGCTGATGGCAGGTAGGCTCTTGCTGGCAGGCAGGCAGGCAGGCAAGGCTCTTGCTGGAAGGCAGGCAGTCAAGACTCTTGCTGGAAGGCAGGCAGGCAAGGCTCTTGCTGGTAGGTAGGCAGGCTAGGCTCTTGCTGGAAGGCAGGCAGGCAAGGCTCTTGCTGGAAGGCAGGCAGGCAAGACTCTTGCTTGAAGGCAGGCAGGCAAGGCTCTTGCTGGAAGGCAGGCAGGCAAGGCTCTTGCTGGTATGCAGGCAGGCTAGGCTCTTGCTGGAAGGCAGGCAGGCAAGGCTCTTGCTGGAAGGCAGGCAGGCTAGGCTCTTGCTAGCAGGCAGAAAGGCAAGGCTCTTGCTGGAAGGCAGGCAGGCAAGACACTTGCTTGAAGGCAGGCAGGCAGGCAAGACACTTGCTGGAAGGCAGGCAGGCTCTAGCTGGAAGGCAGGCTGTAGCTGGCAGGCAGGCTCTTGCTGGAAGGCAGGGTGTGGCAGGGTGTTGACTCTCTTGCTGGTAGGCTGGAAATGAGTGAGGGCCTCAATGACATTGTTTTATATATGTGTCCTGGGGCAGCCCTATAGGTTCTGAGCATGCTCAGATTAAAAAACTGGATCAGGCTGGCGGATCCGCCTTTTCCCGGTTCCGGTGCATTCCTGAGTCCATAGACATGCATTGTAGCGAAAAGCCGGAAGAGCTGGATCCGGCCCTTCTGGCTTTTTCGCCGCAGACAAAAAATGTTACAGTAGACGTTTTTTCCAGACGCCAGAATCTAAATGTTCGCCAGATTTGGAAAAAAACAAAAGGAACGCTAGGCCATCCGGCACAATCCGGCGCTAATACAAGTCAATGGGGAAAAAACAGTTCTGGTTTTTATTTTTGCAGCTTCCGGTTTTTCTGAAAAGAGCCGTAATCAACCGGAATGAAAAAAAAAACTGATGTGTGAAAGCAGCCATAGACTGCCATTCTCATGTAACATAAACACAATAATATAAGTCTGAATTTATAGAAACACATGAGGCAAAACATCAGTTTTCAATTAATTCAGAGAGGTGTTATGTAAAAGTTTGGGTGCTCCTGGTCAAAATTACTGTTATTGTGTACAATTAACCCCTTTACCCCCAAGGGTGGTTTGCACGTTAATGACCGGGCCAATTTTTACAATTCTGACCACTGTCCCTTTATGAGGTTATAACTCTGGAACGCTTCAATGGATCCTGGTGATTCTGACATTGTTTTCTCGTGACATATTGTACTTCATGACAATGGTAAAAATTATTTGATAGTACCTGCGTTTATTTGTGAAAAAAACGGAAATTTGGCGAAAATTATGAAAATTTCGCAATTTTCCAACTTTGAATTTTTATGCAATTAAATCACAGAGATATGTCACACAAAATACTTAATAAGTAACATTTCCCACATGTCTACTTTACATCAGCACAATTTTGGAACCAAAATTTTTTTTTGTTAGGGAGTTATAAGGGTTAAAAGTTGACCAGCAATTTCTCATTTCTACAACACCATTTTATTTTAGGGACCACATCTCATTTGAAGTCATTTTGAGGGGTCTATATGATAGAAAATACCCAAGTGTGACACCATTCTAAAAACTACACCCCTCAAGGTGCTCAAAACCATATTCAAGAAGTTTATTAACCCTTCTGGTGCTTCACAGGAATTTTTTGAATGTTTAAATAAAAATGAACATTTAACTTTTTTTCACAAAAAATTTAATTCAGCTCCAATTTGTTTTATTTTACCAAGGGTAACAGGAGAAAATGGACCCCAAACATTGTTGTACAATTTGTCCTGAGTATGCCAATACCCCACATGTGGGGGTAAACCACTGTTTGGGCGCATGGCAGAGCTCGGAAGCGAAGGAGTGCCATTTGACTTTTCAATACAAAATTGACTGGAATTGAGATGGGACGCCATGTTTCGTTTGGAGAGCCCCTGATGTGGCTAAACATTGAAACCCCCCACAAGTGACACCATTTTGGAAAGTAGACCCCCTAAGGAACTTATCTAGAGGTGTGGTGAGCACTTTGACCCAACAAGTGCTTCACAGAAGTTTATAATGTAGAACCGTAAAAATAAAAAATCATATTTTTTCACAAAAATTATCTTTTCGCCCCCAATTTTTTATTTTCCCAAGGGTAAGAGAAGAAATTGGACCCCAAAAGTTGTTGTACAATTTGTCCTGAGTACGCTGATAGCCCATATGTGGGTGTAAACCACTGTTTGGGCGGATGGGAGAGCTCGGAAGGGAAGGAGCGCCGTTTGACTTTTCAATGCAAAATTGACAGGAATTGAGATGGGACGTCATGTTGCGTTTGAAGAGCCACTGATGTGCCTAAACATTGAAACCCCCCACAAGTGACACCATTTTGGAAAGTAGACCCCCTAAGGAACTTATCTAGAGGTGTGGTGAGCACTTTGACCCACCAAGTGCTTCACAGAAGTTTATAATGTAGAACCGTAAAAATAAAAAATCATATTTTTTCACAAAAATTATCTTTTTGCCCCCAATTTTTTATTTTCCCAAGGGTAAGAGAAGAAATTGGACCCCAAAAGTTGTTGTACAATTTGTCCTGAGTACGCGGATACCCCATATGTGGGGGTAAACCACTGTTTGGGTGGATGGGAGAGCTCGGAAGGGAAGGAGCGCCGTTTGACTTTTCAAAGCAAAATTGACAGGAATTGAGATGGGACGCCATGTTGCGTTTGAAGAGCCACTGATGTGCCTAAACATTGAAACCCCCCACAAATGACACCATTTTGGAAAGTAGACCCCCTAAGGAACTTATCTAGAGGTGTGGTGAGCACTTTGACCCACCAAGTGCTTCACAGAAGTTTATAATGCAGAGCCGTAAAAATAAAACAAAATTTTTTTCCCACAAAAATTATTTTTTTAGCCCCCAGTTTTGTATTTTCCTGAGGGTAACAGGAGAAATTGGACCCCAAAATTTGTTGCCCAATTTGTCCTGAGTGCGATGATACACCATATGTGGGGGGAACCACTGTTTGGGCACATGGGAGGGCTCAGAAGGGAAGGAGTGCCATTTGAATGCAGACTTAGATGGAATGGTCTGCAGGTGTCACATTGCGTTTGCAGAGCCCCTAATGTACCTAAACAGTAGAAACCCCCCTCAAGTGACACCATTTTGGAAAGTAGACCCCCTTAGGAACTTATCTAGATGTGTGCTGAGCGCTTTGACCCACCAAGGGCTTCACAGAAGTTTATAATGGAGAGCCGTAAAAATAAAACAAAATTTTTTTCCCACAAAAATTATTTTTTAGCCCCCAGTTTTGTATTTTCCCGAGGGTAAAAGGAGAAATTCGACCCCACAATTTGTTGTCCAATTTGTCCTGAGTGCGCTGATACCCCATATGTGGGGGGGAACCACTGTTTGGGCGCATGGGAGGGCTCGGAAGGGAAGGAGCTCCATTTGGAATGAGGACTTAGATGGAATGGTCTGCAGGTGTCACATTGCATTTGCAGAGCCCCTAATGTACCTAAACAGTAGAAACCTCCCACAAGTGACACCATTTTGGAAACTAGACCCCCTAAGGAACTCATCTAGATGTGTTGTGATAGCTTTGAACCCCCAAGTGTTTCACTACAGTTTGTAACGCAGAGCCGTGAAAATTAAAAAAAAAAATCTTTCCCCCCAAAATTATTTTTTAGCCCCCAGTTTTGTATTTTCCCGAGGGTAAGAGGAGAAATTCGACCCCAAAAGTTGTTGTCCAATTTGTCCTGAGTACGCTGATACCCCGTATGTTGGGGGAAACCAACGTTTGAGCGCATGGCAGAGCTCGGAAGGGAAGGAGCGCCATTTGGAATGCAGACTTAGATGGAATGGTCTGCAGACGTCACATTGCGTTTGCAGAACCCCTAATGTACCTAAACAGTAGAAACCCCCCACAAGTGACCCCATATTGGAAACTAGACCCCCCAGGGAACTAATCTAGATGTGTTGTGAGAACTTTGAACCCCCAAGTGTTTCACTACAGTTTATAACGCAGAGCCGTGAAAATAAAAAATCTTTTTTTTTCCCACAAAAAATATGTTTTACCCCGAGTTTTGTATTTTCCCAAGGGTAGCAGGAGAAATTGGACCCCAAAAGTTGTTGTCCTATTTGTCCTGAGTACGCTGATACCCCATATGTTGGGGTAAACCCCTGTTTGGGCACACGGGAGAGCTCGGAAGGGAAGAAGCACTGTTTTACTTTTTCAACGCAGGATTGGCTGGAATTGAGATCGGACGCCATGTCGCGTTTGGAGAGCCCCTGATGTGCCTAAACAGTGGAAACCCCCCAATTATAACTGAAACCCTAATCCAAACACATCCCTAACCCTAATCCCAACAGTAACCCTAACCACACCTCTAACCCTGACACACCCCTAACCCTAATCCCAACCCTATTCCCAACCGTAAATGTAATCTAAACCCTAACTGTAACTTTAGCCCCAACCCAAACTGTAGCCCTAGCCCTAACCCTAGCCCTAATCCTAACCCTAGCCCTAACCCTAGCCCTAACCCTAGCCCTAACCCTAGCCCTAACCCTAGCCCTAACCCTAACCCTAGCCCTAACCCTAGCCCTAACCCTAGCCCTAACCCTAGCTTTAACCCTAGCCCTAACTCTAACCCTAGCCCTAATGGGAAAATGGAAATAAATACATTTTTTTAATCTTTCCCTAACTAAGGGGGTGATGAAGGGGGGTTTGATTTACTTTTATAGCGGGTTTTTTAGCGGATTTGGCAGCCGTCACACACTGAAAGACGCTTTTTATTGCAAAAAATATTTTTTGCATTACCACATTTTGAGAGCTATAATTTTTCTATATTCTGGTCCACAGAGTCATGTGAGGTCTTGTTTTTTGCGGGACGAGTTGATGTTTTTATTGGTAACATTTTCGGGCACGTGACATTTTTTGATCGCTTTTTATTCCGATTTTTGTGAGGCAGAATGACCAAAAACCAGCTATTCATGAATTTCTATTGGGGGAGGCGTTTATACCGTTCCGCGTTTGGTAAAATTGATGAAGCAGTTTTATTCTTCGGGTCAGTACGATTACAGCGACACCTCATTTATATCATTTTTTTATGTTTTGGCGCTTTTATACGATAAAAACTATTTTATAGAAAAAATAATTATTTTTGCATCGCTTTATTCTCAGGACTATAACTTTTTTATTTTTTTGCTGATGATGCTGTATGGCAGCTCGTTTTTTGCGGGACAAGATGACGTTTTCAGCGGTACCATGGTTAGTTATATCTGTCTTTTTGATCGCGTGTTATTCCACTTTTTGTTCGGCGGTATGATAATAAAGCGTTGTTTTTTGCCTCGTTTTTTTTTTTTTTTTTTTTTCTTACGGTGTTTACTGAAGGGGTTAACTAGTGGGCCAGTTTTATAGGTCGGGCCGTTACGGACGCGGCGATACTAAATATGTGTACTTTTATTGTTTTTTTTTTTTATTTAGATAAAGAAATGTATTTATGGGAATAATATTTTTATTTTTTTTTCATTATTTTGGAATATTTTTTTTTATTTTTTTTTACACATTTGAAATTTTTTTTTTTTACTTTTTTACTTTGTCCCAGGGGGGGACATCACAGATCAGTGATCTGACAGTTTGCACAGCACTCTGTCAGATCACTGATCTGATAGGAGTGCAGGCTGCTTCACAGTGCCTGCTCTGAGCAGGCTCTGTGAAGCCACCTCCCTCCCTGCAGGACCCGGATCCGCGGCCATCTTGGATCCGGGGCTGGAGGGAGCAGGGAGGGAGGTGAGACCCTCGCAGCAACGCGATCACATCGCGTTGCTGCGGGGGGCTCAGGGAAGCTCCCTCCCTGCGCGGTGCTTCCCTGCACCGCCGGCACATCGCGATCATCTTTGATCGCGGTGTGCCGGGGGTTAATGTGCCGGGGGCGGTCCGTGACCGCTCCTGGCACATAGTGCCGGATGTCAGCTGCGATAAACAGCTGACACCCGGCCGCGATCGGCGGCGCTCCCCCCGTGAGCGCTGCCGATCGCATATGACGTACTATTGCGTCCTTGGGAAGTAAAGCCCACCCCACATGGACGCAATAGTACGTCTAATGGCAGAAAGGGGTTAAGCAAGTTGAAGGTTAAATGATCTCTAAAAGGGCTAAAGTTATAGAAGACACATTTCCTTTGTATTTTAGACTCTAAAATACATATATATTGTCATTTTTTATATTTTAAAAATTACAAAAAGGAAAATAGGCAGATGCTTAAGTTTGGGCACCCTTGGAGATTTGTGTGCTCAGAAAATTTTGACCAAGGTTTCAGATATTAATTAGCCTGTTAGTTTTATGGCTTGTTTACCATCATTGTTAGGAAAGGCCAGGTGATGCAAATTTCCTAGTTTTATAAAATCCCAGCCTCCTCTAATCTCGCGTCACAAAACAGCAGCCATGGAGGCTCACAAAACAGAAGAAGGCTATAATAAGATATCAATTTGCACCTTCTTCAGTTTGAAATTTAATTAAGATATGGCAGTTAACAAGAACAGTGGAGATCACGTTAAGGTCTGGAAGACCAAGCAAAATTACAGAGAGAGATGCTCTTCGGATTCTAGAGAGACAAATCAGAACCCTGCATGACTGGAAAAGACCTTTAGAAAGCTTTAGCAGACTCTGTAGTTGTGGTACATTCTTATGCTGTTCAGATTCACCAGCACAAATATGTCCTTCATGAAATAGTCATCAGAAGAACACATCTCCTTGTGTCCTCACCATGAAATTCAGCATCAGAAGTTTGGAAAAGAACATTTAAAAAAGCCTGATGGCCCTCACTGTCCCTTAATCTGAACATCATTGAAAATCTGTACCTAGACCTCAAAATAGCAGTGCAAGCAAGACAACTCAAGAATCATAAAGAACTGGAAGAATTTTCCAAGGAAGAATGGATGAAAATCCTTCAAACAAAAATTAAAAGACTCTTGGCTGGCTTTTTGTTATTTTTAACCGATTTACTTCCAAGCCTGTTTTCGCTGTCATGACTGAGCCAAATTTTACAATTCTGACCAGTGTCATTTTATGTGTTAATAACTCTGGAATACTTCAACAGATCCCACTGATTCTGAGATAATTTTCTCAAGGCATATTGTACTTTATGATAGTAGTATAATTTGTGCAATATGACTTGCGTTTATTTGTTAAAAATCTGAAATTTGGCAAAAATGTGCAATTTTCAAAATTTTACAGAATGCTGTAGATAAGCCCTGAAAGGCAGTGGTCACATCTTATATCGGCCAAAACATCCGACAGGTTCACATTAAACCAGAGAGTTATCTCACACAAAATGGTAAATAAATACAATTTCCCACGTCTACTTTACATCAGCACAATTACACAAATGCATTATGTGTATATGTTCCTGAACACAGATTGGAATTGTTTTTTAAATGGTGCAATAAAAGCTACATTTTATATATAGAAAATTCATAGCCTCATAGCTTGATCAAACATTGTCCATGTTTATAATTTTTTTGGTAGGAAATTAGAAGGGTTAAAGCTGACAAACGATTTCTCGTTTTTCCCAAAACAATTTACAAAACCGTTTTTTAGGGACTACATTACATTTGAAACGACTTTCAAGGGCCTATATGACAAAAAATACCCAAAAGTTACACCATACTCAAAACTTCATCCCTCAAGACACTGAAAACCACATTCAAGACGTTTATTAACGTTTATTAATGTTAATGTTAATATTTTTTAATTAAACAAGGGTAATAGAAGAAAACCTTGTGTTGTGCAATTTCTCCTGATCACACTGATATCTGTTTTGTGTTAAAAAAATTACTTTTTGGACACAATGCAGAGCTTGTCTGACTTTTTGAATGCAAAATTGGCTGGATTAATTAGCGGATGTCATTTCGTGTTTGGAGAGTCCCTGATGTGCCTAATCCGAAAAAAGTGATGCCATTTCAGAAACTAGACCCCTCAAAGAATGTATCTAGATGTTGGGTGAGCATCTTAAACCCCCAGATGCTTCACAGAAGTTTATAATGTTAAACTGTAAATCATATTTTCCCACAAAAAATGTTAACTTAGTCCTAATTTTTTATTTTCACAAAAGTAACCAAAGAAATTGCAGAGTACAATTTGTTGTGCAAATTCTTCTGAGTACGCTGATACCCCATATGTGGGGGTAAACTACTGTTTGGGAGCATAACCACAAAAGAGACCTACAATAAAGTAGTCAAAATGAAGCGCACCAAATTAAAAAAATAACCATATTTATTGAAGACACATTTAATATATAAAAATGACAGACAAAAAACATAATCCAAGATATTCAACAGGAGGGGCTCCGGACAGTATACCAAACCTTATATTACAGATAGTAAATATATAGCTCCAAAAATCATATGCTATAGTACTCCCTTAGCTATAATATGTGCATTTGAGACATTCTTAGGAATAAAAATTAACAAGCAGGGACCTAGAGCCTTAAGGAAGGGGGTAAGAACGCAGGCACAAAGCACAACACAGCGCTGCACTCCCAGTCAATGAATGACACTTAACTAGATCAAGGAATAATTCCTATCCACACAAAGGGCCCGAAAACATAGACCAATGTGCTGAAAACTAACAATGTCCTCAGTGTCAATCCAATCACATAAGTTCAAGGTTCAATTACCTGTCAGGAGCACTGTGATAATGTGCCGATGTCTGCGGGAATACCCAGGACTGCCACGGAGACCCTCCTCTCCCCAACGCACGTTTCGCCCTGGCTTCTTCCGGGGGCGTGCGTTAGTTAAGTGTCAATCATTGACTGGGAGTGCAGCGCTGTGTTGTGCTTTGTGCCTGCATTCTTACCCCCTTCCTTAATGCTCTAGGTCCCTGCTTGTTAATTTTTATTCCTGAGAATGTCTCAAATGCACATATTATAGCTAAGGGAGTACTATAGCATATGATTTTTGGAGCTATATATTTACTATCTATAATATAAGGTTTGGTATACTGTCCGGAGCCCCTCCTGTTGAATATCTTGGATTATGTTTTTTGTCTGTCATTTTTATATATTAAATGTGTCTTCAAAAAATATGCGATACATATATGCTAGCCACCTTAGGGAGAGACCCAAGTTGGGCTAAATGTAGCGGGACGAAAGAGACCGAAAAGCCCTCTACTTAAAGGAAATACATAGTGGATGCTTTCCTGAAACGGAAAGTACTTGCAAGCAGCATAATACAAAGAATAGTAGGTTTACCCAGAATCCTTTGCAGTAGGCGGAGCTATGCAAATCATCTCTTTCCACCCCAGTCTAATCCACAGCGCTTGGAACCGCCAAGCGTGCAATGCTGCGGATTAGTTTCTAAATTTACACAGCTAACCAATTCAGGTAGGAATTGGTTAGCTGTGTAAATTTAGAAACTAATCCACAGCATTGCACGCTTGGCGGTTCCAAGCGCTGTGGATTAGACTGGGGTGGAAAGAGATGATTTGCATAGCTCCGCCTACTGCAAAGGATTCTGTGTAAACCTACTATTCTTTGTATTATGCTGCTTGCAAGTACTTTCCGTTTCAGGAAAGCATCCACTATGTATTCAATAAATATGGTTATTTTTTTTAATTTGGTTCGCTTCATTTTGACTACTTTATTGTAGGTCTCTTTTGTGGTTATGTATTGTTGAAGTGCCTGGTGGTTAACTATTGGGAATTTTTTGATACACTGTTTGGGAGCATGGCAGGGCTTGAAAGGGAAGGAGTGCCATTTGAACGCAAAGTTTGCTGAAATCATTAGCGGACACCATGTCTAGTTTGGAGAGCCCATGATGTGCCTAAACAGAGGAAACCCCCAAACAATTGACCCCATTTTGGAAACTAGACCCCACAAAGAACGTTTCTAGATGTGTGGTGAGCACCTTGAACCCCAAGGTGCTTCACAGAAGTTTATAAAGTTAAGCTGTAAAAATTAAAAAATCACATTTTTCCCACAAAAATATTATTTTAGCCTCAATTGTTTTAATTTTAGAAGGATATCAATAAAAATTGCACCATACAATTTGTTGTGCAATTTCTTCTCAGTGCACCAATACCTCATACACTATGGTTCCAAAGTTTAGGGTCACCAGACAATTTTGTGCTTTCCATGAAAACTCATACTTTTATTAATCAAATGAGTTGCCTAATGAATTGAAAACCTAGTCCAGACATTGACAAGTTCGAAAAAAAGATTTTTATTTGAAATAATAATTTTCTCCTTCAAACATGGCTTTCATCAAAGAATGCTCCCTTAGCAGCATTGCAGACCTTTGGAATTCTAGCAGTTAATTTGCTGAGGTAATCTGGAGAAATTTCACCCCATGCTTCCAGAAGCCCCTCCCACAAGTTGGTTTGGTTTGATGGGCACTTTTTGTGTACCCTACGGTCAAGCTGCTCCCACAACAGCTCAATGGAGTTGAGATCTGATGACTGCGCTGGCCACTCCATTACAGATAGAATGCCGGCTGCCTGCTTCTTCACTCAGTAGTTGTTGCATAATTTGGAGGTGTGCTTTGGGTAATTGTCCTGTTGTAGGGTGAAATTGGCTCCAATCAAGAGCTGTCCACACGGTATGGCATGGCATTGCAAAATGGAGTGATAGCCTTCCTTATTAAAAATCCCTTTTATCTTGTACAAATCTCACACTTTACCAGCACCAAAGCTACCCCAGACCCTCACATTACCTACACGATGCTTGACAGATGGTGGCAGGCACTCTTCCAGCATCTTTTCAGTTGTTCTGTGTCTCAGAAATGTTCTTCTGTGTGAATCCAAAGGAAGAAGAAAGCAGCAACACTTCCGTTATGTGACGAAGAAACCTTAGTTCTTTATTTCCAATATAAATTCATGGACAAGGTAATAAGAGCAGGGACAGTGCAAGTAAAAGGACGATGGCCATTTCACGTTATACACGCTTCCACAGGTCCAGATCATCTTTGGATTTATCTACATGTTTTACTTCTGGCAAGCACCCTCCACCTAGTGACTCCACTCCCACAATGTGCCAATGATTCAGAGTGTACCCCTCCATACCAGTAAGTAACTCATTACTAGGGTTGAGCGAAACGGGTGGAAATTGTTCAAAAGTCGCCGACTTTTGGCAAGGTCGGGTTTCATGAAACCCGACCCGACCCCAGTGGGGGGTCGGCCATGAAGTCGGCGATCTTTTGAATCTGGAATCGGAATTCCGATCCCGATTCCCGATATGTTTAAGATATCGGGAATTGGTATCGGAATTCAGATTAAAGTGTAAAATATAGAATTAAAATAAAAAATATTGCAATACTTACCCTCTGACGCGCCCTGGTACTAACCGGCAGCCTTCCTCCTTCGAATCCGCGCTTCTAGGACCTTGGGACCGAAGGTCCTGGAAGGCTGATTCTAAGGAAGGAAGGTTCCCGGTTAGTACCAGGGTGCGTCAGAGGGTAAGTATAAGGATATTTTTTATTTTAATTCTATATTTTACACTTAAATATGGATCCCAGGGCCTGAAGGAGAGTTTCCGCTCCTTCAGACCCTGGGAACCATGGAAACCCAATGCACTGCATTGGGTTTCGAGTTTCGGCCGACCCCGACCCCGACTTTTTTATAGGATCGGCCGATTTCACTCGACCCGACTTTTCCAAAAGTCGGGTTTCGTGAAACCCGACCCGATCCTATAAAAGTGAAGGTCGCTCAACCCTACTCATTACATTTAATCTCAGTGCCATTCATTTTTTCTTCTTTCTGTTCTTCTGTGTGATCCAAACACCTCAAACTTGTATTAGTCTGTCCATAACACTTTTTTCCAATCTTCCTCTGTCCAATGTCTGTATTCTTTTGCACATATTAATCTTTTCCATTTATTAGCCAGTCTCAGATATGGCTTTTTCTTTGCCACTCTGCCCTGAAGGTCAGCATCCCGGAGTCGCCTCTTCACTGTAGACGTTGACACTGGCGTTTTGTGTGTATTATTTAATGAAGTAGCCAGTTGAGGACCTGTGAGGTGGTGATTTCTCAAACTACAGACTTTAATGTACTTGTCTTGTTGCTCAGTTATGCAGCCGGACGTACACACCGTTGTAGGAAATCTTCAGTTTCCTGGCAATTTCTCGCATGGAATAGCGTTCATTTCTAAGAACAAGAATAAACTATCGAGTTTCACATGAATGTTCTTTTTTTTTTGCCATTTTGAGAGTTTAATGGAACCAACAAATGTAATGCACCAGACTGTCAACTAGCTCAAAGGAAGGTAAGGTTTATAGGTTCTCTAATCAGCCAAACTGTTTTCAGCTGTGCTAACATATGTGCACAAGGGTTTTCAAGGATATGCTAACCATCCATTAGCCTTCTTACACATTTAGCAAAAACAAAGTACCAAAAGAACACTGGAGTAATGGTTGTTGGAAATGGGCCTCTATAAACCTACGAAGATATTGCATTACAAACCAAACGTTTGCAGCTAGAATAGTCATTTACCACATTAAAAATGTATAGAGTGTACTGTATTTCTGAATCATGTCATGTTAGCTTCATTGGAAAAAACTGTGCTTTTCTTTCAAAAATAAGGAAATTTATAAGCGACCCTAAACTTTGCAACGGTAGTGTATGTAAGTGAAAACTACTGTTTCGGCACACGGCAAGGCTCAGAAAGGAAGGAGTGATGTTTTGGAACACAGCCTTTGATGGAATGGCATGCATGTGTCATGCTGCATTTGAAGAAATTTATCTACAGTCATGGACAAAAGTATTGACACCCCTGCAATTCTGTCAGATAATACTCATTTTCTTCCTGAAAATGATTGCAAACACAAATTCTTTGGTATTATTATCTTCATTTAATTTGTCTTAAATTAAAAAACACAAAAGAGAAAGAAGCAAAAAGCAAAACATTGATCATTTCACACAAAACTCCAAAAATGGGCCAGACAAAAGTATGGGCACCCTCAGCCTAATACTTGGTTGCATAACCTTTAGCCAAAATAACTGCGACCAACCACTTCTGGTAACCATCAATGAGTTTCTTACAATGCTCTGATGGAATTTTAGACCATTCTTCTTTGGCAAACTGCTCCAGGTCCCTGATATTTGAAGGGTGCCTTCTCCAAACTGCCATTTTAGATCTCTCCACAGGTGTTCTATGGGATTCAGGTCTGGACTCATTGCTGGCCACCTTAGAAGTCTCCAGTGCTTTCTCTCAAACCATTTTCTAGTGCTTTTTGAAGTGTGTTTTGGGTCATTGTCCTGCTGGAAGACCCATGACCTCTGAGTGAGACCCAGCTTTCTCACACTGGGTCCTATATTATGCTGCAAAATTTGTTGGTAGTCTTCAGACTTCATAATGCCATACACACGGTCAAGCAGTCCAGTGCCAGAGGCAGCAAAGCAGCCCCAAAACATCAGGGAACCTCCGCCATGTTTGACTGTAGGGACCGTGTTCTTTTCTTTGAATGCCTCTTCTTTTTCTCCTGTAAACTCTATGTTGATGCCTTTGCCCAAAAAGCTCTACTTTTGTTTCATCTGACCAGAGAATATTCTTCCAAAATGTTTTAGGCTTTTTCAGGTAAGTCTTGGCAATCTCCAGCCTGGCTTTTTATATCTCGGGGTAAGAAGTGGGGTCTTCCTGGGTCTCCTACCATACAGTCCCTTTTCATTCAGATGCCGACGGATAGTACGGGTTGACACTGTTGTACCCTCGGACTGCAGGGCAGCTTGAACTTGTTTGGATGTTAGTCGATGTTCTTTATCCAGCATCCGCACAATCTTGCTTTGAAATCTCTTGTCAATTTTTCTTTTCCGTCCACATCTAGGGAGGTCAGCCACAGTGCCATGGGCTTTAAACTTCTTGATGACACTGCGCACGGTAGACACAGGAAGATTCAGGTCTTTGGAGATGGACTTGTAGCCTTGAGATTGCTCATGCTTCCTCACAATTTGCTTTCTCAAGTCCTCAGACAGTTCTTTGGTCTTCTTTCAGGGACGATAACGCAAAAACGAGCGGAAAAATGAATACCGGAATTCCCACCGGAATTCAGTAAGACTGAGGAAAATTAATACCTGCGAGGAAAGCTATAAAATCCAGATACAGGAATTAAAATTGCGTTTTAAAAACAGGGGTAATCCAAAATACATACTGCAGCAGGCGGAATCGCGGGCGGCTAGCTTGTCCCAAATAGATCTCTTGAGAAGGGGTAAGAATAAAAAGAAATATAGTAGAGCCGATAACAGCAATGACAGCGGTATTTTTACGTTCGTGTTTAAACATAGTCCTCTTGACAACGATATTCACGCGGCTATACGCAAAAATTGGCATGTGCTAACTAACGATTCGGATTTTCGCAATTTAACCACATGTAGCCCTCGTTTTGCTTATAAGCGTTCGGTTAACATAGGAGATCTGGTGATAAAAAATCGCCTTACCGCCGACAATAATAATTGGATTAAGAAATCTTTGCTGCAAGGTAATTTCAAGTGCGGCAATTGCAGCATGTGTCATTTACATAGAACCAACAATCCTCTTAAAGTGGGCACTCTGTATCACACCGTGAGAGACTTCGTGACTTGTAAAAGTAAATTTTTAGTGTATGTGATTTACTGTCCATGCAACCGATTCTATATCGGTAAAACTATTAGACCCCTAATGGTTAGGTTCTGTGAGCACTACAATTCTGTTCTTACAGAGAAGGGGCGAGTACGCCTAGTGAAGCATATACAAGATGCGCATGGTGGCGACCCCAGCTCCCTGAGTTTTGCCGGCTTGGAGGTAGTTAAATTTCCCCAGCAGGGTGGCAATCATAATAAATTATTATTGCAGTGCGAAGCCAGATGGATTCTCAGAACAAATGCACAAGGTCCATGGGGTCTAAATGATAAATTAGACATGGCAGTATTTATCTAATCCGATTAAATTACAGTGTTAGAAGAACAAGTGATGTTGTTTTTAAATAATTATGTTTATATGTATCATATGTGGGATGTCCACTCCTATAAAAGGAACTGACATCACCAGCACAACTCACATGGACCCGTAGAAGCGCCTCTGTGCGAAACGGCCGTCGTCTGTCTCGTCACTGCACCCTCCCGCACCGCTCCCCTCTCATGCCGTAGCGTGTATTGTACCAAGTCTGGAACATTGTGCCATGCTTATTAAAGGATATTTACACATCTGAAGAAGTGGGGTGAGTGCTGCTCTCTTTAGTTCTTTGTTTCTACCTGGATTACCTACTCTTTAAGCAAGCACCTCCCTAGCTTCAGTGGAAGCTTAATCTGTCCAGCCTTGTACTGGGGTTTTCCCCGCAGCTGCTTTGATTCACAAGAGCTCCTTCAGTGCCGATCAGCTGTATTTCTTCCTTTGCCATTGGCCAGCTTATGCCTCTGGAGACACGCATCTGTAAGTTAGGCGGGCTCTCATCGCTACAGAAATGCCAAACATGTGGACAATAAATGTGGTTTAAGCAAAGAAAAATTATCTGACAACATTTCAGTCCCAGGATGCACGTTCCAAGTCCAATGACCCAATCGGACATCAAGTGATACAATAAATAGAAAGAAACAGCATCCAGCCAAGGTTAACCCTGCTGTTTTGTTTGCATTTACTATACACTTGTAGTGTTCCGGGTCACTATGACCCGGCTTATTAAACCTTGATTTTAGACACTCTAACTCCATTTTTTTTATACTTTTTGCTTACTAGACTGTTTGTGAACATGTTTGGTAGTAAAAAAGAAAAGAAAAATGAACTAGAAATCTTTTTTTTTTGTTTTTATTCTGAAAAAACAGATCCATCCAATGAGCAAAACGAAAATAGAAAACTACACATATTTTGTAAAAAAAAAACAAAACAAAACAATCAAATCAAACATTTTGTGATAAAAAATTAAAGATAATAAACATTACAATGTGAATATATTTACATGATCATATAAATTTACGGATTCTTGCATGAAAAACAATACACATGATTTTTGCATAGAAATGTTTTACAGCCAGAACATGTTATACTCGTCTTGTTGTCACAAGTAGAAGGGCAATAGCTGCATCTTTTTCTTTTGATGCCAGAAGAGGCTATGGGGTAGAAGCACACAGCTGCTCTCCAAAGAAACTGAAAGGTATCATGTCTGGGCTAGCATATGTGTACTGATAAGAGCAGAGAAGATAAGAACCCTTCTGAAAACAAGCAGATAAGCCAGGAAGACAGACTTACTTAGCAAAAAAAAATTATTTGCAAGACTTTACAGCTCAGCTTTACAAAAAAAAACGTCTTAGACAGCGTGTTCTGAGCAGTCCGTTCTGCGCATAATATACACGTGTAGTGCACACCTAGTGATCTCTCTGGATGCACTCTACATTTTAGAATAGACTGCGCACCAAAAATAATCAATATAAAGCCATTTTTATGGTGCGCAGATCTCAATGCATACCCCCGGTAGAGCGCGTGTACGACCCCATTGAAATAATTTAGGAAAAAAATCAATTGATATACAATAGTAGATGCAATAAATAGACCCAACTGAGGTTATAACTCCTTTATTTCACTGAAAATATGGCCTCACAGCTGTAAAAAACGATGTCGGGTCACTATGACCCGAACACAACAAGTGTAACTTTTTGCGTGTAGCAAAAAGTAGACAAAAAAAAAAAATACTCATAGGTAGGTCCCCCCAAATGAGGAAAAGTCAAGGAGTCTCAAGTTTTAGAGACTTACAGAAAAAAATCTACAGGGCTGCAAAAAGTCTGTTCGGGTCACTATGACCCGAACAGAACAGCAGGGTTAAGAAAAAGAAAAAAGCCTTTATCACATTCTATTGTTTGTATCAATAAATGTGGTTTAGGCACTCTGGGCTCAGAAGGGGGGACAATAGAATTTAGGAATGCAGAATTTGTTGGATTTCTTTTGGGGTGCAAGAATCCATAGCGCTTTTCCAGAACCTTTGTACTACCAGTAACATGTAAGCCCAATGATAGCAGAGTTACTGTGGACTCTGGTCTCAGTTCAGTGTTTTCCTTTTCAGAAGTGCACAAAACTGTGGCCGATCGTGCTTTCATACATACCTAAAAAGATGATTACCGCGGATCATAGACCATACAACGTCCAAAGTGACTCGCTCTGCCTCTTTATAAGGAATCTTGCATTGGGGGTTCTGTCTGAATCATGTATTTCAGCGATTTACAAAGAAATCAGATGTGAGCTCTCAGCGTAGAGTGCAGGATAATGTGGGCCGAGCCTTACTGCGATCTTTGGAAGGTAAAATAAATAAATCAACAGCAGGTGAAGAATTGGTTTTATTTATTTTTTCCACCATTCCTCATGCGGTATAAGTGATTAGACAACTTTATTCTTCAGGTCAGTGTAATTACAGCTATAACAGATTTCTAAATTTTTTTTAACCCCTTTCTGACATCGGACGTACTATCCCGTCGAGGTGGGGTGGGCCCCCATGACCACGGACGGGATAGTACGTCCAGCGCGATCGCAGCTGACATCCGGCACTATGTGCCAGGAGCGGTCACGGACCGCTCCCGGCACATTATCCCCCGGCACACCGCGATCAAACATGATCGCGATGTGCCGGCGGTGCAGGGAAGCATCGCGCAGGGAGGGGGCTCCCTGCGGGCTTCCCTGAGCCCCCCGCAGCAACGCGATGTGATCGCGTTGCTGCGAGGGTCTTACCTCCCTCCCTGCTTGTTCCAGGCCCGGATCCAAGATGGCCGCGGATCCGGGTCCTGCAGGGAGGGAGGTGGCTTCACAGAGCCTGCTCAGAGCAGGCACTGTGAAGCAGCCTGCACTGCTCTCAGATCGGTGATCTGACAGAGTGCTGTGCACACTGTCAGATCACTGATCTGTGAAGTCCCCCCCTGGGACAATGTAAAAAAGTTTTAAAAAAAAATTTCAAAATGTGTAAAAAAAAAAATAAAAAAAAATATTCCTAAATAATGAAAAAAAAAAAAAAATATTCCCCGAAATACATTTCTTTATCTAAATAAAAAAAAAACAATAAAAGTACACATATTTAGTATCGCCGCGTCCGTAACGGCCCGACCAATAAAACTGGCCCACTAGTTAACCCCTTCAGTAAACACCGTAAGAAAAAAAAAAAAAAACGAGGCAAAAAACAACGCTTTATTATCATACCGCCAAACAAAAAGTGGAATAACACGCGATCAAAAAGACAAATATAAATAACCATGATACCACTGAAAGCGACATCTTGTCCCGCAAAAAACGAGCTGCCATACAGCATCATCAGCAAAAAAAAAAAAAATTTATAGTCCTGAGAATAAAGCGATGCAAAAATAATTATTTTTTCCATAAAATAGTTTTTATCGTATAAAAGCGACAAAACATAAAAAAATGATATAAATGAGGTGTTGCTGTAATCGTACTGACCCGATGAATAAAACTGATTTATCAATTTTACCAAACGCGGAACGGTATAAACGCCTCCCCCAAAAGAAATTCATGAATAGCTGGTTTTTGGTCATTCTGCCTCACAAAAATCGGAATAAAAAGCGATCAAAAAACGTAACGTGCCCGAAAATGTCACCAATAAAAACGTCAACTCGTCCCGCAAAAAACAAGACCTCACATGACTCTGTGAACCAAAATATGGAAAAATTATAGCTCTCAAAATGTGGTAACGCAAAAAATATTTTTTGCAATAAAAAGCGTCTTTCAGTGTGTGACGGCTGCCAATCATAAAAATCCGCTAAAAAACCCGCTATAAAAGTAAATCAAACCCCCCTTCATCACCCCCTTAGTTAGGGAAAAATTAAAAAATGTATTTATTTCCATTTTTCCATTAGGGCTAGGGTTAGGGCTAGGGTTAGGGTTAGGGCTAGGGTTAGGGCTAGGGTTAGGGTTAGGGTTAGGGTTAGGGTTAGGGCTAGGGTTAGGGCTAGGGTTAGGGCTAGGGTTAGGGCTAGGGTTAGGGCTAGGGTTAGGGTTAGGGCTAGGGTTAGGGCTACAGTTAGGGTTGGGGCTAAAGTTACGGTTAGGGTTTAGATTACATTTACAGTTGGGAATAGGGTTGGGATTAGGGTTAGGGGTGTGTCAGGGTTAGAGGTGTGGTTAGGGTTACTGTTGGGATTAGGGTTAGGGGTGTGTTTGGATTAGGGTTTCAGTTATAATTGGGGGGTTTCCACTGTTTAGGCACATCAGGGGCTCTCCAAACGCGACATGGCGTCCGATCTCAATTCCAGCCAATTCTGAGTTGAAAAAGTAAAACAGTGCTTCTTCCCTTCCGAGCTCTCCCGTGTGCCCAAACAGGGGTTTACCCCAACATATGGGGTATCAGTGTACTCAGGACAAATAGGACAACAACTTTTGGGGTCCAATTTCTCTTGTTACCCTTGGGAAAATACAAAACTGGGGGCTAAAAAATAATTTTTGTGGGAAAAAAAAAGATTTTTTATTTTCACGGCTCTGCGTTATAAACTGTAGTGAAACACTTGGGGGTTCAAAGTTCTCACAACACATCTAGATAAGTTCCATGGGGGGTCTAGTCTCCAATATGGGGTCACTTGTGGGGGATTTCTACTGTTTAGGTACATTAGGGGTTCTGCAAACGCAATGTGACGCCTGCAGACCATTCCATCTAAGTCTGCATTCCAAATGGCACTCCTTCCCTTCCGAGCCCTCCCATGCGCCCAAACGGTGGTTCCCCCCAACATATGGGGTATCAGCATACTCAGGACAAATTGGACAACAACTTTTGGGGTCAAATTTCTCCTCTTACCCTCGGGAATATACAAAACTGGGGGCTAAAAAATAATTTTGGGGGGAAAGATTTTTTTTTTAATTTTCACGGCTCTGCGTTACAAACTGTAGTGAAACACTTGGGGGTTCAAAGCTCTCACAACACATCTAGATGAGTTCCTTAGGGGGTCTAGTTTCCAAAATGGTGTCACTTGTGGGGGGTTTCTACTGTTTCGGTACATTAGGGGCTCTGCAAATGCAATGTGACACCTGCAGACCATTCCATCTAAGCCTGCATTCCAAATGGAGCTCCTTCCCTTCCGAGCCCTCCCATGCGCCCAAACAGTGGTTCCCCCCCACATATGGGGTATCAGCGCACTCAGGACAAATTGGACAACAAATTTTGGGGTCCAATTTCTCCTGTTACGCTCGGGAAAATACAAAACTGGGGGCTAAAAATAATTTTTGTGGGAAAAAATTTTTGTTTTATTTTTACGGCTCTCCATTATAAACTTCTGTGAAGCCCTTGGTGGGTCAAAGTGCTCACGACACATGTAGATAAGTTCCTTAGGGGGTCTACTTTCCAAAATTGTGTCCCTTGTGGGGGGTTTCTACTGTTTAGGTACATTAGGGGCTCTGCAAACGCAATGTGACACCTGCAGACCATTCAATCTAAGTCTGCATTTAAATGGCACTCCTTCCCTTCCGAACCCTCCCATGCGCCCAAACAGTGGTTCCCCCCACATATGGTGTATCATCGCACTCAGGACAAATTGGGCAACAAATTTTGGGGTCCACTTTCTCCTGTTACCCTCGGGAAAATACAAAACTGGGGGCTAAAAAAATAATTTTTGTGGGAAAAATTTTTTGTTTTATTTTTACGGCTCTGCATTATAAACTTCTGTGCAGCACTTGGTGGGTCAAAGTGCTCACCACACCTCTAGATAAGTTCCTTAGGGGGTCTACTTTCCAAAATGGTGTCACTTGTGGGGGGTTTCAATGTTTAGGCACATCAGTGGCTCTCCAAACGCAACATGGCGTCCCATCTCAATTCCTGTCAATTTTGCATTGAAAAGTCAAATGGCGCTCCTTCCCTTCCGAGCTCTCCCATCTGCCCAAACAGTGGTTTACCCGCACATATGGGGTATCAGCGTACTCAGGACTAATTGTACAACAACTTTTGGGGTCCAATTTCTTCTCTTACCCTTGGGAAAATAAAAAATTGGGGGCGAAAAAGTAATTTTTGTGAAAAAATCTGAGTTTTTATTTTTACGGTTCTACATTATAAACTTCTGTGAAGCACTTGGTGGGTCAAAGTGCTCATCACACCTCTACATAAGTTCCTTAGGGGGTCTACTTTCCAAAATGGTGTCACTTGTGGGGGGTATCAATGTTTAGGCACATCAGGGGCTCTCCAAACGAAACATGGCGTCCCATCTCAATTCCAGTCAATTTTGCATTGAAAAGTCTAATTGCGCTCCTTCGCTTCCGAGCTCTGCCATGCGCCCAAACAGTGGTTTACCCCCACATATGGGGTATTGTCGTACTCAGGACAAATTGTACAACAATGTTTGGGGTCCATTTTCTCCTGTTACCCTTGGTAAAATAAAACAAATTGGAGCTGAATTAAATTTTTTGTGAAAAAAAGTTAAATGTTCATTTTTATTTAAACATTCAAAAAATTCCTGTGAAGCACCAGAAGGGTTAATAAACTTCTTGAATATGGTTTTGAGCACCTTGAGGGGTGTAGTTTTTAGAATGGTGTCACACTTGGGTATTGTCTATCATATAGACCCCTCAAAATGACTTCAAATGAGATGTGGTCCCTAAAAAAAATGGTGTTGTAGAAATGAGAAATTGCTGGTCAATTTTAACCCTTATAACTCCCTAACAAAAAAAAATTTTGGTTCCAAAATTGTGCTGATGTAAAGTAGACATGTGGGAAATGTTACTTATTAAGTATTTTGTGTGACATATCTCTGTGATTTAATTGCATAAAAATTCAAAGTTGGAAAATTGCGAAATTTTCATAATTTTCGCCAAATTTCCATTTTTTTCACAAATAAACGCAGGTACTATCAAAGAATTTTTACCATTGTCATGAAGTACAATATGTCACGAGAAAACAATGTCAGATTCACTGGGATCTGTTGAAGCGTTCCAGAGTTATAACCTCACAAAGGGACAGTGGTCAGAATTGTAAAAATTGGCCCGGTCATTAACGTGCAAACCACCCTTGGGGGTAAAGGGGTTAATGTTTGCATGCTGTCACACACTAAAAGATGCTTTATTTTTATTTAAACTAGTTTTTGCATTACCATATTTGAAAGTTATAATATTTCCATATTTCTGCGGATCTAGTTATGGGAGGGCCTGCTGTTTGTGGAACAAGTTGATACTTTTATTGGTACCATTTTCAAGCACATGACATTTTTGATCACTTGCTATTCCGATTTTGGGGTGGCAAAATGAGTAAAAAACAGCAATTGAGCAATATTCATTTTTTTGTATACTGTTCCTCGTGTGGTAAAATTGATAAGGCAGCTTTATGCTTTGGGTCAGTACAATTACAGCAATACCACATTTATATCTTTTTTATGTGTTGGCGCTTTTATGCAATAAAAACTATTACATAGAAAAAAAGAATTATTTTTGCATTGCTTTATTCTGAGAGCTATAACTTTATTTTTCTGCTGATGGAACTGTATGGAGATTAGTTTTTTGCAGGACACGATGATGTTTTCAGCTCTTCCATTTTTATTTAAATTCATCTTTTTGATTTTTTTATTTTATTTTATTCCCCTTTTTTTCTGCTGTATCAGGATAAAGCATTGTTTTTTGTATCGTCTTTCATTGATTTATAATGGTGTTTACTAAAGGGGTAAACTAGTGTAAAATTTTTATAGGGCCTGTCATTCTGGACGTGATGAAACCAAATATGTGTCCTTATTTATTCATAAAAATATTTAAGGTCTTATTGAAGCATGCTCGGGTGCTAATCGAGTGTTTTCTGCATGCTCGAAAAATATGTTGGAGTCCCTGCGGCTGCATGTCTCGAGGCTGTTAGACAGCTGCAACACATTTTTTTATTCCTAAAATACAAAGGAATTGTGTCTTAACTTTAGCCCTTATAGAGATCATTTCATCTTTAACTTGCTTAAATGTTTACAATAACAGTAATTCTGACCAGAGGTGCCCAAACTTTTACAAGCCACTGTATATTTATATACATACATATATATGTTCTAAATATATTCATCTGTAAATATAACAATACATCTCAATGTATTTAGCAATATATATGTTACAATCTCAACATGTTTTTTAGATATTGCAGGACAACACATTTACTTAATTGAGGATTTGCTTAATTTCTGTGTATTAAACTAATAATCTGAGAAGTCAGCACTGTGATATCAGTAATATTAAAGACATGACTGCGTGATATTGACATATCTTTGGTAAATTGTGCTAAAGAGTTACTTATAAAAATTATAAGACTTCCATTTGTTCATCAAGCAAGTTGTTAAATCATTTACAAGGTGTTGTTTTCATGTCACTGAACATGTATGAAGATTAACTTTGACATACTGACCCTGCAAGATCTTTTGATATTGACATATCCTCTTGTTTTTGATGATTATGTGACTGTTTTCCATTATGTCACTGCTCTTTCTTCCTGTTTGAAATAGAATTATTTTTACAGGACAAAGAATTGTACGATAGAAAAGCGTAAAAAAGCCGTGTCTGTTATTTATTAGTACCAAATATTATATAAAAACGCTAAACAAGATCTTTCTTATACAATAGTGAAATATGTAAAAAAAAAGTGTCAAAATACCTTAAGTCAAAAGAGGTGTTAAAAAGTGCCACTCATTGTCAAGCTAAGTTAAAGGATCTTTGTCACATCCAGGTATGTTTGGTTTTCTATTTTTTGATGATGTGATAACTATATTATGTATTATATCAGCATTATTTTGTTCTTACTTATACTATAACTCAGGTTCAGGATAATGATGAGAGGATCAGATTTCGTTCTGTGAGATTAGGAAATAATTGTCCAAAGGAACGTGAGAACATAGCATAAAATATCATACTAAGCTAAGAAAAAATAAATAAATACATCATAAAATAAAGGGATAAATAATAACACACAGAAGAGGGTACTAGTCAAGGAAAGAGATTTATAAACACCAATATTTTTGTGTTTTTTTTGTCATTTTCCAATACTGTTTTTTGTACAAAAAATGTATTAAAAAATACATGTCTAGTATAGTATTCTTTTGCATACATTTTTCTGCTAAATGTCATTTTTGGATGGGTCTGCATACAGAATCCATAAAAAAAGCATACAGTTTGCACATAGTTGTATTCTTTTGTTTGTAGTCTACCTTTTGTAATTCATTTGCTGTTTTTAAACTGAAAAGGAAGGAGATAAAGTCACAAGTATTGTTTTTCATTTGCTTATTATGTACTGCTTCTACTGCAACAAACAAAGTAGCCTTTTAAGTTCACTTTAATCTTATAAAAAATTATTTGCATTTATATATGAGTATATATATTTTGAAATATATATGTATTTTATGCATTTCTTTTTGTACTCTTATATTTTTGTGTTTGTGTATGTGTGTATAATGCCTGAGTGACCTGATAAATTTTATAGTTTCGTGTTACTTCGGAGTATGTTAAGCACATTTTTTTTATCATGTAAAACTATTTTGCATCTTTGTGGGAATGTACAGTTTTTATAAAAAATAGCCTAGAATGTTTTAGTAAAAATGGTTAAAGAGGAGAACAGTAATAAAATTATATTTTCCAAAAATGACCTCTTTCATTTTTTTTTTGCAGTATCTCTACTGCCTTATGGCATTACATGGTGCATTTAGTCTTTACAAATACATTTTCTCCATGCTTTATTTTTAACATATAAAAATAAAAATAACAAAATACTATAGGTAAGATCTCTTATTGCAAAAAGTTTTGGATCTGGCAGCTCTAACTGTGCTGAAAAGATGATCCAACTAAGCAATTCAATGCAACTGTATGAAAGAAAATACTAAATTGTGCAATATACTTTTTATGTTACATTCTATAGCAGCTGTAAGAATTCACATGTTGAAAAAGGAGTATGTTTTCAGCTCATCTCTCAAAGAGTTTGTTAGAACCATGGGAAGTGCTTGGATGAAAAATCCCAGTTGGAAAGGGATAGATGGGTCTTGGAAAGTTTATGAAAATCTAGCACTTGATTTCCAGTGTAGATAAATTGAAAACAAGACAACCTCGAGATAGTGGCAAAATCCTATGTGTTTTGAACTGGCATTTTTGTGTGGTGATTCTTCATGGGATCTTCAGCATGAATATGAACTGCACTTAAATACCGGTTCCAAATGCGCAGGTTTTTGCAACTAGCATCAGGGTGTCCTTTTATTTAATGTTTCTACTATTTTAATTTGGATTCTTTAATAAAAGTTTGTGTTTTTATCAATACTGAAGATTTCTGCTGTATTTTTACTAACTTTTCAAGATGTAAGCATATCTTGCTGTATCTCAGGCTGAATGTAAACTGACCTTAGTGGTTCTGTAACTATCTAGTCATATTTGCATTGGTAGTATCTGCTAGATATGCTTTGGCAGCATATCAATAGCAGAATGAGTACAGTACCTATTAGAGATGATCAAATATTTGCAAATTCAAAGTCACCTAAATTGTGCAGAAAATATGTAAAACATTCTGAGGTCTCCAAAGACTGGAATAAATCCATTGAGAGCTCATTAATCCAAGCAAAACTTAAAAATGTCAAAGTGACCTCACCATATAAATAGATGATAACTAATGTAAACTAACAGCTTGTATAAAGCCCCAGAGCTCTAACAGATTTTTTTTACTTATTTAGTTGTAAGAACTGTCAAAAATTATTCTTTTATAAGGGCAGATGTCTGACTGTCTGCCTTGTCCTTTCATAGAAAGTGCACATGGAAGACGGTGCACAAATTATCCGTTTGGGAAGTGTCAAGAGGTTTGTTCTTTGCTAATAGAAGATGTGACAGCTTTTTCTCAAGCTATCCAACAATTATCTCTGTTTTGAGATCAGCAGAAGGCAACACGTTTACTATTCTAGAGAAGTCAGTACAAGTTCTTAAGAAAATGTAAAAAATGTATCCCTATTTTAATATCTGACAAAGATCTGTTATTTGAAAAGTAAAGAAACAATGATATTCTATCAGGCTATACAAAATTAATCCCTTTCTTTATGGAGCCGAGACAAGTGAAGAAGTAGCGGCTTCTCAATAAGGAGTGAAATATTGGGGGATTCGTAACAGGCTTGCTACTCACAATATAAATGAACAATTACAATGGCTTTTTACCAAGACATTTGAAAATTGTCACTTCTTAGGGAGCAGGAAAGGGTTAGCAATGACTTATAAACAAGCCATAAAAAAAAGTATCACTATTTTTTGAGCAGTTTCATGTTTGAGAGGGCAAATAAGCTTTTGATCCCTTGCTGATTTTGTAAGTTTGCCCACTGACAAAGACATGAACAGTCTATAATTTTAAGAGTAGGTTAATTTTCACATTGAGAGATAGAATGTCAAAAATAAAATCCAGAAAATCACATTGTTTAAAATATATAAATTTATTTGCATTTTACAGTGAGAAATTTTGATCCCTCTGGTAAACAATACTTAATATTTTATGGCAAAACCCTTGTTGGCAAGCATAGCAGTCAGACATTTTTTATAGTTGATGATGAGGTTTGCGCACATGTCAGGAAACATTTTGTTCCACTCCTCTTTGCAAATCATCTGTAAATCATTAAGATTTTGAGCCCGTCACTTTGCAACTCGGAGCTTCAACTCAATGCAAAAGTTTTCTATGGGATTAAGGCCTGGAGACTGGCTAGGCCACTCCATGACCTTAATGTGCTTCTTTTTGAAACACCCAGCCATGACCCATTTTTAATGTACTGGCAGAAGGAAGGAGGTTGTCACTCAGAATTTTATGGTAGATGGCTCCATCCATTCTGCCGTTAATGCGGTAAAGTACAGGTGCATCTCACAAAATTAGAATATCATCAAAAAGTTACATATAGTTACATAGTTATTAAGGTTGAAGGAAGTCTATAAGTCCATCTAGTTCAACCCATAGCCTAACCTAACATGCCCTAACATGTTGATCCAGAGGAAGGCAAAAAAAAAACCCATGTGGCAAAGAGTAAGCTCCACATTGGGGAAAAAAATTCCTTCCCGACTCCACATACGGCAATCAGACTAGTTCCCTGGATCAACGCCCTATCAAGGAATCTAGTGTTTATGCCCTGTAACATTATACTTTTCCAGAAAGGTATCCAGTCCCCTCTTAAATTTAAGTAATGAATCACTCATTACAACATCATACGGCAGAGAGTTCCATAGTCTCACTGCTCTTACAGTAAAGAATCCGCGTCTGTTATTATGCTTAAACCTTTTCCTCCAAACGCAGAGGATGCCCCCTTGTCCCTGTTTCCGGTCTATGATTAAAAAGATCATCAGAAAGGTCTTTGTACTGTCCCCTCATATATTTATACATTAAAATAAGATCACCCCTTAGTCTTCATTTTTCCAAACTAAATAGCCCCAAGTGTAATAACCTATCTTAGTATTGCAGACCCCCCAGTCCTCTAATAACCTTGGTCGTTCTTTTCTCCACCCTTCTAGTTCAGCTTTGTCTTTCTTATACACCGGAGACCAGAACTGCGCACAGTATTCTAAGTGTGGTCGAACTAGTGACTTGTATAGAGGTAAAATTATGTTCTTCTCATGAGCATCTATGCCTCTTTTAATGCATCCCATTATTTTATTTGCCTTTGTAGCAGCTTCCTGACACTGGCCACTAAATATGAGTTTGTCATCCACCCATACACCCAGGTCTTTTTCATTGACGGTTTTGCCCAGAGTTTTTGAATTAAGCACATAATTATACATCTTATTACTTCTACCCAAGTGCATGACCTTACATTTATCCCCATTAAAGCTCATTTGCCATTTATCAGCCCAAGCTTCTAGTTTACATAAATCATCCTGTAATATAAAATTGTCCTCCTCTGTATTGATTACCCTGCAGAGTTTAGTGTCATCTGCAAATATTGAAATTCTACTCTGAATGCCCCCTACAAGGTCATTAATAAATATGTTAAAAAGAAGAGGGCCCAATACTGACCCCTGTGGTACCCCACTGCTAACCGCTACCCAGTCCGAGTGTGCTCCATTAATAACCACCCTTTGTTTCCTATCCCTGAGCCAGCTCTCAACCCACTTACACATATTTTCTCCTATCCCCATTATTCTCATTTTATGTATCAACCTTTTGTGTGGCACCGTATCAAAAGCTTTTGAAAAGTCCATATACACTACATCCACTGGGTTCCCTTGGTCCAATCCAGAACTTACCTCTTCATAGAAACTGATCAAATTAGTCTGACATGAACGGTCCCTAGTAAACCCGTGCTGATACTGGGTCATGAGGTTATTCTTCTTCAGATACTCCAGTATAGCATCCCTTAGAATTCCCTCCAGGATTTTACCCACAGTAGAGGTTAAGCTTACTGGCCTATAATTACCGAGTTCAGTTTTTGTCCCCTTTTTGAATATTGGCACCACATTTGCTATACGCCAGTCCTGTGGTACAGACCCTGTTATTATGGAGTCTTTAAAGATTAAAAATAATGGTCTATTAATGACTGTACTTAATTCCTGCAGTACTCGAGGGTGTATCCAATCCGGGCCCGGAGATTTGTCAATTTTAGTGACTTTTAGACGCTGCCGCACTTCCTGCTGGGTTGAGCAGGTGACATTTAATTGGGAATTTTTATCACTAGTCATTTTGTCCGCCATGGGATTTTCTTGTGTAAATACTGATGAAAAAAAGTCATTTAGCATATTGGCTTTTTCTTCATCCTCATCCACCATTTCACCCAGACTATTTTTAAGGGGGACAACACTATCATTTTTTAGTTTCTTACTATTTATGTAGTTAAAGAATATTTTAGGATTATTTTTACTCTCTCTGGCAATGAGTCTCTCCGTGTCAATCTTAGCTGCCTTGATTTGCTTTTTACAGAATTTATTAAATTCTCTGTATTTATTTAATGCCTCCTCACTACCTACTTCCTTTAATTCTCTAAATGCTTTCTTTTTGTCACTTATTGCGCTCCTTACAGCTCTTTTTAGCCATATTGGTTTCCTCCTATTTCTCGTATGTTTATTCCCATACGGTATATACTGTGCACAGGTCCTATCCAGGATGCTAATAAATGTCTCCCATTTTCTTTGTGTATTTTTGTGTCTCAGGATATCTTCCCAGTTAATTGCACCAAGATCCTCTCGTTGGAAATTTGCCTTCCTGAAGTTTAGTGTCCTTGTAACCCCTCTATTACACATCTTTTTAAAGGATGCATGAAAACTTATTATTTTGTGATCGCTATTTCCCAAGTGACCCCCAACCCTTATATTTGCTATGGGGTCTGGCCTGTTGGTTAATATTAGGTCTAGCAGTGACCCCCTTCTTGTTGTGTCCTGAACCATTTATGAAAGGTAATTGTCTCTCATAGTTGTCAAAAACCGATTACCTTTGCTGGAACTGCAGGTTTCTGTTCCCCAATCTATTTCAGGGTAGTTGAAGTCCCCCATAATAATGACTTCTCCTTGAGTCGCAGCTCCATCTATTTGCTTTACGAGGATATTCTCCATTGCTTCCATTATTTTTGGAGATTTATAACAAACCCCTATCAGTAATTTATTATTTTTTCCCCCTCCCCTTATCTCCACCCACAGGGATTCTACATTTTCATTAAATTCACCTATATTATCACGCAGGATGGGTTTTAAGGACGATTTTACATATAGACACACCCGACCCCCTCGCTTATATGTACGGTCATTTCTGAACAGGCTATAGCCCTGCAAGTTAACAGCCCAGTCATGGCTCTCATCCAGCCATGTTTCAGATATCCCCACCATGTCATAATTATGTTCCAACAACATTAGTTCTAATTCGTCCATTTTGTTGGCGAGGCTTCTGACATTAGTATACATGCACTTGATGTTCCTCTCTGTACCTCTATTTCTTAAATTATTAACTGTTCTAACCCCACCCCCCATGACACCGCCACCCCCAACTTCCTTATTTGTGCCCAGGTCTCTATCTGCACTATCTTCCCCTCCTATAAAATGAATACCCTCCCCACAAATTCCTAGTTTAGACACTCCTCCAACCTTCTAGCCATTTTCTCCCCCAGCACAGCTGCACCTTCCCCATTGAGATGCAGCCCGTCCCTAGCGTAGAGCCTGTAGCCAACTGAGAAGTCAGCCCAGTTCTGCAGGAACCCAAAACCCTCCTTCCTACACCAATTCTTGAGCCACTTATTAACCTCCCTAATCTCCCGTTGCCTCTCTGGCGTGGCACTTGGTACAGGCAGTATTTTGGAAAATACCACGTTGGAGGTCCTTGCTTTCAGCCTGCGGCCTAAATCCCTGAAATCATCTTTAAGGACCTTCCACCTACCTCTAACTTTGTCATTTGTGCCAATGTGCACCATGACCGCTGGGTCCTCACCAGCCCCTCCCAGTAATCTGTCCACCCGATCAGCGATGTGTCGGACTCGAGCGCCAGGTAGGCAGCACACCGTTCGACGATCCCTGTCTTTGTGACAGATTGCCTCATCTGTTCCCCTAATAATTGAGTCGCCCACTACCAGCACCTGTCTGGCCTGCCCTGCTCTCCTATTTCCCTCCTTACTGGAGCAGTCACTCCTCCGGCTTTCAGAGGACATGCCTGGCTGCAGCAGTGCTACCTACCCCTGTACTGGCACCCCCTCATCTGCCAACTTAGCAAACTTATTGGGGTGTTCCAGATCAGGACTAGCCTCCCTGGCACTCTTCCCTCTACCCCGCTTCCTAACTGTCACCCAGCTTGCTACTTCATCGTCCTGCAGCTCCATCCTACCATCCCCCCCTCATCTATCCCATTGAGCGTCTGCTCCGTGAGCAGAAGACTCCTCTCCATATTGTCTATGGATCTCAGTGTTGCCAGCTGCACATTTAGATTCAGAATCTGGGTTTCCAAATGCACAACGTGCTCACATCTCGCACAGCAGTATTCACCCTCGACCGGGTGCTCAAGGACTGCATACATGTGGCAAGATGTGCACTGGATGGCATTAACAAAAGTGAAGCACATTTCCTAATGGGGATTGCACCAGACAGAAAAGTTAAATAAAAAAAAATAAAAAGTTAATTTATTTGACTTCTTTAATACAAAAAGTGAAACTCATGTATTAGAGTTATTACAAATAGAGTGATGTATTTCAAGTGTTTCAAGTGTTTATTTCTGGTAATATTGATGATTATGGCTTACAGCCAATGAAAACTCAAAAGTCATTATCTCAGTAAATTCAAATACTTTATAATACCTGCTTGAAAAAAATGATTTTAAAATCCGAAAAGTTGGCCTACTGAAATGCACTGTATGTTCAGTAAATGCACTCAATACTTGGTACTTTTGCATCAATTACTGCATCAATGTTGCTTGGCATGGAGGCGATCAGCCTGTGGCACTACTGAGCTGTTATGGAAGCCCAGGTTGCTTTGTGTTAAATATTAATTATTTGTTATTAATTTATTACACTCAATTCTATACTGAGCACATTGCCTTTTGCTGACATTACATGTATTACTCCTGTATATTTAGCTCAGAGCAAAAGTTAACACCATATAGAGATAACACGTGCTCGATGGGACATACAATGCCTTGCAAAAGTATTCGGCCCCCTGGAACTTTTCAACCTTTTCCCAAATATCATGCTTCAAACATAAAGATACCAAATGTACATTTTTGGTGAAGAATTAACAAGTGGAACACAATTGTGAAGTTGAACAAAATTTATTGGTTATTTAAATTTTTTATGGAAATTCAAAAACTGAAAAGTGGGGCGTGCAATATTATTTGGACCCTTTAACTTAACACTTTGTTGCTCCATCTTTTGCTGCGATTACAGCTGCAAGTCGCTTGGGGTATGTCTTTGTCAGTTTTGTACATCGAGAGACTGAAATTCTTGCCCATTCTTCCTTGGCAAACAGCTCGAGCTCAGTGAGGTTTGATGGAGATCGTCTGTGAACAGCAACACCTGGATGCGTTTATTTGTGAACCATTCCATTGTAGAGTTTGCTTTATGTTTGGGATCATTGTCTTGATGGAAGACAAATCTCCGTCCCAGTCTCAGGTATTTTGCAGACTCCAACAAGTTTTCTTCAAGAATGGTCCTGTATTTGGCTCCATCCATCTTTCCATCAATTTTAACCATCTTCCCTGAAGAAAAGCAGGCCCAAACCATGACGCTGCCACCACCATGTTTGACAGTGGGGATGGTGTGTTCAGGGTGATGAGCTGTGTTGCCTTTACGCCAAACATATCATTTGGCATTGTTGCTAAAAAGTTCGTTTTGGATTCATCTGACCAGAGCACCTTCTTCCACTTGTTTGTTGTGTCTCTCAGGTGGCTTGTTGCAAACTTTAAACGTCACTTTTTATGGATATCTTTGAAAAATGGCTTTCTTCTTGCCACTCTTCCATATAGGCCAGATTTGTGCAGTGTACATATGATTATTGTCCTGCGGACAGGAGTCTTTTATAAAGGTGACTATGTAAGAAAGCTGTCTTTAATGCAGGTAATGAGTTGATTAGGAGCCTCTAACTGGTCTGAAGGAGCCAGAACTCTAAATGGCTGGTAGGGGATCAAATACTTATTTCTCACTACAAAATGCAAATAAATTTATATAATTTATGCATTATGATTTTCTGGATTTTATTTTCGATATTCTATCTCTCAATGTTAAAATTAGCCTACTCCTAAAATTATAGACTGTTCATGTCTTTGTCAGTGGGCATCCTTACAAAATCAACAAGGGATCATATACCCTTTTCCCCCACTGTAAGTTCTCTATAGGTTCTGCCTCGAGTAAATGATAGTTTTGCCTACGTCCTGTCTACGCTGGGTCAGAGAATTACAAAGTGGGCATTGTTTTGTCTTTACTTTGTGTAGACACATAGACTTGGGCATTTTCTTAGAAAATTGCCCTGTGTTTTCCTATGTTGAGGCATTTTTCTCAGCTCTTGGCCTCATTTGACGATCCTGGCAAAGTCGCTGTTACTCAACTATAGTAAGTTGGTTCAGCGATAGTGATGAGTGAGCATGCTCGGAAGTGCTCGGTGCTCGCCTGAGCATCGAGCACTTCCGAGCCTGCTTGCTCATCACTGTCAAAAGGTTGATGGTTGGATAGCGATTAATGCTTCCAGTCAGTTTGCCCACCACCACCACCCTGTCTTCCACATGGTCAAGTCTGAGTAGCCATGAGTCTGGACCACATATTCCTCACCCTGATCCTCTTTCCTCCCACAATGGCAAGTGCCTGGAGAAAACTGATCCCACACTTGGATACTCCGAAGATCTGTTCACTTTTCCATTTAAATTTTCGGGACTCTCGCCCGGTTCACTTGAAACAGGGCAAGCAGAGATGGCATGTAGCGATGCCCAAATACTTGAGCAGCCACAGTCACACAAAGGTCAACGGTGGGAAGGTGTCCCAAGATGTGGATGATGATGAGACACAATTGCCAGAAAGTCAGGAGGAGGACCAGGGTGCGGATGTGGAAGACGAGGTGGTGGATGATTTAGTAACTGGTCCAAGCTGGCAGGAGGAAATGCAAGCGAAGACAGCAGCATACAGGGGGAGGGAGGCATAGCACCCCAGCAGGTAGGAAGAAGCAGTGTGGTGGCAGCAAACAGAAGGTGGGCAACCATTCCCCGTAACACCAACATGACGGAAGTTGCCAGTCCAACTGTTAGGTATTCCCGAGTCTGGTTGTTTTTAAAGACTCTGTCTATAACCCCAAAATGTAATTTTCACCACCTGCCAGGCCAGCATCAGCAAGGCTAGCAAAACTATCAGCCTGACCACCACCAGCATGATCAGGCACATGGCAGCAAAGACCCCCCGACTTTGTGGGCTGAACCCCAAGGTCTAGGAACAGTGTCTGTAGGTGACAGCACTGCTTCTTCTGCTGTTGTGCATGCAAGTCAATCCCCTGTCCATGGTGCATGCGAAGATGCCTCCTGCCCCACACCTGTCATTGCACACACTCAACTAGCACCATCTAGCAGGTTCACATCCTTTTTCCAGCTCAATGTTCAGTTGTCCATACCCCAGTCCTTGGAATGCAAGCACAAATGACCAGCCAACGCTCCACAGGCTACACTACTAAATTCACACATTTCTCATCTGCTTGCGCTCAAAATGTTGCCTTTTAGGCTCATGGAGAGGAAAGCTTTCCGCAACCTGATAGCAGCGGTAGTCGGTCCACAGATGCCACTATTTCTCCTGGTGTGCCATCCCCACATTACACAAGCACGTGTCCCACATCATTAGCCGTGCCCTCAGCAATGCAGTTACTGGGAAAGTCCACCTAACCACAGACACGTGGACAAGTGCTTATGGGCAAGGACAGTACATCTCGCTAACGGCACACTGGGTTAACATAGTGGAAGCCAGGATTCAGTCGGGCCTTGGGATGGAACACATCCTCCTGACACTGAGGATTGCGAGCCCTAGGTCAGTCAGGGTTGCCCCCACAGTCTACAGCTCCTGCACTTCCTTCTCCTCCTCTTCCTCTTCTTCAGCCTCTGTCATGAATTACAGGGGGGATGTATTTGTATATCCCACAGCTGCCACCAATATGTCACGAACTGGGGGTGGTTGGTTGCCCCCAGTTCTTCTTCAGGAGGAATTTATTACCCACTTCCCTGTTCCGGTTTGGAATTCGCAGCTCTCTGGTGCCTACCTTACCATCAGGTCAGTCAAGGAACTGCACCTAGGGTAATTAGTCACCAGAAAGGCTGCGTTGCTATGTACTGGCTATTGGGCACACTGCAGTGAGGGCGATAAAACTACTCTCGCTCAGGTGAGAAATATTATTATTAATGCCATCCGTCCCTGTCAATTTCCCCCAAAGCTCAGGACACTTCGCTGCCACTAGCTCCTATTACTATGACTAATAGTGGGACAGGAGCCAACCTAATCAGTAGAGTAATTTAGTCAGAGGTTGTGGGGATACGCTTAGAGCAAGGAGAACAAAACTAGCAAAGTTTTATATTTTACTCCAAAACGAATAGTCAGTGTTTTCAAAAGTATAAAAAGATTTTACAAATTGAGACAAATACAATTTGTACACAGCAATTACTAAATAAAAGGGATTAAAGATGTAAACACTCACAGTTATTTCATATCATGGCATGTGGCAAGGGGAGGGGTGACACATCACAATGCATCAAAGCAGGTTGCAGAGCTTATGTTAGCTGACATCCTGGGCAAAGACCACTTCTAAAATGAGGCTGAATCTCTTATACCCTCTGCTGGTGACATCACTGAGGGGATGGATACTCCCCTTTTTCAAAGTTATGAAATCCGGCTATTAACCATAACTCCTTGGGAGAAGCCCATAGAATGAAGACAAAATTATCATTTTTCTCAGTATGAAATGGACGTTCATTTAAGTCTCAACACGATTTGGCTATGTGCCTTGGTTAAGCAGTAATCCACTACTTGGATTCTGCTGGTCCCTGAGCTTAGAAAATTCACTGGAGTATGGTTCTGCGGGTGCCCATTCAAAAAGGTAAGTTTCGTGTTTCGTGTTTCTATGGCTCTTTGGCACCGTTATATTTTGATCCTAAATGAACCCTGTGCTGACGCCTGGTGTATCAGTGGTGTCAGAATCCGTGCTTTGCAGGCACGCGTTGTATTCTTCTGTCTGCTACTTTTGGTCTACTCAGTATTTATTGTTTTTTTTTAAATTATACAGTCTTTTATCTCCATCACACTCCTGGTGTATCTGTGGTGTCAAAATCTTCTGTTCGCAGGCATACGTTGCATTGTTCTGTCTGCTAGCCTTGGTGTACTCAGTATTTATTGTTTTACAAAGAAAAAAAAATAAAGACAATTTATACAGTCTGTTATGTCAGGCTGAGGCCTGGTGTATCTGTGGTGGAAAAATCATAGCTTCGCAGGTATAAGTTGCATAGTTCTGTCTGCTAGCGTTGTTCAACTCATCTTTATTTTTTTCCAAAAAATCTGAAAAAAAAATATGTATACAGACTGTTATGTCAAGCTGAGGCCTGATACATAAGTTGCATAGTTCTGTCTGCTAGCTTTGTTCTACTTTTTTTCTTTTTTTTTAAATTTCACCAAAAATTCCTCAAAAAAGCCCTCGACTTCAACCAACACCACCCGGTTCATCTTGATGTCCATTTGCTGTGTGATCTTGAACATGATCTCCAGAAGAGCGCTCACCACGTCCTAATTTCTCCAGGTGTAAAAGAGCAGCCAATTATTCATCTCTGGAGGCTGATCAGGACGGGACCCCTTAGCTCTCACAACCAATCAGCAAACTGTGGATTATATTCAGCAGATTTGTCTTTTTGCAGGATTTATTTCTGGAGGTGCAATTCTCCCTTCGAACTGTAGCAGTTCGGTATCGAAATTCAGCCCCCAGTCACGTAGCACTTTCTGAACACTCTCATCCTTGTGTATGTAGTTCATTATCTTCCCAACTTGCAGCTCCCTCTGTTCTGGTGGTAAGCTGATGTGAACGGACAGGTCTTTCATGACGTAGAAGTCGTTTCTCATTCTGTCGATCACACCTGTTAGGTTACAGAACTCTGGCACCAGTACTATGGTTCTGTCTGTGGCTCAGGCTTGGGCCTCCGGGGGATCTTCACGATTAGCAGCTGGATCATGTCTTTCACTTGTTCATTGTATTGGTTCTTATAGTAGTCCACAAAGCTGATCTCGCTTCCGTCTGCCTTCTTGAAGGTGGACACTGTAGTCATGTTCCAGGCAATCTCGTCTATACGGTAGGTTTTAGTGTTATACTTGCAAATTGCCTCTTCTGAGAAAAAAGAGGACTTAAACTCTATAGCGCCACCTGTTGGACGTAGCGATCCTACAAGTCACAATCAACCCTTTAACGAGTCGTGCAATATGACTTAGGACAAAAGCCAAATCAGTATCTCAATTCGCAGACACAGTGTTTCGGGCTGTTGGCCCTCGTCAGTGCAAAGCATGAGAACTAATTTGGCTAGGTGAGAGGCTCTGGACTGGGGTCTAAGGGGTATCGTTTCTCCTTATGGAGAGTGACATACCATCTCTGGCTTGTCAAGGTAAGGAGGCTTATTTACCATGCAATGCTCCTCTGGGAAATATAATATGCAAATTGCCTCTTTTGAAAAAAAAAGAGGACTTAAACGCTATAGCGCCACCTGTTGGAAGTAGCGATCCAAGTGTTATACTTGGTGAGGATGATCTGTCCGATCAGCTCCTTGCAGCAGGCATCCTGGAACTTCTGAAGGCCACATGAGGAGTAGAGGATGCTCATGATGTCATTACCAGTCTCGTTCCTGAGGACTTCATGGCTGACATCAATGCTCAACATGATGCTGGACTCGTACTGGAGGATGGAGGTGGAAAACCCAGAGCAGATGGCGAGTCGGTGGGCTCTGACTTCGGTGGCGTCACTTGGGTTGTAATAGTTGCATCCTATCTGCTTCATATCCATTATCATCAGGAGTCTTCGGAAAATGATGTTATAGAAATGGAAGCAGGTGGGCGAGGTCGGTGGAAGCTCATTGGTCTGGGTGATTGTTTTCCGCACATTCTCTCCATTTCAAATTTGGCTGAACACCTAGGTGACCTTATTCAGTCTTTTTGGTAAAAACAACATGATTCCATCAAATTCCTGCATCTTCCCTATAGTTTCTTCATGCGGTACAGGAGGCCATACCGCAAACGCTTGGACTCCATGGCTGGGGTTGAAGTCAATGTGATTCTGGTACAGGGCCCACTGTGGTCGGGACACCAGTTTGATGTGGTTGGTCACAAGAGCAATCTTGGTTCCAGAGGCGCCAGCTTTTGATTTCTGGACGTGTTCGATAGTCTGCCGGATGTTCACCCCAACGTCATGGAAGTCACACCTACGGCCGCCACGTTCCCCGATTGACACTACTGCAAGTCTGGCTGACACCTGCAGAACCTCGGGAGATGGTCTGTCTACTGCCGCTGCCGGCGGACCTCTCTGGCACCCTCTTCTGATGAGCAAAGGCTCAGGTGCTGGCTGGTGAGATCTGACTGCTTGGGGCTGCTGTACCTGTCCAGGTGATCTTTGTGGGGCCTGCTCCTGCACACGAGCTCAGCCGTGGGCCCGGGATCTTGCTCATCAGCTCATCTTTTACTTCGTACACAAACCATGCACTAGTGTGTATTGTGCCTAGTTTTTAATGAGGCCTTCATCAATGTTTCCTTATTATCCACCACTAGATCACCATGGTGAAAATGTTGTATGCTGCTAAAGCCATTCAATTTTTAGCCAAGGGTGTCTATGATACCCATAAATAATTTTTTCAAACTGTAACCCCCCATGGGGAAATGTTTGTCAACCTATGCTCTTCGTGTATGGGCATTACAAGTCTAGGAGACACACTTCTTTACATTGGGCCAAGATTTTAATAAGGCCTTCATCAATGTTTCCTCATTCTCCACCACTAGATCACCAGGTTTAACGTGTTCTGTGCTGATGCACCAGTGCAATTTTTGGCAAAAGTGTCTATATGATGGCCATTACCAATTTGAAACCAAAAGAAATGTTACTCCCTCAGGGGAAAATTTTGTAAAAAGGATATGTTTGTATCTTCTTCCCATTTATTATTATATTTTCCATTTTTCAAACCACTGGACAGTCCTCTAATGAGGTCCTCTAATGAGGTAGTGTATACCTCTACAATATAAAATTATTCAAAGACTTTTATATTATATTTTTATTTATAGCCCTGTCTCTGAGCTGTTGCTAGGGACAAACATATCTCATTGGACACATTCTTGCTTCATATTTATGAACCTATGTTCGCCCCTCTCTTTTGTTATTTTCTTTATAGGTGGAGTCACATTATTTATTTATTTCAGTATGATTTATCTTATGTCTCCTCATTCTCCAACACTAGATCACCAGGGATAACGGTTTTGTGCTGCTACAGCCAGTCCAATTTTTGCCAAGGGTGTCTATGATGACCATAAAAGATTTTTAAAAATGTACCCCCCATTGGGAAAATGTTTTGAGAATTTTAATACTCCAAATGTTTTATTTTAGTATCATTGCCTACTTATGGACACATTTTTGGAGGGCCAAAAAAAAAACAAGAACACATTTTGTTATCTCCGTCAGATGCACAGTGTATCTGTGGTGTCCAAATCCTTCCTTTGCAGGCATACATTGCATTTTTGGGTCTGCTAGACTGCTACCCTTGGTGTACACAGTATTTTGTGGTTTGTAAAATTTTAAAAAATACATCACTCATATTGAAACAGCCTGTTATCTCAGTCACACGCCTAGTCTATCAGTGGTCTTCAAATCTTGTCTTTTCAGACATACATTCCATTTTTTGGTCTAACACCCTTGGTGTATACAGTATTTTGTGGTTAGAAAATTTAAAATAATACAGGACACCTATTAAAACAGTCTGTTATCTCCGTCCGAAGGCGATTTTATGTGTGGTCTAAAAATAGTGTTTTTTTATGCATGCATTCCAATTTTTGGTCTGTCTAATACCCTAGGTCTATACACTATCTTGGTTTAAACAAAAAAAGTTACATTGTGGTGGTCTGTGACACGCCTCATCTATCTGTGGGCTTTAAAGTGTGCTGTTGATGCTTCCATTATCCTTTTATTGTTGTGTGTTACCCTAGCTCAAAACAATAAACATTATTTTGTCATGATTTTTTTTTTAAATTTACCCCCCATGGGGAAATGTTGGTCAGCCTATACACTTAGTATACAGTCATGGCCAAAAGTATTGACACCCCTGCAATTCTGTCAGATAATACTCATTTTCTTCCTGAAAATGATTGCAAATACAAATTTTTTGGTATTATTATCTTCATTTAATTTGTCTTAAATGAAAAAACACAAAAAGAATTGTCCTAAAGCCAAATTGGATATAATTCCACACCAAACATAAAAAAGGGGTGGACAAAAGTATTGGCACTGTTCAAAAAATCATGTGATGCTTCTCTAATTTGTGTAATTAACAGCACCTGTGACTTACCTGTGGAACCTAACAGGTGTTGGCAATAACTAAATCACACTTGCAGCCAGTTGACATGGATTAAAGTTGACTCAACCTCTGTCATGTGTCCTTGTGGGTACCACATTGAGCATGGAGTAAAGAAAGAAGACCAAAGAACTGTCTGAGGACTTGAGAAACCAAATTGTGAGGAAGCATGAGCAATCTCAAGGCTACAAGTCCATCTCCAAAGACCTGGATGTTCCTGTGTCTACCGTGCACAGTGTCATCAAGAAGTTTAAAGCCCATGGCACTGTGGCTAACCTCCCTACATGTGGACGGAAAAGAAAAATTGACAAGAGATCTCAACGCAAGATTGTGCGGATGTTGGATAAAGAACCTCGACTAACATGCAAACAAGTTCAAGCTGCCCTGCAGTCCGAGGGTACAACAGTGTCAACCCGTACTATCCGCCGGCATCTGAATGAAAAGGGACTGTATGGTAGGAGACCAAGGAAGACCCCACTTCTTACCCCGAGACATAAAAAAGCCAGGCTGGAGTTTGCCAAGACTTACCTGAAAAAGCCTAAAACTTTTTGGAAGAATGTTCTCTGGTCAGATGAGACAAAAGTAGAGCTTTTTGGGCAAAGGCATCAACATAGAGTTTACAGGAGAAAAAAAGAGGCATTCAAAGAAAAGAACACGGTCCCTACAGTCAAACATGGCGGAGGTTCCCTGATGTTTTTGGGGTTGCTTTGCTGCCTCTGGCACTGGACTGCTTGACCGTGTGCATGGCATTATGAAGACTGAAGACTAAGAACAAATATTGCAGCATAATGTAGGGCCCAGTGTGAGAAAGCTGGGTCTCCCTCAGAGATCATGGGTCTTCCAGCAGGACAATGACCCAAAACACACTTCAAAAAGCACTAGAAAATGGTTTGAGAGAAAGCACTGGAGACTTCTAAGGTGGCCAGCAATGAGTCCAGACCTGAATCCCATAGAACACCTGTGGAGAGATCTAAATATGGCACCTTGGAGAAGGCACACTTCTAATATCAGGTACCTGGAGCAGTTTGCCAAAGAAGAATGGTCTAAAATTCCAGCAGAGCATTGTAAGAATCTCATTGATGGTTACCGGAAGCGGTTGGTCGCAGTTATTTTGGCTAAAGGTTGTGCAACCAAGTATTAGGCTGAGGGTGCCAATACTTTTGTCTGGCCCATTTTTGGAGTTTTGTGTGAAATGATCAATGTTTTGCTTTTTGCTTCATTCTCTTTTGTGTTTTTTCATTTAAGAAAAATTAAATGAAGATAATAATACCAAAGAATTTGTGATTGCAATCATTTTCAGAAAGAAAATGAGTATTATCTGACAGAATTGCAGGGGTGTCAATACTTTTGGCTATGACTGTATGGGCAGTACGAGTCTAGGAGACATGCTCCTTGGTAATGGGACAGTTTTGTTTAGGAGGCCCTCCTCCATGTTTCTTCCAAGGTGGGATTGGGGTGTGTGCAAATTTGGGTAAAGGCAGCCCTTGCATTGAATACATAAGGACCCTGTATGGCAGGGCCAACTGAAGACTGTGAAGTGTGTTTTCCTGTGGCCATCCAGTATCTGGGTTCAAAGGCTTATTGGGGTACATATGACTTGATAGCAGGGCAAGCCTTGCATGCAACATTTTTCCAAGTTATTGCATTTGTGTTGGTTGAAAGCAATGTTAAAGTTGAAAAACACATCAAAAACGCTACCTGTGAACATAGCCCAAGTGGTGGAGGAACATTTTGGTCTGGGGTAAATTATTTTGCCTTATATACAAGTCATTAGCCTGGAAAATATGTACCTTAACATATTTCCCAGCAAAATCCATTTTGGTTTTTTTTGTATCTTTTTGGGTGTACCTGTAAAAATGGCGTGAAACTCTGACAATATTGCTTACAGCTGAGACCTTAGAGTCAGAAATGCTTCCAGGGGCGATCCCTATGATGTTCCCATGTCATTTGACCAGTGTTTCCATCATTTTCAGACATTTTAGACCTTAAAAGGACCCCCAGGGGGAATTGCGGTAATAATACTCGGGTTTCCCATAGACTTACATTGGGCTCATTGCTCGGGTCGAGTACCTGAGTATTTCAATTTGCTAAACCCGAGCACCGAGCACCTGAGAATTTTAGTGCTCTCTCATCACTATTCACTATACAGTATGTCAGATATTTTTTGTTATAGTTCAGCAAATGATATATAATATTAAAACAGACACACTATAATAAACATTGTGAAGCTATATATTTTTATTTATAGGAGTCCACTTGGAAAAATCGATAGAAGGATATCTTGATTATTAATTGTATTATTATGTGCCTTGGTCATGTGACTGATCACCTTTCTTTTTTATCTTAAAACATGATTTACTAAGAGAAAAGTAACAGTTAGTAATAATTTTTATCACTGCATCTGTAATAAGCTGATGAAAACTCAAAGAATACAGTACAATCTTCCAAAAATAAAATAATCACATGGACACCAAAATGGCACCAAAGAAAACTTTAACTTTTCTCCCCAAAAAACCCCTCATCAAATTTTGTTGTAGGAAAAAGTAATGCATGGCTCTTGGATGTAGTGAGACAAAAAATACTAAAAAAAACTTGTTTTACTGTGCAAAAGTAAAAAAAAACAATAGGCATAAAATACATTATATGTAGTGATAAGCGAGCACTAAAATGCTTGGGTGCTCGTTGCTCGGGTCGAGTAGATTGGAATACTCGGGTACTCGGCCAGAACAACGAGCCCAATGTAAGTCTATAGGAGACCGAGTATTTTTACCACGATCCCCCCCGGGGGTCCTTTTAAGGTCTAAAAACCTCTGAAAATGATGGAAACACTGCTCAAATGACACATGAACATAATGGGGATCCCCCTGGAAGCATTCCTGACTCCTAGTTCACAGCGATAAACAATTTTTTCTGATATTCATGCCATTTTTCCCGGTGTCACCAAAAACACACTAAAACGAAACCAAAAAGGATTTTGCTGGGAAGTTTTTTAAGGTACATCCTTTGCAGGTTCATGACTTGCCTGTAAGGCCAAATAATTAACCCCAGACCGAAAATTCCCCCCCCCACTTAGGCTACTTTCATACTAGCGTTAACTGCAATCCGTCACAATGCGTCGTTTTGCAGAAAAAACGCATCCTGCAAAAGTGCTTGCAGGATGCGTTTTTTCCCCATAGACTTGTATTGACGACGCATTGCGACGGATTGCCACACGTCGCATCTGTCGTGTGACGGATACGTCGTGCTTCTGCGGACCGTCGGGAGCAAAAAACGCTACATGTAATGATTTTTGCTCCTGACGGACCGCTTTTTCCGACCGCACATGCGCGGCCAGAACTCCGCCCCCACCTCCCCGCACCTTACAATGGGGCAGCGGATGCGCCGGAGAAATGCATCCGCTGCCTCCATTGTGCAATGCGTTAAACGCTAGCGTCGGAATCTCTCCCCGACGCATTGCGACGGGGAGATTCCGATGCTAGTGTGAAAGTAGCCTAAGACTTAGGTCAGATGCAGCTTTTTTGAAGCGTTTTTCAACTTTAACATTGCTTTCAACCACTACAAATGCGTTCACTGGGAAATGTCATTGTAACATTTAACAACACTAGCTGGCCATGTGGTGTGTGCCACATGGACCGTACAGAGCACGTTTACTCTGGTGACCTAGTGGCAGTTAAAGGACACATTGCAGGAGACAGAATTAAGAAGTAGGCCCAATGTAATGTCATGCCCAATTCCCCAATGTGGGGCTCTTTTTTATACAAAATAAAAGAGTGCCATCACAGCCCCCTTGCCCAAAAAGCACCGTACAGAGCACGTTCACCCTGGTGATCTAGTGGTGGAAAATGATGTGAGGTTGAGGAAGGCATCAAAAGTAGGCCCAATGTAAAGGAGCGGGTCTCCTAGACTTGTAATGCCCATAAACTAAGTGCATGGGCTGACAAACATTTCCCCATGGGGGGGCATTTTTTTTTTTAATTGTTTACGAGCATCATAAACACCTTTCAAAACTGAAAAGTGGTTTCCTACACAGTTGCTGCTGGGAAGGTGCAGGTTTTTAGTAAAAATATGGCGGACGAATCGTTGGATGAAGTGGTCAGGAAAAGGTGCATGGTGATGACAGGAATGGGAATGTACATGATTAAATAACAGCGGTGGCTATGGGAGATATGAGATCCAGGATACAGCCTACAATGATTAATCGTTTAGCCACCACTAGGGTTGAGCGAAACGGGTCGAACATTTTCAAAAGTCGCCGACTTTTAACAAAGTCGGGTTTCATGAAACCCGATCCGACCCCTGTGCGGGGTCGGCCATGCGGTACGCGACTTTCGCGCCAAAGTCGCGTTTCAATGACGCGAAAAGCGCCATTTCTCAGCCAATGAAGGTAAACGCAGAGTGTGGGCAGCGTGATGACATAGGTCCTGGTCCCCACCATCTTAGAGAAGGGCATTGCAGTGATTGGCTTGCTGTCCGCGGCATCACAGGGGCTATAAAGGGGCGTTCCCGCCGACCGCCATGTTACTGCTGCTGATCTGAGCCTAGGGAGAGGTTGCTGCCGCTTCGTCAGAAGCAGGGACAGCGTTAGGCAGGGTCCATTAACCACCAAACCGCTTGTGCTGTAGCGATTTCCACTGCCCAACACCACCTTCGGTGTGCAGGGACAGTGGAAGCTACATTTTTTTTTTTTTCCCCTCAGCGCTGTAGCTCATTGGGCTGCCCTAGAAGGCCCCCTGATAGCTGCATTGCTGTGTGTACGCCGCTGTGCAAACCAACTGCTTTTTTCAAAGCACAAATCCTCTTGTTCCTTCCTTTCTGCACAGCTATCTTGTTTGTTTGTCCACACTTTTTATTTAATTTGTGCATTAGTCCACTCCTTATTGCTGCCTGCCATACCTGGCTGAGATTACTGCAGGGAGATAGTAATTGAAGGACAGTTCCTTTTTTTTTTTTTTTTGTGGGAGATTAAGATTGGCATTTCTGCTAGAGTGCCATCCCTGTCTGTGTCATCTCTCACTCAGTGGGCCATAGAAAGCCTATTTATTTTTTTGCTTGATTTGGGTTCTAAAATCTACCTGAAAAAATCACTACATCAATCAGTGGGAGAAAAATATTGGCCTCAGGGCTTGTGTGCCACTCCTTACTCCTGTGTGTGCCATCTCTCAGTGGGCCATAGAAAGCCTATTTATTTTTTTGCTTGATTTGGGTTCCAAAATCTACCTGAAAAAATCAATAAATCAATCAGTGGGAGATTAATATTGGCCTTTGGGCTTGTGTGCCAGTCCTAAGCGTGCCATCTCTCTCTCTCAGATAGTGGGCCATAGAAAGCCTATTTATTATTTTTTTTATTGGGTTTATAAATTTTCCCTGGAAAAAAAAAAAAAAAGTGGGAGATTAATATTGGCCTCTGGGCTTGTGTGCCAGTCCTGAGCGTGCCATCTCTCTCACAAATAGTGGGCCATAGAAAGCCTATTTATTTTTTTGGTTGATTTGGGTTCTAAATTCTACCTGAAAAAATCAATAAATCAATCAGTGGGAGATTAATATTGGCCTTTGGGCTTGTGTGCCAGTCCTAAGCGTGCCATCTCTCTCTCTCAGATAGTGGGCCATAGAAAGCCTATTTATTATTTTTTTTATTGGGTTTATAAATTTTCCCTGGAAAAAAAAAAAAAAAGTGGGAGATTAATATTGGCCTCTGGGCTTGTGTGCCAGTCCTGAGCGTGCCATCTCTCTCACAAATAGTGGGCCATAGAAAGCCTATTTATTTTTTTGGTTGATTTGGGTTCTAAATTCTACCTGAAAAAATCAATAAATCAATCAGTGGGAGATAAATATTGGCCTCTGGGCTTGTGTGCCACTCCTGACTCCTGTGTGCGTCCTCTCTCACTCAGTGGGCCCTAGAAAGCCTATTTTTTGTTTTATTTGTTTTCTAAATTCTCCCTGAAAAAATCATTTTATTTTATTTGGTTTCTAAATTATTCCTGAAAAAAATCATTTTTTTTGTATTTTTTTTTTCTAAAGTCTCCCTGAAAAAAAACAAAAAAAACAAATCAATGGGAGATTAATATTGCCCTTTCTGCTTGTGTGCCAGTCTTGACTCCTGGGTGTGCCATCTCTCTCTCTCCAATTGTGGGCCATAGAAAGCCTATTAATTTTTTTGCTTGATTTGGGTTCCAAAATCTACCTGAAAAAATCACTAAATCAATCAGTGGGAGATAAATATTGGCCTCTGGGCTTGTGTGCCACTCCTGACTCCTGTGTGCGTCCTCTCTCACTCAGTGGGCCCTAGAAAGCCTATTTTTTGTTTTATTTGTTTTCTAAATTCTCCCTGAAAAAATCATTTTATTTTATTTGGTTTCTAAATTATTCCTGAAAAAAATCATTTTTTTTGTATTTTTTTTTTCTAAAGTCTCCCTGAAAAAAAAAAAAAAATCAAATCAGTGGGAGATTAATATTGCCCTTTCTGCTTGTGTGCCAGTCTTGACTCCTGGGTGTGCCATCTCTCTCTCTCCAATTGTGGGCCATAGAAAGCCTATTAATTTTTTTGCTTGATTTGGGTTCCAAAATCTACCTGAAAAAATCACTAAATCAATCAGTGGGAGATAAATATTGGCCTCTGGGCTTGTGTGCCACTCCTGACTCCTGTGTGCGTCCTCTCTCACTCAGTGGGCCCTACAAAGCCTATTTTTTTTTTATTTGTTTTCTAAATTCTCCCTGAAACAATCATTTTATTTTATTTTGTTTCTAAATTCTTCCTGAAAAATTCATTTTTTTGTATTTTTTTTTCTAAAGTCTCCCTGAAAAAAAAAAAAAAATCAAATCAGTGGGAGATTAATATTGCCCTTTCTGCTTGTGTGCCAGTCTTGACTCCTGGGTGTGACATCTCTCTCTCTCCAATTGTGGGCCATAGAAAGCCTATTAATTTTTTTGCTTGATTTGGGTTCCAAAATCTACCTGAAAAAATCACTTAATCAATCAGTGGGAGATAAATATTGGCCTCTGGGCTTGTGTGCCACTCCTGACTCCTGTGTGCGTCCTCTCTCACTCAGTGGGCCCTACAAAGCCTATTTTTTTTTAATTTGTTTTCTAAATTCTCCCTGAAACAATCATTTTATTTTATTTTGTTTCTAAATTCTTCCTGAAAAATTCATTTTTTTGTATTTTTTTTTCTAAAGTCTCCCTGAAAAAAAAAAAAAATCAAATCAGTGGGAGATTAATATTGCCCTTTCTGCTTGTGTGCCAGTCTTGACTCCTGGGTGTGACATCTCTCTCTCTCCAATTGTGGGCCATAGAAAGCCTATTAATTTTTTTGCTTGATTTGGGTTCCAAAATCTACCTGAAAAAATCACTTAATCAATCAGTGGGAGATAAATATTGGCCTCTGGGCTTGTGTGCCACTCCTAACTCCTGTGTGCGTCCTCTCTCACTCAGTGGGCCCTAGAAAGCCTATTTTTTGTTTTATTTGTTTTCTAAATTCTCCCTGAAAAAATCATTTTATTTTATTTGGTTTCTAAATTATTCCTGAAAAAAATCATTTTTTTTGTATTTTTTTTTTCTAAAGTCTCCCTGAAAAAAAAAAAAAAAATCAAATCAGTGGGAGATTAACATTGCCCTTTCTGCTTGTGTGCCAGTCTTGACTCCTGGGTGTGCCATCTCTCTCTCTCCAATTGTGGGCCATAGAAAGCCTATTAATTTTTTTGCTTGATTTGGGTTCCAAAATCTACCTGAAAAAATCACTAAATCAATCAGTGGGAGATAAATATTGGCCTCTGGGCTTGTGTGCCACTCCTGACTCCTGTGTGCGTCCTCTCTCACTCAGTGGGCCCTACAAAGCCTATTTTTTTTATTTGTTTTCTAAATTCTCCCTGAAACAATGATTTTATTTTATTTGGTTTCTAAATTCTTCCTGAAAAATTCATTTTTTTGTATTTTTTTTTCTAAAGTCTCCCTGAAAAAAAAAAAAAAAATCAAATCAGTGGGAGATTAATATTGCCCTTTCTGCTTGTGTGCCAGTCTTGACTCCTGGGTGTGCCATCTCTCTCTCTCCAATTGTGGGCCATAGAAAGCCTATTAATTTTTTTGCTTGATTTGGGTTCCAAAATCTACCTGAAAAAATCACTAAATCAATCAGTGGGAGATAAATATTGGCCTCTGGGCTTGTGTGCCACTCCTGACTCCTGTGTGTGTCCTCTCTCACTCACTGGGCCCTAGAAAGACTATTTTATGTTTTATTTGTTTTCTAAATTCTCCCTGAAAAAATCATTTCATTTTATTTGGTTTATAAATTCTTCCTTAAAAAATCATTTTTTTTTTTTTTCTAAAGTCTCCTTTTTAAAAAAAAAAAACACAAATCAGTGGGAGATTAATATTTACATTTGCGCTTCAGTGACAGTCCTGCGTGTGTGGCATCTCTCTCATTTGTTGCCACCAACAACAGAGTGTGTAACATTGTGCCTGATTTTCGTTGTGGTCTCACCCACCTGTAAAGGGGTAGCTAAATCATACTGAAGTTATAGCTCACCGTGTAAGTTGTGTGACTGCAACAAATACCGTTAGTTTGGTAACGTTTTTAAAACAATGAGGAAGTCTGGTGGAAGAGGTCGTGGCCGGGGGCGTTCATTGTCAGCTGGTAATGAGGGTAGTGGTAGTGGTGGAGCATCAGGTGGTCGTGGGAAAAAAAATATTGCACCTAAGTCTGGAGCTGTGGAGCCAGGTTCGTCGTCTGGCTACACAAGGCCTCAAACGCTCCCTTTTCTGGGAGTAGGAAAACCGCTTTTAAAGCCGGAGCAGCAAGAGCAAGTTTTGGCTTATCTTGCTGACTCAGCCTCTAGCTCTTTTGCCTCCTCTCGTGAAACTGGTAAAAGTAAATGCAGCGCGTCGTTAGTGGATGTTCACGGTCAGGGACAAGTCGCTTCCTTGTCCTCTTCAGCAAAAACAACAACAGAGAAGAATGCAGCAGGCGACACAACGGGTTACTCCATGGAGCTCTTTACACATACCGTCCCTGGCTTAGAAAGTGAAGCAGTTAACAGTCCATGCCCATTACAAGTTGAATCTGACATGGAGTGCACTGATGCACAGCCACAGCCAGACTACTATGCTGGTACTTTGACTCAGACCACAACATTGCCCTCGCAGGGTGCTGATCAAGAATCAGACCCTGATGAGACTATGTTGCCCCATCACGAACGCTATACCACCGACCGACAAGGTGACACAGACGAAGTTGCACACGAGCTACAAGAAGAGGTAATAGATGACCCAGTTCTTGACCCCGATTGGCAGCCATTGGGGGAACAGGGTGCAGGCGGCAGCAGTTCTGAAGCAGAGGAGGAGGGGCCGCAGCAGGCATCAACATCGCAACAGGTTCCATCTGCCGGGCCCATATCTTGCCCAAAACGCGTGGCAAAGTCAAAACCTGTTGGAGGACAGCATGGCCATCCGGTTAAAGCTCAGTCTGCAATGCCTGAAAAGGTATCCGATGCTAGAAAGAGTGCAGTCTGGCATTTTTTTAAACAACATCCAATTGATCAGCGCAAAGTCATCTGTCAAAAATGTTCAACTACCTTAAGCAGAGGGCAGAATCTGAAAAGTCTCAATACAAGTTGCATGCATATACATTTAACCACCATGCATTTGCAAGCTTGGACTAACTATCAAACGTCCCTTAAGGTTGTAGCACCCTCGGCCAATGAAGCTAGTCATCAACGCAACATCCCTTCCGGCAGTGTAGGGCCACCATTTTCTGCACCACCTGCAGTATCTGTGCAGGTTTCTTTGCCAGGCCAAAGAAGTCAGGGTCAGGGAATCACCAGTTTCGTAGTAGGAAACACTGCATCTAGGGCACCGGCGGCAACAATACCATCTCCCACCGTCTCTCAGTCTGCCATGTCCACCGGCACCCCCGCTAGTTCCACGATCTCCAGCTCTCCAGTCCAGCTCACCCTACATGAGACTATGGTTAGAAAAAGGAAGTACTTAGCCTCGCATCCGCGTACACAGGGTTTGAACGCCCACATAGCTAGACTAATCTCGTTAGAGATGATGCCCTACCGGTTAGTTGAAAGCGAAGCTTTCAAAGCCCTGATGGACTACGCTGTACCACGCTACGAGCTACCCAGTCGACACTTTTTTTCCAGAAAAGCCATCCCAGCCCTCCACCAGCATGTTAAAGAGCGCATCGTCCATGCACTCAGAAAATCTGTGAGCACAAAGGTGCACCTGACAACAGATGCATGGACCAGTAGGCATGGCCAGGGACGTTACGTGTCCATCACGGCACACTGGGTAAATGTGGTGGATGCAGGGTCCACAGGGGACAGCAAGTTTGGGACAGTTCTGCCTAGCCCACGGTCTAGGAAACAGTTGGCTGTAGCCATTCGCACCCCCTCCTCCTCCTCCTCGTCCTCCTGCAGAAGCGAGACCTCATCCACAGACCGCAGTCGCACAACCACTCCATCCGCAGCTGCCACTGTTGCACACCAGGTCTCCCATTATGGGGCAGCTACTGGCAAACGTCAGCAGGCTGTATTGGCTATGAAGTGTTTGGGCGACAACAGACACACCGCTGAAGTTCTGTCCGAGTTCTTGCAGAAAGAAACGCAGTCGTGGCTGGGCACTGTAGATCTTGAGGCAGGCAAGGTAGTGAGTGATAACGGAAGGAATTTCATGGCTGCCATCTCCATTTCCCAACTGAAACACATTCCTTGCCTGGCTCACACCTTAAACCTGGTGGTGCAGTGCTTCCTGAAAAGTTATCCGGGGTTATCCGACCTGCTCCTCAAAGTGCGTGGACTTTGCTCACATATCCGCCGTTTGCCCGTACACTCCAGCCGTATGCAGACCTATCAGCGTTCTTTGAACCTTCCCCAGCATCGCCTAATCATAGACGTTGCAACAAGGTGGAACTCAACACTGCACATGCTTCAGAGACTGTGTGAACAGAGGCGGGCTGTTATGTTTTTGTGGGAGGATACACATACACGGGCAGGCAGTAGGATGGCAGACATGGAGTTGTCAGGTGTGCAGTGGTCGAAGATTCAAGACATGTGTCAAGTCCTTCAGTGTTTTGAGGAATGCACACGGCTGGTTAGTGCAGACAACGCCATAATAAGCATGAGCATCCCCCTAATGCGTCTGCTGATGCACATAAAGGATCAGGCGTCTGCAGCTGAGGAAGAGGAAAGCCTTGATGACAGTCAGCCATTGTCTGGCCAGGGCAGTGTACAGGACGAGGTAGCGGGCGAAGAGGAGGAGGAGGACGAGGAGGATGATGGGGATGATTATATTTTTAATGAGGAAGCTTTTCCGGGGCCAGTGGAAATTGTTGGCGCGGCAAGGCCGGGTTCTGGTTTTTGGAGGGACACAAGTGACGTGGATTTGCCTGAAACTGCCCCTCAACCAAGCACAACCACAGATTTGAGAACTGGAACTTTGGCCCACATGGCGGATTATGCCTTACGTATCCTCAAAAGGGACACACGCATAACAAAAATGATGAACGATGACGATTACTGGTTGGCCTGCCACCTTGATCCTCGCTATAAAGGCAAATTGCAAAATATAATGCCACATGAGAACTTGGAACTAATATTAGCAACCAAACAATCAACTCTTGTTGACCGTTTGCTTCTGGCATTCCCTGCACACAGCGCCCGTGATCGTTCTAACACGAGCTGCAGGGGCCAGCAGACCAGAGGTGTTAGAGGGGCAGAAATCAGAAGTGTCGTTGGCCAGAGGGGTTTTCTGACCAGGTTGTGGAGTGATTTTGCTATGACCGCAGACAGGACAGGTACTGCAGCATCAATTCAAAGTGACAGGAGACAACATTTGTCCAGTATGGTTACTAACTATTTTTCATCCCTTATCGACGTTCTCCCTCAACCGTCATTCCCATTTGATTACTGGGCATCAAAATTAGACACCTGGCCAGAATTGGCAGAATATGCATTGCAGGAGCTTGCTTGCCCGGCAGCTAGTGTCCTATCAGAAAGAGTATTCAGTGCTGCAGGTTCAATACTAACAGAAAAAAGGACTCGTCTGGCTACCCAAAATGTAGATGATCTAACCTTCATTAAAATGAACCACAACTGGATTTCGAAATCTTTTGCCCCACCTTGCCCGGCTGACACCTAGCTTTCATATGTAAAGGTCTTGCCTGTGGACTATTCTGAACGACTTTTCCAATCTCATAATTTGCAGCACCTGATTGTCCAGCATCCGACATGTTAACACCTCCCTAAATGGCCAAAGTCCCCACACGGGGCCGTGGTATCGCCACTTGGCGCCAGCACCCGTTAGAGTACTGTTTGTCTGAAGAGGTGGGTGTGCCCGCTTTTGGTCGACGGCACTGCCACTAGGTCCCTCATAGTACAATAAAGTGTCTGGCGGTGGTGGTGCGCACCCAACGTCAGACACACCGTTGTAATATGAGGGGCCCTGGGCCTGTACCGCCGGCCACAAGACAGTCCCCCCCCAGGTCAAACAGTGCTCTACCACTTGCAAAATTTTCTCTCACAGCTCCACCAATGTTTAGTCTATGCGCTGACATCCTTCAATGCCTGGCACTGTCAATACCATTGTATTGACATTTTTCTTATGTTAGGCCTTCCACTAGGCCTCCACTGACCTGTCTACTGCTGCCCGGGTTCCCCTGGAACCAATTTTAAATTGCCTACAGCCAGCCCAATTTATTATGTTAGGGCTTCGAAGCCTGTCTGCGGTCCCTCCTTCCACTAGGCCTCCACTGACCTGTCTACTGCTGCCCGGGTTCCCCTGGAACCAATTTTAAATTGCCTACAGCCAGCCCAATTTATTATGTTAGGGCTTCGAAGCCTGTCTGCGGTCCCTCCTTCCACTAGGCCTCCACTGACCTGTCTACTGCCGCCCGGGTTCCCCTGGAACCAATTTTAAATTGCCTACAGCCAGCCCAATTTATTATGTTAGGGCTTCGAAGCCTGTCTGCGGTCCCTCCTTCCACTAGGCCTCCACTGACCTGTCTACTGCCGCCTGTGTTCCCCTGGAATCAATTGTAAATTGCCTACAGGCAGGCCAATTTATTATGTTAGGGCTTCGAAGCCTGTCTGCGGTCCCTCCTTCCACTAGGCCTCCACTGACCTGTCTACTGCTGCCCGGGTTCCCCTGGAACCAATTTTAAATTGCCTACAGCCAGCCCAATTTATTATGTTAGGGCTTCGAAGCCTGTCTGCGGTCCCTCCTTCCACTAGGCCTCCACTGACCTGTCTACTGCTGCCCGGGTTCCCCTGGAACCAATTTTAAATTGCCTACAGCCAGCCCAATTTATTATGTTAGGGCTTCGAAGCCTGTCTGCGGTCCCTCCTTCCACTAGGCCTCCACTGACCTGTCTACTGCTGCCCGGGTTCCCCTGGAACCAATTTTAAATTGCCTACAGCCAGCCCAATTTATTATGTTAGGGCTTCGAAGCCTGTCTGCAGTCCCTCCTTCCACTAGGCCTCCACTGACCTGTCTACTGCTGCCCGGGTTCCCCTGGAACCAATTTTAAATTGCCTACAGCCAGCCCAATTTATTATGTTAGGGCTTCGAAGCCTGTCTGCGGTCCCTCCTTCCACTAGGCCTCCACTGACCTGTCTACTGCTGCCCGGGTTCCCCTGGAACCAATTTTAAATTGCCTACAGCCAGCCCAATTTATTATGTTAGGGCTTCGAAGCCTGTCTGCGGTCCCTCCTTCCACTAGGCCTCCACTGACCTGTCTACTGCTGCCCGGGTTCCCCTGGAACCAATTTTAAATTGCCTACAGCCAGCCCAATTTATTATGTTAGGGCTTCGAAGCCTGTCTGCGGTCCCTCCTTCCACTAGGCCTCCACTGACCTGTCTACTGCCGCCCGTGTTCTCCTGGAACCAATTGTAAATTGCCTACAGCCTGGCCAATTTATTATGTTAGGGCTTCGAAGCCTGTCTGCGGTCCCTCCTTCCACTAGGCCTCCACTGACCTGTCTACTGCTGCCCGGGTTCCCCTGGAACCAATTTTAAATTGCCTACAGCCAGCCCAATTTATTATGTTAGGGCTTCGAAGCCTGTCTGCGGTCCCTCCTTCCACTAGGCCTCCACTGACCTGTCTACTGCTGCCCGGGTTCCCCTGGAACCAATTTTAAATTGCCTACAGCCAGCCCAATTTATTATGTTAGGGCTTCGAAGCCTGTCTGCGGTCCCTCCTTCCACTAGGCCTCCACTGACCTGTCTACTGCTGCCCGGGTTCCCCTGGAACCAATTTTAAATTGCCTACAGCCAGCCCAATTTATTATGTTAGGGCTTCGAAGCCTGTCTGCGGTCCCTCCTTCCACTAGGCCTCCACTGACCTGTCTACTGCCGCCCGTGTTCCCCTGGAACCAATTGTAAATTGCCTACAGCCAGGCCAATTTATTATGTTAGGGCTTCGAAGCCTGTCTGCGGTCCCTCCTTCCACTAGGCCTCCACTGACCTGTCTACTGCTGCCCGTGTACCCCTTGAACCAACATCAGAAAATATAAAAATAAGTATTTTGCTTATAAAAAAGAAAATACTGGAGAGATATCAAATGCAGACATTTTAACATTAAAAACAAACACATACAACAAAAATCTGGTACAGTACTAAAAATGGCCACCAGCTACAATAACTTTCTCCTGCAAGTAGTTAACTGAAAGTTTTTTTCAATTTAAAACACAGATATGGCATCCACCGAGTGTTGTCCTGTCGCGTCTTCTTTATATTATTGCCAAGAAGATGCAAAACAATGAAAATAATAAAATCATTATTTACCAAAAAAATAGAGTAAGTCAAAACCACATTGCAAATAAACATTCATTACAAATAAAGAAGCAGGGCGCGTCCGAGGGTGAGTATATACCTAATAAGAATATAATCACCCTCGGACGCGCCCTGCTTCTTTCCGACAGCCTTCCTTCCTAAGAATCAGCCCTTCCGTGGTGTAGAGAGAGGGTTTGTTACACTCCAAGGTGTTCCCCAGGTTGCCTTTCCTGAGCTTCGATCTTCATGCTCTCGTTTAGTAGTTGTCGGAAAGTAGGCTGCATTAGGCCTACAAAATGGGTATGGGGTGGAGAGAGATGGTGTGTTACACTCCAAGGTGTTCTCCAGGTTTCCTCGCCATTGCTTCGATCTTCCGACTCTCGTTTAGTAGTTGTAGAAAACTACACTGCATTAGGACTACAAAATGGGTATCGGGTGGAGAGAGATGGTGTGTTACACTCCAAGGTGTTCCCCAGGTTGCCTTGCCATTGCTTCGGTCTTCCGACTCTCGTTTAGTAGTTGTAGAAAACTACACTGCATTAGGCCTACAAAATGGGTATCGGGTGGAGAGAGATGGTGTGTTACACTCCAAGGTGTTCCCCAGGTTGCCTTGCCATTGCTTCGGTCTTCCGACTCTCGTTTAGTAGTTGTAGAAAACTACACAGCATTAGGCCTACAAAATGGGTATGGAGTGGAGAGAGATGGTGTGTTCCACTCCAAGGTGTTCTCCAGGTTGCCTTTCCTGAGCTTCTATCTTCAGGCTCTCGTTAAATTGTGGTTAAATGGAACAACTGCATTTGGCGTACTAGTTGGTTTGGGGCCTACTAACAGTGTCTGCCGCTCCTTGCTGTTCTCCTGGTTTCCTGTCCTGAAATTCCGTTTTCAGGCGCTCGTTAAGTAGTTGTTAATGTTAGACTGCATTTGGCCTACTAGTTGGGTTGGGGCCTACTATCGGTGTCTGCCACTCCTTGCTGTTCCCCTCCACTGAACAAAGCTGTGCCGCCTGTTTACTACTGTTGCCAATTTTGAACTGCATTTCGACTACTTACTGATTTGGGCCTACTCTCTGTGTCAGCCTCTCATTCCAGTTGTCCTCCACTGCAATGCCCCCTGATTAGTCCTGTGTTACCAATTTTGAACTGCATTTAGCCCACTTTATTCTTTGGGCCTATATCTGTGTTTCCTCCTCATCCTGCCCATTGCCCAGCCAGTGATAGATGAGTCTGCTGGTACATTGACCCATAACGCAACATTTCCCGTGCACGCTACACTGCAAGATTGTGACCCTGCTGAAAGTCAGGTCCCCCTTCCCGCATACCATACCACCTTACACGGGGACAAAGAGGAAGGTGCAGATGAAAGTGCAGGTTCCTTCATCAGGTGGGGGGAGGAATACTAGTTGGCGACGTCACTGGCACAGGGCCTCTCATAGTACGCAAAAGTGTTGCTGCCGGTGGGAGGCGCCCCCGCCGTGCAAACACACCGCTGTACTTTGAGGGGCCCTGTGCCAGTGCCAATGCCAACGAGTGGGCCCCCCCTGCTTGCTCAGGTTCACAGCACTTGCAAAGTTGAAATACTTACCTCTCCCTGCTCCACTGCCGTGACGTGGTCCAGATTTCCTGGGCCCACTAATTACTTGAACCAGCCCTTCCCACCACAACTTTAGCCAAATGACCCCCAATTTCAAATGCCTTCCAATTATTATAAGGTAAATTACGCTTGACAAGCTTCATTAAGAAGAATGGATGGTTTTGACATTAAAATGGGCACTCTAGGTGTTTTCCTGGCCCCCACTCACTGCCGACTATGCTGCCCCATTGACTTGCATTGGGTTTCGTGTTTCAGTCGATCCCGACTTTACGTCATAATCGGCCGATTTCACTCAACCCGACTTTTGAGATAGTCGGGTTTCGCGAAACCCGGCTCGACTCTAAAAAGGTCAAGGTCGCTCAACTCTAGCCACCACCAATTACAAGAATGTCTATCATGGCCGTGAGTAGATCGGTGCCACAGATGCGCGTGTTTGACTCGGCCTAAAAAATGCCTGTCAAAAATATGTTGCCAAACCAAACACGCACGTGTCTATCTAAAGGGCAAAGTGCAACATTTTTGTGAGATGCTGAATTATAGAGAGCAGATCAGTGTTGGAGTTAAACCAAACAATTTGATGGATGCTTGTGAAAAACTAAGTTTAACTAAGAGGAGTGCACCGTCCGTAACTATAAACACACCCGTGGCACATGCTTCTTCATCTTCACCCCTACATATTACCAATAATATCCAAATATCACAGTCGAAAATTATTTGTTGTAGAGAATCTTTTTGCCGCTAGTCTGTTTGCAATATGCATAGTTGTTCAGCACGGAGCACTTCATATAGTGCCGGTCGCTATTGCTGCTAGTCCATAACTATATGCTTCTTTGCACAGTTACTGCATATAAAAAGCACTGTCTAGGTTCAAAAGAAAATTTTTTTTTGGGTAGTCAGCAATTTCCTTCTGTCTTGCCCCCTATAAAATAATTTTTTGCATGATGCACTATATTTAACGGGCGTCGTAGACTTCATAGGATTTATTGGTTATATTTATACTGAAATTCTTTACATTTACATTTTCTATTGCACTTTAGATCCTAATCTTTTTGCTGCTAGTCTGTTTGCAATATGCATAGTTGTACAGCACGGAGCACTTCATATAGTGCCGGTCGCTATTGCTGCTAGTCCATAACTATATGCTTCTTTGCACAGTTACTGCATGATGCACTTTAATAATAATGAAATTCTTTGAACCTTTTTTGGATTGTATATTCCCAGAATTACTTAATTCTTGCACATGTTACCATCAGTTATTTCAATTTTGAAACTTCCTCGTCTTGTTTTTTATGTGAGATTTTAAATAATTATTTTTTGTGAATAAAAATATATATTTTATTTATTTGTGCCTTTGCCTTTGTGTTTTGCCAGCTATCTACCTGGTAAATATGAGTTGATTAGTAAGGAGGTAATGTCAGGTAGAGATCGGTAGATCTGCATGTCATCGGCGTACTGATGATATTGCAAACTGTGCCATTACATCAGCTGTCCCAGGCTCAAGGTGCAGATGGAGAAGAGTAGGGGTCCTAGAACTGAGCCTTGGGGAACACTGAAAGACCGTGGTCGAGGTGAGGAGGTGGTGTGGGAGAGGGAGACACTGAATGTCCCTGTAACACCCTGGTTGTTTTTTAAATACTCTGCCGATAACCCCCAGAAGGCCATTTGCACCAACGGCCATGCCCGCATCAGCAGGGGTAGCAAAACTCCCATCCTAACCACCACAAGCATGATCAGGAACATGGCAGCAAAGCACCCGACTTTGTTGGTTGAACACAAGGCTTCATGAACAGTGTCTGCGGGCAATACCACTGCTTCTTCCTATGTTGTGCGCGCAAGCCAATCCCCTGCCCATGCCCTTCATCTTCAGTTGCACACAAACTCAACTAGCACCATCAACAAGCATGTCCACGTCCTTGTCCCAGTGCAGCATTCAGTTGCCAATACCCCAGTCTTTGGAACGCAAGCGGAAATAAGCACCAATGCCACAGTTCTAAATTCACACATTTGTCGACTGCTTGCGCTAAACAAGTTGCATTTTAGGCCCATGGGAGACTTAAGCTTTCCGCCACCTGATGCCTGTGACCATCACAAGTTACCTATCTGCCACAATTTTTCCTGGTCTGCCATCACGACATTACACAAGCAAGCACATGTCCCACAACATTACCCAGACCCTCTGCAATGCTGTTACAGGGAACGTGCACCTAAACACGGACACTTGGACAAGTGCATGTGGTCAGGGATGGTACATCTCGCTGATGGCACACTGGGTTAACCTAGAGGAAGCCATAACCCAGTTGGACATTGGGAGACCATGTTGCAGATGTATGGAGACAGGTTGTGGAAGGCTTTGTCTGTCATAGTTAGGGTTTTTAACTTTAGCCTCTGGGCAATTGGAAGGCACTGAAGGGCCTGGCAGAGAGGAGAGGCTGGGGAATAACAGAGGGACAGTGGGATTACTCAGGGATCAGACTTTAGGATAGATTGGAGTGGTGCAAGAGTGCTAGAGGGGAGGCCAGAGAGTAGAAGGTTGCAATAGTGTAGGCAGGAGATCATGAGGGAGTGTGCAAACATTTTTGCAGTTTCTTGGAATGTACGGATCCTGGAAATGTTTTTGATTTGCAGTGGGCAGGAGGAGGCAAGGGCTTGGATATGTATCTTGAAAGAGAGGGCAGAGTCGAGGATCACCCGAAGGCCCTGAACATGCGGGACTATTTGTACCGATGTGCCGTCCCAGCATTACACAGGCACGTGTACAACATTACCCGTGCCCTCCACAGTGCTGTTATTGGGACAGTCCACCTAAACACAGACACATGGAAAAGTGCTTGTAGTCAGGGATGGTACATCTCACTAACGGCACACTGGGTTAACATAGTGGAAGCTGGGACCCAGTCCGACCATGGGATGGTGCACGTCCTCCAAACCCCGAGTATTGCGGGCCCTACGTCAATCTGGGTTGCCACCACAGTCTACAGCTCCTGCACCTCCTCCTCCTTCGCATCCTCTTCGGCCTCCGTCTCTGAAAGTAGCACATCAGTCACAAGCTGGAAGCACTGCCTGAAGCAAGCAGCAATAGGCTGTGCTGAAGCTAATATGCTTAGGTAACAAACCGCAAAATGATGAAGAGTTGTGGACAGCTCTGAAAGAGCAGGCAGATCTGTGGCTGACACCACTGAACCTACAGCCACACATGGTCGTGTGTGAGAATGGCTGGAACCTGATGGCTGCTCTGTGTTGAGGCGAGCTCACACACGTGCCATGCCTAGCCCATGTGCTTAACCTCATTGTTCAACGTATTCTGAAAAGTGACACGGAGGTGCCAGATCTGCTAGAAAAAGTACGAGGCTCTGCGTACCCATTTTAGAATGTCAGCTAGAGCTCTATCCGCCCTTGCCATGCTTCTGCAGCGCTTGCAGCTTCTGGCTCACCGACTGGTGTGTGATGTCCTCCCCATGCATTGGAACTCTACACTGCATATTTTGGAAAGGATTTGTGAGCATAAGAGACAGTTGTTGACTACCAGCATCAACAAAGCTGTTAGTATTCAGTTATGACTTCACACATAAGACCTCAGTAGTGGACATGGATGTCAGACATATGTACCATCCTCCAAAACTTTGAGGAATTCACCAAGATGGTAAGCGGCAATGATGCCATAATTAAAATCTCCATCCTGCTTCTCTGTGCTCTAATATTAATATTTATAGTTATTTATATAGCGTCAACATATTTACAGTTTCAAACACAACAGTCCTAAGTAACAATTATAACAATAATACAATAACTAAACAGAAAAAAAACAACCCTGCTCGTGACAGCTTACAATCTACACTAAGTAACAATGATAACAATAATTAACCCCTTTCTGACCTTAGACGTACTATCCCATCAAGGTGACCTGGGCCTATCTGACCCTCGATGGGATAGTACGTCATAGCGATCGGCCGCGCTCACGGGGGGAAGCGCGGCCGATCGCGGCCGGGTGTCAGCTACCTATCGCAGCTGACATCCGGCACTATGTGCCAGGAGCGGTCACAGACTGCCCCCGGCACATTAACCCCCAGCACACTGCGATCAAACATGATCGCAGTGTGCCAGCTGTATAGGGAAGCATCCCGCAGGGAGGGGGCTCCCTGCGGGTTTCCCTGAGACCCCCGGAGCAATGCAATGTGATCGCGTTGCTGCGAAGGACTCTTACCTCCTCCTCCTACTTGCAGACCCGGATCCAAGATGCTCAGAGCAGGCGCCGGGAAGCATAGGAAAAGTGCACGTCAGATCGCTGATCTGACACAGTGCACAGCAAAGTGTCAGATCAGTGATCTTACACTATAACATCATGCTTCCCCCCCCCCCCGGGGCAATGTTATAGTGTAAAAAAAAATATTCCAATGTGTAAAAAAAAAGATTAAAAAAAAATTAAAAAAAAATATATATATTGTTCCTATAAATAAATTTCTTTATCTAAATAAAAAAAAAAATTAAATTACACATATTTAGTATCGCCGCGTCTGTAATGACCCCACCTATAAAACTATATCACTAGTTAACCCCTTCAGTGAACACCGTAAAAAAAATGAGGCAATAAACAACGCTTTATTCTCATACTGCCAAACAAAAAGTGGAATAACACGCGATCAAAAAGATGGATATAAATAACCATGGTACCGCTGAAAACATCATCTTGTCCCGCAAAAAACGAGCCATGATACAGCATCATCATCGAAAAATTATAAAAGTTATAGTCCTCAGAATAAAGCGATGCAAAAATAATTATTTTTTCTATAAAATAGTTTTTATCGCATAAAAGCGTCAAAATATAAAAAAAAGATATAAATGAGGTTTTGCTGTAATCGTACTGACCCGAAGAATTAAACTGCTTTATCAATTTTACCAAACGCGGAACGGTATAAACGCCTCCCCCAAAAGAAATTCATGAATAGCTGGTTTTTGGTCATTCTGCCTCACAAAAATCGGAATAAAAAGCGATCAAAAAATGTCACGTGCCCGAAAATGCTACCAATAAAAACGTCAACTCGTCCCACAAAAAACAAGACCTCACATGACTCTGTGGACCAAAATATGTGAAAATTATAGCTCTCAAAATGTGGTAACGCAAAAAATATTTTTTGCAATAAAAAGCGTCTTTCAGTGTGTGACGGCTGCCAATCATAAAAATCCGCTAAATAACCCTCTATACAAGTAAATCAACCCCCCTTTTATCACCCCCTTAGTTAGGGAAAAATTAAAAAATTTTATTTATTTCCATTTTCCCATTAGGGTTAGGGTTAGGGTTATGGTTAGGGCTAAGGTTAGGGTTAGGGCTAGGGTTAGGGCTAGGGTTTGGGCTAGGGTTAGAGTGAGGGTTAGGGCTAGGGTTAGGGCTAGGGTTAGGGCTAGGGTTAGAGTTGGGGTTAGGGTTAAGGCTACAGTTAGGGTTGGGGCTAAAGTTAGGGTTAGGGTTGGGGCTAAAGTTAGGGTTAGGGTTTGGATTACATTTATGGTTGGGAATTTAGGGTTAGGGTTAGGAACCAAACGGTGGTTCCCCCCACATATGGGGTATCAGCGTACTCAGAACAAATTGGACAACTTTTGGAGTCCAATTTCTCCTGTTACCCTCGGGAAAATACAAAACTGGGGGCTAAAAAATAAGTTTTGTGGGAAAAAAATTTTGTTTTATTTTTACGGCTCTGCATTATAAACTTCTGTGAAGCACTTGGTGGGTCAAAGTGCTCACCACACCTCTAGATAAGTTCCTTAGGGGGTCTACCTTCCAAAATGGTGTCACTTTTGGGGGTTTCAATGTTTAGGCCCATCAGTGGCTCTCCAAACACAACATGGCGTCCCATCTCAATTCCAGTGAATTTTGCATTGAAATGTCAAATGGCGCTCCTTCGCTTCCGAGCTCTGTCATGCGCCCAAACAGTGGTTTACCCCCACATATGGGGTGTCGGCGTAATCAGAAAAAATTGCACAACAACTGTTTGGGTCCATTTTCTCCTGTTACCCTTGGTAAAATAAAACAAATTGGAGCTGAAGTAAATTTTTTATGAAAAAAAGTTAAATGTTCATTTTTATTTAAACACTCCAAAAATTCCTGTGAAACACCAAGGGTTAATAAACTTTTTGAATGTGGTTTTGAGCACCTTGAGGGGTGCAGATTTTAGAATGATGTCACACTTGGGTATTTTCTATCATATAGACTCCTCAAAATGACTTCAAATCAGATGTGGTCCCTAAAAAAAAATGGTGTTGTAAAAATGAGAAATTGCTGGTCAACTTTTAACCCTTATAACTGCCTAACAAAAAAAAATTTGGTTCCAAAATTGTGCTGATGTAAAGTAGACATGTGGGAAATGTTACTTATTAAGTATTTTGTGTGACATATCTTTGTGATTTAATTGCATAAAAATTCATAGTTGGAAAATTGCGATTTTTTCAAAATTTTCGCCAAATTTCAGTTTTTTTCACAAATAAATGCAGGTAATATCAAAGAAATTTTACTACTATCATGAAGTACAATATGTGTTGAGAAAACAGTGTCAGAATCACTTGGATCCGTTGAAGCATTCCAGAGTTATAACCTCATAAAGGGACAGTGGTCAGAATTGAAAAATTGGCCTGGTCATTAGTGTGCATTCCACCCTTGGGGTAAAGGGGTTAAACCCAAAAAAAACATTCTGCTCGTGACAACTTACAATCTACAATGAGGTGGGGAGATAAAAACTACAGGGGAAGGTATTTACAATGATGTATTTACAATGATATTACTGAGGTTTGTCGAAAGTTGTGAAGGCCTGAGGACAAGGAGGAGGAGGAGAGCATGGTCTGTTGTCCTCTTGGTGATGACACAGAAGTATTGACTGTTAGCAGTCTTGCACGCATGGCTGAGTTTATGTTCCGCTGCTTTTCCCGTCACCCTCACGCTCTGAAAATTCTGGGTGACATGGAATACTGATTGGTGACACTTCTAGACCCACTTTATTTCTCTCATTCCAGAGGCAGACAGGTGTACTACAATGTTGGAGGACCATAAAGCCCTTCTTGCTGAATTATTAAAAAAGTTTCCATCTGAAAACACTTGCAGAAGATCTCACAGTTCGTTGGCCAAGCAAGGAGTACAGTTGAGAGAGACAACTCCAATCCAGCAGAGGCAGTGGAACACTGATAAAGTTCAGGGAGAGTTTTCTCAGACCCTCCTATCGCCCAGGCCCTGAGGCGTGGGGGAATCTCACAAGTAGTGCTTTGATTGGGAAAATGCTGAGGGAGTACCTTGCTGACCATAACAACGTCCTCTGTCATTCCTCTGTGCCCTTTAATTATTGTTTTGCAAAGCTGAACATGGAGCATAAACTGTCTCTCTCTACTGCGAACGTGCGCTGTACTCATGGTGAAGGAGGGCACGGTGCCTCGGTCTCTGGCCGTTACCGTGAACATGGCTCCTCGCTTTCTGGCAGTAACACTTTTATTGGCAGCAGCACACGCCTTCGTAATACAGAGACAGAGTACAACACCGCCCAAGCGTTCACACTCTGCTCCTCAGACTTTCTATGTGCGCAGTGGCTGCCTCTAGGCAGAAGATGATGATGGTGGTAGTAGTAGTTGGAGCATTTAACACAGTTGTGAAGCAGCCATAACAACTTGAAAGAGAAGTATTTTTAATGAGATACCACAATGTTCGATATGTGGCCTGTATTTGTTAATTTTTTAAACTAAAATAGTGTACCGAACTAGGGTAACAGACAGCAAATAAAGCTGAATGTAGCCCTGAATTTCCACATTTTGTAGGCAACAAATACATCAGACGTCTGACAGCGATAACACACTGACAAATATGTGGTCTCTTTATATTTTTTATGCTAAATAGTGCTGTATATAATTAGAGTATCAGACAGCAAAAAAAGCGGTACACCAGCCTACAATGACCAAACTTGGAGCACGCAGATATATGAGGGCTGTCACGGAAATATCACATGAGCAAATATGTGTCCTTTTTATATATTTTTAGGCTAAATAGTGCTGTATATAATTAGAGTATCAAACAGCAAAAAAAAGTGGTACAGTGGCCTACATTGACCAAACTTGGAGCACGCAGATATAAGTGGGCTGTCACGGAAATACCACACTGGCAAATATGTGGCCTTTTAATTTTTTTTATGCTAAATAGTCCTGTATATAATTGGAGTAGCAGACAGCAAAAAAAAAGTTGTACTCCAGCCTACAATTACCAAACTTGGAGCACGCAGATATGAGGGCGGTCACGGAAATACCACACTGGCAAACATGTGGTCTTTTAATATTTTTTTAGGCTAAAAAGTGTTGCATATAATTAGAGTGACCGACAGCAAAAATAGTGGTACTGCAGCCTACATTGACCAAACTTGAAGCACACAGATATAAGAGGGCTGTCACAGAAATACCACACTGCAAATATGTGGTGTGAAAAAAGGAGAAATGGGAGCATATAGTCAGATAGTAAAATAGACCAACTTTATTTATACAAAACCTTAAAAGAGAGGTATAGGGCATAGATTACATAATATTACCACAACATAGCATGAATAGGGGAAGGAAAAATCCCGCATCCCACCCCCCCAGAAATAGTAGAATAATCAGATGGACGTAATTAAACACCAGGAGGGCACCTGAGCGGGTGACCACATAAAAAACACCAGATAGGTAGAAGCAAACAACACACTGGCCAAAAGCAGAAATGCTTAACAAATGGGTGGCAATAAATGTAAAGGGCTAGATGAAACGTCTATACTACCACTCATGGACCCTGCCACACCAAACCGTAACATATGTAGGAAATAATGAGGTAGTACTGTGTGACGGGAAACCACCGCTACCTATGGCACCCATGGAAGGTACACAGCCAGAGTGTAAGGCGGCCGAAAAGACGGCCTATTGCAGACTCAAATAAGAAAAAACGCCTGGTGCTCACCTAACGTCCGTAGGGGGGAGAAGGATGAGGGGATCCCGCCGGTGTAGACGCCCCAATATGTGGTGTGAAGAAATTCAAACACAAAAGTCTCTTTTAATGTGTTTCTTCACAGCATTAAAGTCCAATTCACATAAATGTATATAACTTCAGTGGATATTATCAGTGACCAGTTTACACCAGTTCAAAGCAATACATATCACATGGCTTTAGATTTGCGGTTCCTAAACAGGCCAGACTTCCCTTGTCCAGTTTCCCTGGGTGACCGCACGCCATCTCACAGTCTCTATACGTCTCCATACACACAGCCTCATATGTTGCAAACACTACACACACCAGCCCTCCTGTTAGTTCTCGTAGGTGTCCTGCATCACTGTATCACAGTCTCTTTACAGACTATTTACTCACACAGTCGTACACAGTTCAGGATATCCTCCGGATAGCAGCTGGGCACCATATCCACCTGTTTTCAATCGTTGCACATGCTAGTCCTCTTTCGGGTACAGGACATTCACCTCCGGGCACAGGACTGTCCACATCTGACTCATTCGGGCACAGGACATCCACCTCCGGGCACAGGACTGTCCACATCTGACTCCTACGGGCACAGGACATCCACCTCCGGGCACAGGACTGTCCACATCCGACTCCTTCGGGTACAGGACATCCACCTCCGGGCACAGGACTGTCCACATCCTAGACAAGTACCATGGATGACTTGCATCTCTGTGTACGCTGCGGGTGCCAGGCTAATCAGCTGCCCTGGGTGCTGGCTCTGCTAGCCTCCATGCACTCTGCAGACCAGCACACACCAGACTGACGCTGACGTGCACCTCGCACACCTGGCCTGACACACCCATACCCCTTACTGCAGGGTTTTTAAACACACACAAACCTGTGGCGTTCAGCCACCTAGAAAACCCGGACCGGATATCCGTGACTCTCATGCACACCTATGGACTTCATCCGTCTGCATGCACATTCTGGGGAGAACAAACAGTGCCACCTAGCTGTATCAGAGGCCACAGCCTCACAGCACACATCAATAAACAAAGCTTAACACACCCTATGTACAGTCACTATAACAGACTTACACAGTATGTTAGATAGTATATCAGTTGGCAAGTCTGTCTTCTTGATCCACGAGACATAAACACTTAAATTCACAAGCCAATGTGCAGATAAAAAGCCAGTTCTTTTGGTTTGCAGAAACATGGTTGTCTGGGAAATTAAGATACCATCTGGTTTCTTCAAATTGCTCCCCGATCTTAATTAATCAGACATGATAGGATTCCTATCATCCAGTTTCCTTAGAGCATATCCCATATCCTCCTTACGAAAATAGACTCCATACGTAATTGAAAAGTAACAACTGGTATCCATTGGGTCCACGCACGGCTTCCTCCACATTCCGTAGCTCCTGCATTACAGTCATGGACAAAAATTTTGAGAATGAGACAAATATTAATTTTTCCAAAGTCTACTGCTTCATTTTTTCTAATGGCAATTTGCATATACTCCTGAATGTCAGAGTGATCAGCTTAACAGCAATTACTGTACTTGCAAAGTCAATATTTGCCCAGAAAATGAACTTTAACCCCCAAAACACATTTCAACATCATTGCAGTCCTGCCTTAAAAGGAGCAGCTAACATTGTTTTAGTGATTGATCCATTAACACAGGTGTGGGTGTTGATTAGGACAGGGCTGGCGATCAATCAGTCATGATTAAGTAAGAATGACATCACTGGACACTTGAAAAGGAGGCTGGTGCTTGGTATCATTGTTTCTCTTCAGTTAACCATGGTTATCTCTAAAGAAACACGTGCAGCCATCACTGCACTGCACAAAAATGGCCTAACAGAGAAGAGTATCACAGCTACAAAGATTGCACCTCAGTCAACAATCTATCGCATCATCAAGAACTTCAAGGAGAGAGCTTCCATTGTTGTCAAAAAGGCTCCAGGGCGCCCAAGAAAGACCAGCAAGTGCCAGGACCATATCTTAAAACTGTTTCACTGCAGAATCGGACTACCAGCAGTGCCGAGCTTGCTCAGGAATGGCAGCAGGCTGGTGTGAGTGCTTCTGCACGCACTGTGAGGCGGAGACTCTTCGAGCAAGGCCTGGTTTCAAGGAGGGCAGCAAAGAAGCCACTTATCTCCAGAAAAAACATCACGGACCGACTGATATTCTGCAAAAGGTACAGGGAGTGGACTGCTGAGGACTGGGGCAAAGTCATTTTCTCTGATGAATCCCCTTTTCGATTGTTTGGGACATCTGGAAAACAGCTTATTCAGAGAAGAAGAGGTGAGCTCTACCACCAGTCTTGTCTAATGCCAACTGTAAAGCATCCTGAAACCATTCATGTATGGGGTTGCTTCTCAGCCAAGGGAATTGGCTCACTCACAGTCTTGCCTAAAAACACAGCCATGAATAAAGAATGGTACAAGAATGTCCTCCAAGAGCAACTTCTCCCAACCGTCCAAGAGCAGTTTGGCGCCCAAAAATGCCTTTTCCAGCATAATGGAGCACCTTACCATAAAGCAAAGGTGATAACTAAATGGCTCATGGAACAAAACATAGAGATTTTGAGTCCATGGCCTGGAAACTCCCCAGATCTTAATCCCATTGAGAACTTGTGGTCAATCATCAAGAGACGGGTGGACAAACAAAAACCAACAAATTCTGGCAAAATGCAAGCATTGATTATGGAAGAATGGACTGCTATCAGTCAGGATTTGGTCCAGAAGTTGATTGAGAGCATGCCAGGGAGAATTGCAGAGGTCTTGAAGAAGAAGGGTCAACATTGCAAATATTGACATGCTGCATTAACTCATTCTAACTGTCAATATAACCTATTGGTACTCATAATATGATTGCAATTATATTTCTGTATGTGATATAAACATCAGACAAACACTGATAAAAACCAGAGGGCAGCAGATCATGTGAAAATATAATTTTGGTGTCATTCTCAAAATTTTTGGCCATGACTGTAAATTCTATTCAATCCATTGAAGCTGGAACATCTCCTGTAGTTTCCGTTTCTTGTTGAGGTCATATAGCCACTCTGGTCCTCTTCTCAAGGCCAAGTTGGTGGGGGTGGACATAGTAGCTTTCTAAGCCTGCTGTGCATGCCCCATCACTGGTCTGCTGGGTCTGTCTGTATACCTTCCTGGTTGTGGAGCCCTGGATGGTGTGTGAGAACACAAGTCCCCTGCAGCTCCCCCGGTTCTGCCAGGCCGAGTAGTGTCCCACTGCCGCCACCAATTGAGGAGAAACAGGGTCAGTGGGTGCTCTCATCCGCTGGCCCGGCTGTCTTTAGCAAGACTGCATGGACCAGGGCTCATACCACTCACTGAATGCCCGCTCTATCTCCCGGTGGGCAATACACTACACAGACAACACAGGGTTAAAGTAAAACAGTGTGGCAATACTTTATTGAACCACAACACACAATAGCAAACAGAACAATCTCAGCAATTACCCCAACATAGTGCACATGACAAGGTCTTACTTTTCCGTTGTCTCACCGGGATAATGGTAGATGTTATATCAGAGCTCCCAGGGTCGCTATTCCACCTGTGATATACACACAGAGAAGTGATATTGACAAGCGTAGGAAGATGACTGAACAGTCCATAGAGTCCGTACAAGGTCAAAAACCAGTTGACATGTCAGAGCTCCAAGGGTAGCTATTCCACCTGTGATACACACAAAGAGAAGAGGTAACGACAAGCATAGGGAGATGACCAAGAACTGTCCATAGAGTCCATACAAGGTCAAAAGCCAGTTGACATGATGTCAGAGCTCCAAGGGTCGCTATTCCACCTGTGATACACACACAGAGAAGAGGTAATGACAAGCGTAGGGAGATGACCAAGGACTGTCTATAGAGTCCATACAAGGTCCAAAGCCAGTTGACACGAGAGTCACCACCTGGCTTATTGGACCATCTCCATGGAATCAGGCGACCAGTAGGTCCCAAACTTGGCTTTCTCCAAACATATCCATGGTTCAGAGATGGTCACTGGATCAGATCTGTGTCCTTCCAACTGGAGCTTAAAACCCCTAGGTTGTTTCCTATAGAATTATAGATCTGTGTCACTCGCGATGGTGCCATGATGAATTGGCTGCAGTTCTTTCTCTTGTCTGTTGGGTGGCTTGCAGAATGTCTGGCTGGTAGCTCTGTGTTACTTCAGTCCCCATGATGTGACCTCTGAGTCTTTTTATACCCAAGACATGTAAGCTATTTTTAGAATTACCCAGGGTCCTTCAGTCCAACATCAAGATAAAGTAAACAATGGTGATGGGATCAAGAAGCACTATTAGCATAGCAGCACACATCAATAAACAAAGCTTAACACTAGTGTAGAGCATTCTGATACTGCAAGTATCAGGTATCAGCTGATATTCGCGGTATCAGAATTCCGATACTGAGTTCCGATACTATTGCAATATTGGATACCAGAATCGTAAGTTCCTATAATGCAATCAGCCAGTTTCATTTAATTCAGCCAATGAGGAAACATTAGAAGTGTGGGCACATCCTGTTCTGCATGTTAGGCATGTAACTACTGGCATGGCTGTGATTGGCTGCTGAAATGATGTCATGATGCACTATAAAAGTCGCCGCAGCCATTTTGGGTTCACTCTGCTGTGAATTCAGTTAGGCACAGGATGCTGTGTTCTTCTGACTGAGGGCCAGTTTGAGATAGAGATTTGCTTCATTGTGCTTTACCCAGGCTAATTTAGCAACCACTGTGTGAGAACCTTGTTTTTGCCTTGCAGCGCTATTCACGGCTGTCTGCAAGGTCTCTGTGTGAGTGCAGCTCACTCTGTAGTCTGTTCTGCAGCCACAGCCGGTTGTAGTCAGCTCAGCGTGCGTCACTGCCTCATACTGTTCCATTGTCCTTTTTTCAATTAGTGCTGCCTGCTGCACATTTTGTCCTGATTTATCCTATTAGTGGGTTTCCATCCGTATTCTGCTAGATTGTGGAAAAACACTATATAAGAGTACATAGAGGAGCTTTTTTAGGCCTTACAGCACCGTTCACCGCTGTCTGCAAGGTCTCTGTGTGAGTGCAGCTCACTCTGTAGTCTGTTCTGCAGCCACAGCCGGTTGTAGTCAGCTCAGCGTGCTTCACTGCCTCATACTGTTCCATTGTCCTTTTTTCAATTAGTGCTGCCTGCTACACATTTTGTCCTGATTTATCCTATTAGTGGGTCTCCATCCGTATCCTGCTAGATTGTGGAAAAACACAATATAGGAGTACATAGAGGAGCTTTTTTGCCTTGCAGCGCCATTCACAGCTGTCTGCAAGGTCTCTGTGTGACTTCAGCTCATGCTGTAGTCTGTTCTGTAAAAAAAACAAAAAGTTAATTAAGTTCACCAAACACTCCACTTTACAGTTGTGTAGGCCACATTAGCTCATAATAAAGTCTAGTCCACACTTTATAAAATTTGTGTTTCTTATACCCGTTAGCAGCTGTTCAGGAATAAGCACACTTCGCCCTTAGTACTTTTCTGCCTATCTTTATGAGTCTACCAAGATGAAGAAGGCAGGGAGTAAGGCACATGGTCGTGGGCATGGAGGAGGAGCAGGGAGAGGACATGGGGATTCTGTGACTGCTGTGAACACTGGTGACTCATCATCTCCCAGTTTTAGCAGGGAACAGTCCTTCATGCGCAGCTTTGTAGGAGCTCTCCGTACCCACTGCTGCGGGACAAACAAATTGAAGCCGTTGTCAGATGGATGGCAGCTAACGCATTTACTTCAATTAGTGCCACATCTTCTCAGGCACAGAGCACTGAAGAGCACCCATCTGTCTCTTCACCACCTGCCAAATTGCCCAGGCAGTCAGAGAGCCCAGGAGAGGAGCCATCTCTACTTCTGTTCCCTGAATCTCTTGGCTTGGAAGGAGGGGGCCAGCCAAGCAGTATTCTAGAATCTGAAGAGGTAGTATGCAGTGATGCGCAACAGCTTTGTCTCTTTGAATCTGAAGAGGCGGGTGGGCCAGTGCCTACGGTCAGCACACCTCAGTACACATCTGATGATGAGGCTTAGGTGCCACTTACTGGTTCATACTGCGCTGCCGAGACTACCCAGGAGAAGCAGTTGTTAGAAGAGGGTAGTGTAGATGATGAAGTCCTTGACCCATCATGGCGTGAGGTACAGGAAGGTGGTGGAAGCATTTTATTAGCATTTCGTCCCTTTGCGACTCTGCCAGGTTGTATCTTTCTAACTGTCTGCTTATTCCTCAATTGGTCAGATGCCACACTTGAATCATCAATAGAGGTTAATGATGAGATGGAGCCGGATCGGGACTGGGGTGGAGGACGTATCCTTTTATTATTATTTCTCCACCGATACACTTTGTTGTCCTGATAATCAGAATTATCCCTTTGTAGTTTTTTAGTTTTACTGCACCTATCTCCTGTTCCCACCTAGAGAAATCTTTATCTAGATCTGCATTCAATTTCTCTAGGGCCTCTGGTGTCAAGTCATCCTTAATTGAGATTGAAGATTATCAATATCCTTTTCAATCTCCCCTAATTTTGTCTCGTCCAACCCCATCAATAATTCAATGAAACCCCTAGAGCATTTGGTAGCCAGATCCCACCATTTTCACCTAAAGGGAACCTGTCACCCCGTTTTTTGAGATTGAGCTATAAATACTGTTAAATAGGGCCTGCGCTGTGTGTTCCTATAGTGTATGTAGTGTACCCCGATTCCCCACCTATGCTGAGAAATAACTTACCAAAGTCGCCGTTTTCGCCTGTCAATCAGGCTGGTCAGGTCGGGAGGGCGTGGTGACATCGCTGGTTCTTCCTCAGCTTTACGTTGGTGGCGTAGTGGCGTAGTGGTGAACAAGCAGCGCGCGATCTGCGCTGTCATCCCTTTCGTCGGTGGGGGCGGCCATCTTCCTGGGGCCGCGCGTGCGCAGATCGAGTGCTCTGCTGCACGGGGCTTCAGGAAAATGGCCGCGGGATGCCGCGCGTGCGCAGAAGAGATCGCGGCGGCCATTTTCCCAAAGCCGAGTTTGCATCTCGGCTTTGGGAAAATGGCCGCCGCGATCTCTAATGCGCACTGTAAATGAAGTTATTTCTCAGCATAGGTGGGGAATCGGGGTACACTACATACACTATAGGAACACACAGCGCAGGCCCTATTTAACAGTATTTATAGCTCAATCTCAAAAAACGGGGTGACAGGTTCCCTTTAAAGACCTCGTCATCCACTGTAAATGAAGGAAATATCTGGACCCGCAGGCCTCTAGGGATTAAGTTACGAGCCAAATATTGTCCTAGAGAGGCCCTGTTCCACCACAACTTCGTCCTCCTGTACAGGAGTGACTTCAATCTAGTAATCCTCTCCCCAGAGTGTCCTCTGTCGGAAGTTAAAATGCCATCGATATCCTCCTTAAACACCTCCTGTAGCCGGGATAACCAAGTTTGGTCCCGGGTCCGAAAATCCATTTTGGAGCTAGATGCTGTGAACAACACAGAAAAATTAGAATCCACACAAAACTCACAAAATTTATCATAAACTTGTGGCCGAGAGAAAATTATTATATCTCTCCCAATATTTTTGCCCAAATCTCTGGGACAACATAGGATACTCCCCAAAATATATAGTACAAAAGAACGGAGTATATAGATCCCAATGTACATATTTAAAAAATATACGTTTTTATTAGTCAATAATGTTATGAAAAAATTACATCAGTAATACAAATACATATATCACAGGATAAAGTGAGGAGGAAACAGATGGTGGCTGCGAAACAGGAGAGAAATTTATTACATCCCTGGGGCTGCTGATACAAGGTCAATAATACGCATAACTTGTGACGTCACCTGGCGGATTTCCGCTCTATGTGTGTGCTGCCCTGACGACCGCCGGGTACAATGGAGCCTGATCTTGGGCGTGTGTGCGCCGATGCACCTGATTACATTTCCGGTATGTGCCCTATTTTATCTCTTGTGAGAGCGATCAACAAACAAACCCCTTTTGAAAAATCAGACCGTGAAACGTGCGTCAGGGGGGCTGCGTGTGGAACTAGGAGAGACATCCATACACGATGGGTAAGTTGCTTGGCATTTATATATGGTAACATTTAGGGTATGTGCACACGTCAGGTTTTTTTACTGACAAAATCCTGAGAATTCTGCCAGAAATCCGCGTCTTTTTTCGGGCGGATTTCTCGTGGAATTTGCGCGTTTTTTGCGGAATTTTTGCGTTTTTTTTTTTCCGGAATGTCCTTTTTGATATGGAATCCGCAAAAAATCCGCAAAAAAAATGAGCATGTCCGTTCTTTTTGCGGAATGCGTTTTTTTTGCGGAAAAAAAACGCTAACATATGCACAAAAAATGCAGAATGCATTCTAAAAGATAGGATGCATAATGTTAGCGTTTTTTTTACCGGATTTATAGCGTTTTTATAGCGAAATTCCGCAAAAAAAACGCAAAAAATCCGGACGTGTGCGCATACCCTTAATCTGTTTTCTCTTGCACTGTGGCACTTTAAATGATTAAACTATGGGGGACTGTGACATTTGTCATATGAGTCCTCATATTATTGACCTTGTATCAGCAGCCCCAGGGATGTAATAAATTTCTCTCCTGTTTCGCAGCCACCATCTGTTTCCTCCTCACTTTATCCTGTGATATATGTATTTGTATTACTGATGTAATTTTTTCATAACATTATTGACTAATAAAAACGCATATTTTTTAAATATGTACATTGGGATCTATATACTCCATTCTTTTGTTCTATACCTTCTGTAACTTGATGGCATTGGCAGTCTCACAATATATAACGTGCCCAGCCGCTTTTATTTCAGCAGGCAAGCCGTCCCTGCCCTGCACAAGCATGTGGAGGGAAACATTAAACATGCGCTACTAAACGCCATCAGTAGCAAGGTCCACCTCATCACCGATGCATGGACCAGTCACCATGGACAGGGATGATAAGTTAGCCTCACTGCCCATTGGGTCAATGTTGTGGAGCCGGGTACAGTTCTTGCGAGTGGCGCTGTACGTGTTCTGCCAACTCTAAGGATTGCAGGAAACCAGTCTGTACACATTGACTCCTCTTCATACTCCAGTTCCTCTGAATCATCACTGCAGGAGCCGTCACAGTCCACCTCCACATGGACCCGTGAATGCTTACCTGTTACGACCGATATGAGCACAGCCATGGCCAAATGTCAACAAGCTGTATGGAAATTAATTTCTTTGGAGAATCGAAGCCACACAGCGCAGGAACTCTGGAATGCAATCAAGCAGGAGAGCGACGTGTGGTTTGTGCCAGCGAATCTCCAGCCAGGCATGGTAGTGTGTGACAATGGCTGAAATCAGGTGGCAGCTCTGGGCCTAGGCAACCTCACTCATATCCCATGTCTGGTACATGTGCTCAACTTGGTCGTGCAGAGTTTTTTGAGGGACTGTCCGGATCTTGATGCACTGCTGCACAAGGTCCGCCTAGAGTGTGCTCACTTGCGGCGTTCCAGCATGGCAAGATCGCACATTGCAGCTCTGCAGCACCGATTCTGCCTTCCAGAACATCGCATCATATGTGACCTACCCACCAGGTGGAATTCAACGTTACATATGTTGGAGCGGTTGTGTAAGCAGCAGCCAGCAGTAATGGAGTACCAGCTGCATCAGGCACAAAAAAGTCGCACTGTGCACCGTTCAGACTTCAGAACCACTGAGTGGGCCACTATGAAGGACATCTGCCAGGTTTTGCGTGCCTTCGGTGATTCCACGCGGATGGTGAGTGCAGATGATGCACTAGTCAGCATGACTATCCCCCTCATCTGCCTGCTTGAAAGAACACTGCAAGCGCTAAGGGAGGAGGTTGTGGAAGAGGTGGAGGATGAGGAGTCACAAATGCCATCTGCTTCTGGACAGTGTGCGCAATGTGGTTCCTCACAAAGGCCTAGGCAGGGGACATTTAGTGAGGAGGATGAGGAGGAGTCAATGGAGGAGGAAGACATCTGTCCAGAGGAGGGAGTTACACAATGCTCTAGTAGTCAGTATGTAGAGCAAGGGTGGGGTGAGGCAGAGCAGGCAGAGATCATGCCTCAAGCAGGGGACAGCATTTCTTGGTCAGTTGGCAGTCTGCAGCACATGGTTGATTTCATGCTGCAGTGCCTGAGAAATGACCACCGCATCGCCCACATTCTCAACACGGCTGATTATTGGGTGTACACCCTCCTTGATCCTCGCTACCAGAACAACTAACAAAGCCTCATAACACCGTTGAATCGGGAGCGTAAAATGCGGTAGAACCAAGACACACTGGTGCATTCCATCATCTTCTCCAGTCCAACTGAGAGCAGTGCTGCTAGTTCTTTACAAAGCAGCTCAGTGCGTCGAGGCAGTGGAGGATGCTCTGCACAAAGAGGGAACAGAAGCAGTGCCTCAGCACAAGGCAAGACAAGTTAGGCCCAAATGTGGCAAACTATTGTGTTCCCGCCACAAATGTCTACACCATCACAGACGGCTCCAGTCAGCAGGATGCAACTTTTCCGTCAGATGGTGACAGACATGTCTTGCCCTCTCAGTGTACTCCCACACGGCTCTTCCCCCTTCAAGTGTTGGGTCTCTAAGCTGGATACATAACAAGAGCTTAGCCAGTATGCATTGGAGGTGCTGGCTTGCCCTGCTGCTAGTGTATTATCGTAACGCGTCTTTAGTGCCGCAGGTGGTGTACTAACAGACCGTCGCATGCGACTATCCTCCGATAACATTGACTAGATTACTTTTCTGAAAATGAACAAGGCCTGGATCTCGCAGGAATTTGCCACTCCTCTTTCAGATTAAATAATTGGTTGGCAACAGTGTCCAGGTCTCCTGTGGTGTTCATGTTTCTACCACCTGAACTGTAATCCCTGGACTCCAACACCACAAGTTGCTGCTCAGAAGTGCCGTCTGCACAGTCAACACATGCTCCAGTGTTATTGGGGTTCAGTAACCTCAGCTGATCCCCTGCTGTGTGTACGGCAATTTCTCATGCTCCGTCCACACTCACACTACTACAGATATTAAACTTGCTCCAATTAGGCCTCTGGCTACACTCTGTTTCTAGCATTGACCCTGGGTTCCAACACTGTAAGTTGCTGCTCAGAAGTGCCGTCTGCACATACAACACATGCTCCAGGGTTATTGGGCTTCAGTAACGTCAGCTGATCCAAAGCTGTGTGTCCGGCAATTTCACCTGCTCCGTCCACATTCACACTACTACAGATTTTAAAGGGTACCTGCCCCCCCCCAGGCGTTTGTAAGTAAAAGAGCCATCCTGTGCAGCACTAATGCTGCATTTGGACAAGGTGGTCTTTTTGTTATGCTCCTTGCACACGCTGAACTAAACACTTATAACATGTGCCCCCTCATACCGTGAAATGGTCCCAGAGGTGGGACTTTCCTTCCTAGTTAGACGTGGCACAGCCGTCATTCTTATCCCCTTGTCGCCGTGCGACGCCTCCTCAGCGTTGTTTGAATCTGTCCCGGAGCCTGCGCTTGCACAGTTAGCGCTGCCCGTCTTCTGACATCATTTGAAGTCGGGCTGACTGCGCCTGTGCGGCCGCGCTGCCCGAGATCCCGCCCCGCAGTGTCTTCTGATTTATTCACACTGCAGGGCTGGGATTCATGGGCATGTGCAGTGCATATCTTCGCCTCTCACTCATCTCCTTCCACCTTTGTTCAGACACATGCCATGGCGATTAGGGATCAGCTGACGCCGCACAGATCTCGGGCAACGCAGCCACACAGGCGCAGTCAGCCTGACAACAAGTGATGATGGGCAGCGCTAACTGCGCATGGCCAAGGGATAACATAACAGCGCAGGCTCTGGGACAGATTCAAACAATGCTGAGGAGGTGGCGCCCAGCACCAAGGGGGTAAGAATGACAGCTGTGCTGCGTCTCAGTCATTAAGAATAAAAGTCCCACCTCCGGGACGGTTTCACGGTGTGAGGGAGCACATTTTATAAGTGTTTACTTCAGCGTTTGCAAGGAGCATAACTAAAAGAGGCACCTTTTCCTTGTGCAGCATTAGTGCTGCACAAGGTGGCTCTTTTAGTTACAAACGCCTGGGGGGGTTAGAGGTTCCCTTTCAACTTGCTCCAATTAGGCCTCAGCCTACACTCTGTTTCTCCTGTAGTCCCTGGGCTCCAACACAACCAGTTGCTGCTCGAAAGTGCCGTCTGCACAGTCAACACATGCTCCAGTGTTTTGGGGTTCAGTAACGTCAGCTGATCCCCAACTGTGTGTGTGGCAATTTCTCCTGCTTTATTCACAAACTTTAAGCATAGAGAATACAGACTTCATGTCATGATTAAGGGAGCTTAGTCTCCAGAAACGCGTTGAGATTCTTACCCATATGGTTTGTGCTGAAGTCTGTATCCTCTATGCTTAAAGTTTGTGAATAAAGAAAACTCTTTTTTACGGATCCAGTGAAGCTGGACATTCTCTTCTTTTTTTGGACTTTATACGCCTGGACACAGCGGGTCTGTGCTCCTGAAGTTTGCTTTATGCATCACGGGTGAGCTGGCTTATATTTCTTCTTTCCAAATTTCTCCTGCTCCCTCCACATTGACACCACTACAGATTTTAAACTTGCTCCAATTAGGCCTCAGCCTACATTCTGTTTCTCCTGTAATCCCTGGGCTCCAACTCCGCCAGTTGCTGCTCAGAAGTGTCTTTGGCACGGGTACTCCCTCCTGCCCAGACTTTTTACAGCATGCAAGCTGTTTCCGGGTAGTGTCAAGGTCACTTTGCCTCCAATACGTTGTCCTGTCAGGTTGCTGTCGGGTTAGCCAACTCTATGGTGCCTGCAGTTTAGGTGCTTCCTATGTGGGCTGCGGGAACTGGTAATCAAGGCTGGTTCCATAGTGCCAATTGGACAAGCTCCCCCTGTAGTACTGTGGGTTTTCGGTAACTACGGCCGGCTCGCGGACTAGCAATTTTTTTTTTCCTGTGGACCTTCTGCTGCCTATCTGAGTTCCAGCACCATTAGCTAATTCTTTGGAAGACAATCTTGAATAGGTCCCCCTGGTTCCAGTACCATCAGCTGGTTCCAGGCAGAGCCTTTGGCTTAGGTGCCTCCTTCTGGGTATCTGAGTTCCATCAACGTCTGGTGGTCCTTGGTAATGCTCTCTGCCACGGGTACCTCCTGCTTAGTAACCAAGTTCCAGTACCGTCAGCTGGTCCTCGGTAGCTCCATTGGCTCTTGTACCTTCGGGTAGTCATCCATGTTCCAGTACCATCAGCTGGTTCTCGGCAGTTCCTCAGCCTTCTTGTACCTTCTGCTACATTTCCAAGTTCAAGCTTTTGGAAATGGTTTTTGCTCATCACTCTGGATCTCCCTGATGACGACCCTAAAGACGACAACCCTGAAGACCACCCCGAAGAAGACGACGACCCTGGAGACGACGACCACGGAGACGACAACCCTGGAGATGACGACCCTGAAGACCACCCCGATGAAGACGACGACCCTGGAGACGACGACCCTGGAGACAACCCTGGAGACAATGACCCTGAAGACCAAGAAGCAGAAGAACAAGAAGCTGCAGAACAAAAAGCAGAAGAACATTAAGCATAAGACTAAAAATCAGGGCAAAAGATATCTAAATTATAAGAAGAAGAAGATTAAGCAGTGTATGGGGGTGAGTCTGTTCCTCCTCGTGGTGCCCCTGGAAAAAAACCTGCTGCTGCAGGCCAAACTGAACGCGGACAAATCCTTTTGTAAATCTTTTGTGACAGACAGAACAGAAGGTGTAATCTTCAAACTTTTATAGATAACAACTACAGGAATGCCTGTCACAAATAAGAATATGATGAAGAAGAAGAAGATGAAGAAGAAGAAGATGTAGAGTATGAATAATAATAATAATTGAATAAAAAGAATATGAAGAATGTAAAAAAAAAAAGAATAATAGGAAGAAGGTGAAGAAGAAGATGAATAAGATGAAGGAGAAGTTGATGAAAAAGATGCTGCTGCTGAGGATGATGAAGAAGAAAGTGTGGGAGAAGTAAAAAAGAAGGTGAAGAGCATGGAAGTAGTGAAACATAAATATCTGACAAAATATAAAAAATCTTAACATAGTCAATATCTTTGTAACTCCGAACGTCTTAAAAAAAAAATTCCTGCTATTATATTTGATTGGGCTAAACCTCTATGCCTTTAATGCCTCCTCCACCTCCCCCAATACATCCTACATTATTCTTAGTTGTTTTCCTTCATGTAGAATTAACCTACAAGGAAACAAAGGGTTTATTTTAATTTTGATATTTTTGTCCCATTGACTTGCATTGGTATCGGTATCGGCAATATCCGATATTTTTTGGATATCGGCCGATCCAATCCGATACCAATATTTCCGAATATCGTAAGGTATCGCTCAACACTACTTAACACAACCTATGTGCAGTCACTATTACAAACTTACACAGTATGTTAGATAGTATATTAGTTGGCAAGTCTGTCTTCTTGACCCACTAGACATAAACACTAAAATTCACAAGCCAATATACAGATAAAAAGCCAGTTCTTTTGGTTTGCAAAAACATGGCTGTCTGGGAAATTAAGATACAATCTGGTTTCTTCACAAGTGGCCATTTAATATTTTTTATGCTAAATAGTGCTGTATATAATTAGAGTAACAGACAGTAAAAAAAGTTGTCCTCCGGCCTACTATGACCAAATGTGGAGCACGCAGATATATGAGGGCTGTCACGGAAATCCCAATGTTTGGTCTTCGGAGGCCGAGAACGTCTTTTCGACTCTTAAGCAAGCCTTCGCACAAGCACCGATACTTCATCGCCCAGACACTAATAGGCCATTCATTCTCGAGGTGGATGCCTCCTCCACAGGGGCCAGGGCTGTGCTCTTCCAGAGGTCATCATCTGGTCGTTTGATCACTTGCAGATTCTGCTCTAAGGTATTTTCTACTTCGGAACGCAACTATTCCATCAGATGAAAAAATGAATGACACGCACTCTGTTGGGATATTAGGTGCAGGCTGAACCTGAAAAGAGTCCAGATAACATGACAGGAAAAGAGTAACAGCCGCACTCAAAAAGGTTCTTTGCTTTTGCAAAATAGTGCTCAAATTTATTTACAGTATACCACAAAAAAAGATAAGTAACACAAGAATGCGTTAACATTTCGACCCTGATTCGGGTCTTCATCAAACCTCACTTATGCAATAGAGAAGAACGGCAAACAAGTTAGCATTGGAGGGCCTGGTACATCCCTTCATAATTTTCACCAATCACAATTATATTCAGTCGGCCCAAAGACTCAACCCTAGGCAAGCTCGGTGGTCCCTGTTCTTCGCCTGCTTTGCTTTTGAGCTTCACTTCCAACCAGGCAAGAAGAACTTTAAGGTTGATGCACTGTCAAGGTCCTTCCAGTTGGCTGATTTTGAAGAGGAACCATCCCACATTATTGATCTCTACAAAATCATCTCAGTGGCTCCTCGGAAGGTTGCTACCTTAAAGCCGGGTAAGACATTAGTCTCTGAGAAAGACAATGAGAGGGTGTTGCACTGGGGACACTCTTCTAAAATTGCCAGTCATGCTGGAACTAAGAAGATGTATTTTCTTATCTCTCGACACCACAGGTGGCCATCCTTGCGCCAGGATGTCAAAGAATTTTCAGCTTTCTGACCTTCCTGCGCCCGAAATAAGATTCCGAGACAACTACCCTCTGGGATCCTGCATCCTCTTCCCATGCCGTCAATTCCCTGGTGGCATATTGCCATGGATTTTGTCACTGATCTTCCTTGCTCCAAGGGTTGCACAACTATCCTGGTGGTTGTGGATCGGTTTTCTAAGATGGCCCACTTTGTCCAGCTGCCTGGTTTGCCTTCAGCTCCTGAGTTGGCAAGAATTTTTATTTATCACATTTTCAAATTATATGGTTTCCCGCAACACATCATGTCAGATAGGGGAGTCCAATTCACCTCTCGGATTTGGAGAGCTCTCTGAAAACTTTTGAACGTGACTTTAGATTTCTCTTCAGCCTATCATCGCCAGTCCAACGGTCAGGTGGAGCAGATTAATCAGGTCTTGACCTCGTATCTCCGACATTTTTCTAATGCCCACCAGGATGATTAGCTTGACCTCCTCCCTTGGGTCAAGTTTGCCTTTAACAATCACTCCGTTGAGTCTTCTACCAAGTCCCCATTCTTCATCGTCTCTGGACAACATGCCAACCTGCCTCTTTTGGTTTCTCCTGGTTCAGGTGTGCTGGATGCTGACTCCCTGTCCTTGGACTTCTGTAATATTTGGGAGGAGACCAAGGATGCGCTTAAGAGGTCTTGCATCAGGATGAAGAAGCATGCTGACAAAAGGCATTTGGATGCTCCTCCTTATCAACCCAGTGATAAGGTCTGGCTTTCATCCAAGTATATCCATCTTAACCCCTTCATGACCCAGCCTATTTTGACCTTAAAGACCTTGCCTTTTTTTGCAATTCTGACCAGTGTCCCTTTATGAGGTAATAACTCAGGAACGCTTCAACGGATCCTAGCGGTTCTGAGATTGCTTTTTCATGACATATTGGGCTTCATGTTAGTCGTAAATTTAGGTCAATAAATTCTGTGTTTATTTGTGATAAAAATGGAAATTTGGCGAAAATTTTGAAAATTTCGCAATTTTCACATTTTGAATTTGTATTCTGTTAAACCAGAGAGTTATGTGACACAAAATAGTTAATAAATAACATTTCCCACACGTCTACCTTACATCAGCACAATTTTGGAAACAAAATTTTTTTTTGCTAGGAAGTTATAAGGGTTAAAATTTGACCAGCGATTTCTCATTTTTACAACGAAATTTACAAAACCATTTTTTTTAGGGACCACCTCACATTTGAAGTCAGTTTGAGGGGTCTATATGGCTGAAAATACCCAAATGTGACAAAATTCTAAAAACTGCACCCCTCAAGGTGCACAAAACCACATTCAAGAAGTTTATTAACCCTTCAGGTGCTTCACAGCAGCAGAAGCAACATGGAAGGAAAAAATGAACATTTAACTTTTTAGTCACAAAAATGATTTTTCAGCAACAATTTTTTTATTTTCCCAATGGTAAAAGGAGAAACTGAACAACGAAAGTTGTTGTCCAATTTGTCCTGAGTACGCTAATACCTCATATGTGGGGGTAAACCACTGTTTGGGCGCACGGCAGGGCTTTGAAGGGAAGGAGCGCCATTTGACTTTTTGAATGAAAAATTGGCTGCACTCTTTAGCGGACACCATGTCACGTTTGGAGAGCCCCCGTGTGCCTAAAAATTGGAGCTCCCCACAAGTGACCCCATTTTGGAAACTAGACGCCCCAAGGAACTTATCTAGATGCATAGTGAGCCCTTTAAACCCCCAGGTGCTTCACAAATTGATCCGTAAAAATGAAAAAGTACTTTTTTTTCACAAAAAAATTCTTTTAGCCTCAATTTTTTCATTTTCACATGGACAACAGGATAAAATGGATCCTAAAATTTGTTGGGCAATTTCTCCTGAGTACATCGATACCTCACATGTGGGGGTAAACCACTTTTTGGGCACATGGTAAGGCTCGGAAGGGAAGGAGCGCCATTTGATTTTTTGAATGAAAAATTATCTCGATCGTTAGCGGTCACCATGTCGCGTTTGGAGAGACCCTGTGTGCTTAAACATTGGAGCTCCCCCACAAGTGACCCCATTTTGGAAACTGGACCTCCCAAGGAACTTATCTAGATGCCTAGTGAGCACTTTAAACCCTCAGGTGCTTCACAAATTGATCCGTAAAAATGAAAAAGTACTTTTTTTGTCGCGTTTGGAGAGCCCCTGTGTGCCTAAACATTGGAGATCCCCCACAAATGACCCCATTTTGGAAACTAGACCCCCAAAGGAACTAATCTAGATGTGTGGTGAGCACTTTGAACCCTCAAGTGCTTCACAGAAGTTTATAACGCAGAGCCATGAAAAAAAAAAAAAAATTTCTTTTCTCAAAAATGATTTTTTAGCCCGCAATTTTTTTATTTTCCCAAGGGTAACAGGAGAAATTTGACCCCAAAAGTTGTTGTCCAGTTTCTCCTGAGTACGCTGATACCCCATATGTGGGGGTAAACCACTGTTTAGGCACATGCTGGGGCTCGGAAGTGAAGTAGTGACGTTTTGAAATGCAGACTTTGATGGAATGCTCTGCGGGCGTCACGTTGCGTTTGCAGAGCCCCTGATGTGGCTAAACAGTAGAAACCCCCCACAAGTGACCCCATTTTGGAAACTAGACCCCGAAAGGAACTTATCTAGATGTGAGGTGAGCACTTTGAACCCCCAAGTGCTTCACAGAAGTTCATAACACAGAGCAGTGAAAATAATAAATACGTTTTCTTTCCTCAAAAATAATTTTTTAGCCCAGAATTTTTTAATTTTCCCAAGGGTAACAGGAGAATTTTTACCCCAATATTTGTTGTCCAGTTTCTCCTGAGTACGGTGATATGCCATATGTGGGGGTAAACTACTATTTGGGCACTTGCCGGGGCTCGGAAGTGAAGTAGTGACGTTTTGAAATACAGACTTTGATGGAATGGTCTGCGTTGCGTTTGCAGAGCCCCTGATGTGACTAAACAGTAGAAACCCCCCACAAGTGACCCCATTTCGGAAACTAGACCCCGAGATGAAATTATCTAGATATGTGGTGAGCACTTTCAACCCCCAAGTGCTTCACAGAAGTTTATAATGCAGAGCCGTGAAAATAATAAATACGTTTTCTTTCCTCAAAAATAATTTTTTAGCCCAGAATTTTTTATTTTCCCAAGGGTTACAGGAGAAATTGGACCACAAAAGTTGTTGTCCAGTTTCTCCTGAGTAAGCTGATACCCCATGTGTGGGGGTAAACCACTGTTTGGGCACACGTGGGGGCTCAGAAGGGAAGTAGTGACTTTTGAAATGCAGACGTTGATGGAATGGTCTGCGGGCGTCACGTTGCGTTTGCAGAGCCCCTGGTGTGCCTAAACAGTAGAAACCCCCCACAAGTGACCCCATTTTGGAAACTAGACCCCCAAAGGAACTGATATAGATATGTGGTGAGCATTTTCAACCCCCAAGTGCTTTACAAAAGTTTATAACGCAGAGCCGTGAAAATAATAAATACGTTTTCTTTCCTCAAAAATAATTTTTAGCCCAGAATTTTTTATTTTCCCAAGGGTTACAGGAGAAATTGGACCCCAAAGTTGTTGTCCAGTTTCTCCTGAGTACGCTGATACCCCATGTGTGGGGGTAAACCACTGTTTGGGCACACGTCGGGGCTCAGAAGGGAAGTAGTGACTTTTGAAATGCAGACTTTGATGGAATGCTCTGTGGGCGTCACGTTGCGTTTGCAGAGCCCCTGATGTGGCTAAACAGTAGAAACCCCCCACAAGTGACCCCATTTTGGAAACTAGACCCCCCAAGGAACTTATCTACATATGTGGTGAGCACTTTGAACCCCCAAGTGCTTCACAGACGTTTACAACGCAGAGCCGTGAAAATAAAAAAATCATTTTTCTTTCCTCAAAAATGATGTTTTAGCAAGCAATTTTTTATTTTCTCAAGGGTAACAGGAGAAACTGGACCCCAGTAATTGTTGCGCAGTTTGTCCTGAGTATGCTGGTACCCCATATGTGGGGGTAAACCACTGTTTGGGTACACGTCGGGGCTCGGAAGTGAGGGAGCACCATTTGACTTTTTGAATACAAGATTGGCTGGAATCAATGGTGGCGCCATGTTGCGTTTGGAGACCCCCTGATGTGCCTAAACAGTGGAAACCCCTCAATTCTAACTCCAACACTAACCCCAACACACCCCTAACCCTAATCCCAACTGTAGCCGTAACCCTAATCACAACCCTAACCCCAACACACCCCTAACCACAACCCTAACCCCAACACACCCCTAACCCTAACCACAACCCTAATTCCAACCCAACCCTAACCCTAAGGCTATGTGCCAACGTTGCGGATTCGTATGAGATTTTTCAGCACCATTTTTGAAAAATCCGCGGGTAAAAGGCACTGCGTTTTACCTGCGGATTTACCGCGGATTGCCAGTGTTTTTTGTGCAGATTTCACCTGCGGATTCCTATTGAGGAACAGGTGTAAAACGCTGCGGAATCCGCACAAAGAATTGACATGCTGCGGAAAATACAACGCAGCGTTCCCGCGTGGTATTTTCCGCACCATGGGCACAGCGGATTTGGTTTTCCATATGTTTACATGGTACTGTAAACCTGATGGAACACTGCTGAGGATCCGCAGCCAAATCCGCACCGTGTGCACATAGCCTAATTCTAAAGGTATGTGCACACACTGCGAAAAACGCTGCGGATCCGCAGCAGTTTCCCATGAGTTTACAGTTCAATGTAAACCTATGGGAAACAAAAATCGCTGTACACATGCTGCAGAAAAACTGCACGGAAACGCAGCGGTTTACATTCCGCAGCATGTCACTTCTTTGTGCGGATTCTGCAGCGGTTTTACAACTGCTCCAATAGAAAATCGCAGTTGTAAAACCGCAGTGAAATGCGCAGAAAAACCGCGGTAAATCCACAGCGGTTTAGCACTGCGGATTTATCAAATCCTCTGCGGAAAAATCCGCAGAGGAACAGAATACGTGTGCACATACCGAAACCCTAACCCTAACCCTACCCCTACCCCTACCCCTACCCCTAACCCTACCCCTAACCCTACCCCTAACCCTAACCCTAACCCTAGTTCTTACCCCAACCTTAGTGAAAAAAAAATAAATTCTTGGGGGTGACAAAGGGGGGGGGGGGGTCATTTACTATTTTTTTTATTTTGATCACTGAGATAGGTTATATCTCAGTGATCAAAATTCACTCTGGAACGAATCTGCCAGCCGGCAGATTCGGCGGGCGCACTGCACATGCGCCCGCCATTTTGGAAGTTGGCGGCGCCCATGAAAGAAGACGGCCGGAACCCGGGAGGCTAGGTAAGTATAAGGGGGGGAGATCAGGGCACGGGGGGGGGGGCGTCGGAGCACGGGAGGGGTGGATCGGAGCATGGGGGGGTGGATCGGAACATGGGGGGGTGGATTGGAGCACGGAGTGGGGGATCGCTGTGCGGGGGGTGGATCGGAGCACGGGGGATCGCTGTGCGGGGGGAGGATCGGAGTGCGGGGGGGTTTGATTGGAGCACGGGGGGTGTGATTGGAGCACGGGGGGAGCGGACAGGAGGACGGGGGAGCGGAGCACAGGACGGAGGGGAGCGGACCACAGATCGGGGGGCTGGAGGGGGCGATCGGTGGGGTGGGGTGGGTGCACATAAGTGTTTCCAGCCATGGCCGATGATATTGCAGCATCGGCCATGGCTGGATTGTAATATTTCACCAGTTTTTTAGGTGAAATATTACAAATCGCTCTGATTGGCAGTTTCACTTTCAACAGCCAATCAGAGCGATCGTAGCCACGGGGGGGGGGGTGAAGCCACCCCCCTGGGCTAAACTACCACTCCCCCTGTCCCTGCAGGCCGGGTGAAATGGGAGTTAACCCTTTCACCCGATCTGCAGGGACGCGATCTTTCCATGACGCATATGCTGCGTCATGGGTCGGAATGGCACCGACTTTCATGACGCAGCGTATGCGTCAAAGGTCGGGAAGGGGTTAAGATTCCCTCCTATAAATTGGGTCCTCGCTACAGTAGTCCCTTTGAGATCTTGGCTCGACTCAATGACGTAGAATACAAGTTGAGGTTGCCTGCCTCGCTCCGTATCTCCAACTCATTCCATGTGTCTCTCCTTAAAATTGTGGTCCTTAACTGCCATCATTCTTCTGTTGGTTCTTGTCAGCCACCTGTTAGTACAGATAACATTTTTGAAGTAAGAGATATACTAGCCAGGAGAAAGGTTATGGGGAGAACCTTCTTCTTGATTGACTGGAAAGGGTATGGGCCTGAGAGGTCATGGTAACCACGGGAGAACATCAACGCTCCTCGTATCTTGAGGAGATTTCTTCCCAGCCTTAAGAAAGGGGAATGTAAGGGAGGGGGTACTATTATGGCGCATTGTGATACTCATCTAGCTTCCCGGGTACCTCACCGCGCGCCTCCTCCTCATCTGAGTCCTCAGCCGCGCTGGGAATCCCATTCTCCGTGCATGCGCGCTACGTGGCTGTGGGAGGTCACGCGCACTCCCGGCTTCTTTATGATGCCGGGTTGCACTAATCCGGAAGCGCTTTCCTGCCTGGGCAGTGGCCTCCGGGTATATCAGGTTGCTTCCTGCTAGAGGAAGTGCCTCCAGCTGCTGGATGTACTGCTGAAGAAGCTGTTCGTCCGCCATTATTAGCCAGACCCTGGCGATAGTATACTGTCAGGGTTGGCAGACTGCATTAATTATATAAATAATAAAGTGCAATAGCAACCCGGGGTCCACCGTGCAGAGATGGAAAACTGCTGCTAGTGGACAATGACGGAATGAAAACGAGCGACTACTTGTACACACTGGGTTAAATGCCACTCATTGTGAACAGGAAGCTGAGTTCCAAACTCTGTCACTCCACAGGTAGGAACAGTACAAATGAGTACTAAGTGCACTGTCCTGTTAAACCTCACAGGACAAGAACGTGATCTGAACTCTCACACAGAAACAAAACAGATGCTCTGCAACTGAGCAGCATCAATCCCACACAGAAACTAAATAGATGCTCTGCAACTGAGCTGAGTCAATTGCACACAAAAATGAAACAGATGCTGAGCATTATACCTTGACTAGGGTTGAGCTTGCTCTGAAACTCTACTGTGCTAACTGCACACATGTAGGTAACAGATGCCTCCACTGATGCTAGCTGCCTGTCCACATGTACAGTCCCAAAGCAAGACAGACATACAACACTTGCAGACAGAGTGGTAAAGCCTCAACTCACATAGCCACACATAAATGACACTAGCACGCTTGCATGCCCTGCTGAGAGCCTTTTAAATGTTAGGCTTCACCCCAAACACTCATGCCTAGCTGGTTGTGACTTCACTCGTGGGCCAATTCGGAGCTGCCACATCAGGGACATGCTCAGTAAGGTGATTTCTGGACTCAGACTCCAGAGTGTCAGGTCACTGCTGCCTATCGCTGGTAACTATAGACTTGGCTGGAGAGCCAGCAGTAACCAAGCGAACACCACGAGCCTGAGTAAGGCCCTGGGACTGACGTCTATGCTCAGCAGCACCTGCAGTGGCCGAACCTGCATGGGAGACCGCAGAGGCAGATAAGGCTTGGGATCTATCCTGTGCAGCGGGAGAATTCTGATATCTAACATCAGGGTCTTAGCAGCAATGCAACAATTGATGTATGAAATCAAGCATGTGTCTTAAATACTAGTAATGTAATAAAGTTTGAAAATAAAGTGCAAACTGCTGTGCTGCAAGTAAAATTATAAAAACATGCTCATAGCTTTAAGGAAAATCCTGCAAGGCAATCAGGTATTAATAAATATCAACTGAAAATAAAGTACCAAGTGCTAGGCTGTAAACTAGAAATGCATGCAGGCAAGTTCCTCTAGTGAAATCAATATACTGCAAAGCAATTGCATAAATTAATAGTGTACTTACACGACTGTGTGCCCGCATCTAGTACCGCAAATACCACCCTCACAGAGCCATTTTGCCAAAAGCTGTTTCTTTTCGAGTAACAGCTTCTTCCTGGCAGAGTGGCCTTTCAGCCCATGTCAATACAGTACTTGTTTCACTGTGGATACTGACACAATCTTATCAGCCTCCACCATCATCTTCACAAGGGATTTTGCTTTTGCCCTTGGGTTGATATGCACAGGTCGGACCAAAGCACATTCTTCTCTGGAACACAAAGCCCATCTCCTTCCTGAGCAGTATGATGGCTGGACATTCCCATCTAGTTTGTACTTGCATATAATTGTTTGCACAGATGAATGAGGCCTTCGGACCTTCAGGTATCTTGAAATTGTACCCAAGGATATGCTAGACATGTGCAAGTCAACAATTCTCTTCCTGATATATTGGCTGAGTTCTTGAGACTTTCTCATGATACTGCACAAAGAAGCAGTGTGTTTCAGGTGTGCATTAACATACATCCACATATGTGTTTCTAATTAATTCAGATGTTGCCAAAAAAAAACTATCAGAAGCTTCGAAACACATGACTTCATCATGTGGGCAGTCTAGAATTGTTTAAATTCATAGTAATGTTAGCATATGTAAACTTTTGACTTTGCAGTAAGTAATAAAAATGCTTTAAAACATTCTGCCCCTCTCATTATTCTGGCACTCGGCAAATATTTACAATTACGGTAATCCTAATTGACCTAGAAAGGGAGAGGTTTATTCTGATTTCATGTCAGATACTGAGAAAAACATGCATATGTGTCTTTTCATATAGTGTAGCTAAACTTCTGGTTTCAACTGTATATTCATATTTATTCTAAATATATATATATATATATATATATATACATATATATATATATATATATATATACATATATATATATATATATATATATTACATTTTAAGAATTGTAGAAAGCAAAATGGGCCAATGCAAAAATTTGGACACCCTGCATGTTTATTACCTAATAGCGCCCCCTTTTGAAAATATGACGGTTTGTAAATTATTTTGTAGCCAGCCGAGAGTCATTCATTTCTTGTTTTAGGGATATTCATCCATTCTTTCTTCCTTTCAATGATGTTCAGATCAGGGGACTGTGAGGGCCAATGTAAAAACTTCAGCTTGCACTTTTTTAGGTAATCTATTGTGAATTTTTACTTGCGTTTAGGATGATTATTCATTTGTAGAAGAAAAGAGATCCTCTTTTCAACTTCAGCTTTTTAACAGATGGTGTTATGGTTGCATCAAGAATTTGTTGAAATTTCAATTAATCCACTCTTCCCTCTTCTCTGGAAAACTCTTCTAGCTATGTGAGAACCATGGGTGGTCTTGCATGCACTGGTATTTTGAGGTCTAGCCACAGATTTTCAACAATGCTCAAATCAGGGGACTGTGAGGGCCACTGTAAAACATTCAGCTTGATCCTTTTGAGCTAGTCTATGGTGTATTTTCATGTGCGCTTAGGGCCATTATCCATTTGACGAAGCCATCCTCTTTACAACTTCAGTTTTTTTTACAGATGGTGTTATGTTTGCATCAAGTTTTTTTTTTTATCTCATTCAATCCATTTTGACTAGGGGTGTCCAAGTTTTACATGACACTGTGTATGCAATTAAAGGGGTTATTTAAATAACATTTTCCCTTACTGTAATTCAATATAAAAATCAGCTTCCCTGTACTCATCTTCCCCGGGTCCACCAGCGAAGCCCTACATCAGTTCTCGGTGTCTGGCATTGGCTGTAGCATTGACATCACATCGACAGGCAATTGGTGAGCTCAGCCACTGTGAACACGGCATTCTATGCACATGGAATGCCTTTCTAAAGACATTGAGCTCAATAATCGACTGCTAAGCTGTCAAGGTAACAACAGAGCTGCAGCCAAAGCATGACAGCGGATATAGGAGATGAGAATTGCCTGTGAATGCGGTGAAGGCAATTACAAATCAGTCACATTTTTTTATATAGAAAACTGCAAGGGTAAAAATTTATCTGAAAGGGAACAGCTCCTTTCAACATTTCAAATATTAATATCTAATTGTGAAAACTAGCATACAGTGGGGGAAAAAGTATTTGTTCTCTTGCTGATTTTGTAAGTTTGCCCAAAATATCAAAAATAAAATCCAGAAAATCACATTCTATATATTATATAAATTTATTTGCATTTTGCAATGAGAAATAAATATTTGATCCCCTACCAACCATTAAGAGTTCTGGCTCCTACAGACCAGATAGATGCTCCTAATCAACTCATTTCCTGCATTAAAGACTGCTGTCTTACATAATAACTAGGGATGGGCGAACCCGAACTGTAATGTTCGGGACCGTACTGAACACATAGTGTTCGGTCACACAGTACAGAACACAGGTTTCCATGGAAAGCCCATGTTCCAGTTCAGGTCCAGTTCGAGCTGTAAAAAAAAGCAGAAAATTAATAATGAACATTATAATTATACTTACCTGTCCAGCGACGCGTCCTCCCGTCCCGGTGTTTCCAGGGCGCGCCTGCTTCCGGGGCTGCTCACTACCTTCTGCTGGTATTCACTGTACTTGGCAGTCTTTGGCTTTTTCTGGAGGTGTTCATGCGGTGACGTCACCACATGAGCACTGCCGGAAAAAGCTGAAGACTGCCAAGAGCTGTGAATGCTGTTGGCAGTCAATGAGCGGCCCCGAAAGCAGATGCGGCCGGGAGACAGTAGGACGGGAGGATGCGTCACTGAACAGGTAAGTATAATTATAATGTTTATTATTAATTTTCTGCTTTCTTTTTACAGTCCCCCTCACTATCCCAAACATCTAAAGTCCGAGTTCAGGGTTTGGACGCAAGTTTGTGTCATTTCCGGCCCCAAACTCGAACTTTACAAAAAACTCGGGCGAACCCGTCGATCCCGAACATCGGGGGTTCACCCATGGGCCATTACTAATACTGACCTTTATAAAAGACTCCTGTCCACAGACTCAATTAATCAGTCAGACTCTAATCTCTACAATATGGGCAAGACCAAAGAGCTTTCTAAGGATGTCAGGGACAAGATCATAGACCTGCACAAAGCTGGAATGGGCTACAAAATCATAAGTAAGACGTTGGGGAGAAGGAGACAACTGTTGGTGCAATAGTAAGAAAATGGAAGAAATAGAAAATGACTGTCAAATGACATCGATCTGGGGCACCATGCAAAATTTCGCCTCGTGGAGTATCTTTGCTCATGAGGAAGGTGAGAGATAAACCTAAAACTACACAGGGGAAATTTGTTAATGATCTCAAGGCAGCCGGGACCACCGTCACCAAGAAAACCATTGGTAACACATTACCCCTTTAAAGTTTTATAAGCCTGCAGTTGCCACAAGGTTCCCCTGCTCAAGAAGGCACATGTGCAGGCCCGTCGGAAGTTTGCCAATGAACACCAGGATGATTCTGTGAGTGATTGGGAGAAGGTGCTGTGGTCAGATGAGACAAAAATTGAGGTCTTTGGCATTAACACAATTTGCCGTGTTTGGAGGAAGAGAAATGATGCCTATGACCCAAAGAACACCATCCCCACTGCCAAGAATGGAGGTGGAAACATTATGTTTTGGGGGTGTTTCTCTGCTAAGTGCACAGGACCAGCTCACCATATCACTAGGAGAATGGATGGAGCCATATACAGTAAAATCCTGAGTGACAGCCTCCTTCCCTCCGCTAGGACATTAAAAATGGGTCGTGGCTGGGTCTTCCAGCAAGACAATGACTCAAATCATACAGTCAAGGCAACAAAGGAGTGGCTCAAAAAGAAGCACATTAAGGTCATGGAGTGACCTAGCCAGTCTCCAGACCTTAATCCCATAGAAAACTTATGGAGGGAGTTGAAGCTCTGAGTTGCCAAATGACAGCCTCAATATCTTAATGATTTAGAGATCACCTGCAAAGACATGTACACAAACCTCATCATCAACTACAAAAAACGTCTGACTGCTGTGAGGGATCAAATACTTATTTCTCACTGCAAAATACAAATAAATTTATATAATTTATACATTGTGATTTTCTGGGTTTTATGTTTGATATTCTATCTCTTAACCCCTTTACCCCCAAGGGCGGTTTGCACGTTAATCACCGGGCCAATTTTTACAATTCTGACCACTGTCCCTTTATGAGGTTATAACTCTGGAACGCTTCAACGGATCCCAGTGAATCTGACATTGTTTTCTCGTGACATATTGTACTTCATGACAATGGTAAAAATTCTTTGATAGTACCTGCGTTTACTTGTTAAAAAAACAGAAATTTGGCGAAAATTATGAAAATTTCGCAATTTTCCAACTTTGAATTTTTATGCAATTAAATCACAGAGATATGTCACACAAAATACTTAATAAGTAACATTTCCCACATGTCTACTTTACATCATCACAATTTTGGAACCAAAATTTTTTTTTTTTAGGGAGTTATAAGGGTGAAAAGTTGACCAGCAATTTCTCATTTCTACAACACCATTTTTTTTTAGGCACCACATCTCATTTGAAGTCATTTTGAGGGGTCTATATGATAGAAAATACCCAAGTGTGACACCATTCTAAAAACTACACCCCTCAAGGTGCTCAAAACCACATTCAAGAAGTTTATTAACCCTTCTGGTGCTTCACAGGAATTTTTTGAATGTTTAAATAAAAATGAACATTTAACTTTTTTTCACAAAAAATTTAATTCAGCTCCAATTTGTTTTATTTTACCAAGGGTAACAGGAGAAAATGGACCCAAACATTGTTGTACAATTTGTCCTGAGTACGCCAATACCCCACATGTGGGGGTAAACCACTGTTTTGGCGCATGGCACAGCTCGGAAGCGAAGGAGCGCCATTTGACTTTTCAATGCAAAATTGACTGGAATTGAGATGGGACGCCATGTTTCGCTTGGAGAGCCCCTGATGTGCCTAAACATTGAAACCCCCCACAAGTGACACCATTTTGGAAAGTAGACCCCCTAAGGAACTTATCTAGAGGTGTGGCGAGCACTTTGACCCACCAAGTGCTTCACAGAAGTTTATAATGTAGAACCGTAAAAATAAAAAATCATATTTTTTCACAAAAATTATCTTTTCGCCCCCAAATTTTTATTTTTTCAAGGGTAAGAGAAGAAATTGGACCTCAAAAGTTGTTGTACAATTTGTCCTGAGTACGCTGATACCCCATATGTGGGGGTAAACCACTGTTTGGGCGGATTGGAGAGCTCGGAAGGGAAGGAGCGCCGTTTGACTTTTCAATGCAAAATTGACAGGAATTGAGATGGGACGCCATGTTGCGTTTGGAGAGCCACTGATGTGCCTAAACATTGAAACCCCCCACAAGTGACACCATTTTGGAAAGTAGACCCCCTAAGAAACTTATCTAAAGGTGTGGTGAATACTTTGACCCACCAAGTGCTTCACAGAAGTTTATAATGCAGAATCGTAAAAATAAAAAATCATATTTTTTCACAAAAATTATCTTTTCGCCCCCAATTTTGTATTTTCCCGAGGGTAACAGGAGAAATTGGACCCCAAAATTTGTTGTCCAATTTGTCCTGAGTGCGCTGATACCCCATATGTGGGGGGGAACCACTGTTTGGGCGCATTGGAGGGCTCAGAAGGGAAGGAGCTCCATTTGGAATGCAGACTTTGATGGAATGGTCTCCATGTGTCACATTGCATTTGCAGAGCCCCTAATGTACCTAAACAGTAGAAACCCCCCACAAGTGACACCATTTTGGAAACTAGACCCCCTAAGGAACTCATCTAGATGTGTTGTGAGAGCTTTGAACCCCCAAGTGTTTCACTACAGTTTGTAACGCAGAGCCGTGAAAATTAAAAAAAAATCTTTCCCCCCAAAATTATTTTTTAGCCCCCAGTTTTGTATTTTCCCGAGGGTAAGAGCAAAAATTCGACCCCAAAAGTTATTTTCCAATTTGTCCTGAGTACGCTGATACCCCATATGTTGGGGGGAACCACCGTTTGGGCTCATGGGAGGGCTCGGAAGGGAAGGAGTGCCATTTGGAATGCAGACTTAGATGGAATGGTCTGCAGGCGTCACATTGCGTTTGCAGAACCCCTAATGTACCTAAACAGTAGAAACCCCCCACAAGTGACCCCATATTGGAAACTAGACCCCCCAGGGGACTTATCTAGATGTGTTGTGAGAACTTTGAACCCCCAAGTGTTTCACTACAGTTTATAACGCAGAGCCGTAAAAATAAAAAATCTTTTTTTTTTCCACAAAAATTATTTTTTAGCCCCCAGTTTTGTATTTTCCCAAGGGTAACAGGAGAAATTGGACCCCAACAGTTGTTGTCCTATTTGTCCTGAGTATGCTGATACCCCATATGTTGGGGTAAACCCCTGTTTGGGCACACGGGAGAGCTCGGAAGGGAAGAAGCACTGTTTTACTTTTTCAACGCAGAATTGGCTGGAATTGAGATCGGACGCCATGTCGCGTTTGGAGAGCCCCTGATGTGCCTAAACAGTGGAAACCCCCAAATTATAACTGAAACCCTAATCCAAACACACCCCTAACCCTAATTCCAACGGTAACCCTAACCACACCTCTAACCCTGACACACCCCTAACCCTAATCCCAACCCTATTCCCAACTGTAAATGTAATCTAAACCCTAACTGTAACTTTAGCTCCAACCCAAACTGTAGCCCTAGCCCTAACCCTAGCCCTAACCCTAGCCCTAACCCTAACCCTAGCCCTAACCCTAGCCCTAACCCTAACCCTAGCCCTAACCCAAGCCCTAACCCTAGCCCTAGCCCTAACCCTAGCCCTAACCCTAGCCCTAGCCCTAACCCTAGCCCTAGCCCTAACCCTAACCCTAACCCTAGCCCTAACCCTAACCCTAGCCCTAGCCCTAATGGGAAAATGGAAATAAATACATTTTTTTAATTTTTCCCTAACTAAGGGGGTGATGAAGGGGGATTTGATTTACTTTTATAGGGGGTTTTTTAGCGGATGTTTATGATTGGCAGCCGTCACACACTGAAAGACGCATTTATTGCAAAAAATATTTTTTGCATTACCACATTTTGAGAGCTATAATTTTTCCATATTTTGGTCCACAGAGTCATGTGAGGTCTTGTTTTTTGCGGGACGAGTTGACGTTTTTATTGGTAACATTTTCGGGCACGTGACTTTTTTGATCAGTTTTTATTCCGATTTTTGTGAGGCAGAATGACCAAAAACTAGCTATTCATGAATTTCTTTTGGGGGAGGCGTTTATACCGTTCCGCGTTTGGTAAAATTGATAAAGCAGTTTTATTCTTCGGGTCAGTACGATTACAGCGACACCTCATTTATATCATTTTTTTATGTTTTGGCGCTTTTATACGATAAAAACTATTTTATAGAAAAAATAATTATTTTTGCATCGCTTTATTCTCAGGACTATAACTTTTTTATTTTTTTGCTGATGATGCTGTATGACAGCTTGTTTTTTGCGGGACAAGATGACGCTTTCAGCGGTACCATGGTTATTTATATGTGTCTTTTTGATCGCGTGTTATTCCACTTTTTGTTCGGCGGTATGATAATAAAGCGTTGTTTTTTGCCTCGTTTTTTTTTTTTTTCCTTACGGTGTTTACTGAAGGGGTTAACTAGTGGGCCAGTTTTATAGGTCGGGCCGTTACGGATGCGGCGATACTAAATATATGTACTTTTATTGTTTTTTTTATTTATTTAGATAAAGAAATGTATTTATGGGAATAATATTTTTTTTTTCATTATTTAGGAATTTTTTTTTTTTTTTTTTTTACACATTTGGAAAAAAAAATTTTTTATTTTTTTATTTTGTCCCAGTGGGGACATCACAGATCGGTGATCTGACAGTGTGCACAGCACTCTGTCAGATCACCGATCTGACATGCAGCACTGCAGGCTTCACAGTGCCTGTTCTGAGCAGGCTCTGTGAAGCCACCTCCCTCCCTGCAGGACCCGGATCCGTGGCCATCTTGGATCCGGTTCTGGAGCAGGCAGGGAGGGAGGTAAGACCCTCGCAGCAACGCGATAACATCGCGTTGCTGCGGGGGGCTCAGGGAAGCCCGCAGGGAGCCCCCTCCCTGCGCGATGCTTCCCTGCACCGCCGGCACATCGCGATCATCTTTGATTGCGGTGTGCCAGGGGTTAATGTGCCGGGGGCGGTCCATGACCGCTCCTGGCACATAGTGCCGGATGTCAGCTGCGATAGGCAGCTGACACCCGGCCGCGATCGGCCGCGCTCCCCCCGTGAGCGCCGCCGATCGCGCTGGATGTACTATCCCGTCCGTGGTCGTAGGGGCCCACCCACCTCGACGGGATAGTACGTCCCATGTCAGAAAGGGGTTATTGTTAAAATTAACCTACCCTTAAAATTATAGACTGTTCATGTCTTTGTCAGTGGGCAAACTTACAAAATCAACAAGGGGTCATATACTTATTTCCTCCACTGTATTGGGAAATTTCTAACTAACCTACTTTATGGGAATGAGATTATATTATATGTAGATAATTGTTTTATGGTACGTCAATGCTAACACAAGCATTTCCGCTTAAAGGCTTCTAGTCCTGTAAAGACAAGCAAATAGTGGAAAAACTGGAACACTAATGGTATAAATGAACAGTGATTTAGTTTCCAGACATGTTCCGTTTTTATCTAATACTACAACTCCCATCTGACCTTGATTCTGGTATAAAGAACACAAATAATAGATAAGCAAAGTCAGGCAATAATGTTAAAGATTTAAAGTTTATGTTTGCTTCAAACTCTCAAATGTGGCTTTTGGGTGTTCCAACACTCTTATCTGTGCTGCACATCAAAGAGTAGCACATGAAAGTTAATCACTGTGTACTTTGGTTTAGTGCTGTTAAATAACTGTGTAATCAATTTGCTGTTTTTGTGAACTTCTAGTTGTTTCTGCTTTAATTAAACAGTGTTTCATAGATAGAAAAACACCATCTGCTATGATGAACTCAAAAGAATTAGTAATAATATGACACTCAAGCTTTTTATAATAACCATGATATTTTGAAGATAATCGCAATTTGCTAATGCACAGAGATTGTAACATGCCCTCAAGTAAAATAGAAAATACAGACAAAGTTTACAGTGACAGTTTAGTCTTTAAAGTGACCCTGTCATCTCAGATAATGTTATTTACCTGCAGATATAGGGTTAATCTGCAGGTGATTTGTGTTACAATACTTGAACAGCCACATTATTGAAAGTGTGGCCACCAGGAGAAAATGAATGTTATTCCTCTTGATAGCCACTGGATTTTAGTTATAGAGGGGATGACAGAGGGGATTAAGTCACTGCTCACAGTAGCTGAATGCATGCCCAGAGGTTGAATGAGAGCTAGTTCTTCACTTATATGCTTCAGAGCCAGCTGTCAAAGTGTCAGGCGTGATTACAGCTGCTCACAATGTAGTGAGCGATGGCAGTAGTTGCACTCCTGGCTTTCAGTAATGGGGAAGTGCACAGAGTCACTTCTCTCACTGCTCACTATACTGTGAGTGAAGGCTGTAATCCTGCCCAGCACTTTGATTGACAGCCGGCTATGCTGCATATCAGTGCAAAGTTGGTTTTCATTCAAATGGTTTGCTTATGAAGCAATGGCCGGGGGACCATCACGGTGCAGGAAGACTATTGTACACAAGATGAGGTGCAAACAACAAAGGGTAGATTTATTGGAAGGCAAGGAATGAAGTGGATGAGGGAAATGCAAACAGGGGTATGCAATGGCAAAAGATAATTTACAAGAGTTATATTCTTTAGCTTGTCCGTAAAATAGTATGGTGCTCCAACTGTTACAGACTCAATATATGTCACACAAGTAAATGCAAACAATAAACAAAGAATGATGCTACTCTACGTATAACCTCCCTGGCCTCTACTAAGCAGGCCTCATGGCTGCTGTGTTCTGACTATTGAAGCCTACACTAGGCCCTGACATGTGCCCAAAACAGGAACAAACGGTGATGTTGGGGACTCAGATCCAGTCCCGGGGGGCCCCTACAGTCTAGTACGGTGGTGCGCACTGCTTTCTGCCAGCTCCATGAAACGTGGTCTTCTCCTTGCTTCGGGGTCCTCGGCGTGATGGGCGAATACGGCCTGATTTTCCCACAGGATAATTTCTATTGCTTGCACACGCTCAGGGCCCAGATTCTTCACATCCGCTTCCACTCCACTCCTCCTCCTACCACAGGCTGAATAATCACTTCCAACCCATCAAAGTTGAGATGAGTCCCTAATGTAAGGTATAGTATAGTTTCTCGCTCGGGAGGCAGGATTACAGGTTCTTTACAAGGAGCCCTGATGACCCCTACCATCTGATAAGATGGCATACTCTTCTGCATCCCACAGACACGGATCTGTCGTTGTAGGGCTTCTTGAGTAGGCTTATGTGTAGTAGCCTTCTTCCAATATCCAGATCCCCGTTTGGTAAACATAATCTGATCGAGTTCACGTAGGATATTTATTCCCAGTACTACAGGCACATCTTTGATAGGCTCAGGGACTAGCAGGATCCCTTTTCTCCCCACTTCTTGCCCACAGATTCGAATATTCATCCACATGACCCCTGTGACTGGGATCGGTTGTTAGTTGGCAGCAAACAACCGGATCAATGTCTCTTTTTCTGGCTTGGCCAGGGCCTGGAAATGCAGCCTGAAATACGTTTCTGGCATTGTCGTCCCTTGTGACCCGGTATCTATCAGGCAATCCACTAGAACTCCCTCGAATTCAGCACGTAGGCTGGGACACCCAGCAATCATGTGTTCGTTATGATATGGAGCGGCCTCTCTCCTCGCCTCCCCCGCAGAGTGCCGCGCTACTGCAGGGGTTGGTAGTTTAACAGTGGCTTCTGCTAGCCTTGAGTATAGTTCTGACAGTCTCTGGCAAGGTGCCCCCATCCTCCACACTCCCAGCATTATATGTCTCCTCCTCGCTGGGGGCACCTCGAGCCTGTCCTTGTGCCTCCGATGCCTAATGGGAGGGGGCTTGCTCCCATTGATCCCGTATCGGTCGGGCCGAAGAATTGTTGCATGAGTATGGTGGGTCAGACTGTTGTAGTTCCCACACTCTTCGCTCCATCTGGGTCAGTTTCTCTTGCACGTTGGCTGCAAGTCATGCACCATCTGTACCAGCACCTCCTGATGGTTTGGGTCCCCTCTGGTATTGGCGCCCTGGACACGCATCACCCCAGACACATAGCTCTCTTCTTTACTTCGGGCCACTGTTTCCGCCAGGATTTGATGAAACGTAAGAGCCGGATCTGCCCGGACCCGTTCTGACAGTGCTCGCCTCAAGGATGTGCTGTGCAGTCCCAGAATGAATTGCTCCCGGAGTATCCGACCTTTAGAGCGCATGCCACCAATTCCATCCACCTCCTTTTTCTGCACCTCCGCTATCACTTCTTGCAGTGCTGTTGCATACTGAGAAATTCCTTCTTCCCGCTGCAGCCTAGAGAAAAATTTGGCGTGTTCGGCATTGGCAGCCTTGCTGTAGATCTCTTCCAGGAACTTCACTAGCTCCTCCAGGGTACTGCGGGTGAGTTCTGGTTGTATTCACACATTTCTACGGGCTTCTCCCTCTATGGCAGTTAAAGCAATGTCTGCTTCAAGGTCTGGGCTGATGTTATAAATCTTCAGGGTGCTTTGCATCTGGGACACCCAGTCGGAAAGTGGCATACTATTGCCGTCAAACTTTGGTAGCACACTAAATATGGTGCCCATAGGGACTGTTGTTGCAGGGGTTCAACCAATGCTCACAGCAACTCCATTAATATTAGCATTCCCGCCATTGATGTCAGCTGACTCCATCTTGGTGACAGTACCCTGCTTGCAGCGCCACTTGAAGTGAGTGATGCCCGGGGGACCACCACGGTGCAGGAACACTATTGTACACAAGATGAGGTGCAAACAACAAAGGGGAGATTTATTGGAAGGCAAGGAATTAAGTGGATCATGAAGATGCAAACAGGGGTATGCAATGGCAAAAGATCATTTACAAGAGTTATATTCTTTAGCTTGTCCGTAAAATAGCACGGTGCTCCAACTGTTACAGACTCAATATATGTCACACAAGTAAATGCAAACAATAAACAAAGAATGATGCTGCCCTACGTATAACCTCCCTGGCCTTTACTAAGCAGGCCTCACGGCTGCCGTGTTCTGACTATTGAAGCCTACACTAGGCCCTGACATGTGCCCAAAACAGGAACAAACTCACGGTGATGTTAGGGACTCAAATCCATTCCCGGGGGCCCCCTACATTCTAGTACGGTGGTGCGCACTGCTTTCTGCCAGCTCCGTGAAACGTGGTCTTCTCCTTGCTTCGGGGTTCTGGAGGTGCTCATGGAAACTATAAATTCCTTTCTCGGTATCTTCGTGGCTCCTCGAACTAACACAGAACAGCCACCCTCGCTGCACCCGGAAAAGTCTGTGAAATCTCAAAAGTCCACTCCGTTACAGGCTGGGGCTCGTCTCTTGCAGCTATCTCAGGACAAAGTTCTCCTCTCTTGCAGCTATAAGCACAGAGTTCTCTCTGCAGAAGCCTCAGCTCACACACGCTGATCAGGCTCCACCCCTGCCATCTGCACAGTCTAGTTCATTCACACAGAATATCTTAGGGGAGAAGCAGGACATTCCATCCTGCCTGACAAGCGGATGCAGTCTCTTAAAGTAACAGCATGTTCCCTACTGTCCATAACAGCACCAACCTCCTACACTTGCAGTCATCGTTCACAGTTCTGTGAGCAGTGATTGAAATTCCTCTATTTATAAAAGCCAGGGGCTACGGGGAACAATAATGTTAAGTTTCTTCCAGTAGCTGCATTTTCAGCGAGGTGGCCAGGCACCTGTGAAAGACTGTTTACTTTCAGATTAACTCTATATCTGTAAGTAAATAGCATTATCCAACAGGCACCCTTTAATCCACGGTGAATCCTCTTTGAATAGACCAATCATAGTTTTGGTGAATATTATCTACAGGATAAATGGTCCTTTCAAATAAGATGGCAAGTACAGAAAGAATATACACCTATCAAAGATAACATTAATAAATAAAAACAATGGCATCTAGCAACAAGTAGGAGAAATTAGGCAGGGATTGAACAATGAGTTCTTAAAGATTATGTTAAAATAAGTAAAACGAGACAAAGATCATATCAACTTTGAGAAAGCCCGAATGGTTATGGCTAGATAACTGGTCAGAGAATGGTGGCTCAGTGGTTAGCACTAGGGTTGAGCGACTTTTACTTTTATAGGATCGGGTCAGCTTTCACGAAACCCGACTTTTTCAAAAGTCGGGTCGAGGGAAATCGGCCGATCCTATAAAAAAGTCGGGGTCGGGGTCGGCCGAAACTCGAAACCCAGTGCAGTGCATTGGGTTTCCAATGGTTCCCAGGGTCTGAAGGAGCGGAAACTCTCCTTCAGGCCCTGCGATCCATATTTAAGTGTAAAATAAAGAATTAAAATAAAAAATATTGCTATACTCACCCTCGGACGCTCCCTGCTTCTTTCCGGCAGCCTTCCTTCCTAAGTATCAGCGCTTGAAGGACCTTGCGGTGACGTCGCGGCTTGTGATTGGTCGCGCCAGCGGTCACATGGGCGGTCGCGCGACCAATCACAAGCCGCGACGTCATCTAAGGCTCTTCATACGCTGATTCGAAGGAAGAAAGGCTGCCGGTTAGTAACAGGGCGCATCAGAGGGTGAGTATAGCAATATTTTTTATTTTAATTCTTTATTTTACACTTAAATATGGATTCCGATACCGATTTCCGATATTGCAAACATATCGGAACTCGGGATTGGAATTCTGATACCAGATTCAGAAGATCGCCGACTTCATGGCCGACCCCACACAGGGGTCGGGTCGGGCTTCATGAAACCCGACTTTGCCAAAAGTCGGTGACTTCTGAAAATGGCCGACCCGTTTCGCTCAACCCTAGTTAGCACTGTAGCCTTATAGCAATAGAGTCCTTGGATCATATTTCTGTAAAGCAGCCGTTGTGGTAGTCGTGGCAATGAGCTGCAGTGTTCCCATACCCTGGTGCCCCACAAAAGGAAGCACAATGTGCCTTTCTGTTGTATGTGTAACGTGCGCAGCAGAACACTCACATTAGTTGACACGTCCTTTTGATTATTCCACGCGGATGGCAAGTGCAGATGATGCACTAGTCAGCATGACTGTCCCCCTTATCTGCCTGCTTCAGCAAACTTTGCAAGGGTTAAGGGATGATGTTGTGGAAGAGGTGGAGGATGAGGAGTCACCTTTTCCATCAGCTTCTGGAGAGTCAGCGCCACATGGTTCCTCACAAAGGGGTACGCAGGGGCCACTTTGTGAGGAGGATGAGGAGGAGTCAATGGACGAGGAAGAGCTACGTCCAGAGGAGGGAGCGACACAATTGTCCAGTGGTCAGTGTGTACAGCGAGGGTGTGGTGATGACGAGCGGGCAGAGATCATGTCTCAAGCAGGGGACAGCGTTTCTGGGCCAGTTGGCAGTCTGCAGCACATGGTGGATTTCATGCTGCAGTGCCTGAGAAACGACCGCCGCATCGACCACATTCTCAACATGCCTGATTATTGGGTGTTCACCCTCCTCGATCCTCGCTACCGGGACAACGTCCAAAACCTCATCCCAGCGTGGACCCGGGAGCGTAAATTGCAGGAGTACCACGACACACTGGTGAATTCCATCATCTTCTCCAGTCCAACTGAGAGGAGTGCTGTCAGTGCTTTACAAAGCAGCTCAGTGCGTCGAGGCAGTGGGGGAGGCTCTGCCCAAAGAGGGAGCAGAAGCAGTGCCTCTGTCCAAGGCAAGCCCAGTATGGCACAACTCTGGCACACTTTTGTGTGCCCGCCCCAAATGTCTACACCATCACCGGCGGCTCCAGTCAGCAGGAGGCAACGGTTCCGTCAGATGGTGACAGACTACATGGCTTGCCCTCTTACTGTACTCCCAGACGGCTCTTCCCCATTCAAGTTTTGGGTCTCTAAGCTGGATACATGGCCAGAGCTAAGCCAGTATGCATTGGAGGTGCTGGCTTGCCCTGCGGCTAGTGTCTTATCGGAACGTGTCTTTAGTGCCGCAGGTGGTGTACTAACAGACCGTCGCATGCGACTATCCTCCGATAACGTTGACCGGCTTACTTTCCTGAAAATGAACCAGGCCTGGATCTCGCAGGAATTTGCCACTCCTCTGCCTGATTAAGTAATTGGGTGTCATCCAGGTCTCCTGATGTGTTCATCTTTCTACCACCTGAACTGCTATTCCTGGGCTCCAACACCGCCAGTTGCGGCTCAGAAGTGCAGGCTGCACAGTAAAAACATACGACCCAGTGTTATTGGGTTTCAGTAACGTCAGCTGATCCCCAGCTGTGTAGCCGGCAATGTGTCCTGCGACCGCCACGCTGGCACAACAACCTAAATGTAAGGGAACCTGTCCCCCCCCCCGTCGTTTGTTACTGAAAGAGCCATCTTGTGCAGCAGTTAGTGGGGTTCAGCAACGCCACCTGTTCCCCTGCTGTGTAGCTGGCAACGTGACCTGCAAACACCACGCAGGCACATGAACTGAAATTAAAGGGACCCTGCCACCCACCCCAAGGTGTTTCTATGTATAACAGCTACCTTGTACAGCAGTAATGCTGCATTTGTACAAGGTGGCTGACTTTTTCTCCTTGCCAACGTGGAACTCAACACGTACAAAATGTGTCTCATTGAGACCATTCCACTGTCCCTGAAGTGTGACTTTCCTTTCTAATGACACGCACCACCCCCCTTGGGAGCGCTGCCCGGCTTCGGCCTACACTCTGCTCCTCTCCTCCTCCTGCTGACCCTGGGCTATAACACCAACAGTTGTAGCCTGGAAGTGCTAGCTGCACAGAGAAAACCACCCGCCAATGTGTTAGTGGGGTTCAGCAACGCCAGCTGTTCCCCTGCTGTGTAGCTGGCAACGTGTCCTGCAAACGCCATGCAGGCACCTGAACTGAAATTAAAGGGAACCTGGCCCCACCCCCCAGGTCTTTCTATGTATAACAGCCACCTAGTACAGCAGTACTGCTGCATTTGTACAAGGTGGCTGATTTTTTCTCCTTGCCCACGTTTAATTAAACACGTACTAAATGTGTCTCATTGAGACCATTCCACTGTCCCTGAGGTGTGACTTTCCTTTCTAATGATACGCAGCACCACCCTTGGTAGCGCTTCCCGTCTTTTGACATCATTGGTTAGCTGGCTGCGCCTGTGCGTCTGCCCTGCTCGAAACAACGCCCCTCGTTGTCTTATTTTTTTGGACAGCGAGGGTGTGATTGATGGGCATGTGCAGTGCATATGTTCGCCTGTCTTAACTCATCTCCTTCCGCCTTCTTCAGACTGGGCGGCCTCATGGCCGTGGTAGGCGATAAGGGATCAGCTGAGGCCGCCCAGTCTGAAGCAGGTGTAAGGACATGTGTGAGCGGCAAACATATTTACTGCACAAGGCCATGAATACCAGCCACGCTGTGTGATTTGTTGAAAACCCACTGCGGGCCTGGGATTCATGGCCATTGCTAACCGCACCGGCCAACATGAAATGAGGTCAGAAGACAGGCAGCGCTCACAGCGCATGGCCAAGGGATCAAAATAGCGCAGTTTCCTGTACAGCAAATAACAACGCTCAGGAATCAGCGCCCAGCACCTAGGTGTAAATTTTGACACCTGTGCTGCGTCTCCTTAAAAAGACAAGTCACGCCTCCACTACTGTTTGACAGTATAATGGGCTAAATAGTGTACGTGTTTTATTCAGCATGTGCAAGGAGCAAAATTAATAGAGCAACCTTTGACTTGTGCAGCATTAATGCTGCACAAGGTGTGGCTCTTGTACCTTGCAACACCTGAGGGGGGGTTAAAGGTAACTTTTGAAATTGGTTCAACTAGGCTTCGGCCTACACTCGGCTCCTCTCCTCCTCCTGCTGACCCTGGGCTATAACACCACCAGTTGTAGCCTGAAAGTGCTAGCTGCACAGAGAAAAACACCAGCCAATGTGTTAGTGGGGTTCAGCAGCGCCAGCTGTTCCCCTGCTGTGTAGCCGGCATCGTGTCCAGCACAAGCCACGCTGGCACAACAGACCAAAAGCTGCCACCAGTGCAGGCTTCGGCCTACACTCTGTTCCTCTCCTCCTCCTGCTGCCCCTGGGCTCAAACACCGATAGTTTTTGCCCGGAAGTGCTAGCTGCACAGAGAACAACACCAGCCAATGTGTTAGTGGGGTTCAGCAACGCCAGCTGTTCCCCTGCTGTGTAGCCGGCATCGTGTCCAGCACAAGCCACGCTGGCACAACAGACCAAAAGCTGCCACCAGTGCAGGCTTCGGCCTACATTTTGCTCCTCTTCTCCTCCTGCTGACCCTGGGCTCTAACACCGCCAGTTTTTGCCCGGACGTGCTAGCTGCACAGAGAAAAACACCAGTCAATGTGTCTGTGGGGTTCAGCACCGCCAGCTGTTCCCCTGCTGTGTAGCTGGCAACGTGTCCTGCAAACGCCATGCAGGCACCTGAACTGAAATTAAAGGGAACCAGCCCCCACCCCCCCAGGTGTTTCTATGTATAACAGCCACCTTGTACAGCAGTACTGCTGCATTTGTACAAGGTGTCTGATTTTTTCTCCTTGCCCACGTTTAATTAAACACGTACTAAATGTGTCTCATTGAGACCATTCCACTGTCCCTGAGGTGTGACTTTCCTTTCTAATGATACGCAGCACCACCCTTGGTAGCGCTTCCCGTCTTTTGACATCATTGGTTAGCTGGCTGCGCCTGTGCGTCTGCCCTGCTCGAAACAACGCCCCTCGGTGTCTTATTTTGTTGGACAGCGAGGGTGTGATTGATGGGCATGTGCAGTGCATATGTTTGCCTGTGTTCACTCATCTCCTTCCGCCTTCTTCAGACTGGGTGGACTCATGGCCGCGGCATGCGATAAGGGATCAGATGAGGCCGCCCAGTCTGAAGCAGGTGTAAGGACATGTGTGAGCGGCAAACATATTTACTGCACAAGGCCACGAATCCCAGCCACGCAGTGTGTTTTTTTGAAAACACACTGTGGGTCTGGGATTCATGTCCATCGCTAACCGCAACGGCCGACATGAAATGAGGTCAGAAGACAGGAAGCGCTCACAGCGCATGGCCAAGGGATAACAATAGCGCAGTCTCCTGTACAGCAAATAACAATGCTCAGGAAGCTGCGCCCATGCACCAAGGTGTTATTTTGGACACCTGTGCTGCGTCTCCTTAAAAAGACAAGTCACGCCTCCACTACTGTTTGACAGTATAATGGGCTAAATAGTGTACGTGTTTTATTCAGCGTGTGCAAGGAGCAAAATTAATAGAGCAACCTTTTACTTGTGCAGCATTAATGCTGCACAAGGTGTGGCTCTTGTACCTTGCTACACCTGAGGGGGGGTTAAAGGTTACCTTTAAAATTGGTTCAACTAGGCTTCGGCCTACACTCTGCTCCTCTCCTCCTCCTGCTGACCCTGGGCTCTAACACCGCTAGTTTTAGCCCGGAAGTGCTAGCTGCACAGAGAAAAACACCCGCCATTGTGTTAGTGGGGTTCAGCAGCGCCAGCTGTTCCCCTGCTGTGTAGCCGGAATCGTGTCCAGCACAAGCCACGCTGGCACAACAGACCAAAAGCTGCCACCAGTGCAGGCCTCGGCCTACACTTTGCTCCTCTCCTCCTCCTGCTGACCCTGGGCTCTAACACCGCCAGTTTTTGCCCAGACATGCTAGCTGCACAGAGAAGAACACCAGCCAATGTGTTAGTGGGGTTCAGCACCGCCAGCTGTTCCCCTGCTGTGTAGCCGCCAACGTGACCTGCAAACGCCACGCAGGCACATGAACTGAAATTGAAGGGAGCCTGGCCCCCACCCCCAGGTGTTTCTATGTATAACAGCCACCTTGTACAGCAGTAATGCTGCATTTGTACAAGGTGGCTGACTTTTTCTACTTGCCCACGTTCAATTAAACATGTACTAAATGTGTCTCATTGAGACCATTCCACTGTCCCTGAGGTGTGACTTTCCTTTCTAATGATTCGCAGCACCACCCTTGGTAGCGCTTCCCGTCTTTTGACATCATTGGTTAGCTGGCTGCGCCTGTGCGTCTGCCCTGCTCGAAACAACGCCCCTCGTTGTCTTATTTTTTTGGACAGCGAGGGTGTGATTGATGGGCATGTGCAGTGCATATGTTCGCCTGTCTTAACTCATCTCAGATGAGGCCGCCCAGTCTGAAGCAGGTGTAAGGACATGTGTGAGCGGCAAACATACTTACTGCACAAGGCCACGAATCCCAGCCACGCAGTGTGTTTTTTTGAAAACACACTATGGGTCTGGGATTCATGTCCATCGCTAACCGCAACGGCCGACATGAAATGAGGTCAGAAGACAGGAAGCGCTCACAGCGCATGGCCAAGGGATAACAAGAGCGCAGACTCCTGTACAGCAAATAACAACACTCAGGAATCTGCACCCAGCACCTAGGTGTAAATTTTGACACCTGTGCTGCGTCTCCTTCAAAAGACAAGTCACGCCTCCCCTACTGTTTGACAGTATAATGGGCTAAATAGTGTACGTGTTTTATTCAGCGTGTGCAAGGAGCAAAATTAATAGAGCAACCTTTTACTTGTGCAGCATTACTGCTGCACAAGGTGTGGCTCTTGTACCTTGCAACACCTGAGGGGGGGTTAAAGGTAACTTTTGAAATTGGTTCAACTAGGCTTCGGCCTACACTCTGCTCCTCTCCTCCTCCTGCTGCCCCTGGGCTCTAACACCGCTAGTTTTTGCCCGGAAGTGCTAGCTGCACAGAGAACAACACCAGCCAATGTGTTAGTGGGGTTCAGCAACGCCAGCTGTTCCCCTGCTGTGTAGCCGGAATCGTGTCCAGCACAAGCCACGCTGGCACAACTGACCAAAAGCTGACACCAGTGCAGGCTTCGGCCTACACTCTGCTCCTCTTCTCCTCCTGCTGACACTGGGCTCAAACACCGCCAGTTTTTGCCCGCAAGTGCTAGCTGCACAGAGAAAAACACCCGCCATTGTGTTAGTGGGGTTCAGCAACGCCAGCTGTTCCCCCACTGTGTAGCCGGCAAAGTGTCCTGCAAACGCAACGCAGACACAAAGCTGCCTCCAGTGCAGGCTTCGGCCTACACTCTGCTTCCCCTGCTTACCCTTTGCTCCAACACCGCTAGTTGGGGCTACAGGAAGACAATCTTTAATAGGCAACGCATCCTGGTTCCAGCACCGTCAGCAGTTTCCGGGTAGTGTCAAGCTCACTGAGACGCCTATGCTTGCCCCGTCATATGGCGGTCGGGTTAGCCAACTCCAGGGTGCCTCCAGTTTAGGAGCTTCCTATGTGGGCTGCATGAATTGGTAGTAAAGGCTGGTTCTGTAGTGCCAGTAGGCCCAGCTCCCCCTGTAGGACTGTTGGGGTTCGGTAACTGCGGCTGCCTCACGGCCTAGCTGTTCTCTCCTCTCCTGTGGGCCTTCGGGTCCACCACCTGGTTCCAGCACCGTCAGCTGGTTCCGGGCCGAGCCTTTGGCTTAGGTGCCTCCTCCTTGGTATCCGAGTTCCGCCAACGCCAGGCGGTCCTTGGTAGTGCTTTTAAGCGCGGGCACCTACAGCTTAGTAACCGGGTTCCAGCACCGTCAGCTGGTCCTCGGTCGTGCCATTGGCTCTTGCACACTGGGGCAACGCATCCGGGTTCCAGCACCGCCAGCTGGTTCTCGGCAGTGTTTTTGTCACAGGTACTCCCTCGTGCCAAACCTGGTTTCAGCACCGTCAGCTGTTTCCGGGTTGTGTCAAGCTCGCTGAGACGCCTATGCTTGCCCCGTCGTGTTGCGGTCGAGTTATCAAACTCCAGGGTGCCTCCAGTTTAGGAGCTTCCTATGTGGGCTGCATGAATTGGTAGTAAAGGCTGGTTCTGTAGTGCCAGTAGGCCCAGCTCCCCCTGTAGGACTGTTGGGGTTCGGTAACTGCGGCTGCCTCGCGGCCTAGCTGTTCTCTCCTCTCCTGTGGGCCTTCGGGTCCACCACCTGGTTCCAGCACCGTCAGCTGGTTCCGGGCCGAGCTTTTGGCTTAGGTGCCTCCTCCTGGGTATCCGAGTTCCGACAACGCCAGGCGGTCCTTGGTAGTGCTTTTAAGCGCGGGCACCTACAGCTCAGTAACCGGGTTCCAGCACCGTCAGCCGGTCCTCGGTCGTGCCATTGGCTCTTGCACACTGGGGCAACGCATCCGGGTTCCAGCACCGCCAGCTGGTTCTCGGCAGTGTTTTTGTCACAGGTACTCCCTCGTGCCAAACCTGGTTTCAGCACCGTCAGCTGTTTCCGGGTTGTGTCAAGCTCGCTGAGACGCCTATGCTTGCCCCGTCATGTTGCGGTCGAGTTAGCCAACTCCAGGGTGCCTCCAGTTTAGGAGCTTCCTATGTGGGCTGCATGAATTGGTAGTCAAGGCTGGTTCTGTAGTGCCAGTAGGCCCAGCTCCCCCTGTAGGACTGTTGGGGTTCGGTAACTGCGGCTGCCTCGCGGCCTAGCTGTTCTCTCCTCTCCTGTGGGCCTTCGGGTCCACAACCTGGTTCCAGCACCGTCAGCTGGTTCCGGGCCGAGCCTTTGGCTTAGGTGCCTCCTCCTGGGTATCCGAGTTCCGCCAATGCCAGGCGGTCCTTGGTAGTGCTTTTAAGCGCGGGCACCTACAGCTTAGTAACCGGGTTCCAGCACCGTCAGCTGGTCCTCGGTCGTGCCATTGGCTCTTGCACACTGGGGCAACGCATCCGGGTTCCAGCACCGCCAGCTGGTTCTCGGCAGTGTTTTTGTCACAGGTACTCCCTCATGCCAAACCTGGTTTCAGCACCGTCAGCTGTTTCCGGGTTGTGTCAAACTCGCTGAGACGCCTATGCTTGCCCCGTCGTGTTGCGGTCGAGTTATCAAACTCCAGGGTGCCTCCAGTTTAGGAGCTTCCTATGTGGGCTGCATGAATTGGTAGTAAAGGCTGGTTCTGTAGTGCCAGTAGGCCCAGCTCCCCCTGTAGGACTGTTGGGGTTCGGTAACTGCGGCTGCCTCGCGGCCTAACTGTTCTCTCCTCTCCTGTGGGCCTTCGGGTCCACAACCTGGTTCCAGCACCGTCAGCTGGTTCCGGGCCGAGCCTTTGGCTTAGGTGCCTCCTCCTGGGTATCCGAGTTCCGCCAATGCCAGGCGGTCCTTGGTAGTGCTTTTAAGCGCGGGCACCTACAGCTTAGTAACCGGGTTCCAGCACCGTCAGCTGGTCCTCGGTCGTGCCATTGGCTCTTGCACACTGGGGCAACGCATCCGGGTTCCAGCAACGCCAGCTGGTTCTCGGCAGTGTTTTTGTCACAGGTACTCCCTCGTGCCAAACCTGGTTTCCGCACCGTCAGCTGTTTCCGGGTTGTGTCAAGCTCGCTGAGACGCCTATGCTTGCCCCGTCGTGTTGCGGTCGAGTTAGCCAACTCCAGGGTGCCTCCAGTTTAGGAGCTTCCTATGTGGGCTGCATGAATTGGTAGTAAAGGCTGGTTCTGTAGTGCCAGTAGGCCCAGCTCCCCCTGTAGGACTGTTGGGGTTCGGTAACTGCGGCTGCCTCGCGGCCTAGCTGTTCTCTCCTGTGGGCCTTCGGGTCCACCACCTGGTTCCAGCACCGTCAGCTGGTTCCGGGCCGAGCTTTTGGCTTAGGTGCCTCCTCCTGGGTATCCGAGTTCCGCCAACGCCAGGCGGTCCTTGGTAGTGCTTTTAAGCGCAGGCACCTACAGCTTAGTAACCGGGTTCCCGCACCGTCAGCTGGTCCTCGGTCGTGCCATAGGCTCTTGCACACTGGGGCAACGCATCCGGGTTCCAGCACCGCCAGCTGGTTCTCGGCAGTGCTTTTGTCACAGGTACTCCCTTGTGCCAAACCTGGTTTCAGCACCGTCAGCTGTTTCCGGGTTGTGTCAAGCTCGCTGAGACGCCTATGCTTGCCCCGTCGTGTTGCGGTCGAGTTAGCCAACTCCAGGGTGCCTCCAGTTTAGGAGCTTCCTATGTGGGTTGCATGAATTGGTAGTCAAGGCTGGTTCTGTAGTGCCAGTAGGCCCAGCTCCCCCTGTAGGACTGTTGGGGTTCGGTAACTGCGGCTGCCTCGCGGCCTAGCTGTTCTCTCCTCTCCTGTGGCCCTTCGGGTCCACCACCTGGTTCCAGCACCGTCAGCTGGTTCTCGGCAGTGTCTTTTCCTCTTGCACCTTCTGCTCCCCATCCTGGTTCCAGTACCGTCAGCTGGTTCCAGGCAGAGCCTTTGGCTTAGGTGCCTCCTTCTGGGTATCCAAGTTCCACCAACGTCAGGTGGTCCTTGGTAGTGCTTTCAGGCACGGGTACCTCCTGCTTAGTAACCGGGTTCCAGTAACGTCAGCTGGTCCTCGGTAGTTCCATTGGCTCTTGGACCTTCGGCTACCCATCCGGGTTCCAGTACCATCAGCTGGTTCTCGGCAGTGTCTTTTGCTCTTGTACCTTCTGCTCCCCATCCTGGTTCCAGTACCGTCAGCTGGTTCCAGGCAGAGCCTTTGGCTTAGGTGCCTCCTTCTGGGTATCCAAGTTCCACCAACGTCAGGTGGTCCTTGGTAGTGCTTTCAGGCACGGGTACCTCCTGCTTAGTAACCGGGTTCCAGTAACGTCAGCTGGTCCTCGGTAGTTCCATTGGCTCTTGGACCTTCGGCTACCCATCCGGGTTCCAGTACCGTCAGCTGGTTCTCGGCAGTGTCTTTTGCTCTTGTACCTTCTGCTCCCCATCCTGGTTCCAGTACCGTCAGCTGGTTCCGGGCAGAGCCTTTGGCTTAGGTGCCTCCTTCTGGGTATCCGAGTTCCGCCAACGTCAGGCGGTCCTTGGTAGTGCTTTTTAGCACGGGTACCTCCTGCTTAGTAACCGGGTTCCAGTAACGTCAGCTGGTCTTCGGTAGTTCCATAGGCTCTTGAACCTTCGGGTAGCCATCCGAGTTCCAGTTCCATCAGCTGGTTCTTGGCATTTTCTCAGCCTTCTTGTACCTTCTGCTACATTTCCAAGTTGAAGACCCTAACGTCGACGACCCGGAAGACCACCCCGATGACGACGACGACGACGGCGGAGACGACGACGGCGGAGATGACGACGGCGGAGATGACGACGGCGTAGACGACGACCCTGGAGACGACGACATGGAAGACCGAGAAGCAGAAGAACAAGAGGCTGCAGAACAAAGAGCAGAAGAACATTAAGCATAACACTTAATATCAGAGCAAAAGATATTATCTAAATTATATGCAGAAGAAGACTAAGCAGTGTATGGGGGTGAGTCCGTTCCTCCTCGTGGTGCCCCTGGATAAAGCCTGATGCTGCAGGCCAATCTGAACGCGGACAAATTTAACTTTTGTGACTGGCAGAACGGAAGGTGTAATCTTCCAACTTTTATAGATAACAACTATGGGAATGCCTGTCACAAATGAGAATATGATGAAGAAGTAGAATAGGAAGAATAATAACAGTTGAATAAAATGAATATGTAGAATAGGAAGAATAATAATAGTTGAATAAAATGAATATGAAGAATGTATTAAAAAAAAAAAAGGTAAAGGATGAAGAAGAAGATGAATAAGGTGAAGAAGAAGTTGATGTCAAAGATGCTGATGATGATGAAGAAAAAGTAAAAAATAAAGAAGGGGAAGGGCGTGGAATAGTGAAACATCAATATCTGACAAAATAAAAAAAAAATTTACATAGTCAATATCTTTGTCACTCCGAACGTCTTTAAAAAACAAAACAAAACATGCTATTCTATTTGATTGGGCTAAACCTCTATGACTTTAATGTCTCCGCCACCTCCCCAAATACATCCTGCATTATTCTTAGTTGTTTTCCTTCATGTAGAATGAACCTACAAGGAAAGAAAGGGTTTATTTTAATTCCGATATTTTGGTCCCATTGACTTGCATTGGGATCGGGTATCGGTATCGGCGATGTCCGATATTTTTTGAATATCGGCCGATCCTATCCGATACCGATACTTTACGATATCGGAAGGTATCGCTCAACACTAGTCCTAACTAATAATCCCCACCTGATGTATTTAAAAACCTGGTCATATGTATAATACCTGTATGAGCAGGATTCAGAAAGGTAATTTCCAATGTGGGCATGCTGCATAGAACAGCTCTTGTGTGCATGGCACCACCAAGTCTCAGTAGCCGTGAGTCTGTAACGCATATTCCTCACCCTGATCCTCCTTCCTCCCACCATGCCAAGTGCCCGGAGAAAACTGATTCACTTGTGGTGATCCAGCATGACAAGATCGCGCATTGCAGCTCTGCAGCGCCGATTTCGCCTTCCGGAACATCGCATCATATGTGACCTACCCCCCAGGTGGAAACCAATGTTGCATATGTTGGAGCGGTTGTGTGAGCAGCAGCGAGCAGTAATGGAGTACCAGCTGCATGAGGCGCAAAAAAGTCGCACTGCGCGCCATTCAGACTCCACAACCACTGAGTGGGCCACTAAGAAGGACATCTGCCAGGTTTTGCGTGCCTTTGATGATTCCACACGGATGGCGATGCAGATGATGCACTAGTCAGCATGACTATCCCCCTTATCTGCCTGCTTGAAAAAACACTGCAAGCGCTAAGGGATGAGATTGTGGAAGAGGTGGAGGATGAGGAGTCACAAATGCCATCAGCTTCTGGACAGTCTGCGCAACGTGGTTCCTCACAAAGGCCTAGGCAGGGGACACTTTGTGAGGAGGATGAGGAGGAGTCAATGGAGGAGGAAGACATCTGTTCAGAGGAGGGAGGTACACAATTCTCTAGTAGTCAGTATGTAGAGCAAGGGTGGGGTGATGCATAGCAGTCAGAGATGACGCCTCAACCAGGGGACAGCATTTCTTGGCCGGTTGGCAGTCTGCAGCACATGGTTGATTTCATGCTGCAGTGCCTGAGAAACGACCACCGCATCACCCGCATTCTCAACACGGCTGATTATTTGGTGTACACCCTCCTCGATCCTCCCTACCGGGACAACTTACAAAGCCTCATAACACCGTTGAACCGGGAGCGTAAAATGCGGGAGTACCAAGACACACTGGTGCATTCCATCATCTTCTCCAGTCCAACTGAGAGCTGTGCTGCTATTGCTTTACAAAGCAGCTCAGTGCATTGAGGCAGTGGAGGAAGCTCTGCACAAAGAGGGAGCAGAAGCAGCACCTCAGCAAATGTGGCAAACTATTGTGTGCCCGCCACAAATGTCTACACCATCACAGATAGCTCCAGTCAGCAGGAGGCAATGTTTCCGTCAGATGGTGACAGACTACATGTCTTGCCCTCTCAGCTAGGGTTGAGCGAAACGGATCAGTCATTTTCATAAGTCGCCGACTTTTGGCAACGTCGGGTTTCATGAAACCCGATCCGATCCCAGCGTGGGACCGGCCATGCGGTACGCGACGTTCGTGCCAAAGTCGCGTTTCATATGACGCGTTCAGCGCCATTTCTCAGCCAATGAAGGAGGACGGAGTGTGGGCAGCGTGATGACATACTTCTCGGTCCCCACCATCTTAGAGAAGGACATGGCAGTGATTGGCTTGCTTTAGCATCACCGGGGCTATAAAGGGGCGTGCACGCCAACCGCCATCTTACTGCTGCTGATCTGAGCATAGGGAGAGGTTGCTGCCGCTTCATTAGAAGCAGGGATAGCGTTAGGCAGGGAATATAAACCCCCAAACCACTTGTGCTGTAGCGATTTCCACTGTCCAACACCACCTTTTCCTTGCAGGGACAGTGGAGGCTAGATTTCTGTGCATCAGCTCTGTAGCTTATTAGGCTGCCTTATAAGGCTGCGTTCCCATTGCGTTATGGGAACGCGCTTAACGGACAGCGTTGCACGGCGAAATTAACGCCGTGCAGCGCGTCCGTTAGCGCGCCCATTCACGGCAATGGGAACGCGCAGCACTAGCGCGTGCCATGTTCGGTGTTTCCTGGCGCGCCACGGACGCTGCTTGCAGCATCCGAGGCGCGCCCACGGTCCGTTCCCCGCTCTCGCAGATCGGGGATCTGCGAGAGCGGGGACGTTACCGCGACCTCGGGACGCGGCCACAGTAAAAACATTGCATTAGTGCAACCCGCTAGCGCTAGCGCTAAACGGGTTGCACTAACGCAATGTGACCCTAGCCTAAGGCTCCCTGATAGCTCCATTGCTGTTTGTACGCCGCTGTGCAAACCAACTGTTTTTTTCAAAGCAGAAATCCTGTTGCGCCTTCCTTTCTGCACAGCTATCTTGTTTGTTTGTCGACACTTTTGTGTGCAGCAGTCCTTTTTATTGCTGCCTGCCATACTTTTCTGAGATTACTGTAGGGAGATAGTAATTGTAGTACAGTCCCTTTTTTTTTTATATATATATCTTCAAGCCACGTTCTGCCCCTGAAACTGTGTAGTGTGAAACAGTGGGCCTGTATTTTTCTGCACTGTCCCACACCAAAAAAGGGAGATTTATACTGCCAATCAGTGCATCTGTGCCAGTCCAGTCTGTGGTATCTGTCTGTCAGTCATTTTCTGCCACAGAAACAATACTGTAAATCAGTGGGTCAGATTTATTCACTAGTCTTCCATATAAAAACAAAAAGGGGAGATTAATATTGGCAAATCTGTGCGTCTGTGCCAGTCCAGTCTGTGGTATCTGTCAGTCATTTTCTGCCACAGAAACAATACTGTAAAACAGCGGACCAGATTTATTCACTAGTCTTCCATATAAAAACAAAAAGGGGAGATTAATATTGGCAAATCTGTGCATCTGTGCCAGTCCAGTCTGTGGTATCTGTCTGTCATTTTCTGCCACAGAAACAATACTGTTAAACAGTGGGCCAGATTTATTCACTAGTCTTCCATATAAAAACAAAAAAGGGAGATTAATATTGGCAAATCTGTGCATCTGTGCCAGTCCAGTCTGTGGTATCTGTCAGTCATTTTCTGCCACAGAAACAATACTGTAAAACAGTGGGCCAGATTTATTCACTAGTCTTCCATATAAAAACAAAAAGGGGAGATTAATATTGGCAAATCTGTGCATCTGTGCCAGTCTAGTCTGTGTTATCTGTCAGTCATTTTCTGCCACAGAAACAATACTGTAAAACAGCAGGCCAGATTTATTCACTAGTCTTCCATATAAAAACAAAAAGGGGAGATTAATATTGGCAAATCTGTGCATCTGTGCCAGTCTAGTCTGTGTTATCTGTCAGTCATTTTCTGCCACAGAAACAATACTGTAAAACAGCAGGCCAGATTTATTCACTAGTCTTCCATATAAAAACAAAAAGGGGAGATTAATATTGGCAAATCTGTGCATCTGTGCCAGTCCAGTCTGTGGTATCTGTCTGCCATTTTCTGCCACAGAAACAATACTGTAGAACAGTGGGCCAGATTTATTCATTAGTCTTCCATATAAAAACAAAAAGGGGAGATTAATATTGGCAAATCTGTGCATCTGTGCCAGTCCAGTCTCTGGTATCTGTCAGTCATTTTCTGCCCCACAAACTATACTGTAAAACAGTGGGCCAGATTTATTCACTAGTCTTCCATATAAAAACAAAAAGGGGAGATTAATATTGGCAAATCTGTGCATCTGTGCCAGTCCAGTCTGTGTTATCTGTCAGTCATTTTCTGCCACAGAAACAATACTGTAAAACAGTGGGCCAGATTTATTCACTAGTCTCCCATAAAAAAAAGAAGAAGGGGAGATTAATATTGGCAAATCTGTGCATCTGTGCCAGTCCAGTCTGTGTTATCTGTCAGTCATTTTCTGCCACAGAAACAATACTGTAAAACAGCGGGCCAGATTTATTCACTAGTCTTCCATATAAAAACAAAAAGGGGAGATTAATATTGGCAAATCTGTGCATCTGTGCCAGTCCAGTCTGTGGTATCTGTCTGTCATTTTCTGCCACAGAAACAATACTGTAAAACAGTGGGCCAGATTTATTCACTAGTCTCCCATCAAAAAAAAAGAAGGGGAGATTTTTATTTCCAGTGTGTGCATCTGCGTCAGTTCTGTTAGTGGCATATCTGTCAGCCACTGTCTGCCACTGAAACTGTGTACTGTAATACAGTGGGCCTGATTTTCCCTGCAGTCTCACACACCTATAAAGGGAGATTTAAATTCACAACAATTTTGCGTCCACCTTGTAACTGGTTTTACAGTACCAAATACCGTTTATTAGTTTGGTTACATATTTCCAAGAATGGGGAAGTCTGGTGGAAGAGGTCGTGGCCGTGGGTGGTCATTGCCAGCTGGTAATGATGGTAGTGGTGGTGGAGCATCAGGTGGTCATGCGAAAAGCAATATAGCACCTAAGTCTCGAGTTGTTCAGCCACCGTCATCTGGCTACACAAAGCCTCGAACGCTCCCTTTTCTGGGAGTAGGAAAACCCCTTTTAAAGCCGGAGCAACAGGAACAAGTTTTGGCTTTCCTTGCTGACTCTGCCTCTAGCTCTTTTGCCTCCTCTTCGGAAAGTGCAAAATGTAAAAGCAGCGCGTCGTCAGTGGATGTTCCCGTTCAGGGACAAGTCGTTTCCTTGCGTTCTTCACCCAGAACAACACAGAAGGATGTGTCAGGTGACACAACGGGTTACTCCATGGAGCTCTTTACACATACCGTTCCTGGGTTAGAAAGGGAAATTGTTAACAGGCCATGCCCATTAAACATGAATCGGACATGGAGTGCACAAATGCACAGCCACAGCCAGATTATTATGCTGTTCCTTTGACTCAGACCCCAACATTGCCCTCACAGTGTACTGATCCAGAATCTGACCCTGATGAGACTATGGAGCCCCGTCACGAACGCTATAGCAAGGTCTTACACGGTGACACAGAGGAAGGTGCACAGGACATAGAAGAGGAGGTCATAGATGACCAAGTTGTTGACCCCGATTGGCAGCCATTGGGGGAACAGGGTGCAGCCGGCAGTAGCTCTGAAGCGGAGGAGAAGCCGCAGCGGGCATCAACATCGCAACAGGTTCCATCTGCCAGGCCCGTATCTGGCCAAAAACGTGTGGCAAAACCAAAACCAGTTGTAGGACAGCGTGGCCATCCGGTAAAGTAGCTCAGTGTGCAATGCCTGAAAAGGTATCCGATAGTAGGAAGAGTGCAGTCTGACATTTTTTTATCCAAGATCCAAATGATCAGTGCAAAGTCATCTGTAAGAAATGCTCAAGGACCTTCAGCAGAGGTCAGAATGTTAAAAGTCTAAATGCAAGTTGCATGCGTAGCCATTTAACCACCATGCACTTGCAAGCCTGGACTAACTACCAAACGTCCCTTAACGTTGTTGCAACCTCTCACAATGAAGCTAGTCAGCAACGCTACATCCCTTCCCTCACTGTAAGCCCACTGTTTACCACACCACATGTAGCAAATGTGGAGGTTTCGTCGCAAGGCCAAAGCAGTCAGGGAATCACCAGGTTCTTGGTAGGAAACACTGTATGTAGGCCAACTGCAAGAATATAATCATCACCAACCCTCTCTCAGTCTGCCATGTCCACCGGCACCCCCGCTAGTTCCACCATATGCAGCTCTCCAGTCCAGCTCACCCTACAAGAGACTCTCATTAGGAATAGGAAGTACTCATCCTCTCATCCGCGTACACAGGGTTTGAATGCCCACATTGCTAGACTAATCTCGTTAGAGATGATGCCCTACCGGTTAGTTGAAAGCGAAGCTTTCAAAGCCCTGATGGACTACGCTGTACCACACTACGAGCTACCCAGTTGACACTTCTTTTCAAGGAAAGCCATCCCAGCCCTCCACCAGCATGTAAAAGACCGCATTGTGCATGCACTCAGGCAATCTGTGAGTAGAAAGGTGCATCTGACAACAGATGCATGGACCAGTAGGCATGGCCAGGGGTGTTACGTGTCCATCATGGCACACTGGGCTAATGTGGTGGATGCAGGGTCCACAGGGGACAGCAATATTGGGACAGTTCTGCCTAGCCCACAGTCTAGGAAACAGTTGGCTGTAGGCATTTGCCCCCCCCTCCTCCTCCTTGTCCTCCAGCAGAAGCGAGAGCTCGTCCACAGACGCATGACCACTCCATCCGCAGCTGCCACTGTTGCACACGAGGTGTCCCATTATGGAACAGCTAGTGGCAAGCGTCAGCAGGCTGTATTGGCAATTAAGTGTTTGGGTGACAACAGACACACCACGGAAGTTCTGTCTGAGTTCTTGCAGCAAGAAACTCAGTCATGGCTGGGCAGTGTACATCTTGAGGCAGGCAAGGTAGTGAGTGATAACGGAAGGAATTTTATGGCTGCAATAGCCCTTTTACAACTGAAACACATTCCTTGCCTGGCTCACACCTTAAACCTGGTGGTGCAGTGCTTCCTGAAAAGTTATCCGGGGTTACCCAACCTGCTCCTGAAGGTGCGCAGACTTTGCTCGTACATCCGCCGTTCGCCCGTACACTCCAGCCGTATGCAGAACC